>NC_060212.1:52582500-53883333 GCF_021130785.1 Homalodisca vitripennis
ATTTAGTATGTATAGAATGTAATGGTTATTATCATTTGGAATGTGTTCAACATTTGAAGGAATCCGATTATGAATACATTCTTGATTCACAAGTTAATTGGAAATGTTCAAACTGCAACCGTGTGAAGCCTTGTCGTGGTGACAACACTCCTGTAACACCGCTGAGTGAGAAAATGTCTGGTTTTAAATTGAAAAGTGGATCGGAAGCTGATTCATACACCAGTACTACAATTGTTACAGGTACGACAAAGAAATCAATTTGCCTTACATGTAAAAAAAGGGTTTTCCTATAATTCGTATAGAGCAATTTGCGTTAAGTGTGACAAAAGTTTTCATTTCAAATGTATTGGGATGTCGAAGGAGGAGTATACAGGGAAGTCTCGATCGTGGCCTTGTACAGATTGTGAGGAGTCGGGTTTGACTAATACAGAAATAGATACACAGCTGACCGAAGATAAGATTACGGTCGAGCGGCCTGACGTAACGATCCTTGCTCTGTTGAATGAAATGAGAGAATTTATCTCTCTCTCTCTCACTTCAGCACTCAAACTGCTTTAATTCGTATTACAGATGATTTAAGATATGCAATGGATAAGAGACTTATAACTATTTTTAATATTTTTAATACTTCAGTCGTGCATTTGACTGTGTTAATCACAAGCTTCTTTTGTCTATTTTAGAGTCTTATAATTTTAGTTCAAATGTTGTTTGATGGTTTAGTTCCTATTTAGACAATAGATTGCAGCGCATTAAAACCGTAGGAGGCTTGTTTTCAGATTGGAAAGTTAACCTTTCCGGTGTACCTCAGGGTTCCACTCTGTCTGCGTTGTTGTTTTCATTGTAAATTAACAGAATAATAGAATCCAT
Organism: Homalodisca vitripennis; assembly: GCF_021130785.1. NCBI lineage: Eukaryota > Metazoa > Arthropoda > Insecta > Hemiptera > Cicadellidae > Homalodisca > Homalodisca vitripennis. The sequence goes on from NC_060212.1 coordinate 52,583,368, forward strand.
TACATTTAGTGAAATCCATATATATGCTGATGATGTACAGTTGTATTTGCAGACTAGTATAAAGGATATTAACATAGCTATCACTAATTTAAATGCTGACTTGGAAAACCTTGTTAAGTGGTGCACAAACCATGGATTAGGCTTAAATGTATTGAAATGCAAACCTATGATTGTGGGCACTTCTCGCTTACTTTCTAGCATAGAGCATCATACTGTGTTACCTATAAAAATAAATAGTACAGTTTTTAGAATTTGAAAAATCTGTTGTTAACTTAGGGATAAGAATTACTCAAAATTTATCGTGGTCGGAACAAGTGGATTACATACATAGGAAAGTTTATCAATGTTTGTACCAGTTAAGACGATTGAATTGTAAACCAACTTTTAATGATTAAAAAAATGTTAGTTACTACTTTAATTTTTCCTTATTTTGATTACGCTAATATAGCCTATTGTGACTTAAATGAAACCTTAACAACTAAGCTACAAAGAGCACAAAATGCGTGTATTAGGTTATATGTATAATTTGCGATTAGATGACCATGTAACTAGATTCTACAAGGAACTAAGACTATTAAAAGTTAAAGAAAAAAGGGAGTATAGTGTTTTTGAATCTGTGCAAGAAATTGTTAGTCAATAGAAAGCCAGAGTATTTATATGAAGTTTATAAAAGGTTAGGAGAATGGCACAAACGGGAAACTAGATATGGTGAAGTAGTGTTGAGAGTTTCCAATTCATATAACATTAATTTATAATAGGTCTTTTCATGTATTATCAGTTCGGCTTATGAATTCTTTAGACAATTATGTTAAGGATGCTCCTAGTGTCAATACTTTTGCCAAAAGGTTAAAAGAGGTATTGCTAAGAAGATATTAATAGATTATTAAATTGTACTTAAAAAAGATGTGATGTCTGTATAAATGGAGATTAATCGAAATAAAACATATTCTACAGTGTGTATCTTAATTGAAGTTTGGAGAGATAAAAAATAATAATATTTATATTTATAATTAGCGATTTCACAAATCTTGTTAGTTTATGAAAATAATAGGTAAAATACTTGAATAATGTAATCGTAAATTGTGTGTTATTCTTAGTTATTAGAAATTATATTATTAATACTATTTGTGTAATATAATCCTCAACTAATGTAAAAAGAATTGTAAATCTTTGAGACTGTCCTGGTGGAAAGAGTGGGCCTTTGGCCCAAACCAGGGCAGGATAAATAAAACCATTGTCATTGTCATTGTCTCTCTCTCCCTCGTCTCTCACTCTCTCGTCATCTCCTCTCTCTCTCTCTCTCACTCCACGTCGACTCTCTCATCTCTCTCTCTCTCTCTCTCTCTCTCACTTCAGCACTCAAACTGCTGCTTTAATTTGTATTACAGATGATTTAAGATATGCAATGGATAAGAGACTTATAACTATTGTAATATTTTTATACTTCAGTCGTGCATTTGACTGTGTTAATCACAAGCTTCTTTTGTCTATTTTAGAGTCTTATAATTTTAGTTCAAATGTTGTTCGATGGTTTAGTTCCTATTTAGACAATAGATTGCAGCGCATTAAAACCGTAGGAGGCTTGTTTTCAGATTGGAAAGTTAACCTTTCCGGTGTACCTCAGGGTTCCACTCTGTCTGCGTTGTTGTTTTCATTGTATATTAACAGAATAATAGAATCCATTACATTTAGTGAAATCCATATATATGCTGATGATGTACAGTTGTATTTGCATATGAAGTTTATAAAAGGTTAGGAGAAGGGCACCAACGGGAAACTAGATATGGTGAAGTAGTGTTGAGAGTTCCAATTCATATAACATTAATTTATAATAGGTCTTTTCATGTATTATCAGTTCGGCTTATGAATTCTTTAGACAATTATGTTAAGGATTGCTCCTAGTGTCAATATTTTTGCCAAAAGGTTAAGAGAGGTATTGCTAAGAAGATATTAATAGATTATTAAAATTGTACTTAAAAAAGATGTGATGTCTGTATAAATGGAGATTAATCGAAATAAAACATATTCTACAGTGTGTATCTTAATTGAAGTTTGGAGAGATAAAAATAATAATATTTATATTTATAAATTAGCGATTTCACAAATCTTGTTAGTTTATGAAAATAATAGGTAAAATACTTTAATAATGTAATCGTAAATTGTGTGTTATTCTTAGTTGTTATTAGTTATTAGAAATTATATTATTAATACTATTTGAGTGTAATATAACCCTCCAACTAATGTAAAAAGAATTGTAAATCTTGGAGCCTGTCCTGGTGGAAGAGTGGGCCATTGGCCCAAACCAGGGCAGGATAAATAAAACCATTGTCATTGTCATTGTCTCTCTCTCTCTCTCTCTCTCTCTCCTCTCTTCTCTCACTCTCCTCATTCTCTCTCTCCTCTCTCCTCTCTCTCTCTCTCAGTCTCTCTCTCTCTCTCTCTCTCTCAGTCTCTCTCTCTCTCTCTCTCATCGTCTCTCTCTCTCTCTCTCTCTCTCTCTCTCTCGCTCTCTCTCTCTCTCAGACGTCTCTCTCTCCTCATCTCTCTCTCTCTCTCTTTATCTAGAGTAACTCTACTTATGTTTGTTGCTGTTAATTTGATTAGGTAATAGTTTATTATATTTAAAAACAGTATAAATGTGTTTTTATGTGTGTGCAATAAAAAAAAGTAGAAACATTTGCGCATTTAAGTTGAAGTAAATAAATGAAATAGATTAATATAAATTGTGTAAAACTTTTTCCCTAGAAAATAATTGTAGCTAGTGGTTTCTAAATCTACCAAAATTAGAAAGTTTAAATAATTTTTAGTCAAATAATATATTATAATTAACAATTTCAATTTTAAAGTTTAGATAAAGTCAAGTAAGATTATTATGATTTAAATAATAGTCTATGTTTCATGTGTGTTAGTATAAAATTGTGTGCCACAACTCTGTAAAAAGACTATGTAATTTGTACAAATTTGAGCCTGTCTCGGTGTAAGAGTGGACCTCTGGTCCCAAACCGGGGCAGGGTAAATAAAGAATGTATCAAAGTATCAAAGTATCTCTCTCTCTCTCTCTCTCTCTCTCTCTCTCTCTCTCTCTCTCCTCTCTCTCTTCTCTCTATCTCTCTCTCTCTCTCACTCTCTCTCTCTCACATCTCTCTCTCTCTCTCTCTCTCTCTCTCTCAGTCGTGGGACGTAACGCGGTACAATACAGTACCCAGCTCGCCGTAGCTGCTTCGAGTATTTTTGAGGTTAGCCGCTGCTAGCAAGTGATTTATACTGTGCTTTTATTGGTTTTAATATTTATTTTTATTCTTTCAGTTTAATTTTTTATTGCTTCGTGGATTTTTGCTGTTTACAATGAACTGTCAAAAGTGTAATTTGATTGTGCAAAAAGACTCTAAACATTTAGTATGTTATAGAATGTAATGGTTATTATCATTTGGAATGTGTTCAACATTTGAAGGAATCCGATTATGAATACATTCTTGATTCACAAGTTAATTGGAAATGTTCAAACTGCAACCGTGTGAAGCCTTGTCGTGGTGACAACACTCCTGTAAACACCGCTGAGTGAGAAAATGTCTGGTTTTAAATTGAAAAGTGGATCGGAAGCTGATTCATACACCAGTACTACAATTGTTACAGGTACGACAAAGAAATCAATTTGCCTTACATGTAAAAAAGGGTTTTCCTATAATTCGTATAGAGCAATTTTGCGTTAAGTGTGACAAACAGTTTTTCATTTCAAATGTATTGGGATGTCGAAGGAGGAGGAGTATACAGGGAAGTCTCGATCGTGGCCTTGTACAGATTGTGAGGAGTCGGGTTTTTGACTAATACAGAAATAGATACACAGCTGACCGAAGATAAGAATTACGGTCGAGCGGCCTGACGTAACGATCCTTGCTCTGTTGAATGAAATGAGAGAATTTATCTCTCTCTCTCTCTCACTTCAGCACTCAAACTGCTTTAATTCGTATTACAGATGATTTAAGATATGCAATGGATAAGAGACTTATAACTATTTTAATATTTTTATACTTCAGTCGTTGCATTTGACTGTGTTAATCACAAGCTTCTTTTGTCTATTTTAGAGTCTTATAATTTTAGTTCAAATGTTGTTTCGATGGTTTAGTTCCTATTTAGACAATAAGATTGCAGCGCATTAAAACCGTAGGAGGCTTGTTTTCAGATTGGAAAGTTAACCTTTCCCGGTGTACCTCAGGGTTTCCACTCTGTCTGCGTTGTTGTTTTCATTGTAAATTAACAGAATAATAGAATCCATTACATTTAGTGAAATCCATATATATGCTGATGATGTACAGTTGTATTTGCAGACTAGTATAAAGGATATTAACATAGCTATCACTAATTTAAATGCTGACTTGGAAAACCTTGTTAAGTGGGTGCACAAACCAATGGATTAGGCTTAAATGTATTGAAATGCAAACCTATGATTGTGGGCACTTCTCGCTTACTTTCTAGCATAGAGCATCATACTGTGTTACCTATAAAAATAAATAGTACAGTTTTAGAATTTGAAAAATCTGTTGTTAACTTAGGGATAAGAATTACTCAAAATTTAATCGTGGTCGGAACAAGTGGATTACATACATAGGAAAGTTTATCAATGTTTGTACCAGTTAAGACGATTGAATTGTAAACCAACTTTTATGATTAAAAAAATGTTAGTTTACTACTTTAATTTTTCCTTATTTTGATTACGCTAATATAGCCTATTGTGACTTAAATGAAACCTTAACAACTAAGCTACAAAGAGCACAAAAATGCGTGTATTAGGTATATGTATAATTTGCGATTAGATGACCATGTAACTAGATTCTACAAGGAACTAAGACTATTAAAAGTTAAAGAAAAAAGGGAGTAATAGTGTTTTGAATCTGTGCAAGAAAATTGTTAGTCAATAGAAAGCCAGAGTATTTATATGAAAGTTTATAAAAGGTTAGGAGAATTGCACAAACGGAAACTAGATATGGTGAAGTAGTGTTGAGAGTTCCAATTCATATAACATTAATTTATAATAGGTCTTTTCATGTATTATCAGTTCGGCTTATGAATTCTTTAGGACAATTATGTTAAGGATGCTCCTAGTGTCAATACTTTTTGCCAAAAGGTTAAAAGAGGTATTGCTAAGAAGATATTAATAGATTATTAAATTGTACTTAAAAAAGATGTGATGTCTGTATAAATGGAGATTAATCGAAATAAAAACATATTCTACAGTGTGTATCTTAATTGAAGTTTGGAGAGATAAAAATAAATAATATTTATATTTATAATTAGCGATTTCACAAAATCTTGTTAGTTTATGAAAAATAATAGGTAAAAATACTTGAATAATGTAATCGTAAATTGTGTGTTATTCTTAGTTATTAGAAATTATATTATTAATACTATTTGTGTAATATATAATCCTCAACTAAATGTAAAAAGAATTGTAAATCTTTGAGACTGTCCCTGGTGGAAGAGTGGGCCTTTGGCCCAAACCAGGGCAGGATAAATAAAACCATTGTCATTGTCCATTGTCTCTCTCTCACCCTCTCTCCTCTCTCACTCCGTCTTCTCTCTCTCCTCTCTCCTTCATCTCTCTCTCTCACTCTCTCTCACTTCAGCACTCAAACTGCTTTAATTTGTATTACAGATGATTTAAGATATGCAATGGATAAGAGACTTATAACTATTGTAATATTTTTATACTTCAGTCGGTGCATTTGAACTGTGTTAATCACAAGCTTCTTTTGTCTATTTTAGAGTCTTATAATTTTAGTTCAAATGTTGTTCGTATGGTTTAGTTCCTATTTAGACAATAGATTGCAGCGCAATAAAAACCCGTAGGAGGCTTGTTTTCAGATTGGAAATTAACCTTTCCGGTGTACCCAGGGTTTCCACTCTGTCTGCGTTGTTGTTTTCATTGTATATTAACAGAATAATAGAATCCATTACATTTAGGTGAAATCCATAAATATGCTGATGATGTACAGTTGTATTTGCATATGAAGTTTATAAAAGGTTAGGAGAAGGGCACCAACGGGAAACTAGATATGGTGAAGTAGTGTTGAGAGTTCCAATTCATATAACATTAATTTATAATAGGTCTTTTCATGTATTATCAGTTCGGCTTATGAATTCTTTAGACAATTATGTTAAGGATGCTCCTAGTGTCAATATTTTTGCCAAAAGGTTAAGAGAGGTATTGCTAAGAAGATATTAATAGATTATTAAATTGGTACTTAAAAAAGATGTGATGTCTGTTATAAATGGAGATTAATCGAAATCCCCCCCCCCCCCCACCCCCCCCCCCCCCCACCCCCCCCCCCCCCCACCCCCCCCCCCCCCCACCCCCCCCCCCCCCCACCCCCCCCCCCCCCCACCCCACAGGCTTTATATTTATAAAACTCTCTTCCGATATATTTTACATGTGTCAAGTGCCCTTGTTGTTACAGTCTGGCCTGAATTTTGCTTTGGGTTCTCATGCATTTTACTAGTTGGCAAGTTCTTTGAATTAATTAATTGGCGAGAGACCGCCAATTAGCAGGATGGAGTGGATATTCCAGGGTATCAATTGGTATGTTGAGAAGGTATGATAGAAAAAGTATATTTGAATGTTGGTATCACCTTAATTTTCCAATGGAATAAAAGGAATTATCTATTATAATTTGATAGAGCAAGTTATTTTATGCTAAATATTTAATACATTCAAATATAAAAATAGTTTATATTTTGTAAAAAACAAATGTTAAAATGATCGAATTAGGCAAAGAAATGTATTTGATAAATTTAAGGTTTATTTTTTCAAATTACTTTTTGTACCCTTATCGATGTTTTCATATTAATAGCTATAAGGAAATTTGTTTTGGGCTTCTAAAAAATATTTATAAGCCATTTTTATGTATATTTATACAATTTTGAAATAACAGTATTTAATATAGTAAGAGATATGGATTAAAACTGAAAAACCGTTGTTTTATAAATTCAATCTAAGGTAGAATATATAATTTATATTTGCTGTTGAGATTGTGACTTTCAGGTTTGATGTTGACATTATATATTTCCCCACACTCAACACAGGAGTTAATATAAGCTCTGCAATTATTATAAACCAAATAATAATTTTAATACAACAGAAGTAACAATACCATACATGTAGTGTCAGCAAGTGATAACACGAAATATTTATCTGTTTATGACAGATATCGACCCAACTTATAATGTAGTACAATTGACCTCATGGCCAAACGGTTTAGTATAAAAACCTAAGTGTAATAGGTTCAAAATTTATATTTTTAGCTTTAAATGTTCATTGTAATATTTTTTATATTTTTTTAAGATCTCTACGTATAAAGTAGGTATTTGTTCTACCAATAAACAATCCCTTACGTGATATAAACTAGTTAGAATGTAACGTGTAAAGTTTTAAGTATTTGAATACTTATGGTAAGTATACATTTCATCATGAACATATTGAAAGAAATGGATTATTCTATATACAAATTTCAAATCAACAGTCAAAAGTAATAAGAAACTCTGTATTGTATTGGGAAGAGAAATTAGCAAAATGCCTTTTATTTTTAAGAGTTTAAAATAAATATTTTAACAGCATTAATATCTGCAGCTTCACCTTTGATTCAGTTATATCATCTTGACTTGTGTATAAATTACTTATGAAATCAAATTTCACGTTTTTATGTTAAAAAAATTATTATATTTACAAATTAAAGTATAAAATAAAGAGTTTTTACAAAAAAAATTATAGTTTAAGCACTTAATAATAGTTGGAAATGTAATACATAAACAGGCGATAATGATTAAAAAAACACTAATGATATGAAAGCAACATCTTTTAAAACAACAGTTCATTATCTTAAGTGTTTACAAAGGAAACTTTTTTGTTAGGCTTGTTGAAAAGTTAAACAGAAGTCATCCGAAGTGTGAAAAGACTTGAAGCTTGCTTATGTTTCAAACAATAAGCAATATTCAAGTGTTCGTGGGGCTTTCCCTTGTTCTGAATATTCAATAACGTGAATCATACTTAGTCACGTATGTGTAGTAAGTTAAGTTATATATTGTTTGTTATAAGCGGATAGTATATGGAGTTAATGAGTTGTTAAATGTTTAATTGTATTTAGTCGTATTTCTCATTCATGTTTTTAGATTTACTACCAATTGCATTAAGATTTCTGTGAAGTCCTTTCTTTTCTGAGGAACGGTTGCAAGTAGATTTAATTTTTTATTTAAAATTTTGAGTTATTCAGTTTTTACACCATTTCTATTACTCAACCTTCATAGTATTTACGTGTCAAACATAAAGTCAGCTTATCGCAATATTTCAATCTCAAAATTTACTCTTATGTTAGACCTATTAAAGCGCTTGTATGATGGTTTATATATACGGAATGCCCCAGAATTGTTGTAGGTTAACATACCTTTAGCTCTGCTTATAAAATATAATACGAGTAGTCAATTAGAGTTTGTTTTGTTAAAACCTATTGAAGAAATTTATATGAGCCATGCATAAAGCATCTGTTATTTAAATTCAGTATTGAAGTATATTTATATATTCGTTGACTTTAATAATTGTATGTTTGAATTTAGGATCTCTGAATTGTATAATGCTACTCTTAAGGTTTCGTTTATTTAGCCTATTTATGTTTATGAGGTTATAAGGATGTTAATGTCAAGTGTGGATAAGATTGACCGATACTGACCTCTACAAGACACTATTTCACGGCATCAGTTTGACAGGTAATCGGTCTGTAAACTCGCTCTGCATATTCCATGAACTGCATATATTTCTTGTTCATTACCCCACCTTTTCTTCATACTACTCGTAAGAGAGAAATTTATAGCAAATTCTTCTTTTACAACATTTGTTATTGTTGTATTATTTATTCACAGTTACAAGAGTTAATATAATACCCTTGTAAATAGTATTGTATAACATGTTATAGAAATGCGCGCAGTATTATAAGCAATATATTACATTTAAAACATTTTATGGGAACGAGTACATGTAAGACGCGAGCTGATACTTGTTATCACATATTTCAGATGATTTACTACCTTCGACAAGTGTAGAAAATTTACCAATATTTGTGAAGCTATCCTCGAGTTAGCTCTGGTGCGTTATAAACTTCGGTATTAGTAAAACTTAAGATAATTTATGATACCATTTTACATTAAGCTGGGAAGGATTTCAGCCCTTAACCTGTTTTGCTCGGATTTTTCACTATTACTCTGTCGGATTGCCGTAGCATGAAATGTAAATTGATTTATTACTTAGATATTTTGAACAAATTAATACAGTATTTTAATTCAGTTAATGTAAAAACTATCATATGGGATATTGAAAGCGACAGTAATACTCGTATTTCCTAAGGAAGAATGCAAATAAATGTACCAAACTATCGACTAGGGAAATATAATTTTGTCACATTGTCGTGATAAAATGTATTATTATTAAAAATATAAATTATAAGTTTGATCTAGCACAAAAACAATAATAATTTATGTATATTTTGATGGTGTATAATAATCGCTACGGATTTTTGTCGCTTCGCAAGTGATGATGAAGAAACATAAAAACACTTACTATTTTCTAGATATATACGTAAGTTTTAGGTTGTTACCTACATAATCATATAGAAAAAATTTAGTGACAGAACATTTGTGAGAATGGTGATTTAATAATGTCACCTGAATGGACAGTTTGCAAAAATTTAATTTTGTTACAATTGCGTCTTATGTATATCACCAAGGCAATTGACATTCAGTCTTGGGGTAGTAGGATATAGCATTTCATTGATATACATATTTTACAAGTTTAGAGGGAATATTTAATCTTAAGGATTTATTTTATGGCTGTTTTTAATACTATCGTTTCCAAAACGTGTTTCAAGTGATTGATAATCATATTATTGTAATCTGAATGGTAATATAAGTGAATAAAATACAAGTAAACCTCCAGATATTGCAATTTGGTAATATATTCAGTTCAGGCTCCGTATTTTATTTACAAATATAATAAAAAATTTTCGCATTTAAATGTATATATTATTGATCAAATTCTAGGGCATCAAAATTTGCAAACAAGTTCTTGTGTATGTAAGTGGTCTCGGGCTTAAATAATAGTTCGATCCACCCCAACCTTAGCGTAGGAAGTTGGCCTAAACAATTGAAACTTGTAAAAAGTGTCCTGTGAAAAATCAAAAACAATTAACTTCTTAACATTGTTATTAATAATAGATTTTAAATTAAGTTCGTAATAAGAAATTTTATTTTGATAAAGAAACTACTTGAAAGAAAATAAACGAGTTTGCTTTTAAAAAGCGGTTTGTTACAATAAAAAATCTTGACAATCCACATAACAAGACATACAACTCCACTACAGCTTTAACGATGTAAGGATGTGAAATGGTAGCGTATCTTCTGAAGAATCCTTCAACGAACGTTTAGGTTTTCTTGTACACACGTTTCATAATTCAATTACAGATACAAATAATTACTTTCATACTGATACCATAAGTAAAACTAAAAAATAGTCTGTATTATTTTCTTAATAAACAACAGTTATTTTTAAAATTTTATGAACAATATTGATTTACAACAGCATTATTTCAGACGAGTGCAATATTTAACGACTTGATAAATATAGTTTAATAAACTATAACTTAATTTACTATAACTATTTATATTTTGAAAGTATATACTGAAATATCACAATGCTCAATAACTGAGGTGTAAATTCTATGAAGATATGATGGGTTTCTTTATTTCAATACGTTGCTAGGCTTGCAAGTTGATGCTGTGTTTGTCTGTACTGATGACACTGAAGTAGCTGATAATGCACTGTGTGTGCTTTTTTAATGCCAGAAAACTAGCCGAGAGGGGTGTTGAAAGACGTCTCAAGGTCGCGCGCATCTAAACATGAGGTCTCTTAATACAGGCTTTGATGAGATGAGTTCTTTCGTGCGTAACTTTGATTTTGATGCGTTTGGGGTTTCTGAGACCTGGTTAGCGAAGAAAAAGTAATTTATTTCAACTCGAACAAGATAAACAATGATGCCGTTAATTTTAACTTCCATGCAGTCACTGACAAGGACGTGAAATCAGCAATGAATGAAATAAAAACCAGAGCAGCGGGCAGCGATGAAATTACTATTCAGATGATTAAAGCCGTGAGTCCATGTGCACTAGGTGCCATCACACATTTGATAAATGAGTCCTTGTCTGAAGGCATATTTCCACAAAGATGGAAAGAAAGTATAGTTCATCCCTTTACCTAAGGTACCCACCCCTCATAGTGTTTAATCAACTTAGGGCCAATATCGATTTAACCAGCGATGTCCAAAAATATTGGAGAAAATTGTTACTAAGCAATTGATGAAGCACATGGATGATAGGAAAATTCTTCCTAAAACTCAATCTGGCTTTAGACATAATCATAGTACTTGCACTGCCCTGATGAACTTATTTTCAGATTTGATTGACTCTAAACACAGTGGAAAATACAACTCCATTGTTATGTTGGATTATTCGCAGGCATTTGACTCAATTAGTCACAAAATTTTGTTGGCCAAGATGCACTATTACAGCTTTGTGTGAAAAACGCTATTGAGTGGGTGAAGTATTATTTTGAAGGAAGAAGCCAGGTGACAAGGGTTGAGGGCGAGACATCTGCCTCTCTAAGTATGGAGCGAGGTGTGCCTCAGGGAAGTTGTCTTGGTTCTCTACTGTTTAACCTGTACACCTCTGACTTCCCAAATACATTAAACAGTGTACGGCTCATATGTTATACTGATGATTGCCAGTTGCATTTTGTCCTCATGACCCTAACTCAGTTTCAGGTGGCTTTTGGCCCATATAAAACTCTGATCTTGAAAAACATCAGTAAATGGTCCTGTAGACTATTTGGTTAAAGCTCAATGTAGGCAAGTGCCACTCGTCCTTCATACTATACCACACAACACAATACAGGCCTTGACAGACAGTGGTATGGGGATTGCTCTTGATGGGGAGTTTTTGTGTGACAGGTGAAAACGCTCGGCATCATGCTTGATAGCGATCTAACATTCTCTGAACACGTCACTTATGTCATAAAAAACGTGCACTTGGCAGATTAAGAGGGTCTATACCGATTCAGATCTCTACTGCCGGAATTTGCGAAGCTTCAGCTTATGCAGTCGATGGCTTTTTTTCCGTCATTTACTACTGCTATCCAGCATACGGTAACAGCATCTCGCGGTGGGGGGACGTAAGAACGTATTTAGAGACTTCAAAACTCTGCTGTGCGTTTCATTTTCAAATTGAAACGTTTTGATCAAGTGTACCCCTTTCGAGATGCTGCCAGCCTGCTACCAGTGGAGTCCGTCTGCAGGATGTTGACTTGCTCATTGGTCCACAAGGTCCGCATCACATCAGGAACCGCAGTACCTGAGCTAGCGGTTGTTGTTTCCGGGAGGGGGTCTCGCAACGCAGTACCCGCCATGGCTACCTTCTTGACTTTCGAAAAGTCAGGCATGAAGTCGTTAAGGAGAATTTTTTCGTATTTCGGCCCTAAGTTTTACAATGACCTCCCCCTTTGCCTTAAGCAATACAGTTGCTATTCTTTTAAATTAAAACTTAAGGACTACATATATGTTGATAAATAACGTAGTTAAGTTGTCAGTGTATAAGTTTTAGTATTTAGTATAATCCAATGTTGTTCCTTTTAGTTTTAATCACAAGTCTTTGTTATTTAGTATTTGAGGTCATTAAATGACTTGAGTTGTTCTGAAAAACAGTGTATGTACTGAGAAACGCTTGTAAATAAAGGCATTTTTATTTGTTTTGAAAAGTGTACAGTGGCACCCACAAAGGAATGCAAGACCGGGAAAGGCACCACAGAGTATGACTGGCCACTGTACTGCTCTGCACGCCAGTTGCACAGGATCCAAGAGGCACTAAAAACCTGATGGCTGCACCAAACACCGTGGCATCGAATAAGCACCTCACCAACGGTACCGGCGGCCTGTGGTGACAAGGGGAGGGTGCTACTGCCCATACACAGTTCCCATTTCAGACATTCTTACACGCCCACAAACGTAGGAAGCAAATACGTCCAGAACTCCAAGAGCTTGCCTAAAATTCACGGTTTCCTCTGCACTGGAAGACAGATACGGTAGTGATTGGGTTTTCAAACACTAATATAATTCCTAGCCTGAGTCAAGGAGTATGGTACCTTACAGAAAAGAGGTTGAATTATAAAAAAACATACACCGATTCTCAGCAGGTTTGTGTTTATTAATAATTTTGTAAACAAATACCTAGAGCACAAAACATAAGGCAGTAAGCCGGGTGGCCTAAGGAGAAACCATATTTGTTGTTTTATAGAAATATAGTAAACGTAAGAATTAAACATGTTATTGCTGGAATGGTTACACTTCAGTTATGCAATAGATACTTTGTGCAATTCTGTGCAATAGTGAATTAAGATGGACCTCAAATATAACACATTCTGTTGATATCAATATGCGTTTTAATGTGTTTGGACTTAATATTTTGTATATAAAGGAAGAAATAGAATCAATTTACATTTAGCTTATACGTTTCTAATATTATAACATAATATAAATATTTTCCTATAGATCTAGCATTGATGACTGAACGATAAATGAACTTTTGACCTTAATGGCAACAGATTTACAATGAAAAATTACAAGCAATAACTTTATATACTTGTAATCGAAAATTAAATTAAAAAGGTTATTCCATAATTAAAACTGTGTATTTTTATAAATTGAGTTTTCGTAGGAACAAAAAGTAAGAGTACGTATTTCTCTATATTCAATTATAAAACTGTAAGCATCTGCTAAACTTTAGTGATATCAATCAAAACTAATCATTTTGATACTAATTCAATTGGTGAATGAATATCGCTTAATCCAATTATAATTACTTTTGGATCTCTTTAATCAGTGCAATGTTGATAATTTGTGACCGGATTTTAGAAGAATTTTATCTTTATTTTTGGCATTTAAATTTTTTTCACAGCTTAAGTACATCGTTGCCCTTGGGTGTAACTGATATAATAGTATTTTAATTGGTTCTCACTATTATAGTCCAACGAATCTACAAAAAAAGTAGCATGCAATGTTTTCGATTTATGTTGTATATTAAATTTAATATACGTGCAATAAAAACATACTTTGTAAACAGAATACGTAATTAACTAAGTATAGAAAGATTCTAAAAACACTGAACAGTAAATGTGCATGAAGGGCAATGAAGGGTTATGTATATTTTCTTGTAGGGAAGCTTAATCCAATTTGAACGTTGAATTTTAGCACAGTTCACCTACCTTTTTATTGCTGTCTCTGGTATCAGCCTTGACTCCTGGAATCTAGACTCATGTTCCTTTGAAGAGATCAAAAAAGCTGAAAATGTACTCTTTGCCTCATTAGGTGCACAATTAAGTACACTACGATGTTCTGATTCGGTCTCTAAGCACGGTGGAGCAACCGAGTTATCTAAAAATAACGTAGCTTTGGTAGGAAAGGTTAAATTCAATTTGAATGTTGATTTTAGCTTCAGTTTCCACATCCTTTGTATTGCTGCGTCTGGTATCTGACGCTGTCTCACACTTTACTTAGCTAAACTTAACATTCAAATTAAATTAACCCTTTTTTCATAGCTACGTTACCTAGTAACATTCTCAACTTGAGCCAAGAGAAGAATATTAAAATATCTAGAAACAGGACCTACATTTTAAAAGTTTTTTTTAAACTTAAAACTAACGTAATTTTTCAAAGGTTTAAACCCTTGAGTTCGGATTTAAAAGATTTATAACTACTAAACTGAGTAATTACCTAATAAAGAGCCATGAATAATTAAATTGTCATAGTAAGTGTCCATTATTTATTTTACAACATGTGTTCAGAGAATATGGAAGGTTAACGCTGGTATAAATATATTATTTCTGATAATTTTAATTAAACTTTCAATATTATATATTTAAATAAGAACATATATTTTTTTAGTAACCCGATAAAAGTGCAACCTCTGCATACGAAAGGGGAAACGATGCTATCTGGTTGGCTTTTAATAGCTCATTTGGATCTGGTAGTAAACCACCGCACGCCTTTTTTAATGTCGTACTCTGTTCCTCTTGGCGCTAATACAGGTCCTAATACAGAATATACATACTGTCATTTGTAAAACATTTATATTATGTAGGTTACTGCAAATGTATTAGTAACACTCTTCCATGCCACTGTATTTAATTTAATTTTACAACATAATGTTGTATAAGTTCTATTTATTATTTATTAAAAGTATGTTTTGTCAATGGTTGGGTAAGTTACTTTTTTTTACTCTTTTTTGAAACAGTCATAATTTTATTAAATTCAGATTATTAAAATTATATTTAGTACGTGATTAAAATATTCAGGATATAACACTAAAAGTGATTTCCTATTGTATGTACTGTGATTTTTTGCAAACCAGTATTATGTAAATTATATAAGCCATTTTTTTAGTGGTCAAATATTGAGGTTTGCCATTATTCTGTTGTCCCAGATTCAATGTAACACAAACAAGCCTAGCTTCGTGGCTCGTGACTCTGTACAGATACAATCATTACAATTCTGTTATCCCAAATCGAATGTGACTCAAAAATCACAGCATTGCGGTTAAGGACTTTATACTAATAAAATACTTAATGTCTGAGGTTCTAGACGTACTGTAACAAAAAAAACGCAGCTTCGGTTTATGTTTATAAGCCATAGTATTCATGATATAGGACTGTGGTACAGGTACGTGTGATGAGGTTTTTATGAGGGAAGACCTACTCTACCAGCAGAAGAGTTCACTTTAAGAGGACTGAGCCCAAAGTGCCGATCGTTGAAAAGTCTAGAGCCGTATGACTTTGGATCCGAGTAAGAGCGTATGTTCAAATTCTGTCTGCCACCGTTTACACTTTTTATCACTACCATCAACCTTGGACTGTATCGACTTTATTCCTTGGGTGGGATTTTCCCACAGGCTCACTGCCCATGATGACGGATAAAAATAAGGCTAAAGGGAGTACAATCTATTTAGCTTAGAGGCATATGTTGAAAATTAATCAAAATGTAAGGACAAACATTTCTAGAGACTAATACTACGTCTATTTTCGAATACAAAAATTTAGATGAGTATTATTCAAGTAAAACACGTATTAATTTCGGGTTGTATGGGCCTCTGACATCTTTGGTCCGCCCGTTAAAAAAACTTTCCCTGCTAAAGAATTGATATGTTTTTATTTTTACGTTTTATTCCATCCATAAATTATTAATCAAACTAATATTTTTCATGAAACCTACTTGAACGAAATTCATAAAAGATTATTTTCTTATGTTTCATAATTCGTATACTTTATTCTGAAAGTAAATAAGTAGTATATTCCATGTTGTAATAAACATAATAAAATTAAATTCTTTAAATGTTTTTGTATAGGTAAATAGTAAGGGGTTTGTTTACCGTGCAGAAGTTTATTTCTTATGGCACCAAGCGCTCAGCCGAGAGACGACCAGAATGATAAGTTTAGAGATTTATAGCAGTGTTTTCTATCACTATCTACGAGCAAAATTTTTGTAGCTTTACGCTCGAAGAATATGCATTCCGTATTTCTTACGTATTGCCTAAGAATTATGTATAAAATAAAATATTTATATATTGCTATTACAAAAACATACTTATGTACCTTTCCACATTAACATTAACGCCACAACAGTCTGTATTATTCCCTCATACTATTGTTTTAACATTTTGATATATTGTTTATAGTTCAAATATTTATTTAAGAGTGGTAATTAAATTAATGTGGTTGAATTGTATGTTATTTTTGTAACGAAACAGTTTTATTATTGAAACATGTATATTTGTACTATAATATACGTTACAATAAAACATTTAAAATCGTTATTATAATAAAAATATAAATAATTGTATGGAAATTTGTACTAAACTTGTAGGAAGTACATTGCATAAAAAATTATACACTGAAAAACATTAATACTAAAAACAATTTGTATGATTGTAAAAATACAATAAGTCCAAACGAAAAGGCATCAGCCTTAGGTGGTAATTGTAAGCAAGATATCATGAGTTTACACTTGATAACCAACCAAGTAAATGTGCAATACTTGACTAAAATACTGTATCATAGTTTAATTACAAAATAAATTTCTTCGGTTATAAATACCATATATAGAAAAATTATTTACATTAAAATAACAGAAAAGAGGTTAAGAATAGATGTAAAATACCATCTGAATTAACGCATATCATATAATATCAAAAATATTATGATATTTAAATTTTCACTAAGTTGTTATGTTTGTTGTGCCAGTAAAGTTTCCTAGCTGTTCAATTTTTATGAATAAAATAACACAGCAAAATAAAAAAAGCCTTCACCGTCTGGCCTCATTGAGCTGCTTGAGAAGTCCTCTATAAATTACAAAACCATCGTCTTCTGTCTTTCTGTACTGTCTCCACCTCTAATTAAATACACTTTGGGTGAAGTATCAAAGGACACTTTGTACTTTAAACGTAACAATTTGAAACATTCTCTTTATCGTCTCGCCTTATTGTGCCCCTTTAGAAGTACTCTATAAATTACAAAGAAATCATCGCCTTCTGTCTTTTATCTACTGCCTCTTTCCCGCTAGCTGCAAAGATAAATCCTTCTTCCTATAATTCTATGGGTGAATTCAGCGAATCATCCAGATACATTGTGCTGTAAACGTGTCAATTTTAAACACTCCCTTTATTGTCCTAACATTTTTATGCTTCTGTGGATGTCCCCCATAAGTTACAAAATAACATTGTCTCCTGGCTTTCGCAACCGTGTATTTGTAACTCATAATACTTATAATAATCTAGCATAAATCTAACTTTATCAATAAATCATATTTTATTTCATTTTAAGGGTAGATTTGGTTATTTTCCACCTACATAGTGCGAGAAATTTATACAATTTAACATTGCTTCAACTCTTTATTGTCGTGTCTTTATGTATATTCATCAAATAAATCTATTCCATTAGATTAATACATTACAAAGATACACCTTCTCCTCTCTCTCTCTCACGTTTATTTCTGCTGTGAGGTGAGTACTTATCCCTGAACTTGAATAAAGTTGTTTAAAACATAAAATTTCATAAAGCAAGTGTAGTTATAAAACGAAAAAAATATTCTGATCGTATTGTTTTATATTTCTTATACTTATAATCTTACTTCTATTACCCTAATATTGCAATTCAAGCAATTAAAATATGAATATCTATTAAGGTATTATATCTCAGAACGGATAAGTGGAGAAAAGGAAACGAATATATTTTATTAAATTGGAATTGATATGTGTTACACAATTCACAGCTTCTAATTTTTAATGGGCATATATTTGAATTTTTATATTACATTTACTATAATATTGATATTATAAATTGTTAAAGTGGTCCTCCCTTTTTTTCCAGAGCACTTTTGAAATGTTATATAAATGCAATAACGGCCATCTTGATTTTATTACTTTTCGTCAAATATATAATGTTATTTTATAAATAACACTATTAGGTCTATGTACTTTTGTCGGTATACTCTGACTATTGAAGCAAACTAAGCTTATAATTATATTGCAAAGCCTAGTAAGTACATATTGTCTTAAGACTAATTTATAAATGACAACGGCAGGGAAAATTAAACTGTGTAATTATAAAACTTCTTTCTACCAGGGTGTTATTCACTTGTGAAATTGTCATTTACGTTTCCACTTGGTAAACTCCAGTAGTATGGGTATATACCGCATTATAGTAAAGTATTTAAAAATGTGGACTCAGTTAAATAGGTCACAAAGTGACTGATAATTTTTGTAATAAAACTATTTAAGTTGTATTTTATCATTGTAGGAAACATAAAACCAATCCCAGAGGTATCTTAACCAAAACTTATATAAACAGAGCGTATATAAACATCCCTAAAAAGTACATAAACACCCCTATCTAATGCAATGAGAGGTGCTAGCATTAGCGATCACTAGTTTAGTATAGAAATACGGCAAAGTTTATCCTTTATTTCTGATATTGGAAATTCATTTATTGATGATAACCAATCCAGTGGCAGTGCGGAAAAAATAAACACTATGGATTTAATTAAAATGTTCAATTTCGGTGTGTTCAAAAAGTATCGCGAATTTAGAATTTTCGTGAGTTACGTATATTCGAATTTCGATCTTTTAGTGGCGTTATGTTGGTACATATGTATCTCACTTATGTTGACAATTTCGGCCATTTTGAATGATCAGTTAATTGTTGACAGCTGCTTTGCTCAAACGTGTTTTGGTTCGTCTTCGATTTATACCTATTTAAAAAATAAATTAAACAAAGAACCTGTATCAAATTTTTGTGTGGAAAACGAAATTAATTGCGCGGATACATTCCGAATGTTGACTATGGCATACGGAGAAGCTACTTTGGTCAAAAGCAACGTTAATCGGTGGTACAAAATGTTTTCAGAAGGCCAAGAAGATGTGAACGAAGAAGAGCGAGCCGGACACCCGAGCACTTCAACAACAGACGAAAAAATTGGCGAAAAGAAGAAAATGGTATTGGATAATCGTCGAATCACCGTTAGAGAAATTGCCGAGGACCTAGGCATATCGAAAACATCGCATGAACATTGCTAATGAGGTGTTGGAATCTGTCTGCGACGACGGGGAATTTGCTCCAGAGGATCGTAACTGGTGACGAATCGTGGGTTTATGGTTATGACGTGGAAACCAAAGCTCAATCGTCTCAATGGAAGCTGCCGTACGAACCAAGACCTAAAAAAGCACGCCAGTTCGGTCGAATGTGAAAGTTTAGCTCACATTTTTCTTCGATTGTAGGGGCGTGGTGCATCATGATTTCCGGCCGCAAGGTAGAAGAACGGTGAATAAGGAATATTACCTGCAAGTATGCGCAATTTGCGCGAAACAATCAGCCAGAAACGCCCCCGAATTTGTGGAAAAACTAAAATTGGCTTTTGCACCAGGATAACGCCCCTGTTCACTCATCGCTGCTTGTACCCGACTTCTTGGCCAAAAACAACACACTAATGATTCCGCAACCACCGCATTCCCCAGATCTGGGCCCCTGTGACTTTTTCTTGTTCCCGAAACTGAAGAGGCCCATGAAAGGACGACACTATGTCACGATTGACGAGATAGAGACGGCATCGAAGGAGGAGCTGAACAATATACAAAAAAAATGATTTTATGAAGTGCTTCGAAGATTGGAAAAAACGTTGACACAAGTGTATAATATCCCAAGAGGATTACTTTTAAGGGGCCAAATAGATAGTTACGAATAAATAAATAATTTTTGAAAATACACAACATTCGCGATAATTTTTGAACATGGGTTGTATACGAAATGCCTGATGTCATAGCTAGTTACTCGATGGTACTTGATACCATTCATCGCCTATGAAAAACAGACGATCAGTGCTGAAACTTCAATTTTACCAAGGATTCCATAAAAATCTTCATTTAAGAGTCTATACGAAATACCTGGCGCCGTATTAATTTATTTCATTGTATTTCAGTTTCATTTATTACTAGTAAACAACAGAGGAACAGAGCTGAAAATTCATTTTACAATTGAGCCAATTAAACATTCTTCGTTCAAGAATCTGTGTGAAATACCTGACGCCGTATTGAGTTTATTTCACTCGCTGCCCGTGACGCTTGACTTGACATTAATATGCATGAAACATTTCACTGATCCAATATAAGTGGATTTACAGCACAACAGCTACACCTGACCCTTTGTTCCATAAATTAAGTATTCAAATTAAATAACAGCATTCACAATATTTGCTAAGTTAATTATCAGGTAAATTATAATACATTATTAATAACATAATACTTATGGTAATGTTTGATCAATGTAATATTGATTAAAAATTTACAATTTTTTACATTGCACACCCTTATTACTCATCCCTACAACGACCCTTTTCATTCAACTCTATTAAATATCGTGTTCTCTCGCGAAATAAACAAACAAAAGAGCATTGAAAACTTTTGTAGTAATCAATTGTAGTGCCGGAATACGTAAGCAACACATTTACAAACCATGCACTAAGAGGAAGGTAAACCGGAGCTAACCTATAACTTAAAACGTTTCTTATCAACATTCCATGACATTTGATTATATAGCTACAACAATTCTAGGGCAATAAAAAATCTTATATATTAAGTTCAAAAAAACTTTCTGTTTTAGTGAAAGAATGTAACGATAGAGCTCCTTTGATAATGTTTAAACTGTAGTTGGCATATTTCGTTTATATTTAATTTTAGTCCTTATGGTTTCAAGATTCCAAAGTTAAGTTACATTGTGATTAGCTCTATAGCTAGTCACAATGTGCTTAGGTTTTTGCTCTTGTAGTAACATTCCAAATCGCTATTTCCTCGATTTATCATTCCTAATGAAAACTACACTTTTGTCTGGTTTTTTTGCTTTGACATTTAATTTATAATGCTACTCCATTGTGCTCGGTACTTCGTCAAATCTCGTCTTTAGCGAAAAGTGTTAAAGTCTAATGCAGACAGCTGTTACAAGTTTCAAAAGTACCAATTCAAGTACCTTTGCAACACGTTCAGAATTAAATTTCTATACATAAACAAATAAATTTAATTTTAGATCAATGATAAATTAAAATTTGTTCAAATTAAACTAAATGAGAGTCCAGTCTTACTCCTGGAACGTCCATAATATTAAAGAATTATAGACGTATTACATAGGATGTGTTATTGTGTTGAAAAAATGCGTCGTAACGTCGGAATATTGAGACACGTCAGAGTTTCAATTTGTAATTCATTAAACTAACTGGTTTTTAATTCGTTACTGCCACTACCTATATATGTATAGTTAGACAATGGTATTGCCATTTCTATTTGTAGCACATAAGTTGACTGGTAATTTTATATTTAAAAGTACAAGATTCTATAAACTGCGTAGGACGTGTGATTAGAGTTATTTAATCAGTTTTTAACACTTTTTTCCTGTATTAACAGCAAGTAAATTGTCTTGGTTTTAATATTCTGCCTTTATTATTTGGGAATATAAATACAAATTTTTTTTTCTTATAACCAAGTAATTTAATGTTTTTTAGTAAATTAAGATTTATAAAAATTGAATAGATGTGGAAATGAATTAGTATGATACAAGTGGTATATTTACTAGAATCAATAATCGATCGAGTGAATCCGTTCACCGAGGAGGAGATGGAAGTTGCAAAGAATAGCCTGAAAGTTTGTTTACTTTCGCCAATTGTTATAGGGAATGTTTCGATGGCGCCGCTATGTCTATATGGTTCAGACAAACTTTACAACTGTGTTTGAAGACAATTTTAGATTCAATCTATGAGAGATTACTAGAGATGTTTCATTCATTCCATAATTTTATAAATACCTTATTGAAATACAAAGTGTTTCACCCAACCCGTGTGGTATGTTTAGTAGACAAACTGGTATACTTAAACTGCTTTAAAATATTTCCCTCTAAAGAATCTCGATAAAATAAATAATACACTTTTCAGATATGAAGATAAAAAAGTTTTAACAAACAATGCATTGTTTAACAAACAATTTTTGAAGTTGGGAAAAACAAGAGCATGTCACAAAACGATGCTGCTGAGAGAGCTAGGATGTTTTAAAAAGTTTCTGTATTACTTTTTGAACGATAGGTTTAGAAAGTATTGAGAAGGTCCAATGCGTATCTCACCTGCCGAGGAATGTCCCCTTGCGCCCGTGATACGTGTGAAATTATAATCCTGAAATAAAATTCCGATAACACCATTTTGGTCGTTGCACCTTAGAAATACATTGATACTAGGATCGTAATGTTTCTCTTTTGAACCCAGACTATGTGTATTGCTCGGTTTTCAAGTAAACTAATATTCATGGAAACACTAACACTTTCAAGAAACGATCGGTCACTAAATCGATAAATTTAACAAGTATTATTATGCAAAAAACATAGTGTGTCTGTGAAAAATCAAGTTTTAGTGTGTTACACTATTTTTACTTCTAAAAATATCGGAGTATTTTTCTGTTAAATAAAAAGTCAGCGTATTGCAAAGATTTCCATTAAATAAATCAACGCTTATTGAAGACCTTTTACAGGTTATGTAATCGTTTATGCATACGAATACAACAGAGCTGGTTAATTTCACGTAATTGGTGCACTTCTCTTAGATGTAATAGTAGACTAAGCTTTTGTTGGGAGTTCTTAATGCGTTATATATTGGTCTTAAAGAAAGCATTTGTTATTTTAATTAAAATTATTATTATATAACAATAATCATAAACGTTATTGATTTATTCTTCAATTTAAAACTGGATAATTGTAGGGATGCTAATTAAAGTTTTATTAATTTTGTTCATTTATTTGCATGATTTTATATGGGTGGCAATGTTTTTTAAGTGTGATAAAAGAGACTAATTTCACAAGACACTGGTTTCTATACAAGTTTGACAGGTAATATATATACTCCTGCTACATACTTAATTAACTGCTAATATTAAGTTATTGGTGATCGTTACTCTACCTCTACTTCATATTAAGATCGTCTAATTGTAGGATAATATTATAGCAATTCCAAGTATTTTAAAATTGTTTTTATTATTAATTTACTCACAGAAACAAGACAGAATCGAAACTATTTGTAAAATAAAAGTTAAATATAATTTTTGTCAAGCCCATGTTATTTAATAAACCAAATTTTAAAGCCTATGAACGTATAAACCTCCCTCTATGACAAGAGGGTAACAAAGATTCTAAGTATTGTTAAAGAACAAGTTTTAATGTTTATTATTGTATTATTGATTTAGTGAAATAACTGATACTTTTGGTTATGATATAGCCTACTACAATAACATACAATACTCATGTCACAAAAAGAGTAGACAAACGGGTTTGATGTGCAGTGTTTGTAAAGCGATTGTTCTTTGTAGAAAAGCAATAATGTGGAATGAAGCGTGGTGACATAGATCTTCTTAACGTGCTTTGGACGATTTAACCGTGTAAACGTCAATACATTTTAAAAGAGTTTTACTTTTTACCAACCTTCTTCCACCAAATTTACAACTTCCCTTAGCAGTCGAGTTGAGGATGAAAGTAACTCAAGAGATACCAGTTAAATTGACTACTGGACTTACTTTTTTGAAAAAAGAGGAATAGACCAACCGATGACTGACTGTATACTGTTAATCGAATAACTATCAAGGGCATACTTAAAGGAACTGGAGATAATAGTTTTTTGGCTAACTTAGCAAATGTAATTTCATTATTTGAACGGTCGCTAACTTGTCAATAATCCGATGAATAATGCAGTTTCTGTAAATGTAACTGCTTGGTTTTAAGATTATTTCTGAACTATTTCTAATTTCAGAACTGTTTAGCACAGATAGAATTACGTGTGTAAATAGACTGATTATTTTTAAGGTTTAAAAGATAAGAACTTCTTAAATCATTAATAAATTATCAAGAAAAAACCGATTAGACGGGTTAAAAAAACAAATAATTACACAAGTCCACTCTAAAAAATTAAAATCAAAACTAATTCGTTAACCAGTTGCTAGTAGTTACTTAACTTCAGGAGCATTGTAGTGAAAGATGAAACCAGAAAAGCAATAAGTTAGCATTAGAAATTCGTATACATTTGCTCCAAAAAACTGCGCAAACTTTAAAAATATTTTTTTGACAGTTAATAAATAATGAAACATAGTCTTGAACTAATAAAACGAGAAAGCTGAGTTTAGTATATAACATTTCTCACCTACTTACAGACAAAATATTGTCTATAACTTACTAAATCACTACATTACTTAATTACCTTATCATTGCAACCTTCATAATAGAGAATTGTATTGAAGTTCATATGGTAGTTTTGTGTGTATACAATTTCTACTATTGTCTTTACATTTTTAAAAGAAGCTCAGATTACATACAACTTTTTCATTTTCCCCACCTGCAAACCATTGGTAAAGATAAAATTACCATTAGGTATGTATACCATTGGTGTATATAAGTTAAAATTTAATTTTATTGTGAAAATAATAGTGGTGGAGATTTACAATGGATTATACAAATAATATTTTCTCTCCTAGGAAAAAACACCTATTTCCAAAACTTACGTGTGTATTATCAATTGGTATACCTTTCGGGAATGACTATCAAATTTTATTTTATTGACACACAGTAACTGAAAAAAGTAGTTTTATTTATAAAATAGGGTTATACCTTTATTAAGATTCTCCTTAAAACCTGTACTTTACTATGTACATAAATCAAATAGTAGAACCCCTTTTTTATCGTCATAACAAATATTAATTAAACAGAACTAAATAAACATTTTTATAAAATATTGTGTAACTTTAAACTTTAATAGACTCCTCATACAAGTACATTACATTTACAAGTTAATCATGCAATTTCGATGTTTTATAAGAATCTTTGTGTTATATTTAAACTCTATATAATAATAATTAAAGATTTAATGTTTAATTTTCTAAATTTTCAATGTATTTACATATCGACCAATAGTTGTATACATTTAAAAGAGATTTAAAACGAAATATTTAATGGTGTTCCGTAAAACCTTACTAGTATTTAAAATATCGAACAATGTTTCAATATGATAGATGCAAGGTAACATCCTTACCCAAAAAGGAACCAATATAAAATTACTTTTATTTTACGGACACATAATATAACTAACTGTTATTCCCCATAAAGATATTTTTTCATAACCCATTCTTCATCTGGTGTTAAAGGAAAACTTTTGGGCCTATACGTATTTTGCTAAATTTTTATGTTTATTGGGACTTAAAACTTGTAAAAGTCTTTGGAGTTTCAAAATAGATGGAACAAAATGGCATCTAAGTGTAGGGTTTCAATTATATAAGTTTCCCATCTCACATATCAACAAAAATTAAATAGAATAGAAAAGAATAGAAACATTTTTATTTCCAAAAACATATACACATAGATATTAGATTTATTTGCATTTGATAAATATTAAATTACCCTTTTACTATACTTACTAAGTGGCGATAAAATAAAACAATTTAATTTTAAGTATAGTAGTTAGATAATATTATTTATATAATTTAAGTAAACTATTTATTACACATGTACATGTATGTAATAAAATGGAAATTAGCCTACATGGGCAAGCAGCCTGTGCGTAGGCTAGAGTCGTACTAAAAGGTGTATGTTATCTAGATGTCGAAAAAAGTGTTACTGTTACGTGTCGGTGTGTTTTAAGGCATAAAATGGAGAAATGTAGTTGTGTGATAAAGGAGATAAGAGATAATATTGTCGTATTAGACAATACCATCGTTAGAATTAAGACCACATACACAAGACCGTGATATGACGAGCGCCGGGGGATGAGAGGGGGTCAAGGTCAGGTTGATCCCCATTCTGAGTGAATGAAAGTCTCGGATCCTTGGACTCCAATTTGTAACAACAGTTCTGTTACATTATATTTAAATTTTATAATATTACCTGATTCAAATACATTTAAATGCTGAAATTTGTTACATATGTTTCTAAATAGAATATGTAAAATATAGTAAGAATTGGTTTTTTCAAAAGGATTTATCTAATCTAATTACATTAATACCAACATGTTCTGAACATCTTGTTTGGTAAGAGTGCACAATTTCTGGTAATATTGTATTAGCACTTTTGTAGATGTGAATTAGTAAAGTTGTTATATGTAAACAACAGAAAAAAATGTTGGTGTATTTGTTCTGGCCAGTAAATATTACAGATTTTTTTTAAAATTGTAATCTCTGTGTACTAATTTAAATGTTTCTAAGTATACTCCATGTTATTATGTTATACTTAGGACCCAGGAGAATAGAATAAATAATACACGTCATTGTTATACACTAAGTGAAAGGGAATTAGACTATAAGCTATATCGCTTTAAACATTTTGACATTTATTTCTAAGGTTATAATGATAAATACCTTGATGCAAGAATTTCAATAATAACAAAATATCTATAAAACACTTAAAACATAATATCTATACGGTAAAGAATTCTCTATAGTAAGTTTCGTACAAAATTATGAAATATACTCTGTTGCAAGATGAAAATCTACTTTTTTAGCTATTTATAGAACTATGCTTACAAGTTAGAAGAATTGACCACCGTTACAAAAAATATCTATGTATTTGGTAACGAAACGTGCCAAATATTAAAATAACCATTAGTCTGAAAACATGGTGTGGTAACGAGGATACGTAAGACGCGATATAATATCAGATGATTTACTGGCTTCGACAAGTGTAGAACATTTATCAGTATTTGTGAAGTTATTCTTGACTTGGTTCTGGAGAGTTATAAATTTCGATATTAGTAGAATTAATATAAATTATGGCACCATTTCCATTAAGCTGAGAAGGATTTGAGCCCTTAATCTGTTTGCTCGGAATTTTCAATAATACTCGGTCGGTTTCCCACGGAATGAGATTTAAATTTAATATCAGCTTAGTAATGTAGAGAGACAATTTACTTAGTGTTTTTATTCCGTAAATGTAAACAACTAGCTTATGGATATTTATTGCGACACAAAACTTTCCTTCAGAAGAATGTAGTGGAAACTAAAAAACCTTCCACTAGTTAGTTATAAATTACAATATCGTACTGACAAACATATTGAGGTAACAATGCATTTTAAAATTCGTCTATAAAAACAAAGCTAATATATTTTAAGTATTTGAGATGAAGTTATATAAGCAAATAAGGATTTTTACATAAAAAAATTACTATTTTCAAAAATATTTTATTAAGTTTGATAATAACATCAACATAAGTAAAAATAATTGAAAAAAATATCATTGAGAATGCCACAGGAAATGTGCAGGGATAATTTCAGCTGATGTGAGAGATTTCAACATTCAACTTTGTTACAATTCGTGTGTTTTAGAGAACACCAGGGAAATCTACTTTTAGCCTAAGGACGGTAGGATATAACACTGCATGGGTATGAATATTTTACGACCTTAAGCCTCAATTTTATAAATGTTTTTGATAATTTTTCCATACAGTTTTTAAATATTATTCTTACAATGAGTAAAGCGATTCATAATAACACTATGTTTAGTAATCAATGTGGAACAGCTAAGTGATATAAGTGAATATTAACAAATAAACGTTCAGTACAGTTTTTTACATAAAAAATTAAAATTGTTTATACTACATAGTAATATACATTTTCAATTTAATTATAATGTAAAATCTATATATATAAAAATGAATGTTTGTATGTTTGTCCTTTATGGAATCGTGAACTATTGGACCGATCATGATGAAAATTTGTACGTATATGTATTTTTTCCACGGAGAAGGTTTATAAGCTATGCCCATCCCTTTCCCGATTCAGGATTCCGCCCCACTGGTTACAGAAATACCCATAAGAAATGCATTGCAGCAAACATATGTTAACGTCTTTTCAAATTTTTAATCAGCTGTTATTTGTAAACATATATTACACTTATAGTTTTAAAGCATAGAGTAAGCTTAAGAGAAACGACAAATTTTGTTTAAACTGTTTTTTGCAATCACTGTTAAACATAGACTTTACTATCCAGATAATACAATTCAAATTTCACGTAAAAATTCACCTTTAACTGCAATATTTATTTAATATAAACCATGCTCATGCTTGATCAGAAGAGTAATGCAGATATCATAATTACTATCTTACGTTGGCTACAAATATAAAGAATGTTATAAAATCAACCTTAGTTGTTTTTTTTGACAGAAGTATGGTTCTCAAAACTCCGTGTGTACATATTCTCTCGATCGAGACAACAAAGCAAGCTCAATCGTGGCATCGGAGATATAACTAATTTAATCTAAAATTTATTATAGGAAAAAAAAAATTACTAAGTAATATAAGGACTTCGGTTCTTAAGATTTGCGTGCGAAGCCGTGGGTAACAGCTAGATAGAGGCAGGAATATGGTACATACCTTCATAATACGCCCAAGAGGCTCACGATGGAACGACTATCAATTATCTCAGCAATGTTTAGAATGTGATAGAAAAAGAATAAGTGAATATAGTGTACTGTTTTCAACGGGATATTGCGTGCGAAGCCGCGGGCAACTTTTGCAAAAAATTATTGAAATGCGCAGCAAAGCGCGCCGGGCCCGCTAGTATCAATATAAATTATGATATTAAAATTTATGCATTTTTCCACAAATTATCTTGCAAAAAAGCTATTGATTTGCAAGGCGTCTGACCTTATTTTGTAATATATTTAAGGTTTTAATACACCTTGCGTACAGATCTTAATTATATTTCTTATCTATAACAGGGACGGATTACTATCTTTAAAATGACCAGAATTTATTTTAATTACACATTATATACTGTAAGATTTGTTATGCCATTGACGCAGCCTTGTTTATTTACGCTTACTTCTTGTCAAGAACACACTGCAGGAAGATATATATTATAGTATTTTATCACAGTGAGTATAAACCACTAATCCTCCCACTCAGAATTTAAAATTAAAAGTTCCATCCATCCCAACCCTAGAAATACGGCATAAACACAAGTAATGTACATAAACACTTAAAAAGTGTCCTTTCCCCCAATTACTCATTGCAAAACAACATTAGGGAAAGAAAAGCTAAACTATAAATGTCTGAAAATGTTTTAAAATATACATTTGTAGTTAGATTTGTAAAAAAAACTATTTAAAAAAAATAAGCAACGTAAGAGAAAATAAATGTTAACAAGGCACCTTGAGAAGCGATTTGATACGCTAAAAAAGCGTGATAAATCCACATAAAAAGAGTTATAACTCCACTGCAGCTTTAACGATGTAAGGGTGTGAAATGGTGGTATATCCTCTGAAGCATGCGTCGACAATTGTTTGGATTCCTATAGACACGTTTTGTAATCTCTAATTCAATTAAAGATACAACTATTTCGTAATGTTAAGACAAATTTAAACTAATATATACATATATGTTTAACACATGTATATATAAATGTATGCAAGTGAGAGATCCGGGTTCGACTCCCTGCGGGCAAGTACTTTTTGCGATTCAACGTTTATTGAAATTAAATAAGGCAATTGGCATTTATACAATTTAATGTAAATAAAAGTCATTTGACAGGTATTTGGTCTTCCGATCATATGTTAATTTGCTTTTTTAAACACATATGTGACATATACGGCCAAATACAAAATAATTGAATCGGAAAAAGTAAGCGCTCTGTGGTGTAATGGTTGCACATTCACCCGGCAAGTGAGAGATCAGTGTTCGACTCCCGGCGGAGAAAGGACTTTTTGCGATTCAATGTTTATTGAAATTAAATAAGGCAATTGCCATTTTACAGTACCTCCAATGACAAATCATCAGAGCCATGCTGGGTCTAGGTCCTCAGGAGTCCTGCCGAGGAGCTTTTATAAACTTAAAAATCCTTACAGTGGTAGCTCTCTACATTCTTGAGGTAATCCTCCATGTTGCACGTCAAGATCTCCCCAGAAGAAACAACCTACATAACCACTTCACAAGAAACGGTAGTGACTATGTTCTTCCCAATCACAGACTGGCACTCTATGAGAAGAAGCCCTCATACATCGGTGCCAAACTTGCCAACTACCTGCCTGATGAACTGATAATTCCAGGGCCAATCAAGAATATGAGACAGCGGCTTATCAACTGGCTCCTAGTTCGACTCCTTTACTCAATCGACGAGTACATTCAGGCTTTTCAAGATCAAAATTAATTTCGTACATGGATTTATCACCTATTTGTAATGCAAGCCTAGTTTTTATTCATTAAGTTCCAACTCTTACAAACTTTAGACTACATTTCTGTACTCAATGTTCATGAAATAAAGAGTTTTTTCTAATTTCAAAAAAAAATAAAAAATTTATGTATATATGTATCTTAAATGGAATATTGAAACTTAGTAACCAATAATGTCTCTATTAATAATACCATTATTTAATCCGTAATCATATTGGTGGAGAAAAAGCATAGTTAAAATTTGCATGCGGTCTGAAAGGTTTTCGTACATAAGCCAGAGACACTTCATTAATTTGAATCGAATAAAATATTTATTTATCTGGACAATGGCAGACATCCAATACGTTGCATTTTATTGTGTATTTATTAACTGGGTTAAGGTTTTAAATTTTTCTTTGTGTTCCTTCATAAATTATAACTAAGGAATATTAGCAGATGAGACACACTCCACGATCGTGAATACTTCATAAACTCTTATTTCATCTGAAACTTATATGATGTCCAATCGTAAAAATTTTACAGCTTTGACTACATTTTGAACCTGATTATTCAAAGTAGACACTAATTCTTAAATGGTCTTCAACAAACTATTTGTTTTGGATGCCATGTGTTATGAGTATACTAGAGGAACATGGTATGCAGGAAACATATTTCCGACCGCAGGATTGAGTCGCATTAGGATTTAAGCCCATAGGTCAGATACATTCGGGAGATAAAATTGGCCGGAAGGTCATACATAATATATTTCTGGAATGTTTTGTCCTAACCGTAAACTTCTCTGATATTTGAAAATACAACATTTTATGCTGCAAGTTATTTATCAGATTTTGTGTAAAAGATATGAATATATTATTATTGAACAGGGTTTGGGAATAAAAATAATGCCTTTGAATGTGGGTGTGGATCCAGTGAAGCATATCTGAGACGCAAAATGAAAAGCTTTTCGTTGCTGACTACTCACTTAATACTCTTCACTTTACTTTCTCTTAATACTTTCTCTTTTATAATGTAAATCAGCAGCCTTATTTCATATTGAATTCACTCAACATTATATCGTGGCTTACATCTAATAACTTAAAGTACCGTACCTAAGACGTGATGTCATTAGATATACTTTTATATTATGCCAATTATTTCGTATTTTGCAATTTATAAACATAATAACTATATAAACTTATGAAATTTTACTAATAAATCATGCCTATAGTTACATATACACGTGCAATGTATATTAAACATAGTTTGATTGATAGTCTTCCTATAGTATAGTTGTTTGTTTATGTAAACACATGAATTACGCAAGTGGCTTTGTAAGAAGAAAATGAAATTAGTTATGTGACCAGAATCTAATAAAGGTAAAGAAGAGTTAAAATTATTATATTTTGTAATTATCCAAGAAAAAACTATGAATTATATAATATTTACACAGTAAATCTTCATTACATCCTTACACGAAAAGTTAACAGATCGTAAATTGTTATCGTCATTATAACTGCACATTTCTGAATCATGAATTCTTTTTCTGCTTTGTATTCTTGTTGGAAGTTTGTATAGGTTTTAATGGAAAAGACATTTTTCATACTTGCACATTAAAGTTATTTAAAAAAGCGCTTTCGCCGGTTAAGCCATCATCAGTTTGATATTATTTACAGAAAAACATATGTGTAAAATAGAAAAATAAAATATGATAAAATTGAATAAAATATAAAACCAACTGTAAAGACCAAAGCTAATATATTATAAAAGAAATATGTAGAAAAATATGGTTTACAATTCATAATTTTGGAATGGATTTCTTTTTTCACTAATGGTATAAAAATATCACTGAAATTTACGAAGATTGGGATAAACAATTATCTTTTAAAACTGTCATACATGCACTTTCAATTTTATTTCTTTTAGTCCAGGAAGATTATTTAAAAACTACACTAGATGATTCAAAATTTATATGATGATTTTCATTTACTGCATGTTCAAATAATTTAGATTTTTCAATGTTTTCTTTTTTATAATAATAAATATGTTCTTTTAGTCTAATTTCAACTGGTCTAGGCCGACGTTAAGACAATGTACGGAAGCAGAGCCACCGATAGCGATATGTGTTACATTTCTATGACACTTAAATAGAAGCCAACAGTAATCGTAAAGCGTCACAATATAGAAGGGTGTAATTCGGTGGTGTCTAACCTAATACATATTGTCACAACATAAATTGCTTTCGAAACGGACTATTTTACAGGTTATAGTAACATAACTCACTCAAATGAGGATATTATTTGCGTAGTGATTCTTTTCTGTAATTGTAAGAATTTTTAGATTCGTGTTTCCGTGATTTAAATTATTCCGTCTTACTTTTGTTAATTTCTTTGTATATATAATTTGTATTTTTGATATAACAGTAGGGCTGTATTCAATTATACAACTATAAACGTATTGAACAACACTTATAAATAATAATCCACTAGAAACCTTAAACAAAAATAACAACCTCTATTTTCCTAAGGTACACGTGTTTAGCAGATTCAACATCATTAAACTAAGTAAGAGATTTATGTACAGGGATTCCACATATATATTTTTCATTACTTTTTGAATTATCTATCTAAATTTATAATGTGCATTATGAAATTTAAATACAAAACTATAAACGTTATATTGCCTGTAGTAAACACAATCAAAACATTAATAAAACTTTTTCGTCTCTATGATACCAATAATATTGATTAAAACTGTTAGTTTTTAAATCATTTTATAATTAGGAATGACGTTGTATATCTTTGGAATATGAGTTTTTCATCAATATTTTTACCATCATGATGGCAAAGCAGAACACTATACTCCTTAAAATATAAAGTGTACGAGGACAACTCACAGGGTCAAAGATAATTACTTTCCGTAAACTTTGTAAAATGATTAAACTAATAAAAATATATAGAATGCAAATTAATCAGTACAGGATTACAGGATAGCACCTCATCAATATAGTAAATATATGGGTTTCATTAAAAAATAAAAGATTTTCGACATTCATCTTCAGCTAAATCGTGATTGTAAAGACAGAATATAACAACGCAGGCTATAAAAAAGAGGAACACAAAATTCCTTTGCAAATGTACTGTACCTCTACTAGCTACGCGAGTAACCTACTTGGTATTTCTATTCAATTTTATGTTCTATCTGTTATTGTTGTTCCATCGTTTATGTTCTATCTTCTATTGCATTTTATATTATAATCTATTCAATTGCTTGAAGAGTTCTTTGTCTCCTCCCTTGCACTAAAAACTCTGGCAAGAATAATGAGAAGGAAATGTGAATATTAATATTGACATGTAGGAAACATGTCATATGTCAGTTAATTTGGTTTTCTAACATTTCAGTCTCGTTTGCACTGAGATTGCTATGAGTTGTAATAAAAAAATGCAGGACAATACAATAAATATGTACTTATATTTATAATATGACCGTTCTAACTCTTATGAAAAGAAAGTGTGCAGGTGGTACAAAACAAAATACTAACTACTGCACAAACATTATGTAATTGGTGGATGCGGAGAGGGAATAGGAAAATAACAACCGTTCTCCTAAGGCCAATATACTCTGAATGAGTAAATATAAATAAATAAACATTAAGGAGAGTTAAGATCAAAGGCAGAGTCTACTCTAGGGTTTCATTTAACATGTAAACATCGGTTACTGCCGAGCCACATCAAATGGAATGCAAAGTGAATCTCATTACAAATAAAAGTGCAAATATCGAAACAGTAATAAAATTAATTTTTTAAACAGCTTATTTGGTTTTATCACGTTAATAAGTGTTAAAGACGGTGATGTCGAATATATTTTCGTGCACTTTGGGGAGCTATGTTCTTATTTCAAATTGTCTTCTCATGCCGTTAAAATTTCACGTAATAAGTAATCTATGAAAATTTTTAATGGATTATTTACAATATAAACTAAATATAAAGCCGTGCTCATAATAACTAACCTGTTGCCTGCTGTAGTTTTTTTTTATATTTTCGTAGTATAACATGTTATTTTAGAAATGTATTATTTTATACTAAGATTTTACCACTGAATCGGAACATAATATTATTCCAACTAAGTATAACGTCATTTCTATTTGTAGTACATTTCATAATATTGCCACAGCAGTTGAATAAGTGCAGTGGACTGCAGCATAAACAAGCGAGTTAAAATGATAAGTTTTAAAATATCTTAAACAAAAAATTTTTCCAAAAACCATTAAACCCGGCCGCTCATAGGAAATGATAAAGTTATGAATTCATGTTTTAATTATTATTAAGTTTAAGGTCTTTGGCATACTAATTCTTGCACAGATAAATGAGCTCCCTGTTTAGATATAAACATAGAAAGTATTTATTTTACTGAACACCATTTATATTAATTTGTATTACCACGAAAAGCCTTATAAAAACTTTGGAGGTATTTGAAAAATTCATATTCAGTAATTAATTGTGAGACTGACGATGGGATTTGTTAGAAACTAAAATTGATAATATTTTTGCATTACTGCAAAAACTTGTATCATCACTTAAAACTCACATTATAATTTACACTCATTTAACACTTTCACTTCTAGAACTTTGTGAATTATAAAACAAGACTCTACTAAATGCTACAGCACTACACGTTGTACAAATAAACAACCTTCATATTATCGCTTCTTTGGATTAAATATATCGTAATTTTTCAGTAATACCGTTTTATATATCAAGGGTACGTTGAAGTTGTCTCAACAGTATGTAAACAGTTTGCATTGGTAAAAAATTAAGAAATAATAACTGGTACAACTTTATTTACTTAGGTACTTCTTACACTACCCGACCAGTAATGCCAAATATGTAACCAAATGTCATTTGCGCGAAATTATTGTATTACACATACTAACCTGTATACGTGCTTGGGTATTATCGTGAAACACCGCAATCGCACAATTACCAAAATGCTGTCTATAAGTAACTGCTATAATTAACTTAAAAAAACTGTTTCATTGTTATACTTGTCAAGGCAGTATGATCAGTTAGTTTTATCGAACGTTTTCACTAACTTACAAGAGGCTTTAACTTTAATGTGTGATTAATCAATATTAGTAGTATTTATTTATGGCATTAAATAAATATAAGTTTTAATATGTTACGAGTACCTTTCTCTTTTACCGAACATATTCCATAACGAAAGAAAAGACACTTATTTCCGATCTAGATATTTTAAGAAAGTAATGTATTATTTATTTGTATGTATTTTGATTTGTAGACCCTACTCTATGACTCTACAGTATTTAGGAGTAACACTTAACATATTCCTCACTTTAAAAGGCGACATTAACAACAACGCGGCTGAAGCAAACCTCACAATGGCGCAACACGGAACGCTAATTAACAAGTTTTATGCATATATCTTTAGTCCTTATTATACAGATACATGAACTTCACTGCACAGTACTGCACCATGCGAGAGACAATGATATACAACTACATGGTGTTGTGAAAACAAACAGTGGTTCTTTACAGCCAACTCCACTACCATGGCTTCTTTTACTGTGTAATATACTTCGTACCTATCTTAAGACTCATCGAAGCTTATCCTATTATTAATAGAATATCATATCCGTACTACATTTACTTATCGTGCAAAGCTGTATATACAGGACAGCCTACTCAGGTTTCGAACACCACCTCTCAAGTCTACCCAAGTCTCAGCTTCACAAATGTTTTATGCTAAAGAAACTTGTATATGTGAAAGGGGTATGATTGATGAAAAAAATATATTAGTGTTCAGTCCTATATTATATTAAGATGAAAAGGATCTAAATCTCATATTCTGATCTGGAACATATCTATACTGAGGTGGGTACATGTAGCTTTTTTGTTTTTAAAGGTTAAATAGTTAACGAGTCTTTTAATTTTAACATTTAACCAAGCTGAAGACGAGGCAAATAAATTTAGTATAAAAATTTTCCCAGACAATGGAATATATTTAAATTTCTTTATACTCTACTCAGTTTCTAGAAAGATGGAGCAGATTATATAAATTATATTGTGAAGCATTTTTTTCGCTTACAGGATTTGACCAGGTTCTGTTACTGATAGGTATCGTGCTTGTTTGTTATAAGTTAGCGTCATCACTGTTTACTCTAGCTTTTACTTGTTAATAAACTTATATATAAAATGTTGGAAAGACTTCGATTACTCATCAATAATGGTTACAAAAATACATTGTTTCACCTTGAGCCAACTGAAACATTGTAACATTCACTGACTATGAAGTACAAACACTGTTTAATGAGTGTTGTCCTACATAACTGGGTGCGGCAACATAAACAATGGTAGTCCGTTAATGGAATGTTTCCTTTTGTATACTCGACCTTGGTGTGGCTGAAATTATGTTTCACTTCCGGTTATCAATCACACGTTAATTCACTTATAGGCAACTGAATCCCTAACATTTACTTACTACGAAGTGAAATACTGTTCACTGTTCAGTGGGTGTTGTCTACATTACTGTGGTTGCAAACACAATGGCAGCCTACTAACAGTTTGTTTTCTTTACATATTATAAGTGTGTCACTTTGTTTATTTATGGTTATAAAACATAAATTATTTTATCTTAAGGCAACTGAACCTCTGACATTATAAAGTCAAACACTGTTCGGAGGGTTCTGACCGAGATCCCCAACACAAAAGTAACCAGCAATCGGAATATATCACAAGTACACTCGTACACCTTGTCTGTTGCTTCAGGCGTTTATATTATTATAAATTATTATATTATGGATCGAGATAATACATATAATAGAGTAGTAAACAATATAACCTCTTTCTAGTTACGATATCTTAATGATTCGTCCATTGTAAAGTCCTTAAGATTCTTTTGTGGGATAAGGTACCCGAAGAAGAATATATTCCAGTATCTTAGTATGTTCAGGATTGCATACTCTCGATCATTACTGTATCAGTCTATGTTTGTGTATTATATAATTTTAATTATTTAAAATTTTTAACTTTTATTGAAATTTAATGGTGCAACAATATAAGGCATGGTATAATACATAACCAACTATAGGTTCTAATCAACTTCCAAAAAGAAAAGAGAACAATAGTTGTTTTAAATGTAATCGATGTATTTATATAAAAAAAATTTTATTACCAAGGCTTTAACAAATACTCTTATAATATATTCGCATGTTTCTTTTGCCTATCGTATTCGCCTAAAATATATAAAATTGCACATTCAAGAACCAAATATTGTTTCTTACGAAATAAATACTAAAATACGTGTGAATGTGGCCTATTTCTTTATTTAATAGTACCTTTACTAACTGAAACTGGTTAATAAAGATACTAAAAATTAATAAATGTTAATAAGAAGTAATTGAAAACATTTCACCATAAACACAAACCAATAATAAAAGCAATTAACAAAGTTTTCTATTGAATAAAATGTAAAAGAATTTTCTGCATTTTCAAGTTCTTGAAGTTTCCTGTTAACAATAATGAGTATTCTTATTCTTCTACCTTGGTTAAAAGAAGTGTAGTTATGAATTTATAACAACCTAACAGGCTAACTTATTATTATTATATTTACAATTTCTCAAGTGTGCAATAAAATCTTACATAGTGAAGGGTAACTCCACAGCTATACTATACTGCTTGTTGTTTTACAGTTCCTTGGTTAATAAGGTAATGATATTTTAATTGTAGTTTGGAATGAAAATCGAAGTTACAATGGCATACCTATTAAAGCTATTGTAAGGAAATTCATATCAGGAGTAGTCTGGTGATTTGCTCAACTGTTTAGAGATTTATTGCTCTTGTAGTTCTATATAATGTAGTATCTAGTTATATCTCTTTCTAACAGAGGTGATTTGTTTTCTTATCACTTTTGTTGAAAATAGACTTTAAAGTACAATGAATTAAATGTTTAAAATAAAAATAGTCCATACTTTTGTCATGAAAAAACACAATATCCCCACATTGTATAAAGTAAAAATATGGTTATCAGAGGTCTGGCTCGTAGGAAGTTTTAATTGGACCTCATTAGATGCACTCAGAGTGAGAAAATTAGTTTGTTAATCACCGCGGTTGCTAGCGCAAACTTAATTATAATGCGCTGTTGATTATTTTGAACGTCCCACACGGTTTAGTATTTTGCCCAATACTGACTGTTCTTATATTTTGTCAATGCCCATATTTAAGTTTTGAGTTTGGACTTCTACTTTCAATTAATTATATTATTAACAATAATAAGAGTTAGATATTTTCCCCGAGAAACAATATATATATCTATATTTCATTTTGGAATTAGGAATTAGAATTCAAAACTATTCACTTTTTAAAATTTTTACGAATAGAAATATAGTTATCGTACACTAAAAACTATAATACATATAAATAATACTGACATATTTCAATACTTATATTATGCTAGTTGTCATTCATATGTAAAGATGATACATGTTACAGTAAAGGTTATGCTTCCCAATCGATATTCGCTATAACATACTATTTCATAAGCCCAGTCTAGGAAATATATCAGTATTTGTTTACCTAATTAGTATCGTATACCTCACCATTAAGAATTGGATAGGATGTGTCCACGACAACTTATTTGGAAAACAAATTTTCTTTCTAATATAAGTATTATTACCATAAAATTTATGGTATTCCTTCACCCTATACACCAAACCAAATTAAAATATTAGTTTAATCAATTAAAAGTACGGTCGTGCTCTCAAATCAAAGTGTTTAAAAGACCACAGTTGTTTAGATTTAACAGGCTCTTTCAAATAATATTTCGCAACCTAGAAACCAAGGTGGGATCTTTAAACTGCTTTAGAGACCTGTGAGCAGTTAGGATTTACATGTCATTATATATATATATATATAAATTATATATATATATAAATTATATATATATATATATGTATAAATCATATATTTATATATCATATAATATATATATATATTATGTTATGAACTCCACATTATAGGGCTATCTTTATGTTAGAATAATAAATTGTAAACTAAAACCCTTTTAAATTTTTTTTATTTCAGACACGTGTTTCGGTATAAACCATCTTCAGTGTGAACATTAACCTCTAACTAAATAATAAACAAAACAAATAAATATACACCTGTCGACTATTTAAACAGATGTTCAATTTATATGACACAGTTGTAATTTTGATTCGTATTCTGTGTTTAACATTTTTTCAAAGATAGGATTTGTTTTATTTTTTAAATTGTTATTTAATATGTTGTGAGGATCTTTGTTATAATTTAGATAAATATGTAGTTCTTCTTTCGTGTTTAATTTTTCTCCTTTCCTTTCAATGTCCAAAATTTCCATGTTCTTTTCAATATTTTTGTAGTTATGTCCAGTTTCTAATAAATGTTCAGCGAAATTTGATTTTATTGTAGACATGTTATTCGTTTTCAAAGCTTGTATATGTTCTTTAAACCTTTTCTTAAAATTTCTGCCAGTTTGTCCAATATAATAGCTTTCACAGTCACTACCGTTAATTTTGTATACTCCACATTGTTTGTATAAATCTTGTTTATCATCTTTTTGGTTTACTTTGTTTTCAGTTAGTTTATACGTATTATTTCTTGTTTGGTAACTGATGGAAAATTTTGAATTTTGAAATGTTTTTCGAACAGCTTTGTTTATTTTAGTATTGAAAGGCACACATTTATATTTCTGAATTTCATTATTATTAGGATTAGGCCGTATTGTGTTGGTTTTATAGATTTTTCTTGTTTTCTTCTGAATCATTATGTCTACAATATGGGGTTGATATCCATTTTTGACAGCTAGATACTTTATGATTTTCATTTCTTTAGTTTTATTTTCATCACTCATTGGTATATTTAACATTCTGTTAATCATTGAGTGAAATGCTGCTAATTTGTGTTTCCATGGATGGTTAGAGGATGATGGTATTAGGAGATCTGTTTGGGTTGTTTTTCTATAAATTTCAAATGAGTGGTTTCCATTAAGATTAGAAATGCTTATATCAAGAAAGTTAATTTTGACTTTTTGGATTTCTTTAGAAAACTTAATTGTTGGGGATATAGAATTGAGGAATGTTAAAAACTGATCTGCTTGCTTCTCATCTCCTTTGAAAAGACATAAGATGTCGTCAACATATCTAAACCAGTAAATTATTTGATCTTTAAATGGATTAGTACCACTCATTATTTTGATGTTTTCTAAATGTTGCATGTATATATTTGCAAGAAGGCCTGAAAGAGGAGAACCCATTGCCAACCCATCTTCTTGTTTGTAAAAGTCCTTTTTGTATTGAAAATAATTGACGACATCTTATCATTGACAAAATCTACTGTTAATCAAAATTATTTTCAATACAAAAAGGACTATAATTGACGACATCTTATCATTGACAAAATCCACTGTTAATCAAAAATTTAAAAGGGTTTTAGTTTACAATTTATTATTCTAATATTATATATATATATATATATGATTTTTAAACCCCGATTTCCACTTTTTAATTTTAAAAATTTATTTAATTTAAAACAGTTTTGTTACCTATACACGTATTTTGCCTGCTTGTTTGAACGAGCAAATGACTAATATGTAATGAAAATAATTCCAAAACCTACTATCCTTGATAATAATCCTATACATATAACATTTTATTTACTGGCTAAGATTGTTCTTGCGAAAAAAGTCACGTACACTGATTTCCAGTGACAAATTTCTATAGAAGCTTGATTTTGATAAACATGCCTCTTTTGTTGCTTACGTGTTGAATATTATAGATCCACTTTATTAAATAAATATTCAAGCTTGAACATTAAATATGCTCTCATACACATACACTAACAAAAATATATACATGTAGCCAACGCTTTTATATATAGTGTCATGTTTTTCAACAGTGACAACATATAACCTTCTGGCACGTCCCACTGATCCAAACAGTTATCAATTATAAATTTTACAACCCTCAGCTTCGGTCCTTGTGCATTTTTAGAGTTTAATATATCACGTCTTATTTTTTAACTGTAAAGATATTACAGTGCTGTTTTGAGAGGCAAAACTAAGTAGCAGAGTTATGTTTATAAATGATTTTCAAAGCATTATTGTCCATAACCGATCTTACATGAAACTTGAAATTGTGCCACTTATTGGGCTGATATAAATAGATTTAGCTGAAACTGTTAGCTTCAATTGTATCAAATTTGTACTTTGGAAGTCTGCAGACGTCAAGATGTTTGATACCGTTTCCGATCACTACAAGTACATCTGCTTCTTCATCTTCACAAATACAAATCATTTGGATTTTAACCACTTATTTGGTGGGTGATTGATAATTTTAGTGAAGAAGTCGTATTGTGTACCAATCGTCAATTTATCCGTTGACTAAAGGCTGGATTCCTAAAAATGTTTATACGTGTGTGCAACTGGTAGACCGCTGACGGCCTCCGCATATGTAATATGCTGTTGTCTGGCAGTCGACTCTCCCGGGGCAGCAGCGGGCACACCACTAATATCAAAGTAAACTAAAATGACCTTAAATAAACCAGTTTTAAAACTTTTTTCTTAATCTTGGGATGAAGGGAAACTCAACGTTAGCGTCGGAAATATATTTCACGCGAACCAGAAGTCTTCATACAGGTTTGAACTGTAGGTTGTATAAAGGCATCAGTGTTGAAGTATTGTTTTTCACAACGTTAAATTATATGTAGCATGCTCTCGAGTAGGAAAACCATTCAGTTAGTTCATGTGAGCTAAAAATTGGCTGACAAAAAATATTTTAGAACCCATCGGGTTAAGTAATTGTTGTAATTAGTAATATTATCGTATGTATCATATATGATAATTACATATATACAGCATTATGATATTATGCATACAGCATTATGATATTATGATATTATGATATTAATTATGATATACAGCATAAATTATATTAAATGAGAGAATATTAATGTTTAATATTATGAAATTTTATATTCCGTTATCGTTTACAGCACTCCATGCTTCTTCCACTCATACACCACATTCGTATATACTCATAAGAATTTATACGACAAAACAACGTTTGCTGGGTCTGCTAGTAATTGATATAAAGAAGTAGCCAAAGCGAAGTCGTTTCTTATCCGGTGAAGATAAGCTCAACGGGTGGCACACGAATCCACTCTATAAGGCAAATCTGCTTATTTTACTAATTTTCCTACTTTATAGTTTTTAATAGAGTGAGTGATAAGCACTAATATTTTTAACTGTTTTTATATTTTGGTTGATATTAGTAGCTTAGGTGTTGTAGCAATAACGGACACGATGGCAACATATGTACTTTTACTAAACTATCTTATGCTATAACAATATATGTCAAATTTCTTTATTAACATATTTACACAATATTCATAATAACATTTACCTAGTGCTTGGAGTGGTAAGAAAATTTAATATAGCCTATTCAGTCTGGCATGCAAGTGACACTAGGACGATGAATTGTCAATATAAACATATTTTTCGAGACTAACGTATGACTTTAACATAAAACTCATTCGTAAACATTTATATTTATATTTTTTTATCGCCAAATGACGTGACATATTGTCTGTACAAATAGTTAGTTATATTTTTAATAAATTATTAACTGAGCTTCAAGTAAAAACATAGCGTTTATTTACGTTGGACCATAAAAAGAGAAGAACATAATTTTCTCAAGTTAATCAAATAAGTTAAATTTAGATATCATCAGTAAAATTAAATTTTTATTACATCCTATATTATTG
Source organism: Homalodisca vitripennis (assembly GCF_021130785.1). Taxonomy (NCBI): domain Eukaryota; kingdom Metazoa; phylum Arthropoda; class Insecta; order Hemiptera; family Cicadellidae; genus Homalodisca; species Homalodisca vitripennis. The sequence continues at coordinate 52,627,011 of NC_060212.1, forward strand.
TACTTAGCTTAATAAAACTAGTAGCAATCATTACCTACAATATTTATCAATTCAGAGTTCACAAAAAGTTTTTTATTTAAACTGAATTAAAAAATAAGTATTTTCTCATTTCATACCGTCATTGTAGTCAATTAAAGTATATTTTACTAAAATAAAAGAAGCAGTATCTTTTATTATTTGCATGCAACGTCACTTAATCGGATGTACTTCGCACAAAGGTCCCTTTGTCCTGATTTCAAACCCGAGCTCTACAGTTATCTGCCAACCAGCCCATCAAAAGGACATTACTCTCTAATTCTGTGATCACACACCAAAAGCCTAATCGTTATCTAATACATGGCAATATATTAACCTGTTTGTACAGGAATTACATACGTTTTTCGTGTGTGTAAACAAACCAGAGTATCTGGACATTCCATTGTATACAAAGTTATTAAAATGTATTGCCAATGCACACATTAGGTGTCGAGATGCGAGAAATGTTTAAAATCATATTGTTGTCAAGAAATGTATTTATTTCAAATACGAGTATGTATATACATGACCGAGAAGATAATTTTGAGTTACTTTCACTTTGATAACAATCACTCTTATAATTAAAACAATTTGTGATGCAATTTTTCTGTGATCCAATGAATGAACCACCATAGAAACATCATATATGATTTTACAATATGAGCATTAATTTACAATATAATAATTATTATTATTGTTCAATTTTTGTATAGGACAGTCAAATCCGAAGTTAAATTCCCATTAGAAGCAATTTTATACAAGAGGGAATAGAGATAATTGTATATAATTCTTTTAAATAGCAATGTCAAAGTTAATCAACAAATATTACTAAAATTATTTATGAACTTTGTGGCAGTTGATTTAAATCATAGCTATCTGAAACTCTTAAATACTTCAGTTTATTACCAGATTAGAATATAACCAGACAGTCTACATAAAACAAATTAAGTGTTCTTAGATCAAGTAAGTAATTATTTTAGTTCACTCCTCAAAAGATTTGGTGTCTAAGTTGCTATCTATGTAAAATTGCGATCTCGGCCATAGCCTCGGATAGGTTTAATACACGGCCAGTAGCCTTGGGTTGAGGGTTGTTTTATCCTGACACCTCTGCTTGCGGCCATGGGTTGGTTTTACATATAACTCGGACTGCAGCTTCGGTTTGGTTTAGAAAATACCTCGGCCTGAGGTCACTTAATGGTTTAGCACACCCTGAGCCATCGCATACCTTTTAGGGGGAATAGTTCAATATACATATACGCACACGCCCGCGCGCGTACCGTAATGAAGGTGAGGTATGCCTATAATTATAAAATGTAAACCTTAACGGGTCCAGAAGCGATCCCTGAGGCTTACTTTAGACACGGAGAAATATTTCACCCTGTAGGGTCACTGGTGATGTTATACAAATATATTGGGAAATTTACACACCACTCAACAAGTTACGTAACTCTTCATTTTAAAGGAATGAGAAGTAAGTTAATGTTACTGTCTATTCCAAAAATAGTTCTAAAATCAACTTGCCCTACAGTATAAATATTTACATCGGAAATTATACACTCCTTTAACATAATGCAGTAAAAAAAATTCTTTGTTAACAGCTAAAGTTGAGATAAAACTTATATAGAAAATTTTACTGAGTAATGGTCTCAATACTGGCTCTATAACGTAAAATATAAAATCCATTTATCACGGAAATCGCAAAAAATATTTAATAAATATTACTTATAAAAACAAGGTTCGCCGATTCTCGCTACTTTTCTTTTTTGTGGTTAAGACCAAACCACTATCTTGGTGATGTTAATGGGGTCTAAAATAAATATATCTTTTCTGAAGATGATAGGAACGATTAAAGATAAAATTTACGTGAGATAATTTAAAGGCCCTTGTTTTTCTCTTCGGAACCAATTATTAGTAACCCTACAACCAGTTGAAGCTTGTCACGAATAAAATTTTATATCGTAAAAGATCAGATTCTTCAACCTACACTCTGTCCGTGCATTACTTTTCCCTATATGTTTTAACTTTGTAACAATAACGATATTACATTATAAAATACTTGAGTATTAAAGGACTATTACTGATATCAAAGAGTATCTTCATACTTGAATTAGTAGTACTGTGCTGTACGTTGACCATGCATCGATTAGTTAACAAAACACGTATAGATGGATCTGGACGAAATCCTACAGAGTAGGGAAACACGGAGAGAAATGAAAGGATGAGCTGCGCATGCGCTGCCCTGTCTATACCACTTGTAGCTGGATGATTTAATATATTATTAACGCTTCATTTGCGACTGTTCCATTGAATATTGTTTCTAAATCATATCTGCAGCTGAAGCGAATATATTTTAAACTGATCTGAAATTGACATGAAATTATGGCAGGCAAAGTGGTATTTATAAACTAGTTTTAAAAGTTTTACTTTTTAAACTAATATTTAATACAAATAGATTAAATAAATTTTATCTAATATAAATATGTGCATTATTTTTATCCTGTTTATTTGATTCAATGAATATATAAACCATGGTTTTATTATTCGTATCTTTCCTTCTATAAGTTGAACTTAATAATATGATGTAATTATTCTTTATTTTATACATTTTGGGTTGTAGCTAAAGAAAGTTATTCTTGAATTTTGTGTAAACAGGCGTAACATATTAAACTTGCATGCAATACTTGTTTTATGAAGTTTCTGATATGAATACACAAAGTAGGCCTACATAAATAATCTAATCTACGCAAATAAGAAAACATTGTAATAAATGAAAAAAAACTTTGAAGAACGATAATGTACAATACAATAAAAAAGTAATTTGCTCACTATTATCCTATCGCTCCCACAAAAGTCTTAATTAATTAAGTCTCAGTTTCTAACACATCAGTACCTGTATGAAATTGAAATTTAAAAATAATATAAATACTATATCTTTTAACAGAATGAACCTTACAAACTTCAAATTTTTCAAATAACTTTAAGTGGCTTAATGGAATCAGATTAGGTTAGTCAATGACCTAATATATTTTAGTAGAATTATATTTTCACTATAGCTGTTGTTCTGAATTACTTCCTACTTCTAATGAAATTAATCAAGTATTAGCAAAGAATACAATTTGTTAAATATAATGGCTTTATAGTAACGTTATAATTGCAAAATATCAAAGAAATTTTATTTACAAAACATCAAATATTTTTTAAAAACATATATAAATATTGATTTACCGAATATATATTAATTCGTTTTTTAATAAGTACCTTCATTAATGACTACCTGCGAAATCAGTATTGTTACTATTAACAATTAAACAATACATACAAATGTAAAATGGCAATATCCATTTACAGAATTTTTATAAAGAGAGAACAGCCCCTACTCTTATTTAAAGATTAAATAACAAAACAATAATATTAGATACATTTACGTATTTTCATTTTTCAATAACCACAGTCTGGTTTGCCACTTTAGAAATAAAGCAAGTAATTAGTTCTATAACAATATTCTATTCATTTTCAATACTTTCAAAATTTATTTACTCTTTCACCTAATACTTGAAAACTACAACCATCATCTCTTAGATAACTCACCACAAATATATTTGGACAATCCACCAAGTTTTCTAATCCAAGTTTCCCAAGAGTAGTCCACAGGAGATATTTAATATTATGACCAAAGTTACTCCTCTCGTAATTGAATTGGGTCTCACTTACCGTTTTATCAATCTGTTTATTCTCATCTTGTAATTTATCTTTTCAGTTTGAATCCATATATCGCAATGCCTTAGAAATACGTAATTTATCTTTTTATAAATTTTTTAGAACAAAGTATTTAATTGGCCTTTCAGTTAAAATGTGTCATATCATTGTCCTAAATTATTTATAATTGTTTAGATTTCCTAAAATTTATTCAAATCTTTCAGCACTGTACCAAAAAAATGTGATAATTTGTATCTATCCTATACTATTTATTATATAAAAATATAATGGGATATCTATGTATGTTCATGAATACGTTACCCAATCATGTAAAAGCTAGTACAGTATATCGATCGTACTGAAATTTAAAATTGATATTCTTAGGGTCCCTGGTTAACATACATGCTTATTCTTATTTCTGAAACTTTTGGTACTACACCCCAATGGTCCCTGAATGAGCGAAAATCCGATGTTGGTCTCAAGAGTACGACGTATTAATTCAAAGAGCCTGTAATGCAATTAACCGTTGCGTGTAATTATTTTTTATGGCAGAAAAAGCATATGTTCGATTAATTTAACCAATACTTTAAGTTTATTTACAACTATAGTCTTGAAAAAGTTAAAAGGCTTGATAGTAATAACATATGAAAAAGCATATGGCAGAAAAAGAACATGTTCGTATAATTTAACGAATGCTTTAAGTTTATTTACAACTATAGTCTTGAAAAAATTAAAAGGCTTGATAGTAATAACATATGAAAAAGCATATGACAGAAAAAGCATATGTTCGATTAAGTTAACCAATACTTTAAGTTTATTTACAACTATAGTCTTGAAAGAATTAAAAGGTTTTGAGAGTAATAACATATCTTATTTTAAACTATTCTGTGAGATAAAATTAAATTTTTGTTGAAATAGCAAATACAAAGTACAACGCATTTCTTGGTCAGTACTGTAATGCAACTATAACAGTTATTGTTTACTTTTACTATACATTTAAATGCTGTTTTATAACCCATCATAGTTGTTTTTGACAGAAATTGGCTCTCAGATATGTGTATGTATATATATATTTTCTTGATCACGGAACCAAGACAAAATCAACTATTGCACAAAATGTATTAAGACGCAAGAAAATAAAGTATGGAACAAAGAGTTACTCACTGAAATTCATGTTTTCAACATTACTTATCCCCAATTATGAGGAAGAAAAAAAAGCTTAACATCAGATATAAAGAAAGCTAATTTATTTATTTCAAACATACGGTTACGTGAACTATTTACATCCAGCTAACTTGCCTATGCAAGGTAACAGTGACAGAAAAGGAAACATATGCTGCTGTCACTGTCAGCCGAATCACAATGGATAACTATAAAAAATAATAGTTATAAATGCAGTCAGTGTAACACGCATTAGTGTCCTACTTTTTAACAAAATCTTTACTAACTGCTATCAAAAACATTTGTAACAACCAAGCTATTATTTTCGACAACAATAAATTTGCAACATGGTGTTTCACAGGTATATACAATATGAGAAATATAACTTTATTTAATAAAATAAGGACAGAATATGAACAAATGCACTACACATTTACTGCATCCACTTTTAGCAACGTATTTCGGAACTGGAAAAGTTAGTTAGATTAACACATTGACTGTCGTGACCGTAGCATACTACTATCCCGCCTGTCCTATTGTGGTTGATACATGACCGTTTCGCAATGAAGGTGTTAACAACGTATTTCGGAGTTGAAAATGTAACATAGTAACATCGTATAATGAAGTTGCAAAATTATCATAGTTTAAAGCATTTATTTAGGTGAAGGTAGCATATTACCATCCCAGATGCTCTAAAGTCGATACGTGACTCTTGTTGCAGTGAGAGCGTTTCAACAAAATGTCTAGCTCGGAATGTATATTAGTAACAAAAAATGTTTGAGCTGGGAATATATCATAGTAACAAACAATTATGGAACTGGGAATCTATCATAGTAACAATAACTTTTGGAGCTTGGAATGTATCATAGTACAGTACACTTTGAAGCTGGGAATGTATAATAGAAGGCCTAACAATAAGGCTTTGAGCTGGGAATTGTAACAATTTTGTACGGTGATGAAAATATAACATACTAACAACAAATTACGGAGCTTGACATTATCGTGGTTTAACACATCAATTGCGGTGAAAGTAGCCTATTACTATCCTAGTTGTCCTAAAGTCGCATAACTATGTGTCACAGTGAATGTATTAACAACGTATTTCGGAACTGGAAATGTACCATAGAAACAACGTATTTTGGAGTTTGAAAAATATTACAACTTACTACACTTACTGCGGTGAAGGCAGTGATCAAATATCCTTGCTCATCTATCCTTAGTTGATAAATGACTAGTGTTGAAGTTAATCCATAACAAATCTCAGAAAAAAGACAACTGGTACTATAATATGATAATAGATTCTTCTAAAACACACAAGAGTAAGCGCATCATAAGAGTCTAAGAAAGATAAAGAAAAAACTACAACGCAACCCAAACTTTTGAAGTTAACTCCAATATGAAACGTGATAATGACAATAATAATAACACGTGCTTTGGCTTGCGACAATTTCGTCACTGTATCCTCCGATCTTCACTCTCCTGTAACCATTGACCATTGAGGTAATATCTAAGCCTTTATTGGCAGCGAAGTGAAGCAGCCGCTAGTATCAGTAAAATACAACACTAATGGCAGTACTATATGTATATTTTAAGGTTAAAATGTAGAAGGTTATAAGCAAATGTACTGTTGTTATTAAAACAACTCACTCAATAAATATTAATCAGAGTATACTGTATGGCCCATAGCTCAACGGTAATATTTCAAGTGGTGATAGATTGGTTAATGTTTGATAAAATATTTTTTTTCTCATGGTACTCTCCGTGTGTACGAGAAATAAGTTATATTTAATTAGTAAAAATACCCAAAAGGTGATTTGTCCAGTTCTTTAAATTCAAAAAATTCACATATCGAGTTTAAACTTCAGGACAGTAATTACATGAGAATAATTCTTTCGTTATTGTTCGTGCGCATAATTAGAAAACCAGTTTTAATTTTTTTGCGAAGTAAAATTCACTCAAAACCAGTATACATAGTGTGAAATTTGTGTTTTCTTTGATTAATATTCGGTATAGTGAGCTCTCTCTCTCTCTACACACACACAAACACACACACACACACACACACACACACACACACACACACACACACACACACACATTACGCATTACGAGTAACATAATTTTATATTAAGTGTCACATAGAGTTAATAAACTCTTCGAACAGTGTTGTCAATGTTTTGCAAACTGAACACTCAAAGGGGCACAAACATATAATATAATATAAGTCAATATAAGTTATGTACAACAGTGTGTAACATCCTACCTAAAAAATGTATAACTGTGTAGAATCAATATAGCTACCTTTTAAGCATCGTCTTACCTATAATTTTTAATGCATAGCTACAAATTAAATTAATAATATAACATTATTATGTTTAAAAATAAGGCCAGATCAGAATATCTATTAAAATCAAAATCTTATAACCTGGGATATAAACTAATAAACTGTTATTAATTTAAATAATTAAATAGGAGAAGATTATTTATGATATCTAGTTATAAAAAGTAAAATGAATAATCATCCACTCAGATAAGCAATAATGTAAGTTGATTAAGTAAAATTAAAGTCTAAAGTATAAATACATAAAAAAGGAATTCGGAAGAAGAGAAACTAAGGCAGTTTGAAACATTGATGTGTAAAAGAAGCCGCATTTCCCTGAATGCGTTTTAACTGCTTCCTAATGGCAGTTTTTATGGCAGTTCTCGCGTTTTCTGTACATTTCGTACGTTGTTGTGCTCGTAAATAATCAGGTTTAATGTCGGCAACCTACAAGCACTAACATTTTGGATAGATTATTCACAAGGTAGATGGTCTAATGTATGAACTATAATACATTATTTCGTTCTTTAAAATATAAACTTTAAGACTTGTAATAAAAAACACGTACCGAGAGATTAAAGTTGTAAATTGTTATTTCGGAGAAAGCTCAGCAGAAAATAACTAAATATTTTGTATTTTTTAATAGCCAACTAAAACACTGATTTGGTGGAGAACATTTTACATTTTATGTCTTAACAACATATGAGAAAGGGAATGTTTAAAACAGAATTTTTCTTTGATCTTACGTCTCAATAAAACAGCAATAGACAAATATAATTTACAATTTTATTAGTTATAATTTTTTCAAATACATCAAAAAGTACAAGTATGGATTTGTAAAGCAATAATAGTATTAAAATTGAAGCACCTGTAGGTCATATTTATCAGTTATCTTATCTTATTCAACGGTTATTTAGGCGTTCTTTAGACTGGGTTGTCTTTCCTGCGTCCACTAAAAGCACATCTCAATTCCTTTTGTCACTTTTCTTGTCCTGGAGATTATTATAGAAATGTTGATAAAGACTTTCCTACAGTGACCGGTGTCACCATCACTACTGACTCTTCTTGTCCAGAACCACAGTCATATTACCTCCCTCAACCGACCATAATCAAAGTCATCATTGAATAGTAAATAACCTGTGTCAACACCACCACAGAATAATGATTGTGACTTTCCTCTCTAGAATGAAAACCCAATTCACTGCCTTCACGAAACAAAAATTGTTAGGAAGTAGTTTACCAATATATTAGAGTTTCCAGTTTTAATTTTCCATATTCCCAAAATATTAATGTTTAGTAATAATACTCATCAACCAAAATAACATATTTGTTGGTATTACACTCATGAGCTATTTTTTATCTGTATTCTGGATGGACAGAATAAATTATTTAGACTGGAAAAATCGATTTCTGTCCCCTTCTTTTAGCTTTAATATTTTGTTGCACGTTGCACAATTTTCTTGGTAAAAGATGCTAATTATAAACTGAAAGTCTTAGATTAAAATACTATATTGGAAAGAAGGCTATTAAAGATAAAATTTATAACAACTTCTCACATCACTCTATTATAAAGCTGGTAAATAATCATTACATTTATTCTTCGATTTGATTTGTATTGACTCACCAATTAAAAACTAAAGGGAGAATTTGAGGAAATGAGGAAAATCTAAGAATTGTCCAATTTAATAACACAAAAAAATATCGAAGATCGTTTCAGAAGTCACTTACAACCTAGCGTTTCGTTTAATATGAAGGAGTATAATTTTTATTTGATAATTTCTACTAGAGTAATACAGGATTGCACACTCTACACACAATAAATCGAAGATAGTAGAAGAGTCCCATGGCTTCACTTTACTGATCTAAATAATGAAAGTTGAGGCCTTCGTAGCACTGAATCTTACGCTTTTGACATCCCTAGATGAAAGGGTTTCATTATTTCAATACGATGCTAGGCTGCAAGTTGATGCTGTGATTTTCTAAAGTACTGATGCCACTGAAGTACCTGATAATACACTTTGTGTGCTTTTCAAAGCCAGAAATGTGTACAGTGGCACCCACAAAGGAATTCAAATTTTAAAAAGACTGGACAAGACACCACAGTATATGACTGGCCACCGTATTGTTCGGCACGCCAGTTGCACAGGATACAAGAGGCACAAAAACCTGATGGCTGTACCAAACATCGTGGCATCGAATAAGCACCTCACCAATGGTACCGGCGGCCTGTGGTGACAAGGAAGAGGGTGCTACTGCCCTACACAGTTCCAATTTCAGACACTGTTACACGCCCACAAACGTAGGAAGCAAATACGTCCAGAACTCCAAGAGCTTGCCTGGATCCACGGTTCCCTCTGCAGTGATGAGAGATACGGTACTGATTGGGTTTTTAAACAATAATATAATTCCTAGCCTGAGACAAATAATATGGCACCTTACAGAAAAGAGGTTGAATATAAATAAAACATACAACGATTTTTAGCAGGTTTGTGTTTATTAATCATTTTTCAAACAAATACCTAGAGCACAAAACATAAGGTAGTATTCCGGGCGGCCTAAGGAACAACCATAAAAAATGTGTTATTTCATGGAAATATAGTAAACGTAAGAATTAAACATGTAATTGCTGGAATGGTTACACTTTAGTTACACAATAGATACTTTGTGCAATTCTGTGCAATATTGAAATAAGATTGACCTCAAATACAACACGTTCTGTTTATTTGAAAATGCTTTATTTTGTTTGATACTTAATAATACAAATACTTAATATTTTCTATATAAAGGAAGAAATAGAAACAACGAACATTTCGCTTACACGTTTCTAATATTGTAACATAATATAAATATTTTCCTATAGATCTAGCATTAAGAACGTTAAATGAACTTTGACCTCAATGGCAACAGATGTACTATGAAAATTACAAGCAATAAATTTTAATCCTCCTAATCGAAAATAAAATAAAGATGTTATTCCATAATTAAAACTGTGTATCATTGTAAATTGGGTTTCGTATGAACAAAATGTAAGAGGACGTATTTCACTATATTCAATTATAAAACTGCAAGCTCCTGTTAAACCTTAGTGATATCAATCAAAACTAATCATTTTTTTACTAATTCATTTGGTGAATGAATATCCCATAATCCAATTATAATTAGTTTTTGGAGCTCTATAATCAGTGCAATGTTGATAGTTTGTGGACCACAGTTTCTCTTTGACGGGCTTTTGGACGGATTTTATCTTTATTTTTTGGCATTAAAATTGCATTTCACAGCTTAAATATATCGTTGCCCTTGATGTAACTGATATAATGGTATTTTAATTGGTTCTCACTATGATAGTCAATGAATGTACCAAAAAGTAGCATGCAATGATCTCTATTTATGTTGCATATTACATTTAATATACGTACAATAACAACATACAGATATATTTTGTAAGAAAAATACGTAATAAACTAACTATAGGAAGACTAATACAAAAACAATACACAGTAAATGTGCATATAAGACAATAACAATGTAATCCTTCTTGTAGGAAAGCGTAATCCAATTTGAATTATGAATTTTGCTCCAGTTCACCTACCTTTGTATTGCTGTATCTGGTATCAGCCTTGACTCCTGGAATCTGGACTCATGTTCCTCTGAAGAGATCAAAGAATTTTAAAACGTACCTTTACATCTTTTCGACATACGAGACACCTAAGAATAGTTGAAGTGGCAGACTCTTTGCCTCATTAGGTGCACAATTATGTACACTACGATGTTCTGACTCGATCTTTATGCACGGTAGAGCAACCGAGTTATCTACACTTAACTAGTAGCTTTGGTAGGAATGGTTAAATTTATTTTGAATGCTGATTTTAGCTTATAATAAATAAGCTGATTTTATAAAATAACATATTTATATACTGTTATTACAAAACATACGTCTGTAGCTTTCCATATAAATATTAACACCACATCAGTCTGTATTATTTTCTCATACTATTGTTTTAACATTTGATATATTAATTGCACACAAAATATTTATTTAAGAGTTTTAATTAAATTAATGTAATTGAATTGCATGTAATTTTTGCAACGAAACAGCTTGATTATTGAATCATGTATATTTGTACTATAATATATGTTAAAATAAAACAATTGTAATCGTTATTATAATAAAAATGTAAATAATTGTATGGACATTTATACTAAACTTGTCGGAAGTACATTGCATTGAAAATTATGCACTCAAAAACATTAACAAAAACAATCTGTATAATTTTAAAAATAGAATTTATAAAATAAAATTATATATATAAAAATAAAAATAAAATTATAAGTCCGAAATAGAATAAAAGGCATCAGGCTAAGGTGGTAATTGTAAACAAGATCTCATTAGTTAACAGTTGGTAACCAACTAAGTAAACGTGCAATACTTAACTAAGATCATAGTTTAATTGCAAAATACATTTATTCTGTTATAAAAACAAAATATAGAAAAATTATTTATATTTAATTAACAGAAAAAAGGTGGAGAATAGATGTAAAATACCATCTTAAGTAACGCATAGCATATAATTTGAAAAATATTATCATGATGTTTATATTTTCACTAAGTTGTTTTGGTTGTTGTGCCAGTAAAGTTTGCAAGGTGTAAACATTTTTATGAATAAAATAACACAGCAAAATAAAAACATGCCTTCATCGTCTCGCCTTATTGTGCTGCTTGACAAGTTCTCTATACATTACAAAAAACATTGTATTCTCTCTTTCTGTACTGTCTCCTACCCTAACTAGATACACTTTGGGTGAAGTATAATGAAAGTACACCTTGTAATTTAAACGTAATAATTTGAAACATTTTCTTCATCGTCTCCCCTTATGGTGCTCCTTAAGAAGTCCTCTATAAATTACAAAGAATCATCGTCTTCTGTCTTTCTCTACTGTCTCTTTCCCGCTAGCTGCAACGATAAATCCTCCTTTCTTTAATTCTATGGGTGAGATCAGCGAATCATCCAGATTCATTGTGATGTAACCGTGTCAATTTTAAACACTCCCTTTATTGTCTAACATTAGTATGCTGCTGTGGATGTTCCCATTAAGTTACAAAATAACATTGTCTCCTGTCTTTTGAAACTGTGTATTTGTAAACTCATAATACTTATAATAATCTAGCATAAATCTAACTGTATCAATAAATCATATTTTATTTCATTTTAAGGGTAGTTTTGACTATTTCCCACCTACATAGTGCGAGAAATGTATACAATTTAACATTCTTTCAAACTCCTTATTGTTGTTTCTTCATACATATTCATTAAATAAACATATTCGATTATATTAATACATTACAAAGATACATCTTCTCCTCTCTTTCTCACGTCTATTTCTGGCTGCGAGGTGAGTACTTATTCCTGAACTTGAATATAGTTGTTTAGAACATAAAATTTCATAAAGAATGTGCAGTGATAAAACGAAAAAAAAATATTCCGATCATATTTATTTAGATTTACTCTTACTTCTACTTAAATATTTCAATTGAAGACAATTAAAATACGAATATAAATAATGGTATTGCATCTCTGACTGGATAAAGTGAGAAAAGTAATGAAACATATGTAAGTAAATTGGAATTGATATATGCTACCCAATATGCAGCTTCTAATTTTTAATAGGCATACATTTGAATTTTTACATTAAATTTACAATAAAATTTATATTATAAAATTTTCAAATGATCCTTTCCCTTTTTCAAAGAGTACTTTTGAAATGTTATGTAAATGCATTAAAGGCCATCTTGATTTTATTACTTTTCGTCACAGATATTATTTTATTTTATAAATAACACTATTAGGTCTATGTACTTTTGTCGGTATACTTTGACCATTGAAACAAACTAAGCTTATACTTATATTGCAAAGCCTATTAAGTACACATTGTCTTAAAGACTAATTTATAAATGACAACGTCAGGGAAAAATAAACTGTGTAATTTTGCAATTTCTTTTCTGCAAGGGTGGGTGTTATTCACTCGTGAAATTGTCATTTACATTTCCACTTGGTAAACTCCACTAGTTCTTGGTATATACCGTATTATAGTAAATTATGTAAACATATGGACTCAGTTAGATATTGTCACAAAGTAACTGATAATTTTTATAGTAAAACTAGTTAAGTAACTCCTACAGTTTATCATTGTAGGAAATAAAAAAACCAATCCCAGAGGTATCCTAACCTAAACATATATAAACAGAGCGGATATAAACATCCATAAAAAGTAAATAAACAACCTTATCCAATGCAGTGAGAGGTGCTGGCTGTAGAGCTCACTAGTTAGTATAGAAATACGGCAAAATTTATCCTTTATTTCTGATATTGGAATTTCATTTATTGATGATAACCAATCCAGAGGCAGTGCGGAAAAATAAACTTCACTATGGATTCAATTAAAATGTTAAATTTGAGAGTATATACGAAATGCCTGGTGTCATAGTTAGTTATTCGATGGTACTTGATATCATTCATCGCCTATAAAAACCGACGATCAGTGCTGAAACTTTTATTTTACCAGGGATTCAATAAAAATGTTCACTGTAAGAGTCTATACGAAATACCAGGCGCTGTATTACGTTTATTTAACGGTATTTCAGTTTAATTTATTGCTAGAAAACAACGGAGGAACAGCGCTGAAAATTCATTTCACAATTTAGCCAATTAAACATGTTTCGTTCAAGAATCTGTGTGAAATACCTGGCGCCGTATTGAGTTTATTTTATGGTATTTCAGTTTACTTTATTGCTAGTAAACAACGGAGGAACAGCGCTGAAAATTCATTTCACAATTGAGCCAATTAAAAATGTTTCGTTCAAGAATCTGCGTGAAATACCTGGCGCCGTATTGAGTTTATTTCACTCGCTGTCCTTGCCGATTGACTTGACATTAATATGCATGAAACATTTGACCGATCCAATATAATTAGATTTACAGCACAGCAGCTGCACCTGACTTTTTTCCATAAATTAAATCTTCAAATAAAATAAAAGTATTCAATATATTTGCAAAGTTTAATAATTATTAGGTAAATTATAGTATATTATTAATAACATAATACTTATGATAATGTTGGATCAGTTAAAGATTGATTAAAATTTAAAGTTATTTTAGATTGCATACACTTATTAGTACATTATTACTCATCCCTACAATGACCCTGTCCTTCAACTCTATCGGATATCGTGTCATTTTGCGAATTAAATAAACAAAAGAGCATTGAAAACTTTTGTAGTGAACAATTGTAGTGCCAGAATACGTAGCAACACATTTATAAACCATGCACTAAGATGAAGGTGAACCGGATCTAAATTATAACTTAAAACGTCTCTTTTCAACATTCCATGACATTTGATTATATAGCTACAACAATTGTAGAACAATATAAAATCTTATATTATAAGTTAAAAAATCTTTGTGTTTTAGTGAAAGTTGAAGTACTTATAATGTAACGGTAGAGCTCCCTTGGATAATGTTTAAAGTTGTAGTTGGCATATTTCATTTATATTTCACTTCAGTCCTAATGATTTCAAGATTCCGAGGTTAAGTAAGATTGTGACCTCTTATATTCTTAGGTTTTGCTCTTTTAGGAACATTCCGGTTCGCTATTTGATCGATTTATCATTCCTAATGAAAACTACACTTTTGTCTGATTTCTTGCTTTGTGATTCAATTTATAATGGTACAGACTCATTGTACTCGTTGCTTTCTCAAATGTTGTCATTAATTCGAAAAGTGTTTAAGTCTAATGAAAACATGCTGTTACATGTGTCAGAATTAATTTTAAATATATAAATAAGTAAAAAAAAATTGTATATCAATTTTAATTTAAAATTACTTATATGTAAACTAGATGAGAGTCCAGTCTTACTCATGGAGCGTCCATAACATTAAACAATTATAGATGTATTACATAGGATACCTGTTATTGTGTTGACAAAATGCGTCGTAAAGTCGAAATATTGAGACACGTCAGAGTTTAAATTTGTATTTCATTAAACTAACTGGTTTGAATTCGTTACTGCCACCACCTATAATTGTATAGTTAGACAATGGCATTGCCATTGATATTTGTAGCACATATATTGACTGGTAATTGTGTATTTAAAAGTTCAAAATTCTGTAAACTGCGTAGGACGTTTCATTGCAGTTATTTAATTAGTTGTTAACACCTTTTCCTATATTTACTGCAAGTAAATTGTATTAGTTTTAATATTCTGCCTTTTTAAATGGTATTATTTAAAAATATAAATACGTATTTTTTTTCTTATAACCAAGTATTTTAATTTTTTTTTAAAGTAAATTCACTTTTTTGACAAATTTAATAGATGTGGAAATCAATTAGTATGATAAATGTCGTACATCGTAAATTGTCTTGGTTTTAATATTCTGCCTTTATTATTTGGGAATATAAATACAATTTTTTTTTTTCTTGTAACCAAGTAATTTAATGTTTTTTAGTAAATTAAGATTTATAAAAATTGAATAGATGTGGAAATGAATTAGTATGATACAAGTGGTATATTTACTAGAATCAATAATCGATCGAGTGAAATCCGTTGACCGAGGAGGAGATGGAAGTTGCAAAGAATTACGCCTGAAAGTTTGTTTACTTTCGCCAATTGTTATAGGGAATGTTTCGGTGGCGCCGCTAGGTCTATATGGTTCAGACAAACTTTACAACTGTGTTAGAAGACACTTTTAGATTCAATCTATGAGAGATTACTAGAGATGTTTCATTCATTCAATAATTTTATAAATACCTTATTGAAATACAAAGTGTTTCACCCAACCCGTGTGGTATGTTTCGTAGACGAACTGGTATACTTAAACTGATTTAAAATATTTCCCTCAAAAGAATCTCGATAAAATAAAGAATACACTTTTCAGATATGAAGATAAAAATGATTTAACAAACAAATTGTTTAACAAACAATTTTTGAAGTTGGGAAAAACAAGAGCATGTACAAACGATGCTGCTGAGAGAGCTAGGATGTTTTAAAACGTTTCTGTATTACTTTTTGAACGATAGGTTTAACGAAAGTATTGAGAAGGTCCAATGCTTACCTAACCTGCCGAGGAATGTCCCCTTGCGCCCGTGATACGTGTGAAATTATAATACTGAAATAAAATTCCGATAACATCATTTTGGTCGTTGCAACTTAGAACTACATTGATACTAGGAACGTAATGTTTCTCTTTTAAACCCAGACTATGTGTATTGCTCTGTTTTCAAGTAAAGTAATATTCATGGCCACACTAACACTTTCAAGAAACGATCGGTCACTAAATCGATAAATTTAACAAGTATTACCATGCAAAAAACCATGAAAAATCAAGTTTTATTGTGTTACACTATTTTTACTTCTAAAAATATCGGAGTATTTTTCTGTTAAATAAAAAATCAGCGTACTGCAAAGATTTCCATTGAATAAATCAACGCTTATTGAAAACCTTTTACAGGTTATGTAATTGTTTATGCATACGAATACAACAGAGCTGGTTAATTTCACGTACTTGGTGCACTGCTCTTAGATTTAATAGTATAATAAGCTTTTGTTGAGAGTTCTTAATGCGTTATACATTGGTCTTAAAGAAAGCATTTGTTATTTTAATTAAAATTATTAGTATATAATAACAATAATCATAAACGTTAATGATTTATTCTTCAATTTAAAACTGGATAATTGTAGGCATGCTAATTTAAAAGTTTTTATTAATTTTGCACATTTATTTGCATGATTTTATATGGGTGGCAATGTTTTATAAGTGTGATAAAAGAGACTAATTTCAAAAGACACTGGTTTCAATACAAGTTTTGACAGGTAATATATATACTCCTGCTACATATTTAATTAACTGCTAATATTAAGTTATTGGTGATCGTTACTCTACCTCTACTTCATAATAAGATCGTCTAATTGTAGGATAGTATTATAACAAATCCAAGTATTTTAAAATTGTTTTTATTATTAATTTAATCACAGTTACAAGGCATAATCGAAACTATTTGTAAAATAAAAGTTAAATATAATTTTTTTCAAGCCCTATGTTATTTAATAAACCAAATTTTAAAGCCTATGAACGTATAAACCTCCCTCTATGACAAGAGGGTAACAAAGATTCTAAGTATTGTTAAAGAACAAGTTTAATGTTTATTATTGTATTATTGATTTAGTGAAATAACTGATACTTTTGGTTATGATATAGCCTACTACAATATCATACAATACTCATGTCACAAAAAGAGTAGACAAACAGGTTTATGTGCAGTGTTTGTAAAGCGATTGTTCTTTGTAGGAAAGCAATAACGTGGAATGAAGCGTGGTGACATAGATCTTCTTAACGTGTTTTGGACGATTTAACTGTGTAAACGTCAATACATTTTAAAAGTTTTACTTTTTACCAACCTTCTTCCACCAAATTTACAACTTCCCTTAGCAGTCGAGTTGAGGATGAAAGTAACTCAAGAGATACCAGTTAAATTGACTACTGGAGTTACTTTTTTGAAAAAAGAGGAATAGACCAACCGATGACTAACTATATACTGTTAATCGAATAAATATCAAGGGCATACTTAAAGGAACTGGAGATAATAGTTTTGGCTAACTTAGCAAATGTAATTTCATTATTTGAACGGTCGCTAACTTGTCAATAATCCGATGAATAATGCAGTTTCTGTAAATGTAACTGCTTGGTTTTAAGGTTATTTCTGAACTATTTCTAATTTTAGAATTGTTTAGCACAGATAGAATTACGTGTGTAAATAGACTGATTCTTTTTAAGGTTTAAAAGATAATAACTTCTTAAATCATTATTCAATTATCTAGAAAAAACCGATTAGACGGGTTAAAAAAACAAATAATTACACAAGTCCACTCTAAAAAATTAAAATCAGAACTAATTCGTTAACCAGTTGCTAGTAGTTACTTAACTTCAGGAGCATTGTAGTGAAAGATGAAACCAGAAGAGCAATAAGTTAGCATTAGAAATTCGTATATATTTGCTCCAAAAAACTGCGCAAACTTTAAAAATATTTTTTTGACAGTTAACAAATAATGAAACATAGTCTTGAACTAATAAAACGAAAAAGCTGAGTTTAGTATATAACATTTCTCACCTACTTACAGGCAAAATATTGTCTATAACTTACTAAATCACTACATTACCTAATTACCTTATCATTGCAACCTTCATAATAGAGAATTGTATTGAAGGTCATATGGTAGTTTTGTGTGTATAAAATTTCTACTATTGGCTTTACATTTTTAAAAGAAGCGCAGTTTACATACAACCTGCAAACCATTGGTAAAGATAAAATTACCATTAGGTATGTACCTATAACTTATATACCATTGGTTCATATAAGTTAAAATTTAATTTTATTGTGAAAATAATAGTGGTGGAGATTTACAATGGATTATACAAATAATATTTTCTCTCCTGGGAAAAAACGCCTAGTTCCAAAACTTACGTGTGTATTATCAATTGGTATACCTTTCGGGAATTACTATCAAATTTTATTTTATTGACACACAGTAACTAAAAGAAATAGTTTTATTTACAAAATAGGGTTATACCTTTATTAAGATTCTCCTTAAAACCTGTACTTTACTATGTACATAAATCAAGTAGTAGAACCCCTTTTTTATCGTTTATAACAAATATTAATTAAACAGAACTAAATAGACATTTTTATAAAATATTGTGTAACTTTAAACTTTAATAGACTCCTCATACAAGTACATTACATTTACAAGTTAATCATGCAAGTTCAATGTTTTATAAGAATCTTTGTGTTATATTTAAACTCTATATAACAATAATTAAAGATGTAATGTTTAATTTTCTAAATTTACAATGTATTTACATATCGACCAATAGTTGTGTACATTTAAAAGAGATTTAAAACGAAATATTTAATAGTGTTCCGTAAAACCTTACTAATATTTAAAATATCGAACAATGTTTCAAGATGATAGATGCAAGATAACAGCCTTACCCAAAAAGGAACCAATATAAAATTACTTTTATTTTACGGACATATAATATAACTAACTGTTATTCGCCATAAAGATATTTTTTCATAACCCATTCTTCATCTGGTGTTAAAGGAAAACTTTTGGGCCTAGAGTTATTTTATTAAATTTTTGTGTTTATTGGGACTTAAAACTTGTATAAGTCTTTGGAATTTCAAAATAGATGGAACAAAATGGCATCTAAGTGTAGGGTTTCAATTATATAAGTTTCCCATCTCACATATCAACAAAATTTGAATAGAATAGAAACATTTATTTTTCCAAAAACATATACACATAGATATTAGGTTTATTTGCATTTGATAAATATTAAATTACCCTTTTACTATACTTATTAAGTGGCGATAAAATAAAACAATTTAATTTTAAGTATAGTAGTTGGATAATATTATTTATATAATTTAAGTAAAATATTTATTACATATTAATATATATTATAAAATGGAAATTAGCCTACATGGGCAAGCAGCCTGTGCGTAGGCTAGAGTCGTACTAAAAGGTGTATGTTATCTAGATGTCGAAAAAAGTGTTACTGTTACGTGTCGGTGTGTTTTAAGGCATAAAATGTAGAAATGTAGTTGTGTGATGAAGTAGATAAGAGATAATATTGTCGTATTAGACAAAACCATCGTTAGAATTAAGACCACATACACAAGACCGTGATATGACGAGCGCCGGGGGATGAGAAGGGGTCAAGGTCAGGTTGGTCCCCAGTCTGAGTGAATGAAAGTCTCGGATCCGTGGACTACATTTTGTAGCAACAGTTCTGTTACATTATATTTCAATTTTGTAATACTACCTGATTCAAATAAATTTAAATGCTGAAATTTGTTACATATGTTTCTAAATAGAATATGTGAAATATAGTAAGAATTGGTTTTTCAAAAGGATTTATCTAATCTAATTACGTTAATGCCAACATGTTCTGAACATCTTGTTTGGTAAGAGTGCACAATTTATGGTAATATTGTATTAGCATTTTTGTACATGTGAATTAGTAAATTTGTTATATGTAAACAACAGAAAAAATGTTGGTGTATTTGTTCTGGCCAGTAAATATTACTGAATTTAAAAAAAAATTGTAATCGTTGTGTACTAATTTAAATGTTTCTAAGTATACTCCATGTTATTATGTTATACTTAGGACCCAGGAGAATAGAATAAATAATACACGTCATTGTTATACACTAAGTGAAAGGGAATTATACTATAAGCTATATCGCTTTAACATTTTGACATTTATTTCTAAGGTTATAATGATAAATACCTTGGTGCAAGAATTTCTATAATAACAAAGTATCTATAAACACTTAAAACATAATATCTATACGGTAAAGAATTCTCTATAGTAATTTTCATACAAAATTATGAAATATACTCAGTTGCAAGATGAAAATCTACTTTTTTAGCTATTTATAGAACTATGCTTACAAGTTAGAAGAATTTACCACCGTTACAAAAAAAAACCTATGTATTTGGTAACGAAACGTGCCAAATATTAAAATAACCATTAGTCTGAAAACATGGTGTGGTAACGAGGATACATAAGACGCGATATAATTTCAGATGATTTACTGACTTCGACAAGTGTAGAACATTTATCAGTATTTGTGAAGTTATTCTTGACTTGGTTCTGGAGAGTTATAAATTTCGATAAAGTAGAATTAATATAAATTATGGCACCATTTCCATTAAGCTGAGAAGGATTTGAGCCCTCATCTGTTTGCTCGGAATTTTCAATAATACTCGCTCGGTTTCCCACGGAATGAGATTTAAATTTAATATCAGCTTAGTAATGTAGAGACAATTTACTTAGTGTTTTTATTCCGTAAATGTAACAACTAGCTAATGGATATTTATTGCGACACAAAACTTTCCTTCAGAAGAATGTAGTGGAAACTAAAAAACCTTCCACTAGTTAGTTATAAATTACAATATCGTACTGACAAAAATATTGAGGTAACAATGCATTTTAAAATTCGTCTATAAAAACAAAGCTAATATATATTTGAGATGAATTTATATAAGCAAATAAGGATTTTTACATAAAAAATTACTATTTTCAAAAATATTTTATTAAGTTTGACAATAACATCAACATAGGTAAAAATTATTGAACAAAATATCATTGAGAATGCCACAGGAAATGTGCAGGGATAATTTCAGCTGATGTGAGAGATTTCAACATTCAACTTTGTTACAATTCGTGTGTTTAGAGAACACCAGGGAAATCTACTTTTAGCCTAAGGACGGTAGGATATAACACTGCATGGGTTCGTATATTTTACGACCTTAAGCCTCAATTTTATAAATGTTTTGATAATTTTTCCATACAGTTTTAAATATTATTCTTACAATGAGTAAAGCGATTCATAATAACACTATGTTTAGTAATCAATGTGGAACAGCTAAGTGATATAAGTGAATATTAACAAATAAACGTTCAGTACAGTTTTTACATGAAAAATTAAAATTGTCATACTACATAGTAATATACATTTTAAATTTAATTATAACGTAAAATATCAATATAAATTATGATATTAAAATTTATGCATTTTTCCACAAATTATCTTGCAAAAAAGCTATTGATTTGCAAGGCGTCTGACCTTATTTTGTAATATATTTAAGATTTTTAATACACCTTGCGTACAGATCTTAATTTTATTTCTTATCTCTAACAGGGACAGATTACTATCTTTAAAACGACCAGAATTTATTTTAATTACATATTATATACTGTAAGATTTGTTATGACATTGACGCAGCCTTGTTTATTTACGCTTACTTTTTGTCATGAACACACTGCAGGAAGATATATATTATATTATTTTATCACAGTGAGTATAAACCACTAATCCTCCCACTCAGAATTTAAAATTAAAAGTTCCATCCATCCCAACCCTAGAAATACGGCATAAACACAAGTAATGTACATAAACACTTAAAAAGTGTCCTTTCCCCCAATTACTCATTGTAAAACAACATTAGGGAAAGAAAAGCTAAACTATAAATGTCTGAAAATGTTTTAAAATATACATTTGTAGTTAGATTTGTAAAAAAAAACTATTAAAAAAAAATAAGCAACGTAAGAGAAAATAAATGTTAACAAGGCACCTTGAGAAGCGATTTGATACGCTAACAAAGCGTGATAAATCCACATAAAAAGAGTTATAACTCCACTGCAGCTTTAACGATGTAAGGGTGTGAAATGGTGGTATATCCTCTGAAGCATGCGTCGACAATTGTTTGGATTCCTATAGACACGTTTTGTAATCTCTAATTCACTTAAAGATACAACTATTTCGTAATGTTAAGACAAATTTAAACTAATATATACATATATGTTTAACACATGTATATATAAATGTATGCAAGTGAGAGATCCGGGTTCGACTCCCGGCGGAGCAAGTACTTTTTGCGATTCAATGTTTATTGAAATTAAATAAGGCAATTGCCATTTATACAATTTAATGTAAATAAAAGTCATTTTGACAGGTCTTTTCGATCATATGTTAGTTTGCTTTTTTAAACGCATATGTGACAGATACGGCCAAATACAAAATAATTGAATCGGAAAAAGTAAGCGCTCTGTGGGTGAATGGTTGCACATTCACCCGCAAGTGAGAGATCAGTGTTCGACTCCCGGCGGAGAAAGTACTTTTTTGCGATTCAATGTTTATTGAAATTAAATAAGGCAATTGCCATTTTACAGTACCTCCAATGACAAATCATCAGAGCCATGCTGGGTCTAGGTCCTCAGGAGTCCTGCCGAGGACTTTTATAAACTTAAAAATCCTTACAGTGGTAGCTCTCTACATTCTTGAGGCAATCCTCCATGTTGCACGTCAAGATCTCCCAGAAGAAACAACCTACATAACCACTTCACAAGAAACGGTAGTGACTATGTTCTTCCCAATCACAGACTGGCACTCTATGAGAAGAAGCCCTCATACATCGGTGCCAAACTTGCCAACTACCTGCCTAATGAGCTGATAATTCCAGGGCCAATCAAGAATATGAGACAGCGGCTTATCAACTGGCTCCTAGTTCGACTCCTTTACTCAATCGATGAGTACATTCAGGCTTTTCAAGATCAAAATTAATTTCGTACATGGATTTTATCACTTATTTGTAATGCAAGCCTAGTTTGTATTCATTAAGTTCCAATTCTTACAAACTTTAGACTAAATTTCTGTAATCAATGTTCATGAAATAAAGAGTTTTTTCTAATGTCAATAAAATAAAAAAAATTATGTATATATGTATCTTAAATGGAATATTGAAACTTAGTAACCAATAATGTCTCTATTATTAATACCATTATTTAATCCGTAATCATATTGGTGGAGAAAAAGCGTAATTAAAATTTGCATGCGGTCTGAAAGGTTTTACGTACATAAACTAGAGACATTTCCTTAATTTGAATCGAATAAAGTATTTATTTATATGGACAATGGCAGACATCCAAATACGTTTGCATTTTATTGTGTATTTATTAAACTGGGTTAAGGTTATAAATTTTTCTTTGTGTTCCTTCATAAATTATAACTAAGGAATATTAGCAGATGAGACACACGATCGTGAATACTTCATAAACTCTTATTTCATCTGAAACTTATATGATGTCCAATCGTAAAAATTTTACAGCTTTGACTACATTTTGAACCTGATTATTCAAAGTAGACACTAATTCTTAAATGGTCTTCAACAAACTATTTGTTTTGGATGCCATGTGTTATGAGTATACTAGAGGAACATGGTATGCAGGAAACATATTTCCGACCGCAGGATTGAGTCGCATTAGGATTTAAGCCCATAGGTCAGATACATTCGGGAGATAAAATTGGCCGGAAGGTCATACATAATATATTTCTGGAATGTTTTGCCCTAACCGTAAACTTCTCTGATATTTGAAAATACAACATTTTATGCTGCAAGTTATTTATTAGATTTTGTGTAAAAGATATGAATATATTATTATTGAACAGGCTTTGGGAATAAAAATAATGACTTTGAATGTGGGTGTGGATCCAGTGAAGCATATCTGAGACACAAAATGAAAAGCTTTTCGTTGCTGACTACTCACTTAATACTCTTCACTTTACTTTCTCTTAATACTTTCTCTTTTATATTGTAAATCAGCAGCCTTATTTCATATTGAATTCACTCAACATTATATCGTGGCTTACATCATATACTATAATAAGTAATAACTTAAAGTACCGTACCTAAGACGTGATGTCATTAGATATACTTTTATATTATGCCAATTATTTCGTATTTTTTAATGTATAAACATAATAACTATATAAACTTATGAACTTTTACTAATACTACATGCCTATAGTTACATATACACGTGCAATGTATATTAAACATAGTTTGATTGATAGTCTTCCTATAGTATAGTTGTTTGTTTATGTAAACACATGAATTACGCAAGTGGCTTTATAAGAAGAAAATGAAATTAGTTATGTGACCAGAAGGTGATAAAGGTAAAGAAGAATTAAAATTGTTAAATTTTGTAATTATCCAAGAAAAAACTATGAATTATATAATATTTACACAGTAAATCTTCATTACATCCTTACACGAAAAGTTAACAAATCGTAAATTGTTATCGTCATTATAACTGCACATTTCTGAATCATGAATTCTTTTTCTGCTTTGTATTCTTGTTAGAAGTTTGTATAGGTTTTAATGGAAAAGACATTTTTCATACTTGCACATTAAAGTTATTTAAAAAAGCGCTTTCGCCGGTTAAGCCATCATCAGTTTGATATTATTTACAGAAAAACATATATGTAAAATAGAAAAATAACATATGATAAAATTTGAATAAAATATAAAACCAACTGTAAAGACCAAAACTAATAAATTATAAAAGAAATATGTAGAAAAATATGGTTTACAATTCATAATTTTGGAATGGATTTCTTTTTTTCACTAATGGTATAAAAATATCACTGAAATTTACAGAAGGATGGGATATACAATTATCTTTTAAAACTGTCATACATGCACTTTCAATTTTATTTCTTTTAGTCCAGGAAGATTATTTAAACACTACACTAGATGATTCAAAATTTATATGATTATTTTCCTTTACTGCATGTTCAAATAATTTAGATTTTTCAATGTTTTCTTTTTTATAATTATAAATATGTTCTTTTAGTCTAATTTCAACTGGTCTTGGCCGACGTTAAGACCTAACTACCAAGCATAATAATACGGATAGTGTACGGAAGCAGAGCCACCGATGGTGATATGTGTTTACATTTCTATGACACTTAAATAGAAGCCAACAGTAATAGTAAATCATCACAATATAGAAGGGTGTAATTCGGTGGTGTCTAACCTAATACATATTGTCACAACATAAATTGCTTTCGAAACGGACTATTTTACAGGTTATAGTAACATAACTCACTCAAATGAGGATATTATTTGCGTAGTGATTCTTTTCTGTAATTGTAAGAATTTTTAGATTCGTGTTTCCGTGATTTAAATTATTCCGTCTTACTTTTGTTAATTTCTTTGTATATATAATTTGTATTTTTGATATAACAGTAGGGCTGTATTCAATTATACAACTATAAACGTATTGAACAACACTTATAAATAATAATCCACTAGAAACCTTAAACAAAAATAACAACCTCTATTTTCCTAAGGTACACGTGTTTAGCAGATTCAACATCATTAAACTAAGTAAGAGATTTATGTACAGGGATTCCACATATATATATTTTTCATTACTTTTTGAATTATCTATCTAAATTTATAATGTGCATTATGAAATTTAAATACAAAACTATAAACGTTATATTGCCTGTAGTAAACACAATCAAAACATTAATAAAACTTCTTCGTCTCTATAATACCAATAATATTGATTAAAACTGTTAGTTTTTAGACCATTTTATAATTAATAATGACGTTGTATATCTTTGGAATATGAGTTTTTTCATCAATATTTTTTACCATCATGATGGCAAAGCAGAACAGTAAACTCCTTAAAATATAAAGTGTACGAGGACAACTCACAGGGTCGAAGACCATTACTTTCCGTAAACTTTGTAAAACGATTAAACTAATAAAAATGTATAGAATGCAAATTAATCAGTACAGGATTACAGGATAGCACCTCATCAATATAGTAAATATATAGGTTTCATTACAAAATAAAAGATTTTCGACATTCATCTTCAGCTAAATCGTGATTGTAAAGACAGAATATAAAAACGCAGGCTAAAAAAGAGGAACACAAAATTCCTTTGCAAATGTACTGTACCTCTACTAGCTACGCGAGTAACCTACTTGGTATTTCTATTCAATTTTTATGTTCTATCTTTTTGTTCTATTTGTTATTGTTGTTCCATCGTTTATGTTCTATCTTCTATTGCATTTTATATTATAATCTATTCAATGGTTTGAAGAGTTCTTTGTCTCCTCCCTTGCACTAAAAACTCTTGCAAGAATAATTAGAAGCAAAGGTGAATATTAATATTGACATGTAGGAAAAATGTCATATGTCAGTTAATTTAGTTTTCTAACATTTCAGTCTTGTTTGCACTGAGATTGCTATGAGTTGTAATAAAAAAATGCAGGATAATACAATAAAGATATACTTATATTTATAATATGACCGTTCTAACTCTTATGAAAAGAAAGTGTGCAGGTGGTACAAAACAAAATACTAACTACTGCACAAAACATTATGTAGTTGGTGGATGCGGAGAGGGAATAGGAAAATAACAACCGTTCTCCTAAGGCAAATATACTTTGAATGAGTAAATATAAATAAATAAACATTAAGGAGAGTTAAGATCAAAGGCAGAGTCTACTCTAGGGTTTCATTTAACATGTAAACATCGGTTACTGCCGAGCCACATCAAATGGAATGCAAAGTGAATCTCATTACAAATAAAAGTGCAAATATCGAAACAGTTTAAATAAAATTAATTTTTTAAACAGCTTATTTGGTTTTATCACGTTAAAAAGTGTTAAAGACGGTGATGTCGAATATATTTTCGTGCACTTTGGGGAGCTATGTTCTTATTTCAAATTGTCTTCTCATGCCGTTAAAATTTCACGTAATAAGTAATCTATGAAAATTTTTAATGGATTATTTACAATATAAACTAAATATAAAGCCGTGCTCATAATAACTAACCTGTTGCCTGCTGTAGTTTTTTTATATTTTCGTAGTATAACATGTTATTTTAGAAATGTATTATTTTACACTAAGATTTTACCACTGAATCGGAACATAATATTATTCCAACGTCAAGATGAGGGGATGGCAATGGGTTCTCCACTGTCTCCTATTTTCGCCAATATCTTTATGGAGGAATTCGAGCGAAAAGCTTTGGCTTCAGCTCAGTTCAAACCGAAGATTTGGTGGAGGTATGTGGATGATACCTTTGTTATTTTTTCTCATGGAGACATTGAATTAAATAATTTTTTGAATCACATTAATAGTATTTCTCCTTCCATCCGCCTCACAATGGAAGTGGAAGTCCAAAACAAGCTTCCCTTTTTGGATGTGTGTGTTATTAAGAGATAGGGAAGGTCCTTAAGACAACTGTTTTTTTCGAAAGATAACACACACAGGAAAATATTTAAATTATCAATCCAACCATCAAAAAATCTGTCAAAGAAGGAGTAGCCTACTCGTTGTTTTGATAGAGCAAAGAGCTTGTGCTCAGATAAAGATGGACTAAAAGAAGAATTTAAGAAAATTGAATCGGATCTCAGAAGCAATGGATACCCTCAATTAGTAATTAAATAAGTGCAAACGAACCAGAAGAATCATTCCTGAGTCAGAAAAAACAGAATTGTGATAAATTTGCGTTTATGTCAATCCCTTATGTGCCGGGATTATCGGAGAAAATTAGAAGAGTAGGTAGAAAGTACAACATTAGAACCGCGTTTAAAACACACAACACTCTTAGACAAAGTCTCGTAAAAACAAAACCAAAAAATGGCACACAGGATTCCAAAAACTGTGTTTACAGTATAAAATGTAGCTGCAATAGGGAATACATAGGCGAGACAAAAAGACCACTAAACATAAGGATAAAAGAACACAAAGAAAACACGAGAAAGGGTTTCACAGAAAAGTCAAAAATTGCACACCATTGGTTGGTCCGAAGACCATCATATGAATTGGGATGAAGCCCACATAATACATCGGGAACCACATTTCTTCAAAAGGAAAAATTAATTGAGGCAACATACATTAAATTGGCAGACCAACCAATCAGTCAACCATCAGTCGAGATTAGGCCGCTTTGGTTGCCAATTCTAAAAAATGAACTAAAGAGAATACCCAAAAGTATCAAACGGATCGGATATTTGCAATAAACCAATGCGGAGTCACCAATATGGTTTTAAGAAGTTCATCTCGCATGAACCAATAATAACGAAAGGGCCCATTCCTGTTTCCCCTTCCCTTGTATTTCCGCATCTTGTTTTTAGCCGGCCGTCACGATTACCATTGGCTACCCCCTCTGGTCAGTCGTAAATGGTTAGTTAGACGAGTGAAGACATATTTGTGACCTGTATTCCGTATTTAGTTAAATGATTGGTGTTTTGTATAGTTTTTTTTTTTTTTTTTTTTTTTTTTTTTTTTATTAAGTGCATGTCTTTAGTGTTAGTGAAGTTGACATACAACATGTAGGTTGTGATTCCTGACTCAGGCGTGCCACAAACGCTTTAGTAAGATTTGTTTATTTTAACCTAGTTTGTAATTATGTATTAGGTTAGTTCTTTACCTGAAGAAGAGATCAGATTGCAGATCTCGAAACGTAGTGTTACTGTTTTCTTGTTTCACTTAACGATGGCAAATGTCCGGAAAAATCCTGTTTCCTTCACAATCCTTTCCATCGTCAAAAATAACCTCAAACAAAGAAATTGATTCTCGGTACGGACCCGAACCAGTAAACAAATCAAAGACCTTGAGAGCTTGCATCTTAAATTAACTAAACACATTAATCATTTAACTTTCTTGCATAAATGTAAGGTTGAAGACCTTATGCCTATAGGGTTAACTCTAAAAACTTCCTTTTCATAGTAGGAAAGCCAGTAAAATTTTTGTCTTCTGCTTCTAAATCTTTACTTAAAGAAAGAATTGCATATCATCATCGTGAAAAATACCTCCTCCAAAATAGTATTGAGTGTAAAAAAACTGAATTAAAAACACTGATCGGTAACAGAATTCAACAACATTCTCGAAAGCATCCCAAAATAGATGTATAAAAGTTTCTGAAACAGATAAGAAAAAGAAAAATCTCCAAACTGGAAAAAATTAGGCCTAAAAAATGTGATTTGCCTAAGGATGGCAACGTGAATACGGATGCAAATAATAAAAACGTAATCAATCTCTCTTCGAAAATCCTGAATGAAGCGGAAATATCAGTATTATCCAAGGGTTTAAACTTTTCTGTGGCACAAAAAATCGGTAAAGGCACTGGATTTCGTAACTGGAATTGAGAGTCGGCTGTTTCACAGTTACCTGAGGAACAGGGTGACCGCTTCCGCTGCGAGGCCAGTCTTTTTACTCAGAAAAATTCCTCCCACAAAACCCAATTTAACAATAGAGGAGAAAAAGGCCAGGTCGATCCTTGGGAAAGATGACACGGTCAAAATCTTACCTGCCGACAAAGGCAAACGCTACTGTGGTACTTGACTCAGTAGCGTATTTAAAGAAAAGATTGCGGAAACTTTAAATACTGGCAAATATACAGTTTTAAATAAAGACACCGACTGATTCATTTGAACGCAAAGTAGCAAACACCTTAAGAAAAACATAAAGAATTTTTTTCAGATAAATTTAGATCTAAATTAACTCCTCACCACTCCAAAATCCCCCATATGTATGGCCTTCCCAAAATCCACAAACCTACCATCCCTCTCCGGCCCATCATTAGTTCTCGTGATTCACCTTTGCAGGAATTGTCCTAAAGTCCTCTTGGACATCTTAACACCATTGGTAGGAAAAACTGACTCTTTCATCAAAAATTCCAGGGATTTCGTAGATAAGTCAAAATCCCTAAAGTTGACTGAAACTGACAAACTGGTAAGTTTTGATGTCGAAAGTCCTATTTACAAATGTACCAGTTTCCAGAAACTCTCGGAATTATTAAATCACGTCTCAAAGAAGACCAAACATTAAAGGATAGAACTAAACTTCCCGTGCCAGTAATTATGGAACTGTTAGAACTGTGCACTCAATGCAATTATTTTTGAGTTAGAGGGTAAAATTTACCGTCAAGATGAGGGATGGCAATGGTTCACCACTGTCTCCTATTTTCGCCAATATCTTTATGGAGGAATTCGAGCGAAAAGCTTTGGCTTCAGCTCAGTTCAAACCGAAGATTTGGTGGAGGTATGTGGATGATACCTTTGTTATTTTTTCTCATGGAGACATTGAATTAAATAATTTTTTGAATCAACATTAATAGTATTTCTCCTTCCATCCGCCTCACAATGGAAGTGGAAGTCCAAAACAAGCTTCCCTTTTTGGATGTGTGTATTAAGAGATAGGGATGTCCTTAAGACAACTGTTGTTTTCGAAAGATAACACACACAGGAAAATATTTAAATTATCAATCCAACCATCAAAAATCTGTCAAAGAAGGAGTAAGCCTACTCGTTGTTTGATAGAGCAAAGAGCTTGTGCTCAGATAAAGATGGACTAAAAGAAGAATTTAAGAAAATTGAATCGGATCTCAGAAGCAATGGATACCCTCAATTAGTAATTAATAAGTGCAAACGAACCAGAAGAATCATTCCTGAGTCAGAAAAACAGAATTGTGATAAATTTGCGTTTATGTCAATCCCTTATGTGCCGGGATTATCGGAGAAAATTAGAAGAGTAGGTAGAAAGTACAACATTAGAACCGCGTTTAAAACACAACAACACTCTTAACAAAGTCTCGTAAAAACAAAAACCAAAAAATGGCACACAGGATTCCAAAAACTGTGTTTACAGTATAAAATGTATCTGCAATAGGGAATACATAGGCGAGACAAAAAGACCACTAAACATAAGATAAAAGAACACAAAGAAAACACGAGAAAGGGTTTCACAGAAAAGTCAAAAATTGCACACCATTGTTTGGTCCGAAGACCATCATATGAATTGGGATGAAGCCCACATAATACATCGGGAACCACATTTTCTTCAAAAGGAAATTAATTTGAGGCAACATACATTAAATTGGCAGACCAACCAATCAGTCAACCATCATTCGAGATTAGGCCGCTTTATTTGGTTGCCAATTTCTAAAAAATGAACTAAAGAGAATACCAAAAGTATCAAACGGATCGGATATTTGCAATAAACCAATGCGGATTCACAATATGGTTTTTAAGAAGTTCATCTCGCATGAACCAATAATAACGAAAGGGCCCATTCCTGTTCCCCTTCCCTTGTATTTCCGCCATCTTGTTTTAGCCGGCCGTCACGATTACCATTGGCTACCCCCTCTGGTCAGTCGTAAATGGTTAGTAGACGAGTGAAGACATATTGTGACCTGTATTCCGTAGTTTTAGTTTAATGATTGGTGTTTTGTATAGTTTTTTTTTTTATTAAGTGGCATGTCTTAGTGTTAGTGAAGTTGACATACAACATGTAGGTTGTGATTCCTGACTCAGGCGTGCCACAACGCTTTAGTAAGATTTTGTTTTATTTTAACCTAGTTTGTAATTATGTATTAGGTTAGTTCTTTACCTGAAGAAGAGATCAGAATTGCAGATCTCGAAACGTAGTGTTACTGTTTTCTTGTTTCACTTAACGATGGCAAATGTCCGGAAAAAATCCTGTTTCCTTCATATTCCAACTAAGTATAACGTCATTTCTATTTGTAGTACATTTCATAATATTGCCACAGCAGTTGAATAAGTGCAGTGGACTGCAGCATAAACAAGCGAGTTAAAATGATAAGTTTTAAAATATCTTAAACAAAAAATTTTTCCAAAAACCATTAAACCCGGCCGCTCATAGGAAATGATAAAGTTATGAATTCATGTTTTAATTATTATTAAGTTTAAGGTCTTTGGCATACTAATTCTTGCACAGATAAATGAGCTCCCTGTTTAGATATAAACATAGAAAGTATTCATTTTACTGAACACCATTTATATTAATTTGTATTACCACGAAAAGCCTTATTAAAACTTTGGAGGTATTTGAAAAATTCATATTCAGTAATTAATTGTGAGACTGACGATGGGATTTGTTAGAAACTAAAATTGATAATATTTTTGCATTACTGCAAAAACTTGTATCATCACTTAAAACTCACATTATAATTTACACTCATTTAACACTTTCACTTCCAGAACTTTGTGAATTATAAAACAAGACTCTACTAAATGCTACAGCACTACACGTTGTACAAATAAACAACCTTCATATTATCGCTTCTTTGGATTAAATATATCGTAATTTTCAGTAACACCGTTTTTATATATCAAGGGTACGTTGAAGTTGTTTCAACAGTATGTAAAAAGTTTGCATTGGTAAAAAATTAAGAAATAATAACTGGTACAACTTTATTTACTTAGGTACTTCTTACACTA
Organism: Homalodisca vitripennis; assembly: GCF_021130785.1. Lineage (NCBI taxonomy): Eukaryota > Metazoa > Arthropoda > Insecta > Hemiptera > Cicadellidae > Homalodisca > Homalodisca vitripennis. The sequence goes on from NC_060212.1 coordinate 52,659,875, forward strand.
CCCGACCAGTAATGCCAAATATGTAACCAAATGTCATTTGTGCGAAATTATTTTATTACACATACTAACCTGTATACGTGCTTGGGTATTATCGTGAAACACCGCAATCGCACAATTACCAAAATGCTGTCTATAAGTAACTGCTATAATTAACTTTAAAAAAACTGTTTCATTGTTATACTTGTCAAGGCAGTATGATCAGTTAGTTTTATCGAACGTTTTCACTAACTTACAAGAGGCTTTAACTTTAATGTGTGATTAATCAATAATTGGAGTATTTATTTATGGCATTAAATAAATATAAGTTTTAATATGTTACGAGTACCTTTCTCTTTTACCGAACATATTCCATAACGAAAGAAAAGACACTTATTTACGATCTAGATATTTTAAGAAAGTAATGTATTATTTATTTGTATGTATTTTGATTTGTAGACCCTACTCTATGACTCTACAGTATTTAGGAGTAACACTTAACATATTCCTCAATTTAAAAGGCGACATTAACAACAACGCGGCTGAAGCAAACCTCACAATGGCGCAACACGGAACGCTAATTAACAAGTTTTATGCATATATCTTTTGTCCTTATTATACAGATACATGTACTTCACTGCACAGTACTGCATCATGCGAGAGACATTAATTTGCAACTACATGATGTTGTGAATACAAATAGTGGTTCTTTACAGCCAACTCCACTACCATGGCTTCTTGTACTGTGTAATATACTTCGTACCTATCATAGGACTCAAGAAAGCTTATTCTATTATTAATAGAATATCATATCTGTACTACATTTACTTATCGTGCAAAGCTGTAGATACAGGACAGCCTACTCAGCTTTTGAACACTACCTCTCAAGTATGCCCAAGTCTCAGCTTTACAAACGTTTTATGCAAAAGCCACTTTGTATATGTGAAAGGGGTATGATTGACAAAGAAAAACACATTGGTGTTCAATCCTATATTATAGTCAGATGTAATGGATCTACCTCTGATATTCTGATCTGAAACATTTTTATACTGTAGCGTGGTGGGTACATGTAACGTTTTTGAGTTTAAAGATATATACTTAACGAGATATATACTTATACTTAACGAGTCTTAACTTTTAAACAGGTTGAAGACGAGGCAAATAATTTTGGTATTTAAATTTTCCCAGACAATGAAAGCTATTCAACTTTTTTTTATCAGCTACTCAATTATAGTGAAGCATTTTGTTCGCTTACAGGATCTGACCAGGTTCTGTTACTGATCGATATCGTGCTTGTTTTTTTATAAGTTAGCGTCATCACTGTGTACTCTAGCTTTTACTTGTTAATAACCTTATATATATATATATATATATATAATAAGCTTGTAACCTAAGAATACCTGATCACTGTTTTGTAGCAGTCAACTTAAATAATAATGGCCAGAAAAAGATCATAGAGGCCCCGATGAAAGCAAATTTTGTAAATATTGAAACTGTAAAGAATTACTTGGATAGTTCATGTTGGGATGAGGAAATTAATTCGAATGATGCTAATCTATGTATGGACAAATTTTATAATATAGTAAACAAAGCAATATAGATAGGCACCGAAAGTTGAGTTAGTTCACGCAGAGACAGTAAAGCAAAAGCTAAAAGCCCTTGGATAAATAAATTTATATTAGACAAAATAAAGAAAAGAAATAAGTTATACAGGATAATGTTAAATAGGCCCTATGATATGCGTTTCAAAAACTATTTTGAAAGGTTTTCTCTTAATTTAAGAAGTCAAATAGACAATACCAAACATGAGTATTACAACAATTTACTTACTAAATACTAGGGAAATGCAGCCGAACAATGGAAAATAATTAATAACATTACTGGATGTAAAAAGAAGATGGACATTGAGAGGTTAACTTTAAATGACGGATCGACTATTTAAGAGCCGCAAGCAAACTGTGACATAATAAACAAATACTTAATTGATGTGCACGAACAGCTGATTGTTGATGGTAGTGCAGGTGGCGCGGCGGCGATGGCAGCGACGATAAAAGGTACTGGCGAGGTAATAGATACTGGAAATCTGCTCACGACGCCACAACGTTCATTCTTTGTTACTCCTGTTGATTGCGAAGAATTAAAAACTATCATCAGTAATTTAAAAAATAAACGCTCCAGTGGGTTTGATAATGTAACGGTTAACCTAGTAAAGCGATGCAAAGATATTTTTTCATATGCACTTGAACATATAATTAACTGTAGTTTCCAAACAGGGGTGTTTCCAGCGATTAAAAAAAAGTACCGTAGTTCCGATCCCTAAGAAATCAAATACAATCAAACTTGACAACCTGAGACTAATCAGCTTGCTTTCAGTATTTTCGAAAATATTTGAGAAGGTAATGAAGTCAAGATTAGTAAACTTTTTGAACGATTTAAATTTTTTCAGTAAAAATCAGTATGGGTTTTTAGAAGGTAAAAGTACGGAGCATGCGTTATCTGCTTTTTTGGAAGCTACGTATGCAAAGATGAATGAAAAAAATAAATGCACAGCTGTTTTTGTGGATTTTCGTAAGGCCTTTGATTTGGTTGACCATAACTGTTTACTGACCAAAATGGAAAAAATAGGAATAAGGGGAAATGCATTGAAGTGGTTTAGCCAATTTTTGATGGATCGCGAACAAACTGTGAAGTGTAGGGGATGCTTAAGCAAACCGGGAAGTATAAAACAGGTGTACCGCAAGGATCCATTTTATCATCTACCCTGTTTTTAATTTTCATTAACGATCTTCTGAAAATTCAACTTGGAGGAAGGGTAACCGCATTTGCTGATGTTGCATTTTTATTTGGAATAGGGACAGCCAGGGACTATGTAGCAGTGTAGATGTAGCAATTTCGTTCTTAAATAAATAGTGCTTGGAAAGTGAGATGTGTGTTAATGTCTCCAAAACAAAAGTTTTAAATTTTAGAATGAACAGGACCCCATAGGAAGAGAACCAATTTAGGTATCATTCATCAGGCTGCCAAGGTATGCGTGATTGTAATTGTCAGGTCATAGAAAATATGAATTCGTTTAAATATCTGGGGGTTATAATAGACAGAGATTTATCATGGAAGGATCACATTGAAGAACTAACAAAGGGTTTAAAAGGGAGTATTCGGAAATTTTATTTTTTGAGAAATACAGTATATGTGATCGCTATTAGAGTCGCTATTAGGTCGCTATTAGAGCCAAATATGATAACTTGGTGTCTTTAGGTAATACAAGCGAATGCTTAGCAGTATCGGAAATGACAGGTCCTAAGGATCGTCAGTTAAGTTATGAAGATAGGCCTAGTTGTGCTAAGTCTAACCTAAGTGATAAAGGACAAGAATATCCTAAGAAGAACGTGATGGAACAAACAGGATGGGCCTGGTAATAATCATGTTAAATCATCTTTATCGTACTCCAGGGTGGTAAGGAATAGTTCGTTGCAACTAAAAGCCAATGTAGCTGACAATACCAGGGCTAACAAAGAAAACGAAAACCCTACCCCACCTAGAGACAAAAGTGATGAAACCATCAATGATGGTTTTGTGACCCACCAAGGAAGAAGAAGTAGGCCTAAGACTCGTCAGGTGAAATCTTTATCTTATGGGAAAGAACCTAATAATTACAAGTAGGGACCAAATGCAATGGTGAAAACTAAGCTAAAAGTGGCTTCTAAAAGATCTTGGGTTTTTGTATCCCGATTAGATGCACTAACTACCAAAGAAGATATGGAGGTGTTCCTAATCCAATCTAAAGTAGATGATTTTATTTGTATTGAACTCAAACCCAAATACGATGGGTACAAGTCCTTTATGATTGGTGTTTGTGAGAATCTTGAACATGTTTTACTAAGCCCGGACTTCTGGGACGAAGGAATTCTTGTAAGTAAGTTTGTTACATCTCAGAGAAAACGTCCTGTAGATTTTTTAGGTGTACAACGGGGTTAGACAGGCCTAACATTAAATCGTCACCATCTGACCCCTATAAACGTAATGGATGTGCCTCCAAAAATCCGAAAATGACTGTTAAATCTAGTATTTTGTATCTAAATGCTCAATCATTAAATGACAAAGTAGAAATGCTCGATGGTAACTTGTCTGACTCTCGCTTTATAGCTTTATGTGTCAGTGAACATTGGTGTTTAGAAGATACTCGTGATTTGGTTACTATTCAGAACTTTACACAAGCTAGTATGTTCTGTCGAAGGCAGCATATTAGAGGTGGCTCGGGCATACTAGTTAGAAATGGTATTAATTTTACTGAAATTGACACTAGTGTCAACATTGAAATGTCTGCCATAATTATTGTAGACCTTAAGCTGGTGTTGATCTCCATATACAGACCTCCCTCAGGGGATATAAAAATGTTTATGGAGCTGTTTGAGAAGTTTTTCGTCTATCTGATCAATCTTAATTGCCCTATAATTATGTGCGGTGACTGGAAAATCGAGGTGAGGGACAGTGGGCCTATAGTTTTTGCATTGAGAGACTTATTGAGATCAGTTGATTGCAGATGGCTGGTTAATGTACCGACAAGGGCTGATGCCTGCATAGATAATGTGGTGTCTAACCTTAACGACCATCCTATCCAAGCCGAGGTGCTTGATGAATGCTTATCTGACCATAACACTATTGAAGTTACTATTTATCTGGATGATGTGGTTAAAGAGAACCTCGGTGAGAAAATTGTAGATAGAAACCTATCACCTACTAATGTCGAGTCTCTGATTGCATCTCTGTCTGATGTAGACTGGCCTAATTTACTGTTTTCCGATTCTCGGCCCAACGTCACAATGTTTGATATATTTCTGGAAAGATTTCTAGGTTTTTTAAATATCTGTTGTCCTGTTAAACATAAGCAGATACGAGTATTAAAATCTGCTAAGAAATGTAGGCCGAAGTGGTTATCGGATGAATTGAACGAACTTAAAAACCTTTTTATGGCATATAACACCATGTTTAAGGATACAAAGTCAGAGGCAGCCAGAAGAGCTTATGTTTTTATGCGGAACAACTACAAAAGTGAGCTGAAAAAGGCAAAGCTTAAAGCTAATGAAGATTTTATAAACACCTCCTCCAACAAATGCAAAGCGGCCTGGTCCATCATAGCGGCTCAAAGAGGTGCGACTACCCGAGATGCCCCCAGCTTATCTCCGGAAGTATTTTCGGCCCAATTCGTCAACTGTATTGATGAGGTGAGAGAGGTCATCACTCCAAGCCAGATATCTGCGGGTGATCTTCTTGCCAAGGCTCCTGGTGCTGCAACTCAATTCAAGTGGTCTCCTGTGTCATGTGAGGAGGTGCTGTGTGTGGTGAAAAAAATGAAAGCATCCAAAAGTAAAGATGCGTATGGTGTATCTAGTGAGCTCTTATAGAAAATTATTTTTTCAATTGTGCTACCTATTACAATTTGTATAAACCAATGTTTGTTTACTGGTATATTTCCTAAGTGTTTTAAAACGGCCAAGGTTGTGCCTATTTACAAGAAGGGTCCCAGGGACCAACCTGGTTCATTTAGGCCCATCTCTTTGTTACCCATTTTTTCAAAACTCCTTGAAATTGTCATGAACAACCAAGTGAGTAATTCTTTCAACTGTAACAATATTCTTTCAAATTGTCAGTTTGGCTTTCGAGCAGGTAAAAAACACCGTGAATGCAGTTGAAGTCCTGGTGAAAGCTGTAATAAATAGTTTTGAAGCCAAGGCCTCCACCGTGGCTACTCTTTTTGATCTAACCAAGGCTTTTGACTGCGTTCCTAGGGACCTACTGCTCTCTAAATTGTCTCACTATGGTATAATTGGTACTGAATTGGCATTATTTGAGTCATACCTAACGGGACGTGAACAAAGGGTAAGTGTTGGAGGTTCTCTCTCTACTTCGCGTTGTGTTGAGTATGGGGTACCACAGGGATCGGTCCTGGGTCCCCTTGCTGTTCTTAGTTGTAATGAATGATCTCCCTCACAATGTTAAAGCTAACGTAATAATGTTTGCAGATGATACCACTTTTTTTAGTTCTAACTGTAATATAAATAGCTTAGCCACTTTTATGGATGAAAATGTTGTGTATGCTAAAAACTGGTTTAATGCCAATCAACTTGTTTTAAATGATCTCAAAACACAAAATATTTGCTTTACACTGAAAAACATGAGTTCCCCCAGTACTTTCTCTGATAGTGTTAAGCTATTGGGCATCTATCTAGATAATAAGCTATCATGGGTAGATCATATTAACTATGTATGTGGAAGGCTTAGTAGAGTGGTTTTTTTGTTGAGGCAACTAAAGAAAAATGTTCCTAAGCAATATCTAAGGAGTGCTTATTTTGCCTTTTTCAACAGTATTTTACTGTATGGGCTCCAACTTTGGGGTAATGGTTCAGAAATACATAGAGTTCTGTTAATCCAAAAGAAAGCTGTACGAGTGCTCACTGACTCAGACCAAAGAACTAGTTGTAAGCCGTTATTCATTAGAGAGTCTATACGCACTGTTGTTTGTTTATATATTTATTTACTTGTTGTCAATGTGAAATCTAATCTAGGTGATTATGTTATAAGAGGTAGACTTCATTCCTACAATATTAGAAATAGTTATAAAATAAATAAAGATTTTGCTAGACTTAGTAAAACACAGTCAAATGCCAATGCAATGTCAATTACACTTTTTAATAAATTAGGCCATAAAGCCCATACAGTTGATATAAAGAGTTTCAAGAGAAAGGTGATGGACTGGTTAGTAAACCACCCTTTTTATTCTTTAAATGAGTTCATGGACTGTGATATTGCTGACTCTATATTTTGACTTGTTATTGTTGTTTCTTTTATTGTTATTGTTCTGACTTGCTGTTAATCACATGGCTGTTATTATTTTTGAATTTATTTGGTCTTTTTTTGTTACTGTTTATATTCATTTTAGAATTGTTAAGTTTTGCTTTTTGACGCACCTTGCTGGTTTGATGACGTAAGCTCTTGCTTTATTGTTGTGTGACAAGGCTGTTGCTATATATTTGTTATTTTTGCTACTTTTAACTTGTTTTTATTGTTGTTGTTGTTAAAATATTTTTAAACTGTTAAGTTTGTCAATTTCCAGTGCCTTGGCAAACCGTATTCTTTTTAGTTTTAAGTAAATTAAACACCTGACGATGTCTATTGCTACTATGGCCGAATAAATATTCTTGTTCTTATTCTTGATCAAGCGCTTTTAAAGGCACTTTATTTTGCTCTAATAAATTCTAAATTACAATATGGTATTCATTGTTGGGGAGGAACTTTCAAAAATTATATTGCTAAAATAAGAACAGTACAGAATCATTATATTAGAATTATACTATTTAGGAAGAAAAGGGAATCATCTTTTAATTTATTTAGACAACTCAATATATTACCTTTACAGCATTTATATAATTTTAAAGTTCTACAGATTTCCTTTATTCGTAGTGGTAATAATGAAACCGAGTATATAATGCACAATCATGACACACGCAGTAAAGTGGCCAATTTATTGAGAAAGCCGAAAGTTTCAAAATCATTAATGACAAGATCTTTTATTTTTTTAGGTGAAAAAATATTTAATGAACTACCAGCCAATTTTAAATTGTGTAGATTAATATTTAAGTTCAAATATAAAGTAAAACAATGACTTTTTAATTATTAGGACACATCATGGTTAATAAAAATTATGAATTAGGCTGATTAGTATGTTTTGGAAATGCCATATTGAATGGTAAAGTAGTAATTTTAAGTAATATTGGAAGTATACAGTTTGCAGTTAGAATAAGGATAGAGATATATGCTATATATAATTTAGATGATATAATTATGTTACTTTTTGGTTTTCAGATGTTTGGTGAGGTTTAATTGTTGGTTATTGCAGTTATATAGTTTGTTAGAATTTTGTCAAAATGTTACTGAGAAGGAAATTTTTGCTGTTTATGCAAACTTTCGTACGACTTTTGTGTATTATCAGTTATTAGCAGTTTTTATGAATAAAACTTAGCCTTCTTTTGTTAAATAATATAATATATATTCTTTAGTATTTTATATTAACTTGAGAAATGTATACAATGTTTTGTACAAGACTGTGCAAGATGTTTTGTACAAGATGCTGCACAGGCTCGCACGCACCATTTACTATATTATTAAGGTAGACTCTAAGATCTGTAATTTTTATGTATTGCTAAACCATCGCAACTGGATAAAGATGGATTAGTATTTTCAAATAAGTAGTTTATAATTTCAGTGTAATTATTTATTGAAAATAAATCATTATTTCATTAATATAATATGTTTGGAAAGACTTGGATTACTCGTCAATTATGGTTACAAAAATACGTTGTTTCACCTTGAGGCAACTGAAAATGTAACATTCATTGACAATGAAGTCCAACACTGTTTAATGAGTGTTGTCCTACATAACTGTATGACGGAAAAATAAACAATGGTAGCCCGTTAATGGAATGTTTCCTTTGTATACTCGACCTTTGTGTGGCTTAAATTATGTTTCACTTCCGGTTATCAATCACACGTTAATTCACTTATAGGCAACTGAATCCCTAACATTTACTTACTACGAAGTGAAATACTGTTCACTGTTCAGTGGGTGTTGTCTACATTACTGTGGCTGCAACACAATGGCAGCCTACTAACAGTTTGTTTTCTTTACATATTATACGTGCGTCACTTTGTTTATTTATGGTTATAAAAAATTAATTATTTTATCTTAAGGCAACTGAACCTCTGACATTATAAAGTCAAACACTGTTCTGAGGGTTCTGACCGAGATCCCCAACACAAAAGTAACCAGCAATCGGAATATATCACAATTACACTCGTACACCTTGTCTGTTACTTGCTTAAGGTGTTTATATTATTATAAATTATTATATTATGGATCGAGATAATACATATAATAGAGTAGTAAACAATATAACCTCTTTCTAGTTACGATATTTTAATGATTCGTCCTTTGTAAAGACCTTAAGATTCTTTTGTGGGACAAGGTACCCAAAGAAGAATATATTGCAGTATCTTAGTATGTTCAGGATTGCATACTCTCGATCATTACTGTATCAGTCTATGTTTGTGTATTATATATTTTTAATTATTTAAAATTTTTAACTTTTATTGAAATTTAATGGTGCAACAACATAAGGCATGGTATAATAAATAGCCAACTGTAGGTTCTAAGCAACTGCCAAAAAGAAAACAGAACGATAATTCTTTGAATATAATCGATGTATTTATATAGAAAAATGTATATTACCAAGGATTTAACAAATACTTTTATAATATATTCACATGTTTCTTTTGCATGTCGTATTCGCCTAAAATATATAAAGTTTCACATTCAAGAACCCAATATTGCATCTTACGAAATAAATACTAAAATACATATAAATAAAGCCTATTTATTTATTTATTTAATGTGTGAAGGTACTAACTAAAACTAGTTAAAAGAGATACTAAACATTAAAAAAATTTAATAACAAGTAATTGAAAATATTTCACCATAAGAACAAACCAATAATAAAAGCAATTAATAAAGTTTTGTATTGAATAAAATGTAAAAGAGGTTTCTGCAGTTTCAAGTCAAGTTCTTGAAGTTTCCAGTTAACAATAATGAGTATTGCTATTCTTCTACATTGGTTAAAAGAAGTGTACTTGTGAAGTTATAACAACCTAGCAGACTAACTTATTATTATTATTTTTAAAATTTCTCAAGTGAGCAATAAAAGATTACATAGTGAAGGGTAACTGCACTACTATACTATACTGCTTGTTATTTTACAGATCCTTGTTCAATAAGGTAATGAGATTTTAATTTTAGTTTGGAATGAAAATTGAAGTTACAATGGCATACCTATTAAAGCTATTGTAAGGAAATTCATATCAGGAGTGGTCTGGTGATTTGCTCAACTGTTTAGAGATTTCTTGCTCTTGTAGTTCTATATAATGTAGTATCTAGTTATATCCCTTTCTAACAGAGGTGTCTTGTTTTCTTATCACTTTTGTTGCAAATAGACTTTAAAGTACAATGAATTAAATGTTTAAAATAAAATAGTCCATACTTTTGTCATGAAAGAACACAATGTCCCCACATTGTATAAAGTAAAAATATGGGCATCAGAGGTATGGCTCGTAGGAAGTTTTAATTGGACCTCATTAGATGTACTCAGAGTGAGAAAATTAGTTTGTTAATCACCGCGGTTGCTAGCGTAAACTTAATTATAATGCGCTGTTGATTATTGTGAACGTCCCACACGTTTTAATATTTGGTCCAATACTGATTGTTCTTAGATTTTGTCAATATCACAAACAACTGCATCAATAATTCTAAAGGTTGACTATTAATACTAACGCTACTTTGCTCACGGTAAGTGTGACTGTTGAAATATCTTAGGTCTATATTTAAACATTCGTACTGAATTAAATATTCTTTTTAAGTGGAAGAAATCTTGTCTATCCAAATTAAAAATTGCTTATGTGATGTTCAAATTATGTTCCATTATATTTGATAAGTTGTTTCTGAGTAGTAAATTTTCTTGGACTGTATCTTGTAAAGTTTATTTAGCAAACAACAAGTGTAGCAGCTATATACGTGAGAGTGTTTGTGTGTGTGTTAATAAAACAATTAATATGGGATTTATTACAGTTTACATTTATAGTTAAAATTAAATAGTAAACTGTTCTACTTAATACTTTATATTTTCTTACAATTTATGGTTGACATCATATTTAAAAAAAACTGTTTATTTACTTGTAATAATGTATTCTTTACTATATGCTCAACAGTGGCTGAAGAAAAATTATGAAATAAGAAGTGTATTACTTCATGCTTGCTCTATGCATTCTCACTTTAAATGTAAACAAATTAGAAGAAGTGATCACAAAGTCATAAAACCATGTTTATACATAACAGTTTATTTGACATGATTCATAGCTTTCTTGGTGAAAGTACTTGTGGCGTAATAATAATAATAATAATATTTATTTTATTTCGCAATATTTACAATAGTAATTCAAAACATTTGTGGAAAATTACAGTCACCTTTATCCAGTACATGGTGACTAAATTAAAACTAATATTAAAGTAATAACAAAATAAAGATGTCTTAACAGTCTAGTCTTCAAACAAAAACACTGTAACAGGCAGCTCCTGTGACGAATAACAATAGGGTTCTTATCACAAGGACGGAATTCACACTGATAGGAATAGACTCATGAACCTAATTCTAATGTATTTTTACCGTAACAGAACATCAATACTTGTAGCATCAAATAGCCAATATTTTAGTTTATTAGAAAAGGAAACCAAAGTATTACAACTTTTAATTTCCTGTGGCAAACGATTGAAACTTTTTGGGCCTAAGTAGAGAAAAGTTTTTGAAAAAAATGATTTATTCACCCTCGGTCTTACAAAATGGCGATTTACTATATTTCTAGTTTGATAGAATAAATTTTCTGTCCCCCGGTTGCCACTCCTCTTATAAAAAGCCCGAAGAACTTTGAATATGAACAAATTTTCTATTGTTAAAATATTTAGTTGTTTGAAAAGCTGATCCGTATGATCTCTTCTGCGTTTGAAGCAAATCATACGAATAATATATTTTTGAGTCACATTTAACTTGTTCAATAAGTTGTCAAAAGCAGATCCCCAGAATTCAATTCCGTATTGTAACCGTGAATGTATTAGTGCAAAATATATCGTTCTTAAAAACTGCGAGTCACATACATTTCTTAAAAAATAAAATGATCGAATAGACTTTCGCAATTCAGTATTCAATGCATTGACTTGAGCTTTCCACGATACTCTATTATCTAACAATATTCCTAAATATTTAATTTCGTTAACTTGTTCAATTAAATCGCAATTACAGGTCAAAGTATTTTGACAGTTGTGATACTTGATTTGATCATAAAAAGTATATCCAACTAAATCAAAATGTAATAATTTGGTTTTATTTGCATTGACTAACATAGAATTTGAATCGCACCATGATTTAATTAATAGTAAATCATGATCTATAAAAGCCCGTATTTCATTCCAATTGTCGGCTGAATAAACAAATACGATGTCATCCGCAAATGCAATTACTTCTCCTTTAAACGGTAATAATAAAAGGTCGTTAATGAAAACTGCAAACAAGTCGGCGGAAAGTACAGATCCCTGCGGTATGCCAATGTCTACAGACCTCTCATCGCTTAGAGCCTTAATAATACGCACTTGTTGTTTGTGCCCTGTAATGTATGAGGAGAACCAACCAAGCGCAGCCCCTCTCACTCCAACTGCCTCCAATTTTATTAATAAATTGACATGAGTAACCAAGTCAAAGGCCTTTGTAAAATCAATAAAAAGGCCTGACACTTTTTTATTGGAGTTTAAACTGTGATTAACTATTGTCATGAGAGCTCTTATAGCATCTTCCGTACTGTTTCCTTTTCTAAAACCAAACTGTTTAGGAGATAGAATATTGTTTATTTCTAAAAAATCTAGTAATCTTTTCCTCATAGCTTTTTCAAAAAGCTTGGAAAACATAGAAAGCAAGGAGATAGGACGGTATTGCTCAACAGATTCAGGATCACCTCTTTTAAAAATGGGCACAATAATAGCGTGTTTTAGTCTATTTGGAAATAATCCATTAATAAAACTTATATTAACTAATTTTGCTAATGTCTCGGCTAATAAATGAATATTTTTCTTAACAGTTAGTATATTAATATTATCAAATCCAGATGATCCCTTGTTTGCTATACCATTTACAATATCAATTATTTCTACAGAGTCTACTGGCCTGAGATACAGTGAGTTAACTTGCCTATTTATTATTCTTATATCTAACATAGTATTGAAATTGGTATTATTACGTGCAACCCTAGTAAAATATTCAATAATTTGATTTGCAATTTCGTGTTCATTGACAATTACCTGACCTGAAACTAGTTTTAATCCTATGAATTGATTTCTGTTGCTGGCCAGTCATTTTATTAATTAGTTGCCATTTACTTCGAGAGTTACCGCATTGTTCAAGTAAATTCTTGTAATACTGATTTTTTCTACAATCGAGATCATGTGATAGTTTAATTTTGAAGTTATTATAAAACAATTTTAGATCAGCATCATACGGTCGTATCTTTAACCTTTTATAGAGTTTATTTCTCAATTCAATTCGCTTGAGCAAGTTATAGTTTATCCATGGGCTTATTTGTTTGGCTTTTCCAAGTTTATTATTTGAAAATGTATTTACATGTGTATTGTTTTTTATATATTCAGAAAATGTATTGTGAAAATTATCAAAACTTAGGTTACAATCAAAATCGTTCAGAATCAAATTCCAGTCAGTTGTCTCTAAATCTGAGGCTAATTTTGCAAAATCAATATGGCTTTTGTGTAATGTAGAACTCAGAAGGTTTTGTGGTTGTTTTAAATCATTAATTGTCAAATACAATAGGCTCCTATGATATTAGAATAAATTGAATTATATTTATAACATTAGAATAACTCATCAGGTTCCCAATTTTCGATGTCCATGGTTATGAACAAGAAGTTAAGGACAATTCCAACTAATTCTTGTTTTGAGTTTTGCACTTCTACTTCCAATAATTATATTTTTAACAATAATTGGAGTTCGATACTTGCCCCGAGAAACAATATATAGACAAATATTTAATTTTGGAATTAGGTTTAATTCAAAGCAATTCAATTTTTAAAATGTTTACTGATATGAATATAGTAATAGTGCATTAAAAAACTATAATCAATATAAATAATACTGACACATTTCAATACTTATATTATGCTAGTAGTCATTCATATGTAAAGATGATACATGTTACAGTAAAGATGTGTTTTCCCAATCGATATTCGCTATAACATACTATTTCCTCAGCCAGTTTAGGAAATATATCATTATTTGTTTTCCTAATCAGTATCGTATGCTTCACCATTGAGAAATAGATACGATGTCCCCACGACAACTTTTTTGACAAACACATTTTCTTTTTGCATTTAGTGTCTAGCGTATCGCTTTGCGTTTCCACTCGCCATAACAACGAAATTACTGCGCTCGCTCATCCCAAATTGTAGTCATGGTTTGAATTGCTTTTTAAAACAAAGTAATTACCAGTCTATCCATTTTTGCCCCACATTTTTAGCTGAACTATTGTAAATATAACGTTTCATAAAATCTAAGGAAACGATATCCAATACCTTATATATTAACATAAATATTTTTTCATTCATATTGGTTTTTTTGTCTTAATTAAATAAAAAGTATTATTACTATTAAATTTATGCCTTAACCCTATACAGAAAAACTAGTAAAAATAGTTGTTTTAATCAATTAAAAGTACGGTTGTGCTCTCAAATGAAAGTGTTTAAAGAGCACAGTTGTTTAGATTTAGCAGGCTCTTTCAATTAATATTTCGCAACTTACAGACCAAGGTGGGATCTTTAACTGCTTTAGAGACCAGTGAGCAGTTAGGATTTATATGTTATTAGGCATATGATTTTTTGAACCACGATTTCAACTTTTTTAGTTTTAAACATTGATTTAATTGAAAACAGGCAAAAACCTTACGGCACCTCCCATTGATCCAAACAGTTGTCAATTTTAAATTTTACAACCCTCTGCTTAGATACTTATACATTTGTATAGTCTAATATAACACGTCTTACTTTATAAGTGTAAATATAAAGTTAACATAAACAAGCATTGATGCATGTGGACGAAATCCTACAGAGTATGGTAACACGGAGAGAAAAGAAAGAGGGATGAGCTGCGCATGCGCGGCCCTGTCTATACCACTTGTAGCGGGAAGATTTAATATATTATTCACGCTCCATTTGGGACTGTTCCATTGAATATTGGTTCTGTAAATCATATCTGTGGCTAAAGTGATTATATTTTGAACTGATCTGAAATTGACATGAAATTATAGGAGGCGAAGTGGTATTTATAAACTTCTTTAAAAAGTTTTACATTTTAAAATAATATTTAAAAAGAATAAATTAATTACATTTAATCTAAGATATAAACGATATCCAATACCTTATATATTAACATTATTTTTTTTTCATTCATATTGGTATTTTTTTTGTCTGAATTAAATAAAAAGTATCATTACTATTATTACTACTATATGCATTATGTTTATCCTGTTTATTTGATTTAATTGAATATGCAAATCTTGGTTTTAATTTTCGTATCTATCCTTCTATAGGTTAAACTTAAAATTGTAATATAATAATTATTTATTTTCTACATTTTGGGTTGTAGCTAAAGAAAGCCATGCTTGATTTTTGTGTAAACATCCGTAACATATTAAACTTGCATGCAATACTTGTTTTTACGAAGTTTTTGATGTGTATACACGAGAAAGTAAGCTTACATAAATAATCTTAACTACCGATACAGCAAAACCATTGTTATGAAATTTTTGAAAGAAATAAAACCTTGAAGAACGATAGTGTCCAATACAATAAAAATTGATTTGCTCACTATTATCGTATTGCTTCCACAAAAGTCTTAATTAATTAAATCTCAGTTTCTAACAAATCAGTATATCGATTTAACCCTGTATGAAATTTAAATTTAAAAATTATATAAATATTATAACTAAAACAGGATGAACCTTAAAAAAATTTAAATTTTTCAAATAACGTAAGCTACTTAATCGAATCAGATTATGTTATTCAAAGACCTATATATTTTAGTAGAATTACATTTTTACTATAGCTGTTGTTCTGAATTACTTTCTGCTTCTAATGAAATTAATGAAGTATTAGCAAAGAATATAATTTGTTAAATATAATGGCTTTACAGAAACGTCATAATTGCAAAATATCAAAGAAAATGTATTTACAAAATATAAAAAATTTTTTTTAAACCTATATAATATTGGTTTAGAGAATATTTATTACATCGTTTTGAATAAGTAACTTCATTTAAAGACTACCTGCGAAATCAGTGTTGTAACTATTAACAATTTGAACAATACATACAAATGTTAAAATGGCAATATTCATTTACAGAATTGTTATAAATATAGAACAGCCCCCTATTATTATTTAAAGAATAAATAAAAAAAACAATAATATTTGATACGTTTGCGTATTTTCATTTTTCTATAACTACAGTCTGGTTTGTCACTGTAATTAGCAAGCAAGTAATTAGTTCTATACAAATATTCTATTCATTTTCTAAAGTTTCAATATTTATATACTCTTTAACCTAATACTTGAAAAACGACAACCATCATCTCTTCGTTAACTTACCACAAACATATTTGGACAATCCACCAAGTTTTCTAATCCAAGTTTCTAAAGAGTGGCCCACAGGAGATATTTATATTATGACCAAAGTTACTCCTCTCGTAATTGAATTCGGTCTCACTTACCGTTTTATCAATCTGTTTATTCCCATCTTGGAATTTATCTTTTCAGTTTGATTCCATACATCGCAATTCCTTTGAAATACATGATTTATTTTTTTATTATTTAGAAGAAAATATTTAATTGGCCTTTCAGTTAAAATGTGTCATATCAATGTCCAAAATTATTAATAATTGTTTAGATTTTCCTTAAGTTTATTCAAATCTCCCAGCACTGTAATAAAAATATGATCATCTGGATCTATCCTATGCTAGTTATTATATAAAAATATAATGGGATATATATTTATGTTCATGTTTGCGTTACCCAATCATGTAAAACTACTATATCGATCGTACTGAAATTTAAAAATTGATATTCTTATTGTGCCTTGTTAACATATAACTTGGTAAATTTTGGTACTACACCCCAATGGTCCTCGAAAGAGCGAGAAATCCCATAATGGTCTCAGGAGTACGACTTATTAATTCAAAGAGCCTGTAATGCAATTAACCGTTGTGTGTAAATATTGTTTAATGACATAAAAAGCATATGTTCCATTAATTTAACCGATGTTTTAATTTTGTTTACAACTATAGTCTTGGAAGAATTGAAAGGCTTGATACTAATAACATATCTTATTTTAAACTATTCTGTGATATAATATAAAATTTTTGTTGAAATAGAAAATATAAAGTACAAAGCATTTTTTGGTCAGTACTGTAATGCAACTATGAAAGTTATTATTTACTTTTACTATACATTTAAATGCTGTTTTATAACCCATCATAGTTGTCTTTTGACAGACTTTGGCTCTCAGATCTGTGTATGTATATATATATATATATATTCTTGGTCAGGGAACCAAGACAAAATCAACTATTGCACAAAATGTACTAAGACGCAGGAAAATCATGTATGGATCAAAGAGTAACTCACTGAAATTCATGTTTGCAACATTACTTTTCCCCAATTACGAGGAAGAAAAAAGTTTAACATCAGATATAAAGGAAGCTAAATTATTTATTTCAAACATACGGTTACATGAACTATTTACATCCAGCTAACTTGCCTATACAAGGTAACAGTGACAGAAAAGGAAGCATATGCTGCTGTCACTGTCAGCGAATCACAATGGATAACTATAAAAAAATAATTGGGACTAATTCTTGTTGTTTTATTACATACTAGCATGTACTCGCGGCTTTATACACAATTTTCAAAGCGAAGAGTGTACCTTATTTAGTGAAAGGTTTTATGAAAGTGTCTTGTAAAATGTTTTAAAAAGAATTTGATTTACATCTGGCTTTTAACAATTAGTGTTTATGGTTAAGAAGATTATCCATCTCAGGTACGAATAAATTACATATTTTTGTTTCGATATAGAAAGTACATACATATGAACGTTTCGGACCCCTACTTTGGTCAAAAAACATGAAAATGTGACCCTTATAATTTATATCCGACCTAACATATGTCCAGTGCCATATGTTGAGTTTGCCTTGTTGTACGGATAATGAAAATATTATATACATATGTAGGCAGAAGCATTTCAAGTACAGGTACAGCTGGCTTATCAACGAACGGTTATAAAAGTTTCTATTCCGGAGTAATTTATTCATAGTGCCTCATTTTAATTTGTCGTGTTGCCTTCATTAAGGATAATATATACATATTTAGATTTTCCAAATCCACACGATAAACATATACTTTCATACCTTGTAATTCGGTCGAAAATATGGCCAGTGCCTTCAGATGAGTTTGCCTTGTTGCTTGAATAAGGAAAATATATACATATATTGGCTTTCAAGGCCAACAGGCAGGAATTGTAATTTATCTGCAGTATAATATCTTCCAATAGTATAACAATTGTGTTTGCCTTTTAAAATAAATGAAGAAAATATACATAATTACGTACGTCTGAAAGGTTTTTTATATTTTAATTGATGTGGGCTTTTTATTCCTACGTATTTATTATACATACATTTTATATATCGGGGTAAAATATGGACCGAAGAATGTTTTGAGACTTTGAGACATATATATATATATATATATATATTGTTGATCCGGGCAACAAGGCAAACTCAGCTGTGGCCTTGGAAATATATTTCATTGGAACCAGAATTACTCAAATAACCTGATATAAGAGCTATTGGCAATCTTCAATTACTTCCGATTCTTTTAACTATGAACTCTGAAGTAATATGTAGCTGATGTATACTGTCATACGTTTGAAGAATATTGTATGACTCCTTCATATTAGATAATTATTACAACTGTACTATTTAATAACTATTTTAAACATTGCGTTTAAAGCCGATGTTAACAGCTAGCTATGTGTATAAAATTTTATAATTAAATAACAGAGAGGATTCTTCACTATGATAGTTTTGCGTCGAATATGAGACAAACAAAAACGGTATTCAGGAGCAGTGGGAGCACTAAACAAAGCCAAACACTACAGTTGTCGGGACTCACATTTTTCACACCAAAACAAAGCAACAGCACGGCATTGTTAATGTATATCATGTGAATGTGAAAATACTCGCCCGCGGCTCTGTCACCTCGCCAAGGCGTATCTTATTGTGTCGCACCGCGCGAGCCGAGAGTTAACTGTTTACGACTCGGGTTCACGTAGAATTGTAGTCTGCACAGGAGTAGATTGAATTGTTGATTTAATGAAACTGGCGTTTTAATATTAATAAACTAATATAAAGTATTATCAAATTTTTTTAATCGAAGACAAATATTACGAGTTCTACATTAAAAAATGAAATTATAATTTCCGATTTGGACAAAAATTATAATGTCTAATTGAACTTGTATAACATAGTTCTAATGCATCCAGTGAAACATATATAGGTTAGATGTATTTTAGATGTGCGAGAGCAAAACCACTGCTGGCAAAAAAGGGGTTCGGTGGCGGAGGAAGTCCGGCTCACAGACGGAGCTCGCGACTTCCCCCTCTACTTCACATGACCAGTAGGCTATTGCGCATGGTTGGGCCGAGGATCACAGGGAATCTCTTGGCCTGTACAATATAATGTGGTGGTACGCCACCTTGATGTGTATCATAATCTGCAGTGTTATGTATGAGGTTACACTTTTGGATTCATGTATAATAGTCAGAAAAAACGTATGTATGTTGAAGGTGGTAAACCTAGAGTGGGCCTTTAAGACTTGATACAATATTATTTTAACTTAATTATATAATAACTGGTAATTAATCAGTGTTTGATTTTAATTGGGTAGGGTGAATTAACCTGATCTATAAACTGTGTAAGCAACGCCAGATAATGTTTGCCAATGACTAAAATTTTACAGAGTTAAGGTATAATAGTTAGTCATAAAAGTTTAAATCGTGATAACGCAAACAGATGTGGATGGTTTTGCCACAGTTTTTTTTAATTATTTATTATTAATTAAAAATTATAGACGTTCGGTCATTATTTTTTATATCTATCACAATCAACTACCTAATATTTTGCGTGTTGAAAATAAAAGTGCTTTCATAATCTATGTGTTTTCTTTAAACCAATTTACCCTATATTTAGAATTTGTAATATCATATTCTTAAAATGTTTTAAATTGAGTCCTTAACTTATTGCAAGGTTCCTACATCCTGTTCTTTACAACATGTGACTCAAAACACGCTTCGCACATTTGTATTAAATTTTAGTCTAAAGCACATTTCATCCTCGAGACGTCGTAACGATAGTCGGACGATATAACCTAATTATCAAGACATTTACACCTCCTCTACTTGTCTAACAATCAACTTCTTGATACTGCTTTAATTGTTGTTTAAGTCAAGAAAACAGAACAAATACATCTTTTACTGTGTGATTAATACAAAAATATTTCGCCTTCATGTTTAATTCACAGAGACGACATGCAACATGTAATTAATCAAACTTCAAAATTTTTAAGTAATATTAATTTATGTTTGAAAAATTTCGTATTGTTAATTTGCTTAAGGGTCCTTAATTTTGAATAATTTACATAGATATGTTAACTTTTTCTGCAAAAGTTTCAACTTAACCTAACATCTTATTAAGTTGTTAGGCCTAATTCAAAGCATTTGATTTTGGTAGCAGGTTGCGTGGTACCCCGATGAATTCATGGAGGAAGAGAAGGTAAAAAGGTGTAAATTTAATTCCCTACTCAATGTAAATCTGGAAAATTAAAATCCACTCCAAAGAATATATGTAAAATTTGAATTTAGAGTATTTATTACTACGACCTCAGCGGTATCCAACCCCATGTGTATTGCCATTCGGTACATCTTTTAAAATATATCAGGTTTACAAATGCTAATAAAAAATAATTACAACAAAGGTTTTCAATAAATGATTGATCGGCAAGTATCCAAGTGTATGCGGCAGTTTCAATATCAAAATTAAATCCACCAAAGTTTAAACCACACTTGTAGTGCACACAGTATCAACGTTTAATCATGAATATCTATGGCCATCGTCTGTCTTTTCCTTGCAATAACAACAAACAGGAAGTTTCTGGGAATTTAAAAGAGGAAAATAATTCTTCAAAATTGCTAGAAATAACCTCAGATTAATTGCAATCAGTTCAGACACCATAGTACAGTGCATTGAAATGATAAATCTTCACTTTTTTATTTAAAACTTTAATCCTTGTAAGTACAAAACAATTTATATTGTATCTTAATACTTTGAAAGAAAATACAATTTTAAAAAACTATTAAAATTATACCTATTTGGAAAAATTTTGAAATGTTGTTGAATGATCTTATAATATACAGTACTCTTTTCATCTAAGCAAAATTGCCATTCTAGTATCCTGCTACTATATGTAAAATATATTATTCATCTATTGCTCTAATGAAAACATGGCAGTTTTTTCTTAGGGAATAATCTTATAATCTGTGCATCTCCTCTCATCCTAATAAGTAGTTGTATTTTATTCTGTGTATACGCTAAATATAAGTATACCAATTCTAAGTACAAGAATTGGCTGTTTTGGCAAATTAATGCATTTTGAAACAAACACTATAAAAATGAGTGTACGCCAAATTGCATGACGTAATATATCTTAAATGGTGAAGTCTAGTCATTTCTTGAATTCAGTCCACAAAGAAACAACTCCAAATAAATTAATCTACAACAAAACATTAGGTAAAATGCTAATTGGAGCAGTCTTTGTAACCCAGTGGGTATGATGTTGTTCTCCTTAACAGAAATTTAAGTGGAGCTGAACTCAACACTGCTATTTTTACTTACCAATATAAAAAATGTATGCAGCAAAAACATTACTGTGCCTTTTACTTAGTATGGTTTATATATTTGTATATATATATATACGAATTTATATTTGAAATAACCTTGTAACATAACTATAGAAATGAAATAAAAAAGCAAAATATTATACATAACTTAAGGTATATAGATAAAATAAGGTTTAGCTAACTTACTTTTTTGTAAATGTAGACTAAAGTTTATTTTATATTGATATATGCGTTTAATTCCGGAATTTCAACATTAAATACAAAGCTTTTAAATGTATTAAAGCTTATAACATCAATGATCTCATTTACTTAAAACGTGGATGAACAGCAAAGTTGTTGAACAAATTTCCAATTAAAAAAGTCTTTTTATAACGTTAGCGATGTGTCCGAAATTCCAGAAAGCCAGTAATTTTTTGCACATTAGTAATAATAAAGGTTGGTTGCATGCTGGGAAGGGCTTTATCCATGCGCTGAATAAACACCCTCTAAGTGTGACGTCAGAGCCCCGTCGGTGCTAAAGCACCTTCCGCTGTATGTGCAGACTGTCATTACAGTAATGAACCTCCAAGAAGCGCACATTCTGAAAATGAAGTTATAAATAAAGTAAGAGTTTAAGAATCTGTAGATGACGTAGGAGTATTGGTAAATGATGGATATTATATATTTATATCCAGAAATAAACCTGACCAGTATAACATAACTTTATTCTTGTCCACAAACAGTTAACAAGTGACAACGATTTGAATGTGGTAAGTTGAAAAGGTATTGGTTTTGCGTGTCTATATCAAGTAATCTGTGTTTGCTAGAAGTCAATATGAATAAATTGTTGTCAATATTGTTTTGTAAAAATGACGTACTACGTACGGAAAACAAGACATTTTTTAAAAATAATTTCTAAGTCAATAAAATAAAAAAAACACTAAAACCATTGTTATTACAACTTTATGTAGGTTAACGTACTGAATTCATAATATTATATACATTCTAAACACATTAATAACAAAAAAAAGCAATGGTTAATGGTTATGGCTCAGAAAAACATTTCCTAGAATCAGTCGGTAGTTCGGGTATTAGCTGGAAATTTGTACTGATCTCGTCTGGGCTGTTTCACCACTAACTACAAGACTAACCGTTATCGATATTTATGCATACACGGTCAATATAATGTAAGTACACTATGAATAATGTGAAAGAAGTAGCCTACAATTTGAAATACTCAATAACTCGTAGTCTAACAATAGCGAGAAGTATACATTTAGTTATAAGTGAGACAATATTTCAACATAAAGCAATTTCATGTTGGCCCATTTGTCAACCTCGAGACCTTATCTGATCTTAACTACTTTATTTTTGGCAATCTTTGACTAAAATTTATCCGGTAATAGTTACAAATATTGCGTAGTTATTGCATGGGAAAGTTTCTTCAAAGAATTCTAAATTCTTTATACATATATATATATATATATATATATATATATATATATATATATATATATAAATATAAATATAATATAAATAAAAAAAAAAATATATATATATATATAATTTCAATAAACATTGAATCGCAAAAAGTACTTGCTCCGCCGGGAGTCGAACCCGGATCTCTCACTTGCCGGGTGAATGTGCTACCATTACACCACAGAGCGCTTACTTTTTCCGATTCAATTATTTCGTATTTGGCCGTATCTGTCACATATGCGTTTAAATATATATATATATATATATATATATATATATATATTCAGAAAAATTTTGAAAGAAAAAACATCATTTAAAAGAATAGTTGAACACGAAATAAATATTTTTTATAAATTTCAAATAATGAAATAGTATATTTTTAAAACGAATAATCAATATAATTAAATTATGTCAAGGTTAACAAAATAGTTATAGTAGCAAACAAAAATTATACTCAAAAATATTTTTAATAGCATGAATAACTTTTAAGGTTAAAGCGAGGAGAGATTGCGCGGTAGGAGAGATTGCGCCCTCTTTGTTCCAGCTGGTTGGAGTTGGGTGCGCGCGCAGCGTCCCTCAGTGCCTCGATCCGCTTCATTAGTTGAGTGTTCTGTCAAAAGTTCAAGACGCTAAGTCTGTTTATTAGTGATATATATTAAACCTACAACTTTCATTTCAAAGGTAAGTGGCTGAATTTTGTCTGCAGGATGCATGAAATTTAATCAGTACGATGCTACGATACATTATTCGGTATTTACCATTTTTTCTAGAGAGGTAATGACATAGGCAAACTGTACAGATAGTGGTTGGTCAAATCTCGCTTCGGCCATCTTAGTTTAAGCCTGCGCAATCTCTCCTACCGATTTAGGACAGTACGCGCATTTCATGTTGAGGAGAGATTGGCGCATTTATTCCATTTAATGTAATGGTAGGAGACATTGCGCATGGATTTCATAATTAATATTAACTATTTGTGAATCTACAATATTCGTTAGAAATTCATTAAATGTATATTATGAATCTTTATTTATTTTATTAATATGAATTGCATATTACCATTAATAAAACAACTTAAAAAAAAAATTAAAACATATTATTTACCAAGATGACTATTATTTATTTATTTTTTTACAGGCTAACATGCCTAACGTGTACAAGAGGAAAACAAACAAAGGATCCTGGACAGAAGATGATCTATCATCAGCTGTATCAGCAATAAAGAATGGATCATTATCAATAAGAGCAGCAAGCAAGAGGTTTAAAATACCAGAGTCTACATTAAGACATCGAATGAAGAAGAATGATTTTGCAAAACGGAATTTGGGTCCAGATGGCCAACTAGGATTGGAAGCCGAGAAAAAAATTGGCTTTGCACATAATAAAACTTCAATCTGTAGGGTTTGCACCTACACAAAAGAATGTTAGAATGTTAGCTTACAATTTAGCAGAAACATTGGGTATTAAACACACCTTCAAACAAAGACCATAAAACCGCTGGAAAAGTTTGGTTTTCGTCATTCATGCGGCGACATCCTAATTTAAGTGTGAGAAAAGCTCAAGGCATTAGTAGAGCAAGAACAGAAGGAATGAATAGGGAAGAAGTAAAAAGTTATTTCAATCTTCTCACTTCCACCTTAAAAGAAAACAACCTTTTAGATAAGCCCAACTGTATTTGGAACTGCGACGAAATAGGAGTGCAGCTTAATAATGAGCCTGGAAAAGTTATTGCCCAAAAAGGAAGCAAAAGGACGTTCACGTCGTTACAAGTGCTGGAAAAGGGAGAAACTGTAACTATTATGGCCTGCTGCAATGCAGAGGGACAGTTCCTACCACCTTTTTGTATTTTTAAGGGAGTTTACGCTAAACCACAATATATCAAAGATGCTCCCCCTGGAACTGTTTTAAAAATGAGAAGAGAAAGTGCGTACATAAATAGTGAACTGTTCATGGAATGGATTTCTGAACACTTCATCCCAAGAAAGTCTCCTGGAAAGCATTTGCTAATTTTAGATGGCCATGCCTCACACATGAACTGTCCCAATATGTTGCAAAAGGCTTATGATAATGACATCATTATCTTATGTCTGCCTAGTCATACTACACACTACCTACAACCCCTAGATCGTGTAGTATTCAAGCCTTTGAAAAACTTATTTTAAAGATGCTTGTAACAAATTAGTCACATCTCGTTGTGGTACTGGCAAAATTTCAAGGGACGATTTTGGCCATCTATTGAATTTATCTTGGCCTCGTGCTGCCACTGTTCAACTTGGAGTTGCTGCGTTTCGTGCCACAGGAATCCATCCTCTAAATATTGATGTGATACCAGACTATGCATATCTTTTACATTGTGACCAAGATGTAAACCAGATTGTTCCTGATCCCACAAACACTCCAACCAACCTTGACATCAGTTAATAATCCAGTATCTGAAAACACTGAACCACCTATTTCAATCCAATCATCTCAATCAAATCATTTAATCCCTCCAATCTGTCAACCATCAACCTCAAGACAATGTTCAGCCGCATCTGTAGAAACTCCAACAAAAGTTTTACAAAAACTTTCACCGATTCCTAAAAGTTTGGAGCCTTCAAAATCAAAAAGGAAGCAAAGTGCCATGAATGTTACAGATCCAAATAACATAACCAAAATCAAGATAAAAAAAGAGTTAGCATCAAACAAGAAAAAGCGACCAGATGAAAATAAGAAACCTGCATGGAAAGAACAAACCAAAATCTTGCAAGATACAAAAAAAAGGACTTAAAACAAAGAAACGGTTGATGTTTGAGCAATCTTCTACATCTGAGGAAGATGACGCAGACATTGAACTTCTTTCCGATCATGTCAGCGATAATGAAGATGATGAGTGTACAGAGTGTCTTGAACTATATCAGGAGACTACTTCGACATCTGACTGGATCAAGTGCATGGTCTGTGGAAGATGGATGCACGAGAGCTGTACAATTTATGAAGGAAAGTGCATTGACTGTGGACGCCGTGAAAAACGTCAAAAAAAATGATTTTAATGCTCTATTATGTAATAATGTTTTTAAAATGTGCCCAAGTTAAAATGTTTAATTTTTCAATTTCTTACATCAAGTTTGAAGGTTTCATTAGTTTACATTAATTAAATATGTTTAAAGTGTGAATTGCAGTAGTTATTCCCATAAACAATCTCTCCTACCCATGTGCGCAAACTCACCTACCCTACGAGGAGAGATTGCGCAAAAACACATTTTACGATTTTTTTTATTATTTCGTTATTAACATAATATAAATTCTGGAAAAATTACAGAGAATAGACAACCATACAATGTAAATATAACACTAAAAAAATTGTATATTCAACTAAAAATTTTCGTTTTATTTAGATATTTTGAATTGTGCGCAATCTCTCCTCGCTTTACCTTATATTATATAATATCAATATAAATACCTTTGTGAAAACATTGTAACATACACATTTTATACGATTTTGCGGATGGAAACACTAGGCTTCAAAGATACATCACAGACTCACAGCGCATAATATTTTGTATAATGTAAATAATATCGATTGTATTTTTGAAGGAAACTCCGTGTATCCATGATAAAGCGTATGGAATACACGTATACAATGTATATCATCATTCTTTACATAGGTTAAAAAATTTAACTCTGTGGTACTAGTGGAATTTGAGAACCAGGTTAGTAGTAATAATGTGCCCTGGCTAGTACTGAAGATTATTGAGAGACAAGTAGAAGAAATATCTTACTTGCATAGAAGCCTCATGTTTACATGCAATTACAGAGAGCGTCGGAAAAAAGTCATTTACGAGAAGAGCCGGTCATTTGTTTCGACTCGCCAATAAGCATCTTGTGGTGTTGCCAACTTGTTTTCTAGCTTTTACACAATCATAGCCATTACTAAAATACAAGGCCAGAATGTCCGGGTATATTAGATAGAAATGGGCCAAAGAACATTTTTATATTTTGCAGCTCGACAAAAACCGTTGAGAATAACGCGCAATGATAATTTTTAACGGCTACGGATTACTATGGATATATATTTATTAAACAGTACGTGGTAAAAGTAAGTATAAAATATAACATAAATTCAGATTTTACGACGAGAAACACATTCTTTTTTTATTTATATTGCATAACAAAAAGAAATAAATATATAATTAACATTAACAAACACTATTATATTTAAAGAAGCCACGTATTAAGATGGTGACGAAGAAGGAATATTCTGTAAATATTATGAACAGTCTATATAGTACATATACAATTTCCATGAAAAATATTAATTACTCAATAATATATCTACTTACTATAAATAAAATCATGTTATAGATTGTAATGCTATCAATTCCTAAATGAGTAAAATTCTGTTACCTTCAACCGATAAAATTCTTTCAGTACAGCCGCAAACAGATGGAACTTTTATTACAAGCAATATTTGATACAGTCCGTAAAAGAGTGTTATAAATAGAAATGTTTAAATATTTCCTGAAGTATTGTAGAACATAATGGTTAAAATTAATCCCAATCCAAATATGAAGAAACCCTTTTGTAACTAAATTTTTACATATTTTCATTTGCACAAAACAACCGCCAGTATACTACTTTACTATTAATAGTAGAATACTACATTCGTTCTCATATGTTTGTAACAAATTTATAAAAATCTGAATGATACCTTCAATTACTTTAAATACGAATCTATGCATTCCTCTTAAAAATTGTAATATGCAGATAGAAAACATTGAAAAGCGATGTGAGAACAGCAACATACCGCCAGATTCAATAGGCAGCATGTCGAAGAATAGAGTCGTGCTCTTTGTGTCTGTCCACTCGTAATTATCATTGCTCTCTCGTTTTAATATTAACTGTTCAGGTTCTCGAAAAATCTGTATAAAACTCTCTCCCTATAAGTATCATTTGTGTTTTTCGTATTCCAGTAATGAATTACCATATAGAATGTTACAATGATATGACAATGTTTTTGCTTTGAATTATTGTGATGAATTGGCAATTTAAAAAGAAATCGTTATACGTATTAAATTCGAAATTAAATAAAATGTTTCCTTAGATTTGGATGCAATTCTGTTCTCGTATAAATTTGTCGACCATAAATCATAAACTCTAAAAGGAAGTATTGGGAAAACACAAATTACTATGGTAATAACAAGCAATATTATTATTCTCTCTCTCTCTCTCTCTCTCTCTCTCTCTCTCTCTCTCTCTCCTCTCTCTCTCTCTCTCTCTCTCTCTCTCTCTCTCTCTCTCTCTCTCTTTCTCTCTCAATGCTGTGGGCGGGAAAGGTGGGTTCTACATTATCAGCGCTGTGCATGAAGTGGAAAGACAAAGGTACTTAAGGAGGTGGCCAAGTATCTTTAAGGGTGGGGTTCGATACGCATCCCACCTTAACCTACTGAGTACTTTTGACGCGGGTGAATGCCTTACCGTGAGTGCACCGCGTCGATCATAGCTTGGACTTTATGAACGATTTTTTTTGACACCATTTAGTTTTTTTACTTTTGATTTAATTAAATATTCAACTTTGTTTCATGTTAAGAGTCTTCTGCAAACCTGGAAATCAACGGCATTTGATCTTCCTTCCATTTAATAAAAAAATCTAGTTTCACGTGTATCTCTCTCTCTCTCTCTCTCTCTCTCTCTCTCTCTCTCCCTCTCTCATAAGATCTTCACGCCAGAAACATGATGTCAGCAAATCAGGAAACGGGTGTGGGTTGAATTACCAAGGGTTTTTGTATTATTGGTTCATACAAGATGAAATTCTTAAATCTCATCGTCTTTAGTATTCAAAATTAACCATAGAAACGGGCGAACAAAAATTTATATATGTTAATTCACTTCGAAAACCAAATTTTGAATATAATAACACGTACAGATAAATCAACCAATAAAAAAATTGTGTATATATAAATATCCGGAGATACTAACTAATAATAATAAAACCATAACGTGCATAAATATTCTATTTATTAAGTAATTATGTAAAAATATTACATCAATACTAATTTGTTAGTCATACTAAAATTACAAAAGCTAATACTTTTATTAGGGCAATAGTGGTTTGAATAACTATTACTATTTATTAAATACATCCATCAATCACTAGAAAGTTATTTCAGAACAAAATGTTACCTAACTATAGTTAAAATGGCTGATTTCGCGTTCTAAACTAGTCCAAAAGTTAAAGCCATTATTCTCTGCTCGCACAAGTGCTCTCCATCAGCTGCCAAAAACTTCACTTCACTGACTCTGCTGATTGAGCATAGATCGGCTTGAACCCTTCATTAAAAGTCTTCAAAAAATATAAACATAATACAACATTTAGATATTACTTATGTTCTCTCCTTAGTGCAACACTTTTCTAACTTCTCTACATTTATCAACTGTAGTCAGTAAATAACTATATCAACTGTATTCTCATTCTGATTTTTAGATTAGATCTAATAAAAAATCAACTCGTATACGTTATTAGAGAGGTTTCCTTATAGTATTCAGAGAGCTATTATTTTTCCTGAAAACTGATATAATGAAGATCAGTGCACAGGCTCAGTGTACTTCAGAAGACACAGTACATAGGGAATCGATCATAAGTGAAGTGATAAGATTAGTTTCAGTGTCATATTTGAACCATTAGTTGTCGCGATTAGTGAGATAATCAAGATCAGTGCAGAGTTCTACTCATTGTTTCTTTAGAGTAAACAGAACACATTGTATTTCGATCATATGTAGAGTGGATAGGCTTAACTTGAAAAAACTTATTCGGTGAATCAGTTGCATATTGGTTGTTCTGTGTACCTATATCAATTTAAAGTTTAATTAACTTTAGACTTATTGCTTTGTTTTTGTTAGGTAATAAAAACTATAAACGATTCTCATTTCATTATGATATTCTTAATATATCACCATAATTATAATTTCGTGGACGACTATTAATTTAACGTGTTATTCAATATGTCTAGTGATATTTATAGTGTACCATAAGTAATAGTCATAATATTATTTACAGTACCACAAACAAGTGTAATCAAGGCTTCTTTTTTACGCGGCTGACTTTAAGACCCATTTCCGTTATAAGTGTGGTTATTTCTGTTGGAAAAATTAGCATGTCTTCGCCGACAACCAAATTCACACGATCTGTGTCCTTAAGTATTACTGTAGCGTATAATAAATAGTTACTAAGCCAAGAATTGATTGTAAATATTAATATTAACATAATGTGCAGTAGAGGTTTTATTTGTAAGATATTTCAAATTAAAAAAATATGTTTAATTGATTGCAACATTTAAGATACGGTATTTATACAGAGATAAAATAAAATAATACTTTGAAACTGCGTTGGAATTATGTATTTAATTTCTTCGATGATAAATACCAAACTTTTACTTTTTCGATCTATTAGATTTTGTCTAATGATTTTAAAAAGTATTGTGGATTAGAAAGTCAATACTAAGACTTAAAATGTTTGTTGTATATTCATTATGAAAAGTGACTACAAATAATAGGAGTCCTGTATGAATATTTGTATAGTGTATTGGCGGGAGCACGGACTTGTGTGCCTACCAGATGTCGCTGCCGGCTCTGCAGATATTACGGTGATTGCCAATATCGGTGAAAATAGCTTCGGCTGCGCTAACAAATTACAATTTACTTCCGTGACATCGAGATGTTCCTTGAAACCATTTTATATTTATTTATTCTGAACGAAGACTTACGTTATTATAAACAGAAATTGTGTTTTTTTTATAATGTTAAACTTATAATGCTAGGTACTAACCATTTTGTATTGTTGGTAATGAAAAACAACACCATACTTTTATAATGTTTTTTATATATGCGTTTATTAAGAAAATTGAGAATTATTTATCGTTACTGGTATACAAACATTTATCTCTAAATATGTACGCTACTTTAATATCTAGTAAATTTAAAATTATATTTTTATTATTATCATTTTGAAAATTATCAAATTTCAAAATAAGAATCAAGTAAAGGAGTTATACAGAACGATTAATTTATTGGGCAGTGTTTTGTTTGTATTAAGTAGATAGAATGCCCTGATATGGGTATTCCTGACAGCGCTCTGCTATGTCTTTTTTAACCCAGACCGTAGTTACGTTTTAGATTACTTATTTATCTAAAGAAGAGATCAGATTGCAGATAATGAATCGTAACTTTACTGATTTTGTATCACCGAACGTTAGCAAATGTCCGTATTTTGGAAAATGTCGAAAGGTATTAGTAAAGTATGCACAAAAGGAAAAAACACGGATAAAGTGTCCTCATAATACAAAACTGTATTGAGTAAGAGTAAGAGTGAAACAAACTGTAATAAGAGTAAGAGTAAATGATGAAGAATTGTGTTTATGACTTTAAGTGTAATTGGGTGTGAAGTAATAGTACCTTAATTTTTTACAATATAGACAATACAAAGTCAAAATTAATAAGAGCACAAAAACTTACGGAGGGAATCTTTGTGAATTGTAATGACAATAACGCAAATAAAATGAGATTGTAATTTTTATAGAGTAATGAATAATTTTATTGTAATACAAAAAGTTGTCCTGTGAGTGTTCATTAGAACTGATACTTTAATCATAAACATAACTCGTAGCGTAATGAAGAAGACTAATATCATGTGATATTGTGAGAAAATTATCAACACGATAACGAAAGCTTGGTTAATGAAACTTTAATACCAGTTATTTTATGACCGTGTCGTGACTGAAATCCTCTGAACTGCATATATCAACGGTTATATCAAGATTAAGTGAATTTCAAGATTGATTGAATTACTCTTTCAGAAAATACATTTTCCTCAGAGTAATAATATATGAATTAAAATGAAATGAGCAATTTATATAAAATTTTAATATTAAGTACCTTTTTTCATTATATAAAATGTACATATATATGTATATATATACCTTGATTTTTTTCCTAATATATAACTGCCTAATATCAATAAATATTATATATTCTTAGTACAAGTGAAATACAATGATAATAATAGTAATAAAAGTAAACAGATTTAAACATGATGATTATTTAAGTAATAATTACGTTACATTGAACCTAAATTCTTATATACATAAACATTTACTATGTATATACATGTTATATGTAAAGTCTTGGGGTGCTCGGTTATGGTTGAACAGTTACCACTTCTGAGGGCAGGAACTTTTAGAGGAGACAAAAACACGAAAATTCAATTGGCGCTTTATCGATAAGTTGATAAAATCAAGTTTTGGCGCTGTAATCTAACCGTTATCATTTACTACAGAGCATTTCCAATATTTAGTTTTAAAAAATTTCAAAAAACTATAGTCATTACCTTAAGTACGTTTCAAATTTAATTGATTACCTTATAGACGTCGTAAAATCTTTGAAAACAATCAAATGTAGTCCATATAAACATGTGTTACCAAAATGTTGTGTATGTCTACAGTTTCCCTAGTGTAGTATGCTGTTGAAACAAATTTTTTTCTATAAAAGCAAAGACGAAAAAAAAACAATCAATATTACAGGAAATTATTGAGTGTCAGTTTGGTCTTTTCCTAGGAATTTAAGAAATGGTTAAGTATCCATAAGATAGTGTTCAGTAGAAATATTCACTGCTATCGCGTCATGCTTGCTTACGTCCTGACTAATATTGAAGGCCCACAATGTAGTTGTCATCAAGTTCTCACATAAAAATACATTTTTAAACAGCAGAGATTTTAAGTATTCTGTAGAAATTATTTCCATATCAATCACATTTCCTCGCTGTAAAGGCTCGAAAACATTTTGTGTATCATCGCGCCCCTTGAACTAAATACTTTTGAGACTAGAGAAATCTCCTTTACTTTTCTGAAGGTAATTTAAGCAACCAAAAGTCTAAAATAAAAGAGCTGAGGTGAAAATTATAAGTTTATGATATATCTTACTTGGGCATGAATTCAACTATGGGAGTAACTTTGGTATTAATATAAATATCTCATGTGGGAAACTGAGTTTAGACATTTAATAAAGTTACCCGATTATATGAAATGTAACTAAAATTACGGGAGGTGGAAGCACCCACATGGCTGTATTTCAACTCAATATTTCCTTTTCCTATTTCCTTGAAAGCATTCTTGTGTGTGCGCCAAATTTGCAAATTAGGTAGACGTCTACAGCCATATCATTCTCAGGTAAACATAATATTGTATAAATGATACACTTTTGTCCAGAATCCTTTGAATTATTTTCAGTTTTTCACTTTTAAGCTTAAACTATATATCTAAAAATATGTTACAGTAAAAACTAGTATTTATTCAATACTAGTATTGAGCGCTCGTAACTGATTTCAACCTAATAATATGGGCAAAACCAATTGTGACTAGTCGATACCACCAAATTAAGCAGTCAAAACTAGTAATGACGGTAAAATCTGAGTTCAACCAAATATCTCTTTGAAAACCAATTGAGAGTAATCAATAACAACTAACTGGGCAGTTAAAAACTAATGTTGAATTGTAAAACTCATTTTAACTAACCAATGCATATTGCATAAAATCTCATATCATTGTATAAAGAAAATTTTAAACTGTAAAATTTATAAAAACTTTTTACTTTATGATAAAACATTCGTCATTCATTTCTGTGTTTATAATCGTTCTATTGGTAAAATATAAAATGTACAACTCTCTTATTAAAATGTGATTAAATTGTCGTTCTAGCATTTTTACAACTGTACGTTATTGTTTTTGATTAAAGGGCCATGGCTCAAACATCATTCACCAAGTAGTTCTGATTCAGATATTAGCAGGTAGCAAATCGTCCTTAATGTTTAAAAATCATAATTTTACTATATCAATTACTTGAAATTAACGTACGCTCTTTATATTTTCAGTAGGAACAGACTTTTCTAAATACACTAGCTCTCGTATGCCTGTATACTTTATTGCGTTTGTCATAGACCTCATCCAGACAACAAACTCCCTTTGAGATCATTGAGAGCCGGTCCTATGACTCACCATCTCACAGTTTCTTCGGATCTTCAGCTAAGAAGCATGACATCCACCACATAATGCAACTGACATATCAAACATATCGTAAGGTATCTCATTGTGAAACAATCCTGTCTGTAGAAAATACTTTACTCTAAATCACAGTCATCTCACTGCCCTACAAGGAAAAAAGTCGTATCTATATCCTTCTCTCTTTCATAGCGAAAATGTAGTAATACAAAAAACCTGTAGTCGTTTGCCACCTCGAATTTTCTTGGTCAATTATAGCACCCAATTTAAAACCTATCATTACAAGCTTTCCGGAATCTAGAGCACCTAACTAATGCAGGCACCACTAACTAGCATTTTCCATCTATTGACTTCTGCAACATTATATATAAATAGAGTATATTTTCATCGAGGTGCCTCCCACTTGACATCTCACCCCAAAGCATCTACAAACAACATCCACATACAGACACCAATCATTTCCCATCGGGTCATTATTGCTTTATTATTTATAGTTATTAAGTAGGCAACCTTCACCTTGAGTTGTCTACTGCCCGACCTTCAATCATCGGCCCATTGATCCTATATCAGGCTGAGTATGAGATGGAATCTTATACAGCCGCCTCGCAAAGGATGGAACTTCGTTGTAACCACAAGGATCCAACTGTGAGCGGTCTATGGTTATTCCACTAATCGTTACTATGCGTAAAATTTAAACTTCTTAAAACCCCTTCTAAATCTCCAGATCTTGAACAACCCTTACTCGTAACTCCCTTACTCCCCTTACTCGTTAAAACACAAACTAATATTTACAACCCGATGTCTTTCAATTTACATCACTGGATCATCCATCCGTTTAAGGAAACAAGTTTTTATAACACTAGGCTATAGCAATAACAACTATCATAAACGTGTATTAATATTTGTGGAAATATTTACTGGTATGGATTTATACATAGTTGACCATTTAAAAAATTAAATAATGCTATATTACTTACTTTTGTCATATATCGTGATATAAATGATGAGTTGACCTCTGAATGACATTCTTTGTTACGGAGCGCTAGGTCACACGACAGTAAATAAAGTTAATAGCAATTCTATGTTTTATTGGTGATGAGATATCAGACTGCTGCATTGTGCCACTCTCTCGGTGGTAAACAAGTATATCTCCACCACTAGCCGTGTCGCGTCGTATTGTCTCCATCCTATAACTCTATAGCAGTGAATACAATATAGTAAGTCTATACATTGATTCTGTGTTTTATCGTACATGTGTATGTCTTTAATAGTTTTATTAGAAACTTTTTATTACATAATGTACGGGATTAACAAGATAGAGTAAAAATAATAATAGTTTGAAATGTAAATATTATAATGAGAGTAGAATCGCAGAATGATTTTTTATATGATACCTTCAGCATGAAACACAATAATAATCGAAAATTTTTGAGAAAGGGAACATTAAGGAGAGATGAAGTCACCCTACAGTGACCCCCCATCTGATCACAAACTTGGGATTCGCGGTACTGGCCTTCTAGCTCTAATTGGTATTTTATTCGTACTGAATTTGCCAAAAAATTCAAATCTCAATTAAAACACCTCCTGGTGACAAAGGAATTTTACTCCATTGAACATTTCATGCTGGGAAATATCAAATAATCATATAAAGTGTTTGAGAGTGGAGACTTTTATTCTCTGTATCTAGCTGTATGATGAAGGTATAAACTATTATTTACGTGTCAATATGTCGACCTACAAAAATTCTCATTTTATAGTTTTAACTGTAATTAAACACTTTCATTTTAATCTCCACCAAAAGTTTGGAGGCTGACGAATAAGATATCATAAGATATATATATATATATATGTGTCGATTTCAAGAATCCCAGGCTTTCTACTTATAAAATGGTAATTGGCTGTCAAATGTTTATACTGATAACTTTCAGTGTTAACGTGATTGCTGAGTTTAGTTATAGTTCATCTTCCTCTTAAAGCAGCGTCTGGAATATGATGCTGCTACAGACTTGACTGCTGGAATCTGGAGACATGTTCGTCTGAATAGATCGAAAATAAATTGACGATGAAGACGGTGAAAACGAGTTTACATCGTTTCGACATTAGTGATACCTTGATTAAAACATATAAAATAAAGTGTAATCCAGTTTAATAGGAATTTTCATTGCCTAATCAGGTGCACAGTTAACTCATCAGGTTAGCTAGAGATAAACTCTACATTCACATTTAATCAACTCTTCCAATTTATAGCTAAATGATGTGCTTCCAGCGGATCGCAATCGCAGGAGATACTCTAATATTTTGTCACCATTATATAGGTGATGGTCAATTTTAAATTATTACTCTTTACTCACAGTGCAAAAGTCTCCGACATATACAGCATTTTACCCTGAGTAATTTCTGTACCTTTTGAAAAAGATTTGTTTGTAACGTAAATTAAGAGTACAAAAGTTTTTAATGGGTATGCAAATGATTCCTGTCTAACCCTTGAAGTATCCACCTGGTTGTAAAGTCATTCACAGGTACTCAATAAAGTCAACCAGTACCGTGGAAAACTAGTTTGTATGACCGTAGACTGTAACAACCGACAATAAACTAAACAGTATTTAGAGATATAATTTGTCCAAACAGCCCAACATTACTTTCACAGTTAAAATCTGGTACATTGATATGATCTGGAGGCTACTACTTTTGGAAGCGATTTTCTTACTAGAGACCAAAATAACTACATTATTAAAAAAAAAACAGACGATTTATTTAAATATCTGTGGAAATTAGTTCTTGTTTTCTACCTCCTAAAATGATCACTGTAAGGAAAGAGTAGCCTCTTTCTTGCCGACATGGCTTCCTTCTAGGAGGTAGAAAGGCTGTAACCCGTCTTGAACAACATACAATTTTCATAGCAAGTCAAATCAACATTTTTATTTGTAATAATTTATTTTTTTTAAGTTCTTAGTAAGAAAACTCTTCTAAAAAGAGTGGCCTTTGAATAATACTTAAGTACTGACCATTTTAATTATAAAAGATAGAAATTAAATAATTGTGAACAATTTTCAGATGATGGGATTAAAAATAATCCTTTTATATTCAATAAAGAGAAAAGTGAATATTCTCACATACATAAAGGCAAAGGCAATATGTCGATTACATATATATCTATATCCCTGAAATTTCCGGTTTGCCACTTTGGACTACATTCAGCTCCGGTTATAGAATCTTAGCACGTAAGCTCAAAACTCCTTCGGCTTAAAACTTGTAACTGTATCAAAATTGTGACAATGAAAAATACTGCTCGATGAATAATTTCTTCTACACGTCGATTATATATCATGTAACATAATTTTGAAAATGAAAACCTTATTGAAATAATTATAAATTAACTTATAATTATATAACTTATAAAAATACATCTTATAGAGGAACATCTGATATCAGAATGAATTACTTACCTCACTTTGAGTGATAAGATGTACGAAAGGAGTATCAGGCCTGAACTGATTAGTATTGGTCCTGAGTATCCAATAAACTGAGTACAACATACGGCTCAGGATGGATGACGTCGGATGAGTTCGCCCGATTCTGAGGTTGGCCAGACTGTAAATATTCGGTTTACAAATAAATAATCTCTTCTTGCTGTATAATACTAC
This sequence comes from Homalodisca vitripennis, assembly GCF_021130785.1. Lineage (NCBI taxonomy): Eukaryota > Metazoa > Arthropoda > Insecta > Hemiptera > Cicadellidae > Homalodisca > Homalodisca vitripennis. The sequence continues at coordinate 52,697,630 of NC_060212.1, forward strand.
TCGATAACGGTTTAATTTATAATAAGGATAAATGGACCATACATACATATAGGAAAGTTGCCTAAAACTAGAAGAAAGTAATATTTCCTTCTCGTGAATCACCATTATTACATAATTTTCATGTAATTTAAGATTATTCAATTTTAAGAGCGAGTTATTTGTATTAAAACCCTAAATTTACTGACTAAATCATTTTACTTTGGAATCAGTATTAAGTATTTTTTAAATGGATTTGCTGTTAAATTATTTTTCATGAAAGTTTAGAAGGATTTTTTAATGGGCTCAATTATAAACCTAGAAATATATTACGAATTGAAAATTACTCTGAAATAAAAACTTTATTGGTTGATTCGCTTATTTAAATTAGAAAAATCTATAAATCGAAGTTTGTATTAGCTACTACAAATATAAATACTCCTACTTACCAAACCTTATCTAGTTAACAGGTAGTTGTTTTCCCTTGGCCTAACATATCTCCGTCCAATAAAATATTTATTATGTGTATGTCTTTTAATCGAATCTGTGTGTTTTATTAAATTACATTTTAGGTGTTTGTAAAATCTTTTTACACAATATCAGAATTCATGAACCGGGGATGACAGCAAAACATTTACATTACAATCAACCTAATGTATAAGCCTATCACAATATTTTACAACCTTGTAAAACTTGTATTTATGACGCTAACACTGTTCTTGAAGAACATGTAAATAAAGAAGTATTGTCTATTGTCTATTTTACTTATGCGTTTTTATTTTAAAACCGAAGATGGGACTTTCGTCGACACGTAGTTCAAATTCTTCAAACAAAAATTGTGGTCCTGTTGACACGGTAAGGTACCGAATATTTGTGTATATTGCGATAACCGTTGTACCCTTGGCTTCTGCTTGGATAAGTAACCGTTGAGTGATCCTGTCCTTGCAAGCAGGCCACCTGCCGTTGGTGGTGGTTCGGAAGTCACCTTTAAGCTGGTGGTCCCCAGGTTGAGTGTTAGAGAGCGCTTCTTAGCCCTAACTTCACCTGGTAAAATAAGACATCCTTACTTTACTTTAACTTTATAATGAAACTCCATTTCATTTTTTACTCATACATATTTAACAAAATTTACTACAGCTTTTATAAATAATGTACAGTATATTCATTTTAAGATTATAAACTAAAATTTTAAACTAAAGACGATTCCCTTATATTTATATAATACATTAATATTTTAAGGTTTTTAGAAATGTAAAGTATTTCTTTAACCAAAATTCTACTAATTACAAAATAATGACGCTAGTTCAAGTACTTTATAAAATATAAAATTTAAATTATTAAGTATTCAGTATCACAGGAGACAAATTTCCTTGAAACATAAAATATATAACTTTAAAATTTATAAAAGCAGTTGTCTGAAATGATTGAAGAATTCTGCATTTTATTGAATTTGAAATCAGAGATTAGAATGTAAGTAAGAGTCCTGAAGGCGGAGAGTGAATACATTTTTAATACCTCTAATGAAATACACAAAATACTCTGAAACCTTACATTATAATAAAATTTAATTATTTCTAGCCGTAGTGAAGGAACTCTAAATACTCACTGGTCCTTAGTAAGCTTTGTGTCAGCACTCATGATATAATGTGATGAAGCGCGATTATAATTTTGAATTGGAAGCAGACATATTTTAGGTACGTACTATATTAGTGGTCATTATTAAAAGGATCACGAGTAAAAGAAGATTTCACTGGATCTCATTTCAGGTATAGCGCGTGAAAAATATTGTATGATTTAAAGCAATTATATTTCACACGCCATAGTAAAGGTTGCCTTGCTGACACGATCAAAATAATATATACATACTCCGTCTGAGAAGCCTACCTCGGTTAAAACGTGCATAATTTCAGCCCTTGTAATCTTCTTCTAGTCTAAGTTATACCTGGTGGTCTCGGTATTAAGAACTATTACCAGAATTATTACCGGTACCATTACCAACAGTCCAGGTGAAGAAATTTATGCACCTACGTATAGAGAAATCATCTTTGCGTCAAAAGTATTCTAATTACAGAAAGTAGTAACGTTAGCTTTGTTGTACCGATCAAGAACATGTATACGTATCTTGGTTTAAAAAATATATATAAAAGTATGTCAAGTATAAGTTACTTCTAAAGTAACACGTATCTTAGTCGTTTTTAAAATTTCAACTTCTAGGCCATCATGACGTAGAAAAAATATAGTTCTTCTAGGGGTAGCAACTCCATTTTAAATTCCGTGGTGTGTTGATCATTACGAAATTTTAATTTCCATAAAGTTTTATCTTTGTGTGACTTTGCAAAATTGAAACCCATATTTCATTCTTAAAGGGATTGCAACTCCTGTGTATGTCTGATATTTATGAATTATTAAGTGTTTCTATTTAAATCAAGTAATAAATTAGTGCAAATTTCAACTTTCTGAGATACTCGGAACTTGGAGAATTGGTGATGGTTGAGTGAGATTTGCCCTTTCTAAAGATAAATAAAATTTGTAATATTGCAGTCAAATACTAGAATTTTCTATGTAATGCCCCCAATAATGAAGGGTATCTGATTTTATTAGTAGTTAAATAACAAACAAACAGTTAAGTAACAAACAGCTAGCTAGGTTTTGGCAGAAATATTGTTTTGTGTTTTACCCGACTACACGATCTTCCCACTTTTCCTCTCTAATCTTTGTTTGAACCAAACATCCCTACCCAGCTGACCCAACTAACTGCTAACTGCTCTGTATGTTACTTTAATACATTCTACTTGTGTATTCAAACTATAATGCATATGCAGTGCACAATGTAGACCGTGGTTGAAACATGATTTAATCCAACGAATCAAGAATTATTATTACTATTGGGATAGAGCGTATAGGGTGAGATCTTTAATCCAGCTTTCTCTCCTGATATACACTAACAGGAGTAGATAATGTATGAGTTGGATGGTTATGAGCTGAGTGATTTATTAGTGATTTCATATGCTGTGAACATTTTTATGCTCCATCAAATTAGATGGATTTAGTTAAATTTAATTAAAATTGTCAAAATCACTAAGGTACTGTGGTTTTCAAACAGTTTATCTGAAAACTAGATATCATGATCTATTATATTTATATTAGTTGTGTAAATTTCAGTAGACTGTGTATAATGTGCAGACATTTGCTCATACATCATCCTCATAGCGATCACATAACTTCTGCGTTCATAACAATACAATTTTCTCAGTTTCCCATGCACTAGTTATCGGTTATTTGTAATGGTGACGATATCAATACCAAGTTTCGATGTTCGCTGTTAGCCAATATATACTTTTAGCCCCATCGAACCTTTGGCAGTCTCATTATATTATTATTATTATAGCCTCGCGCGAAGCCATGGCTCATGAGATCCTGTTGAGACTAGTGGTGATAACAGACGTGGTGGCAATATTTGAAAACATTTAATGACTTCCCGCTAACAAATGAATTACATTTTATAGCCTTCATTTACTAAGTAGAAATTAAAAGTGATTCTTAAGAAAATATTTTGAGTTCTTGTCTATAGCGTGTTTATTTTGTAGCACTTTATAATAATTGTTATGCAAGTTCTATTCCTTTGATTAACTTTGCGTTGAGCAAAGGAGGAAATAATCCACTAAGAAAATGATTTCAATCTTTTTTTCTTTCCTTCAGACAAAAATAGACAGCAGATGTAAACTGTCATTCTGTTACATTGTACTCAGTTGAAAATCAAATGCTTCATTCTCTCTTCGAGTACCGCCTAACTAGTGTAGGAGACTAAACTCCTACTATTAAAACTTTGATGGCTAAGAAGATCTGATTATACATGTGTCGATTAAAACTCGACTACCTCCTCATGTTCATTAAATTATTTATATAAAAATACACTTAAATAATGAAATAGTAAAAGGTATATTGAATCTTATGGAAAATAAATAAATACGATAGTGAATATTATAATTCTACATTGTGTATGTCTAGCATAATATATTATTTTAATACAAATCTTTTCCTGACCATATAGGTCACAGCTAATGTGTCTTTAATTATATCAACAAAAGAAATAAATTTCACACATTTTCTTCTAATATTTGGCCATTTTTCTAGTGTGCCATATTTCTTGTAGAAGTCACTCAGGTTTGTAAACCTTACTAAGTGAAGTTTTTTTATGTTGAAGGCATTAGCAGTTGCAGCATACACTGTACCATGGCTACGTAAGCCCGATAGAACATGTTTGGATGGATATAAACACATGTGGCAGTTACAAGTATTTCCTGCCACAGTAGGTATAATAGTAGGCAATTAGTATGAAAAGAGAAAATTCATACTATAAAAATAGAATAGTAGGCTGTAGTGAAGTCCTATAAAACGAACGAGAAAAAATATAATATAGAGCCTAGAATATACATACATAACATAGCAAAATCGCTTGTTAGTTCCTTAAAAGGTAAATCTTGTACTAAATGATCTGACAAGGCAAGTTTTACCCAAGGCCGAGTAGTCTTATTCTGTAAATTGCTTAACTAATCATAAATCTGACTTGCCAAATAATTTAAAATTAAGAGGTAATAATAATTTCAATATATTTAACGTCTTTCATAGTGAACATTCAACGTTAAAAGTACAAACAATATTGAATTATTAGCTCTGATATTTGTAATTTGATAAATCTGTAAAAACTTTTACAAGTTTATTCATAAAATTAATGCACGAAGCACCTTCATTCCACTGGTTAATGCGTAAATCTTCATGGAATGCAGGTTTTATAAAATGGTAGTACACCTAAATAATGGACAAGGTATTTGAATTTGAAAAGTTTTAGATAAAATTTTTGTGATTTAAATTCCAATTAACCAATAAAATTTAAAAATTTTAATGCCTCCGTTTAATCTAGAATGGTACATTTTAGTGCTGTTAACAAATACGTTTATTAGTGTAGTTAAAATCGTTAATTTTATGCTATATTTAATCCGGATTTCTGGTTACATTTGAGATTTTAAAGATTTTCTCTGAAGGAAGTCCTTCTGATGAGATAAAAACCACAGATTCACTTCAAAATGTTGAATTTTTAGTATAGTAGAGATAATCTCTAATGGTATAGTGTTATATGTACTCATTTGACAGCTTGGAAGCCGATTCCAGATTTAATAGACTGCATGTATAATAAGTTATAAGTAATATATTACAAGTGTTAGTTAATAGGAGCAGTAGGCATAGGTAATATTTGATCAATCTGTATGTCTCTCAGTTGATGCAATAGGAAAAATTGGACTTACTCTTTAAGTTATTGGTTTGTAAAATTCTTAGCATAATTTTAAAAGGGGTAATTGTTTAATAATTTGTATTACTGATTGAAACTGTTAACTTTTTACTGTAATGTTTGCAAGACGTTACACAACCTAGTAATATCACTGATAACTGGCTACTAAATATACATATTTATAGAGTAGGAGACCTGGTTCTACATAGTGTTTTCCTTCATTGTATTACGAACATGTCTATATTAGATATATAGAGTTAGATACGTTGTAAAATCAATTTTCATGTAAATAGATGACTCTACTCGCGTAGTGCGAGGTTAAAAGCACGGGATAATCACCTTACAATTCTTTATTCATACAAATCCAACTTAATCAACACATTCGTTATAAGTTTCAAACACAATTCGATACCATACACTAGCAATCCGATATAATTTTATTGCGAGGAACAGCACTCTCGCAGGCGCTTTGTAATACTGAATATTGGTATGATATGCAAAAGTGAGAACAGGATAATTTAGTACGTATCCGATTAACTGTTATTTTTATCCTATTCATACATAGAATACAAATGATCCTGTAGTGTTATAGCACGTTACTTATGCCAATTTAATACCATGAGCCGATATAGTTTGGAATCCCAGGAGTGCACAGATTACTTTCAATATCCAGCGTCATTTCAATCGAAACCTTATTATACTTTAACCTGGTTTGTACAGTGAAAGTTGAATGCAACTAAAAAAAATGAGATCGTAATGTTACGTCATATAATTGTTCATAATATTCAAACCATAGAAATTTATAAGTGAGAGATCAAATATATGAATTCTCAATGATGACGAAGCTGATTTCCATTTCATTTTGCGCAGTCATTTATTTTTACAAAACTCAGTACGATCTGCAGACCTCTTAATTACAATTTTTTGTTAGATTAGCTGTCTCGTTAGCAGATCAGATATTTATTTATTAGCTGAACTTTAACATAACCTGTCTCTTAAGGAGCTGTATAGATTTCAGTTAAAATGCTGACTGAGTTCAATGTATATGCATATCATTCCATGGGATTTTGATAAACATTAGTGAATAGATTTACATTAGTCTCATGAGGACAGTGACGGTAACAATAAAATATCAGAATAAATAAATTTCCAATCAAATCGTGACAATCATATTGAAGTTGAGAATTTAGTGAATAAAAATTTTTGAAATTTGTATTCAAAGAGTAAAACTAACAAATATTACAGTGGGTAAACAATATTAAAAATCAGTGACAAGGTTTGACATCAATACACTCTTACGTTGTAATAGCCTATATAACTCGTAAAAACATTTATTATTCTAAAATGTGTATGATGCATTACTTAATGAACAAAACATTAAATGTGTAAATTGGAAAGATATCTAGAGAAATATTTCATCTCTATACTTTAAATTTTTCATAAAACATAGTTTATACATAGAAAATGATGTTTTCTATCGAAACGTAATTTGTTTCTTATATATTTTTTGTTTGAATGTCTGTCTGACTATCTGCCGCAGGACAATTTTAAAGTTTTGATTTCATACATCGATAGCATCATAAGTAAATGTAGGATAGCGCAGCCAAATCTGCTCGCGATGGTACATGTTGTTTGGACAGTTCCATAAAGCAAAAGTTCAGTAACATTCACAATGTAAATTGATATGCAATTTAAGTATTAGTTTTGTATTATGGTAAACATTTTTTATAATACTCCAGTAAACTTTATTTAAAACTACATTAAAGAGGAATTAAAAAAATACAAAAGTTCCTCGACAAGAAGACTTAGATGTTTAACAACATATTGCATTATAAAATGAAGGATAACACAAGACCAAATATTATTTCTATAAAAACTATGTCAAACAACTTAATATTTTGGTCACACATAAATGGAACTTGAAGTTCTAGCGGTATCATTTCCAAAAGCAGCGTGTGGGTATTACGTAGGATTTGGATTAAATGGAAGTGGTTTTTTGAGACTGCATAAACACACATGATCCTGTACAAGTGTTCCTTGCGGTCCTCTTCCATTATCCTCTCGCTGGAACGGTTGAACACATGAACACGTCCAACTTTCATGGATAAGATTTAATAATAATACAATATGAACATTCATCTGAAAGAACAAAAATAGAATATCCTTGAAGCATATGTAAGGCCCTCTTTCGAAAACTAATAAGTACTGAAATTTGTATGTATTTATACGTATTGAAAAACAGTATAAAAATAAACATTTATTTAAACAAACGTCGCTGTTGTTCGTTTCAATTCGTCTTGTCGATTCATACGGACATAAAACACTTCAGTTTACAGAAAATCAAGATTAGACTACTGTCGGGATCAAGTTACAAATGTAAACATTTGCCCCCCCCCCCCTGACTACATCACCACCTCGAGAATGACGGCCGACATTTTGACAGATTGGCAATTACCCCTCGATGGACTGACAATTATTTATATCTCATTTAGACATTTATAAGTAAAAATGGCAAATAATATAAACCCAATTTTCACGGAAAACACAAAAATGGTGTCTCTGAAAGTACGATAAATTACGGTAAACAAAGCAATTATTTAACATTATGTACAAAGCTTACTAATGAACTATATAATCAAACCAGCACGGGTTAATGCACATTCCTAGACATGTATTGGCTATATTGTACTAAAATTTGATAACTATTTCATTACCTAATGAATAGAGAATTAATTACTGACTACTACGCAGGTACTGCTGCTACGTTACCGGTTCACTTCACTCGGCAGCTTGGACTCTGACAAAGCTTACTTGGGCATGAATGAGTTACATGGTCTAGTGATGATAGACGAGGGATCTTATCTTCGGCTTAAAAAAGTAAAAACGAACTTATCTAACACTTTATTATAAAAGTGTTTGATAAACATAGTGTAAGTTCGGTACAAAAAAACAGCAATGTACAAAATAAACATTTAAATCTTTATTTAGTTTGTATAATAAGAAAAAGTGATAAATGAAGTAAAATGTTTTAATATTCCACATAAGTAAGAATTAAGAATCTACTACTATATTTAAATTCAAAGAGAAAACTCTAAATTTTGCTGTAAATATGAAGAGGGTTATGATCAGTGTTAACGTAATCATTTTGGTCCAACTATAACTAGTTTCAGTAATCAAGCCGCCGCGCCAGGCAGAGCTTAGTAAGCGAGTATCGACTGATATTTATATCTCAGGATACTGGTAATAGATATTTTTCAAGGAAAGAATTGTACAAAATACAAATAAAATTTTAGTATATTTCTATGTAACTCATGCACATACACAGACTCCACAACATTGATATATCTTTAAAACGGTGGGAGTATTCAAAGAGCCTTGAATTATAGATGCAAAATCATATGTCACATATAAACTTGCAACATATTACCGTCCAAGTTGGGTTCCAAAGTTCAGATTGCCAACTACACAGAGATAATGAAACCACACACCGATTAAGCATCCTCTCTATGATTTATGTGCACACGCATTTACATAGAGGTAACATGATTTGAAGACACTGTTAAACGCACTTATTAATTCCGCATGATTTGTGTTAGTGGATAGTCGGGTTAATTAAACAGTGCATTTGCCATGATATACATCTCACATTATTGTAATTACTTGTTTTCTAAAGAGTATACATTACGTTTTAATCTAAAAAGCAGGAATTTTGTTATTACAATTGTTAATATTTGTTCTCAATCAGTGTTAGTTCCAACTTAAAAAAGAAGCTTACAGCTAAGGTATCTTACGATTTCATTACGTGTTATAATCAAAAGACATAAGAGCTTACGATAGTTACAAATTCATAGTAAACTAAATTTGGCAGAGTGCACTTTAGTCGGTGAGGGTCCGTAATCTGTCTGGAGTCCTAGTCGATTAGACCGAACCATCGATCTGTAAAACTACTGATTAAATAAGCGAGCAACTGGAACTCGGTACCTGCAGTATTTCGGATGCAAGTATTAATTTTAACTCAATTTCGCGTTCCGCTATTAAGTGCAGAGCCTGAAATATGACATTTTATCAGACACCTCCTGGAATCAGGATATAAATAAGAGACCCAATAAAAGTTGCTTCACCCCGCTTTGGGATAGTTCCTAGAACGTAGTTAATTTAATTATGCTCCTGATGAGAATATCCATCTATATTACATTTTAAGGCTGCAAGGTAAACCTAAAAAAAGTAAAAGTGCTGGTAGCCTAGGTGTTCTGATGTCGAACCGATGCAGAGTTTGTTTTGAACGTCGTCGCCGGTTTTCATTCACTAATTTGGATAAACTTTATGTAAAAGGTATTTTTAGCTTAAAACATTCTTTACGCATTGTTTATGATGTTCAGCTCCATACTACTATCCGTCTTGACTTTCAGATCAGCAATGTATATCAGTTATAGATGTTTTCCCTACACCTTTATCGCGTTGTCTTTGCGTCGTTAAAACATAATTTTATCCTGCATCCCATTTTCTATTTAATTTTTAAGAGACCTATTTGATGACTTTTTCATCTTACAGATTTGTTTGATATGCATGCATTTACTGTAATACTGTATATTTACTACCTACGTTTGTGTAAGCCTTTTTTGTATGTACAACTTTTCTGTTGCCAGGCATCTAATGTAGAGGACACACACATTTATTTCAAAAAAACTTTTCATGACAATTTAATAGATTTCTTGCAATTAAACTAATAAAAAAACATTATGTTATTTTTACGAAATATTTAATTACTATGAGTCAGAATATAACTGTAAAATATCCCAATAATAATAAGGGATTTATGAATAGTTGATGTGTCACGATAAAACAAATATTTATATATTTTCTTTATGTGAAATACATAATTTGTGTTTCAGCAAATAATCAGTTTACCTCGTTCTTTATGGAACCGTTCTCAATACCCGTTATCAATAAGTATTTACAACAACGTGAATACGCTATTTAATTTATCAGATTAGGCCATAACACAAATCATGCAGACTTAATAAGTGGTGCGTTTAACAGGGTTGTAAAATTCTTGTTATCCATATGTAAATGCGTTTACATATAAAACTCAGAGAGAGTGCTCAATCAGAGTGACAGGTGAAGTGGTTTAATTATCACTGTGTGGCAATCTCAACTTTGGTACCCAACTAGGACTGTAATCTGTTAGCGAGATTAGTGTGATAATTGTATTTGAAATTTGAGTTTTATTTTCGTTATATTATTAATAATATTGTTTATTCCTTGAAAGGTCTTACAATTATCAATGTATGCGTCACTGGCATACAGTGTTTTACTTTTAAAAGATAGATAGAATACTGTTATTATAGGAGTTGTTCTACAGAATTGAGGTTTATTATTTGCTAGTACAAAATTTACGTACTCAAAATGTAGTAAATTTCTTCTCAGTGGCTCTACATGAACAGTTCAACAGAATAAAGCACTCTAAACAGCAGTGTAGCTGAGTAGCTTTTTTCAGTTGATTTGAATTCGTTTGAGATTTTTTAAATTTTTAATGCTTATCTGGGACAGTAAATGCTTAAATTATACCTATTCAATTTGAAAGTTGTTTGAAAGACCATACACTTATGGCTGACAAATAGCAAAGCCTAAAATTCGATGGGCTAAAACAGTATGATATTTGTTTCGTATGCCTATCTGTCTCCTGTAACCGCAATATATAGAAAATTAACAGACCTACATACTCGAAATTTTTAATGAAGAGTTATTTCTATATGAAAATCTATGTGACGTCATTGGTGCAAGGGATTTGGTTCAGCGTTAGTTAATATTGTTACACTAGTCTTATAGTTAGCTAATACAGCAACGGGAAATAAGCAGAAAAATAAATGTACAAACAGTCTAAGTAGTATCATAATAAGGTTTAAATATTTGACGTATTAAAACATTTACTATGTTTATACATTAAAAAGAAAAATAATAGTGTGGAAGGTGAATATTTATTATTTTTATTTGATATTTGCTTTGTAAAACCCTCCCTTCTTCACTACGATGTAGAACTCTCACTACTTCACCGCGCTGCAGAACACACCCTACTAAACCGTGGTATAGAGCATTCGTTACTTCATCATGTTGTATAACCCTATCAACTTCACAGGAACGTTTATTATTCTAACAATGTTATAAAATCTAATGAAATGAATATAAATGTGGACGTATTATCTGGCGATATATTTTGAAAATATTCTTCTATTATACATAAATGGGAAATAATCTTGCGACAGTGCATTTCCAACCGGGGAATTTGGCTGAGCGGTATTGAAGCATATCACACAATAAGATGACAAAATTTATATTTTAATTTAGTCATATTCTTAACATCTTAGTTTGACAAGTCAGCTTCCACCCACTGAACTCTCCTTTGAAACAACATTGCTCCTGTTGATGTTCCTATCAGTGTTGTGTTGTGCTTCCAACCTGAGTTTTATCGAGCTAATTTACGACTTTAAAATTTCCACTTTATCATCTAATTGACGTACCAATCATCGTTGAAACTACATTACTACTTTAATACTGCTTATTACTTACTTTTTGTCCACATCATCTTTAAAATAAATGTAATTCAAAAACTGGTATAAATTTATGTTTATAGTCAATTCATCAGGATTCAATATAACAATTTTATTGATTTAATTTTAAATAAATATTTGCTAACCCTTTAAATCAGAATTCAATAAATTTAGACAACGCTTATATTCGCTAATATTTAAAATAAAAATAACTGTTATATAAAAATAATAATAAAAACTCAAATAATACCTTGTCGCATTAAACATTGTTTTTCAATAAAACTATGTTACTGTATTATAATTACATTCTTCATGTGTAAAGTTATTCTATATTTAGGATTTACACATATAAAACAAAATGAAATATATTTTACCCAATATTTTGCAGTTGAAAACACTTTAAATATTTGTTAAAATTTCAATTAAAGATTTATATTTAAACAGAAATTGAACAGAATAACAATACGTATTATACTGGTACATACAAGGTTATTATACATTAACATGAAAGATGTACGAGATGTGTGAAACATCATACATGAAATAGTTTTGCTGTAACATAGTGAGCAGTTGTTATAATGCAATTTTTTTTCAAACAATCAAATAAAAAAAAACATATACTTCTATCTTTTCAAGGTTAATAACATATTTTTAATTTAGAGTTACATTCATTCATGCTGTCACTTTGAATAGAGACTCTCGAAAACCGTCTCTTGTCTTCATAATCTTTTGGCGGTTCTTTTAAGGGAATAAAATACAGCGAGACGACGGAGTGGGTGTTTTTATTACATTTTTAGTTTTACATTTGTCTTTCTGATTTTATATTGCTGTTACTATATTAGGAAGACCTTTTCTGCAATAACAAAGATATATTTAAGAATGGTGTATAAAGGATGATATGATATATCAGTAAGATGATTGTGCGAGTATTTATGTTATATTTGGCATTTTTCGTCTTATTGCCATTCTGATTTCATATTAATGTTAATATATCGTGCAAACATTTCTGCAATACCAAAAATAACCTGAAAAACTTTGTATAAAGGATTGTATGAAATATCCCATTTCAAATTATACGTTATTTTTTGTATTTTAAGTAGACTTTCACTACCTTTTGAAACAAGAGTATTCAAACAATATATTATCATGGAAAATTTAATAGCATCCTCTTAATAACAAGACAGTGGAAATACATTTAGTTTAAGTAATGTACAGGCTACTTGTTTATAGACTCAGGCTAGGTTTCTATTATTTCTTGTTTAATCCAACTCTCTCAACTACCATCGCTTTGTAATTCGATTGGCAAACTCAGGACTAAGTATGCAGTGGGTGTCTGTGTTGACAAAGGTTTGGAAACGAGGTCACGGCAAACATCAGTCTGCAATATTCTAGTTACGTTTTCTGTCAGAGCTTTGTTTACCTAAACTAACAAAACTTTAAATAACTTTAAACGCCATTTAAAATACAGTTATCAATTTTTGTTCTAACATACTTAAAAAATAATTTATTAATTTTTTAATTTAAAAAAATGAGAGAAAATGGAGAGTTTAAAATTTAATCGAAAATTTTAAATATGAAATGCGATTGATATAGAATAAATTGGCAATATAGGATAATAATATTTTTAAAATAAATAATATTACGAAATATTGCGTTCCCAAAGGCAAATTCAATATTTCAGGAGTTATCGTTCTCGCATGAAATATTTATAACGTCGTTGTTAATTAATGACATTATTTTTTTAGAAATGAGTAGGATGGTAAAAGTAACAAATGAAATATACTTTCGGAAACTAGGTAATTTATATTATTTACTAAGCTTTTTTCCTATAATAGCTGTGTTTTTACAATCAGCAATATTAATTTAGTATTTATTTTCCAACTGATTTAAAACAGCATCTCTAGCATTTCTACACGGATACTGATTGTTTAGGTTATGATTATAAAAAAAATCCCCATTTCTGTATTATGATTATCAGATTGAATTACAGATAAAAACTCAAGTGTATGGTTGCAGTAGCGCCATTTAATATTTTAAAAGATTGATTTTGTGGTGAGTATGAATATTTAAGAAGCAGTGGTGAACTTACGCTTTGGTTTTATGTACGTAGTTCTGTCAGGTTTTTAATAAATGTACAGAAGAGCTTTATTTTAAACTGAAACAGTGAGGAAGTTTATTATTTCAGTTTCAACTTAAAACATTGTTTTTTTTTAGTATATTTTGTGAGTTATGTAAAAAAAGAATTTTTTTAGATTCCAATTTAATACTCCAATGTTTTTTAGTTTTATTTATCGTGTTATAAATTTATTACATAATTTGCTAATTAAAAAAAGTCAGTGAAAACACATTGGTTAGTAGAGTGAAACGCCGCCTACCGCATCAGAATACGATGATCCAGTCAGAAATGGCAGCGCATAATGTACTTCACAATGTGTACCTAAAACAAACCGCCATTTCTGATTGGATAAACCTTTTGAGATGCGGTTTGCGGAATTCAACTCTACTAAGTGAGCTCTTTCAAATGAGGTATCACTCAACCCATGCTTCAATTTAAGGTTTCCATGTTTTCCTCTGTGGGCCGTCCCCCCACGGTTGGCATGACATGGTAATAGCAAGTAAAAATAGTTTACATAGCCATATGACACTGTGCAAAGTTTATAGATGTTATTACCTATGGTTTTTAAAATATTAAGCCGCACCCATACTTTTCAAACACCCTGTATAAATATTTTATAAATATAACGTAAACTAAGGAAATAAACTTCAAATGTATATGGTTATAAAACTATCTAACTTGTTATTATATTCCACGAAACATGAATACTAACGCAGTGACGTTGTGAATTAATTAAATATTTGGAGCTTCAAGCTTGTAACTATTGTTCCTAATACACATCATCTGATATTTATATTAGCAGTAATGAGCAATTATAAAAATCATATTATATTTTGAAAGACCACCATTAAATCAAAAAAACGAAATTAGGCTCTCTTTCATTATCAATGAGTTGAAATTAGCAGTGTTACAGTTTTATCCTCTGCTTAAAAATAAATCCTGAACTTATTTTGGGAACTCTCTGATGCTGTAATCTGCTTGATGTTGACAGGCAGATTAGTCTATGCGGGATATTCTTGTTTACCAGAAAAGTAGATTGTTAGTAGTATAACAAGTCTCATACGTCATATTTTGACATCAAAAAGGCTTCGTTACGCGTTTTTAAGAGAACTCAAACACTGGTGCTAATGAAGCTAATTAAGCCCAAACAATTATCTGGCATGTTTCCCTTGTCCTAAAATGGTCGAACCTTTACATAACGCAGGTAAATACAAGATAAGTTTTACTAGAAACGATTATTATGGGTTTGTTATTAATATTATTACTATTTTTAAGAATTATATTTCATGTTAACCTTACTCTGTCCTTACTGACAGTGATAGGGTTTTAATCATTAGCGGAAGCATGTAACATTTTTCTACAGACTGATAAGAAAATAAAATCGTTAACTGTTCATCTAAAGTCAAACCGGGACTTTTAAACTTCAAACTCTATTTTGTATACGATCACATATTTGTTTAACACGATGTTATAAATTACTGTAGCTATAAATGAAGGAAATTTTTCTTGTACTATAAAACAGAGTTCTTTAAATACAAAAATTGTTAATGCTTAAAATAACTGACACGTAATATTTCGGCTGAAACCATGTATAAACATTAACAATGTTTTTATCTTAACAGTTAAAGTTTTTAAATGTTTCGGCCTCGCTTTGGACTTGACTTGATATGGGTCAAGCCGAGAGCCCATTATCACCATACAGAAGCACAACCCGATTTTCCTTTAAATGTATAGTTGGGCTTGCATCTAAGAAAATATTGATCATCACCACGCCTACAGTGGAACTTGAATTGAAAGGATAACAAAGTATATTATCTCTTAGATAACATTTTTCCTAACTGACCGTCATACACATGAATAATAGTTACATAACCGTTAGAGAAATATATATTAATCTTTGCCACACTATAGATCTGTAGACGGTTAGATGACTCTGATATAAGATTTATTTATGTTAATATTCTTAGAGAATTGGAATATTCTTTTGATTTGAACCCAGTAGTAAATTGTCATACATTTTCTAATGTTAATTTTTATTTTTGCGAGACCTCCAAAATCTAAGATTCCCTAGAAAGGGGTTACGATGACATCTTTGATTTTAAAAGCCAAAAATTAAATTATCATTACAAAATGTGTGAAAATGTACAAATTGTTTCAAATTTCATTACGCGTCTGACATTCTATTTTAAATGTGTAGCCTAGTGTTAAGAAAATTATGAACTGAAGAAATATAATCCTTTCCTAATTTTCCTCTTTTGATTAGATCCGATTCGAAATATTCTATGAATAACACGGGTGAGAATTAAATTTTTATCGGAGTAAATTTTGGAAATTTTAAGAAAACCCTAGTCGTGTGCTTATGCAATGCTAATTGGCTCTTGGCCTCTGAAGCTTGATCAACTTGACTTCGTCATCACAGGCTACCAAATTTATAACGCTAGCTTTATTTTAAGTAATTTACTTTATCTTATATTTCTCTTCCTATAATTTCACTATTATTGTTGGTTAATAGCACTGAATGGTCTTAAATAGTAAATGTCGTTCGTTTTTCTCCAGTTCTATTGTATGAAAATGCGTTACTGTACGTTCTGTCACTTGCTTAAAATATATATTTTTAATATAATTTATTTTGTTGTTTTCCAACACTTCAACTATAATTTGTGATATTTAGATTGCCCAATTCATTAATTAAGTCAATAGCCATGCTTTTGGGTCGAATGATAATGAAATTGGATGTTCGATTGAAATGTATTGGTTTCCCCTATACTGGAGGTCTCATACATGTCGGTATTTTATTTTTTTATGTTGTTGCTATGTAAGTCACAGTCAAAATAATTTCTACACTGTATTTCTGTATTTCCGTAAGAAAAGTATGTTTCAATTTATAAATAATTAAAAAAAACTACATTATTTTCTACATTTTTATTTTAGTTTATAGAGGATTTATAATATTTTAGTGATTAAAGAAAGAATGTTTAGAATACAAAGTTACATTTTATATTTAACGCAATATTTTTGTAAAAGTTTTGGTATAAGATATATTTTTAGTAAATTTTCAAATTAAACAAGCCTACAAAAGGACTAAAATGTCTTAAAACTTTAGAATCATCAACAGTTTAAGCATTAGGTGTTTGTAGAAAACATGTATTATAAACAACCTTTCTGCATCATTATTTTCAGTAACTTCGTATGTAATGTTTTCAACATCCATCCTTTTTCCTTGTAATCACATACATGATTTGTTTCGTGTACTAGATCTTAACATCCTGGGGTGGTAAAAATATCAATCAGCGAAGCAACTTATAAAGACAATTATGTTTTTATTTCTTTTAAAAGATGACGAAGACAACAGGGCCTAACAGCTATAACTGTTTTCTTTCGTGTCACTATTACAAAAAACGAACATGTTTTCCTTCGTTTGGAACCGGAAACGTTGCGTTGTTCACCCTGCTAGTGACGCTTACGTCAGCCGTGTGTTTGTGATGTTTGTTGTCGTTGAAATCGTGCCGTAGTCCTGACGCGTTGCTGACAGACTTTCTGAAAGGTTAGGATGTGGTATACAGTACGTGTATATGGGTAATAACGTGCAAAAGCTTTGTAAAACATTGAAAGTCTAAACGGATACAAGAGCTCTAGATTGTACTGTAGACAGCAGTGTCGGACTTTAAAATGTAAGTTCTATACATTGCCGAGATATTACTGTGGTGTTTGACTCGACGGGCTTTTATTGACTCATGCAACAACCAGCGATAGAAGCAGCTATACCATGTACTCGGTTAAACATTGCTTACTTTTTTCACATTGTGCGTCAGCAGCTGCCAAGGTTTTTTCGTAATTATGGGCGCAATAGTAAACAATGGAACTTAATCAAAGGAACAACTGGTTTTGTAAGCGATACCAGCAAAAAAAAATTTAAGATAGCGAAGTTATGAGAGAGATTCCAGCTGTAGCAGAGCGACTCTTCACCAGAAGAAGTAATAACGGAAAGTAATCAACGTGCAAGACTCGCGGACAGTAGACCTGATTCAGCACTCCCATGTCTCTGGCTGTCTTGTATCCGAACTTTAAAATAACAATAAAAAGTGAAAATTTTAAAAATTACAAGTTTTTATAACTCCAACTCTCATGGAATAACAAATAATCATTCTCTTAAGACTAAATGTATATTATATACTAAATATTACATTTATTAAAGTTTCTTTCTAAGAAAATGTTTAATAAAACACAATTTTACCTATTCATAGAACAAGTCCAACACTGATAACCTTATAAATTTGTCACATGTTTCTAATATCCTTGGTAGGTTAATTTTGAAAAGGCTGTTAAATTATTTAAGCTTATTAAATCATTCAGGAAAAAGGGACAAGGCTTTACGAGAGGTAAATCAACCAAGTATGCTTTAATGTCTGTTGCAGTACAAATATATAATGAAATTAAGTCAAGTAATATAATCCTGTTTATATATGTTGATTTCAAAAAAACTTATTACCTCGTTCATAATGACGTTCATATCTGCTTTACACTCGAGCAGCAGGAGGCATTGTAATAGTTCCGAAGTGTTTTTAAAGGATAGGAAAGTAAAAGTTGATAACATTTATATTTAGATACAATAAGTTGAAGCTGGTGGACTCTCAGGGGTCGGTGCTCTCTGCAAATTTGCTTTAAATTTTATCCGTTATGACCTATTAACGATTAATTGGAAGAGTTATTACATTCGATTTTGCTGACGACAATGCCCTTTCTGACTCTGCCAAAAACGTTAGTTTCCAAAACGTTTTAACTTATGATTTGCTTTAATCAAGAGGTTGGCGTAAATTTACCAATGTTTACGTTAATATAGAAAAAACTAAATTAACAATCTTAAAAATAACTAAACCGGCTTTGCTTTACCGTATCAAATAATATTTCATTCCTCTGCAGAAACTTGTTCCAATGTAACTGTAAATTATTGAAAATGTATATAAAACCAAAAAATGTATTGCACTTATATGTTGCAATAAATTAAAATTGGGTGATCATATATTGTCTTTACATAACAAAATTGGATGTTATAAGAACATTTTACTTTTTAATGAATTTTTGTACCACTGCTTTGCTAATATCACTTTATTTTGCTTTAATCCAGTACCGTCTTCAATACGGTATAGTATGTTTAGGTAGTTCTTTAAATGCTTAACAAAGTGGTAATACATAAAGTGTCCACGAGCGACACATCACTAACCGCAAATGTCGAGATTCTAGGGTTCATGGGCAATTCGATAGGTCTAGTCTACTGTGGGAGATGACCGTTGGAGTTGGTGTGGTCTAATCCCTAACCTCAGAGGTTCTTGTCAACCTCAACAAGGCTGTGCCACCCCCTGCCTACTTTGACTCAAGAGGCTGTTTCAGAACTGGCCTCCCCTTCTCCCGTGGAGAAATGACTTTGAGGTGTAGTGCCCTAGATCTTCCTTATGGATCTCGATAGGAGGCGGCCCCTACTCCCTAAACTTTACCCATCCTGAATATCCTGTCACTCCGGTAGCAGCGCTAGGGTTCTTGCAGGTCCTGCACTTTTATAATATTGTTTGGATTTATTATAGCCTTAAATATACATTTAGAGCAAGACACTTGGTGTGTATAATTTTGCCCAATACAACAATATGAATCAATACAAATACGTTGACAGTGTAAATATAATTTCTTATACAGTTGATAGTAATTATAAAATCAAAACCCCATAACAATCAAAAGCAGTCTTTTTAATTATTAAGCCTTCAGACGTTAGCTGGTCTGTTTTCCCAGCCAGGTATGACTGTTAAAAATGTAATTCTTTGCTAAGGCTTCGGAACTTTTCGAGGTTATATTCATTACCAGATTGCTTTCCTTCTATTTATAGGAAGCAACACTTAAAGTTATGAAAACATTAATAGCACTTTACATTTTTTAATGATTAGAAAAATATTCGTTGTACACGTTAGTATTTAGAAATAGCTTTCAATATTAAAACCAAAACCTTAAAAGGATAAACCTATCCCGTAATATTAAAACCAATAAAAGAAAGCGAACAACCAGTAAATCATATTTTGACCTCCACATTGCAAACTACACAAACTTTCCTCAATTACTTACAGAACAGTTATAGTTAGTGAGTAACTTTAAATTTATCATGTATATCTTGAAGTAAAACTAACAGTATGAAATATGTTTTACAATTTCAATAAATACATCATTCCTTCTTTAGAAATAGGTTTAGGAGATTTATCGCTTATATAGCTGAAAAATAAAAAAGGTTGTTTATATATCTTCGTCAGTTTATATTATTGAGATGGTTTTTTTATATAATTTATAAAAGCAAAAGATGATTTTAAGAAGGTTTTTAAGACATATATTTCTGAATAGCTTTTAAAAACTTGTCATGTGAGTATTATTTAATTTTAGATAACAGCATACACCCGCGGCTTCGCCCGCAATTTTACGCGACGTGTCATGTATTTGTTTCAATAGTTTCTACGATTTCAACACTTAAACGATTGTAGACTCTATAAGAAATATTATAGAAATATATATATATATATATATATATATATATATATATATATATATATGTATATATATATATATATATATAAATATAAAAACATTGAATCGCAAAAATTTCTTGCTCCGCCGGGAGTCGAACCCGGATCTCTCACTTGCCGGGTAAATGTGCTACCATTATAAAACATTATATACACACACACATATATATATATATATATATATATATATATATATATAATTTTTATGAATTCAAATTCAACAGAGTATATATTTGTAAATTGTCTGGATATAGATATTATTGTTTAAAATTAAATACTAAAATCGATATAAATGATAATATTATTTTTCAATACTTACATTATGACAGTTGTCACCGATACGTAAAGGGAAACATGATTACAGTAAAATCCCTGTTCTTTCTTCTTAACCCATATTCTAAATATCATACTACGAATCATAATCGTACCAGTATTTATGTTCCTATTCAGTATCGTAAATTTCATCAGTAAGAAATGATTGCGGAGGCCCTTTAACAAGTTTCTGTTATACTAATTTCATTTAGTGTCTCGTGCATTGCTATGTGATTCTGATTGCTAAAATCACTAACTCACTGCGCTCGCATGTTTCCACAAATTGTAGTCAAGGGGCAAATGGCTTGTTGCATTAAGCTAATGCCTAGTGCCTCTATTTTTGCTCCTCCAGCGACTGTAATATGACAACCCACAATGTCTGAGGAAACCAAAAAAGGAAACCTTACGCATTCCCAATTTAGTTCATTAAAAATCACAGTTAAGAAGATATCACACTCATAAGAAGTATTGTTACTATTTTGTTTTCTCACTATAAATGTGAACTAATTGAAGATAGTGGGTCAATTAAACATGGTCGTGCTGTTATAGTAAAACGTTACAGAAAACAGGTTATTACATTTAACAGGCTCTTTCAATTCATATTACACAACGCTAAAGTCAAATATGAGATTTTTTCTGTTTTAGAGACCAGTAGGGCGTAACCAAGAGGGATTTTTTGAAATAATAGGGATATGATTTAAGACCCACAAAACCCACAAATCTCTTTACAGAATCTTTTTTATTAACTTCTCTGCACTTATGTTTCCACTTTACATTATTTTTCAGTTATCAGTATAATGGTTACTGATTAATTAATGATTAATAAAGACAAGAAAAACCTTTCTCAAACTGGTTTAAATCAAGGGTATTAAACATTGACTCTTTTAAACTTTAAAATTGAAAGTTGAATTTAAATAAATATAATAATAAATATTTAAGATTTAATCACCGATTTATTACAGGACCATTTGCCTCGTAAAAGTGTTCCCTAAAAAAGGTTCTCTTTCTTTTATCAAGTAAATTTAATTTGATTTGAATTCTATGCCCACAATTATAATTGGACTATAAATTAAACTTTATTATAACGTTGTAAAAAACTTCGTTGTACGACGTGTGTCACGTCCTGCTACTATTGGCACAGATTTAAACTAAAAACTTAATTTAAAATATAAACCCCTTTAAATACTTTTTACCACGCACGTGAAATCTTGATGTATTAAATATATTCTGACTAATTAAAACTGAATTTTATTTTCTAATAACATTTAACTACTAATAAAGTTAAATACTTTACTTGAACTAATATTAATCAACCTGTATTATCTTGTGATAATTCATTTTAAATTCTTTGTACGAAATTCCTTGATACGAAATCTTTGTAATAGAAGATTCTGTAAAATCTCTCGCAGAATTTGTAAGAAAAAAAATAAAGGGTGCACCACTAAAATAATACGCCGAACACTGGTAAAAAACGTCGTGACTTGCACGTCGGAGTTTATATACCGACCCCTTTCTTTACCAAAACTATCTCATCACCGACGCCCTTGATTTGCCTCCGACTATTTAATCAAAACGCAAGAGATATCAAATGTATGTCAACTGTTCTACACCTACTGTAACCAGTTATTGTATTTGATCTCAGATAAAGGGCTGTATTTTCTTACTATTCCTACCTTGGCATACTCTTTAAAATTTTACCCATCTTAGAGCAAATTTACTTATATACTCAAATATTTTTTTCAAAATATATTCCTAAAAACATTATTTAATTAAATTTTAATTTCACTATGTAGCGAATGCCCTATCCTATATTCATTCCTGGGACGCTAAAAATTGCCATGTCAAATTTCAGTACAATCAGTAGAATAATTTATGCGTGATATCAAAAAAAACAAAAGTAATTTCGTATTTATCCAATTAGGCTACTAGTAGTTACCCGCGCCTTCGAACACTAGTACGTGTTTGACCACTGCTGGTTTGAGTAAATTATATTTTCAACGCCAATGTTTGCTTTGTTACTACGATTATAAAAATAGGTCACAAGTGTATATTTATGGTAATTGTAATTTTTTTTGTTTTCAGTTTGTTGTTCCCTGGTAATTTTTGCCTCTTCGCGGTCATATATCACAAATCAGAGAAGCCTACTTCTGCAAAAATTCAACTAAGATATGTTTTACAACAGTCTATAAATCTAGAGTAAGAAGTAGATAGTAACTTTTTCTTTTATATCTAATAAAAATGTTTGCTAAATATGTAAAGGTAAAAGCACACTAGCGATGACACTTTCTACATGTTTGTTTCTATAGAAATTTAAGAATATTTTGTTGTATATTAGATCATTTATAGCTGCGATTGGTAGATTAATTCAAAACAACAGTCCAGCGATCTTTCATATAGCACAATTCTTGCTGACTGCTTCAAATGGAGTTTTCAGAGTCAAAACTCTATTTACCTTATAATTTAGTACATTTTCTAAGATAGATGTGTACTTACCTAATCGCTGGTATCTAAAATAGTGTCAAAACTAATATTAAATTCTCGGGGAATTTATAAACAATAAATATAAAAATTAATATGTGGTTAAACGTATTAAACAAATGGTTGTGCTGTCACAAAACACTTTTAAACTCTGAGCAGTAGATTATATTTTACAGGTGTTTTTAGTTAACATTTCCTAACTTTAGCAACCAATATAGGTTTTTCGCTATTCAAGAGAAAAGTGGGGCGTCGCCAAAAGGGATTATCCAAATAAGAATATTCCTATATATGTAACAGGGAGACTTGGAATGTTCATGTATAATATCAATACAACCAGTTCAATGCTTTAAAAAAACAAAGGCACCTGCGCATGTATTAGGGTTAAGATTTTATAATTTAAGTGCTATTTGACTGTGGTTATTTTATATTGCTCATATTGTTATTTATACTTTAATGTATGGGAGTAGAAGTGTCAATATGCTAAATGTTAAATTCAAATGATTTTACTCAGTTTATTTAAGATTATAATAGTATTGTTACTCGTGAGAGAAAAGTAAACATGTTCAAAAAAAGACTGAACTAAATTCCAGGAGGTACCATGCACCGTCATCGAACTCAGTTTCGCAAAATGTAAAGCCTATAGGTCAGTTCAGTTTTCAGATGTCCTGTGGACAGACGGACAGAAAATAAATGTCTCCAGCCCGACGTTCAGCCATCAAAACAACTTTCACTTGAATTTTAATTTGGGACTATTCAGTTACCTGCATAACATATGGTTAAATTGCATCGTAATCAAGAAACTTCCTAACAAATTCTGAAAAGTTTACAATAAGGCGCCTTTCGGTAAAATTAGTTTGAATTCCAATATTTTAATTTTGGTTTGGACCTCCAAAATGCATTAAAAAAACTGTATTATACATTCTGGTGAAAGTGTGAGAAAATTTGAACTTTTTACTATGTATAGAGACCGATTGAATAACAGGAAACGGGTATATTTGCTCCTGCATATCGAGGGAGATAGTATGCAGTCACCTGCAGACTGAGAGGCACACATTCAGACAGACAAACGTTTAAATGTTTCATCGTATGTCGAGTGGTAACATTAGCCAATTACGACTAAACCTAACTTTGCTGTTCTGAATAGGTATCAATACAGCAATTCTTAAAAATATTAACACTAAATTAACATTCATCTCGTTATAAACTAGCCTACGGTATGGCCAATATGCAGTCCGTAAAAGGAATGCTGGAAATTGGCCATATTCGAACCTTAAAACTTTAACGACTAATTCCTGTGATACAAAATCTAAAAAATATTAACACAACAAAGAAGTTTACATATGTAATCAAATTTTAATTAGCCTTGTACATAAGTTCCAAAACTATAAATATGAAGAGTAATGTGAATTCTAAACCATTTTGCGTGGCGTACTGGCGAAAAACCTTTCCAAAAGGTCATATTAAAGTTTGTCGTATATAAAATAAAAAAGGAATATGATAAAACATTTAGAAGCCAAACCTGTAATTTTAATTATATGATAAATAAAAACATTATTACCTCTTGTTGTGGCAAAAGTTATGAACATGCCATGATAGCAGTAAGGATAAATCTTTTAATTTCTGTCACTTAATCGTATCGCTGCGGTTAAAAGCCTCTTCATTCAAATCAAATCAAATTCTTTATTGTTCATTGACATGAGACATGCAAGGAACATAGTGAGATATTATAGAACCGATTAATACTAGACCGAAGAATACAGCATCAAACATTTAAATAAGAGTTAAAAACAGTTTAAAATATAAAATAGTACAACTTAAACTACAAACAATCTAATCAATATCGTCCACTAGGCTGGAGCACCGCTCACCAGTTCGTTAATGGAGTAGAATGCTTGTCTGATTAGGTATTTTTTTAAGTTGTTTTTAAAAGACGTCTCAGTCTCGCACGCTGTGATACTAGAAGGCAAAGCATTAAAGATTTTAGGGCCCATATATGACATTGATTTTTTAAATGTGTTATTATGGTGTTGCGGAATGATTAGAGAATCTCTGTTTCTTGTAGAATACACGTGGTTAAATGATGGGAAGGATTGAAGGTTCTTAAGTGTAAATGTGGCAACCGAATATATATATAAAGTGATGGCAACGTCATTAGGCTTTCCCTAGGGAAAACCTCCCGACAGCTCTCACGATGACCCAGACCACACATCAGTCGAACAGCCTTCTTCTGCAGTTTAAAAACCCTACTGATCAACCTACCTGAAGCCGTCCCCCAGAAAATCAATCCATATGTTAAAATGGGCACAAAGTAACCAAAGTACACCAGCCTAACGGTATCTCTAGACAGAAAACTTGTTAGGTACCTTAAAGAGTAAATGCTGGCACCAAGTCTTTGACAGACATGACTGATGTGATTTGACCAATCAAATCTGGAATCAATGTGGAGTCCCAGGAAGCAGACCGTTGAATAATGCTCGATAGGTATATTGTCAAGGAGAGTAACTAACGCACTCTCATTCTTGTGGGGTCTAAAGTGGACTATTGAGGTTTTTTCAGGATTGAGAAATAAATAGTTAGCAGAAAACTAAGAACTAAGACTCTTGAGTGAAAAAGCCAGCTCGGTGGAAAGAGATTGAGCTGTGCCAGCCTGAATAAGTACACTGGTGTCGTCCGCATATTGCACCAAGTGGCCCTTCACAGATGAGTTAAGGTCATTCACGTATATATTAAATAAAAGAGGGCCAAGAATTGAGCCTTGCGGCACACCAACCTTGACCGGTAAGAGAGAAGACCTACCCCTACCCCCTTTGTTGGTGATCTCAACAAACTGAGAGCGACCAGAAAGATAGGAACGAAAACCACTCTAGAGGGATGCCTCTAACACCGTACATTTCCATCTTGTCCAGGAGACGTTGGTGGTTGACGGTGTCAAAGTCACGGGAAAGATCACAAAAAATGCCCGCAGTCTCACTGCCATAGTCACCAGAAGAGAAGGCGGTATTAAGGAAATCATTTATCGCGTGAGTGGTTGATTTATCTTTAAGAAACCCGAATTGTGAAGGAGATAGTAAGGAATTTTCGTTAAGAAAATTAATCATTCTATTGTTAATTAATCGTTCAAATATTTTGCTCAACATGGGAAATATTGAGATGGGGCGATATTGGTTAACAAATCTGCACTGAAATAACTAAATACTGGCTTCAATTCTTATAAGCGTCGAGGAGGGTATTGTTCACACTTCGCTGCTCATAAGCAAATCGATCCTTAATTACTATTCTATGTATAATACTAATCTATGTATCCTATAGTGTAATTCCCCTTGATTGATCCTTTGAAAAATTGCGTGTGAAACTACAAGTAACAGCTAGTCTGATACTATGTAACAGCTAACGGTAAAACAGGTGGTCTTTTTATCTACGTACGAATAGATAAGATAAGATGCAGATCAGTTCTATTAATACTGTAGATACTGTGGTATTAGATAGTCACTTACTGTAACGGATGGAACGGCTGATCTCTCTATTATCGAGGAGAAAACAGTAAACAAGTGAACCAATAAGAGAAAAGCACAGGTTTAGTGCACCAATAAGTTTTAGTTATCTCTTTTTAAACGGCTTATACATGCAATTGATTTTCAAATTGACATCTTGAGCTAACAGTAAAATAGTGAATCAATACAAGACAAGCACAGTTGCTTCAATACTAATGCTCTCGCTTTAATCGGTTTATACATGTGGCTTATTTTCCAATTGAAATCATGAGCTAACAGTAAACGAGTGAATCCATACAAGACAAGCACAGTTTTAATGCTTCAATACTAATGCTCTCGCTTTAATCGGCTTATACATGTGACTTATTTTCCAATTGAAATCATGAGCTAACAGTAAACGAGTGAATCCATACAAGACAAGCACAGTTTTAATGCTTCAATACTAATGCTCTCGCTTTAATCGGCTTATACATGAGATTTATTTTCCAATTGAAATCATGAGCTAACAGTAAACGAGTGAATCCATACAAGACAAGCACAGTTTTAATGCTTCAATACTAATCCTCTCGCTTTAATCGGCTTATACATGAGATTGATTTTCCAATTGAAATCATGAGCTAACAGTAAACGAGTGAATCCATACAAGACAAGCACAGTTTTAATGCTTCAATACTAATGCTCTCGCTTTAATCGGCTTATACAAGAGATTTATTTTCCAATTGAAATCATGAGCTAACAGTAAACGATTGAATCAATACAAGACAATCACAGTTGCAATGCTTCGATACTAATGCTCTCGCTTTAATCGGCTTATACATGCGATTGATTTTCCTATTTACATCATCAGCTCCTGTTAATTAACCTAGATTTTATAACCAATTTTACCATTCATTTTCACAGACTCGAAACTGAATGTTATTAATTAGATTTATATAGAATAATGAATCGTCAGCGCGTTACATCGGCCACTTTTTTTCAAAACCTGCCGGAGTATCACTCATCATACCCACTCTGTTTACTGGTTTACATGTAAAACATGTCACATCTAGGTGTAGTTAATGTGTTAGAACCCTCAACTAGTTCGTTATGTGTTATTATACGTGTAACAAAAACCAACTACTTTAAAACTTCATACAATTTTAAAACTGATAATTTTGATTTTTAATTGTTACAAGATATTGCTTAAAATGTTAGATAAACCGATTACTATTAAGTTCTATAAGCATAGCTGAAAAACTAACCTTTTGAAAGTAACAAAATACGTAAAAAGTAAAACTTTAATATGAAAGGTTCATCAAATAAATAAACTACATAATCAAATTGAATATCTCTAAATATATCATCTGCATGAGGATTTAAAACATCCGAACCTAGAGTTTGGGCCATACCATATACTATTGAGCTAATAAAATTAAGAAATATCCAATAACCAGCGAGGTGTGAATCGGGACGTGATCGGTAGATCCGCAATACAGCAGCAAATGAAGCGTGACAGCGGGACTAGATTCTGCTTGACTTACTAGTATTCTGTGACTCGAGCTTCTTCGCTTATGGTTAATTTAACAACTGGCTATTTTCAGTTTAATTGGTTTCTGAAATTACACATATATTATATAAGTGGGTTCATGTACAACAACACTAACCTATAATATAATATTATTAATTGGTGTTTTACATGAAATAAACAAGAGAAAATATGTGAATCGTTGTATTTAAGCGTAGCATAATTAACTATATGACTAGTTTTGGTCACTAAAGCACATTAAACATTACTAAACAATTTATTTATATATTGCAAATCACATATTAAATTGCCTATAAATGTAGTCAAAATTAGGATTTTGATATTATTTATTGAAGTAGCCTGTCCAGTATTACTCTTATTATACACTTATATAACATCCTTGTACCTTAAGGAAGGATAAGGGCTGCGTTCGTTCTGACATAAATATATTATTCTTTAAATACTAGTCGCGAATTTTTATAGATTAACCTTGACACCTCTTGCTAACTGAAGTACTTGCGTTTGAGTTAAAGGTATTAAATTATTTACATTAGTAAAATCATTAACTGTGCAATAACGGTAGACTGTAATTAACTGCAATTAATTGCATGTTTCCATTAGTTGGTATAATACAATGATGTATGGAGGCACGTTATAGGCCATTACTGTAGGTAATTTCGACTAATGTGTTTCTATCATTTGTATTCGTCCACTTAAAGTTATTGTTAAAAATACGTAAATTCCTCATTTAAAATGTTTTGCGTGCTTTACTTTTTTCTGCTCGAGTAAAAGGTAGAACAAAATAAGAATTTCTTTTTATAACCTATGAATATTTGCACTTACTAAAGAAAAACTGCGTACCCATGAGAACAGTCAGTGAGTCGTTAAGATTTCCTTACGTAATTTAAGCACAGGTATGATGGAAATGTTTTTTCACAATAAGAAAAGAGACATTATACAAAGAAGAAATCAGAAAAAAGCTGTGTAAAAACTAGAAAATTAATGATTTTGTTCTCTAATTCTGCATTTTACTAACAATTTAGAAATACAAATGTAATAAGCAAGCAATAAACATAAAAATTTATAATTATACAAAGATTAGTAGAGGAAAATCTCAACTGAATTGTAAATTTAAATAACAGTTCGTAAGTAACTCTTTATATTTCGATTTGACGATAATTATAGAGTAGAAACTTTTAGTTTTTACCAGAGAGCAAACATTTGACATTTAATCCTGCTTTAAAAATATAATTATAAAAAAAATATTGTAACTTGAGTTGTAGAAATTTATTGCCTTCATCTATACTAAGGAAACCATCTTCTTGAAATGACTTTGTTTTTATATAGGATAAAAAAGTAAAAAAAGTATTACATGTTTTAGTGGTTTCATTGTTTCTTTTACCGATTTTATCGATACGGCATACTGTGATCTAGATTTACCAGCCCAAACATGTACAGGATCGCCGAGAAACATTCACTGTTTGTCTGACACCTATTAGCCTGCCCAAGATAAGATAATGTTATTAACAAATTAACAACTCAGTGTGGACGCAGGGTAATAATTTGCCTGTATCTTAGTCAATATTACTTTATATAACCCAGGACAGGGTTAATTATGTTCCAATATTACACTTATAACTTTTAACAGACCGTACCGTCTGAAGTTTGTGTACCAATATCAAATAATCAACAACGCAGTGTGGACACAGGGATAATGATATGCCGGTAGTCAGTCAATCATCACAAGAGAGGATTATTAATGACACGATACCTCAACCTAGAACTGTCATCTTGCCAGTATCTTCTGAAGATTGTGAAGCCATATCAAATAATCAACAGCTCAATGTGGACGGTAATGTAATGGTGTGACTGTACTCAGTTAATATTGATTGTGACGGGGTTATTAATATTCTGACTCCTCAACAAATAGCGGTCACCTAACAGAATGATCTGAAGATTGTGAACCCGTAACAGATAATCAAGAAATCTGTGTAGACGAAGCGGTAATGATCTCACTGTATAAGTTAATATTGACTGGGTCGGGGTTATTAACTTTCCAATACCTGAAAGCCTACGGCTTTGCGGGGCTTGCCAGATATTCAATGCCTTCTCCTTGATTACATTGTTATAAAATTTAATTAATCATATTTCACCATAATACTCTTAATCTTTTACTTTAATGAATAATATAGGAGTGAACGTATATTTAAGAGCTCAAAAAATATTTTCATAATTATATATAACCATTTCGGTTTTATTAATAATATATAAATATACGACAAATAATTCAACGTTTTGTTCTAACAAACACAAAATATGTTGAATAATTTTTATATTGTAGGGAAATAATACAGAGCCCATTTAACTATTTTGTTTTAGAAACTATTCTCAATAAACTTTAATTTCAATTTAATCATAGACAAAATTACATCTATTAAATATACCGTGAGCTCACGGATGAAAGGGTCTGGAGGTTTACCAAAGAAAAGATAATTAAAACTGATGAGTTCTTTAAACAACGAGTTGTCTGTACAGAGTTTTTAACCACTTGTACAATGTTGGGTTCAGCTCTTTTTACCTTCAGTGCAGCAATACTTTCACAACTAGCTCTTTACAACGGTTCTAAATTAGATATAAGCAGATAGAAAAGATCTTTGTCTACTTACCCAAGCCTTGCAATTCTCTGTAAACTAGATGTAGAGGTTTTTTATTGTCTGATTAGGTGCACAATAAGTCCTATAGGGTTTTAGAACTAGATTTCAAACGAAACACTCAGCAAAAGATGACATGCAGCTAAACTCATCATCAACCTTGAATCATGTATGCATGTAAACTAGATGTAGAGGTTTTTTATTGTCTGATTAGGTGCACAATAAGTCCTATAGGGTTTTAGAACTAGATTTCAAACGAAACACTCAGCAAAAGATGACATGCAGCTAACATCATCATCAACCTTGAATCATGTATGCATGTAAACTAGATGTAGAGGTTTTTTATTGTCTGATTAGGTGCACAATAAGTCCTATAGGGTTTTAGAACTAGATTTCAAACGAAACACTCAGCAAAAGATGACATGCAGCTAAACTCATCATCAACCTTGAATCATGTATGCATGTAAACTAGATGTAGAGGTTTTTTATTGTCTGATTAGGTGCACAATAAGTCCTATAGGGTTTTAGAACTAGATTTCAAACGAAACACTCAGCAAAAGATAACATGCAGCTAAACTCATCATCAACCTTGAATCAACCCTTCCATCCATAGCTACGTTACGTGTACTTTTACAACGGAAACATATGGTTTATGTTGTATAATAAAATATGTAGAAAGTAAATTTGAACAAACTATGATTTTTCATATAAGAGGACATAAAATTACGACGGCACACAAGATTCGCTTAAATAAAAATACCTATTTTTTAATTGATGCCTCTACGACTATTATGTTGACCTGTTAGTGGTGATATTGAAGATCTAATCTCGTTTTCGTTAATTCATGTGTTTGATTGTTGTCGTTTATATTTTACAGTTAAGCGTCTGGTTGCATAGAATCGTTGTTTTATTTTGGAACTGTACACTAGCAGTTTAATTTTCTTCTTACTTTCGGGATCTACAAACTGGTCGTTCATGCGCATGGAAACAGTGATTAAAAAAATGTATTAATCCACAAATGTTTATTGAATATAAAAGATTTGTGTAATAAGACGTTTTATACTCACATTTTTTATCACTGAAAAATGTTTGTTTGTAAACAACAATATTACCGTTTATTACAAAAATAAATCACGAAAAATCGTTTGGAAATCTTAGGTTTTATTGTAATTTCATTCATTACATTCATTAAAGGTAATTTCTTTGAATCCATATAATAAAACATAAAGTACGTTAAAATATTTTATAAGTAACTTACAATAAGCTTTGTTAATATTATAGATACACACGTTTATACTATAAGCCGCAATACCAGTCATTGAAGTATTACCGTACGAGTATACCGGAATCAACAATATAAATTAAGCTGAAATATTGAATGGTTTCATTCTCTAATGCTTTATGCGGAAGTGTAAATAAATAACCAGTTTAAAAAGAGTTTCATAACTTAGTTTATCAATGGCCTTAAACATGAAATTACTTAGACATAGTATTTATTTTTGTAATTAATATACCCTTCTTAAAAATCGCTGTACGAATAAAATATTGGCACGTAATATTTGTAGGAGTATATTTTGTCAGAGGGCTATTTGTTAATGTATCACTAGTGGTTTAATATCATTAGTATCTTTGCAGAGTTTCATAACTAAAGATAATAAATACAATAAATAAAAATAAATAGCTACTCTATATATTATTAAGAATGTTTAAATCTACGAATTAATTGATTTTGAATTCAGGTATTTAATTTGGTATAAATAGAAGTATTTATAAAGACCGAAAAATGTCACAAAGATATATCAGTAATAAGTGACTTACAAATTTATGTGGTTAAATAAGAGAAACAACGAAGGTAGGCAAGGTTTCCCCTAGTGACATTTATAACTCTTGTGACAAAGAAAGTTTAGTTTATAAATTTTCGGATACTTTAGCATTTTCTCCTATTGTAAAGGTAGAGTATAGGGAAGTTACGGCGCCATTCTTAGGGTAGACTGTCCAGTTATCGGTCATTAACTAATAATATGGTTTTGGAAACATCTTAGTGCAGTTCATCCCAGGAATGTTTTCAACTTGCATATACACATAAATTTAACTATTTAGTAGTAAAAATTGCAATATAAAATAGTTTCGGAGCATTTGAAACAAATATTTCAAAATTTGTATTTCATTTAATGTCTGTATTGCAATTTGCTAATATAAAATTGTTGTAATTAATTATACAAGGAAGTATACGACCATTAATTGTAAGAGTAATTATTAATACTTAAACCCTTCCCACTTGACGAGACGGCAGTGACTTTTGTGTTCAAATTCAAATTCAGTATAAGCCTCAGGTTTTCGTACTTCACTGTCTTGTCAACAACACACTTTTCGTGTAATCGAAAATTTGATCATAAATGGAATATTGAGTGGGTTTACAGTCAACTCGGCATCATAATATTACATGATATTAAAAATTATTTAGAATTTTTATATTTTACTTTGGCCGAGTAATTAGCTATCTTAATACTTGCTTTTTTTAATATTTCCATTAATTACAGGTACATTTTGAAGAAGCTTGTTATACTTTTATATCACTTGAAAAGCATTCTTTAATTATAATCTAAATAAAAACATTCTGATAGCCAAAACATTGTAGTTAAATGGTCAATTTGCAGGCACCGTGTAATATTCTATAAGGCAGAGACATGAAATAGTCACGTTTGTTAAGTAAAGCACTATATGAATCCTACGCAAAATACCTAAGGTTGAGTTTCCATTGAATTCCTAAGAATCACATTGCATCGTTGAAATAATTATTTTAAATATATAATTTTGAGTTTCAAAGATATATTTTATTAATATCAGGACCAAAGCTAAGAATAAATATAAAAGCTAACTGGAACTTTACATTTTCCAGTTAGAACCCCTATTTTGTGACATGTTATATGAAATTTCTATTAAATAGAAACACAATTCCATGAACAAAACATATTTACAACGATCCTAGAAAAATATAAGGGCAAATAATTCCTTAGATTGTAAAGGCACATAAAAAAGACATCTCTTACCATAACAGTGCACACCATAAACAATAGATACTACGTAAAGGGATAAGCTGGGCCCCTCAAAGTCTTACTAAAAGATATAACGCAAGCATTGTGTCGATATGTGCGAGACATTGGCGTGCCTACCTGAAATAACTGATTGAAAGGAAATTATATTAAAGTAGATTAGAAACCCATTATCAGTCTTCAATTCGTCCGCAAACTCATTAGAGTATCCATCAAAATTAATCGCTTCATTATCCTCCATCAATCCCAATGTCTTGAACCAACTGCTGATCGGAGATTAGCAAAGAGTTGCTTATTGTTAAAAACTAATTAAAGTCATTACATGGCTTTATGGTAGGAGGAATTAGTTTTGTTTGAATTATGTTTTCTAATACGAAACCAACTGCATTTGTAAAATAATTACGAAATATCATAAAGTTGTCAACATTATTTTCACCTCTTAGAGGAAATTTGGTAGTAGACTATTCGGAATAAAAGCATACAATCCTACAGACATCTGTATTTAGCCTCCTATTTTCAACGTGCGATTGGTTGTTGGCACATCAATAATAATCTTTTTAAGTTGTTTCTAATCATTCTTTGTTTTTGGTGAAAACTAAGCCTGTCACTGTAGATGATGATTAAATTTTATTTTTGTCTGTATGTTTTTACTATAGATTACACTACATTTTGTAGTCTACGTATTTCTGATGACGAACGGATGCAAGGAGTTCTTCGTTGCCGACTATTTTTAAATCCCTTCAACCAAAAACTACTATAGATGTTAGGAGTCACGTCAGTCTCAGCATCCGTTTCAGATGCTGCACTAAAAAGGAGGATAGATAGTAAATAAAAAACATTAGAATTCAGCCAACCCTTACTATAGCTAAGTTATGTGTGGAAAACTCTGTGCACCCAGATTGCACTACATTTTGTAGTAAAAGCGTTCAAATTGTCGAAACAATGCAAGAATTTAGTTTTGAGCTTCTTCGTTACGAGTATTTTTGGATTCCTTCAGTCGATTTCAGGAGTCAAGCATTCGGCTACATAAAATTTTAGATATTGCACTTGAGAAAAAGGTTAACAGGAGATAAAACCCCTTTTTACATTGAATGAACCTTTCCCACCCCCCTAACTACATATCCAGTGTTTGCCTTGTTAAGATATTGTTTTTCTTGTTGTCTAATGGTTCACAGGTCTTGATGCCAAACACTAGTTATCGAAACTAGCAACCAGATTACTTTAACTCTATGACACACTACTTGAAATCTAGTTATTATATGAGACTACTGATGTTTAATAATGAGTTTTGAACAAAAAACTTTTTCCAATTATTGAAACTTAACTACTTATAAATTAAACTGGACCTTTCAACATTTAAACTGATCTTTCAGAGTTTAGAGTTGGACTAGTTATACGTAAATTCAATACATTTTGTAGAATTATTGAAAAGATTATGTGAATTTGATTTTAAAAACAAATTGATGTTCTATAAAGGTACTGCATGGTATATTTAAAGATGTGTACCGTTTTGGTTTGTGTGGTAAAATTCAAATCCCACTGTCAAGAACACGCAGTAAATACTGATTACTTACGGTGCGCTGTTGTACACTTGAATGTTATACACTTTCTCGTTCATTATAAAGTTTGTGTTTACCGCTGCTAATGACCTGTTTAGTGTGCTGGTTGAGTTTACTTCATTTTAAAGTAAATTAAAGTGTTCTTAAAAGAACCTAAAACCAATGTAATATATAACACTGATTTGGGCTGCTATAAAGTAATAATTATACAATGTATTGCACTAATTGTTTAATTATTTCTAAGTTAAAGTTTGGAAGAAAACAATCGTTCAATATTAGTTTTAAGTAAAATCAGAGATTCAGATATGCATGCTATCTGGTCGTCCCGCATTCTTATATTTAAAAATTGAATCGTTGCCTCACCGCTCTAAACCCGTGTCAGCCCTGTTTTGGTGGGGAGGGGAATTCCCTCAATTTGTGTTAAGATTTCTCCAATATAAAAGTTTAGTTTAATTAGACTAGTGTTATTTGTCTCGGCTTCTCTAGTGATGTATCTATTGTATTACATCAGTGTATTAAAGATATTCCTGTGGGATTTATCACGTCAAAGGTCCTATAAATCAAGACCCTTGTAACTAACATTTGTTCTGAAAAGGGTAAAGGCTACCAGTACAGATGAAGCTATGACCACCGCTTACCATGCTCTGTTTGAGAGTCACCTACGATATAGTGTGGTATTGTGGGGCAGTACATCTAGTACAAATATTTAAAAAGTTTTTGACCTGCAAAAGCGTGCCCTAAGGATTATGGTGGGTCTATTGCCGCATGAAAGCTGCAGACAGGTGTTCAAGGATCGCGGAATCCTGAAAGTAACAGCTATCTATATTCTGGAGGTAATTCTTCACGCCACAAAGAAAAGCTTGAAGAAGCTTGGAGACTTTCGAGGGCATGCAACTAGAAACGCACAGGATTACATCCTCCCACTACACAGGATGGAACTCTTTACGAAGAAATCATCATATGCCGGCGCAAAGCTCTTCAACTTGCTTCCTTTTGAAATCAAGAGAGGAGACAATAACACTCTGAAAAGAAGACTGCGAAACTGGCTGCTTGAAGAAACCATCTATACCCTCAATGAATTTATTGACCGCTGCAGGAACTACAGGACCACCTAGTAAGAACTGCACGCAATTAATAAATAAACCAATTTTTGACTTATTGTTAAATCCTTTAACTTTATTTGTCAACAAGATTGTAAATTCTGTGACTCTATTACTGAGTCTCTATTACTGTCTTGAAGAAATTGTTAATAAAGATTTTTGACTTGACTTGATTTAACAATAATTTGCCAACGCTCAAGCCGTTAAATTCAACCAATAACCTCTTCCTCAAACCTAAAGAAGTTACCAGTGAACGACGATGTTCTGGTTAGGAAGTCAGTATAAGTACATGTATAAGCTATGTATGCGTTTAAATGTTTTGGTTTAGGTTAAATACATACTTTTTAAGGAAATATATAAATAGGTGAAGGAAATACTCTGAAGAAACGAAAGCTATGAATTAGATATGTGTTTCTCTCACAAGTCCCAAAGAGTAAGTTCCTTACAATTTCCTCTTCTCACAGTTGAGTCGCACTCTGTGGCAATACGTTATTGGTGTCCAAGTCTGTTTTCGGGCTTATACTCATCTTGATTATGATCGTTTACAATTCTTGATCGAAGAGTTGATAAAATTAATGTACAAATTATTCTTTCGTTAGTTCATTTTAATACCACTGGTAAATGAATAAAAGATTTACCAATATAAATTGTATTATTGCTCAGGGCCTTTCGGAATCAGTGACTCCATCATCAGGCACTTCACAATCGGAATCATTTGTACAGAGCTTACTTTGCATTAGTGCTTGTTTTTTCACCGGTGATGGAATAAACCTCATAAATTTCCCAGACGGTCACCTCTTCGTATTAAGGCCGACGTTTCTTTCAGTTGAATGCCTTAATTGTTTTAATTTGAGTGGTCGTCTACTCAGTCTCTTCGTTCTTTTTCAGTTAACGAAAAACGGGGATTTTTATGTATATTTTATCACGTGCCAATTTTTAAACAGAATCGAATTTTACTTCAATAATTACAGAACCTTAATGAAATAATAATAACATTTAAAATTATTCTCATCATTTATATCTTCATTGCTATAATTTTTAAATGAACTTATATTTTATTTAATTTTCATTATTTATAACATGTAAAACCCTATATTTTAAGCATAAATTTTATAAAAATTTATATTTTGATTATATTTTTAGATTCGATACTGTGTGGGCACATTTTTTAATCAGTTGAATAACTTGTTATTATATATGAATTGTTATTTTTTATTTTATATACATTATGGCAAAAGGGTGAACAAGGATTTTTTTATTATATAGAAAACAGACCTACTATAATTCTTGTAGGATGTGCAATCATCCAAAAAATCATCTGGTATACTTTAAATATCTTGTTTAATATGTAATTTAAATTTTATTTAGCTTAATATACAGTATTTTATTGCCTTCAGAAATAAATTTGCAAAGAATATTAATTCTAATATTACACATATAACTAAAACAATTCTTACAGTACAATAATACGTAATGTTCTAAGATATAAATATTTATAAGCGTAGTAATATAGATGTTTCTAAATACGTGAGCTTAGATTGGTTGTAATTAGTGACAAATTCTTCTTGTAACATTGTATGCATTTTCAGTAGACATGATATAATTTGTTTGTATATTTACGTATATGCTTGTTTTGAGCAGTTTTATTGTATACTTCTACAATTTCATAGATTGTTATTATTAAACGTTATAATATACGTATATTATACGTATAATATACGTATATGCTTATATATACGTATAAGCATATTAATACAGATATGTTTAAAAACGTGGGCTTGGCTTGATACGAGTAGTAATTAGATGTTATTGTGTACGTTTGTATTTCTGCAGAATTATTGTTTTACTTCTAAAATTGTATAAGATAGTGTATAAGTGTATAACATACTGATATACAATGCAATAAGCTGTATTTTGTTACTTATAAATTTCCCGTATTAAGATCTATATTTCGGCGTAAAGTCATTAAAATTTAATATACTTCTGTGTAATGTAGTTTAAAATACGCGATTGTATTTTGGAGATCGTCTAGTGAAGTTTAAAAACTATTTAGACTCCAAAAGAGTATATAACTGATAGTCCGATAACGGTTTGCGTAATCAGAAATAGCTGTCATTGTACTCACTGTAAGCCTTTACTAAAACTGAATCTTCTCACCTACCTAAGCAACAACAATATACTTTGGTTTGAACTTTCTTGAAATATCACATCTATCTTTTGGATGAAAGTGTATTAATCCTCAGTACAATATCAGCCACATGGTCTACCTAATTCTTAGATTTACACCTTAAAACGACAAGCACTATTCAATTCTCTGACAACTTAAAAACCTATCAGGCGGAAAACGTTTCATAAAAAGGATTTAAAACCATTCTGATAGAGAGATGTTCGTATTGTGTCCAAGAATTCCTATCAGTTTGTACCAATATGTGAATTAAACTAAGTAGCCTTAATTGACCTTATTTGATTGTTAATTGTTTAGTGTGTGGTCTATTTCATGTAATAATTTGGTATTACCGTAATAAATAAATTCTGTTTGAGTCTGGACCACAGCTGAATCATTACCAATGTTCACGATATATTTTGCTAATACTGTGAGCTCATTTTCAAAACGTTTAGCTGGGCTTATAATCATATGACTAAGTGAGAAGTCTGCTACTTGAGGTTTAGAATAGCATAATACTGTTCTGGAATTTTATGTATTTTTGATGGACTCTGACTTCTTTGAAGAGTTGAAGATCTTTGTTAGAACGATTCTGGAAGATAGAGGGACGTGGAAGTGAAACTACAAAAGAAGAAATTATTTCAAAAGTTGTTATTGTATAGTAAATTTTATTACTTCGGCTGTTAACATACCGCATGTACACACATTATACTTAATGGCCGATTACTGACATGTAAACAGGGGTCATCTATTTAGTGGTTTTACCAAAGCAGAAACTCTCGTGTTGAAGAGGAGTACCTCACCGGGGGCTCGTGATCTACCTGAAGATGCACAAAGCATATTTCTTTACACCGGGGAAAAATACCAGTACAAATTAATAATATTAAGAAAAAATTAAATGTAAAGTAGAAAAAATAAACCACAATAACGACAAGAAAGCAAAGAAAAGAATCGTAAAGTGCCTATAAAAACTGTTTATAAAAATAAAACAGAAGGCTAGATTTACATTAGATCATAAAAGGAAGGAAAATAACATGTAAAACATCATAATCAGACATAGACATACAGACAGAAATAAAACCCCATTGGCCCCTCATTTTGGAGCCCACAGCTTGACAGAAGGAAATTCAAATAAATAGGTAAGTTTAAAATCTAGTTACAGCCTGGCGTAAGGAGACATTTTTAAAATAAAACCATTGTAATATAAGGATGGAAATTAAAATAATTTATAAAAAAAGGAAGTGAACATTTTAAATAGTAAAAAGATTGTATAATGAAGATTTAAGATTAATCCACGTACGCAGAAGAGTAGTTTCTAGATAGCATTGAAAAAAAATTTATGATAAAAATAGAACTGTACACAGTGAAGTACTCGTATTTGGCACTCTTAGCTAAACAAAGTCAATTTAGAATGTTAGGGAAAATCTCATTATGGTTTTAATAGACAGATAGTTAAATTAGTGTAGCCACATGGACACAGAGATTTACTCATGTCCATGAACTCATGAACATGGAGCCGTGTTCATTCCTCGCACATAATGTTAATTTCTTACTTATTATCTGGACTAATAAGGCTAAACTAGTATATCAATTGTTTATCACTAACAGCTTAATGTAGTCATATACACACGTGGGTATGTTCATTCCTCGCATATAATGTTCCTTTCCCTATTTATTATCTACTCCGATTTGGGTTAAAGTAGCTAGTATGTTAATTGTTGACAAGTTACAGCTTATTGTAGCTATATTGAGATAGAGGTATGTTTATTGACTACTACGCTTTAATCCCAATAAAC
This sequence comes from Homalodisca vitripennis, assembly GCF_021130785.1. Lineage (NCBI taxonomy): Eukaryota > Metazoa > Arthropoda > Insecta > Hemiptera > Cicadellidae > Homalodisca > Homalodisca vitripennis. The sequence goes on from NC_060212.1 coordinate 52,738,222, forward strand.
TTATATTTATGTATTTACATGGATACAAGCAAGATTTTCATCACGACGTGTGACACTGAATGAATTACCGCGTAAAATGTGTGTTCACACTGTGACACTGTCATCGCTGTCACATGTCCTGTTACTGAATATAACATTATCCGTTAACTGTGCAACCGCCGTTACCATAATACATATTTTATCCTCGATGTGACTTGTGACATGAAGTCAAAATATGTTTAGTATAAATATGATTTAATATCTACAAAAAGTGATTACCACCTTATCTGCAGGCTTATTTTTTCACTCCTAGCTAGTGATAATGTGTGAAAAATAATGCCAACCACATACAAATAAAAATTAAGTAAAATTTTCTCAGTAAATAAATTTAGAAATTCTATAACATAGTGTTTGAGAGAAAACATTTTACATACCACATATGAAACTATTCAGTGAAAAAGTAATTTTATTATAACACAGGTGAAGTTTAAATATAACAACAGTTCTGTACTCTCATAGTGTACCTTTCATTTGGTGCAGAACAAGGATTCTACATACATATTTCAATAATATTTATCAGAGAAATAATTTAAATTGACAATATTTTTGTAACAAGTTCCTGAAACCAGTAATTTATCGTTATCAATCAAAGCTAAGTGCATATTTATGTAGATGAAAAATTTGATAAATGTGGAGATATTAAATATTATATTTGTGCTACAAAATTTACTAATGTAGGCGAAAGATTTTAGTTATGCTGTATACATAATTTGCAAATCACTTAAATTCGTGTTTATCTGTGATATTCCTTCCTTCTAAACTTTATAGTTTTGTAATTGTAATTATTTAAATAATGCAAGAATGTAGTAAAGTAGAGTTAATACTCTTACGATAAAATAAATCTGAAATGAACTTCTTTTACTTTTAAACCCCTATTTTAGCTAAATAAATAACTTTAATGCCTGTTATTCCTTCACAACTCAAACAATGTCAATTTCTACTACACCACTTGTGCAGTTTTTATTCAACAAAAGATTTTATATTTGTCATAGAAAAGCAACTTTGACACAAGCTACTAAAACAACAGCAGTGTAATTTTTAACGAGAATACATGTAACTGAGGTAAACAAAACCGGCTCGAGGCACAACGAGAGTGCTGTGCTAATTTCATTAACTCTGTTGTGTCTTACACTGCACCTGGGTTGTGCAATAAAGATGTATTGGTTTTGTACAGTGTAGATATTCACTAGATGTTGTTCGCATGAATTTATTTGAAAACCTTTCATTGCTTATCTGAAAAGAAAGATCAAAGGTTTACAGCATTAACATATTTTTAAAATGTTGTAAGATAAGTACATTTCTTTATCCACAATAGATTATAATACGAAATTTGTATATGAGAGGAAACATAAATTTAAAATGTTGTAGTACTATGAAATATCGTTTAGAAATAAATTTGCGATTTATACGGAACTAATCCGCAACTTCTGACATTAAAAACATTGGTTAAAGTCATTATGTACCATGCATGCTGTTGCGTGAAGACCGATCGTTGGTGTTAAATATGTTTGTGTTTCATCAATGTATTCAATGCCGTCCTAATGTACAAGCAAAAAGGAGAATTTATAAAATCCTTACTATATAGTAACATTATCTAGCTGCCATCAAACATTCAGTATATTAAATCCAAGATAGAACCTATAGAAAACTGGAATAAGTCGTTTTCAATAGCATTTTTGTCTTGAAATCCTTCTTAGCAAGTAAATGGATTTAAGTTAAGGGCTTATATTTTTACATATTTCAATCCATAATTGAATTCACATATCTCAAACAAATTTCATCAAGCGTTATATAACAATATACCATTATTGATAAAACTAAAGTAGATATTTATTGTAAATGTTTACTAATTGAAAAGTCTGGATTTTTTTCCACAAAGCAGTAACGTTTTAAATATTAGAAGAAGAATTTAAATAAGAATCCACTGTTAAATCATTTAAATCATGAATCGAAATAATGAGGTGAGAGACAACAAAACGTTTTAGCTAAAACACCAAGAATTATTTAGTAACAATGACAGAGCAATTTACCTTAAGATCTCAAAGGATATTGTCTCTATCGCCACGGGACTGTAAAGAAGGTAAATTATATCCGACTTTGTCACTTTATGGAAACTTCGTTTTTCTGCATTAGCAGTTTTACATTTATACATATATATATATATATATATAATATATATATATATATATATATCTTTTTGATAATGAATACAATATCCAAGAATATGTCTGACTTTTTTCCAAGGTGTTCATATAAAACACAAAAGTACAGCTTCATAAAAACACTAAATTGGCCAGTCTTGAAGCAGACGACAGATCGCCCTCCCGTCTGAAATGAACTTCTACTTGAACTTTTTGAATTATTGCCATTTAAAATTATATAAAAATCAGTCAATCCCTCGGTTATTTAAAAAAGCAAATTACTTGTTTGTAAACAAATACTTGTAGTGATAAAGAAACTTTGAGCTTAAAACTACTATTATAAATACAAAAATACAAAGTGTTATTTGTCTTGTGTATTAAATAAGATGAAGGCATACTAGTACGTGCCGAATAAGCAAGGTTGAATTAGAAGGAGATGAAAATAAAAAAAGAAGCTAAAAAAGCTTTTTTTGCCAAAAACCTCGTATATGTTTCTCTTGGTATAAATAAAAAGGTTTTTATTCCCATATTTTTTTTAACAACATTTTTTAATTATATCGACCTGTTGTTCTCTTTAAAAATTCTCTAACAGGTGAAAATCATGCAACCTGATTCAGAGAAAGACGAGTCTCCATGTACTTATAGGTTCAGTTCTTTAAATGTTAAATATCAATAATCAGCATACCACTGTTCTCAACACGGCAAACGGCAGCCACGAGAGTCTGTGTACGGAAAACGAGTGACGTTGGACGGGTCTGGAGCATCCAGTATTTTTCACAGCAACCTAGCTGTTCTGTGTGCTAAGGAAAAAAAATTGATTGACGAGTTCAACACGAGCAGGCTAGTTGGGCTTGGAGCTGGTTAATTTTTCTACCAGTGTAATACTGGAAAGACCACTGAAAATGATTTATGCTTTAATAGTTTAAAGGAGAAAAATAATAAATATACAGAATATATTGAGTTTATTTTTTTAGTTTAAACTGTTATATCAGCAATGGCTTTCAGTTTAAAATCTAAACAAATCAAAACCACAAGCATGATTGTAAAAGGGAATATAAAGTATTGAATTAATATATTACCTCTGTCACACGGTAAAAGTATGTTTTTATCTTCACGCTTGTGATCGCACCGACATAAAAATATAATTTGTTTGGCTACTTCCCAACAAAAGCATACACACTGCTGTAATTTTGAATACAATTTTTAAATTTTAATAACCTAAAATTGAGACTTCATAACCATTAAATTTTATGCAGTATAAAACTAAACAAGTTTTCATTTAAAGTTATTTTATACATCTAACTTTTACACAATTGTGTAAAGGACACTGTTTTTATAAGTCCCGAATGGAAGTTTGCATTGTATCTTTACAAAAGGTTAGCCAGTTTAAGAGGCCTAATATGAAATAAAACAATTAAAAGCTGAATTACTATGATAATTACTATCACTATGACCTTGCACTTAAACTGAGCATTTACATTGGTATCTCTTATCATTAATAGTATTTTTCTTAACTTATAAATCCTCACCGTTGTTTACCAAGCAGAAATCAATTATGTTTTTGAGTCCACGAACAGGTCGTATCACAGGAGTGACAATATATAAACAGAAATAAACACTTTTTTTCTGTTCGCAACTATTAAATTTAATTATATACACATTTTATTTACAATATTTCAAAATAAAAATTTTTTTTTCAATAAACTGTTCAGGATGAAAATATTTTTAAAATTAAATACACAATGACGTGCGTTTTCCGTTGAAAGTTTGATTTTCAAACATGGAACTCCGTGTTTATTATAAATCTCCTTGTTACAAATATTAAATAATTTCAAACAAATACATCATCTCAAAAGTGGGAATCCATTAAAACAAAATATTTGTAGATAACGATGTATAGACTAGTATAAAATTTGGCGGCATTGAAAAACATTTCATTATTAGTTTCATATATTCATCTTTTGTATTTTGTACAATTTAGATATCTCATTTCCCAAAATAATATATTGTAGAGGGCGTGCATACATAATGATGTGGTATAATAAGTGATGGTTCCCCCCACCCCCCCCCCCCCCCACCCCCCCCCCCCCCCACCCCCCCCCCCCCCCACCCCCCCCCCCCCCCACCCCCCCCCCCCCCCACCCCCCCCCCCCACAATGGTTTTTAAGTTTGTGACATAAGTCCCCACCCCAGCTTATTAATCCATATTGTAGTCTGCTATGCACTAAAGAAAAATACAACATTCTCAAAGTAGCCCCATTGCACAGATTTTTAACAAAATAAAATATTCTCAATATGTTATTTATTTTATTTTTGAGGGTCATAATGTGGGTTTTCCAACTTGAGATCAGAGTCAAGAATAATTCCAAGATATTTTATTGACTGACTTCCACATATTTCTTTACAGTACAATGCACACTCATTAGCCTCAGTTAAGCAATCCAGGGCACTTATAAGTAATTCCATTGATAAATTCTTCGTTTCCTCTTAGGCCAAAGTTGACGTATTTAGTTTTTTCAGCACTCAGTATCATATGATTTTCAATGAACCACCATCCAAGACAGTCTAAATCAGATTTAATTTGATACTCTATTATATTAATGTCATTAGAAATGTAGGTTAGGGCTGTATCATCGGCAAAAGATATAATTTGCCCTTTGAATTTACCATTGCAGAGATCATTTATATATATTAGAAACAATATTGCACCGAGCACCGAACCCTGAGGAACACCACAATGTATAATTCCAAAACCACTTAAATGGCCATTTACCCTAACACTACTGCCTTCTATTTTTCAGATAGCTTTCAAATAATTTATAGACGATTCCTCTTATACCACAATCATGTAACTTTTTCATTAAAATATCGTGATTAACTGTATCGAATGCCTTTGCAATATCTAAAAACAACCCTGTAACCTTTTCATTATTATTTATACCATGTGAAACTTTTTCCATAAAGTCAACGATTGCTACTTCAGGTACTGATTCCTTTCCTAAAACCATATTGATTTTTGCTAAAGAACTGGATTAGGTCTAAATACGAAATAAGCCTCTCTTTAATTGCTTTCTCATATACTTTAGACATTGTGGATAGAAGGGATATTGGTCTATAATTGCTGCACATTGACCTTGAATCTTTCTTATGGATTGGAATTACGACCGCTTCTTTCAGTTTATCTGGAAATACTCCTGTTTCAAAAGTTAGGTTAATAATGTAAACTAGCACATGTACATATTTTTTATAAGTTTCTTTCAACAATTTAGAACTCATTCCATCAATGCCAGGTGCAGTGTTACTCTTTAATGATTGAATGATTTTTGAAAGGTCATTTTCAGTTACAGGCGTCAAAAACATGGAATGAGTCATTCTTGTTTGCTCAAAACTATTCTTCAAAGGACTTTTACTGAAATTATCGGGCTTTTTAATATCATTACACATATTTTCGCCACTGAGAGAAAGTAGTTATTAAATTCATTTGCAACCTCCTGCGGCTCACTTATCTTTAGGTTGGGCAGTTCCAATATAATGGGGAGATGGATATTTAGTCCTTCTGGCCAGTAATTTCGTTTAAAACCCTCCAAGTCCCCTTGGAATTTCCCTGATTTTCTTCAAACAAATTTTTATAATATCTATCCTTAAGATCTATTATTTCTATTTGTAAATTATTTCTAAATTCTTTATAAGTGTTGCAGTATTGTTCATTATTTGGATTGTTTTTAAATTTTTTCCAGAGACGATTTCTAGTGTTGATCTTTTTACATATTTCTGTACTAAATCCAAGGTTTTAATCTCTTGATTTGTTTCTTATAAACGACAGAATATTTACTTTGTTCAATTATAGTATTAAAGGTTTCATGAAAATGGTTGTAGGCCACATTGGCATCTCTCGTATCAAAAACATTGCTCCAATCAGCATTATCTAATAATCTAAGTAGCTCATCATTGTTGATGCGATAGGTGGGAGTGTCATTGATCTTGGACTTATCTGCAGCTGGTGCACTGCTAAGTAAACGAAACACCTGTCATACAATGAATCTGTTATGCCGTTTTCTATAACTTCTGTTGCAAATTTCAATATTTTTTCTATTATGTATGCGTATATAAAATGTGGTCAATACATGTTTGAGACCGCTCAGTTATGCGAGTTGGTTCGTTAATAAAAGATTCCATTCCGTTCTCCGATAATACTGTTCTGTACTCATCTATGACTAAATTGTTCTTATCCAATAAATTAATATTCATGTCTCCTATCAGCATTAAGTTTTTGCAAGCTCTAATATGGTTTTTTTCGTAGGTAAGTTTGCAGCTCATTGACAAAATACATTAGCAGTATGACTGTGTAGTCTTTACACAGCAATAATATGAAAATTTGTCCCCATAACATCAATAGAAAAATCAATTACATCAGCTGACACAAAATCTCACCGGATATCTTACAAAATTTGATATGCTATCATTAATAAATACAGCTATGCCACCAGACTTAGAATTTTCATTTGCTTGCAAAATTAAACTATAATTAGGAATTGAATACAATGTTTTTTCTGTCTCAGAAATCCAAACTTCCGACAGGATAATTATTTTCGGTAAATACGAAAACAAGGACATCTCAACCAAAAACGAATCAAAATTTGCTCTAAGGCTACGAAATAATTTAGGTGCAAAACAACTAACCCATTTTTTTGGTCTAAATTACCCAGAACCTAAAAAATAAACAAACAATAAAAACTAAACTCAATTATTTTCCTATTTATACTATTTACATAAATACTGTACTTACAAGCTATCAAGGTCAGACTGGCATTCACATTTATTACTGGTCCGTTGTCTTCTTTTCTCATCAGGATTTTGCCTCCTCTCACCCAGAGCCACTTGTATCCGTTGGTCCGTCGAAAGTCTCGTGCCTTTTTCAAGAGCATCCTCCTCGCTGGCGTCAGGGACTCGTTCAGGTAAACAGGGTTGTCAGTTCCCAGGTTGAGATGTCTAGTTGAGAATTGGGCCTTGGCTCGGCGTTTTGCTAAAAGGTTGTCAGCATCAGTCCTCCGTACAAATTTTTACAATTATTCCCGGAGGTCCCTCAGCATCCTTCCTCTTGCCCAATGTATGGCAAGCATCTATCATCTCCTCCTTGATCTCCATCCCAAGAGCTTTGCCAACATCCTTGACTGTGTCCATTACAATTATTATTTCTCACAGGGACACCCTGTATTTCAATTACAATTTCCTTCTTGTATACTGCTCTTGTTCTTCGAGCCTAGACTCAAGGGCATGCAGTTTTACTTTGAGCTGCACATTTTCTGATTCTAGTCTCTCTATTGTAGTAATAAACTTACTTAACTTTTTCAGAGAGGTCTCTATTCACTTTTAGGCTATCATCTACTTAGAGTTTAAGGCTTCATAAGAGTTATTGTAAATCTTTACAAGATTGTACCTGCTGAGCCTTGAGGTCCTGTATCGCCTTCATAACATCCTCCAAGGTCAAAGAGGCCTTGTGTTAGGCTAGACTCTAAACGTAGGCTGGTCCGCCTTTCCTTCGCACAAGGTGCACCACCGCCACACTGCACCTCCATCACCCGTGAAAAATTCGACATCCACCTTACTAAGTTTTTCACACACAGCATGAAATGGTTTTGAACAATCATTACACTGAAATCTTTAGCTGGGTTCTTGTGATTGATTTACTGCAAGTTGAACAGGTCGACATCTTGAGGCTATGTTGTAGTAGGCTTCCAGTCCAAGTATAACACTTCACTCTACACAAGGCAATTATCCAATATCTAACTGCGTAATTAATTTGAATAGCCTCCTGTATCAAAATAAAACACAACAGTGTACTGAAACTCACTTTACATAACAATAAACTAAGTTTAGATGGGAGCTCGATAGAGAAAACTGCTCTGCTTGGCCGCCATATTGATTTTACTGTTTGTCTAACAGTTTGGTGCTGTGTTTGTCTAAAGTACTGATGACACTGAAGTACCTGATAATGCACTGTGTGTGCTTTTTAATGCCAGAAAACTAGCCAAGAGGGGGGTGAAAGACGTCTCAAGGTCGCGCATCTAAACATGAGGTCTCTTAATTGGCTTTGATGAGATGGAGTTCTTTCGTGCGTAACTTTGATTTTGATTCGTTTGGGGTTTTCTGAGACCTGGCTCGTCCTGAAACCTCATCAGTTAGTTTCAATATACCCGGGGTACACGCTGCTTCGTTGTGATCGCCAAGGTACCCTAAACGACTCCTCTATTGATACGACAGATGGAGGTGTGGCCCTGTACGTGAGAGAGAGTATTCCTTTCGAGCGATACACTCTAGCGGATGTGGGCCCTGGAGTTGAAACTCTGCATTATTGCCAAAGTGGAAGGGGTGAGGTTTGGTCTGTGTGTGGTTTACAGGCCGCCACACGTGAGGTACACTTCGATGTCAGCTCTTTCTACACTCTCTCTTTGTTTGCCTGGCTATGGAAGTAAACACAGTAATGTGTTTCGGGGATTTTAACATTAATTTATTATCAAAGACGTGCCGTGAAGATAATGTTTTACGCCGACTCTTGAAAGAATCAAACGCATTACAACTTATAAATGAACAAACAAGAGTTTACTGCAACTTCAGCCATCTTGTTAGACCACATAATCGTGGACAGGTCGGCTGAAATCGAGAGGACCGGCGTCATAGTCGCACCTAGTATTATAGATCAGAGGAATAAAAATAACGGATCACAGGCTTATTTATTGCACGGTTAAAGTTCCTAAATATCAAAAAAACGCCTAAAATGATTATCTACAGAGATTTTAAACATTTCAATGAAGAAAGGGCTGTAGCTGCAATCGCAAATGTTAACTGGAATAGTGCAACGCAATTAGATGGAATAGATAATATTGAACAATTTGTTTGAAGGAATATTAAAAAGGTATTTGATGAACACGCCCATCTTGTTTGTAAAAGAGTCATAGAAGAGAATTCTCCTTGGAGGAATGATGAAATAATTAAGAATACAAAAATTAAAAATAGACTGAATAGAAAATATTGGAAGTCCAGAACTAATGGAGACTGGGAACTGTACAAAGAGGCACGAAATAAATTGAACCTGATGATATGGAAAGCAAAAAAGGCATATTTCACTGAAAAATTTTCATCTTCAAGTAACCCAAAAGATTTCTGGATGTGACTCAAGAAATTTAATGTAGTTGGAAATTCTACCAATAACTGTTTGCCTCATAATTTGAATATATATGATATTAAAAGATACTTTGTTGAGATGGGCAGTGCAAATGAGGTTAGCGAAGAAAAAGTAATTTATTTCAACTCGAAGAAGGTAAATAATGATGCCGTTAATTTTAACTTCCATGCAGTCACTGACAAGGACGTGAAATCAGCAATGAATGAAATAAAAACCAGAGCAGCGGGCAGCGATGAAATTACTATTCAGATGATTAAAGCCGTGAGTCCATGTGCACTAGGTGCCATCACACATTTGATAAATGAGTCCTTGTCTGAAGGCATATTTCCACAAAGATGGAAAGAAAGTATAGTTTATCCCTTACCTAAGGTACCCACCCCTCATAGTGTTAATCAACTTAGGCCAATATCGATTTAACCAGCGATGTTTAAAATATTGGTGAAAATTGTTACTAAGCAATTGATGAAGCACATGGATGATAGGAAAATTTCTTCCTAAAACTCAATCTGGCTTTAGACATAATCATAGTACTTGCACTGCCCTGATGAACTTATTTTCAGATTTGATTGACTCTAAACACAGTGGAAAATACAACTCCATTGTTATGTTGGATTATTCGCAGGCATTTGACTCAATTAGTCACAAAATGTTGTTGGCCAAGATGCACTATTACAGCTTTGGAGAAAACGCTATTGAGTGGGTGAAGTATTATTTTGAAGGAAGAAGCCAGGTGACAAGGGTTTGAGGGCGAGACATCTGCCTCTCTAAGTAGGGAGCGAGGTGTGCCTCAGGGAAGTTGTCTTGGTTCTCTACTGTTTAACCTGTACACCTCTGACTTCCCAAATACATTAAACGGTGTACGGCTCATATGTATACTGATGACTGCCAGTTGCATTTGTCCTATGACCCTAACTCAGTTCAGGTGGCTTTTGCCCATATAAACTCTGATCTTGAAAACATCAGTAAATGGTCTGTAGACTATGGGTTAAAGCTCAATGTAGGCAAGTGCACTGTCCTTCATACTATACCACACAACACAATACAGGCCTTGGCAGACAGTGGTATGGGGATTGCTCTTGATGGGGAGTTCTTGTGTGACAGGGTGAAAACGCTCGGCATCATGCTTGATAGCGATCTAACATTCTCTGAACACGTCACTTATGTCATAAAACGTGCACTTGGCAGATTAAAAGGTTTATACCGATTCAGATCTCTACTGCCGGAATTTGCGAAGCTTCAGCTTATGCAGTCGATGGCTTTTTCCGTCATTTACTACTGCTATCCAGCAAACGGTAACAGCATCTCGCGGGGGGACGTAGAACGTATTCAGAGACTTCAAAAATCTGCTGTGCGTTTCATTTTTCAACTTGAATCGTTTTGATCAAGTGTCCCCCTTTCGAGATGCTGCCAGCCTGCTACCAGTGGAGACCGTCTGCAGGATGTTGACTTGCTCATTGGTCCACAAGGTCCGCATCACATCAGGAACCGCAGTACCTGAGCTAGCGGTTGTTGTTCCGGGAGGGGGTCTCGCAACGCAGTACCCGCCATGGCTACCTTCTTGACTTTCGAAAAGTCAGCCATGAAGTCGTGAGGAGAATTTTTTCGTATTTCGGCCCTAAGTTGTACAATGACCTCCCCCTTTGCCATAAGCAATACAGTTGCAATTCTTTTAAATTAAAAACTTAAGGACTACATATATGTTGATAAATAACGTAGTTAAGTTGTTAGTGTATAAGTTTTAGTATTTAGTATAATCCAATGTTGTTCCTTTTAGTTTTAAATCACAAGTCTTTGTTATTTAGTATTTTGAGGTCATTAAATGACTTGAGTTGTTCTGAAAAACAGTGTATGTACTGAGAAACGCTTGTAAATAAAGGCATTTTGATTTGATTTGAAAAGTGTACAGTGGCACCCACAAAGGAATCCAAGACCGGGAAAGGCACCACAGAGTATGACTGGCCACTGTACTGCTCTGCACGCCAGTTGCACAGGATCCAAGAGGCACTAAAAACCTGATGGCTGCACCAAACACCGTGGCATAGAAAAAGCACCTCACCAACGATACCGGCGGCCTGTGGTGACAAGGGAGAGGTTGCTACTGCCCTACACAGTTCCCATTTCAGACACTGTTACACGCCCACAAACGTAAGAAGCAAATACGTCCAGAACTCCAAGAGCTTTCCTGGATCCGCGGTTCCCTCTGTACTGAAGACAGATACGGTACTGATTGGGTTTTCAAACACTAATATAATTCCTAGCCTGAGTCAAGGAGTATGGTACCTTACAGAAAAGAGGTTGAATTAGAAAAAAAACATACACCGATTCTTAGCAGGTTTGTGTTTATTAATAATATTTTTAACAAATTCCTAGAGCACAAAACATAAGGCAGTAAGCTGGGTGGCCTAAGGAGAAACCATATGTGTTATTTTATAGAAATATATTAAACGTAAGAATTAAACATGTTATTGCTGGAATGGTTACACTTCAGTTATGCAATAGATACTTTGTGCAAGTCTGTGCAATAGTGAATTAAGATGGACCTCAAATGTGTTATATTCTGTTGATATCAATTTGCGTTTTAATGTGTTTGACTTAATATTTTGTATATAAAGGAAGAAATTGAATCAATTTACATTTAGCTTATACGTTTCTAATATTATAACATAATATAAATATTTTCCTATAGATCTAGCATTGATGACTGAACGATAAATGAACTTTTGACCTTAATGGCAACAGATTTACAATGAAAATTACAAGCAATAGATTTATATACTTGTAATCGAAAATTAAATTAAAAAGGTTATTCCATAATTAAAACTGTGTATCATTATAAATTGAGTTTCGTATGAACAAAAAGTAAGAGTACGTATTTCTCTATATTCAATTATAAAACTGTAACCATCTGCTAAACTTTAGTGATATCAATCAAAACTAATCATTTTGATACTAATTCAATTGGTGAATGAATATCGCTTAATCCAATTTTAATTACTTTTGGATCTCTTTAATCAGTGCAATGTTGATAATTTGTGACCGGCTTTTAGACGGATTTTATCTTTATTTTTGGCATTTAAATTTTTTTCACAGCTTAAGTACATCGTTGCCCTTTGTGTAACTGATATAATAGTATTTTAATTGGTTCTCACTATTATAGTCAACGAATCTACAAAAAAGTAGCATGCAATGTTTTCGATTTATGTTGTATATTACATTTAATATACGTGCAATAACAACATACTTTGTAAACAGAATACGTAATTAACTAAGTATAGAAAGATTCTAAAAACACTGCACAGTAAATGTGCATGAAGGGTAATAACAATGTATATTTTCTTGTAGGGAAGCTTAATCCAATTTGAACGTTGAATTTAGCTCCAGTTCACCTACCTTTTTATTGCTGTCTCTGGTATCACCCTTGACTCCTGGAATCTAGACTCATGTTCCTTTGAAGAGATCAAAGAAGCTGAAAACGTACTCTTTGCCTCATTAGGTGCACAATTAAGTACACTACGATGTTCTGCTTCGGTCTCTAAGCACGGTGGAGCAACCGAGTTATCTACACAAAACGTAGCTTTGGTAGGAAAGGTTAAATTCAATTTGAATGTTGATTTTAGCTTCAGTTCCACATCCTTTGTATTGCTGCGTCTGGTATCTGACGCTGTCTCACACTTTACTTAGCTAAATTTAACATTAAAATTAAGTTCACCCTTTCTTTCATAGCTACGTTACCTAGTAACATTCTCAACTTTAGCCGAGAGAAGAATATTAATACATTTAGAACAGGACGTACATTTTAAAAGTTTTAAAATTTAAACTAACGTAATTTTTCAAAGGTTTTAACCCCTTGAGTTCGGATTTAAAGATTTATAACTACTAAACTAAATAATTATCTAATAAAGCGCCATGAATAATTAAATTTTCATAGTAAATGTCCATTAATTTTTTTACAACATGTGTTCAGAGAATATGGAAGGTTAACGCTGCTATAAATATATTATTTCTGATAATTTTAAGTAAACTTTCAATATTTACATATATTTAAATAAGAACATATATTTTTTTAGCAACCCGATAAAAGTGCAACCTCTGCATACGAAAGGGGAACGATGCTATCTGGTTGGCTTTTAATAGCTCATTTGGATCTGGTAGTAAACCACCGCACGCCTTTTTTAATGTCGTACACTGTTCCTCTTGGCGCTAATACAGGTCCTAATACACAATATGCATACTGTCCTTTGTAAAACATTATTTATATTATGTAGGTTACTGCAAATGTATTAGTAACACTCTTCCATGCCACTGTATTTAATTTAATTTTACAACGTAATGTTGTATAAGTTCTATTTATTATTTATTAAAAATATGTTTTGTCAATGGTTGGGTAAGTTATTATTGTATGACTCTTTTTTGAAACAGTCATAATTTTATTAAATTCAGATTATTAAAATTATATTTAGTACGTGATTAAAATATTCAGGATATAACACTAACAGTGATTTCCTATTGTATGTACTGTGATTTTTGCAAACCAGTATTATGTAAATTATATAAGCCATTATTTTAGTGTCCAAATATTGAGGTTTGCCATTATTCTGTTGTCCCAGATTCAATGTAACACAAACAAGCCTAGCTTCGTGGCTCGTGACTCAGTACAGATACAATGTTACAATTCTGTTGTCCCAAATTCAATGTGACTCAAAAAGCCCAGCATTGTGGTTCGAGACTTTATACTCATAAAATACTAATTGTCTGAGGTTCTAGACGCACTGTAACAATAACAAACGCAGCTTCAGTTTATGTTTATAAGCCATAGTATTCATGATATAGGACTGTGTTACAGGTACTTGGGATGAGGTTGTTATGAGGAAAGACCTACTCTGCCAGCAGAAGAGTTCACTTTAAGAGGACTGAGCCCAAAGTGCCGATCGTTGAAAAGTCTAGAGACGTATGACTTTGGATCCGAGTAAGAGCGTATGTTCAAATTCTGTCTGCCACCGTTACACTTTTTATCAGTACTGTCAACCTTGGACTGTATCGACTTAATTCTTTGGTTTGATTTACCCACAGGCTCACTGCCCATGATGACGGATAAAATAAGGCTAAAGGGGGTACAATCTATCAAGCTTAGAGGCATAAGTTGAAAATTAATCAAAATGTAAGGACAAACATTTCTAGAGACTAATACTACGTCTATTTTCGAATACAAAAATTTAGATGAGTATTATTCAAGTAAAACACGTATTAATTTCGGGTTGTATGGGACTCTGACATCCTTGGTATCCACTCCCCGATAAAAAACTTTCCCTACTAAAGAATTGATGTGTTTCTATTTTTAAGTTTTATTCCATCCATAAATTATTAATCAAACTAATATTTTTTATGAAACCTACTTGAAGGAAACTCATAAAAGATTACTTTTTTTATGTTCCATAATTCGTAAACTTTATTCTGAAACTAAATATGTAGTATATTCCATGTTGTAATAAACATAATACAATTACATTCTTTAAATGTTTTTGTATAGTTAAATAGTAAGGGGTTTGTTTACCGTGCAGAAGTTTTATTTCTCATGGCGCCAAGCGCTCAGCCGAGAGACGACCAGAATGATAAGTTTAGAGATTTATAGCAGTGTTTTCTATCACTATCTACGAGCAAAATTTTTGTAGCTTTATGCTCAAAGAATATGCATTCCGTATTTCTTACGTATTGCCTAAGAATTATGTATAAAATAACATATTTATTTATTGCTATTACAAAACATACTTATGTAGCTTTCCACATTAACATTAACGCCACAACAATATTATTATTCCCTCATACTATTGTTTTAACATTTGATATATTGTTTATAGTTCAAATATTTATTTAAGAGTGGTAATTAAATTAATGTGGTTGAATTGTATGTTATTTTTGTCACGAAACAGTTTTATTATTGAAACATGTACAGTATATTTGTACTATAATATACGTTACAATGAAACATTTAAAATCGTTATTATAATAAAAATATAAATAATTGTATGGAAATTTATACTCAACTTGTAGGAAGTACATTGCATAAAAAATTATGCACTTAAAAACATTAATACTAAAAACAATTTGTATAATTGTAAAAATAAAATAAGTCCAAACGAAAAGGCATCAGCCTAAGGTGGTAATTGTAAACAAGCTATCAGTAGTTTACACTTGATAACTAACTAAGTAAACGTGCAATACTTAACTAAAATACTGTATCATAGTTTAATTACAAAATAAATTTCTTCGGTTATAAATACCATACATAGAAAAATTATTTACATTAAATTAACAGAAAAGAGGTTGAGAATAGATTGAAAATACCATCTCAAGTAACGCATATCATATAATATCAAAAATATTATGATATTTAAATTTTCACTAAGTTGTTATGTTTGTTGTGCCAGTAAAAGTTTCCAAGCTGTTCAATTTTTATGAATAAAATAACACAGCAAAATAAAAAAAAGCCTTCACCGTCTGGCCTTATTGAGCTGCTTGAGAAGTCCTCTATAAATTACAAAACCATCGTCTTCTGTCTTTCTGTACTGTCTCCACCCCTAACTAGATACACTTTGGGTGAAGTATCAAAGGACACTTTGTACTTTAAACGTAACAATTTGAAAACATTCTCTTCATCGTCTCGCCTTATTGTGCCCCTTTAGAAGTACTCTATAAATTACAAAGAATCATCGCCTTCTGTCTTTCTCTACTGTCTCTTTCCCGCTAGCTGCAACGATAAATCCTTCTTCCTATAATTCTATGGGTGAAGTCAGCGAATCATCCAGATACATTGTGCTGTAAACGTGTCAATTTTAAACACTCCCTTTATTGTCTAACATTTGTATGCTTCTGTGGATGTCCCCCCATAAGTTACAAAATAACATTGTCACTCCTGGCTTTCGCAACTGTGTATTTGTAACTCATAATACTTATAATATTCTAGCATAAATCTAACTTTATCCATAAATCATATTTTATTTCATTTTAAGGGTAGATTTGGTTATTTCCCACCTACATAGTGCGAGAAATTTATACAATTTAACATTGCTTCAACTCATTATTGTCGTGTCCTTATGCATATTCATCAAATAAATCCATTCCATTAGATTAAATACATTACAAAGATACATCTTCTCCTCTCTTTCTCACGTCTATTTCTGCTGTGAGGTGAGTACTTATCCCTGAACTTGAATAAAGTTGTTTAGAACATAAAATATTATAAAGCAAGTGTAGTTATAAAATGAAAAAAATATTCTGATCGTATTGTTTTATATTTCTTATACTTATACTCTTACTTCTATTAACCTAATATTGCAATTCAAGACAATTAAAATATGAATATCTATAACGGTATTACATCTCAGAACGGATAAGTGGAGAAAAGTAAACGAACATATTTTATTAAATTGGAATTGATATGTGTTACACAATTCGCATCTTCAAATTTTTAATGGGCATATATTTGAATTTTTATGTTAAATTTACTATAATATTGATATTATAAATTGTTCAAGTGGTACTCCCTTTTTTCCAGAGTACTTTTGAAATTTTATATAAATGCAATAACGGCCATCTTGATTTTATTACTTTTCGTCACATATATCTAAGAAATGTTATTTTATAAATAACACTATTAGGTCTATGTACTTTTGTCGGTATACTTAGACTATTGAAACAAACAAAGCTTATAATTATATTGCAATGCCTAGTAAGTACATATTGTCTTATGACTAATTTATAAATGACAACGGCAGGGAAAATTAAACTGTGTAATTACAAACTTATTTCTACCAGGGTGGGTGTTATTCACTCGTGAAATTGTCATTTACATTTCCACTTGGTAAACTCCAGTAGTATGGGTATATACCGCATTATAGTAAAGTATGTAAACATGTGGACTCAGTTAGATAGGTCACAAAGTGACTGATAATTTTTGTAATAAAACTATTAAAGTAGTAGTTTATCATTGTAGGAAATAAAAAACCAATCCCAGAGGTATCTTAACCAAAACTTATATAAACAGAGCGTATATAAACATCCCTAAAAAGTACCTAAACACCCCTATCTAATGCAATAAGAGGTTCTAGCATTAGAGATCACTAGTTAGTATAGAAATACGGCAAAGTTTATCCTTTATTTCTGATATTGGAATTTCATTTATTGATGATAACCAATCCAGTGGCATTGCGGAAATATAAACACTATGGATTTAATTAAAATGTTCAATTTCGGTGTGTTCAAAAAGTATCGCGAATTTGGAATTTTCGTGGGTTACGTATATTCGAATTTCGATCTTTTAGTGGCGTTATGTTGGTACATATGTATCTCACTTATGTTGACAATTTCGGCCATTTTGAATGTTCAGTTAATTGTTGACAGCTGCTTTCCTGAAACGTGTTTTGGTTCGTCTTCGGTTTTTACCTATTTAAAAAATGGAACAAAGAACCTGTATCAAATTTTGTGTGGAAAACGAAATTAAGTGCGCAGATACATTCCGAATGTTTAATATGACATACGGAGAAGCTACTTTGGTCAAAAGCAACGGTTATCGGTGGTAGAAAATGTTTTCAGAAGGCCAAGAAGATGTGAACGAAGAAGAGCGAGCCGGACGCCCGAGCACTTCAACAACAGACGAAAAAATTGGCGAAGTGAAGAAAATGGTATTGGATAATCGTCGAATCACCGTTAGAGAAATTGCCGAGGACCTAGGCATATCGAAAACATCGCATGAACATTGCTAATGAGGTGTAGGAATCTGTCTGCGACGACGGGAATTTGCTCCAGAGGATCGTAACTGGTGACGAATCGTGGGTTTATGGTTATGACGTGGAAACCAAAGCTCAATCGTCTCAATGGAAGCTGCCGTACGAACCAAGACCTAAAAAAGCACGCCAAGTTCGGTCGAATGTGAAAGTTTAGCTCACATTTTTCTTCGATTGTAGGGGCGTGGTGCATCATGATTTCCGGCCGCAAGGTTAGAACGGTGAATAAGGAATATTACCTGCAAGTATGCGCAATTTGCGCGAAACAATCAGCCAGAAACGCCCGAATTTGTGGAAAAACTAAAATTGGCTTTTGCACCAGGATAACGCCCCTGTTCACTCATCGCTGTTTGTACCCGTCTTCTTGGCCAAAAACAACACACTAATGATTCCGCAACCACCGCATTCCCCAGATCTGGGCCCCTGTGACTTTTTCTTGTTCCCGAAACTGAACAGGCCCATGAAAGGACGACACTATGTCACGATTGACGAGATAGAGACGGCATCGAACGAGGAGCTGAACAAGATAAAAAAAAATGATTTTATGAAGTGCTTCGAAGATTGGAAAAAACGTTGACACAAGTGTTTAATATCACAAGAGGATTACTTTTAAGGGGCCAAATAGATAGTTACAAATAAATAAATAATTTTTGAAAATACACAACATTCGCGATAATTTTTGAACATGGGTTGTATACGAAATGCCTGATGTCATAGTTAGTTACTTGATGGTACTTGATACCATTCATCGCCTATAAAAACAGACGATCAGTGCTGAAACTTTAATTTTACCAAGGATTCCATAAAAATCTTCATTTAAGAGTCTATACGAAATACCTTATTAATTTTATATAAGGGCGCCGTATTAATTTATTTCATGGTATTTCAGTTTCATTTATTACTAGTAAACAACGGAGGAACAGAGCTGAAAATTCATTTTCCAATTAGAGCCAATTAAACATTCTTCGTTCAAGAATCTGTGTGAAATACCTGACGCCGTATTGAGTTCATTTCACTCGCTGCCCGTGACGCTTGACTTGACATTAATATGCATGAAACATTTCACTGATCCAATATAAGTGGATTTACAGCACAACAGCTGCACCTGACCCTTTGTTCCATAAATTAAGTATTCAAATTAAATAAAAGCATTCACAATATTTCATAAGTTTAATAACCATCAGGTAAATTATAATACATTATTAATAACATAATACTTATGGTAATGTTTGATCAATGTAAGATTGATTAAAATTTACAATTTTTTAGATTTGCACTTCCTTATTATTACAGTATTACTCATCCCTACAACGACCCTTTCATTCAACTCTATCAAACATCGTGTTCTCTCGCGAAATAAATAAACAAAAGAGCATTGAAAACTTTTTTAGTAATTAATTGTAGTGCCGGAATACGTAAGCAACACATTTATAAACCATGCACTAAGAGGAAGGTAAACCGGAGCTAACCTATAACTTAAAACGTTTCTTATCAACATTCCATGACATTTGATTATATAGCTACAACAATTCTAGGGCAATAAAAAACCTTATATATTAAGTTCAAAAAAACTTTGTGTTTTAGTGAAAGAACTTATAATGTAACGATAGAGCTCCTTTGATAATGTTTAAACTGTAGTTGGCATATTTCATTTATATTTAATTTCAGTCCTTATGATTTCAAGATTCCAAAGTTAAGTAACATTGTGACTAGCTATAGGCTTAGGTTTTGCTCTTGTAGTAACATTCCAAATAGCTATTTCCTCGATTTATCATTCCTAATGAAAACTACACTTTTGTCTGGTTTTTTGCTTTGACATTTAATTTATAATGCTACTCATTGTGCTCGTTACTTCGTTAAATGTCGTCTTTAGCGAAAAATGTTAAAGTATAATGCAAGCATGCTGTTACACGTTTCAAAAGTACCCAATTCAAGTACCTTTGCAACACGTTCAGAATTAAATTTTCTATATATAAATAAATAAATTTAATTTTAGATCAATGATAAAATAAAAATTAGTTCAAAGTAAACTAGATGAGAGTCCAGTCTTACTCCTGGAACGTCCATAATATTATAGAATTATAGATTCCATATACATATAGAATACATAGGATTCCTGTTATTGTGTTGAAAAAATGCGTCGTAACTTCAGAATATTGAGACACGTCAGAGTTTCAATTTGTAATTCATTAAACTAACTGGTTTGAATTCGTTACTTCCACTACCTATAGATGTATAGTTAGACAATGGTATTGCCATTTCTATTTGTAGCACATAAGTTGACTGGTAATTTTGTATTTAAAAGTACAAGATTCTATAAACTGCGTAGGACGTGTGATTAGAGTTATTTAATCAGTTTTTAACACTTTTTTCCTGTATTAACAGCAAGTAAATTGTCTTAGTTTTAATATTCTGCCTTTATTAAAGGGTATTATTTGGGAATATAAATACATTTTTTTTTTCTTGTGACCAAGTAATTTAATGTTTTTTAGTAAATTAAGATTTAGAAAATTTGAATAGATGTGGAAATGAATTAGTATGATACAAGTCGTATATTTACTAGAATCAATAATCGATCGAGTGAAACCGTTGGCCGAGGAGGAGATGGAAGTTACAAAGAAACGCCGGAAAGTTTGTTTACTTTCGCCAATTGTTAAAGGGAATGTTTCGGTGGCGCCGCTAGGTCTATATGGTTCAGACAAACTTTACAACTGTGTTTGAAGACAATTTTAGATTAAATCTATGAGAGATTACTAGAGATGTTTCATTCATTCCATAATTTTATAAATACCTTATTGAAATACAGAGTGTTTCACCCAACCCGTGTGGTATGTTTAGTAGACGAACTGGTATACTTAACCTGCTTTAAAATATTTCCCACTAAACAATCTCGATAAAATAAAGAATAAACTTTTCAGATATGAAAATAAAAATTTTTTAACAAACAATGCATCGCTTAACAAACAATTTTTGAAGTTGGGAAAAACAAGAGCATGTCCAAACGATGCTGCTGAGAGAGCTAGGATGTTTTAAAAATTTTCTGTATTACTTTTTGAACGATAGGTTTATAAAGTATTGAGAAGGTCCAATGCGTATATCACCTGCCGAGGAATGTCCTCTTGCGCCCGTGATACGTGTGAAATTATAATCCTGAAATAAAATTCCGATAACACCATTTTGGTCGTTGCAACTTAGAACTACATTGATACTAGGAACGTAATGTTTCTCTTTTGAACCCAGACTATGTGTATTGCTCGGTTTTCAAGTAAACTAATATTCATGGCCACACTAACACTTTCAAGAAACGATCGGTCACTAAATCGATAAATTTAACAAGTATTACCATGCAAAAAACATAGTGTGTCTGTGATAAATCAAGTTTTAGTGTGTTACACTATATTTACTTCTAAAAATATCGGAGTATTTTTCCTGTTAAATAAAAATTCAGCGTATTGCAAAGATTTCCATTGAATAAATCAACGCTTATTGAAGACCTTTTACAGGTTATGTAATCGTTTATGCATACGAATACAACAGAGCTGGTTAATGTCACGTACTTGGTGCACTGCTCTTAGATGTAATAGTAGACTAAGCTTTTGTTGAGAGTTCTTAATGCGTTATACATTGGTCTTAAAGAAAGCATTTGTTATTTTAATTAAAAATTATTAGTATATAACAAAAATCATAAACGTTATTGATTTATATTTCAATTTAAAACTGGATAATTGTAGGCATGCTAATTTAAAGTTTTTATTAATTTTGCACATTTATTTGCATGATTTTATATGGGTGGCAATGTTTTATAAGTGTGATAAAAGAGACTAATTTCACAAGACACTGGTTTCAATACAAGTTTGACAGGTAATATATATACTCCTGTTACATATTTAATTAACTGCTAATATTAAGTTATTATTGATCGTTACTCTACCTCTACTTCATAATAAGATCGTCTAATTGTAGGATAATATTATAGCAAATCCAAGTATTTTAAAATTGTTTTTATTATTAATTTACTCACAGTTAGAAGACATAATCGAAACTATTTGTAAAATAAAAGTTAAATATAATTTTTTTCAAGCCCATGTTATTTTATAAACCAAATTTTAAAGCCTATGAACGTATAAACCTCCCTCTATGACAAGAGGGTAAGAAAGATTCTAAGTATTGTTAAAGAATAAGTTTAATGTTTATTATTGTATGTTTGATTTAGTGAAATAACTGATACTTTTGGTTATGATATAGCCTACTACAATATCATACAATACTCATGTCACAAAAAGAGTAGACAAACAGGTTTATGTACAGTGTTTGTAAAGCGATTGTTCTTTGTAGAAAAGCAATAATGGGGAATGAAGCGTGGTGACATAGATCTTCTTAACGTGCTTTGGACGATTTAACTGTGTAAACGTCAATACATTTTAAAAGTTTTACTTTTTACCAACCTTCTTCCACCAAATTTACAACTTCCCTTAGCAGTCGAGTTGAGGATGAAAGTAAATCAAGAGATACCAGTTAAATTGACTACTGGATTTACTTTTTTGAAAAAAGAGGAATAGACCAACCGATGACTAACTATATACTGTTAATCAAGGGCATACTTGAAGGAACTGGAGATAATAGTTTTGGCTAACTCAGCAAATGTAATTTCATTATTCGAACGGTCGCTAACTTGTCAATAATCCGATGAATAATGCAGTTTCTGTAAATGTAACTGTTTGGTTTTAAGGTTATTTCTGAACTATTTCTAATTTCAGAACTGTTTAGCACAGATAGAATTACGTGTGTAAATAGACTGATTCTTTTTAAGGTTTAAAAGATAAGAACTTCTTAAAT
The DNA here is from genome assembly GCF_021130785.1 of Homalodisca vitripennis. Taxonomy (NCBI): domain Eukaryota; kingdom Metazoa; phylum Arthropoda; class Insecta; order Hemiptera; family Cicadellidae; genus Homalodisca; species Homalodisca vitripennis. The sequence goes on from NC_060212.1 coordinate 52,761,201, forward strand.
CATTATTCAATTATCTAGAAAAAAACCGATTAGACGGGTTTAAAAAAAAAACAAATAATTACACAAGTCCACTCTAAAAAATTAAAATCAGAACTAATTCGTTAACCAGTTGCTAGTAGTTACTTAACTTCAGGAGCATTGTAGTGAAAGATGAAACCAGAAAAGCAATAAGTTAGCATTAGAAATTCGTATACATTTGCTCCAAAAAACTGCGCAAACTTTTAAAAATATTTTTTTGACAGTTAATAAATAATGAAACATAGTCTTGAACTAATAAAACGAGAAAGCTGAGTTTAGTATATAACATTTCTCACCTACTTACAGACAAAATATTGTCTATAACTTACTAAATCACTACATTACCTAATTACCTTATCATTGCAACCTTCATAATAGAGAATTGTATTGAAGGTCATATGGTAGTTTTGTGTGTATACAATTTCTACTATTGTCTTTACATTTTTAAAAGAAGCTCAGTTTACATACAACTTTTTCATTTTCCCCACCTGCAAACCATTGGTAAAGATAAAATTACCATTAGGTATGTACCTATAACTTATATACCATTGGTTCATATAAGTTAAAATTTAATTTTATTGTGAAAATAATAGTGGTGGAGATTTACAATGGATTATACAAATAATATTTTCTCTCCTGGGAAAAAAACGCCTAGTTCCAAAACTTACGTGTGTATTATCAATTGGTATACCTTTCGGGAATTACTATCAAATTTTATTTTATTGACACACAGTAACTAAAAGAAATAGTTTTATTTACAAAATAGGGTTATACCTTTATTAAGATTCTCCTTAAAACCTGTACTTTACTATGTACATAAATCAAATAGTAGAACCCCTTTTTTATCGTCATAACAAATATTAATTAAACAGAACTAAATAGACATTTTTATAAAATATTGTGTAACTTTAAACTTTAATAGACTCCTCATACAAGTACATTACATTTACAAGTTAATCATGCAATTTCAATGTTTTATAAGAATCTTTGTGTTATATTTAAACTCTATATAATAATAATTAAAGATTAAATGTTTAATTTTCTAAATTTTCAATGTATTTACATATCGACCAATAGTTGTATACATTTAAAAGAGATTTAAAACGAAATATTTAATGGTGTTCCGTAAAACCTTACTAGTATTTAAAATATCGAACAATGTTTCAAGATGATAGATGCAAGATAACAGCCTTACCCAAAAAGGAACCAATATAAAATTACTTTTATTTTACGGACACATAATATAACTAACTGTTATTCCCCATAAAGATATTTTTTCATAACCCATTCTTCATCTGGTGTTAAAGGAAAACTTTTGGGCCTATAGTTATTTTGCTAAATTTTTATGTTTATTGGGACTTAAAACTTGTAAAAGTCTTTGGAGTTTCAAAATAGATGGAACAAAATGGCATCTAAGTGTAGGGTTTCAATTATATAAGTTTCCCATCTCACATATCAACAAAATTTAAATAGAATAGAAAAGAATAGAAACATTTTTATTTCCAAAAACATATACACATAGATATTAGATTTATTTGCATTTGATAAATATTAAATTACCCTTTTACTATACTTACTAAGTGGCGATAAAATAAAACAATTTAATTTTAAGTATAGTAGTTGGATAATATTATTTATATAATTTAAGTAAACTATTTATTACATATTTACATATATTATAAAATGGAAATTAGCCTACATGGGCAAGCAGCCTGTGCGTAGGCTAGAGTCGTACTAAAAGGTGTATGTTATCTAGATGTCGAAAAAAGTGTTACTGTTACGTGTCGGTGTGTTTTAAGGCATAAAATGTAGAAATGTAGTTGTGTGATGAAGGAGATAAGAGATGATATTGTCGTATTAGACAAAACCATCAGTAGAATTAAGACCACATACACAAGACCGTGATATGACGAGCGCCGGGTGATGAGGAGGGGTCAAGGTCAGGTTGGTCCCCAATCTGAGTGAATGAAAGTCTCGGATCCTTGGACTCCAATTTGTAACAACAGTTCTGTGACATTATATTTAAATTGTGTAATACCGCCTGATTCAAATAAATTTAAATGCTGAAATTTGTTACATATGTTTCTAAATAGAATATGTGAAATATAGTAAGAATTGGTTTTTCAAAAGGATTTATCTAATCTAATTACATTAATACCAACATGTTCTGAACATCTTGTTTGGTAAGAGTGCACAATTTCTGGTAATATTGTATTAGCATTTTTGTAGATGTGAATTAGTAAAGTTGTTATATGTAAACAACAGAAAAAATGTTGGTGTTTTTTTCTCTGGCCAGTAAATATTACTGATTTTTTAAATTGTAATCTCTGTGTACTAATTTAAATGTTTCTAAGTATACTCCATGTTATTATTTTATACTTAGGACCCAGGAGAATAGAATAAATAATAAACGTCATTGTTATACATTAAGTGAGAGGGAATTAGACTATAAGCTATATCGCTTTAACATTTTGACATTTATTTCTAAGGTTATAATGATAAATACCTTGGTGCAAGAATGTCAATGGACCATATCGACCTTAAAACATAATATCTATACGGTAAAGAATTCTTTATAGTAAGTTTCGTACAAAATTATGAAATATACTCAGTTGCAAGATGAAAATCTACTTTTTTAGCTATTTATAGAACTATGCTTACAAGTTAGAAGTATTGACTACCGTTACAAAAAAATACCTTTGTATTTGGTAACGAAACGTGCGAAATATTAAAATAACCATTAGTCTGAAAACATGGTGTGGTAACGAGGATACGTAAGACGCGATATAATATCAGATGATTTACTGACTTCGACAAGTGTAGAACATTTATCAGTATTTGTGAAGCTATTCTTGACTTGGTTCTGGAGAGTTATAAATTTCGATATTAGTAGAATTAAGATAAATTATGGCACCATTTCCATTAAGCTGAGAAGGATTTGAGCCCTTAATCTGTTTGCTCGGAATTTTCAATAATACTCGGTCGGTTTCCCACGGAATGAAATTTAAATGTATTATCAGCTTAGTAATGTAGAGACAATTTACTTAGTGTTTTTATTCCGTAAATATAACAACTAGCTTATGGATATTTATTGCGACACAAAACTTTCCTTCAGAAGAATGTAGTGGAAACTAAAAAACCTTCCACTAGTTAGTTATAAATTACAATATCGTACTGACAAAAATATTGAGGTAACAATGCATTTTAAAATTCGTCTATAAAAACAAGTCTAATATATTTTAAGTATTTGAGATGAAGTTATATAAGCAAATAAGGATTTTTACATAAAAAAATTACTATTTTCAAAAATATTTTATTAAGTTTGATAATAACATCAACATAAGTAAAAATAATTGAACAAAATATCATTGAGAATGCCACAGGAAATGTGCAGGGATAATTTCAGCTGATGTGAGAGATTTCAACATTCAACTTTGTTACAATTCGTGTGTTTAGAGAAACACCAGGGAAATCTACTTTTAGCCTAGGGACGGTAGGATATAACACTGCATGGGTACGTATATTTTACGACCTTAAGCCTCAATTTTATAAATGTTTTGATAATTTTTCCATACAGTTTTAAATATTATTCTTACAATGAGTAAAGCGATTCATAATAACACTATGTTTAGTAATCAATGTGGGACAGCTGAGTGATATAAGTGAATATCAACAAATAAACGTTCAGTACAGTTTTACATAAAAAATTAAAATTGTTATACTACATAGTAATATACATTTTCGATTTAATTATATTGTAAAATATCAATATAAATTATGATATTAAAATTTATGTATTTTTCCACAAATTATCTTGCAAAAAAGCTATTGATTTGCAAGGCGTCTGACCTTATTCTGTAATATATTTAAGATTTTTAATACACCTTGCGTACAGATCTTAATTTTATTTCTTATCTTTAACAGGGACAGATCACTATCTTTAAAACGACCAGAATTTATTTTTAATTACACATTATATAGCGTAAGATTTGTTATGCTATTGACGCAGCCTTGTTTATTTACGCTTAATTTTTGTCATGAACACACTGCAGGAAGATATATATTATAGTATTTTATCACAGTGAGTATAAACCACTAATCTTCCCACTCAGAATTTTAAATTAAAAGTTCGATCCATCCCAACCCTATAAATACGGCATAAACACAAGTAAGGTACATAAACACTTAAAAAGTGTCCTTTCCCCCAATTACTTATTGGAAAACAACATTAGGAAAAGAAAAGCTAAACTATAAATGTCTGAAAATGTTTTAAAATATACATTTGTAGTTAGATTTGTACAAAAACTATTTAAAAAAAATAAGCAACGTAAGAGAAAATAAATGTTAACAAGGCTACTTGAGAAGCGATTTGATACGCTAACAAAGCGTGATAAATCCACATAAAAAGAGTTATAACTCCACTGCAGCATCAACGATGTAAGGGTGTGAAATGGTGGTATATCCTCTGAAGCATGCGTCGACAGAATTGTTTGGATTCCTACAGACACGTTTTGTAATATCTAATTCAATTAAAGATACAACTATTTCGTAATGTTAACACAAATTTAAACTAATATATACATATATGTTTAACACATGTATATATAAATGTATGCAAGTGAGAGATCCGGGTTCGACTCCCTGCGGAGCAAGTACTTTTTGCGATTCAATGTTTATTGAAATTAAATAAGGCAATTGCCATTTATACAATTTAATGTAAATAAAAGTCATTTGACAGGTATTTGGTCTTCCGATCATATGGTAGTTTGCTTTTTAAACGCATATGTGACAGATACGACCAAATACAAAATAATTGTATCGGAAAAAGTAAGCGCTCTGTGGTGTAATGGTAGCACATTCACCCGGCAAGTGAGAGATCAGTGTTCGACTCCCGGCGGAGAAAGTACTTTTTGCGATTCAATGTTTATTTAAATTAAATAAGGCAATTGCCATTTTACAGTATCTCCAATGACACATCATCAGAGCCATGCTGGGTCTAGGTCCTCAGGAGTCCTGCCGAGGAGCTTTTATCAACTTAAAAATCCTTACAGTGGTAGCTCTCTACATTCTTGAGGTAATCCTCCATGTTGCACGTCAAGGTCTCCCCAGAAGAAACAACCTACATAACCACTTCACAAGAAACGGTAGTGACTATGTTCTTCCCAATCACAGACTGGTACTCTATGAGAAGAAGCCCTCATACATCGGTGCCAAACTTGCCAACTACCTGCCTGATGAGCTGATAATTCCAGGGCCAATCAAGAATATGAGACAGCGGCTTATCAACTGGCTCCTAGTTCGACTCCTTTACTCAATCGACGAGTACATTCAGGCTTTTCAAGATAAAAATTAATTTCGTACATGGATTTATCACCTATTTGTAATGCAAGCCTAGTTTGTATTCATTAAGTTCCAACTCTTACAAACTTTAGACTACATTTCTGTACTCAATGTTCATGAAATAAAGAGTTTTTTCTAATGTCAAAAAAAAAATAAAAAATTTATGTATATATGTATCTTAAATGGAATATTGAAACTTAGTAACCAATAATGTCTCTATTAATAATACAATTATTTAATCCGTAATCATATTGGTGGAGAAAAAAGCGTAGTTAAAATTTGCATGCGGTCTGAAAGGTTTTCGTACGTAAACCAGAGACACTTCCTTAATTTGAATCGAATAAAATATTTATTTATCTGGACAATGGCAGACATCCAATACGTTGCATTTTATGGTATATTTATTAACTGGGTTAAGGTTTTAAATTTTTCTTTGTGTTCCTTCATAAATTGTAACTAAGGAATATTGGCAGATGAGACACACGATCGTGAATACTTCATAAACTCTTATTTCATCTGAAACTTATATGATGTCCAATCGTAATAATTTTTCAGCTTTGACTACATTTTGAACCTGATTATTCAAAGTAGACACTAATTCTTAAATGGTCTTCAACAAACTATTTGTTTTTGATGCCATGTGTTATGAGTATACTAGAGGAACATGGTATGCAGGAAACATATGTCCGACCGCAGGATTGAGTCGCATTAGGATTTAAGCCCATAGGTCAGATACTTTCTGGAGACAAAATTGGCCGGAAGGTCATACATCATATATTTCTGGAATGTTTTGTCCTAACCGTAAACTTCTCTGATATTTGAAAATACAACATTTTATGCTGCAAGATATTTATCAGATTTTGTGTAAAAGATATGAATATATTATTATTGAACAGGCTTTGGGAATAAAAATAATGACTTTGAATGTGGGTGTGGATCCAGTGAAGCATATCTGAGACACAAAATGAAAAGCTTTTCGTTGCTGACTACTCACTTAATACTCTTCACTTTACTTTCTCTTAATACTTTCTCTTTTATATTGTAAATCAGCAGCCTTATTTCATATTGAATCCACTCAACATTATATCGTGGCTTACATCATATACTATAATAAGTAATAACAAGTACCGTACCTAAGACGTGATGTCATTAGATATACTTTTATATTATGCCAATTATTTCATATTTTGCAATTTATAAACATAATAACTATATAAACTTATGAACTTTTACTAATATTACATGCCTATAGTTACATATACACGTGCAATGTATATTAAACATAGTTTGATTAATAGTCTTCCTATAGTATAGTTGTTTGTTTATGTAAACACATGAATTACGCAAGTGGCTTTGTAAGAAGAAAATGAAATTAGTTATGTGACCAGAAGCTAATAAAGGTAAAGAAGAATTAAAATTATTAAATTTAGTAATTATCCAAGAAAAAACTATGAATTATATAACATTTACACAGTAAATCTTCATTACATCCTTACACGAACAGTTAACAAATCGTAAATTGTTATCGTCATTATAACTGCACATTTCTGAATCATGAATTCTTTTTCTGCTTTGTATTCTTGTTGGAAGTTTGTATAGGTTTTAATGGAAAAGACATTTTTCATACTTGCACATTAAAGTTATTTAAAAAGCGCTTTCGCTGGTTAAGCCATCATCAGTTTGATATTATTTACAGAAAAACATATATGTAAAATAGAAAAATAACATATGATAAAATTGAATAAAATATAAAACCAACTGTAAAGACCAAAACTAATCAATTATAAAAGAAATATGTAGAAAAAATATGGTTTACAATTCATAATTTTGGAATGGATTTCTTTTTTCACTAATGGTATAAAAATATCACTGAAATTTACAGAAGGTTGGGATATACAATTATCTTTTAAAACTGTCATACATGCACTTTCAATTGTATTTCTTTTTGTCCAGGAAGATTACTTAAACAATACACTAGATGTTTAAAGGTTATTTTTGACGATGGAAGGATTGTGTGTCCTGACTTAGGCGTGCCACAACGCTTTAGTAAGATTTGTTTATTTTAACCTAGTTTGTAATTATGTATTAGGTTAGTTCTTTACCTGAAGAAGAGATCAGATTGCAGATCTCGAAACGTAGTGTTACTGTCACACTAGATGATTCAATATTTATATGATTATTTTCCTTTACCGCATGTTCAAATAATTTAGATTGTTCAATGTTTTCTTTTTTATAATAATAAATATGTTCTTTTAGTCTAATTTCAACTGGTCTTGGCCGACGTTAAGACCTAACCACCAAGCATAATAATACGGATAATGTACGGAAGCAGAGCCACCGATGGTGATATGTGTTACATTTCAATGACACTTAAATAGAAGTCAACAGTAATCGTAAAGCGTCACAATATAGAAGGGTGTAATTCGGTGGTGTCTAACCTAATACATATTGTCACAACATAAATTGCTTTCGAAACGGACTATTTTACAGGTTATAGTGACATAACTCACTCAAATGAGGATATTATTTGCGTAGTGATTCTTTTACTGTAATTGTAAGAATTTTTAGATTCGTGTTTCCGTGATTTAAATTATTCCGTATTACTTTTGTTAATTTCTTTGTATATATAATTTGTATTTTTGATATAACAGTAGGGCTGTATTCAATTATACAACTATAAACGTATTGAACAACACTTAATAATGACAACATAAATAATAATCCACTAGAAATCTTAAACAAAAATAACAACCTTTATTTTCCTAAGGTACACGTGTTTAGTAGATTCAACATCATTAAACTAAGTAAGAGATTTATGTACAGGGATTCCACATATATATTTTTTCATTAGTTTCTGAATTATCTATCTAAATTTATAATGTGCATTATGAAATTTAAATACAAACCTATAAACGTTATATTGCCTGTAGTAAACACAATCTAAATATTAATAAAACTTCTTCGTCTTTATGATACCAATAATATTGATTAAAACTGTTAGTTTTTAGATCATTTTATAATTAGGAATGACGTTGTATATCTTTGGAATATGAGTTTTTCATCAATATTTTTACCATCATGATGGCAAAGCAGAACAGTATACTCCTTAAAAATATAAAGTGTACGAGGACAACTCACAGGGTCGAAGATAATTACTTTCCGTAAACTTTGTAAAATAATTAAACTAATAAAAAATATATAGAATGCAAATTAATCAGTACAGGATTACAGGATAGCACCTCATCAATATAGTAAATATATGGGTTTCATTACAAAATAAAAGATTTTCGACATTCATCTTCAGCTAAATCGTGATTGTAAAGACAGAATATAACTACGCAGGCTAAAAAAGAGGAACACAAAATTCCTTTGCAAATGTACTGTACCTCTACTAGCTACGCGAGTAACCTACTTGGTATTTCTATTCAATTTTATGTTCTATCTGTTATTGTTGTTCCATCGTTTATGTTCTATCTTCTATTGCATTTTATATTATAATCTATTCAATGGCTTGAAGAGTTCTTTGTCTCCTCCCTTGCACTAAAAACTCTGGCAAGAATAATGAGAAGCAAAGGTGAAGAATATTAATATTTACATGTAGGAAAAATGTCATATGTCAGTTAATTTAGTTTTCTAACATTTCAGTCTCGTTTGCACTGAGATTGCTATGAGTTGTAATAATAAAATGCAGGATAATACAATAAAGATATACTTATATTTATAATATGACCGTTCTAACTCTTATGAAAAGAAAGTGTGCAGGTGGTACAAAACAAAATACTAACTACTGCACAAACATTATGTAATTGGTGGATGCGGAGAGGGAATAGGAAAATAACAACCGTTCTCCTAAGGCCAATATACTTTGAATGAGTAAATATAAATAAATAAACATTAAGGAGAGTTAAGATCAAAGGCAGAGTCTACTCTAGGGTTTCATTTTACATGTAAACATCGGTTACTGCCGAGCCACATCAAATGGAATGCAAAGTGAATCTCATTACAAATAACAGTGCAAATATCGAAACAGTTTAAATAAAATTAGTTTTTTAAACAGCTTATTTGGTTTTATCACGTTAATAAGTGTTAAAGACGGTGATGTCGAATATATTTTCGTGCACTTTGGGGAGCTATGTTCTTATTTCAAATTGTCTTCTCATGCCATTAAAATTTCACGTAATAAACAATCTATGAAAACTTTTAATGGATTATTTACAATATAAACTAAATATAAAGCCGTGCTCATAATAACTAACCTGTTGCCTGCTGTAGTTTTTTTCTATATTTTCGTAGTATAACATGTTATTTTAGAAATGTTTTATTTTACACTAAGATTTTACCACTGAATCGGAACATAATATTATTCCAACTAAGTATAACGTCATTTCTATTTGTAGTACATTTCATGATATTGCCACAGCAGTTGAATAAGTGCAGTGGACTGCAGCATAAACAAGCGACTTAAAATGATAAGTTTTAAAATATCTTAAACAAAAAATTGTTCCAAAAACCATTAAACCCGGCCGCTCATAGGAAATGATAAAGTTATGAATTCATGTTTTAATTATTATTAAGTTTAAGGTCTTTGGCATACTAATTCTTGCACAGATAAATGAGCTCCCTGTTTAGATATAAACAAAGAAAGTATTTATTTTACTGAACACCATTTATATTAATTTGTATTACCACGAAAAGCCTTATTAAAACTTTGGAGGTATTTGAAAAATTCATATTCAGTAATTAATTGTGAGACTGACGATGGGATTTGTTAGAAACTAAAATTGATATTATTTTTGCACTACTGCAAAAACTTGTATCATCACTTAAAACTCACAATATAATTTACACTCATTTAACACTTTCACTTCCAGAACTTTCTGAATTATAAAACAAGACTCTACTAAATGCTACAGCACTACACGTTGTACAAATAAACAACCTTCATATTATCGCTTCTTTGGATTAAATATATCGTAATTTTCAGTAACACCGTTTTATATATCAAGGGTACGTTGAAGTTGTCTCAACAGTATGTAAACAGTTTGCATTGGTAAAAAATTAAGAAATAATAACTGGTACAACTTTATTTACTTAGGTACTTCTTACACTACCCGACCAGTAATGCCAAATACGTAACCAAATATCATTTGCGCGAAATTATTGTATTACACATACTAACCTGTATACGTGCTTGGGTATTATCGTGAAACACCGCAATCGCACAATTACCAAAATGCTGTCTATAAGTAACTGCTATAATTAACTTAAAAAAACTGTTTTATTGTTATACTTGTCAAGACAGTATGATCAGTTAGTTTTATCTAACGTTTTCTCTAACTTACAAGAAGCTTTAACTTTAATATGTGGTTAATCAATATTTGTAGTATTTATTTATGGCATTAAATAAATATAAGTTTTAATATGTTACGAGTACCTTTCTCTTTTACCGAAAATATTCCATAACGAAAGAAAAGACACTTATTTCCGATCTAGATATTTTAAGAAAGTAATGTATTATTTATTTGTATGTATTTTATTTGTAGACCCTTCTCTATGACTCAGTATTTAGGAGTAACACTTAACACATTTCTCACTTTAAAAGGCGACATTAACAACAACGCGGCTGAAGTAAGGACTAAAACAAACCTCACAATGGCGCAACATGGAACGCTAATTAACAAGGTTTATGCATATATCTTTTGCCCTTAGTATACAGATACATGTACTTCACTGCTCAGTACTGCATCATGCGAAAGACATTATTTTGTAACTACATGATGTTGTGAAAACAAATAGTGGTTCTTTACAGCCAACTTTACTACCATGGTTTCTTGTACTGTGTAATATACTTCGTACCTATCGTAAGACTCAAGGAAGCATATTATATTATTAATAGAATATCATATCTGTACTACAGTTACTTATCGTACAAAGCTGTAGATACAGGACAGCCTACTCAGGTTATAAAAAAGGAACTTGTATATGTGAAAGGGGTATGATTGATGAAGAAAACACATTGGTGTTCCATCCTATATTATAGTTAGATGTAATGGATCTACCTCTCATATTCTTATATGAAACATTTCTATACTGATGTGGGTACATGGTTAACGTTTTTGAGTTTAAAGGTTAAATATTTAAGGAGTATTTTAATATTAACCTTAAACAGGTTGAAGACGAGGCAAATAATTTTGGTATTTAAATTTTCCCAGAAAATTTGGCAGCCCACTAACAGTTTGTTTTCTTTACATATTATACGTGTGTGACTTTATTTATTTATGGTTATAAAACATAAATTATTTTATCCTAAGGCAACTGAACCTCTAACATTATAAAGTCAAATACTGTTCGGAGAGTTCTAACCTAGATATCTAACACAAAGGTAACCAGCAATCGGAATATATCACTAGTACACTCGTACGCTTTGTATGTTACTTGCTTCAGGTGATTAACTATGTAAGTTACTGAACAATTAAACCTTTGATATTAGTTATTTTACAGTATACTTTATATTTTTCGTCGGTATTTATTTTTAACAGTTTCCTTTGCGTAATCATGATGGATCAGGATATACTTAAATATGTACATATATGTCTGGTAGCAAGCGAGGGTGGCATAAGAAAATACATTAGTTATAAATTATTGTATATGGCCTTTTTTACATATTGTGTTGACTGGAACGTATGTCCTAAATTTGTCTTGGGAATTAGGATTCAATGGGTTAATTCTTTCCTTCTGTATTCTCTAATCATATTATATTAATAAAACCTTTTAGAGTCCTCAGTATTAGTAATAATATTATATTTCAAGGTAGTAAGGAATAATGCAATTGCATCACAACACTCTTTGTTTTATATCAAGTAAAATAATAAGATTATCTATATATTTTTTTAATAATTCATAAGCATTTTAAACTAAGTTATACATACAAAATCACATTCTCTTGATATTAATTTCAGCCCCATTCTACTTTTTGCATTTAACAGGACATTTATATTAAAAACAAATAATGAACTCTTAAGTATTAAACAAAAACTTAAGACACAAATTGGTGCTTCAATAAAGTTTTAAGCTGGTTGAATATTTAATTTTTTGGCGCAGTCTGTAATAAACGCAACAATTCGTATGCAGTTCTAACTTTATTGCTGTAAATTTCGATTTTGAGCGCTTTACATTCTGAAAAATGACCGAATATGGATCCGAATAATAAATCATCAATGCTAAAAATTGCCTCTTAATGACAATGTCCAGGACAATAACACCGTATCCTCGTCAACGTATATCAGTCATCGTAGGGGTTGATCGTCTCAAAGAGCACATTTCTTGTTTCATCTTTCTGTGATTTCCAGAAATCATTACCAGAATTCTCCAAGGCAGGTTAATGAAATTCAGTATGTGGAATGCCAGAAGTGACGAAAAGTGTGTGCCAATTAACCAGTCCACTACGGATCTTATCGTTCGTATTCCTATTTATATTTATGAATTTGCTAATTTTCAACTGTCATTTCTGGCTATGTAACGCATACAGGTGGACAATAATAAAATTTATTAATTTGAGAAGGCTATACAGTGCAAATATAAAACAAACAATTTGTACTGAGTAAGCACATCAACCAGCTGTATGCCGAAGTGTGTTAGGGTAGATGATCGTTTCATGCTGTCAGACATGTTACCTGATATTTTAGTGGAACGGTTAAAGGGCTTCTGCTGCTGTTTACACATAGTTTTTTTCATACATAGCAGGTTTTGAGCATATATAACATTATAATGGAATATAATTTATTTATACCTACGCTATTCGAAGGAATCGTCTATTTTAAAGGCATAAAGATCCATTTGTGGGGCTAGGTACCGGAAATATAATATATTCCAGTTATCAGAATTGTTATCAGAATTGAAAAGCTGCATACTGTCGATCATTAGTGTATTAACCATTCTGGTGTACCCTGTATTTTTATATTTGTAAGTATTTAACATTTTTATAACGTGTAATGATAATAAGAATAGGCATCTGGTCTGATAAATAACTAACTATAGGTTAATAATATTATAAGGAAAATAAACCCATGTATTTTTATATAAACATTAATATTATCAAAGCTTTATATTATACTGTAATTGTATGCTTTATTCACATAGCTATTTCGTGTAAAGCATTTGCTATAAAATATATAATTATCCGTTCAAGAACTTTCGTAAAAATTAGTATTAAAATACATATCAGTAAGGCTTATTTCTTTTTAATGTATTATCTGCACTCAGTAAAACTTGTTCACAGGGACACTAAAACAATAAATGAGAATAAGAAGCAATAGAAGATATTTTAATGTGAACACAAACCAATAATAAAAGCAATTAACAAAGTTTTGTATTGAATAAAATTTAAAAGAGGTTTCTGCAGTTTCAAGTCAAGTTTTTGAAGTTTCCTGTTAACAATAATGAGTGTTGCTATTCTTCTACATTGGTTAAAAGAAGTGTACTTGTGAAGTTATAACAACCTAGCAGGCTAACTTATTATTATTATATTTACAATTTCTCAAGTGAGCAATAAAAGTTTACATAGTGAACAGTAACTGCACTACTATACTATACTGCTTGTTGTTTTACAAATCCCTGTTCAATAAGGTAATGAGAATTTCATTGTAGTTTGGAATGAAAGTCGAAGTTACAATGGCGTACTATTAATGCTAAGGAAATTTATATCAAGAATTGTCTGGTGATTTCCTCACCTGTTAATTTTTTTCTTCCTCTTTTAGTTTTATATAATGTAGTATCTAGTTATAATCTCTTTCTAACAGAGGTTTTTTGTTTTCTTATCGCTTTTGTTGCAAGAGAATTTAAATTACAATGAAATAAATTGTTTAAAACAAAATAGTCCATACTTTTGTCATGAAAGAACATAATGTCCTCACATTGTATAAAGTAAAAATATGGGCATCAGAGGTCTCGTTCGTAGGAAGTTTTAATTGGACCTCATTAGATGCACTCAGAGTGAGAAAATGAGTTTGTTTATCACCGCGGTTGCTTGCGTAAACTTAATTATAATGCGCTGTTGATTATTTTGAACGTCCCACACGGTTTAATATTTGGTCCAATACTGATTGTTCTTAGATTTGGTAAATGTCACAAAGAATTGCATCAATAAGTCTAAAGGTTGACTATTAATACTAACGCTACTTTGCTCACGGTAAGTGTGACTGTTGAAATATCTTAGGTCTATATTTAAAAATTCGTACTGAATTAAATATTCTTTTTAAGTGGAAGAAATCTTGTCTATCCAAATTAAAAATTGCTTATGTGATGTTAAATTTATTTTCCATTATCGTTGAAAAGTTGTTTCTGAATAGTACATTATCTTGGACTGAATCTTGTAAAGTTTATTTAGCAAACAACAAGTGTAGCAGCTATATACGTGAGAGTGTGTGTGTGTCAATAAACAATTAATATGGGATTTATAACAGTTTACATTTATAGTTAAAATTAGATCGTAAACTGTTCTACTTAGTACTTTATATTTTCTTATAATTTATGGTTGACATCATATTTAACATAAACTTTTTGTTTAATTGTAATTATGTATTCTTTACTATATGCTCAACAGTGGCTGAAGAGAATTATGAAATAAGAAGTGTATTACTTTAATGCTTGCTCTATGCATTCTCACTATAAATGTAAACAAATTGGAAGAAGTGATCACAAAGTCATAAAAACATGTTTATACATAACAGTTTATTTGACATGATTCATAGCTTTCTTGGTGAAAGTACTTGTGACGTAATACAATAGGCTCCTATGAAATTAGAAAAAATTGAATTATATATTTATAACATTAGAATTACTCATTAGGTTCCCAGTTTTCGATGTCAATGGTTATGAACAAGAAGTGAAGCACAATTACAAATAATTGCTGTTTTGAGTTTTACACTTCTACTTCCAATAATTATATTTTTAACAATATTTGGAGCTCGATATTTGCCCCGAGAAACCATATATAGACCTATATTTAATTTTGGACTTAGGTTGAATTCAAAGCAATTCACTTTTCGAAATTTTTACGGATATAAATATACTCGTAGTAATTGTACATTAAAAACTATAATCAATATAAATAATACTGACACATTTCAATACTTATATTAAGCTAGTAGTCATTCATATGTAAAGATGATACATTTTACAGTAAAGATGTGTTTCCCAATCGATATTCGCTATAACATACTATTTCCTCAGCCAGTCTAGGAAATATATCAGTATTTGTTTACCTAATCAGTATCGTATACTTCACCATTGAGAAATGGATACGATGTCCCCACGTCAAATTTTTTGACAAACACATTTTCTTTTTGCATTTAGTGTCTAGCGTATCGCTTTGCGTTTCCACTCGCCATAACAACGAAATTACTGCGCTCGCTCATCCCAAATTGTAGTCATGGTTTGAATTGCTTTTTAAAACAAAGTAATTACCAGTCTATCCATTTTTGCCCCACATTTTTAGCTGAACTATTGTAAATATAACGTTTCATAAAATCTAAGGAAACGATATCCAATACCTTATATATTAACATTAATATTTTTTCATTCATATTGGTTTTTTTTTGTCTTAATTAAATAAAAAGTATTATTACTATTAAATTTATGCCTTAACCCTATACAGAAAAACTAGTAAAAATAGTGGTTTAATCAATTAAAAGTACGGTTGTGCTCTTAAATGAAAGTGTTTAAAGAGCACAGTTGTTTAGATTTAGCAGGCTCTTTCAATTAATATTTCGCAACTTACAGACCAAGGTGGGATCTTTAACTGCTTTAGAGACCAGTGAGCAGTTAGGATTTATATGTTATTAGGCATATGATTTTTAAACCACAATTTCAACTTTTTAGTTTTAAACATTGATTTAATTGAAAACAGGCAAAAACCTTACGGCACCTCCCATTGATCCAAACAGTTGTCAATTTTAAAT
This sequence comes from Homalodisca vitripennis, assembly GCF_021130785.1. Classification (NCBI taxonomy): domain Eukaryota; kingdom Metazoa; phylum Arthropoda; class Insecta; order Hemiptera; family Cicadellidae; genus Homalodisca; species Homalodisca vitripennis. The sequence goes on from NC_060212.1 coordinate 52,777,517, forward strand.
TTTACAACCCTCTGCTTAGATACTTATACATTTGTATAGTCTAATATACCACGTCTTACTTTATAAGTGTAAATATAAAGTTAACGTAAACAAGCATAGATGCATGTGGACGAAATCCTACAGAGTAGGGTAACACGGAGAGAAAAGAAAGAATGATTAGCTGCGCATGCGCGGCCCTGTCTATACCACTTATAGCGGGAAGATTTCATATATTATTAACGCTCCATTTGGGACTGTTCCATTGAATATTGGCTCTCTAAATCATATCTGTGGCTAAAGTGATTATATTTTAAACTGATCTGAAATTGACATGAAATTATAGGAGGCGAAGTGGTATTTATAAACTTCTTTAAAACGTTTTACATTTTAAAATAATATTTAATAAGAATAAATTAATTACATTTAATCTAAGATAACTATGTGCATTATGTTTACCCTGTTTATTTGATTTAATTGAATATGCAAATCTTGGTTTTAATTTTTGCATCTTTCATTCTATAAGTTAAACTTAACATTGTGATATAATAATTCTTTATTTTCTACATTTTGGGTTGAAGCTAAAGAAAGCCATGCTTGATTTTTGTGTAAACATCCGTAACATATTAAACTTGCATGCAATACTTGGTTTTACGAAGTTTCTGACGTGTATACACGAGAAAGTAAGCTTACATAAATAATCTTAACTACGGATACAGCAAACCATTGTAATGAAATTTTTGAAAGAAATAAAACCTTGAAGAACGATAGTGTCCAATACAATAAAAATTGATTTTCTCACTATTATCGTATTGCTTCCACAAAAGTCTTAATTAATTAAATCTCAGTTTCTAACAAATCAGTACATCGATTTAACCCTGTATGAAATTTAAATTTAAAAATTATATAAATATTATAACTAAGACAGGATGAACCTTAAAAATATTAAAATTTTTAAAATAACGTAAGCTACTTAATCGAATCAGATTAGGTTATTCAAAGACCTATATATTTTAGTAGAATTACATTTTTACTATAGCTGTTATTCTGAATTACTTTCTGCTTCTAATGAAATTAATCAATTATTAGCAAATAATATAATTTGTTAAATATAATGGCTGTACAGAAACGTTATAATTGCAAAATATCAAAGAAAATGTATTTACAAAATATAAAATATTTTTTTAAACCTATTTAATATTTGTTTACAGAATATTTATTAAATCGTTTTGAGTAAGTCACTTCATTCACCGAAATCAGTGTTGTAACTATTAACAATTTGAACAATACATACAAATGTAAAATGGCAATATTCATTTACGGAATTGTTATAAATATAGACAGCCCCCTATTATTATTAAAAGAATAAATAAAAAAAACCATAATATTAGATACATTTACGTATTTTCATTTTTCTATAACTACAGACTGGTTTGTCACTATAATTAGCAAGCAAGTAATTAGTTCAATAACAATATTCTGTTCATTTTCTAAAGTTTCAATATTTATATACTCTTTAACCTAATACTTGAAAAACGACAACCATCATCTCTTCGTTAACTTACCACAAATATATTTGGACAATCCACCAAGTTTTCTAATCCAAGTTTCCCAAGAGTGGTCCACAGGAGATATTTATATTATAGCCAAAGTTACTCCTCTAGTAATTGAATTCGGTCACAGTTAGAGTTTTATCAAACTGTTTATTCTCATCTTGTAAATTATATTTTCAGTTTGAATCCATATATCGCAATGCCTTATAATACGTTATTTATTTTTTTAATTATTTAGAACAAAGTTTTTATATGGGTTTTTTAATTAAAAGGTGTCATATAATTGTCCTAAATTATTAATAATTGTTTAGATTACTGTAATTTAATTCAAATATTTTATCAATTTACTTAAAAAATCAGATCATATGTATCTATTGTATACTATTTCTAAAATAGAAATATAGTGGGATCTCTCTGTAAGTTCATGTAGGCGTTACCCAATCATGTAAAAACTAGTATATCGATCTAATGAAATTTAAAATTGATATTCTTAAGGTTCCTGCTTAACATATAGGCTTATTCTTAATTCTGAAACCTTTTGTACTACACCCCAATGGTCCATGAAAGAGCGAAAAATCCCATCATGGTCTCAGGAGTACGAAATTAATTCAAAGAGCCTGTAATTTAATTAACCGTTGTGTGTAAATATTGTTTTATGACAGAAAAGGCATATGTTCGATTAATTTAACCAATCTTTTAAGTTTGTTTACAACTATAATCTTGAAAGAATTAAAAGGCTTGATAGTAACAACATATCTTATTTTAAACTATTCTGTGATATAATTTTTTTTCTTTTTAATAGCAGATAAAAAGTACAAAGCATTTCATAGTCAGTACTGTAATGCAACTATAAAAGTTATTATGTACTTTTACTATACATTTAAATGCTGTTTTATAACCCATCATAGTTGTCTTTTGACAGACTTTGGCTCTCAGATCTGTATATTTATATATTTACTTTATCAGGAAACCAAGACAAAGTCAACTATTGCAAAAAATGTACTAAGGCGCATGAAAATTAGTGTGTGTATCAAAGAGTAACTCACTGAAATTTATGATTGCAACATCACTTATCCCCAATTATGAGGAAGAAAAAAAGCTTAACATCCGGTATAAAGGAAGATTTATTTATTTCAAACATACGGTTACATGAACTATTTACATCCAGGTAACATGCCTAAAAAAGTAACAGTGACAGAAAAGGAAACATATGCTGCTGTCACTGTCAGCCGAATCACAATGAGCAACTATAAAAAATAATAGTTATAAATGCAGTCAGTGTAACATGCATTAGTGTCCTACATTTAAAAAAAACTTTACTAACTGCCATCAAAACATTTGTAAAAACTAAGCTATTATTTTCGACAACAATAAATTAGCAACATGGAGTTGCACAGGTATATACAATATGAAAAATATCATATAATAAAATAGGGACAGAGTAATAACAAATACACTTTACATTTTCAGTGCATCCACTGTTAACAACTATAACGACTTAGATTGTAGATATTAATATTCCAGAGTATTAATATTTAAATTATCAATGAGACATCAAAGACGATTTAAAATATTTTTTGACTAGTAAGCTCCTAGTGAATATTCATTACAATTTATTACTAAATTGTTTAACTATTAAATATTATCTGGTTTGTCTAAAATAAAAATCACAGTTCAAAATAAAAAAATGGATTTATTTTTAAAATGAAAGTTTCAAAATTTTCATCACTCTATTTTCCACAAAGAATTGACAAACCGTTTAGTAAATTTAAAAGTTCCTTTGGCAATAAATAAAAATATTAATCAAATATATCAAACTAAAAATCAGACCTCTCCTCTAAAATAAAACAATAAAGTTTTAAAATAAAAAAAAAATCACTTGGAAATAACTACAATAAAAATTTTCACTTTTAATTACACTCACAATTCAAAAAATCTAAATTTAAACTTTTTTTTACACTAGTTGAACCTTAACGTTCAAGTCTCTGCAATCAGATTACAACTCTCTCAAACGATTCTTATGTTCAATTAATTTCCAATTAATAATTCACAATAAAACTGTTCCATTTAAATATTAATATATTACTAAATTTCCAAATAAAGTTATTAACAAATTTCAATTTTAATTCACTTTTCTTGCAAGATTGAACCAACTGTAACTTGTATGATTTTATGATGCTTTATTGTTCAACGAGAATTAATTATGCAGATTGCTCTGTAGTTTCTATGAATTAAATTTGTTCCTATAAAAAGACAACGAAATTAGTTTAATATCAGATCAGGAAGACTATTTCAATAACACGTACAATAAATTTGGTACTTACCTCAAAATTCCTTGCGAAAAAAAAATTTGAAACACGGTGCACTGTTATTAACTTAACTCACGAAAACAACCAAAAGAAGGGCGAAAATTATGAGCGGGCGCTTAAATACTTCCCTTTTCAATCAACTTTGCAGGACATCCGCGGTGTTCTCTCATTGGTCCAGCTGTATCAAACAAGGAGAACAATAGTCGCAACAATTAACATGCTTTCTACTTGATTTAGTATATGTCCCCAAATGAGCCTGATCACCTCATTAAAATATCTAGTTAAAGAGCTAGCCTTTAACGTTTGGACGAATTACTCAAGCCTGGAAGTGTTGCATTTTGCCTAACCTACCATAAGGGCGCAGGAGAAATTCATTTTAGCGAGTGAAGGACATCGGCTACTGCTAACAGTAGATCAACAGCTGTTTACCGGTAGGGCAGGCTGTTGATAGTGATATTGACATTGATAGATTGATAGCGGCATCCCTGTTTAGACATGCTTACCAGTAAGGAACATGCTAGTGGCTTCTGGGCATTGATGATACGACATCGGGACTAGATGAACCCTCTACACTACGGTGGATTACTTTGGTTTTCAGAAGAACATTTTAGAGGTAAGCAGGTGTCCTTATTAATAATATGTATAATCATGGACAGAATATCCATTACCGATTTTATAAATTCAAGCCCCAACCATAATTAAAGTATCAGTAATATTTTGAGTAAAGGGTCGATTGGCCGTAGTAGGCGGAAGCGTTACCTCGTGGCGTTGCCGAAAATATTTTCATGTCTGGAAAAGAAAACTATATATTCACAAAATATATCCCAATAATTTCATAAAGGTGTACAAATTCATTTATATAATAGGATTGTTGATTTCTGTATGTAAATTATTAATGATTATGTACGTTGCCTTGTTAATTACGGATGTTATAATATTTTCCCATTGTGGCTAAGCAATTTAAAGCCTAATAAATATTAGATAATTTTATCTTGATCGCCAAAATGTAGAAAAGATAGTTTCTGTTCATATAATTTTATTATTTTACTGAAAGCCTCCCATTACTTCATGTAACTGCCCTACTTCAGTAGGTTTAAAATAATTCATCATGGTTGTAACAATTCATTTTCACTTCTAGTATAAAATCCATTTCAAATGTTATAAAGAAATCATAATGAATACAATTAATCAGTAATGATAATTACAAAAATGTTTGTCTAACCTAATTAATTACATAGTAATTACAAATAAATAAATAAAACTAAATCTGTTATATGTTTAGTATTCATGCAATCTAAATTAGTAGTATAAAATACCACTCTTATTTAACAATACATTTAAAGTATAGTCATGACCAAGTACAGTGTGCAACTTAGGTAAATGCTCAGATGAAAGTAGATATATAGTTCACTACTTGTTTCAAATATAGAGAACTTTCATTAAGTTATCCTTGGTTGGGATAAATTAATTAAGTAATTTTAGTTATACGATCGTTGTAACAGGAGGATTAGGAAACCTATTCAGAGTTGTTGTGTTAATGTAATGTATTTAACGGTTGTCGTACAGTAAATTTTAAACAAGATAAACTATAAAACAACTTTGAATTAAAGCTTGATTAATTAAATAATTATTAATGCTAATTTGATTGAACAAATTTATAATTTTTATGTCTTGTAAAACAATGTCGTCATGTCACAAGTCTATATATATCCATGAAACATCTTTGTAAATAATAATTGTGTATTCTAAGCTAATTATATATCTGTATTGTAAGAAGGGTTTAATTATCTTAAGGTATCTTATCTAAGTCTGTGTGGTTATATCAGTAATAGTGTTGGTTATATATATATGGAGTTGTTTTTTTTGTTTCACTGTAGCGCAGATTAGAGGCAATACTGTCTGTAACTGTTATAAAATGATATAGGATACGTTTTTGCCCTTTACGGGAATTATTGCAATAAACTCGAGTCTGTAAAGTTCTGTAGTCTTGAGTTTTCCCGTCTTCACAGCTTAAATTTATAGTTATATTAATATAGTTGGAGTCACACCAAACATTTTCCTACTTACTAAATTTATAAATATATTCGTATTCTCACAATTAAATTTAACTTTTATTGTAAACGGTTCATCGACCTTTGGTAATTATCCTGGGTCCCTACACCTGCTTACCCTGGTGAAGTCCCGGAACCTGGAAAGGACTGGTTCCTTGTTACAGTCCCTGGAGTCTCCTTCCAAAACAAGGTGGCGCCCCAAAATAAATATTGAACATTTTTCGTCGTTGTTGTGGACTTCGCCTAGGACTTGGAACAACTTACCCCCCCTTTCCCCTGAGCTAACCAGCATCAGTAACAGAGACTGGTGTGGACTGTTACAACAAGCCAAGTTGTAATCAATTTAAGGCAGTGAACCTGCCCTCCTAACAATTTAAAACTACCAGTACTAACTTGCCAAAGGATTACATGTTCGTTTTTACCCTGACTTTTCACAATCTAATCTAAAATTAAATCCCAATATTTCGATCCCAAAATTTTCATTCAATTTAAGTTTTAATTTAAAAAAAATAAATCAATGTAGCTTTAAAAACCCTACAACAACGTATTTCGGAACTGGAAAAGTTGGTTAGTTAGTTAGATTGTCACATTGACTGTCGTGACCGTAGCCTACTACTACCCCGCCTGTCTTATGGTTGATACATGACTGTGTCGCAATTAAGGTACATACGTCAAAGTATTTCGGAGTTGAAAATGTAACATAGTAACACCCTATAATGGAGATGTAAAATTATCATAGGTTAAAGCGTTGATTTAGGTGAAGGTAACATATTAAGATCCCAGCTGTTCTAAAGTCGATACATGACTCTTGTTGCAGTGAGAGTGTTTCAACAAATTTTTAAGCTGGGAATATATAACAGTAACAATAAGTTTTGATCTGGGAATAGTACCAATTTTTTCGAAGATGAAAATATAACATACTGAGCCGGGGCTCAGCTTGGATAATTTTCTCAATTTTTTTCCCACCTCGGTCACTTTTGTCAGTCTCTAGGGGGGTGATTCCGTTACAGTATTGATTATTTTCAGCCTGGATGGACGGATTGGTCTATGTAGGCTAGTTGCACACACACCGATTTTGGACGACCGATTTTTTACCGGCCGTCCAAATTCCAGCAGTGAACTAAATGAGGGAACGGAACCTGGCACACACGCCAACAGCTGATCGGCGCCGGTTCAGGTGGTTGACCTGGACTGATTACCGACCAGCTGATTACCGGCAGCTGCTACTGGTCGGAGCGGTAGGACACGCTCGGCAGAGGCGACGTGAATCTCTTACTGTCAACTGGTCGTCCTGATGCCCATGGCTGGCTAGTTCTCCGACTTTCGGCAGGTAATTGTTTTATCTTATCCTCTCTCTTAACTTAATTTGTGGTTTTTCTCTCCCACGCAGACATATATTTTCGTTGATCAGTTAAAATAGTTTATTTATTATTTTGTAATTTGTGTTCATTGTGTACGTTTTCTTGTCGCAAAGTGTTCTATCCTGTCATTTTGTAACTTTCTAAATTGTTAATTTATTAACTATGCAAGTTAAATTTATTGTATATTGCGCTAGTGCTTTCTATTGATCCGTTCAGCGAACGGAAACTTTATATTTAGTAATCTTTTTGTCTTTATTTAGTGTAAGCGAGACGGTACAGACGTTGCAAATTTTGTTTCCTCGTATTTTGTGTTGCCACAAAAATTGGGTGGCAACATTCAGGATTTCTATTTTATTGTTTAATTAATTAATTGCTTCATAGTAGCGTGAACTGCTTAGTTTTGGATTATAATTTAATTATTGTTATTTGAGAAATAATTTACTGTTATTATTTGTAAATTACTTAATATACATTACAATTAATATTACAGAATGAATAAAATGCAGTGAATTTTTTTTACAAGTAAATGTTACCAAGCAGAATATTTTAGTATGGCTGTTCTAGCCTATAAGTAAATTTTAAATATTTGAAAATTTGTTTTGTATGTAATATTTAAAATTGTCACCAAGTAGTGTTTCTTATAACACTTGGTGTCTTGAGTTATTTTCGGGAAACAGTTTTTCGATACTTAAAAGGTATTTTTAGCTACAGATTGTTATTTTTATTGTTAAATTTAAATATTCTGTATATACTTTGTGCCAAACATAATTAAGTTTGTATTATTTCTCGGGTTATAGTGAAACTTTCCTAAATATCTACTAGTTATGTTGGGATTTAATAGGGTTTCCGTGAATGCCGTCAACATGACTGGCGCGGCGAGTCTGCCTAATGGAAACAACTGGTAAACCAAAATTGAACGCCCGCGCCCTGCCAGCGCTACTGTACCGTCCTCAAACTGTACTGTCTCTGTGCTTCAATTCATCTTGAACAAGGTTGGAGCTAAAATGTTTGTTCCTTCTTCTTTTACTGGACTTGAGAGGATCGGGTTTTATGGAGCCAGATATTATATCTGGAGGAGGGCCAGTGTTAAGTCACCAAAGTATTTATTTAGTTTAGTGACATGATCTGTTGGGGAAGATTTCATCTTTATTTCGGATTCGTGGAGGTAACTAATCCCCCGGCTCGTTCGATAATCGGCTTTAAATATATATATATTTTTTTTTTTAATTTGGCTACAAACTTGAAACAAAATTACTTTTTAAAAATAGTGGGCCTAGAAATTCGACAACCTTTTCCCTCCCCTCAGTTCATAATAATTACCTGTTTAAAATGTTATATTTATTACATGCCTGTAACGTGTCTATAGGAAGGTTAATTTCTATAAACCAATTACAACTTTTTTGTTTTAGTATAAGAGCGATCAAGTGAGTTGTAAACCAACAACCCTTTATTTTAACAATGCACAAGTTCCATTGGAATCCAATAATTAAACTCAGTATAAATTAATAGAAATTTTAATTATAATCAACACCAATAATAGACCAACGCCCAGCTATCATTTTTACCTTTAATTTATTTTCACTATTTCTTATTTATAAGCCTTCAAATGTTGACATGTCCAGCCTTAAAATTAACAATCAATCAAATCATTCAATAATTGTGTCCTTCAAGTTCTCAGTGCTAATTATTTCAACACAAACTCAAAATAAAAATCTTCATTAAATTTCAAAATAAAATAATCTTCTTCAAATATAAAATGAAATAAATAATAAAATAAGACTTCTTCTCATAATAAAAATCAAACAAATTAAGGTAATATTAATATTTATTATAGGAACAAAGACAATGTCCAACCAGTTAAACTCAAAGTTTTATCAATTAATAAATACTTATTTCCTGTAAATTTCCAATTTACAAGATTATCGAATTACCCAGAATAATCAGCTTGGCTTTGAATATTAAATTTAGGAGCTTGTAATATATATATATATATATTTAGAATCTCAGAAAATTAGATACATTTTATTTGTCAGTAAGATATTCCTGAATGAACCAACTTGAACAGGAAAATACCATCAAGCAATTTTCTATTTTAATGTTAAATTCTAACTTTTCACAGTTGTACCTCACACATTTCCAGAAGACTTCACAAACCAAAATAACTGTTATTGATCATTTAATTGAAAATTCAAACTTTTAATTTTGAAAACAATTTAATTTTAAACTCAACCTTCCTACCGAAATATCTACACGGCAAGAGTAGGCTAATCACTTCTAATACGAACTTCTCTCTCTGAGCACACAGCAAAGACTCCCCTGAAAACCCACTTGAATCAACCGGAAGGCTCTCGAAGTACCTCCCACCATCCAATCAACCTAACTTTGGCGAATCAAAATTGACCAAACACAATGTCTGAACTGGAGGGTACCTATCCAAACCAAACCTGTATCTTATGGCCAATACCTAGAGACAAAAGGAAGCTTCTAGTCATTCCTCGAACCCGAATCAACAAGATTTTCAGCACTGCTGAAAGGATCACAGTTCTTACAATTCACTTATATTATAAATTTACAATTTTCTTAATATAAATATAAATATTCCTATAAATTTTTAAACAATATAGGGAGCATCCTATAATGCCGTACCTGAAACTATGTTATTATATGTTACATTTCTATTTATTATGTAACTGTCAATTTTGGAATTCTATTTATTTTTGTTATTTAGTTTGTAACTTACTCGGTGCACCGTGGTGCTGCAGTTAAAATATTTAATTTACTTCGTTTGCAAGGGGATTTATTTTATTGTATTTTGTTTGAGAATGTTTGCCATCGGATTAATTATATTATGTACTGGAAATTTTGTCTCTCTTTGTCTCTCTTCCCACTAGTGGCATGTTGTTTTTTTTTATGTTTTGCTCCGAGTTTGGGAGGGGCGCGCTTCCGAGAACTTCTGTTGCAGTTGAGGAGACTTCCGGTGGTCTAGTTTCGCTAACTCGTAACAATATTAACAACGAATTACGGAGCTTGACATTATCGTGGTTTATTTATTTTTTATTAATTTATTTATTTCCAACGGACATACTCTCCATTTTTACATTAAAGATCTATATAAGTAACTATTATAACAAGTTAACCTAAACACATTGATTGCGTTGAAAGTAGCTTATTAATATCCCAGTTGTGCTAAAGTCGATACATAACTCTGTGTCACAGTGAATATATTAACAAAGTATTACGGATCTGGAAAGGTACCATAGAAACAACGTATTTTGGAGTTGGAAAAATATCAATACTTAACAAACTGACTGCGGTGAACGCAGAGTTCAACTATCCATGCTCGTCTGTCCTTAATTAATACGTGACTAGTGTTGAGGTTAATCCATAACAATACTGCACAGAAAAAAGTCAACTGGTACTATAATATAATAATGTATTATTTGAAAAACACACAAGAGTAAGCGCATCATAAGAGTCAAGAAAGATAATGAAAAAAAAACGACAATAAAAACAAAATTTTTGAAGTTAACTATAATATGAAACGTGACAATGACAATAATAATCACACATGCTTTGGCTTACAGGCGACAATTTCGTCACTGTATCTACCAAACTTCACTCTCCCGTAACCATTGACCATTAAGGTCATATCTGAGCCTTTAATGGCAGCGAAGTGAAGCAGCCGATAGTACCAGTGAAATACAACACTAATGGCAGTACTATGTGTATATTTTAAGGTTAAATTATAGTAGGTTATAAGAAAATATATTTTTGTTATAAATACAACCCACTCATTAAATTTGTATCAGAGTATACTGTATGCCCCATAGCTCAACGATAATATTTCTAGTGGTAATATATTGGTTAATGCTTGATAATTTTTGTTTCTCATGCGACACTCCGTGTGTACGAAAACTAAGTTCAATTTATTTGGTGAAAATACCCAAAAGATGTTTCGTCCAGTTATTTGAATCCACAAAAATTCACATATCGTGTTGAAACTAAAAGATAGTAATTACATGAGAATAATTCTTTCGTTATTGTTCGTGCGCATGATTAGAAAACCAGTTTGTACTTTTAGCGAAGTAAAATTTACTTAAAACCAGTATAAATTGTGAGAAAATTTGTTTTTCCTTTGATTAATATTCTGTATAAAGAGATCTCCGTACACACACACACACACACACACACACACACACACACACACACACACACACACACACACACACACACACACACACACACACACACACACACACACACACACACACACACACACACACACACACACGAATGCGTGCGCGCGCGCGCGTGCGTGTGTGTGTGTGTGTTTACAATATAATAAAATATTACGTGTCACATAATTTAATATTAAGTATCACATAGAGTAATTAATCTCTTCGAGCAGTATTGTCAATGTTCTGCAAACTAAACACTCTAAGGGGCACAAACATATAATATAAGTCAATATAAATTATCTACAACAGTGTGTAATATCCCACCTAAAACATTTATAAGTCTGTAGAATCAATATAACTATGTTTAAGTATCGTCTTACATATAAATTGTAATGCATAGCAACAAATGAAATTGATAATTTAACATTATTAAGTTTAAAAATAAATCCAGATCAGAATATTCATTCCAATCAGAATATTATAACCTTGGATATAAACTAACAAATTATTATTAATTTAAATAATTAAACAGACGAAGATTAGTTATGATATCAAGTTATAAAATGTAAAATGAATAACCATCCACTCAGATAAGCAATAATGTAAGGTGATTAAGTAAAATTAACGTCTGAAGTATAAATATATAAAAATGCAATTTGGAAGAAGAGAAACTAAGGCAGTTTGAGACATTGATGTGTAAAAGAAGCCGCATTTCCCTGAATGCGTTTTAACTGCTCCCTAACGGCAGTTTTTATGGCAGTTCTCGCGTTCTCTGTATATTTCGTACGTTGTGCTCGTAAATAATCAGGTTTACTCTCAGCAACTTACAAGCACTAACGTTTTGTATAGATAATTCACAAGGCCACCAAACTAATGTATGCACTTTAATACAGTATTTCGTTCATTAGAATATAAACTTTAAGACTTGTAATAAAAAAACATATACCAAGTGTTTAAAGTTGTAAATTGATTTTTCGGAGAAAGCTCAGCAGAGAATTAATAAATATTTAGATTTGTGAATTGCCAGCTAAAACACTGATTTGGCGGAGAACATTTTTAATTATACGCCTTAACAATATATGAGAAAGGGTATGTTTAAAACAGATTTTTTTCTTTCATTTTACGTCTCAATAAAACAACAATAGACAAATATAATTGACAATTATTGTATTAGTTATAATTTTTTCAAATACGTCAAAAATACAAGTATGGATTTATAAAGCAATAATGGTACTAAAATCGAAGCACCTGTAGCTCATATTTAACTCATATTTATCATTTCACTTTTCTTATTCAACAGTTATTTAGGCGATTTTTAGACTGGGTTACCTCCTACGTCCACTAAAAGCACGTCTCCATTCCTTTTGTTACTTGTCTTGTCCTGGAGATTATTATAGAAATGTTGATAAAACTTCCCTACACTGACCGGTATCACCATCACTACTGTCTCTTCTTGTCCAGAACCACAGTCATATTACCTCCCTCACCCGACCATAATCAAAGTCATCATTGAATAGTAAATAACCTGTGTCAACACCATCAATGAATAATGGTGGTGACTTTCCTCTCTAGAATTAAAACCCAATTCACTGTCCACACGAAAGAAAAACTTTTAGGAAGTAGTTTACCAATACATTAAAATTTCCAGTTTTCATTTTCCACATTCTCAAAATATTAATATTTGCTAATAATACTCATCAACCACAATAACATATTGTTTGTTGGTACTACACTCATGAGCTATTTTTTATCTGTATTTTGGCTGAACAGAATAAATTATTTAGACTGCAACAATCGATTTCTGTCCTCTTCTTTTAGCTTTAATATTTCTTTGCAAGTTACACACATTTTCTTGTTAAGATATGCTAAATATAAACGAAAACTCTTAGATTAAAATACCGTATTGAAAATAAGGCTATTAAAGATAACGTTTATAATAACTTATCACAGCTCACTATTATAAAGCGGATAAATAGTCATTGATACATTTATTCTTCCATAATAATTGTACTAACTCACCAATTTAAAACTAGACGGAGAATTTTAGGAAATGCGGAAAATCTATGAATTGTCCCTTTTATTTTGACACAGAAATATTGAAGATAGTTTCAGAAGTCACTAAAAATCTAGCGTTTCGTTTAAAATGTTCGTTATCAATTTTTATTTGACAATTTGTACTAGAGTAATACAGGAAGGCACTTTCTACACACAAATAATCGAAGATAGTAGAAGCGTCTCATAGCTTCACTATACTCATCAAAATAATGAAAGTTATGGCCTTAATATCACTGAATCTTACGCTTTTGACATCGTTATATTACAATTCTCCGTGAAGATTTGTTTAGGGAATGCTCTGATGATTTTATACGAAAATAGTCATCTGAAGATGTTAAAGGCGTCTTAAGCTGCGACATGAAAGCAAAAACTGTCATTATTTAGATCATTACGGTGAAACCATGCGGGTATTTCCAAAATCAACGTTTGTTTCACATTTTATCCGGTTTGCCCAATAATTTCCATGATTATTTTCCCAACCGAGAGCCGCTAATCCACTAAAACAAAAACCGGTAAATCCCGCTTTATTTCGTTATCATCATACAGGCACTGTCCCAGAAATAATACATTTGTTATTCAGAATTATTTGGTACTATTTTCTCGTAAATATGAAATTAAATTTATGACAAAATCTATAAGAAAGCCACTCATAAAGTAGCGGGGTTCGAAGAGTTGATTCAATGCGAATTATGAGGATAGCTCCAGTTCTCAATCCGTTTGCGCAGCGTCTGGAATAGTCAAGTCACAGACTTGACCCCTTAAATTTAGGACCATGTTTAGCTAAATAGTCGGCGATGCATAAAGATACATTATTTCATTTGGATAAGATCCCAGAAACTTTTTGTGAATCTTCAAAAGAACACGATTCCATTTGCAGGCGTCAAGTCTATGATATCGTCATACTCCAGATTCTGCACTAAGTTGATGATGACTGGGTTAAAATAAACATTCATATTCAATCAACCCTTCTCGCCATAGCTTAACCAATTGTAGAAATTCAGTAACTCCATTTAATTTCCATTAGATATCCTGTTTAAATAATGGTTGCGCACTCAATTATGTCAATTATGTACCCGATGAGACAACAATAACTCTTAGTCTTTGAGTTTTTGGGAATGGCACGTTCTGTTTGGATTTCTTCCTAAAAACACGTTTCCAGATTTTTGGTGTCAAGTTTGCGACAGCTTGAGATTCTAGATTCTGCACTAAGAGGAAAGTGTATCGTGGATAAACTCAAAATTCAAACATAAAGTATATACTTTTTACATTCTATTTAGATTTGCCACTAGAATGATATGTAAAAACAGTTTTAATAATAAAATTTATTTTGTAATTACTATTTTTAACTATTTTTCCTTAACTGTATATAGGTATATAGTATCTCAAAAATTATTTTTAGGCAAATTCTTTCAAACTACATGTTAAAAATTGAAGATTACTCAATGAAGCTATTTTAACTAATGACATTTTAATCCCTATATTATAATGATTTATAGCTACATTACAAATAATTAACAAACCTTTATACTTTTACAGTTAAATAATCAGAAAATTGCTCAATTTATTTTAACAGTTCTGACTCTTATTTGTTAGGTTTACGCGCTTAACTAATAAATATATATTCAGTGTATTTTTAGTACTTTTTCTTTTGAAAATATATAACATAAAAAGACACTATTACATTATAAAAAGTTGGCAGGCTGTGGCAATGAAGTAATATTCTAGTAATATTTTTGGCAGAATTCTAGCAAATCGCAAGAGCTAGGCAATCACCGCAAGTTTCACCATATAGTTTCGCATTCTTGACTGAAAATGGCGGTAAACTTTTAAATGTGGTAGCAATTGATAACGTGGTGTGAACAGAAGAACTTAGGAGCCCAATGGCTTTCGAAAGGAGATCCTTGTGATAGATGTGGGGGTGTTAGTACATCGCGTGATACATAACTGCAAACAAAGTAATCAAGTATAATATTGAATTCGTAAGATTGGCTGGATCACACATAATTAGATACTTTACATCTTACCAGATGGGCACTACTGTTGGGGACTCAAATTAATAATGAGCACTTGATTATTTTAATTTTTGCCCAGTATATTCTAGCTGGGTCTCAACTAATGCATCTTGAAAGGATTACAGGATTTTTGAAGTTTGCCATCTTACATGTTATAAAACTTATAACATACAGTTTCTAGAATTTAAATATATTCTTTTAGTCTAGTGTTAAGGTAATATTAGTACATGGAAAAGAAAGAATGAAGAGAAATATATCTTATCGTTTGAATACGTTTTGTAAAATTATATAGTAAGGTTGTTAAATTTTGAGCTCCGGTTACCTCTTGAATAATAAACATCCTTATATTATACAATGCAAGCAATATAGTTAGCTTTTAAGCAGGCAAACTTCTGTGCATTTTGCACCTTTGGTTAGTTGTACATAAGAATACATAAAAAAGATTTTTAAAAATTTATTAGTAAGTAAATATCACAAAAATTGTTCTATGCTTTAAAATGTAACCGAAGAACATCACTGAGTGGAATAGAGGGACACGCGATTGGTTGCTCGAGACCGATATCTAATAGACAGTACATGGGCTTATTTATTTTAACAACTACAGATTACATATTTTGGGGTGTAAGCTACTTTAAATAATAATAATCAGTCCTTTGGAAACAACATATGAGAACAAAGCGCTGCTTGTCAAACAAAGTTATTCTTAGTTAAGGATTGTTTTGTGAAGTTTAACAGAATTAACGGAAGCACAAGAAGCAAGAACGGGTTAACACGATTCGGAGATTTATCTGGAAAACTGCAGTCTGAAGAGTTTAATCGTTGATAATTTTTCAGTTGTTATTTTCGGAGATTATACAGTGCAATGTATACTTTTTAAGTTAAGGTCGGTTTAATAAATTTGCTAGCAATCTGAATAAAGCAAGCTAGGAAGGAATAGAAAATATTAAATCTAATTAAGCTTTGTAGTTATAAGCGGTATGCCTCATTTGTTCATATCAAAATGCAAATGTAACTTAGTAACCACATTTTCATACCATTCTGTGTATTTAAAAAAAAATTGTGTATCAAAGCCGGGAAGGTGGAATGGGATTGTTTGCAAAACCAAGCGGAAGTAATTAACTTGAAACGTTCTCAAACATTTGCTGCCGATATACGAGCACATATTTGAACATGAGTGATACGTGACGTGGCGACTGGAAGTGTAATCTGTCATCACTCTATTAGTGATATCATATCAGACGAGATGATCTGTAGACCCCTCAGTATAAGAACTGCTGTGAACCATGATTGCAATAAATATTTAATTGTTTTAATAAGCTTCACAACTCAAGTAATTATTAAAGTTAATTATATATATTGTTCAATCTTTCTTTCCGGCAAAACTAAAAATTAATCTAAGATGAATCTTTCAAATTTTATTAATCAAGTTTACGTTATACATACAAAAGGTGAACGTACAATAATATCTAGTTCAAAAACACAACAAACCATAAGTAATTTGATGTACAAAATATAACTGCATTAAAACGTCTTAAGTACTCTATGTAGGCTACATAACATTAGAAATAACAGCGTCACATTGGTAATCACTTCCAGTTGTTAGGGTAAATAAAGAAAGTTTTAATCTTTGCATATTCGTTCCAAGAAGCAATGATTCCAATGAATTTCCACTCACATACAAATCACGCCTAAACAATATAGGTATTTGTTAAAATTGTAAAAAGTACAACCCGTCAATTGGTAAACAAATAATGTATGAAAAGAAAGTAGACATAATTAATTAGGGTAAACATTAAAATGACATGATTAAAGTGTTACTGTTCAATGGCAAATGCTAGGAAGAAATGTTCCATAAAGAGTGATAAAGCAAAGGTAAAATATTAATCAACTTTTTATTTGATGCATGATCATGTAAATAGAAAAAAATTACCATTATAAATGAAACGTCTGTAAAACTCTAGCAAATTTTATTCATGTCCGAATTCATCCTAATTTGTTAAAACCTATCCGTTTATTAATCCACAGCATAAAGTCACTAAACTTTATGAAGGTGGTATAGTTCCTGGTTGATATTAATAATATTAATAGGACAGTTTTGTAGCAATATTAATGAAATTGCACGTAATCTAAG
Organism: Homalodisca vitripennis; assembly: GCF_021130785.1. Lineage (NCBI taxonomy): Eukaryota > Metazoa > Arthropoda > Insecta > Hemiptera > Cicadellidae > Homalodisca > Homalodisca vitripennis. The sequence goes on from NC_060212.1 coordinate 52,795,143, forward strand.
AACTTCGTGGTGACTTTTTGCTGATCCCAATGTTATTCACATTCTACCTGCACAAGGACACGATAGTGAGCCGGTAGTCGCTATACTGGTCAGTGAGAGCCAGCACTTCACGGGGTTCATGGTGCAGGCGGGAGACGACGCCTCAGGGTTGCCGGTCGGTCAGTTCGACACAGGGCGTCTCGACATCAATACCATCACTTGCTTCGGCGGTTTCGCGGTACAATCTATATTTGATCGTTTCCTCAGTTCGAAATACCCAACCTCACACATGACTACAATCTAGGTATCTTGTTTAAAATAAACAAATCATATCAGAGCATTACGACACCTATAAGTCAGGAATCACACCAACGTTGTGTGTTAACTCCATGAAAAATGTACTATAGAAATAAATAACATCTATAAGCAGAGTTAGTTATTAAAATCTAACTAAATAATACTGGCACAGGCAAAAAAATTGTGATTTTCATGGCGGCAAATAAAGAAACTAGATTGGAGGTTTTTGTTTTTTTAAATATTTTTTTATCGTATTTGTTGTTTGTTTAGAATATATCAAAAAGAAACACAGAAACAATTAATTCGAAAAACAGTACTTACAGTATAAAATGTAGTTGTAACAGGAAATACACAGGGAAGACAAAAACTGTTAAGCATTAGGGAGATACTTAAAAAATTAAGGAAGAAAATTGCAGATCATTGTTGGCCCGAAGGTTATGAATCGAGATGAATCCAAAATAATACATCTGGAACGTCACTTCTTCAAAAGGACACTAACCAAAACTCCATAAAATAAATTAGCGGACCAACCAATCAGTGACCCATCAGTCAAAATTAGACCCCTTTGTTTGCCAATCGGGGCCAGAGTTTGGTGCCAATCCAAAACAAAATTAACTAAGAAGGAAATGTAAAAAAATGTATAAGAAATAAAATAAAGAGATGTCTAATAAATCAACGTAGTTCAGAGAAGTTCATTAATAATAGGAAAAAATAAACCTGTAATCATACCAGATCTTGGAAAGTACAATTATTGTTTCCTTTTATTACGGAACTTACGAAAATCTCCGCAAATTAATGCTTATAACTTACTTATTCCTACCTAATCAGCCATACCTGCCGAATATATATTTAATAGTTATAAAATAATAACACATGTGTCATCCGATTATTCCCTTGAACTCATTGTATAAATTCCCACACATAGCGAGCTCATACCATCAAAACACAACGAGTTTAGTACCAGGTGGCGCTTCACATTGGCATTGAACTGTTTGGAACTGTTTAAATGTTTGACTGAAATCAGGGATAAAATTAATATTTATCACCCTAATTGTGTGGAATGGAGCTGTATAAAACCTAAATGTATAACTTAAAATAGTAAAACTTTTAGTAAGGTTTTAGGGACTACATTTTAATATTTTACTAATATAGACTTAGTGAAATCGGGTTTTTAGAATTCAAGTAAAACGACTGGCTTTCATTTTAAATATTTGGTAAGGGTCGGGGAGGAAGAACTTTGGTACTTACATAAATACACCTTATATAAAACAAATTAAAACGGATACAATAGTAAATACACAATGTTTCCTAAAGATATATAAGGATAAGGGTATAGATCGATAACAAAGGAATAAATTATAATCACAAAGGGCATACGGGAAATATGTTTAAAGGAACTTCATCAAAATTTCAGGAATAAGATTTTACAGAACTGGAGATTATAGGTTTTAATATTTTACTACTTAATAATGCAAGTATTTTATTTACCGCTTAATTCAGCATATGAAATATAACATTACCGCTAATTGATTCTTGGAATCTGGACTCCACAGTTGCCTTAAGATATCCACAAAAAGCCAACTCATGGTATCATTTCGACATCGGAGATATGTAAGCTTCAAAGGAGTACAATCTTGTTGTCCATCAGCTATCTATTGTAATCTAAATGAAGAGGTGTTTTCATTGTCTCAATAGGTGTACAATAATATTATACGACGACGTTTTAGACACTGTCCTAGAGCACGGCGATGTTTCAAGGGCAAGGGAGCGTATTTCCACATTCACATTAAAAACACAAAGTTAATTTAATTCAAATCACGCGGTGCTTCGCAGTGACATTTAATCGTTGGAGAGGTGACAAAGGCAAGGAAGCGTATTTCCACTTAAACGTGAAATGCACTAACGTGTTAATATTGTTCAGCCCATGCGATGCGTCGCAGTGACATTTAATCTTTGGAGAGGTGACTAAGGCAGGGAAGCGTATTTCCACTTTCACATGAAATGCACTAACGTTTTAATATTGTTCAGCCCATGCGGTGCGTCGCAGTGACATTTAATTGTTGGAAAGGTGACAAAGGCAAGGAAGCGTGTTTCCACTTTCACGTGAAATGCACTAACGTGTTAATATTGTTCAGCCAATGCGGTGCGTCGCAGTGAGATTTAATCGTTGGCGAGGTGACGAAGGCAAGGGAACGTATTTCCGCATTCACATGAAATACAACAACGTGTTAATATAGTTCAGTTCGTGTGGGGCGACGCAATGAAATTTTTATTGTTTACGAGGTGACAAAGGCGAGAGAGCGTGTTTTTTCATTCACGTGAAACGATGTCATGCTTTGGCTTTGTTTTGTGTGAAAAATAAGAGCACTTGCCGCTTGCAGTGTTAGGCTTTTTGATGTGTGCAACGTTTGTAATTTTTACATTCACCTTGCTGAGCTGTACAAAGTTTTTTAAATACCTTCTCATTTTTATAATAATATATTTTATATGGTATTCGTACAATATATAGTGAAGAGTCAAATTAACCACAAGGATACCTGACTTCTCTGGTTTCTACTCTCCCAGTTTCCCGTGGACCCTGAAATACTCCCTAGGGCTGTCGATCAGCTCGAATGTGTTTTGGACGTTTTTGGACCGATTCGTTTTCTTTTATTACATACTAGCATGTACTCGCGGTTTCGTGCACAATTTTCAAAAGCGATACCTTTACCGTACCTTTTTAGTGAAAGATTTTATGAAAGAGTCCTGTAAAATTTTCATAAATAATTTGATTTACATCTGGCTTTTAACAATTATTGTTTATGGTTAAGAAGATAATGCATTTCAGGTACGAATAAATTACATTTCTTTGATCTAATAAAGAAAATACAAACATATGAAGCTCTCAGACACTTACTTTGGTCAAAAAGCATCACAATTTGAGCCCTATATTTATATCTGGTCAAACATGTGTCCAGTGCCATACGGTCAGTTTGCCTTGTTGTCCGGATGATGAAAATGTTATATACATATGTAGGACCCTTATAAGAATGGCTTTTTTATAAACAAATGGTATAAAAGAGTTCCTATTCCGGTGTAATGATTTAAGGTTCCATATTTGAGTTTTTCTTGTTGCCCTGATTAAGGAATATATATATATATATATATATATTATATATATATATATATATATATATATATTAAAAAAATGTAAGTCGTGTTTGTCACTAAAGTAAAACGAGAAGTCAATGACATTATGACTGAGTTCAAAATATAATCTACACAAAAAACGGATACTTTAAAGCTTTTTAATTCCGGTCTAAAATATCTCGTGGCTTCAGTTTAGTTTGCAATGTTGCTCTGCATAAGGAAAATATACACATATATTGGCTTTCAAGGCCAACAGTCGGGAATTATATTCTACCTCCAGTCTAATATCGTTCAAGTATCATAATTGAGTTTGCCTTTTAATATCGATGAAGAAAATATAAATAATTCCGTACGACAAAATATTTATGAGTTCGAAATGTGTCTATTTTATATTTTTATTGATTTAGACTTCTCATTCCCACGTTTTATATATCGGGGTATAAAGGAAATCAATGTAAACTGGCACTGAAAATATGGACCGAAGAATGTTTCTGAGACAAGTATATGTTTTTTCGTCAAGACAACAAGGCAAACTCAGCTGTGGTCTTGGAAATTCATTATAACCAAAACTACTTATAAACTAGCAAAACCTGATATAAGAGCTATTGGCAATTTTCCTTAATCTCCTATCCGTTTAACTGTGAACTCTGAAGTAATATGTAGGTGATAAATACTTTTATAAGTTTGAAGAATATTGTATGACTCCTTTAAATTAAATAATCATTACAACCGTACTATTAAAACTATTTTAAACATTGCTTTTAAAACTATGGTTAACAGCTAGCTATTTATATAAAACGTTATATTTAAATAACAGAGAGATTTCTTTATTATAATAGTTGGGCGAGGAATATGAGAAAAACGAAAACGCAATTCAGGAGCAGTTGGAACACTAAACAAAGCCAGCCACTACAGTTGTCGGGACTCACATTTTTCACACCAAAACAAAGCAACAGCACGGCATTGTTATTGTATATCATGTGAATGTGAAAATACTCGCCCGTGGCTCTGTCACCTCGCCAAGGCATATCTTATTGTGTCGCATCGAGCGAGCTAGAGTTAAATGTTTACGACTCGGGTTCAAATGGAATAGTAGTCGTACAGGAATAGGTTGAATTTACAATTGAGATTTGTATCCTATTTTGACTTTTGAATCGTACATTAACTACGTGATGTAATAATATGATATTAAACCATGTTGAAGTAGTGGAACCGGCGTGTTAATAAACTAATATAAAGTGTAATCTTATTTTTATAAATCAATAAATATTACAACGTTTTAATATAAGGTAAATCTTACGAGTTCTGCATTAAAAATGAAATTATATTTTCCAATTTCGACAAAAATTATAATGTCTAATATAACTTTTATAACATAGTTCTAATCCAACCAGTGAAAAATATTTTTAAATGTTCAAGCAAAAAGCAACTTACAGGCTGATAGGTTAGATTCTTATTTTAGATGCGCGAGAGCGAAACCACTGCTAGAAAAAAGGGATTCCATTGCGGAGGGAGTCCGGCTCACAGACGGAGCTCGCATGACCAGTAGGCTGTTGCGCATCGTTGGGCCAAGGAATACAGGGAATCTCTTGGCCTGTACAATATAATGTGGTGGTACGCCACCTTGATGTGTATCGTAATCTGCAGTGTTATGTATGAGGTTACACTTGGTTTTGGATTCATGTATAATAGTCAGAAAAGACCTATGTGTGTTGAAGGTGGTAAACCTAGAGTAGGCCTTAAAGACTTGATACAATATTATTCTTACTTAATTGTCTAATAACTGGTAATTAGGCAGTGTTTGATTTAAATTGGTGTGAATTAACCTGATCTATAAACTTTGCATCGAAAATTAAATAGCAACGCCAGATAATGTTTGCCAATGACTAAGATCTTATAGTTAATGTTAAGGTATAAAAGTTAAACATTAAAGTTTAAATCGTGATAACGCAAACAGATGTGGATGGTTTTGCCACAGTTTTCTTTATTATTTATTATTAAATAAAAATGATGGACGTTCGGTTAGTATTTGTTATATCTAACACAATCAACTACCTAATATTTTGCGGTTGAAAATACAAGTGCTTACAGAATCTATGTGTTTCCTTTAACCAATTTACCCTAGAAATTTTAGTATTACATTCTTATTTTATTTTTTTTTTTTTGAGTCCTTAACTTATTGCAAGGTTCCTACACCCTGTTCTCCACAACATGTGACATGTGACACGCTTCGCAAATTTGTATTAAATTTTAGTCTAAAGCTCATTTCATTCTCGAGACGTCCTAAGGATAGACGGACGATATAACCTAATTATCAAGACATTTACACATCCTCTTACTTGTCCAACAATCAATTTCTTGTTACTGCTAGATTGATGTTTAAGTCAAGAAAACAGTAAAAATACATCCTGTACTGTGTGTTTTTTGTACATAAATATTTCGCTTTCTTGTTTAATTCACAGAGACGACATACAACATGTTGTAACTAAGCAAACTTCAAAATTTTAAATTAGTAATGAAATATCAGTTTGAAAAAAATCACAATGTTAATTTGCTCGATCGCTTAAGGGTCCTCAATTTTGAATAATTTACATAGATATGTCAATTTGTTCTGTTAATGTTTCAACTTAACCTCACATCTCATTAAGTTATTAGATCTAAAACCAAACTTTGTTGGAGTGCCTTATAAGAGCTAGTAAAAAACACTTGATTATAATGGTATCCTTACGGTACCCGATGAATTCACGGGGGAAGAGAGGATTATAATGTGGAAGTGTAATTCTCTCCTCACTGCAAATCCACAACATTAACATCAAATATACATTTAAGCTCCTGGCTTAGTTCGTATTTTAAAAATAGGGTTTACAAATTCTAATAAAATAGTTCAAAACAAGAGACCCGCCGATTTCCAAGTGCATGCTGCAGTTTTTATATCAAAATGAAATTCGCAAAAGTGTAATCTACGTCTCTGGTGCTCACAGTATCAACGTTTAAGCATCAATAACAATGCCCATCGTCTGTCTGTTGGTTTTATAGAACAGACACATTGAATGGTGCTATTAAGTGTCTGTTGGACAGGGAGGATTGAGATATTTGTAAAGCGAAAAATATTATAAATAGGTTTCAAACAGCTACAAACACACTAAAATCAGTTGGGACTGGTTCAGTCACAGCATAGGGCAGTGCATTTAAATAATGAATCTTCGTTGTGTCATATAAAACTTTTCATCTTGATTCAAATTCACAAAAACGAATGTAAACTGTAACTTACTATTTTAAAATAAAATAAAATGTTTTTAAAGTTATTCAAATGAAAATCCATTTGTAAAAGAATTTTGAAATTTATTTGTTGAATGGTCGTATAATTTACAGTACTCTTTTTGTCTAAGCGAAATTTCTATGATAGTATCCTGCTACAATATATGAAATAGATTATTCAAATATCGCTCTAATGAAAATATGGAAGTTTTTTCTTGAGGGAATAATTTTATAATCTGCGGATCTCCTCTCATCCTAATAAGTAGTTGTGGTGTATTCCGTGTGTAGCCTAAATATAATTATACAAATTATAAGTACAAGCATTGGCTGTTATGGCAAATTAATGCATTTTGTACAAACACTATAAAGAATGAGAGTATGCCAAATTGCACGATGTAATATATAACGGAATGGCGAAGTCTAGACATTTCTTGAATTCAGTCCACAAAGAAACAACTCCAAATAAATTAATCTACACCATCATATTAGCTAAAATGCTAATTGGAGCAGTCTTTTTAACCCAAGTTCGTATGTTTTTGTTCTCCATAACGGAAGGTGAAGTGGAGCTGAACTCAAAAATCCATTCATATTAACATTTTTACTTAACAATGCAGCAAAGCATTACTTTGCCTGTTACTTAGCAATGTTTACATATTTTTATAAAGGGATTTATATTTTAAATACCCGTGTAACATAACTATAAATGAAATCAAAAAGCAAAATATAGAAATATGGTAGGTTTAGGTAACTTACTTTTTTGTAAATTTAGACTACAGTTTATTTTATATTGATATATGCATTTAATTCCGGAATTTCAACAATAAATACAAATGTGGTTTAAAGTTAAGCTTTGGGAGAGTTTCTTTTATGAATTTTATATGTTTAATATGAAATATTTTAAACTAAGAAAATTATTTAAAAAAATAAATTTTATTTGAAAACGAATATATTTTTGTATTGAATTTGGAATGAAGGAATAGTGCATTTTAAAACTAATAATCTGTATAGTAAAATTATGAAGCTTAACAAAATAATTAAAGTAACAACAAAATTATTATCACATAATATTTGAAATTGCAAGTAGAATTTATATCAAAATAAATACGTTTATATGAAAATAATATAACATACACATTTTATAAGATTGATCGGATCGAAACCTTCAGCTCCAATAAAAACTCAAAGACACACAGCGCATAATATTTTGAATACTGTAAATAATATCGATTGTATTTTGGAAGTCAACTTCGTGTTTCCACAGTAAAGCGTAAGGAATAAACGTATACAATGTATATCTTCATTCTTTCCTTAAGTTACAAAATTTGTCTCTGTGGTACTAGTGGTTACAAAATTTAAGTCTGTGGTACTAGTTGTTTCTGAAAACCAGGTTAGTAATAATCTGCTCTGCACAGTGCTGAAGATTATTGAGAGACAACTAGAAGAAATATCTTACTTGTACAGCAGCCACATGTTAATCCGCAATTATTATTATTATTACTTCCAACGGTACAACGCTATTTAACATATTTACAAAAATTACAGACTTCTAAAATGACTATATTAAACACAGAGAGCGCCGGCAAAGAAGTAATTTACGGGAAGAGCCTGTCGGCACGTTTGTTTCAACGTTTTGTGGTGTTGCCGTCTTGTTTTCTAGCCTTGAGACATAGTCAGTACCAACTATAATACGAGGCCGGAATGTCCGGTTATAGTAGATAGAAAGGGACCAAACAACATTTTTATATTTTGCAGCTTGACAAAAACTGTTGAGAATAGCGCGCAATTATAATTTTTAAAAGCTACTGAATGATATCAATAAGTATTTATTGAACAGTCCGTGGTAAATGTAATTATAGAATATAACATAAATTAACATTTGACATAAATATATAACCAACATTAACAAACACTATGATATTTAAAGAGCCTCATTTTACCATGGTGATGAAGAAGGTATATTCTGTAACTATTATGAAAAATCTATAAAGTACATAGAGAATGTCCATGAAAGATAATAATTACTTAATATATCTACTTACTATACATAAACTCATGTTATAACCAAATTTTTATATATAAAGCTAATGATGTACATAATGTATCAAATATAACAATAAAAATCATTATTTGTGTGTTTTTTATAAAGTAAAGCAGAAAAGGTAACAACTATTAAGATTTTAATCCTATTAATTCCTAAATGGGTCAAAATATGTTACCTGCAACACTTAAAATTCTTTCAGTACAGTCATAACAGATGGAACTATTTATTACAATATATTTCATACATATATAATGTAGATATATTTTTAATATATATATATATATTTCGAGGAGTACTTTATGTATTCTAGAACGTTACAAGAAAATGTATCCCAGTCCGAATAAGATGAATCCCCTTCGTAACTATATTTATAAATTCATGAATCGTTAAACACTACATGTTTTATTTTTGACAGGTTTGAAAAGGTAAACAACATAAATAATTTGATTACGAACACCCTTTCAGTTAACATTTATAATATTGACATTTGTACAAAACAAGCGCCAGTATGCCACTTTAATTTTACATTACTGTTAAAAATAGAATACTTTTGACATTCATTCTCATATGTTTCTAACAAATTCATTAAAAGCTGAATGAAAACTTCAATAATTACAAACACAAACTTATCCAGCCCTCTTAAAAAGTGCAATAAGCAGATCGAAGTCAATGGAAAAGTGATGTAATGAACATCAACATACTGCCATGAGCATGTCAATAGGCAGCAAGTCGAAGAATAGAGTCGTGCTCTTTGTGTCTCTCCTCTCGTAATTATCGTTGCTCGGCGCTTAGTATTAATTGTTCAGGTTCTCAACTAATCTGTATAAAACTCTGTCTCTATATCTCTATCTTTAAGTATCATGTGTGGTTTTCCTTTCAAGTAATGAATAACCTTAAAGGATTTTATAATGGTATTACTGTCCGCATCTGACTTGTTTGTGCGCGCGGTGTGAGGGGGCGAGGGTGAGGACTCCCCTCCACAGACAATACGTCACCGTTGTGCCGGCAACGGCATAACTAGTCACCTCCACACATTCGCCCGCGAATACCTTGTAGTAGAGAGTTGTGATTTCACAAGTGCACCTCAAATTTGTATTATTAGGTTTTAATGTATAACATAGTGTAAAATCATTAGGTGAAAGGAAGTTTAATTTAATATAGTGTATATTTGTGAGTTTTTAGCTTTTCAAAATGGCTTCGGTTCGCAAGAAGGGACAGACAATTCACAGTAAGGCAAGGGATGTTATAAGGCGAGTTATTCAAAAGTATGATGAAAAATCAAATACGGGTACTCTCCAACATAGACTGAAGCAGAGTAATATCCGGGTAGCTAATTACATGGGCATATCAGTCCGAAGTGTAACATATATAAGGAAAGAATGTGTCGAAGTCGGTAATGAAGCCTTAAGTACTCCTGGGAAAAAAGACCATATTATTCAGAGGACAAAAAATTTCACATCGATGAATTTGACCAGGGAGTGATTCGTGATACCATTAATGATTTTTACATTGTACAAAAGAAAGTGACAACGGTACATAATTTATTAACGGCAATTAAAGAAAAGATTAACTTTCCTTGGGGAGTACACACTTTACGACGCTTACTCATACCATTGGGTTTAAGTGGAAGAGATGTGGAAAAATCAGGAACATTTTAATAAAACGGCCTGATATAGTAAACTGGCGTGCTCGTTATTTGCGAGAGATACAGAAGTGTAGACACGAGGGTAAAGTTATTGTGTACCTAGAAGAGACGTGGGTGGACAACAATTTAACTTTTGGAAAATGTTGGAGTAGTCCTGGTGTTCCTGGCGTCTCGACAAACACGAGTTTATCTAATAGACAGTGGTTAGTGCCGGAACGAAAGATGGATTTATTCATAACTGCAATTTAATTGTTAAAGCTGGCAGAGCTACCGGTGATTACCATGGTCAAATGAATGGCGTTAATTTTGAACGATGGGTGCACGAAAAACTATTGCCATATCTTCCAAAAAACAGCATAGTTGTCCTTGATAATGCACCATATCGCTGCCTTCAGGACAAAAAACCTCCTTCTAAATAGGCAGTTAAAAATGACATAGTTGAATGGTTAATGGAAAATAATATAGCTTGTTCCACGACTATGAAATAATTTGAACTGTACGATTTAATAGTGCAACACAAACCTCCACAAAAGATTTTCCGTATAGATTCTTTACTAAAGGCACATGGACATTTAGTAATCCGTTTATCACCTTATATGTGCGAGCTAAATCCTATAGAGTTAGCCTGGGCTACCATAAAACGCGAAATTAAAAATCACAATATCAAAGGTGATTTATGTTTAACAAAACTTGAGGAAGTGACAACACATGCTATGAACTCTGTTACCAAAATAGACTGGGAAGGTTTTACAAATCACACCCTAAAACTAGAGCAGGACTTGTGGATAAAGGATGGATTAATAGAAGACGTCATTGACCACTTCGTTATTGAACTTGGTGGTGTGGACTCCAGTGAAAATGACGACCCCGATGACGACGACCAGAGTTCTTCTGAATCAGATCTCGCATGTCCACTCGACTAAGCATAAAAAACAAAACGTATTTAATTTGTGTAAAATTTTGAAAAATATACAGACTTTTTATTATAAAACTTATGGTTTCAAGTCCCAACATTTTTTAAGATAATAAGTAAAACAACTTCATGTTGCTATGGTTTAAATAATAATTTATAATTTAAATAACTTTACAGTTTTAGGATAAGAGTAAACAATGTTATAGCTCATGTAAAAAATGTCATTATACCCTAAATATAGAATTACTTGAATACACCAATTTCCTGGCGTTATAATGTGACAAGGCAAATAACTAATAGTTTTAGGCCGGGTAGTAGTGCGGGAAGTGAAAGTTGGTCGACAGCCTCAGCCAATGGCAGGTGCATTCCTTGAGCTCGCAAACAAATCAGATACGGACAGTACTATTTTTTTGCTTTTTGATATTATGATGAATTGGTGATTTTACGTTACGTTACTCTTACGGGGGTAAGTTTCTCTCCAATATCCATTATTATGTTATTAAATAGCTTTAATAATATAAAGCTGTTTAATAACTTTTTAGTTAATACATTTATGATGTAATACATTTTAAGGAAAATCCAAATAAAAAATTTTCTGCACGTAACAGGCATAAACAGGCAATCAAGTTTAACTAACTTTGACTGATGAATAACAACAAACACTTATTACCACATGTTTAAATATACATAAATTATTATTCTGGACTATCCAATTTGACTAAAATACATTTAATATATGCTTATTAATTTAAGCCAATAAATATAATAGATAAAGGAGTGTTAAGAGAGCTTTCAAAATCAGTGGAGCGTAGCCCGTAGGGATTTCAGAATAGGAATAGGCCTATATGTTAACCAGGGACCTGATTATAGAAACTCAGAATGTCCACACACACGTACAAAGCCACGTACTGTCTACGTAGTTTAACTAATAAATTTCGCATTAATTGTAAAAAGAAATGAAATAAAATGCAAACTCCACCATTGAAACTAATAAGAGAGCTGCGACAGTTTGAAAAGTGTAGAACAAACGATTGTTTTTTGAGCTCTTCGAGTAGACGATACAAGCAATAATCTTCTTGACCACAACAATTCACAACAATTCTTTGGTCTTGTTATTTACTACGCACAGTTACTTAATCAATTATTTAATCTTTGCTGTAGCTCTTATAATTTCCAAAATCTCTTCACTGTGTGTAGGTTTTGCAACGTACTATCAGTTAAATTCGAATGTAGTCAAGAAACGAAGAAAACACATTGCCGTGAATTTGTACGAACTCAGGTCCATAAATAAGATTTCCGTTTTATTGATACAGCATATTAGGTCACAAAACGCTATTTTTAGCATGTAAACCGGTTTTATATGTTCAAGACATTTTCTTGTAAAGCAATTTGTGGTTTTTACTCAGTTAATATCGGTCAAGTCCTGACACAAATAAAGTGGTTAATGTATGATAAGATCTCGAGGTTGACTAACGACTCGACATGAAAGTGATTTACGTTGAAATATCGTGTCACTTATAACATTTATTAGCTCGACCCTCGTTTACTTGATTCCGAAATGTTTCAATTGTTTAGTTACTGTTTGGCTTGTTTAGTGTAGTGCTGTACTTATTCAACAACTGGCACAATCTAATGGCAAAACTTTTAATGAATTTCTGGCTTAATTAATTGAAAACTAGAGTAGCAACGTCCTATATTGACTTTCTTAGAGATAGCCTTAACAGAGGTCATGTCGTAACTAGCGTGAACTTAGGGAACTTCACTTCGGGAACGTTTACTCCCTATTCAGAAATTAGACTTTAATAGAGCCATTCGTAAGTGTAGAAACTTTGAACAAACTAAAAGAAATTTCAGAATTGGTTCCTGAGGCAAAATCCCTATCTGTAGCGACATTCAGGAAAAATTACATATCCAGTGATAGTGTGTGTTCAGGGTTATTTAATTTTTTTTCAATTTTTACTCATTTTATTTATCGACGGTATAGCTATTTAGGTGCAATACATTAAAAACAATTAACTTGAAAATACAACAAGTACATTGTCAAACACAATAATCTGAAGTGTCAGACATTACACAAATTTTATCAACAACATAACATCCAGTCAAAATGAGCGAGGAATCATAATTTAATTTAGAAAACCCTCCTCCTGAATGTTTAGAAACTCATTTTTTCACATAAGTCCAATTTAGGGGAAAGTTTATTCCTAAGGCGTTGGAGTTGAGGCAAAAGAGCAAAATGCTCTACTAATATTTTCTATCCTATCGCCTGCGACCAAAAATCTCTCTATAGCGAGTTCCAGTACAGATGCGGATATCGATCAAATGAGGAGAGTAAAAAAATGGTTAGAAGGCTCGAACAGATGTGGCGTCCTGAAGTCCTCTTTCGCTGTTTAATAAATAGGTAATATGCTAAGAATTTCTTGTAAATATTAATATTAAAGTATTGTAAAGTAAATGTGTCATTATAAGATATTGAGAACTAAATTAGAATCATTGATTGAAACATTTAGGAAACGGTATTTCTACAGAGGTAAAATTAAGTAATGTTTTGAAACTGCGTTGAATTTGTGTTTTTCATTTATTTAAAACTCTTTGATTCTATTCCATTAGTTATAGAAAGAATGGTGATATGGAAAAATTATGACTCAGACAAAATGTTCTGTTAGATATTCATTATGGAAAGTGAAGACAAAGAGGAGTCATGTATGTATATTTGTATAGTGTATTGGCGGGAGCACGAACTTGTGTGCCCACCAGATATCGCTGCCGGTTCTACAGATATTGCGGTGATTGCCAATATCGGCGAAAATGGCGGCGCTAATACATAACAATTACTTTGCTTAAAGGTTATTTTTGGCGATGGTAGGATTGTGAAGGAAACAGGATTTTCCGGACATTTGTCATCGTTCAGTAAAAGAAGAAGTCAGTAACACTACGTTTCGAGATCTGCAATCTGATCTCTTCTTCACGTAAAGAACTAACCTAATACATAATTACAAACTAGGTTAAAATAAACAAATCTTACCAAGCGTTGTGGCACGCCTAAGTCAGGAATCACAACCTACATGTTGTTTGTCAACTTCACTAACTCTATAAACATGCACTTAATAAAAAATTATACAAAACACTAATCATTAAACCTAAACTACGGAATACAGATCACAATACGTCTTCACTCATCTACTAACCGCCTACGACTGAGGCGTGCCACAACGCTTTGGTAAGATTTGTTTATTTTAACCTAGTTTGTAATTATGTATTAGGTTAGTTCTTTACCTGAAGAAGAGATCAGATTGCAGATCTCGAAACGTAGTGTTACTGATTTCTTGTTTCACTGAACGATGGCAAATGTCCGGAAAAAATAACAATTACCTTCCGTAACATCGAGACGTTCCTTGAAACCGTTTTGTATTTATTGATTCTGAGCGAAGATATCCGTTAAACTAACCAGAAATTGTATTTTTTTTATACAGTAAAACTTTGCTAGGTACGTACGTTCTCATAGTCGTACTAACCATTTCGTACTGTTGGTATCGAAAACAACACCATATTTTTATGTTTTATTAAATATGATTTTATTAGAAAAATTAAAACCTTTTTTATTGTTACTTTTATACATCCATTTGTCTCTAAATATGTATGCAACTTTAATTTGTATTATATTTTTAATTGTGTGCTTAGTATTTCCATACTAAAAAATAAGATATATTTGCTAACATTCAAAATAAGAATCAAATTTGAAGTAATACACGTATGAATAATAATTAGTTGATGATTAGTTGCTTTGTTTGTATTACAAAAATGCTTTAGAGGTAGTGTTTATGGCGTTGACACACAACTCGGTTGTTGTGATTACTGACATGGGTGTGCCCTGATATGGGTATTCATGACAGCGCTTTGTATGTTTTGTTTATTTTAACCTAGATCGTAGTTATGTGTAAGGTTAGTTATTTAGCTAAAAAAGAGATCAGATTGCAAATAACGAAACGTAGTTTTACTGATTTTGTATCACTGAATGTTGAGAAATGTCCATATATTGGAAAATACTGAAAAGTAATAGTAAAGAATGCAAGAAAGCATAATCACGGAAAAATGTCCTCACAATGGAAGCTAGATCGAGTGTAAGAGTGAAAGGTGTAGAGATGGTTTATGACTTTAAAAGTAATATTGAGAAGGAAAATAATTTCTTACATTTCTGAAAAGTGGGGGCTAGTCAGTAAATATAGATTAACATTTATGTAACAGAGGAAAATAAATAATAATTTATAGACAAATAAATAAGTATTCGTTCGTTTAAGAGAGACGCTAAAAAGTTAAAAGTCTTGTGTGTTGTTTTTAAACAAGGACTCATTTGAATTACCTCTGAAAAGTTAAATAGAAATGTGACTAGTCAGTTACATTTTGAAACGGATTGCAATTTTTCATCTTAAAAGTAACTTAACGTTAGTCCCAATCTTAATTTTGATAATCCCAGTATTGGCCATTGAGATGCACTTTTTCTTTATCTCATAAAAATATTACTTATGAAGGAATACGTAAGTTCTAAATGAATCACTTACCTCACTTTGAGTGAGAAGATTTACGAAAGGAGTATCATGCCTGAACTGTTTAGTATTGGCCCTGAGTATCCAATAAACTCTGTGCAAGGTACGGCTCAGGATGGATGGTGTTGGATGAGTTCGCCCGATTCTGGGGTTGGCCAGACTGCAAATTGTCGACTTACAACTAAATAATCTCTCCTTGCTGTATATTACAACTGTGAACTAATTCTATATACGGATAAATGGAACATATATACATATAGAGAAATTAACTAGTAATACAATGGGAAGGATGAAGTTAAAAATTAATAGTGAAAATATAAACAGTAAAAGAAACTTAGGAACATTTCTTCATTTCTTATACAATCCGTATAGACTATTTCATATACATTCTTTCACAGTCGTAGAAGGAATAAGAATTATGAATGCAGTTTGAATTCCTAATAAAAATACCTCATTCTATATTAATAATCGGAAGTGATGTTTAATATGTTATATTAAAACTTAGTTTCTACTTAACATAACCGCATGCATTAATTTCATCACTACAGATAGTAAACAATACACAAAAATTGTTAAAATGGAAATATAGATGTCGCCGCAAAATAAGCAAAAACTGTAATACCCCATAGTTGACAGCGTGATCTAAAAGAAGAAAAAGTAATGTTTTCTTCTCGTTATAATCATTATTATACATCATTGAAATATATACATATCTTGGGCTGAAAAGTCTTACTCAAAGTTTTAATTTATTGTGCCTTCACGCCATTCTCAAGCTTTCTGCAATATGAAAGCTACATCGTAGGTTGTAGTGGTTAAATCAATGAAATCCGTGGTCAACACGTACCTGGACAGATCCAGTAAGAACGAAACAAGGATTAATAGTTAGATAAATCTTAGCTCTTATTCCAGATTTTTCACTCCAAGTGGAGTCGGTGATTTATGGACTGGAAAATATACTTATAACTTCCTTATAACACAATAGCAGTACAGCTTGTCATCTTAATGGAATTCTTCAGGTAGCTGTGGATTAGATATTTTCGTAATCTAACTTATAAGACGGCTTTTATGTTACAAAAATATTGAGGATGGCAGAAGAAACAAGAAATTATTACCTTGAATAACTTATCCGCCACAAGAAAAAACTTCTTCCGGTATTTCGTATTCTTATTTAAAAAATAATCTATTTCCAGGTTAAAGCAATTCTGACACCGTGTTAGCGTTATCCCTGTTGTTACTATCAAGAAATATGGTGTGAAAAGTCGACTTTGGTCATTGTAATATCTTGCTGGTCTATATTATTCCCTGTACTCTAGTACAAGATGCATTGTTGTACCGATCAAGAAATATGGTGTGAAAAGTCGACTTTGGTCATTGTAATATCTTGTTGGTCCATATTATTCCCTGTACTCTAGTACAAGATGCATTGTTGTACCGATCAAGAAATATGGTGTGAAAAGTCGACTTTGGTCATTGTAATATCTTGTTGGTCCATATTATTCCCTGTACTCTAGTACAAGATGCATTGTTGTACCGATCAAGAAATATGGTGTGAAAAGTCGACTTTGGTCATTGTAATATCTTGTTGGTCCATATTATTCACTGTACTCTAGTACAAGATGCATTGTTGTACCGATCAAGAAATATGGTGTGAAAAGTCGACTTTGGTCATTGTAATATCTTGTTGGTCCATATTATTCCCTGTACTCTAGTAAAAGATGCATTGTTGTACCGATCAAGAAATATGGTGTGAAAAGTCGACTTTGGTCATTGTAATATCTTGTTGGTCCATATTATTCCCTGTACTCTAGTAAAAGATGCATTGTTGTACCGATCAAGAAATATGGTGTGAAAAGTCGACTTTGGTCATTGTAATATCTTGTTGGTCCATATTATTCCCTGTACTCTAGTACAAGATGCATTGTTGTACCGATCAAGAAAATATACCAACACATAGGTCTGAAAAGTCTTATTCGGTGAAAAAAACGTGTACCTACAAAAAAATTACTCTCTGCGATATCGAAAAGTTGGAGAGTCAGTGATGAGTGAGTGGGGGTTTTGCCTTTTATAAAGATGAAAACGCCACTAAATACAGTCTGAAATGTTCTTTTCAATATTTCTTTACTAAATAAAGTGGATATGGTTTTTATTAGTAGATCAGTTATTGTAATATATAGCTAGGTTTCGGCAGAGACATTATTTTTTGCTGACTGTACTAGTAAATAGAACTTTACTACACTCCTGAGTTTCCTCTCTAATCTCTGTTTAACTAAACATCCCTACCCAGCTAACCCAACTAACTGCTAACTGCTCTGTATGTTACTTTAGTACTTTTTATTTGTGTATTTTAATTTTATTGCATGTACAATGCAGACTACGGTTGAAACACGATTTAATCATATATTATTAAATAATTATTAATACTATTGTGATTGTGCGTACGATTTATGCGCATAAGGCGAGATCTGTACTCCAGCTTTCTTTTTACGATATTTAGTAACATGACCATATAATGTAGTAGCTGGATTGTTGTGAGCTGAGCGTTTATTAGTGATTTCATAAACACCGAACATTTTATGCTCAGTCTAATTTCATTATATTACCAGAAACAGTAAGCTACTGTAGTTTTCAGTCGGTTTATATAAACAATATATATCAGGATTTATTGTGTGTATATTAGTTGTGTCAATTCCAGTATGCTAAGTATAATGTGCTGACAAACTGCTTATAGCGAGTGTGAAGCTATGAAGCTTCTGCGTTCATTACAATAACATCTTCTCAGTTTTCCATGCACAAATTATCAGCTAAGGGCAATAGTGGCGATATTAATACTAAGTTTCAATTTCTGTATAGAGTAAAACTAAATAGGACTATAGAATAATTCTTTTGTCATGTATACTACAAGTTTTAAAACGATAATATTGAGTGTACAACAATCAGTAATTTGTGTATGTATCTAAATCAATTTGTAAAAATAAATCTTTAGGACGGTCGTTGAGAAATTAAATAATGAATTTGAATGTGGATATATATACTCTTGAATCTATACTAAAATTTCATGGCTATTGTTGCATACACAAATTTAAAGTGTAATAAACATAGCGTTTTTTAATTCGTCCTCATATTCTATGATCGTTTGCTTATGTAATCACATGTATTAATAAAAATAATTAGTGTTCGCAATGAAAGAGCTTTATTGTTTAGTGGGCATCTTCTGGCCAGATAGCAATACATCCAGACTAACTTTTAAGCTGTTTTAATTTTTAGGTGCGTAAGCGAAATTCCCATAGAAAATTAGAACCATTAGACACACCCACAAGACATTTAGTTAATTATCACTCTTTTGGGCATCAACGTGGAAATAAATTATTACATTTTTTAACATCTAGAAGCGGAGTTTATTTTCCACAGTTAAACATATAAGTTAACTTTTAAAATAGAATATTTCTAACTACGACCTCAGCGGCATCTAACGGTACGAATGATGAAAAGGAATTCACTCGGTACCTACCTTTGGGGCAAGTTGACGCATAACCTAAAGGAATTATTTGACCAGAAGCTTATAAAGTAAAGCCACGAAAATTTTGTTCAGAGCCAGAGTATTCATTTTTTGACCACCAGCAGATCTACGTAACGACTGAGAGGCTACTGATAATTCTGTTTCAATACAGACCGTTGCATATTCTAAGTGTTTGGTATTGTTATTATCCCTGTCACTGGAAAGCCTTTTAGTCACTTCCTAAAGTTAACATAGAAACACATTAACTTTCTGGTCTTTATACACACACTACTAAAACAAGATGTGCATCTGTAGATTGTTGTCATTTTATATAGTTCCTTTTCATTTCTCTTGTTTTACAACTCTCCTTTCTCAATACTCACATTTTTATTTTTTTGCTCATTAACAATAATAACAATAATAAATTCAATTATAATTTTGTCAGGAATAGAAGTCTCCGAAAGAAATATCCGCAATGAGTTTTAAAAATTAAACTGTGCAGTTATTTAAGAAAACCCTATGAATTATGCCGTTTAAGCAGTAAATCACCATTACATCCTGAGTTCCAATAATATAGAAGGTTATGGCTAGTATAAATACATATATCTGAGCAATTAAATCACTTAATATAAATATTTTTGTTAAGCAGAACTGCTATCGTAGTTATACTGTTAAGTTTAGTATTTTGTCGGTACACCGATAAATGTCTATTCTTTGCATATGAAAGGGGAACAATGCAATCTGGGTGGCTTTTAATAGCTCATTTGGATCTGGTAGTAAACCACCTCACGCCACTTTTAATATCGTACACTGTTCCTCTTGGCGCTAATACAGTTCCTAATACACAATATACATACTGTCCTTTGTAAAATATTTCTATCATATAGGTTACTGCAAATTTATAGGTTACATTTGTGCATTCCACAGTATTTAATTTGATTTTAGAATGCAATGTTTAATAAGTTCTGCTTAAAATGTATTATTAATATTTACTGTCAATGTGTTAGGTAAATTGTTGGTGTATGAATGTTTATTTTCTCGAAACAGTCATACTTTTGTTATATTCAGGTAATAAATATTCACATATTTAATAACAAATTAAATACTTCAGAATTTTACACCAAAATTAATTTTCTATTACGTGTATATACCATGATTTTTGAAAAATAGTATTATGTAACTTAAATAACCCATTATTTAAGTTACATACTTCGTATACTTGTTTTGTCGTATACTTGTGTATTGTTTAAATATTGATATTTGACATTATGATATATGCTGTGGTCCTTGATTTATTTTTACACAAAGGAACCCTAGCCTCGTGACTTTGTATAAATAGTAGACAAAAAAAATCACAATTATGTTGTCACAGATTCACTGGAACACAAGCAAGCTCAGCTTCATGTCTCGTGACTTTGTACTGATAAAACATTACAATTATGTTGGTCCAGATTCACTAAAACGCAAAAATCCCTGGTTCATTGCTCCGTGACTTTGTGCAAATTAAAATTCTGAACTTGTCCCTATACAGTTACCAGTGCTCCAGCGTCTCAGTATATTTCTCATATTATTAGTTTTTAAGACCATAATTTAAAATTAAATATTAAATTTGTGTAAAGTCAATATTTCATTACATCTCTGTTCAATTTTGATTTTAGTATTTGTAGTCATTACTCCTGTTAAATGTTTTGGGAGGAATGTGTATGACTATATCTTGTTTAAAGTTAATGTAGACCGATGGAAGCATATATGTATATCCTTCTCTTTTCGATAATATAATCTGCAACATTTATTTACACCAATGCGTAAATTGAAATGATATAACAGGTTCACAGTTTTAAATCATGTTTTATAATTTTTATTATCGTAACTTAAACGAGAACTAAAACTACTTTATACATCAATTCAAACCAGGTGCCTATTTAAGCACAATAATAACAGTTACAAACGATGCATCTATCTGATCCTCCTCTTTTAACACAAATTATAGCTACAAAAAATTAAATAAAGATAAGTATGGATTTATAAGACAGAGCATTCATGACACAGGGCTGTGGAATTGGTACGTGTGACGAAGTGGTTACAAGCCAGCAGTAATTCGGAGTTTACTTGAAAAAGACCGAGTCTATAGTGCATTATTCACATTTTTATACATGTACCTATAAATTTATTTCTGGGCAATTTCATAAAGCATTTTTCATCTTGCTTGGACTACCTGTAGAATAGAACTTTATTATTTTATAATTTTAAATCCGTATTATCACATACCCATTTTCACTTTAAAACAGGCGTTGTCGTCAACTTAATCTGGGAAACAATATTGAAAAAATGTATTGAAATTTAGCACCAATATTTTCTATATTGAGTTGTGCTGATGGTGATAATTAGTTATCTATTAGGAACAAATATTACCAATGTTTTTATATCGTAATAAATATCCCAATAGTTTTTTGACGTGACAACGTCTTAAATTAGGTTGCGGCTCAGAGTCACTCATGAAAAAGTGTAACGCCCGGTAACGTTACGATGCCCGTCCAGTGGGTCCGCCGCACGGGATCCGCACGGGATAAAGCAGATAACTGTGGGTCCGCCGCACGGGATAAAGCAGATAACTATGTTTATTCGTGAAAATGTGGAGTGCTTAAATTCGTCATTTACAACAACTACAATAATAAAGGTAAATAATTGTACACTGATATTTCATTATCGTAAACTATGATTGATTGATTAATTGTTAGATTGACACAAAAGTTGAGAAACTGAGTTTATAGGTTATGTCATACTATTGACAAATGTTGATAATGTTAAGTAAATTATTAGTTTAAATCACTCTGCAATCAATCGTAATTCAGTCGATTGAGAGAAGAAACAGCGCGTATTGCTAGTCAAACATTTAAAATAACAAATTATAACCTCTAACCTGTCATAACAGTGCGACCAAACAAACGAACTAAACCGACCAATCACCACGCGCGGAGTTAGAATTTAACTGTGTTTAGCAAGAATTTCAAATTCCAATTTTAGTAAATGTTTTATTCAACTTTACCATTTACAATAACAAATTTTAATTAATTTCAAATTATGTACAATGTTTTAGTAAACAAAATATATTTCTATAGTTAAAATTTGTGCAATTCTTATTTTCATTCAATTCCTTGTTCCTATTGTGCAATTTAATAATATTCATATCAATAAATATTCTACCGAGAAAAAGACGTTGTCACGTAAAATCTTCGCTCGTAAAACCGACTTTACAGGCAACCATTTTTTTTTGTGTATAATGTAATTTTTCATGGATTATTCGATTTTAAATATTATTTTTAATGTAAACTGATAAAAATATATAGGAATTGATTTGCTTTTTTACATTGTGGACATGACAATAGTTGGTAAAATATATGTATATATTTAAAAATAAGTTCCACTGGCGGGTGTAAACGGCTGGAATTTTCTCTGAAACTATGAATTTTGCTAATATTTATAGACAAATCGAAGAAGTTGGTTCTTGTTTTACATACATTGCTTTGAATTCTGGTATAATTGGCAATCATAAATAATTTACAGCACTGATAAGATTGAATAAAGCCAGATACATTAAGCGGGACATCAAACTGCATTTCATATTCAACCTAATTACCAAGAGAGGAAAAGGCCAGTTCGGACCATTGAAAATTATGTATTATTGATTGCTAATAGTTGATATTGGCAGTGTCCTATAACGCAGTTTTTAAATAACCACTGTAAGTAAGGGTTATTATTTAAGTAATATATAAAACAGTCAAAAACAAAATTGTAAACGTAATTCATATATTTATAAAATTAAGAATACGTAAGAATGTAGCAGAAATTAGATATAAAAAATAGACTACTTTAGATTAATCAGAAACGTTAGAAAATTAACTGCAATTATAAATAAGTATCAGCATAAATACGGATTGTCCACTAGACCCCAATATCCGCGGTATCCGCTTACAAACATTAACTACATAAGAATTGATATATTTTTATTTTTGCATTGTTCATCCATCCAGAAATTTAAAATCAACCTAAAATATTTTAAGAAACATAATTCTGAGCAATTCTTGAAAAAATTATTTTCTCATGTTTTATTAATTTGGACACTTTATTCTGCAAATAAATGAGTAGTATATTCCATGCTGTAGTAAATAAAAAACAATAATTTAATTTAAATATTGTTGCTAGTTAAATAGTAATAGGTTTATTTACCACGCATAAGTTTATTTGTTACGGCGGCAAGCGCTCAGCCGAGAGACGACCAGAATGACAAATTTAGACATTTATAGCAGTGTTTTCTATCACTATCTACGAGCACTATTTTTGTAGCTTTACACTCGAAGAATATGCGTTCAGTATCTCTTAAATTTGCCTAATAATTATTTTTAAAATAAAATATTTATATATTGTTATTACAAATCATACTTATGTATTTATTCACGTAAGTATTAACGCCACAACAATCTGTATTATTTCGTCATACTATTTTTTATAATTTTTTTACGAGTGGTAATTAAATTAATTTGGTTGAATTGTATGTTATTTTTGCAACTAAACAGTTTTATTGGTGAAACATGTATATTTGTACTATAATATAGATTATAATAAAAGAACTAAATTTGTTATTATAATGAAAATATTGATAATTGTATGGAAATTTATACTATAGTTGTCGGAAGTACATTGCATAGAAAACTATACAATGAAAACACTGAATTCTCTGTCAAAACATCTGTATAATTGTAAAAGTAGAATAAGTCCGAATGAAAAAGGCTTCAGGCTTAATTGGTAATTGTTAAAAAAACTCTCATCAGTTAACACGTTGCAACTAACTAAGTAAACGTGCATTACTTACCTAAGATACTGTATCATAGTTTAAATACAAAACATGTTTCCTCCGGTAAAAAAATAGAAAAAAACATAGAAATATCATTTACATTAAATTGAGATAAAATCGGAGAATGTATATAACACAACGTATATAATTTTAACATTATCATTATATTTAGATTTATCCTATCCTTTTTTAAATATTATTTATACCAGTAATTATTCAAAGCCATTATATGAAGAATGTAAGGCAACAAAATTGAATAATATAAACACTGCCTTCACCGACTCGCCTTATTGCGCTTCTTTAGAAGTCCTCTATGTCTTACAAAGAAACATCGTCTTATTTATTACTCTACTGTCTATTTCTCAGTAATCGTAAGGATAAATCCTTCTTCCTTTTATTCTAAGAGCGAAGTTAGCATATTCTACAACTACGTTGTGCTGTAAACTTGACAATTTAAACATTCCCATTATAGTCTCGTCTTATTAATGTGCTGCTTGAGAGCTCTATATATTAAACAGAAAAAACAGGTTTTCAGTCTTTCTCTACTGGCTCTTTCCCTAATTGTACGGATAATTCTGTGAGTGAAGTTTCATCGAAGTACATTGTAATGTAAACGTAATAATTTAAATATTCATTTTATCGTCTTTCCTTATTGTTTTCCTTGAGAAGTACTGTATAAATTACAAAGTATCATCCTCTTCCGTCTTCCGTCTTGTCTCTTTCCCGCTATATCGATAAATACTTTTACATTTAATTGTATAGGTGAAGTAACCGAATCTCCAGCTACATTGTGCTGTATACGTTTCAATGTTAAAACTCCCTTCATTGTCTAACATTGTATCCTGCTGGGGATGTCTCCCATAAGTTACAAAGTATCATTGTTTCCGTGCTTTCGCTACTGTGTATTTCTAACTTATAATACTCTAACTTATAAATTTAACTGTATCAATAACTCATATTTTATTTAATTTAAGGATGGATTTAGGTCCAACTACATAGTGCAAAACAGTGCATTTTAACATTCTCTTTAACTCCTTATTGTTGTTTCTTTAGAAGAATTCATCAAATAAATACATTGCATTAGATAAATACCATTACAAGGGTACATCTTCTCGTCTCTTTCTTACGCTTCTTTCTGGCTGCGGATGCGAGTCCTTAGCCCTTATCCCCTAAATTTGAATAGGTTTTTATAAAGCATAACATTTTGTAACATGATATTTAAAAAAGCATGTGTGATAATAAAACGAAAAGGTTCATTCCGATCATAATGATTTCTATTTACTCAATCTTATATTGCAATTGAAAGCAATGAAGCTATGAATATAAATAATAGTATTACATATCTTAATGAATAAGAAGAGAAAAGTAAACAAACAAATTTAATGAATTGGCATCGATACATGCAACTTGATTCGGCAGCTTCTAATTTTTTAATATGCATATTGAATTATTATGTTAAATTTATTAAAACATTGGTATTATAAATTTTTCAAATAATTGCCTTTCTTTTTTAATCTGCTTTATAATATATTTTATTCAAAGATGTATTTCAGAATTTATATTTTATAAATAAAACTAATAGGCCTATGAACATTTTTAGTGTATTTTGACCATTTTAAACATTACCACATTAGTTTTTCTTGAGAAATAATGTATACATTACATAGAAACATGGTTTTCTGTATTTCTCTACTGACTCTTCCCCTAACTGTAAGGATAAATTCTATGACTGAAGTTTCATCAAAGTACGATGTGCTGTAAACGTAACACTTTAACATTCCCTTCACCGTCTTTCCTTATTGTGCTCCTTAAGAAGTACTCTATAAATTTCAAAGTTTCATCGTCTTCTTTCTTTCTCTGTTGTCTCTTTCCCGCTAGCTGCAATACTTCTGCCTTTAATAGTAAGGGTGAAGGCAGCATCACTCTTAGTACTCTAGTAAGAGGGAGAAGGATACTCCCTTCCTTGTCTAATATTGTATCCTGCTGTGGATTTTCCCCATTGATTACAAAATATCATTGTTTCCATGCTTTTGCTATTGTGTATTTCTAACTAGTGATACTCTTCAAAGTACTTTAAAGTTCACAGAACCCTTCATTAGAACCACACTGCATTAAAAACATACAAACAGAACTCAAACCAAGGACAAAAGACATAACTAAATAAAATTTTAACAAATAAATACCACAAACAACAAGATTCTAATCAGTTGTGTGCAGAACGTTTGTAAATGTTTACATAGAACTAAAAATGTTTTGTTATTAGAAGGAAAATAGAATGATCTTAGGTCCAATCATCTGGTTGCCTTGATTTTAAAATTAATTGATGTGCGATGTCAAAATATTTTTAAATTTATCAGATTAGTATTTTAAATGTTGTTTGGCCCTAAATAGTAAATTCCTTTTAGCCTGAAGCAATTTTCTGATTTGATTTAATTGTTTTGAATCGCATGAGCAGATCATAATTTCATAATTCATTTCATTTCATTTTTCTGTCATAATTTTGATGAACAACATTAAATCGATGATTGGTCATTCTCACTCTTAATGGAGTGATGGTTTTTTCAATATAGTCTTTGGGACAGAATTTACAGGTTAGTTGATAAATTATGTTTTTTGTAGTGCAATCAATGTTACCTTTGATAGGATATTCTTTTTCAGTTCTGCTACTTTTAAACGATTTAGAATTTATTAACATCTTAAAAATGCCGCATCTTGGCTTGTTACAAGAATTGCACACGTTACATTTGATGTTGTTACTTTTTGGATTGCCCTCATAGTTTAATTTCGGTCTAGAGAGAATGTTTTGTAAATTTTGAGGTTTTTTAAAAATTACTTTGGAGGGTTTAGAATAAAAAAAATTATAATTTCAGGGAAAGATTCCAGAATACGAAAAGAAACCTTTAGAATTTTGCTGATTTTTAATGAAGGCTAGGAAAATATTGGGTGATAAATTTAGGATCATTAGGATTAATAGGATTAATAGGACTGGCAATGTTTTTAGGTGCTCTGATTTGTCTATGAACAAGACTTTTTGGATACCACCTTTCAAAAATTACATTAGACAGTCTGTTCATGTAGTTATGGAAGTCATATTGATTGCTACAAAGATTTTTTGGCCTTATTAATAAACTCTTGGGAATAGATTTTTTTATGTGAACTGGATGGCAGCTATTGAAATTCAAATATTGCATTTTGATTGGGATTTGGGATGCATTTTTATTCTTTGACATAAATTTTTGTTTTCAAATTATGATTCTCAATAAATACGTTAGTATCCAAGAATTTTACTGAATCCGGTGAGATAGACAATGAAAATTTTAAAATGCCAAATTTATTGCGAAAAAAGAAAGTCGTTAAGTTCTTTGATACCATGCTGCCATATTATAGAAACATTTACTCCATGATCGTTTGCCCCGGCCTGGTGAGTCAAGGTACAAACAGGTTATGAGAACCATTGCAACCGTCACTTTTATACCGGACTCGTTAGCCCTAACAACTATTATTGAGGAATTTTAATTAATTATTTTTTCTATTCAACTACAACTAATTAATGGTGGAATGTTGAACTGTGCTATATGTATATATTAAATAAAAATGTACTTTACTAGCAAAGGACTTATTAAATTCATTATGTACGTAACCAGATTCAACATGTTACGTTGTTGTAGAGAACACCTCTCCAATTTCTGTCTTTCAATTAACATCATTTGCTGGATATTATAAAATAGTTCCTATTTATGGATAGCTGCCTTTGTCCCCCATACGATATATATATATATATATATATATATATATATATATATATATATATATATATATATATATATATATATATATATACAAAATAGTGAAGGTTTCATAATTTTGCAGAAAACCCTTTTATAATAGATATGTCCATGTAAGAGACATGATTCGATGAATCTATTTCTAAGTGAGAGCATACGTAGGGTTACTTATACCAAGTATATGATATTCAGGCAATGTATATACTGTATATTACATTGCAAATACCCCAAACTTGTTCTTCTATCCTCGCTACGATATGGAAGATAAGATTAACTCTGCATTCTAAATGTGGCCAGAACCCTCCTGTTTACCTCAGTGACACGTTTTCTTGTTATGAAAATTGAACTCGCTGTTGTTTGCCTAGAATAAATTTATCAAGTTTGTTTTTTATACAAATAATAATATATAAGATCCCCCGTATAATTGTGTGAAATAAAAATCCCATTCTGTTTGTAAGCATGATTAAACGTTTCTATTTATAATTAAATTTGAGGTTGAATTTTTTTTAAATACCTAATTTTTTACAATGATCCTGTAATGCCTTTCTGTTTGTAGCTAAGCATAACAAATATTGCTTAAATTTAACAAATTATCAATAATTCATCGAGATTAAATTTGACATAGAACTCAAATCACGTGATATTTTATGTTATAAGCTTAGAACAACTAATTATATAATATATATAATTAGTTTTTACATTAGACTGATGGGTAACAGCAATAGCCAAACAAGCACGATAAATAAATATTCAACAGACTTTGAACTATCAAATGACATTTTAACATGTGTTATATTAGTACTTATGACCTATCTACACCAACATCAACTTTTGATGATATGGTATGTAGATTTTTATTATACAGTTCTGTAAAACCCAAGAAAAATAGCAAGTAATCTGAATTTATAATACAGTAAGATATTTTTTGGGATAGATTCCTATGTAGACATTACATTAAGCTTGAAAGATCATTACGAAATGTAAAAAATTTAGATTTATGATGGCAGATGACCAATGATGGAATTTGCATGAGCTTATTTGAAGCATCAGTAGGTTGAATCAGTTTCTCTTTGGTCTGCCAAAATATGTAAATGTTTCTTTCTGTATGTATTTCTACAGTATATCTTCACAATGAAATGAGCTATAGACTTTAATTATTGCATCCAAACTCAGCGACCGTGACTCGCGATGTGACGCATTCCTCTCTTGTCGAAAGAGAATGTTCAGAAACCGAGATAAAACTTCATTCTATCCAAAAAGTTGGGCTGTATGTCTGCAAACTTGACAGAAACGATTTACAGAAAAACATATTTTTTCGAAATTGAAATAAAATCAATACAAGGAACCACATCGCTTTCTACTTTGCCAAATTATACGTTGTTATAACAGATACACATTCAAATGATATACATAATTACTTGAATATATTAATTAAACACGAATTAGTAAAACATAACTAAATTATTACTTGTTATTAGTTCAATTTAAAAGTAAACTAAATCCTGTATAATTATTAAATTTTGCTTGAATTGCTTAATTTTTTTTTATTATCCTGTAACGCCTTTCTCTGCCTAATCTAAATGTATCAATACTTTATATTTTCTTTAATTTTAGGACAGATTTACGTTATTCCCCAACTATACAGTGCTAGAACATTACACGAGTTATCATTATCTTCAACAAATTTCCCCTTTATTGTTGTTTCTTCAGAAATATTCATTAAATAAACACATTCCATAAGATAAATACCATATAAATATACATCTTCTCCTTTCTTGCTCACGTCTGTTTCTGGCTACGGAAATGAGTCCTTATCCCTGGAATTAAGGATATAAACCTGGAATAAAGTTGTTTAGTACATAAAATTATATAAAGCGGTGATAAAATGAACAAGCTTATTCTGATCATAATGATTTGCATTTACTCAATTCAATATTGCATTTGAAAACATAAAACTACAAATATATATATATATATACTATTATATATATATATACTATTATATATATATATATATATATATATATATATATATATATATATATACTATTATATATATATATATATATATATATATATATATATATATATATATATTAGTATAAAATCTCTGAATGCATAAAGAAAGAAAAGTTAACTAACATATTTTAATTAAATTGGGATTGATATAAGTTACACAATGCGGCAGCTAGTATTTTTTTAATATGCATATATTTGAATTGTTATATTAGATTTATTATAACATTAATATTATATTGCTCATATTATTGCCTCTCTTTTTTTCCTGGGATACTTTTCAAATATTTTGTATTTGACCTATTTGTAATGGTAGACATCTTGAATTAATTATTTTTCATTTACAGATGTATGTAAGATTTGCTATTGTATAAATAAAACTATTTTATGTACGAATGTTTCTCAGTTTATTTTAGCTTTTGAAACAAACAAAACTTATAGTTATATTGTAAAGCCTATTAAGTACATATTGTCTTGAGACCAATTTATAAATGACAACGGCAGGGAAAATTAAACTGTGTAATTACAAACTTCTTTCTGCCACGGTGGGTGTTATTCACTCGTGAAATTGTCATTTACATTTCCACTTGGTAATCACAAGTAGTTTTTGGTACATTCCATAATATAGTAAAGTATGTAAACATGTGCACTCAGTTATATAGGTCAAAAAGTGACTGATAATTGTTGCAATAAAACTACTTAAGTAATAGTTTATCATCGTTGGAAATAAAAAATTCAATCCTAGATGTATCCTAACCAAAAGAATGTAAACAGAGAGTATATAAACATCCCTAAATTGTACATAAACATCCCTATCTAATGCTATAAGAGGTGTTAGCAGTAGAGATCATTAGTTAGTGTTGATATACGGCAATGTTTATCCTTTTTTTCTGATATTGGAATTTAATTTATTGATGATAACCAATCCAAGGGGCAGTGCAGAAAAATAAACTTCATTATGGATTCAATTAAAATGTTCATTTTAATAGTATATACGAAATGCCTGGTGCCACAGTTAGTTATTCGATGGTACTTGTTGTCATTCATCGCCTATAAAAAACCGACGATCAGTGGTGAAACTTTTATTTTATTAAGGATTCAATAAACATTTTCATTTTAATAGTCTATACAAAATACCTGGCGCCATATTAAGTTTATTTGATGGTATTTCAATTTTTTTATTAATTGCTAGTAAACAACGGAGGAACAGCGCTGAAAATTAATTTCACAATTGAGCCAATTAAACCAGCCAAAAATTTTTTTGTTCAGGAATCTGTGTGAAATACCTGGTGTCGTAATGAGTGTATTCCACTCGCTTCCCGTGACGCTTGACTTGACATTAATATGCATGAAACACTTCACCAATCCAATATAAGTGGATTTATTAAATAAATCTTCGTGTAAAATAAAAGCATTCAAAATATTTGCAAATTTTAATAATTATTAGGTAAATTATAATACATTAATTATAACATAGTACTTATGGTAATATGGATCAATGTAAGATTGATTATAATTTACAGTTCTTTTAGATTGCACACCCTTATTAGTACATTATTACTCATCCCTACAACGACCCTTTCATTCAACTCTATCAAACATCGTGTTTTCTCACGAATTAAATAAACAAAAGAGCATTGAAAACTTTTGTAGTGAACAATTGTAGTGCCAGAATACGTAAGCAACACATTTATAAACCATGCACTAATGTGAACGTGAACCGAAGCTAACCTATAACTTAAAACGTTTCTTATCATCATTTCATTAGATTTGATTATATAGCTACAACAATTCTAGGGCAGTAAAAAATCTTATATATTAAGTTCAAAAAACTTTGTGTTTTAGTGAAAGTACTTATAATGTAACGAAAGAGCTCACTTTGATAATTTGATTTTTTGATTTCGCTTGATTTCAGTCCTAATGATTTCAAGATTCCGAGGTTAAGTAAAATTGTGACCTGTTATAGGCTTAGGTTTTGCTCTTGTAGGAACATTCAAAATCGCTATTTCCTCGATTTATCATTGCTAATGAAAACTACTCTTTTGTCTGGTTTCTTGATTTGTGATTCAATTTATAATGGTACAGACTCATTGTACTCGCTGCTTCCTCAAATGTTGTCATTAATTCGAAAAAGTGTTTAAGTGTAATGTAAACATGCTGTTACACGTGTCAAAAGAATCCAATTCAAGTTCCTTTGAAACAAGTTTAGATTTAAATTTCTATATATAAATAAATAAAATTGTATATACATTTTAAATTAAAATTAGTTCAAAGTACACTTGATGAGAGTTCAATCTTACTCCTAGAACGTCCATAATTCTAAAGATTATAGATTTATAACATAGGATACTGGATGATGTCATTGTGTTGACAAAATACGTTGTAACGTCGAAATATCGAGACATGTCAGAGTTTAAATTTATAATTCATTAAACTAACTGGTTTGAGTTCGTTACTGCCACCACCTATAGATGTATAGTTAGATAATGGAATTGCCATTTCTATTTGTAGCACATAAGCTGAATGGTAATTATGTATTTAAAAGTACAAAATTCTGTAAACTGCGTAGGACGTGTCATTGCAGTTATTTAATCAGTTGTTAACACCTTTTCCTATATTTACTGCAAGGAAATTGTCTTAGTTTTAATATTCTGCCTTTTTTAAGAGTATTATTTGATAATATGTGTTTTTTCTTGTAACCAATTAATGTAATTTTTTAAAGTGAATTCAGTTTTAGAAAAAATTCAATAGATGTGGAAATCAATTAGTATGATACAAGTCGTATATTTACTAGAATCAATAATCGATCGAGTTAAACCGTTGACCGAGGAGGAGATGGAAGTTGCAAAGAAACGCCGGAAAGTTTGTTTACTTTCGCAAATTGTTAAAGGGAGTGAAAGGTGGTGGCGCCGCTAGGTCTATATGGTCCAGCCAATCTGTACAACTGTGTTTGAAGACAATTTTAGATTCAATCTATGAGAGATTACTAGAGATGTTTCATTCATTCCATAATTTTATAAATACCTTAGTAAAATTCAAAGTGTTTCACCCAACTCGTAGAGTATGTTTCGTAGACAAACTGGTATACTTAAACTGTTTTAAAATATTTCCCACTAAATTAATCATAATGAATCTCGATAAAATAAACATTAAACTTTTTAGGTATGAAGATTAAAATTTTTTTACCTAACAATGCCTTGTTAAACAAACAATTCTTGAAGTTGGGAAAAACAAGAACATGCCCAAACGATGCTGCTGAGAGAGATAGGATGTTTTAAAAAGTTACTGAATTAGTTTATACCATAGATTTAGTAAAGTATTCAAAAGTCCTTCACGTTCGTCATAACTAATGGTTATCAATGCTTGATAGTCAATGCGTACCCCATCTTCCTAGGAATGTCTCCTTGCGCCCGTGATACGTGTAAAATAATAGTCCTGAAATAAAATTCCGATAACACCATTTTGGTCGTTGCAACTTAGAACTACATTCATACTAGGAACGTAATGTTTCTCTGTTGAACCCAGACTGTGTGTATTGCTCGGTTTTGAAGTAAACTAATATTAATATTCATGGCTACACCAACACTTTCAAGAAATGATTGGTTTCTAAATAGCAAAAAATTGACAAGGATTAAAATGCAGAATACATAGTGTGTCTGCGATGAATCAAGCTTTAGTGTTTTTCCTATTTTTACTTTTAAAACTATCAGAGTAGTATTTTTATGTAAAGTTATAAGTCAGCGTATTGCAAAGATGTACATTGAATAAATCAACGCTTATTGAAGACCTTTTACAGGTTATGTAATCGTTTATGCATACTAATACCACAGAGCTGGTTAATTTCAGGTACTTGGTGCACTGCTCTTAGATGTAATAGTAGACTAAGCTTTTGTTGACAGTTCCTAATGCGTTATATAGTTCTTAAAGAAAGTATTTGTTATTCAAATTCAAATTATTAGTATATACCAACAATCATAAACGTTATTGATTTGTTCTGAGATTTAGAACTGGATAATTGTAGGGATGCTAATTTAAAGCTGTATTAATTTTGCACATTTATTTTCATGATTTAATATGGGAGGCAATGTTAAATGTGATAAAAGTGACTGATTTCACAATACATTGGCGTCTGTACATGTTTTACAGGTAATATGTATGTAACTCCTGCTACATATTTCATTAACTGCCAATAGTTATTGTTGATAGTTACTCTATATCTACTTCATACTAAAATCGTCTACTTGTAGACTAATATTATAGCAAATCATTGTAATTTAAAATTGTATTTATTATTAATTTACTCACAGTTACAAGATATATTTGAAACTATTTGTAAAATAAAATTTAAATATAATTTTTCCAGCTCATATTATTAAATAAAAAATTTTTAAACCCTATAAATGTAAAAATCTTCCTCTATGACAAGAGGGTAACAAAGATTATAAGTATTGTTAAAGAAGAAATTTAATGTTTACTATTGTCTGTTTCCTTTAATGACATAATTAATACTTATGGTTGTGATATCTTGTCTGCAATAGTATACAATAATCAGGTCACAAAAGGAGTAAACAAACAGTTTTATATGCAGTGTTTGTAAAGCGATTGTTCTTTGTAGAAAATCAATAATGTGGAATAGAGCGTGGTGACATATATCTTCTTAACGTGCTTTAGACGATTTAACCGTGTAAACGTCAATACATTTTAAAAGTTTTACTTTTTACCAAACTTCTTCCACCAAATTTACAACTTCCCTTAGCAGTCGAGTTGGGGATGAAAATAACTCAAAAGAAACCAGTCAAATTGACTGCTGGATTTAATTTTTTTAAAGGAAAGGCTAAACTATGACTAACTATATACTATTAATTGAATAACTATCAAGGGCAAACTTAAAAAAACTGGAGATAATATTCTTGGCTTACTCAGGAAGTTGTAATTTCATTATTCCAATAGTCGCTAACTTGTCAATAATCCGCTGGATAATGCAGTTCCTTTCTGTAAATCTAACTATTTGGTTTTCAGGTTATTACTAACTATTTCAAATTTCTGAACTGTTTAGCACAGATAGAATTACGTGTGTAAGTACACCGATTCTTTTTAAGGATTATAAGAAATCGTTAATCAATTATCTAGATAAAAACCGATTAGACGGTAAAACAAAAACATTTACACAAGTCAATTATAAAAACTTAAAATCAGAACGAATTAGTTAACCAGTTGCTATTAGTTACTTAACTTCAGGAGCATTGTGATGAAAGGTGAATCCAGACCAACAATAAGGTAACATTACAAATTCGTATACATTTGCTCCAAAAAACTGCGCAAACTTTAAAAAAATATTTTGACAACTTTAACAAATAATGAAACATTGTCTTGAACTAATAAAACGAAAAAGCTGAGTTTAATATTAAAAATTTCTCACCTACTTACAGGCAAAATATTGTCAATAACCTACTAAATCACTACATTAACTAACTAACTTATAATTGCATTGAATATCTTAGAGAATTGTAGTGAAGCTCATATGGTTGTTTTGTGTGTGTATATAATTTGTACTATTGGCTTTACATTCTTAAAAAAGCACAGTTTACATTAAATTGTTTCATTCTACCCTCCTGTATGCCATTGGTGAAGATAAAACTACCTTTAGGTATGTACACATAACTTATAAACCGTTGGTGTGTATAAGTTAAAATGTAATTTTATTGTTAAAGTAATAGTGGTGGAGATTTACAATGGATTATAATCTTAAATATATAATTGTGTATTTCTAGTTGTTTACCAATAATAAGTGTAACAATAAATCACATTACAAATAATATTTTCTCTCCTGGGAAAAACACGTAGTTCCAAAACTTACGTGTGTATTACCAATTGGTATACCTTTCGTGAATAACTATCAAATTTTATGTTATTGGCACACAATAACTAAAAGAAATACTTTTCAACTATATTTTAAGTATTTGAGATGAAGTTATATAAGCGAATAAAGATTTATACATAAAAATTACTATTTTAACAAATATGTTATTAAGTTTGAAAATAACTTCAACATAAGTAAAAATAATTAAACAAAATATCATTGAGAATGCCTCATGAAATGTGCAGAGATAATTTCAGATGAAGTGAGAGATTTCAACATTCAACTTTGTTACAACTCGTGTGTTTAGAGAATACTAGGGCAATCTACTTTTAGCCTAAAGACGGTAGGATATAACATTGCGTGGCTACGTATATTTTACGGCCTTAAGCCTTTATTTTATAAATGTTTTGATAATTTTTCCATAACGTGTTATGTATTATTCTTGCAGTGAGTAAAGCGATTCATAAAAACACTATGTTTAGTAATCAATGTGGAACAGCTAAGTGATATAAGTAAATATCAACAAATACTTCTGTTATTATAACTCGGTAATATATTTAATAAACGTTCAGTACAGTTGTTACATAAAAATTAAAATTATTATACTAAATAGTAATATAAATTTTCAATTTAATTATAATGTAAAATATCAATATAAATTATTAAATTATGCTATTAAAATGTAATATTTTTCAACAAATTATCTTGCAAGAAAGCTCTTATTTTTGCAAGGCGTCTTACATCATTCTGTAACTTTTAATACAACTTGCGTACAGATCTTATTGTTATTTCTTAGCTATAACAGGGATAGATCTCCAACTTTAAAACGATCAGAATTTATTTTTAATTATACGTTATAGAGCGTAAGATTTTGTTTCTCCATTGACGCAGCCTTGTTTAATTACGCTTAAGTTTTGTCAAGAACACACTGCAGGCAGGTATATATTATGGTATTTTTTTCACAGTAAGTCTAAACCACCAATCCTCCCACTCAGAATTGACAATTAAAAGTTCGATCCAGCCCAACCCTAGAAAGACGGCATAAACTGAAGTAAGCTACATACACACTTAAAAAGTGTCCTTTCCCCCAGTTGCTCATTAGAAAACAGCATTAGGGAAAGAAAAGATAAACTATAAATGTCTTTAAATGTTTATAAAATATACATATATGTGTAGTTAGATTTGTAAAAGAACAAATGTTTTAAATTAGCAACGTAAGAGAAAATAAATGTTAACAAGGCTACTTGAGAAGCGATTTGATACACTAACAAAGCGTGATAAATCCACATAACAAGAGTTATAACTCCACCGCAGCCTTAACGATGTAAGGACGTGAAAAAGGTGGCGTATCCTCTGAAGCATGCGTCGACATATCGTTGGATTCCTGTAGACACGTTTTGTAATCTCTACTTCAATTAAAGATACAACTATTTCATAGTGGTAAAAAGAATTTAAATAATATATAATAATTAAACTTAGTAACCATAATGTCTCTATTAATAATACCATTATTTAATCCGTAATCATATTGGTGGAGAAAAAGCGTAGTTCAAATGTGCACGCTGAAAGATTTTACGTACATAAACCCGAGAAACTTCGTTACTGTGAGTCGAATAAAACATCTATTTATTTGGACAATGGCAGATATCAAATACGTTGCATTTGATTTTGTATTTATACACTGGGTTAAGGATTTAAATTTTTTTTATGTTCCTTCATAAAGTATAACTAAGTAATGTTACCAGATGAGATACACCATCGTGAGTACTCCATAAAACTGAACTTTATATGATGTTATTGGACAAATTTTACAGCTTTGACAACATTTTGAGCCTGATGATTCAAAGTAGACACTAAAATACTAAACTTTAAAGGAGATAATTTTATAAGCGCTGTTTTACAGAATAAGGGCATAAAATAACGTAAAAACGATCATGGATTTATCAATAATAAAAAATTGCAATTTTTATTCTGTTACGAATCTAAATTTCTACGTCAGATTTCAGACACAGCAAACAAGAAGTGCAGATCATGTCTTTTAACTAATCTGAGCTTTTATATATGCGTGGAATGTAACATATTTTGTAACGAGTGATACATAGAACGAAAAAGCGTGCTCAGAAGAGAATCTCTCATGAGAGTGAGTGATTTTTAACGAGTAAACAACGCAGTGGTCTGTAAAGATTCGGAAATAAGAGAGTACTGAGAAGGCAATAGCCAAAGTTCGGAGGTATGCGAGTATGATAAGTTGAGCGTGTACATGAAGATAAAGATAATTCGGCATTAGTTAAAGTTATTTACGATACATATCTCAGGTTTTTTAATATTGGAAGATATAATCAGTAAGTTTTGTTGGCATACCTTCATTAGAACATACACTATTAACACTATTCATAAGTTAACGATGATTTTGAATTTATAAAAATCGGTTTCACTGATTTAACATGTCAATCGTTGAATAGAATTGTTGGAGTTACAATATATGTAGCCCATAGTGTATATATATATATATATATATATATATATATATATATATATATATAATGAGTAATATATGTGCGTATATATTACGCATTTTATTAGCTAAATAAAGGGAGGTGAAACCTGTTTTGTGAGAATAAAATGAAAGTAATAAATCATCTCACTTTTGTGTAAGCCCAATGTTTATTTTCCTAAGCCCATAGATTACGAGATACATGCATCTTTCTTTACACTTTTATATGCAATATGATAGCCCATGGCAACTCTATGTCTAATAAAAAGTTGAATAAACATAAGTATTTTACATTTGAACTAACCTTACTAACATCGTTAATTCTGTTGAAATATTTTAATGATGATTATGACTAGCGTTAATGGTTTGTAAAAAGGCACTTGACTTTGATAAAATGGAATGTTTTAAATAACAAGTTATACCTGTATTATAAAAAAATTGACAATGAGATGACAGAACTTGTGATAGACACTCAACTTTAAATATATAATTCTTTAAATAATCTCGGTAAGATCACGTACAAGTATATTCTACAATACACCATAATATAAATAAACAGAAATGAGAATACAATATCAGTAATGCACACTAGTTTAACTATATACTGTATTTGAAGCTACGCGTGCAAGCTGAGCGTTTGAACGTTTATCCACTAATTGTGAAATATAAAATGTGGCCATACTTTTTACGATCAACTTAAACATTATTAAGTTTAACATATAATTGTCTGGTAGTGAATAGGAAATTTTATATAAGGAAGAAACATACAGTGAAACAACTCCTATTGAACTATTCCTATAATATTATGTACTTAGTGTGTCTAACTAGAAATCCTGAGATCTAATGAGTCAAGTGAAATTTTCAAAAGTACCTCAGTAAATAAAGATCTATCGTTTTAAAACTAAAGCAGAACAAACATTTGGATACTTGTGACTATTATTTCACTATTTGTGGAGTACAAAAAGAAAAAATCCAGTTTCATATTTTTTTTTAATAATAAGATAAGTAAAACATAAACGTGCCCTTCTGCAAGATTTTTCTTTTCGTGGCATATCAATAAACGTATTTTTACTTAACTTACCAACCGATCTAACCACTTTTGTACATACAGTCGGTTGGTTTAGTTCAAAAAATTTAAATTTAAGAGTACATCACATGTTACTTATTTTTAGAGCATTTTAAAACCAAAGTATCTTTAAACTAAACCAAAGGGCTATCTCTAACCGCATTTAAATAAGGAAGATAACACGTATATTACATGTTCTAAAACTAACATAATTACATGGCATAGACTTTTTAAATAAATTATTCTACCTTTTAAGAAAGTCTTATTAAAAAGTAAAATTTGTTGGGGATCAAAAATATATCATATTTTTTACATTTAAAAAGTAAAATATTTCATCTGTATACATTCTTAATCTGTAACGAATTCCCTTCAAATGATATGTTCATATTGTTGTACAATACCTGTGCACAGATACGTTTAAATCAAAGTAACACGACAACTATTTTTAAATGTACTGTACTAAAGGACAACAGTATTCCCAGAATATCTAACCCTTTGTACTCTAAAAGCTTCGGTGACATTAAGGAAACTTTGTTATCGAAGCACTTTACATAAGTTTGTGGGGTTAAACTACACAATCTTGGTCGTTCATTATTGGATTTATTCAATCATAATTTCAATGTAGGAACTGAAATTAGCCTGAAATTAGTTGTTATATTGATGTTTAAAGTAGTTGCCTTTACCATTTCATTGGTTTTAATTTTTGAGAAGGGTCATACAAGATAATATACTTTTACATCAAGAGTTTGTGCTAACCTAAAACTTAATTACGAAGTTCTTTGCAAACCGTCTGTAGGTCCAGCCCTCCTTTCACGCAGACATCAGAATCTGACTTTGCCTTCTCAGTATTTTCTAGTTTCCGATGTTTTTAATGCTACTGCTTTGTTCAGTCGTTAAGACCATTACTCTTAATGGTTGGTAATAACTCGCTATTAGAAGAGCATCACTCGTCTGCAATGCGTCATATTACACACGAGTATAAGAGGACGTAGTTCCTAAAAGCCATAATAAAAAGCATTTTTTTATCATAGGGAGGCAATTTTTTTAATTGGGTGATACAAAGAAGAGAAATTAAAACTGTCTCGTTTGACGAAGCGAAATCTGACGAGAAAATAGAGCCTTACAATAAATGCAAAACTACTGTATATAATTATTAATAAATCCATTAATATATCCTCTATCAGGTTATTCAGACTTTTACCATATTTAGAACCATCACAATATGATACATTTGACCAAACTTAATACTCCTATGCTTTTGTGCTCTAAATCAAGCGCTAAAACTTCTTTGGATTCTCTGACTTTATATATATATATATATATATATATATATATATATATATATATATATATATATTATAAACTGTGAAGTCTTATCAATTTCACGTCATGAACAGTTTATGTAATGTAATAGTCCGTTAAATACTCAAGACTGTGTATCTCGCCTCCTGATCACATATAAAATAGTAAACAAAAAAACTTTTAATATTTGTCCAGTGAAAATAATAATTATATTGGATTTACATTAAAGAAGTTTCATTGGGTTAGGTTTAATACTTTTCTGCTCCTTTATGATAGCATTAAATGGTGAAGTTATGGCCTTTCAATAATTAAGATATGGATGTTTACGTTGTTTGTTTGAACATTGACATATTATTCGGACGCCATAAAGTAATGCCATCGTTATATATTTTTTATCCCTTAACTTATTTATTTATAATTATAATATTTCTATATTACTGTAACAGTTTAAGAGTTTACCATACTATTACCTTACTACCATACTATTATCAATACCTTGTTGCCTGGAATTTTAATAATTGGTATTTTGAGTATCCTTTTTCTTTTTTGCACTTTATTAATACTATGGATAATGTGACATGAAATTCTGTCGTTAATTATTGCTATGAAAAGTTTATAGTGTTTAAATTTTAGTTTATTATACAATTACCCATATACCTTAAAGGGTTTTACATCTGAAAAAGAGGACAAATTACAATCGAGGATACGTATTCTCCTTTTTTGTCGGTTTTCTGTAGCTTATAACGATGGAAAATTTAAAAATTCTATTATATTTTTATTATTATAAACCCTTAACATATTTTTATCAATATATGATCCGGCATTTAATACTTCATGTTTGTTATGACTCGTAATTAACTGTTTGCAGCGTTTTAATATCCATCCATATCCAGCATTAGAATTATTTGTCTGCTCTCGATACAATTATTTATTGAATTTTGCGTAATAAAAATCATCACTACTGTATATTTCATCAGATTTTATTGTAAAATACATTGGATAAGTTCGTTGTTCGCCGTTCACTAAAGTTATTTAATATTCGCATTCTTAAAAGATATAGGCTATCATATTTTTAAAATGTTTTAAGAAGTTTACTACAAAAATATGGAAATGTATTACAATCCCAAAATATTTAAAGCAAATAGGCCAATGTCATTGACATGACTAACAGAGTTTAACTGATATTTATAGTTCAAAGAATGATTACAATATTAATATAGATTTTCAAAATGAGGTTACAAATGCGATTTGTTATGTTGTTTCTGAGAAAATGTTAGCATATAATGCATTGAAAATAATATTAAATAAGTTTATTAATGGCGTGAATAAAAATAATTTATTTAGGAGTTTTTAAAAGAATTTGTATTTAATTCCGATTTGGCAGTTCTGAGTTTCCAGTTGTATTTTTAAAATTATTAATTTGTTTGTAACAGATAATTCAGTTGTTTTGCATAGATTTTACTGTGGGTTTATCTGATTTTATCTAAGTTTTTATTTTTTATCAAGGTTGAAGAGATTTTTCTGTTGTGTTCTACGAATTTTTTCATTAGTTTATGTATTTAAGGTAGGAATTGTTATCTTATGGGTATAACAATAATTTCACTGAGACAAAATGGTAGAAAAAGTGAACAAGATATAGGTACTGTTTTAAAAATTATTTCAACAGTCATCACACAAACCTTACACGAGTGGAAAGCAAAATTCGTACTTTTTGCTGAGCCGTTACTTTATATGTATTTATATAATAATAGGCGATACAAAAGGTCAAATTAATAAACTGATGTAGTTTTTTCAGCTGAAGCGGCCTTTTACACGAATAAATTTAAGCCAAACTGACATTTTAAACAATCATTCTGGTCTACTACTTTGGTGTAATTAATGTTTTTCTTAGTCTTATAAATCTTTAACACTCGGAACAGCACATTTTAAAAGTTGCTGTAAGATATTTGCTGCAAATAAAGAAACGAGACTTTAAAAGATAATATAAAGTAGTATTTGGTAAAGTGTTCAGAAAATATTTTTACCTTTGTTCGGTTATTTTCCAATGTTGACGTATTTAACAGTATCCGGGAAATGTATAATACTACTGTGCGAGTGACTGCACAGATAATCTTTCACGCACCTGCAACTACACAGCTGATACCCTGCATTGCATGCATAATTTGGCAGCATCCATGTTACCATTTTCAATTCCTAGGAGAAGTCGGCCTGTTAGAGCTTTATGGGCATAGCATATCTTGGTTCTTAAGAGATTTTTCCTGCATTTGTAAATTTCCTGATTTTTGACATTATAAGCTGTGTTGATTAAAGTTATAATTTCTATCGCCTCGTGAAGGATTCCATTTTTATGTGGTAAAATCTAACTTAATAAATATTAAAAAAACCGGCTACAAAGATCGGTATATGTTGTTTCTTTGTAATGTGTTTTATTACATTTATTGACGCGTGTGTTTACTAAATAATTTTCATTTACCTAATTAAAAATGCTAGTTCAAAATGAGTTTATATATTTTGAATTAATCTTTTGTATTGGAAGGAGGAAATATAAAACCAATACCAATGCGTTAATACCAGACAAGTAATTTAACATAGTATAAATATCTGCTTACAAATCTAGAGTTTCGAATTTTAAATGAGTTTTCGACCTCAACTGGAACAGATATTTCATGACCATTACAAACATTTAATTAATATTTTCTATATAGAACAAATTAAATAATTAGGTCATTCCATAAAAACATATTTATCATTACAAATAGGGTTTTTCTATCAACCTAAAAATAGAATACATAATCCCACATATTCAGTTATAAAACTGTAAGCTTCTGTTAAACTACAGTGGTATCATTTAAAACTAATCACTGAGCAACTAATTAAATTCATGAATGAATATCCAATAATCCAATTATAATTACTTTTGTATCTCCTTAATCAGTGAATTTTTGATAAGTTGTAACCATACATTGTCTTTGGCGGGCCTTTTATTTTTTTGTACTACTTTTATGTCAATCGCCGTTGCTTTTTTAAAACTAATGTAATGGTATTTTAATTGGTTCTTAGTATTTTATAGTCACTGAGTGTGCAATTATTTAGCATGCAATGTTTTATATTGAAGATGTGTATTGCTTTTCATAAACATACAATAATATAACACAGAAATATGTTTTGTAAACTAAATTCACAAAAGAACTAAATATCTAACAAATAGTAATGACCAAAATATGTAATATAACCAATTTTATACTTTAGTTATTAAAAAAAAAAAAAATTACTGAGAAGTATATTTAATAGCCCTTCATAATTTTATTCAAGAGATGGTGGGAAATTTGTTTTATGACACACAAAATTTAAATATATCATACAACCAACAGCATTAACTTATGTAATGAAGGAGGAGGAGCTCTTCTTCTTGGAATATAAATTTTCTATTATTTTACTAAAGAAAAACTCACAATTATCCAATAATTTGTGTTTTTATTATTGGATAATTGTGAGTTTTTCTTTAGTAAAATAATAGAAAAAAAATAATAAAAAATAATTCAAGATTCAGAAATGTGCAAGTATAATGACGATAACCATTTATGATCTGTTAAATTATCGTGTGAGGATGTAATGAAGATTTACTTTGTAAATGACATAATTCATAGGTTTTTCTTTGATAATTACACAGTTTAATAATTTTAATTCTTCTTTACCTTTATCAGTTTCTGGTAACATAACTAATTTCGTTTCTTCTTATCAAGCCACTCAAGCGTAATTCATGGGTTTACATAAGCAAATGACTATACTATGGAAAGACCATCAATTACTATCTTTAATATACATTGCATGTGTATATGTAATTATAGGCATGTAATATTAGTACAGGTTCATACTTTTATATAGTTATTACATTTATACATTGCAAAATACGAAATAATTGGCATATTATAATAGTATATGTAATTACATCACGTCTTAGGTACCGTATTACTTATTATAGTATAGGATGTAAGCCACGATATAATGTTAAGTGAATTCAATATGAATTAAGGCTGCTTGTTTACAATATAAGAGAGAAAGTAAAGTTAAGAGTATTTTCTGTTTGCAACGAAAAGCTTTTCACTTGTGTCTCAGATATGCTTCACTGGATCCACATCCACATTCAAAGTCATTATTTTTAATCCCAACGCTTGTTCAATAATAATATATTTATATCTGTTA
Source organism: Homalodisca vitripennis (assembly GCF_021130785.1). Classification (NCBI taxonomy): domain Eukaryota; kingdom Metazoa; phylum Arthropoda; class Insecta; order Hemiptera; family Cicadellidae; genus Homalodisca; species Homalodisca vitripennis. The sequence goes on from NC_060212.1 coordinate 52,840,023, forward strand.
TACAAAATCCGATAAATATTTTGCAACAAAATGTTGTATTTTCAAATATCATAGAATTTTACGATTAGGACAAAACATTCCAGTAATATATGTACAACCTTCCGCCTAATTTTATCTCCCGAAATTATCAGACCTATGGGCTTAAATCCTTATGGGACTCAATCCAGCGGGCGAAAATATGTTTCCTGCACCCGTGTTCCTCTAGTATACTCAAAACACATTGGATCCAAAATAAACGGTTTGTTGAAGACCATTTAATAATTTTATTTAATGGCAAAACTGTAAATGTAACATATATTTGAAGAGACATGAAATTGGTTTCCTGTGATATTACGAAGCAGTATATTTGCAGTAAATGATGGGAAAAAATTAAGAAATCTGGAACTAACATGATTTAATAAACTATTTACTTTGGCATTTACATATTTATTTACAATTTGAGGAAACATAAAGTGCAGTGAGCCACGTTAATATAGCAAATGAAAACAAAAAGCAATGAAAAAACAATAAATGTAATTTATATAACAGAAATTTGTAGCGTCCGTCTTTCACAGATTAGGCATACTATACTGATTATGTATAAAAGTTCTGATATACTGCCTCTAATAAACCAAGGTAATAGGATAATTCAACATTTGATGAACAGGGATTGGAAAGCAAGAGCATAGTTAAGTTTATACATATTCCAACCTTCGAAATACGAATACCGGGAGTAAAGACAAAGGCAATCGAGCAAATTAGATATACTTTTACTCATAAGGAACAGAACTAACCGAAAATATAATTATAAAATCTCAAAAAATTTAAAAAGGTCACGTATTTGTGTTTATGCCCACGTAGGTTTCTCAACATAATATCTCGAGAAACGTTTAAAACAATTTAGAGATTTTAGCACCAATTTAGGCTTTTAAAAAGTAAGGTACCGGTGAAATAAAAGTATTCACTCTATCTTTTATACCCGAAATAGAATAATAAGGACCAGAAATTACGCTTTTTACCCCTAGTAGGCTTCTCAGTTAAACATATGAATATATGTACCTGTAAACGTAAATTTAAATAATAGTTATATTGATAAATCATTCTTTTAAGAATATAATGTATTGGGTAATAATTATCGATTTTATAATGCTTACTCAAAATCTGAGATTTCATTGTAAATGCGATTTACATAACCAATATAATATTTATGCTTCAACCTTAAATTCGTTTATAATTTGCAATCAGGTCCAGAAAGTAACGTAAATTAAATTAATTTAGTAGTTTTTGAGATAAAAAAATCAACTAATCTCATAATACAGGCTATAAGATTAATAGACAACAATTTGTAAAACATTTAACTGTTTTGCCTATTATATACTGTACTGTAGGTTTTCTCACTTTGTATATCAATTGGTTTCCTCTTCTTTAATTTTTTCATAAATTTAATTTGATATGTAACTTATTTCTTTACATTATTTACTTATTTTTAGGAACTATTATCGTGTGCACGTGTTTTTAAAATACCTATTTTATACTAATTGTTGTACAATATTATCAACATTGTAAAAGCCTCAGACATTGAAAGTTAACGATATATTGAAGGCCATTCGGTTTAACTTACTTTAATTTAAATTTAATATTAATATATTATTAGAAAATATACCCTGCACAATTGAAAATGCGTGTAAAAAAGTTTACATATTCTTATACGATAAAATGTTTGCTTTTATTTTATTGTTATATAAATAACAATAAGGACATAAGTACTTATGAATTACCATTCTATCGTTAACGTATTTATGATGTCACAATGAATAATTTTTGCTAATCACCGATCACAAATCACAAGAATTACTTCAATTATTCTTAGGAAACACGTATTTTCTGAATATTATGAAAATAACAGATTTGATTTACTTCTCGAAATGATATTTACTTCTATTTATATTACAAAGTGGAGATTAAAAAGCTTTAAGGGGAGCAGGTCGATGAAAATTAAAAAAAAATTAGAAAACATTTTTATTGCATTTTTTAATAGTTTAAAGTGTGTATTTTAAAAATATGTAAGTATTAATGCTCAAATAAATTTATAAATTAACCAAAAAAAAATTCACAAACAAAAGATGTTCACTAGTTTTTTGCAGCAGTTCGTAAGATGTTGGCTGACACAATCATATATATCATGTGTGTTAGTTATAAGTATGTTATGGCTTTGCTCTGTTGGTCAACCTGGTACTGACAACTGGGAATACAGATGACAGAAAGAATATTGCTTTATTTGTTTTGATATGCTTAGGAGGTTATGTTATATGTGTTTGTGTCGGATAATTGTGTTTTACTAAAAGTGTTGCACTTTATTCATAGTTTAGTGGTAGATTAGGAGTGTGTATTGTTTCTTGAAGTGTTTTACAACTTCTTATAAACCATGCCAAGAGCAAAGGTTAGTTACAAAAATAAATCTAAACGTGAGTTTAGAGGAAACAAGTACCGTAAGTTGGACTCTAAATCTAGGCCTACCCAAACAGATTCTGCTAGCCCTAGCCCTAGGCCCTACTACTAATGCAAACATTAGCTCTGCTTCTAAAAAACTGTCCTTTGATAAATATGACAATTATGAAGGAACTGGAATGGGTAGTGTTATTTTGGATCTTAGTTTATTTAGTGAGCAATTAAAAAAATTTGTAAAATGTAAATTCTGCGATAGCGAAGACTGCATAGAACTTTGTTACTACGGATAAGAAAAGATTTGGATTGGCTGTGAATATTGAACTGAAATGTTGTGTGTTTGTTTGGAATCAAACTAATTTTTACAACTCTAAAAAAAATGAGAATGGAAAATATGAGGTAAACTTGAAATTTATTTACGGCATGAGAACGATCGGAAAAGGTATCAGTGCAGGTAAACATTCTGTGTTCATTATTAGACTTACCTTTACCACCTCAAAAAATAGGACCTTGTAGTAACATAATATATCAGGCTGTTGAAAATTGTGCTAGTGAAAGTATGAAGCAGGCAATTGAGGAAGCTGTGTCTGTAAATGAGTGTGAAGAAAAACGTCAAAAAGAGATTTGACGGTTTGTTTAGATGGGTCTTGGCAAAGGAGGGGACACAAGTCACTGAATGGGGTTGTCAGCGTAACATCATTAGATACTGGCAAGGTGTTGGATGTTTCCATAATGTCCAAATACTGTCAAATCTGCACTGTACATGAAAATAAAAAAAAAATAGTACCTGATCATATATGTTCCAAAAAACTACGAAGGGTCAAGTGGCGGCATGGAAGTTGCGGGTGCCCTAGATGTTTTCCGAAAGTCCAGAGATCGAAAATGTACGGTATGTACGATACTTAGGAGAAGGTGACAGCAATGGTTTTTAAAAAGGTGGTTGACGATAAGCCATATGGAGATGAAGTAGAAGTAAGAAAAACTGGAATGCGTCAATCATGTCAAGAAGAGAATGGGGAGCAGACTAAGGGAATTGAAGAAAGAAACGGTTGGGGAAAAACAAAACTAAAAGATAATAGAGCAATAGGGGGCAAGAATAGGCTAACAAATAATGACATAGACAAGCTGCAAGAATATTATGGCCTAGCTATAAAAAGAGGTGGATCAGATCTTCAACAAAATGGTTAAAAATGTCGTGGGCAACTTATTTCCACAAAATATCGAATGATGACACTCCGCAACATTGCCTATGTCCAAAGGGGGCCGGAGTCGTGGTGCGGTTATAATAAAGCCGAAGCCCTACATCAGACTTTCAGCCATAAGTCACACAATTTGCCATATGAAGTGATGGTACAGATCAAACAAATTTATAGAGATTTAGCCAATCCGGATCTTCTAAAAAAATGCCTTGACCAAAAGACTCAAAACCAGAACGAAAGTTTCAACAATGCCGTTCTGGTCTAAGGTGCCCTAAAAATGTTTTTGTAAGGCTAAAACACTCTAAAACTTGGCATATATGATGCAGTTTTAACTTTTAATAATGGATTCACCAGCAAATTGGATGTGTATAACAAGCTAGGAATCAAACTGAGCGAGAAGTCTGTTGCCGCATTGCGAAATTTTGATACAATACGATTGAAAAAGGCAGAAAAATCTGCTTTAGACATGACCAAGGAGGCTAGAGTTGCTAGGAGGAAAAGAAAACTTGCATTAGAAGAGGAAAAATGAAGACCCAGATGACCCTGAGTACGGAGCTGGGATGTTTTAGCAGCAAAAGGTTAGTTTAGCAGTCATTTTTGCCTTTACCGGACATTTCCTCGGAAACTTGGTTTTTTTTCATATAAAGGTACATGTATCTCAAAAACTATAAATGCTAGAGAATTGAAATTTGGTATTGCATATAGAACAGTGCAATTCCAAATGGTGTTGCATCTTTTATCATTCTATCTAAAAAAACAAATGAGAAAAAAAAAATTTTTTCGTATATAAAAAATTTTTTTACACACAATATTTAAAAATTCCTAAAAAAAAAAAATTTTTTTAAGATTTTTTTACTAAAGTTGCAAGAGATGTTTATAAAGGAGTACTCTTTGCCTACAAAAAATTTGAAGGTTGTAACTTACTTAGTTTTGACAATACATGTACCTAAAGTTTGTAAATTTAACATGCGTGGGATAGGAACGACCCGCTCCCCTTAACACAAGAATAATTTCTTATATACGATTCTCTTTTTTATGAAATTAGTGTAACTATCTTCACCAAACTAACAATATACTTGCAACGCAACAGTGCCTTTCTAGGATTGAAGATTTGAAATAGAAGTAATTCGTATTGGAGGAATTTGGTATTTAAAATCACAAGGAGAGCTTTACTTACAGATTATGTAACAATTTTTATACAGTTATTCTCATTTGGTCATTCGGAATTCAATTGATAATCCATAAAAGAACAAGGGGCTTACAATCTGTTACGTAAGCAAAGAGTGGATTTTCAATCACTCATATCTCTGATCTTTATTATAGCAACAATGAGAGTCATCTAGTTACGAGTATTTTTATTTCCACACATTAAATATTATAACCTGATAAATATATAAAGACTAAATGTCATAGAAGAACAAAAGACTCCAGTGAATCCATTAAGGGGGGTCGGCCAGGCCTATCTAGCCCATGTTAAATTCCTCTACTTAAGGTACATTTTTCTCAAAAAGTATAAAAGATAGGTACATAATTTTTGTGTTACTAGAAACTTTGGACATTTTTGCATAGTTTGTATGGATAACTTCAAAAAAATATATATATTTTGGATATTAAAAATTTTGTTTCCAAACTACTTTTTTTCCAGGAATTTTTTGTATAAAATATTTTTTTTTTTAAATATAGGATTTAAAAATAAGGAATTTGCTTCATACAAAATGTAAAGGAAGACCTAATAAACAAAATATAAAAAAAAATTGTTCAGATATCTTCAATAGTTTTTTAGATAAATGTACCTTTGTGTTAAAAAACTAGATTTTCGGAAAAACGTGTTTAAAGCAAAAAATATATGATAATTAAAATTAGGCCAACCTCTAGTGCATTCCTGCCCCATAAGTGGGGTTGTCTGGGTCCTCTAACTCTTCATATCTATCCTCTAGCCTTTTCTTTGCAATAGAAAGTTGTTTTCTGCACCTTTTCTCTATTTCTTGTTGCGCTTTTTCAGCTTTTTGAATTCGGCGTAGATCTTGCTGTTTAATCTCTTGCACACATCTAAAGCCAGGATTAATACCAAACTTTTCCAACACTTGGCACTTCACTATGTTGCCCCTGTTAAAAGTTGCCACAGCCTCATGCACACCTAGTTCTAAGGTGCTTTTCATTACAAAAGTTGTTTTTGGTACTCTCGACCATATCACACTATTTAGCGATTCGCTAGAATTCTGTGTCCCACCATGAAGGCATTTCCTAAGGAGTTCTTCATTAGACAAATCTCTGAAAATGGGTTTTATTTCATCCATAACAGACACTGGTAGGTGAGTATGGGCCTTAGGGTCATAGAATATCAGCATAACAGTACTATAACAAATAAAGGAACGCCTCATGCTCTCCTGGGACGAAAAAATACGATGACATGCATTTTGAAAAATATTCATAACGCGTTTAATAATTGACAGAAATTAAAAAGTGAAGTATGTTCTTAAAGCTAACAAAATTTGGAATTAAAAACAAAAATAAAAAAAAAATTGAATTTTTTAACCCAATTTGGGGCCGACCCCCCTTAAAAGCCGACGCGACAAGACAATATACATATTGTGTAAGACAATATACAGAATCAGAGGCTTCGATGGCGATATGTGTTACATTTATACACTTATGTAGAAGCCAACAGTAATCGTAAAGCCTCACAATATAGGAGGGCATAATTTGGTAGCGTCTGACCTAATACATATTGTTACAGTGTAAATTGCTTTCAAAACGGAATATTTTACAGGTTATAGAAACTTAACTCAATCAAATGAGGATATTATTTGTCTAGTGATTCTTTTCCGTAACTGTAAGATATTTTCGATTCGTGTTTCCGTTATTAAAATAAATATAAAAATCTGTCATACTTTTGCCTATTATTTGTATAACTAATTTCTATATTCGAATAACAGAAAGGCTGTATTCAATTATACAAAGATTAACGTATTGATCAACAACAGTTATGAAGAATAATTCCTCTATAATGTTTGTTCCTTTATAATGAGTAATTAATTTTTAAACATTAAATCAGAAATACCAATCACCATTTGCCTAAAGGTACACGTGTTTAGCAGACTCAACATCAGTTGACTAAGGAAGAGAATAATGTATAGGGATTCCACATGTATATTTTTATTAGTTGTTTAATTTTCTATCTAAATTTATAACATGCATTATGACATTTAAATAGAAACTATAAACGTTACGTTGCCTTTAGTAAACATAAACCAAACAAATAAAACTTCGTCTCTCTGATACCAAGAATCTTGATTAAAACAGTTGGTCTTTAGGACATTTGTAATTACGAATTACGTTATATATCTTTGGAATATAAGTTTTGAGCAAGATTTTTACCATCCTGATGACAAAGAAGAACGGTATACTACTTAAAATATAATGTGTATGAGGATAAGTCACAGGGTCTATGATCATATTAACTTTCCGTAAAGTCTGTGAAATAATTAAACTAGTAAAATGTATAGAATTCCAATTAATCAGTATAATTACAGGATTGCACCTTAATATAATGGTAAACATATGGTTTCATTACGAAGTAGAAGATTTTTTACCTTCATCTTCAGCTAAATCGTGACAGTGAAGACAGAATATAATAAAGGAGGCTGAAATAAAGGAACACAAAATTCCTTTAAATCTACTGTATCTCTACTAGCTGAGTGAGTAATCTACCATTGAATAATTTCTCGTGTCTTCCCTAGTGCTAAAAACTGTGGCAAGAATAATTACGCAAAGATTAATATTAATATTGACATGTAGGGAAAATGAAATACATCAGATAATTTAGTTTTCTAAAATTTCAGTCTCGGTTGCACTAAGATTGTTATGAGTTGTAATACTAGAATGCATGCTAATACAATAAAAACATAATTATATTAATAATATGATAGTCCTAACTCTTATGAAGGGGGCAGTGAAAGATATAAAACAAAATACTAACCACTGCACAAGCATTATGTAATTGGTGGATGCGAAGAGGGAATAGGAAAAGAACTACCGTTCTCCTAAGGCCAATATACTTTGAATGAGTAAATATAAATAAACTTTAAGAAGAGTTAAGATCAAAGGCAGAGTCTACTCTAGGGTTTCATTTAACATGTAAACATCCGTTACTGCCGAGCCACATCAAACGGATTGCAAAATGAATCTCAATACAAATATTAGTGCAAATATCGCAACAGTTTAAATAAAATTTGTTTTTTGAACAGGGAATTTGGTTTTATAACGTTAATAAATGTTAAAGACAGTTATGTCGAATATAATTTCGTGCACTTTGCAGAGCTATGTTCTTATTTCAAATTGTCTTTTCACGTTTTGTAGACCGTTAAATGATACACTGAAACATAAAGTATTTGAATGAAAAGGTGGACATTTAAGTAAGTAATTCATGAACATTTCTAATGGTTTATCTACAGTATAAACAAAATATAAAGCCGTGCTCATACTAACTAACCTGTTGCCTGCTGAATTTTTTAATGTTTTCGTAGTATAACATTTTATTTTAGAAATGTATCACTTTACACTAAGATTTTACTACTGAATCGGAACATGATATATTCCAACTACATATAACGTTATTTATACTTGTAGTAAATTTCATAATATTGGCATAGCAGTTGAATAAGTGCAGTGGACTGCAGCATAATAAGCTAATTAAAATGATAAGTTTTAACTTCTTCAACAAAAATTTTTTTCCAAAAATCATTAATCCTGGCCTCTCATAGGAAACGATAAAGTTAGAAAATTATGTTTTAATTATTACTAAAAGATTAGGGTCTTTGGGATATTAACTGTTGCACAGATAAATGAGCTCCCTGTTTAGATACGAACGAAGAAAGTATTTATTTTACTGAATACAATTTATATTAATTAATATTACAACATAAAACCTTATTAAAACTTTGGAAATATTTGTAAATTTATATTTAGGGATTATGGTACTGACGATGGGATTTGTTAGAAACTAAAATTGATAATTGCACTACCGCAAAAACGTGTATCTTCACTTAAAACTCACATTATAATGTACACTCATTTAACACTTTCATTTCCTTAAATTTCCGAATTATAAAACAAGAGTCTACCAAATGCTCCAGCATTACATGTTGTACTAATAAATAACCTTCATATTATCACTTCCTTAGGTTAAATATCTCGTAATTTTCAGTAACACAGTTTTGCATATCCAAGGTTTGTTGAAGATGTATCAAGATTATGTAAAATTTTTATATAGGTACTAAATTAATTAATCATGACCGGTATGTACAAGTTTATTCCCTTATGTACTTCTGACACTATCCGACCAGTAATGCCAAATATGTAACCAAATGTTATTTGCACGAAACCATGGTATTACACATATTAACCTATATACGTTCTTGGGTATTATCGTAAAACACTGGAGACACATAATCTTGAAACTCCTGTGGATAATTAACTCCTATAATTAAATCCTTAATAAATATTGTTTTCTTGTTATACTTGGCAAGACAGTATGACAAGATATGACAGTATGACACTTATATCGAACTTGTACACTAACCTACAAGAAGCTTTTACTTTAATATGTGGTTAATGAATATTTGAAGTATTTATTTATGGCAGTCGAATTTTCAATATCGTAATCTCAAATCAGTCTAAGTACGTAACAAAATATATTGACGGACCAAAAGAGAAGAAAGAAGGAATGAAATAACATTGAAAAAACAGATTAGGTGGTTAAAAGTGATAAGTTTTTTTTTGCATATAACAAAATTAAGGTTTCTTCATTAAAGCTTCAAATATAGTCTCTGTATAGCAAGGCCTCCTATCTATCTCTTCAGGAGGATCCATTTTAATTTTATACAAACAAACTTTTGAACTCTACTCGCTTGTTTTCTTGACAAAGTTATTTAACTGAAATTGTCTATAACAATTGACATAAAATTTGGTTTCTGGCCCTTGATGAAAAAACATTAATTAATGTTTGAACGCTATATAACGTTATTTATTTACTTATTAAATAGTAAATAGATTGCCCACATATCTTGAAACGTAGCTAGCGTCGTAACTATCATAGCTTACAAAATAAACTTCTAGAGATATTTTGAATTTTCTATGGAGAGCCAACTTTTCAGATGTTAAAACGAAACTGCCAATACTCTGCAGCCGTCTGTACAGGCGAGTTAAAGGGCGAAGTTTTATTGCGAGTGGCTGATGATTAGGCAACCCCAGACCAGCTATGTATGATCAGTAAGGCTTCCGTACTGTTTATTACCAGCTTTCAGAATGCTTCACAGTATCTTCTTTCTTGGATTTATTTTCATCCTTGATTATTTCTAAAGTTTATCGTATTAATTACTAGTGATTACTACTCTGTGATTAGAAAAAATTGAATATAAAATCCTCGGGAAAAACACCAAGTTAATTTATTACATAGTTTACCGTTACATTGATATCCCTAGAGTGGGTAAAAGCAAACTTTCTGACATTCCAACAGTTCTGGACTTAGACAGAGAATAAATTTATTTATTCCAGTTTAAATAAATTTAAGTTGTAATATGTTACGAGTACCTTTCTCTTTTACCGAACATAATCCATAACGAAAGAAAGGACACTTATTTCCGATCGAAAAATTCTAAGAAAAATCGAAAAATTGTATGTATTTTATTTGCTAACCCTACTGTATGACTCCACAGTAACACTTAATACAATTTTCACTTTAAAAAACGACATTAACAACAACGCGGTTGAAGTAAGAACTGGAACAGACCTCACAATGGCGCAACATGGAACGCTAATTAACAAGTTTTATGCATATATCTTTAGTCCTTATTATACAGATACATGTACTTCACTGCACAGTACTGCACAATGCGAGAGACAATAATTTGCAACTACATGGTGTTATGGAAACAAACAGTGGTTCTTTACAGCCAACTCTACTACCATGGCTTCTTCTACTGTGTAATATACTTCGTACCTATCTTAAGACTCATCGAAGCTTATTCTATTATTAATAGAATATCATATCCGTACTACATTTACTTATCGTGCAAAGCTGTAGATACAGGACAGCCTACTCAGGTTTCGAACACCACCTCTCTCAAGTCTGCCCAAGTCTCAGCTTCACAAATGTTTTATGCTAAAGAAACTTGTATATGTGAAAGGGGTATGATTGATGAAAAAAATATATTGGTGTTCAATCCTATATTATATTAAGATGAAAAGGATCTAAATCTCATATTCTGATCTGGAACATATCTATACTGAGGTGGGTACATGTAGCTTTTTTGTTTTTAAAGGTTAAATAGTTAACGAGTCTTTTAATTTTAACATTTAACCAAGCTGAAGACGAGGCAAATAAATTTAGTATAAAAATTTTCCCAGACAATGGAATATATTTAAATTTCTTTATACTCTACTCAGTTTCTAGAAAGATGGAGCAGATTATATAAATTATATTTTGAAGCATTTTGTTCGCTTACAGGATTTGACCAGGTTCTGTTACTGATCGCTATCGTGCTTGTTTGTTATAAGTTAGCGTCATCACTGTTTACTCTAGCTTTTACTTATTAATAAACTTATATATAAAATGTTTGGAAAGACTTCAATTATTCATCAATTATGGTTACAAAAATACATTGTTTCGCTTTGAGGTAACTGAAAATGTAACATTCACTGACTATGAAGTCAAACGCTGTTTAATGAGTCTTGTCCTACATAACTGTATGAAGGCAACATAAAAAATGGTAGCCCGTTATTGGAATGTTTCCTTTGTATAATCGACCTTTGTGTGGCTTAAGTTATGTTTCACTTCCGGTTATCAATCATACGTTAATTCACTTAAAGGGGCCCGAATCAATAACATTTAATTACTATGAAGTAAAATACTGTTCAGTGGTTAGTGGGTATTGTATACGTTACTGTTTCGTTGCAAGACAGTGTCAGCCTACTAACAGTTTGTTTTCTTTACATATTATAGGTGTGTGACTTTGTATATTTATGGTTAAAAAACATAAATTATTTTATCTTAAGGCAACTGAACCTCTGACATTATAAAGTCAAATACTGTACGGAGAGTTCTGACCGAGATCCCCAACACAAAAGTAACCAGCAATCGGAATATATCACAAGTACACTCGTATACCTTGTCTGTTACTTGCTTAAGGCGTTTATATTATTGTAAATTATTATATTGTGGATCGAGATAATACATATAATACAGTATTAAGCATTATAAATCCTTTATAGTTACGTTATTTTAATGCTTCGTCCATTGTAAAGACCTTAATATTCTTTTGTGGGACAAGGTACCCTAAGAAGAATATATTCCAGTATATTAGTATGTTCAGGATTGCATACTCTCGATCATTACTGTATCAGTCTATGTTTGTGTATTATATATTTTTAACTATTTAAAATTTTTTACTTTTATTGAAATTTAATGGTGCAATAATATAAGGCATGGTATAATAAATAACCAACTACAGGTTCTAAGCAACTGCCAAAAAGAAAACAGAACAATAATTTTTTGAATATAATCGATGTATTTATATAGAAAAAATTTATATTACCAAGGCTTTAACAAATAATCTTATACTATATTCACATGCTTCTTTTGCCCATCTTATTCGCCTAAAATATATAAAAATGGACATTCAAGAACCCAATATTGCTTCTTAATAATATTAAAATACATATCAATAAAGCCTATTGATTTATTTATTTAATGTGTAAAGGTACTAACTAAAACTGGTTAACAGAGATACTAAAAATTAATAAATGTTAATAGCAAGTAATTGAAAATATTTCACCATAAGCACAAACCAATAATAAAAGCAATTAATAAAGTTTTGTATTGAATAAAATGTAAAAGAGGTTTCTGCAGTTTCAAGTCAAGTTCTTAAAGTTTCCTGTTAAAAATAATGAATATTGCTATTCTTCTACATTGGTTAAAATAAGTGTACTTGTGAAGTTATAACAACCTACCAGGTTAACTTCTTATTATATTTACAATTTCTCAAGTGAGCAATAAAATCTTACATAGTGAAGGGTACCTGCACTACTATATTATACTGCATGTTATTTTACAGATCCTTGTTCAAAAAGGTAATGAGAATTTAATTGTAGTTTGGAATAAAAATCGAAGTTACAATGGCATACCTATTAAAGCTATTGTAAGGAAATTCATACCAGGAGTGGTCTGGTGATTTCCTCAACTGTTTAGAGATTTCTTGCTCTTGTAGTTCTATATAATGTGGTATCTAGCTATGTCTCTTTCTAACAGAGGTGTAGTTTTCTTATCACTTTTGTTGCAATAGACTTTAAAGTAGAATGAATTAAATGTTTAAAATAAAATAGTCCATACTTTTGTCATGAAAGAACACAATGTCCCCACATTGTATAAGGTAAAAACATGGGCATCAGAGGTCTGGCTCGTAGGAAGTTTTAATTGGACCTCATTAGATGTACTCAGAGTGAGAAAATGAGTTTGTTAATCACCACGGTTGCTTGCGTAACCCTAATTTTAATGCGCTATTGATTATTTTGAACGTCCCACATGGTTCACTACTTGGTCCAATACTAATTGTTCTTAGCGTTTGTCAATGTCACAAACAATTGAATCGATAAGACTAAAAGCTGACTATTATTACCAACGCTATTTTGCTCATGGTAAGTGTGCCTGATGAAATATCATAGGCCTATATTTAAACATTTGTACTGAATTAAATATTCGTTTGAAGTGGAAGAACTCTTGTCTATCCAAATTAGAAATTCCTTATGTGATGTTACATTTATGTTACATTATCGTTGATAAGTTGTTTCCGAAAAGTACATTTTCTTGGACTGAATCTTGATCATCCTGTAAAGTTTATTTACCAAAAAACAAGTGTAGCAGCTGTATACGTGTGTGTGTGTGTGTGTGTGTGTGTGTGTGTGTGTGTGTGTGTGTGTGTGTGTGTGTGTGTGTGTGTTTGTGTGTCAATAAACGATTAATGTGGGTTTTATAAGAGTTTAAATTTATATTTAAAGTTAGATGGTAAACTGTTCTACCTAATACTTTATATTTCCTTACAATTGATGGTTGACATCATATTTAAAATAAACTTTTTACTTAATTGTTTTAATGTATTCTTAAGTATATGCTCAACAGTGGCTCAACAAAAGTATGAAATAAGTAGTGTTTTACTCTCATGAGTGCTCTATGCATTCACACTATAAATGTAAACAAATCGGAAGAAGTGGTAAAATTGGTTAAAGATGATTATGGTGTCGTAAAACAATTTTTATACAGAACAGGTTATTTAACATGATTCATAGCTTTCTTAGTGAAAGTACTTGTGACGTAATACAATAGGCTCCTATGATATTTAAAAAAAAATCATCTGGTTCCCAGTTTTCGATGTCCATGGTTAAGAACAAGAGGTTAAGCATAATTCAGAATAATTCCTGTTTTGAGTTTGTAATTCTACTTCAAATTAATTATATTATTAAAAATAATTAGAGATTGATATTTTCCCCGAGAAACAATACATAGACATATATTTAATTTTGGAATTAGTTTGAATTTAAAACAATTCACCTTTCAAAATGTTTACGGATAGAAATACAGTAATCGTACACTAAAAACTGTAATTAATATAAATAATACTGACATATTTCAATACTTACATTATGCTAGTTGTCATTCATATGTAAAGATACATGTTAAAGTAAAGCTTATGCTTCCCAATCGATATTCGCTATAACATACTACTTACTCAGCCCAGTCCAGGACAAATATCATTATTTGTTTCCTAATCCGTATCGCTTACCTCACCATTGAGAAATGGATACCATGTCTCCATGACAACATTTTTGGCATACAAATTTTCTTTTTGCATTTAGTGTCTCGCGTACCGCTTTGCGTTTCCACTCGCCATAACAACGAAATTACTGCGCTCGCTCACCCCAAATTTTAGTCATGATTCGGATTGTTTTTTAAAACGTAGTAATTTCCAGTCTATCCAATTTTGACCCGTAAGTTATTGTAAATATATCGTTTCATTAAATCTATGGAAACGATATCCAATACCTTATATATAACCATTAATCTTTTTTCATTCAGTAAAGTTTAGAATAAATTGTTTGGTTTGCCTTAGTAATAAAAAGTATTATTACTATTAAATTTATGTTATGCCTTCACACTATACACCAAAACAAATTAAAATAGTGGTTTAATCAATTAAAAGTACGGTCGTGCTCTGAAATCAAAGTGTTTAAATAGCACAGTTGTTAAATTTAGCAGGCTCTTTCAATTAATATTTCGCAACTTAGAGACCAGGGTGGGATCTTTAACTGCTGTAGAGACCAGTGAGCAGTTAGGATTTATATGTCATTAGAAATATGATTTTTAAACCCCGATTTCAAGTTTTTAATTTTAAACAATGATTTAATTGAAAACAGTTTTGTTACTTATACTCGGATGGTGCCTGCTTGTTTAAACGAGCAAACGACTAATATGTTGTGAAACTAATTTCAAAACCTACTATCCTTAAAAAAAAAAACGTATACATATAACATTTTATTTTCTCGCTAAGATTGTTCTAGTGAAAAAAACGCACGTACACCGATTTTCACTGACAAATTTATAGAGAAGCTTGATTTTGATAAACATGTCCCTTCTGTTGCTTACGTGTTGAATATTGTAGATCCACTTTATTAAATAAATATTCTAGCTCACACATGAAATATACTCTCACACATATACACTAAAAAAATATATATACATGTAGCCAACGCTTTTAGATATAGTGTCATATTTTTCAACAGTGCACAACATATAACCTTCCGGCACGTCCCACTGATCCAAACAGTTATCAATTATAAATTTTACAACCCTCAGTCCTTGTACATTTTATAGTCTAATATATCACGTCTTACTTTTTAACTGTAAATATATTACAGTGCTGTTTGAGATGCAAAACTAAGTAGCAGAGTTATGTTTATAAATGATTTTCAAAACATTATTGTCCATAACCGATCTTACATGAAACTTGAAATTGTGCCATTTATTGGCTGATATAAATAGATGTAGCTGAAACTGCTAGCTCCACTTGTTATCACATTTTTAATTTGGAAGTCAGCAGAGGTCAAGATGTTTGAAACCGTTTCCAAACACAACAATTACATCTTCTTCTTCATCTTCACAAATCATTTGGATTTTAACCATTTTTTGGTGGGTAATTGGTAATTTTTGTGAAAAAGTCTTATTTTGTACCAATCGTCAATTTATCCGTTGACTAAAGGCTGGATTCCTAAAAATGTTTATACGTGTGTGCAACTGGTAGACCGCTGACGGCCTCCGCATATGTAATATGCTGTTGTCTGGCAGCCAACTCTCCCGGAGCATTAGCGGACACACCACTAATATCAAAGTAAATTAAAATGACCTTAAATAAACCAGTTTTAAACTTTTTTCCTAATCTTGACAAGAAGGGAAACTCAACATAAGCGTCGGAAATATATTTCACACAAACCAGAAGTCTTCATACAGGTTTGCACCGTAGGTTGTATAAAGGCATCAGTGTTGAAGTTTTGTTTTTCACAACGTTAAATTATATGTAGCATGCTCTCGAGTAGGAAAACCATTCAGTTAGTTCATGTGAGCTAAAAATTGGCTGACAAAAAATATTTTAGAACCCATCGGCTTTAGTAATTGTTGTAATTAGTAATATTATCGTATGTATCATATATGATAATTATCTATACAGCATAAATTATATTAAATGAGAGAATATAAATGTTTAATATTATGAAATTTTATATTCCGTTATCGTTTACAGCACTCCATGCTTCTTCCACTCATACACCACATTCGTATATACTCATAAGAATTTATACGACAAAACAACGTTTGCTGGGTCTGCTAGTAATTTATATAAAGAAGTAGCCAAAGCGAAGTCGTTTCTTATCCGGTGAAGATAAGCTCAACGGGTGGCACATGAATCCACTCTATAAGGCAAATCTGCTTATTTTACTAATTTTCCTACTTTATAGTTTTTAATAGAGTGAGTGATAAGCACTAATATTTTTAACTGTTTTTATATTTTGGTTGATATTAGTAGCTTAGGTGTTGTAGCAATAACGTACACGATGGCTACATATGTACTTTTACTAAACTATCTTATGCTATAACAATATATGTCAAATTTCTTTATTAAGATATTTACACAATATTCATAATAACATTTACCTAGTGCTTGGAGTGGTAAGAAAATTTAATATAGCCTATTCAGTCTGGCATGCAAGTGACACTAGGACGATGAATTGTCAATATAAACATATTTTTCGAGACTAGCGTATGACTTTAACATAAAATTCATTCGTAAACATTTATATTTATATTTTTTTATCGCCAAATGACGTGACATATGGTGTGTACTAATAGTTAGTTATATTTTTAATAAATTATTAACTGAGCTTCAAGTAAAAACATAGCGTTTATTTACGTTGGACCATAAAAAGAGAAGAACATAATTTTCTCAAGTTAATCAAATAAGTTAAATTTAGATATCATCAGTAAAATGAAATTTTTATTACATCCTATATTATTGTACTTAGATTAATAAAACTAGTAGCAATCATTACCTACAATATTTATCAATTCAGAGTTCACAAAAAGTTTTTTATTTAAACTGAATTAAAAAATAAGTATTTTCTCATTTCATACCGTCATTGTAGTCAATTAAAGTATATTTTACTAAAATAAAAGAAGCAGTATCTTTTATTATTTGCATGCAACGTCACTTAATCGGATGTACTTCGCACAAAGGTCCCTTTGTCCTGATTTCAAACCCGAGCTCTACAGTTATCTGCCAACCAGCCCATCAAAAGGATATTACTCTGTAATTCTGTGATCACACACCAAAAGCTTAATCGTTATTTAATACAAAGCATTATATTAACCTGTTTGTACAGGAATTACATACGTTTTTCGTGTGTGTAAACAAACCAGAGTATCTGGACATTCCATTGTATATAAAGTAATTAAAATGTATTGCCAATGCACACATTAGGTGTCGAGATGCGAGAAATGTTTAAAATCATATTGTTGTCAAGAAATGTATTTATTTCAAATACGAGTATGTATATACATGACCGAGAAGATAATTTTGAGTTACTTTCACTTTGATAACAATCACTCTTATAATTAAAACAATTTGTGATGCAATTTTTCTGTGATCGAATGAATGAACCACCATAGAAACATCATATATGATTTTACAATATGAGCATTAATTTACAATATAATTAATAATAGACAGTTAATAAATAATGAAACATAGTCTTGAACTAATAAAACGAGAAAGCTGAGTTTAGTATATAACATTTCTCACCTACTTACAGACAAAATATTGTCTATAACTTACTAAATCACTACATTACCTAATTACCTTATCATTGCAACCTTCATAATAGAGAATTGTATTGAAGGTCATATGGTAGTTTTGTGTGTATACAATTTCTACTATTGTCTTTACATTTTTAAAAGAAGCTCAGATTACATACAACTTTTTCATTTTCTCCACCTGCAAACCATTGGTATGGATAAAATTACCATCAGGTATGTATACCATTGGTGTATATAAGTTAAAATTTAATTTTATTGTGAAAATAATAGTGGTGGAGATTTACAATGGATTATACAAATAATATTTTCTCTCCTAGGAAAAAACACCTATTTCCAAAACTTACGTGTGTATTATCAATTGGTATACCTTTCGGGAATTACTATCAAATTTTATTTTATTGACACACAGTAACTGAAAGAAGTAGTTTTATTTATAAAATAGGGTTATACCTTTATTAAGATTCTCCTTAAAACCTGTACTTTACTATGTACATAAATCAAATAGTAGAACCCCTTTTTTATCGTCATAACAAATATTAATTAAACAGAACCAAATAAACATTTTTATAAAATATTGTGTAACTTTAAACTTTAATAGACTCCTCGTACAAGTACATTACATTTACAAGTTAATCATGCAATTTCAATGTTTTATAAGAATCTTTGTGTTATATTTAAACTCTATATAATAATAATTAAAGATTAAATGTTTAATTTTCTAAATTTTCAATGTATTTACATATCGAACAATAGTTGTATACATTTAAAAGAGATTAAAAATGAAATATTTAATGGTGTTCCGTAAAACCTTACTAGTATTTGAAATATCGAACAATGTTTCAAGATGATAGATGCAAGATAACAGCCTTACCCAAAAAGGAACCAATATAAAATTACTTTTATTTTACGGACACATAATATAACTAACTGTTATTCCCCATAAAGATATTTTTTCATAACACATTCTTCATCTGGTGTTAAAGGAAAACTTTTGGGCCTATACGTATTTTGCTAAATTTTTATGTTTATTTGGGACTTAAAACTTGTAAAAGTCTTTGGAGTTTCAAAATAGATGGAACAAAATGGCATCTAAGTGTAGGGTTTCAATTATATAAGTTTCCCATCTCACATATCAACAAAAATTAAATAGAATAGAAAAGAATAGAAACATTTTTATTTCCAAAAACATATACACATGATATTAGATTTATTTGCATTTGATAAATATTAAATTACCCTTTTACTATACTTACTAAGTGGCGATAAAATAAAACAATTTAATTTTAAGTATAGTAGTTAGATAATATTATTTATATAATTTAAGTAAACTATTTATTACATATGAACATATATTATAAAATGGAAATTAGCCTACATGGGCAAGCAGCCTGTGCGTAGGCTAGAGTCGTACTAAAAGGTGTATGTTATCTAGATGTCGAAAAAAGTGTTACTGTTACGTGTCGGTGTGTTTTAAGGCATAAAATGTAGAAATGTAGTTGTGTGATTAAGGAGATAAGAGATAATATTGTCGTATTAGACAAAACCATCGTTAGAATTAAGACCACATACACAAGACCGTGATATGACGAGCGCCGGGGGATGAGAGGGGGTCAAGGTCAGGTTGATCCCCATTGTGAGTGAATGAAAGTCTCGGATCCTTGGACTCCAATTTGTAACAACAGTTCTGTTACATTATATTTAAATTTTATAATATTACCTGATTCAAATACATTTAAATACTGAAATTTGTTACATATGTTTCTAAATATAATATGTAAAATATAGTAAGAATTGGTTTTTCAAAAGGATTTATCTAATCTAATTACATTAATACCAACATGTTCTGAACATCTTGTTTAGTAAGAGTGCACAATTTCTGGTAATATTGTATTAGCACTTTTGTAGATGTGAATTAGTAAAGTTGTTATATGTAAACAACAGAAAAAAATGTTGGTGTATTTGTTCTGGCCAGTAAATATTACTGATTTTTTTAAAAATTGTAATCTCTGTGTACTAATTTAAATGTTTCTAAGTATACTTTATGTTATTATGTTATACTTAGGACCCAGGAGAATAGAATAAATAATACAACGTCATTGTTATACACTAAGTGAAAGGGAATTAGACTATAAGCTATATCGCTTTAACATTTTGACATTTATTTCTAAGGTTATAATGATAAATACCTTGGTGCAAGAATTTCAATAATAACAAAGTACCTATAAAACACTTAAAACATAATATCTATACGGTAAAGAATTCTCTATAGTAAGTTTCGTACAAAATTATGAAATATACTCAGTTGCAAGATGAAAATCTACTTTTTTAGCTATTTATAGAACTATGCTTACAAGTTAGAAGAATTGACCACTGTTACAAAAAATACCTATGTATTTGGTAACGAAACGTGCCAAATATTAAAATAACCATTAGTCTGAAAACATGGTGTGGTAACGAGGATGCGTAAGACGCGATATAATATCAGATGATTTACTGACTTCGACAAGTGTAGAACATTTATCAGTATTTGTGAAGTTATTCTTGACTTGGTTCTGGAGAGTTATAAAATTTCGATATTAGTAGAATTAATATAAATAATGGCACCATTTCCATTAAGCTGAAGGATTTGAGCCCTTAATCTGTTTGCTCGGAATTTTCAATAATACTCGGTCGGTTTCCCACGGAATGAGATTTAAATTTAATATCAGCTTAGTAATGTAGAGACAATTTACTTACTGTTTTTATTCCGTAAATATAACAACTAGCTTATGGATATTTATTGTGACACAAAACTTTCCTTCAGAAGAATGTAGTGGAAACTAAAAAACCTTCCACTAATTAGTTATAAATTACAATATCGTACTGACAAAAATATGAGGTAACAATGCATTTTAAAATTCGTCTATAAAAACAAATCTAATATATTTTAAGTATTTGAGATGAATTTATATAAGCAAATAAGGATTTTTACATAAAAAAATTACTATTTTCAAAAATATTTTATTAAGTTTGATAATAACATCAACAAAAGTAAAAATAATTGAACAAAATATCATTGAGAATGCCACAGGAAATGTGCAGGGATAATTTCAGCTGATGTGAGAGATTTCAACAATCAACTTTGTTACAATTCGTGTGTTTAGGGAACACCAGGGCAATCTACTTTTAGACTAGGGACGGTAGGATATAAGATTGCATGGGTAAGTATATTTTACTACCTTAAGCCTCAATTTTAGAAATGTTTTGATAATTTTTCCATACAGTTTTAAATATTATTCTTGCAATGAATAAAGCGATTCATAATAACACTATGTTTAGTAATCAATGTGGAACAGCAAAGTGATATAAGTGAATATCAACAAACATAAAAAATTCAAATTGTTATACTACATGGTGATATACATTTTCGATTTAATTATAACGTAAAATATCAATATAAATTATGATATTCAAATGTAGGTATTTTTCCACGAATTATCTTGCAAAAAAGCTATTGTTTTTGCAAGGCATCTGACCTTATTTTGTAATATATTTAAGATTTTTAATACACCTTGCGTACAGATCTTAATTTTATTTCTTATCTATAACAGGGACAGATAACTATCTTTAAAACGACCAGAATTTATTTTTAATTACACGTTATATAGCGTAAGATTTGTTATGCCATTGACGCAGCCTTGTTTATTTAAGCTTACTTTTTGTCATGAACACACTGCAGGAAGATATATATTATAGTATTTTATCACAGTGTGTATAAACCACTAATCTTCCCACTCAGAATTAAAAATTAAAAGTTCGATCCATCCCACCCTAGAAATACGGCATAAACACAAGTAAGGTACATAAACACTTAAAAAGTGTCCTTTCCCCCAATTACTCATTGGAAAACAACATTAGGGAAAGAAAAGCTAAACTATAAATGTCTGAAAATGTTTTAAAATATACATTTGTAGTTAGATTTGTAAAAAAAACTATTTAAAAAAAATAAGCAAATGTTAGCAAGGCACCTTGAGAAGCGATTTGATACGCTAACAAAGCGTGATAAATCCACAATAAAGAGTTATAACTCCACAGCTGCTTCAACGATGTAAGGGTGTGAAATGGTGGTATATCCTCTGAAGCATGCGTCGACAATTGTTTGGATTCCTACAGACACGTTTTGTAATCTCTAATTCAATTAAAGATACAACTATTTCGTAATGTTAACACAAATTTAAACTAATATTTACATATTTGTTTAACACATGTATATATAAATGTATGCAAGTGAGAGATCCGGGTTCGACTCCCTGCGGAGCAAGTACTTTTTGCGATTCAATGTTTATTGAAATTAAATAAGGCAATTGCCATTTATACAATTTAATGTAAATAAAATTCATTTGACAGGTCTTTCGATCATATGTTAGTTTGCTTTTTTAAACGCATATGTGACAGATACGGCCAAATACAAAATAATTGAATCGGAAAAAGTAAGCGCTCTGTGGTGAATGGTTGCACATTCACCCGGCAAGTGAGAGATCAGTGTTCGACTCCCGGCGGAGAAAGTACGTTTTGCGATTCAATGTTTATTGAAATTAAATAAGGCAATTGCCATTTTACAGTATCTCCAATGACAAATCATCATAGCCATGCTGGGTCTAGGTCCTCAGGAGTCCTGCCGAGGAGCTTTTATAAACTTAAAAATCCTTACAGTGGTAGCTCTCTACATTCTTGAGGTAATCCTCCATGTTGCACGTCAAGATCTCCCCAGAAGAAACAACCTACATAACCACTTCACAAGAAACGGTAGTGACTATATTCTTCCCAATCACAGACTGGCACTCTATGAGAAGAAGCCCTCATACATCGGTGCCAAACTTGCCAACTACCTGCCTGATGAGCTGATAATTCCAGGGCCAATCAAGAATATGAGACAGCGGCTTATCAACTGGCTCCTAGTTCGACTCCTTTACTCAATCGACGAGTACATTCAGGCTTTTCAAGATCAAAATTAATTTCGTACATGGATTTATCACTTATTTGTAATGCAAGCCTAGTTTGTATTCATTAAGTTCCAATTTTTACAAACTTTAGACTACATTTCTGTAATCAATGTTCATGATATAAAGAGTTTTTTCTAATGTCAAAAAAAATAAAAAAATTTATGTATATATGTATCTTAAATAATATATTGAAACTTAGTAACCAATAATGTCTCTATTATTAATACCATTATTTAATCCGTAATCATATTGGTGGAGAAAAAGCGTAATTAAAATTTGCATGCGGTCTGAAAGGTTTACGTACATAAACCAGAGACATTTCCTTAATTTGAATCGAATAAAGTATTTATTTATCTGGACAATGGCAGACATCCAATACGTTGCATTTTATTGTGTATTTATTAACTGGGTTAAGGTTATAAATTTTACTTTGTGTTCCTTCATAAATTATAACTAAGGAATATTAGCAGATGAGACACACGATCGTGAATACTTCATAAACTCTTATTTCATCTGAAACTTATATGATGTCCAATCGGAAAAATTTTACAGCTTTGACTACATTTTGAACCTGATGATTCAAAGTAGACACAAATTCTTAAATGGTCTTCAACAAACTATTTGTTTTGGATCCCATGTGTTATGAGTATACTAGAGGAACATGGTATGCAGGAAACATATTTCCGACCGCAGGATTGAGTCGCATTAGGATTTAAGCCCATAGGTCAGATACTTTCTGGAGATAAAATTGGCCGGAAGGTCATACATAATATATTTCTGGAATGTTTTGTCCTAACCGTAAACTTCTCTGATATTTGAAAATACAACATTTTATGCTGCAAGATATTTATCAGATTTTGTGTAAAAGATATGAATATATTATTATTGAACAGGCTTTGGGAATAAAAATAATGACTTTGAATGTGGGTGTGGATCCAGTGAAGCATATCTGAGACACAAAAGGAAAAGCTTTTCGTTGCTGACTACTCACTTAATAATCTTCACTTTACTTTCTCTTAATACTTTCTCTTTTATATTGTAAATCAGCAGCCTTATTTCATATTGAATTCACTCAACATTATATCGTGGCTTACGTCCTATACTATAATAAGTAATAACTTAAAGTACCGTACCTAAGACGTGATGTCATTAGATATACTTTTATATTATGCCAATTATTTCTTATTTTGCAATGTATAAACATAATAACTATATAAACTTATGAAATTTTACTATTATTACATGCCTATAGTTACATATACACGTGCAATTTATATTAAACATAGTTTGATTGATAGTCTTCCTATAGTATAGTTGTTTGTTTATGTAAACACATGAATTACGCAAGTGGCTTTATAAGAAGAAAATGAAATTAGTTATGTGACCAGAAGCTGATAAAGGTAAAGTAGAATTAAAATTATTAAATTTTGTAATTATCCAAGAAAAAACTATGAATTATGTATTATTTACACAGTAAATCTTCACTACATCCTTACACGAAAAGTTAACAAATCGTAAATTGTTATCGTCATTATAACTGCACATTTCTGAATCATGAATTCTTTTTCTGCTTTGTATTCTTGTTGGAAGTTTGTATAGGTTTTAATGGAAAAGACATTTTTCATACTTGCACATTAAAGTTATTTAAAAAAGCGCTTTCGCCGGTTAAGCCATCATCAGTTTGATATTATTTACAGAAAAACATATATGTAAAATAAAAAAATAACATATGATAAAATTGAATAAAATATAAACCAACTGTAAAGACCAAAACTAATAAATTATAAAAGAAATATGTAGAAAAATATGGTTTACAATTCATAATTTTGGAATGGATTTCTTTTTTCAATAATGGTATAAAAATATCACTGAAATTTACAGAAGGTTGGGATATACAATTATCTTTTAAAACTGTCATACATGCACTTTCAATTTTATTTCTTTTTGTCCAGGAAGATTATTTAAACACTACACTAGATGATTCAAAATTTATATGATTATTTTCCTTTACTGCATGTTCAAATAATTTATATTTTTCAATGTTTTCTTTTTTATAATAATAAATATGTTCTTTTAGTCTAATTTCAACTGGTCTTTTCCGACGTTAAGACCTAACCACCAAGCATAATAATACGGATAATGTACGGAAGCAGAGCCACCGATGGTGATATGTGTTACATTTCTATGACACTTAAATAGAAGCCAACAGTAATCGTAAAGCTTCACAATATAGAAGGGTGTAATTCGGTGGTGTCTAACCTAATACATATTGTCACAACATAAATTGCTTTCGAAACGGACTATTTTACAGGTTATAGTAACATAACTCACTCAAATGAGGATATTATTTGCATAGTGATTCTTTTCTGTAATTGTAAGAATTTTTAGATTCGTGTTTCCGTGATTTAAATTATTCCGTCTTACTTTTGTTAATTTCTTTGTATTTATGATTTGTATTTTTGATATAACAGTAGGGCTGTATTCAATTATGCAACTATAAACGTATTGAACAACACTTATAAATAATAATCCACTAGAAATCTTAAACAAAAATAACAACCTCTATTTTTCTAAGGTACACGTGTTTAGCAGATTCAACATCATTAAACTAAGTAAGAGATTTATATACAGGGATTCCACATATATATTTTTAATTAGTTTCTGAATTATCTATCTAAATTTATAATGTGCATTATGAAATTTAAATACAAACCTATAAACGTTATATTGCCTGTAGTAAACACAATCAAAACATTAATAAAACTTCTTCGTCTCTATGATACCAATAATATTGATTAAAACTGTTAGTTTTTAGATCATTTTATAATTAGGAATGACGTTGTATATCTTTGGAATATGAGTTTTTCATCAATATTTTTACCATCATGATGGCAAAGCAGAACAGTATACTCCTTAAAATATAAAGTGTACGAGGACAACTCACAGGGTCGAAGATAATTACTTTCCGTAAACTTTGTAAAATGATTAAACTAATAAAAATGTATAGAATGCAAATTAATCAGTACAGGATTACAGGATAGCACCTCATCAATATAGTAAATATATAGGTTTCATTACCAAATAAAATATTTTGAACATTCATCTTCAGCTAAATCGTGATTGTAAAGACAGAATATAACAACGCAGGCTAAAAAAGAGGAACACAAAATTCCTTTGCAAATGTACTGTACCTCTACTAGCTACGCGAGTAACCTACTTAGTATTTCTATTCAATTTTATGTTCTATCTGTTATTGTTGTTCCATCGTTTATGTTCTATCTTCTATTGCATTTTATATTATAATCTATTCAATGGCTTGAAGAGTTCTTTGTCTCCTCCCTTGCACTAAAAACTCTGGCAAGAATAATGAGAAGCAAAGGTGAATATTAATATTGACATGTAGGAAAAATGTCATATGTCAGTTAATTTAGTTTTATAACATTTCAGTCACTGAGATTGCTATGAGTTGTAATAAAATAATGCAGGATAATACAATAAATATATACTTATATTTATAATATGACCATTCTAACTCTTATGAAAAGAAAGTGTGCAGGTGGTACAAAACAAAATACTAACTACTGCACAAACATTATGTAATTGGTGGATGCGGAGAGGGAATAGGAAAATAACAACCGTTCTCCTAAGGCCAATATACTTTGAATGAGTAAATATAAATAAATAAACATTAAGGAGAGTTAAGATCAAAGGCAGGGTCTACTCTAGGGTTTCATTTAACATGTAAACATCGGTTACTGCCGAGCCACATCAAATGGAAAGCAAAGTGAATCTCATTACAAATAAAAGTGCAAATATCGAAACGGTTTAAATATTAATTAATTTATTAAACAGCTTATTTGGTTTTATCACGTTAATAAGTGTTAAAGACGGTGATGTCGAATATATTTTCGTGCACTTAGGGAAGCTATGTTCTTATTTCAAATTCTCTTTTCATGCCGTTAAAATTTCACGTAATAAGTAATCTATGAAAATTTTTAATGGATTATTTACAATATAAACTAAATATAAAGCCGTGCTCATAATAACTATCCTGTTGCCTGCTGTAGTTTTTTATATTTTCGTAGTATAACATGTTATTTTAGAAATGTATTATTTTACACTAAGATTTTACCACTGAATCGGAACATAATATTATTCCAACTAAGTATAACGTCATTTCTATTTGTAGTACATTTCATAATATTGCCACAGCAGTTGAATAAGTGCAGTGGACTGCAGCATAAACAAGCGAGTTAAAATGATAAGTTTTAAAATATCTAAAAAAAAAATTGTTCCAAAAACCATTAAACCCGGCCGCTCATAGGAAATGATAAAGTTATGAATTCATGTTTTAATTATTATTAAGTTTAATGTCTTTGGCATACTAATTCTTGCACAGATAAATGAGCTCCCTGTTTAGATATAAACATAGAAAGTATTTATTTTACTGAACACCATTTATATTAATTTGTATTACCACGAAAAGCCTTATTAAAACTTTGGAGGTATTTGAAAAATTCATATTCAGTAATTAATTGTGAGACTGACGATGGGATTTGTTAGAAACTAAAATTGATAATATTTTTGCATTACTGCAAAAACTTGTATCATCACTTAAAACTCACATTATAATTTACACTCATTTAACACTTTCACTTCTAGAACTTTGTGAATTATAAAACAAGACTCTACTAAATGCTACAGCACTACACGTTGTACAAATAAACAACCTTCATATTATCGCTTCTTTGGATTAAATATATCGTAATTTTCAGTAACACCGTTTTATATATCAAGGGTACGTTGAAGTTGTCTCAACAGTATGTAAACAGTTTGCATTGGTAAAAAATTTAGAAATAATAACTGGTACAACTTTATTTACTTAGGTACTTCTTACACTACCCGACCAGTAATGCCAAATATGTAACCAAATGTCATTTGCGCGAAATTATTTTATTACACATACTAACCTGTATACGTGCTTGGGTATTATCGTGAAACACCGCAATCGCACAATTACCAATATGCTGTCTATAAGTAACTGCTATAATTAACTTTAAAAAACTGTTTCATTGTTATACTTGTCAAGGCATTATGATCAGTTAGTTTTATCGAACGTTTTCACTAACTTACAAGAGGCTTTAACTTTAATGTGTGATTAATCAATAATTGTAGTATTTATTTATGGCATTAAATAAATATAAGTTTTAATATGTTACGAGTACCTTTCTCTTTTACCGAACATATTCCATAACGAAAGAAAAGACACTTATTTACGATCTAGATATTTTAAGAATGTAATGTATTATTTATTTGTATGTATTTTGATTTGTAGACCCTACTCTATGACTCTACAGTATTTAGGAGTAACACTTAACATATTCCTCAATTTAAAAGGCGACATTAACAACAACGCGGCTGAAGTAAGGACTAAAACAAACCTCACAATGGCGCAACACGGAACGCTAATTAACAAGTTTTATGCATATATCTTTTGTCCTTATTATACAGATACATGTACTTTACTGCACAGTACTGCATCATGCGAGAGACATTAATTTGCAACTACATGATGTTGTGAATACAAATAGTGGTTCTTTACAGCCAACTCCACTACCATGGCTTCTTGTACTGTGTAATATACTTCGTACCTATCATAGGACTCAAGAAAGCTTATTCTATTATTAATAGAATATCATATCTGTACTACATTTACTTATCGTGCAAAGCTGTAGATACAGGACAGCCTACTCAGCTTTTGAACACTACCTCTCAAGTATGCCCAAGTCTCAGCTTTACAAACGTTTTATGCAAAAGCCACTTTGTATATGTGAAAGGGGTATGATTGACAAAGAAAACACATTGGTGTTCAATCCTATATTATAGTCAGATGTAATGGATCTACCTCTGATATTCTGATCTGAAACATTTTTATACTGTAGCGTGGTGGGTACATGTAACGTTTTTGAGTTTAAAGATATATACTTAACGAGATATATACTTATACTTAACGAGTCTTAACTTCAATGTAGTACACAATGTTTCAAATATCACTGATTTTTTACGTGTTACAATTTATCGTTTTTTGCTCTGAGTGAATTCTGTCAATATGTAAACCCATAAGATGTATATACTTTTGGTAAACAGGTTGAAGACGAGGCAAATAATTTTGGTATTTAAATTTTCCCAGACAATGAAAGCTATTCAACTTTTTTTTATCAGCTACTCAATTATAGTGAAGCATTTTGTTCGCTTACAGGATCTGACCAGGTTCTGTTACTGATCGATATCGTGCTTGTTTTTTATAAGTTAGCGTCATCACTGTGTACTCTAGCTTTTACTTGTTAATAACCTTATATATATATATATATATATATATATATATATATATATATATATATATATATATATATATATATATATATATATATATAATAAGCTTGTAACCTAAGAATACCTGATCACTGTTTTGTAGCAGTCAACTTAAATAATAATGGCCAGAAAAAGATCATAGAGGCCCCGATGAAAGCAAATTTTTTAAATATTGAAACTGTAAAGAATTACTTGGGAATAGTTCAATTACTGTAAAGAATAGTTCATTTTGGGATGAGGAAATTAATTCGAATGATGCTAATCTATGTATGGACAAATTTTATAATATAGTAAACAAAGCAATATAGATAGGCACCGAAAGTTGGGTTAGTTCACGCAGAGACAGTAAAGCAAAAGCTAAAATCCCTTGGATAAATACATTTATATTACAAAATAAAGAAAAGAAATATGTTATACAGGATAATGTTAAATAGGCCCTATGATATGCGTTTCAAAAACTATTTTGAAAGGTTTTCTCTTAATTTAAGAATTCAAATAGACAATAACAAACATGAGTATTACAACAATTTACTTACTAAATACTAGGGAAATGCAGCCGAACAATGGAAAATAATTAATAACATTACTGGATGTAAAAAGAAGATGGACATTGAGAGGTTAACTTTAAATGACGGATCGACTATTTAAGAGCCGCAAGCAAACTGTGACATGATAAACAAATACTTAATTGATGTGCACGAACAGCTGATTGTTGATGGTAGTGCAGGTGGCGCGGCGGCGATGGCAGCGACGATAAAAGGTACTGGCGAGGTAATAGATACTGGAAATCTGCTCACGACGCCACAACGTTCATTCTTTGTTACTCCTGTTGATTGCGAAGAATTAAAAACTATCATCAGTAATTTAAAAAATAAACACTCCAGTGGGTTTGATAATGTAACGGTTAACCTAGTAAAGCGATGCAAAGATATTTTTTCATATGCACTTGAACATATAATTAACTGTAGTTTCCAAACAGGGGTGTTTCCAGCGATTAAAAAAAGTACCGTAGTTCCGATCCCTAAGAAATCAAATACAATCAAACTTGACAACCTGAGACTAATCAGCTTGCTTTCAGTATTTTCGAAAATATTTGAGAAGGTAATGAAGTCAAGATTAGTAAACTTTTTGAACGATTTAAATTTTTTCAGTAAAAATCAGTATGGGTTTTTAGAAGGTAAAAGTACGGAGCATGCGTTATCTGCTTTTTTGGAAGCTGCGTATGCAAAGATGAATGAAAAAAATAAATGCACAGCTGTTTTTGTGGATTTTCGTAAGGCCTTTGATTTGGTTGACCATAACTGTTTACTGACCAAAATGGAAAAAATAGGAATAAGGGGAAATGCATTGAAGTGGTTTAGCCAATTTTTGACGGATCGCGAACAAACTGTGAAGTGTAGGGGATGCTTAAGCAAACTGGGAAGTATAAAAAAGGTGTACCGCAAGGATCCATTTTATCATCTACCCTGTTTTTAATTTTCATTAACGATCTTCTGAAAATTCAACTTGGAGGAAGGGTAACCGCATTTGCTGATGTTGCATTTTTATTTTGGAATAGGGACAGCCAGGGACTATGTAGCAGTGTAGATGAAGCAATTTCGTTCTTAAATAAATAGTGCTTGGAAAGTGAGATGTGTGTTAATGTCTCCAAAACAAAAGTTTTAAATTTTAGAATGAACAGGACCCCATAGGAAGAGAACCAATTTAGGTATCATTCATCAGGCTGCCAAGGTATGCGTGATTGTAATTGTCAGGTCATAGAAAATGTGAATTCGTTTAAATATCTGGGGGTTATAATAGACAGAGATTTATCATGGAAGGATCACATTGAAGAACTAACAAAGGGTTTAAAAGGGAGTATTCGGAAATTTTATTTTTTGAGAAATATATGTGATCGCTATTAGAGTCGCTATTAGGTCGCTATTAGAGCCAAATATGATAACTTGATGTCTTTAGGTAATACAAGCGAATGCTTAGCAGTATCGGAAATGACAGGTCCTAAGGATCGTCAGTTAAGTTATGAAGATAGGCCTAGTTGTGCTAAGTCTAACCTAAGTGATAAAGGACAAGAATATCCTAAGAAGAACGTGATGGAACTACAGGATGGGCCTGGTAATAATCATGTTAAATCATCTTTATCGTACTCCAGGGTGGTAAGGAATAGTTCGTTGCAACTAAAAGCCAATGTAGCGGACAATACCAGGGCTAACAAAGAAAACGAAAACCCTACCCCACCTAGAGACAAAAGTGATGAAACCATCAATGATGGTTTTGTGACCCACCAAGGAAGAAGAAGTAGGCCTAAGACTCGTCAGGTGAAATCTTTATCTTATGGGAAAGAACCTAATAATTACAAGCCAATTGTAGGGACCAAATGCAATGGTGAAACTAAGCTAAAAGTGGCTTCTAAAAGATCTTGGGTTTTTGTATCCCGATTAGATGCACTAACTACCAAAGAAGATATGGAGGTGTTCCTAATCCAATCTAAAGTAGATGATTTTATTTGTATTGAACTCAAACCCAAATACGATGGGTACAAGTCCTTTATGATTGGTGTTTGTGAGAATCTTGAACATGTTTTACTAAGCCCGGACTTCTGGGACGAAGGAATTCTTGTAAGTAAGTTTGTTACATCTCAGAGAAAACGTCCTGTAGATTTTTTAGGTGTAAAACGGGGTTAGACAGGGCTAACATTAAATCGTCACCATCTGACCCCTATAAACGTAATGGATGTGCCTCCAAAAATCCGAAAATGACTGTTAAATCTAGTATTTTGTATCTAAATGCTCAATCATTAAATGACAAAGTAGAAATGCTCGATGGTAACTTGTCTGACTCTCGCTTTATAGCTTTATGTGTCAGTGAACATTGGTGTTTAGAAGATACTCGTGATTTGGTTACTATTCAGAACTTTACACAAGCTAGTATGTTCTGTCGAAGGCAGCATATTAGAGGTGGCTCGGGCATACTAGTTAGAAATGGTATTAATTTTACTGAAATTGACACTAGTGTCAACATTGAAATGTCTGCCATAATTATTGTAGACCTTAAGCTGGTGTTGATCTCCATATACAGACCTCCCTCAGGGGATATAAAAATGTTTATGGAGCTGTTTGAGAAGTTTTTCGTCTATCTGATCAATCTTAATTGCCCTATAATTATGTGCGGTGACTGGAAAATCGAGGTGAGGGACAGTGGGCCAATAGTTTTTGCATTGAGAGACTTATTGAGATCAGTTGATTGCAGATGGCTGGTTAATGTACCGACAAGGGCTGATGCCTGCATAGATAATGTGGTGTCTAACCTTAACGACCATCCTATCCAAGCCGAGGTGCTTGATGAATGCTTATCTGACCATAACACTATTGAAGTTACTATTTATCTGGATGATGTGGTTAAAGAGAACCTCGGTGAGAAAATTGTAGGTAGAAGCCTATCACCTACTAATGTCGAGTCTCTGATTGCATCTCTGTCTGATGTAGACTGGCCTAATTTACTGTTTTCCGATTCTCGGCCCAACGTCACAATGTTTGATATATTTCTGGAAAGATTTCTAGGTTTTTTTAAATATCTGTTGTCCTGTTAAACATAAGCAGATACGAGTATCAAAATCTGCTAAGAAATGTAGGCCGAAGTGGTTCTCGGATGAATTGAACGAACTTAAAAACCTTTTTATGGCATATAACACCATGTTTAAGGATACAAAGTCAGAGGCAGCCAGAAGAGCTTATGTTTTTATGCGGAACAACTACAAAAGTGAGCTGAAAAGGCAAAGCTTAAAGCTAATGAAGATTTTATAAACACCTCCTCCAACAAATGCAAAGCGGCCTGGTCCATCATAGCGGCTCAAAGAGGTGCGACTACCCGAGATGCCCCCAGCTTATCTCCGGAAGTATTTTCGGCCCAATTCGTCAACTGTATTGATGAGGTGAGGGAGGTCATCACTCCAAGCCAGATATCTGCGGGTGATCTTCTTGCCAAGGCTCCTGGTGCTGCAACTCAATTCAAGTGGTCTCCTGTGTCATGTGAGGAGGTGCTGTGTGTGGTGAAAAAAATGAAAGCATCCAAAAGTAAAGATGCGTATGGTGTATCTAGTGAGCTCTTATAGAAAATTATTTTTTCAATTAATTGTGCTACCTATTACAATTTGTATAAACCAATGCTTGTTTACTGGTATATTTCCTAAGTGTTTTAAAACGGCCAAGGTTGTGCCTATTTACAAGAAGGGTCCCAGGGACCAACCTGGTTCATTTAGGCCCATCTCTTTGTTACCCATTTTTTCAAAACTCCTTGAAATTGTCATGAACAACCAAGTGAGTAATTCTTTCAACTGTAACAATATTCTTTCAAATTGTCAGTTTGGCCTTCGAGCAGGTAGAAACACCGTGAATGCAGTTGAAGTCCTGGTGAAAGCTGTAATAAATAGTTTTGAAGCCAAGGTCTCCACCGTGGCTACTCTTTTTGATCTAACCAAGGCTTTTGACTGCGTTCCTAGGGACCTACTGCTCTCTAAATTGTCTCACTATGGTATAATTGGTACTGAATTGGCATTATTTGAGTCATACCTAACGGGACGTGAACAAAGGGTAACTGTTGGAGGTTCTCTCTCTACTTCGCGTTGTGTTGAGTATGGGGTACCACAGGGATCGGTCCTGGGTCCCTTGCTGTTCTTAGTTGTAATGAATGATCTCCCTCACAATGTTAAAGCTAACGTAATAATGTTTGCAGATGATACCACTTTTTTTAGGTCTAACTGTAATATAAACAGCTTAGCCACTTTTATGGATGAAAATGTTGTGTATGCTAAAAACTGGTTTAATGCCAATCATCTTGTTTTAAATGATCTCAAAACACAAAATATTTGCTTTACACTGAAAAACATGAGTTCCCCCAGTACTTCCTCTGATAGTGTTAAGCTATTGGGCATCTATCTAGATAATAAGCTATCATGGGTAGATCATATTAACTATGTATGTGGAAGGCTTAGTAGAGTGGTTTTTTTGTTGAGGCAACTAAAGAAAAATGTTCCTAAGCAATATCTAAGGAGTGCTTATTTTGCCTTTTTCAACAGTATTTTACTGTATGGGCTCCAACTTTGGGGTAATGGTTCAGAAATACATAGAGTTCTGTTAATCCAAAAGAAAGCTGTACGAGTGCTCACTGACTCAGACCAAAGAACTAGTTGTAAGCCGTTATTCATTAGAGAGTCTATACCCACTGTTGTTTGTTTATATATTTATTTACTTGTTGTCAATGTGAAATCTAATCTAGGTGATTATGTTATAAGAGGTAGACTTCATTCCTACAATATTAGAAATAGTTATAAAATAAATAAAGATTTTGCTAGACTTAGTAAAACACAGTCAAATGCCAATGCAATGTCAATTACACTTTTTAATAAATTAGGCCATAAAGCCCATACAGTTGATATAAAGAGTTTCAAGAGAAAGGTGATGGACTGGTTAGTAAACCACCCTTTTTATTCTTTAAATGAGTTCATGGACTGTGATATTGCTGACTCTATATTTTGACTTGTTATTGTTGTTTCTTTTATTGTTATTGTTCTGACTTGCTGTTAATCACATGGCTGTTATTATTTTTGAATTTATTTGGTCTTTTTTTGTTACTGTTTATATTCATTTTAGAATTGTTAAGTTTTGCTTTTAGACGCACCTTGCTGGTTTGATGACGTAAGCTCTTGCTTTATTGTTGTGTGACAAGGCTGTTGCTATATATTTGTTATTTTTGCTATTTTAACTTGTTTTTTATTGTTGTTGTTGTTAAAATATTTTTAAACTGTTAAGTTTGTCAATTTCCAGTGCCTTGGCAAACCGTATTCTTTTTAGTTTTAAGTAAATTAAACACCTGACGATGTCTATTGCTACTATGGCCGAATGGCAAATAAATATTCTTGTTCTTATTCTTGATCAAGCGCTTTTAAAGGCACTTTATTTTGCTCTAATAAATTCTAAATTACAATATGGTATTCATTGTTGGGGAGGAACTTTCAAAAATTATATTGCTAAAATAAGAACAGTACAGAATCATTATATTAGAATTATACTATTTAGGAAGAAAAGGGAATCATCTTTTAATCTATTTAGACAACTCAATATATTACCTTTACAGCATTTATATAATTTTAAAGTTCTACAGATTTTCTTTATTCGTAGTGGTAATAATGAAACCGAGTATATAATGCACAATCATGACACACGCAGTAAAGTGGCCAATTTATTGAGAAAGCCGAAAGTTTCAAAATCATTAATGACAAGATCTTTTATTTTTTTAGGTGAAAAAATATTTAATGAACTACCAGCCAATTTTAAATTGTGTAGATTAATATTTAAGTTCAAATATAAAGTAAAACAATGACTTTTTAATTATTAGGACACATCATGGTTAATAAAAATTATGAATTAGGCTGACTAGTATGTTTTGGAAATGCCATATTGAATGGTAAAGTAGTAATTTTAAGTAATATTGGAAGTATACAGTTTGCAGTTAGAATAAGGATAGAGATATATGCTATATATAATTTAGATGATATAATTATGTTACTTTTTGGTTTTCAGATGTTTGGTGAGGTTTAATTGTTGGTTATTGCAGTTATATAGTTTGTTAGAATTTTGTCAAAATGTTACTGAGAAGGAAATTTTTGCTGTTTATGCAAACTTTCTTACGACTTTTGTGTATTATCAGTTATTAGCAGTTTTTATGAATAAAACTTAGCCTTCTTTTGTTTAATAATATAATATGTATTCTTTAGTATTTTATATTAACTTGAGAAATGTATACAATGTTTTGTACAAGACTGTGCAAGATGTTTTGTACAAGATGCTGCACAGGCTCGCACGCACCATTTACTATATTATTAAGGTAGACTCTAAGATCTGTAATTTTTATGTATTGCTAAACCATCGCAACTGGATAAAGATGGATTAGTATTTTCAAATAAGTAGTTTATAATTTCAGTGTAATTATTTATTGAAAATAAATCATTATTTCATTAATTAATTATTTCATTAATATAATATGTTTGGAAAGACTTGGATTACTCGTCAATTATGGTTACAAAAATACGTTGTTTCACCTTGAGGCAACTGAAAATGTAACATTCATTGACTATGAAGTCCAACACTGTTTAATGAGTGTTGTCCTACATAACTGTATGACGGCACCATAAAAAATGGTAGCCCGTTAATGGAATGTTTCCTTTGTATACTCGACCTTTGTGTGGCTTAAATTATGTTTCACTTCCGGTTATCAATCATACGTTAATTCACTTATAGGCAACTGAATCCCTAACATTTACTTACTACGAAGTGAAATACTGTTCACTGTTCATTGGGTGTTGTCTACATTACTGTGGCTGCAACACAATGGCAGCCTACTAACAGTTTGTTTTCTTTACATATTATACGTGTGTCACTTTGTTTATTTATGGTTATAAAAAATTAATTATTTTATCTTAAGGCAACTGAACCTCTGACATTATAAAGTCAAACACTGTTCTGAGGGTTCTGACCGAGATCCCCAACACAAAAGTAACCAGCAATCGGAATATATCACAAGTACACTCGTACACCTTGTCTGTTACTTGCTTAAGGTGTTTATATTATTATAAATTATTATATTATGGATCGAGATAATACATATAATAGAGTAGTAAACAATATAACCTCTTTCTAGTTACGATATTTTAATGATTCGTCCTTTGTAAAGACCTTAAGATTCTTTTGTGGGACAAGGTACCCGAAGAAGAATATATTCCAGTATCTTAGTATGTTCAGGATTGCATACTCTCGATCATTACTGTATCAGTCTATGTTTGTGTATTATATATTTTTAATTATTTAAAATTTTTAACTTTTATTGAAATTTAATGGTGCAACAATATAAGGCATGGTATAATACATAACCAACTATAGGTTCTAATCAACTGCCAAAAAGAAAAGAGAACAATAGTTTTTAAAATATAATCGATGTATTTATATAAAAAAATGTATTACCAAGGCTTTAACAAATACTCTTATAATATATTCGCATGTTTCTTTTGCCTATCGTATTCGCCTAAAATATATAAAATTGCACATTCAAGAACCCAATATTGCTTCTTACGAAATAAATACTAAAATACGTGTGAATGTGGCCTATTTCTTTATTTAATAGTACCTTTACTAACTGAAACTGGTTAATAAAGATACTAAAAATTAATAAATGTTAATAAGAAGTAATTGAAAATATTTCACCATAAACACAAACCAATAATAAAAGCAATTAACAAAGTTTTCTATTGAATAAAATGTAAAAGAGGTTTCTGCATTTTCAAGTTCTTGAAGTTTCCCTTAAACAATAATGAGTATTCTTATTCTTCTACATTGGTTAAAAGAAGTGTACTTGTGAAGTTATAACAACCTAGCAGGCTAACTTCTTATTATTATATTTACAATTTCAACGCAACAAGTGTGCAATAAAAGCTTACAAAGTGAACAGTAACTGTAATACTATACTATACTGCTTGTTGTTTTGCAGATCCTTGTTCAATAAGGTAATGAAAATTTCTTAGTAGTTTGGAATGAAAATCAAAGTTACAATGGCGTATCTATTAGTGCTATGGTAAGGAAATTCATATCAGAAGTGGTCTGGTGATTTCCTCAACTGTTTAGAGATTTCTTGCTCTTGCAGTTCTATATAATGTAGTATCTAGTTATATCTCTTTCTAACAGAGGCGTTTTGTATTCTTATCACTTTTGTTGCAATAGACTTTAAAGTACAATGAATTAAATGTTTAAAATAAAATAGTCCATACTTTTGTCATGAAAGAACACAATGTCCTCACATTGTATAAAGTAAAAATATGGGCATCAGAGGTCTGGCTCGTAGGAAGTTTTAATTGGACCTCATTAGATGTACTCAGAGTGAGAAAATGAGTTTGTTACTCACCGCGGTTGCTAGCGTAAACTTAATTATAATACGCTGTTGATTATTTTGAACGTCCCACACGGTTTAGTATTTTGTCCAATACTGATTTTTCTTATATTTTGTCAATGCCACAAACAATTGCACCAGTAAGGCTAAAGGTTGACTATTACTACTAACGCTACTTTGCTCATGGTAAGTGTGCATGTTGAAATATCTTAGGTCTATATTTAAACATTAGTACTGAATTAAATATTCATTTGAAGTGGAAGAACTCTTGTCTATCCAAATTAGAAATTCCTTATGTGATGTTACATTTATGTTCCATTATCGTTGATAAATTGTTTCCGAATAGTACTTTTCCTTGGACTGAATCTTGATCATCCTGTAAAGTTTATTTACTAAAAAACAATTGTAGCAGCTGTATACGTGTGTGTGTGTGTGTGTGTGTGTGTGTGTGTGTGTGTGTGTGTGTGTGTGTGTGTGTGTGTGTGTGTGTGTGTGTGTGTCAATAAACAATGAAAATGGGATTTATAACAGTTAAAATTTATAGTTAAAGTTAGATATTAAACTGTTCTACCTAATACTTTATATTTCCTTACAATCTATTGTTGACATCATATTTAAAATTAACATTTTATTTAATTGTATTATTGTAGGCCTATTCTTTAATATATGCTCAACAGCGGCTGAAGAAAAGTATGAAATAAGAAGTGTTTTACTTTCATGCTTGCTCTATGCATTCACACTATAAATGAAAACAAATTGGAAGAAGTGGGAAAACTAGTTAAAGATATGATTATGGTGTCATAAAACAATGTTTATACAGAACAGTTTAATTGACATGATTCATAGCTTTCTTAGTGAAAGTACTTGTGACGTAATACAATAGGCTCCTGTGATATTTAAAAAAATTTAAATAGTTTTATAACATTAGAATTACTCATCAGGTTCCCAGTTTTCCATGTTCAGTTTTCCAAGTAATATACTAGTAATATTTTTGGCAGAACTCTAGCAAATTGCAAGAGCTAGGCAATCATCGCAAGTTTCACCATACAGTTTCGCATTCTTGACTGAAAATGGCGGTAAACTTATAAATGTGTTAGCAATTGATAACGTGGTGTGGACAGAAGGACTTAGGAGCCCAATGGCTTTCGACAGGAGACCTTAGTGAGAGGTGTGGGGGTTTTTAATACATTGCGTGATACATAACTGCAAACAAAGTAACCGAGTACAATATTGAGTTCTTGTGATTGGCTGGATCACACATAATTAGATACTTTACATCTTACCAGATGGGCACTACTGTTGGGGACTCAAATTATAATGAGCATTGATTATTTTAATTTTTGCCCAGTATATTGTAGCTGGGTCTCAACTAATGCATCTTGAAAGGATTACAGGATTTTGGAAGTTTGTCATCTTACATGTTGCAAAAACTTTTAACATACAGTTTCTAGAATTTAAATCTATTATTATAGTCAGGTGTTAAGATAATTAGTACATTAAAAAAATGAATGAAGATAAATAAATCTTATCGTGTGAATACATTTTTTAAAATTATATAGTGAGGTTGTTGGAATTGTGAGCTTCGTGACCTCTTAAATAACAAACATCCTTATATAAGACAATGTTGTTAGGTTTTAATTCCATGCACACCTCTGGGGTTTTTGTAATTTTAGTTAGTTTTACATAAAAAGATGTATCCTGTCTTCTATAAATAAAAAATGAACTCTGTTAAAAAAATATTATTAATGAGTAAATATTTATGTAAATAATTCAATGCTTTAAAACGTAACCGAAGAGCAGCAGCGAGCGGAATAGAGGGACACGCGATTAGTTGCTCCAGACCGATGCAGAATAGAGAGCATACGGGCTTAGGATTATACCATTGTTTTATTTTAACACTTACAGATTTAATTATTGTGGCGAGTAAGCTACTTTAAAGTACAATAAGATTATTATACAGATGTGCTTTGGAAACAATTTACGAGAACAAAGCGCTGTTTGTCA
Source organism: Homalodisca vitripennis (assembly GCF_021130785.1). Lineage (NCBI taxonomy): Eukaryota > Metazoa > Arthropoda > Insecta > Hemiptera > Cicadellidae > Homalodisca > Homalodisca vitripennis. The sequence continues at coordinate 52,880,348 of NC_060212.1, forward strand.
AATAAAGTTATTCTTAGTTAAGGATTGTTTTGTGAAGTTTAACAGAATTAGCGTAGGAGCAAGAAGCAAGAACGGTGTAACACGATTCGGAGATTTATCTGGAAAACTGCAGTCTGAAGAGTTTAGTTGTTGATAATTTTTCAGTTGTTATTTTCGGAGATTATACAGTGCAATTTATACTTTTTAAGTTATATCGAAAAAGGTCGGTTTAATAAATTTGCTAGCAATCTGAATAAAGCATGCTAGGAAGGAATAGAAAAAATTAAATCTAATTAAGCTACTAACCACAAGGTTATAAGTGGTATGCCTAATTTGTTCCATATCAAATGCAAATTTAACTTAAAGGTTTTAGTAACAACATTTTCATAGCATTCTGTGTATTTAAAAAAAAATGTGTGAATCAAAGCCGGGAAGGTGGAATGGGATTGTTTGCAAAACCAAGCGGAAGTAATTAACTTGAAACGTTCTCAAACAATTGCTGCCGATATACGAGCACATATTTGAACATGAATGATACGTGACGTGGTGACTGGAAGTGTAATCTGTCATCACTCTATTAGTGATATCATATCAGACGAGAGGATCTGTAGACCCCTCAGTATAAGAACTGCTGTGAACCATGATTGTAATAAATATTTAATTGCTTTAATAAGCTTCACAACTCAAGTAATGTTTAAAGTTAATAATATATATTGTTCAATCTTTCTTTCCTGCAAAACTAAAAGTTAATCTAAGACGAATCTTTCAAATTTTATTAACAACAGTTTACGTTATACATAAAAAAGGTGAACGTACAATAATATCTAGTGCAAAAACACAAAAAACCATAAGTAATTTGATGTTGTACAAAATATAACAGCATTAAAACGACTTAAGTACTTTACGTAGGCTACATAACATTAGAAATAACAGCATCACATTGGTACTCACTTCCAGTCATTAGGGTAAACAAAAAAGTTTTAATCTTTGCATATTCGTTCCAAGAAGCAATGAATTCAAAGAATTTCCACTCACATACAAATCACGTCTAAAAATATAGGTATTTCTTAAAATTGTAAAAGGTACAACCCGTCAATTGGTAAACAAATAATGTATAAAAAGAATGTAGACATAATTATATAGGGTAAACATTAAAATGGCAGGATAAAAGTGTTACTGTTTTACAATGGCAAATTTTAAGAACAAATGTTTCCATAAAGCATGATAATGCAAAGGTAAAATATTAATCAAACTTTTATTTGATGCATGATCATGTAAATAAAAAAATTACCATTATAAATTAAACGTCTGTAAAACTCTAGCAAATTTTATTCATGTCCGAATTCATCCTAATTTTTTAAAACCTATCCTTTTAATAATCCACAGCATAAAGTCACTATTCAACTAAACTTTATCAAGGTGGTATAGGTCCAGGTTAATATGAATAATATTAATGGGTCAGTTTTGTAGCGATATTAATGAAATTACACGTAATCTAAGAACTTCGTGGTGACTTTTTGGCTGATCCCAATGTCATTCACATTTGACCTGCACAAGGACACGATAGTGAGCCGGTTGTCAGCGCACTTCGCTATCCTGGGCAGTGAGAGCCAGCACTTCACGGGGTTCATGGTTCAGGCGCGAGACGACGCCTCAGGGTTGCCGGTCGGGCAGTTCGACACAGGGTGTCTCGACATCAACACCATGAACTGCTTCGGCGGTTTCGCTGTACAATCTATATTTGATCTTTTCCTCAGTTCGAAATATCCAACCTCACGCATGACTACAATCTAGGTATCTTGGTTAAAATAAACAACAAATAATACCAGAGCGTTACGACACCTATAAGTCAGGAATCACAACAACGTTGTGTGTTAACTCCATGAAACATGTTCTATAGAAATTAACAACAGCTATAAGCAGAGTTAATTATTAAAACTAACTAAATAATACAGGTAAGAGTAGATCTGCACTGTACGATCAACCGATGAAAACTGAGCACAGGCAAAAAAAAATTGTGATTGTCATGACGGCAAATAAGGAAACTAGATTGGACGTTTCAGTTTTTAAAATATTTTTTAGAATCATATTTATTTTTTGGTAAGAATAGATCAAAAAGAAACACAGGAGCAATGAATTCGAAAAACAGTACTTACAGTATAAAATGTAGTTGTAACGTGACATACACGTGGAAGACAAAACATGTTAGGCATTAGGGAGAAACTTCAAAAAATTAAGGAAGAAAATTGCAAATCATTGTTGGTCCGAAGGTTATGAATTGGGATGAAGCCAAAATAATACATCTGGAACCTCACTTCTTCTAAAGGACATTAATAAAAACTCCATAAATTAAACTAACCGACCAACCAATCAGTGACCCATCAGTCAAAATTAGACCCCTTTGTTTGCCAATCGGGGCCAGAGTTTGGTGCCAATCGAATACAAAATTAACTAAGAAGGAAATCTAAAGAAATTTCTAAGCAAGAAAATAAAGAGATTTCTAATAAGCCAATGCTGTTCAGAGAAGTTCAATAATATTAGGAAAAAATAAACCTGTAATCATACCAGATCTAGGAAAGTACAGTTACGTACTGTTTCCTTTTATTACGGAACTTAGAAAAATCTGCGCAAAAGTAAAGCTTATAACTTATTAATTCCTACCTAATCAGCCACTATTGCCGAATATATATTTAATAGTTACAACATATTAACACATGTTATACCCAATTATTCCCTTGAACTCATTGTTTAAATTCCGACACATAGCGAGCTCATACCATCAAAACACAACAAGTTTAGTACCAGGTGGCGCTTCACACGGGCTGTTGAACTGTTTGGAACTGTTTAAATGTTTGACTGCCTCAGGGAACCTGCTGATTTACTAATTGACGCCAAGTTACAAGGAGCCGATAGTTTTGAATAAGTTCTTCTTAAATCTTACCTCTTTTTAGCAATCATTGTGAATAAATAAAATTTACAAAAATTTATAACTGAATTCAGGGATAAAATAAATAATTCTCAGCCTAAATGTGTGTAATGGAGCTCTATAAAGCCTAAATGTATAACTTAAAATAGTGAAAATTTTAGTTAGGTTTTGGGGAGTAGATTTTAATATTTTACCAATATAGACTTAGTGTAATCGGGTTTTTAGAATATTAAAACGACTAGTTTTCATTTTAAAGATTGTGTAGGGGTTGGGGAGAAAGAACTTTGGTAGTTACATGACAAAAACTTATATAAAACAAATTAAAACGGTTACAATCGTAAATACATAATATTTCCTAAAGATAAATAAGGAGAAGTGTATATATCGATAACAAAGGAATAAAATATAATCACAGAATGCATACTCGAAATATGTTTAAAGGAAAATCATCAAAACTTCAGGAATAAGATTTCACAGAACTGGATATCATAGGTTTTAATATGTTACTACTTAATAATGCAAGGATTTCATTTACCGCATAATTCAGCATTTCAAATATAACATCACCACTGATTGACTCCTAGAATCTGGACTTGACAATTAATTGCTTGAAGATATCCAAAAAAAGCCAACTCTTGGCATCATTTTGACATCTTGGATATATAGGCTTCAAAGGAGCACAATCTTGTTGTCCATAAGCTATCCATTGTAATCTAGATGAAGAGGTGTTCTCATTATCTCATCAGGTGTACAAATAATCATACGACGACGTATTAGATCCCAGAGCACAGCGAGGTGACAAGGGAAAGGGGGCGTATTTTCACTTTCACGTGAAATACACTTACGTGTTAATATAGTTCAGCTCATGCGGTGCGTCGCAGTGAGATTTAATCGTTAGCGAGGTAGCAAAGGCAAGGGGGCGTATTTCCACTTTTACATGAAATACACTAACTTGTTAATATAGTTCAGCTCATGCGGTGCGTTCCAGTGATATTTAATCGTTAGCGAGGTGACAAGGGCATGGGAGCGTACATTCACATGAAATACAGTAACGTGTTAATATAGTTCAGCTCATGCGGTGCGTCACAGTGAGATTTAATCGTTAGCGAGGTGACAAGGGCATGGGAGCGTACATTCACATGAAATACAGTAACGTGTTAATATAGTTCAGCTCATGCGGTGCGTCACAGTGAGATTTAATCGTTAGCGAGGTGACAAGGGCAAGGGAGCGTATTTCCACATTCACATGAAATACACTAACGTGATAATATAGTTCAGCTCATGCGGTGCGTCGCAGTCAGATTTAATCGTTAGCGAGGTGACAAAGGCAAGGGAGCGTATTTCCACTTTCACATGAAATACACTAACGTGTTAATATAGGTCAGCTCATGCGGTGCGTCGCAGTGATATTTAATCGTTGGAAAGGTTACAAAGGAATTGGATCATATTTCCACATTTACATTAAATACAGCAACGTGTTACGGGCGTTATGTGGGCGACACAATGAAATTTTATCGTTGGCGAGGTGACCAAGGCAAGGGGGCGTATTTCCACATGCACATGAAATACAGCAACGTGTTAATATAGTTCAGTTCGTGTGATGAGGCGCAGTGAGATTTAATCGTTTACGAGGTGACAAAGGCGAGAGAGCCTGTTTTTTTCATTCACGTAAAACAATGTCATGCGTTTGCTTTGTTCTTTTGTAAAAAATAAGAGCACTTGCCGCTTACATTGTTTGGCTTTTTTTGTGCTCTCTTGTAATTTGTACGTTGACCTTGATGAGCTATACAAAGTTTAATAAACTTCTCATTTTTATAATAATTTATTTTATATGGAATAGTATTTATACAATATATAGTGAAGAGTCAAATCAACCACAAGGATACATGTCTTCTCTGGTTTCTACCCTCCCAGTTTTGCCGTGGGCCCTGAAATAATCCCTAGGGCTTTCGGTCTGCTCGAATGTGTTCTTGTCGTGTTTGGACTAATTCTTTTTGTTTTATTACATACTAGCATGTACTCGCGGCTTCATGCACAATTTTCAACAGCGAAGACTGGACCCTTTTTATTGAAAGGTTGTATGAAAGTGTCCTGTACAATTTTTCAAAAAGAATTTGATTTACATCTGGCTTTTAACAAATATTGTTTATGGTTAAGAAAATTATGCATCTCAGGTACGAATAAATTACATTTCTTTGTTTTCGATAAAGAAAATACATACATATGAACGTCTCGGACACCTACTTTGGTCAAAAAGCATCAAAAGGTGACCCTTGTAGTTTATATCCGGTCTAACATATGTCCAGTGCCATATGTTGAGTTTGCCTTGTTTTACGGATAATGAAAATATTATATTCATATGTAGGCAGGAGCATTACAAGTACAGCCGTCTTATCAACGAACGGTATAAAAGTTTCTATTCCGGAGTAAATTATTTATAGTGTCGGATTTGAATTTGTTTTGTTGCCTTCATTAAGGAAAATATATAAATATTTAGATTTTCCAAATCCACACTATAAGCGGATACTTTCATACCTTGTAATTCCGGTAGAAAATATTTCCAGTGCCTTCAGTTGAGTTTACCTTGTTGCTTGAATAAGAAAAATATACACATATATTGGCTTTCAAGACCAAAAGTCAGGAATTTTAATTGACCTGCAATAGAATATCTTTCAAGTATCACAATTGAGTTTGCCTTTTAAAATAAATTAAGAAAATTAATATACATAATTACGTTAGTCTGAAATGTTTTTTATAATGTTATTGATGTGGGCTTCTCATTCCTACGTATTTATTATACATACATTTTATATATCGGGGTAACAAGGCAATGTCAACTAAGGCACTGAAAATATGGACCGAAGAATGTTTTGAGACTTATGTATATATTTTGTTGATCGGGGCAACAAGGCAAACTCAGCTAAGACCTAGAAAATATAATTCATTTGAACCAGAATTACTCATATAAGCTGATATAAGAGCTATTGGCAATTTCCCATTACCTCCGATCCTTTAACTCTTATATGAACTCTTTAAGAAATATGTTGCTGATGTATACTGTCATACGTTTGAAGAATATTGTATGACTCCTTCATATTAGATAATCATTACAACCATACTATTTAAACTATTTTAAACATTGCGTTTAAAGCCGATTTTAACAGCTAGCTATGTATACAAGATTTTATATTTAAATAACAGAGAGGTTTCTTCAATATGATAATTGGGTGAAGAATATGAGAAAAACGAAAACGGTATTCAGGAGCAGTTGGAGCACTAAACAAAGCCAGCCACTACAGTTGTCGGGACTCACATTTTTCACACCAAAACAAAGCAACAGCACGGCATTGTTACTGTATATCATGTGAATGTGAAAATACTCGCCCGCGGCTTTGTCACCTCGCCAAGGCGTATCTTATTATGTCGCACCGCGCGAGCCGAGAGTTAACTGTTTACGACTCGGGTCCTCTACTTGTCTAACAATCAACTTCTTGAAACTGCTTGAATTATTTTTTAAGTCAAGAAAACTGTACAAATACATATTTTACCGTGTGTTTATCACATAAATATTTCGCCTTCATGTTTAATTCACAGAGACGAAATACAACATGTAGTAACTAATCAAACTTCAAAATTTGTAAATTAGTAATAAAATATCTGTTTGAATAATTTTGCAATGGTAATTTGCTCAATCGCATAAGGGTCCTCAATTTTGAATAATTTGCTTAGATATTATAACTTGTTCTGTAGAAGTTTCAACTTAATCTCACATCTCATTACGTTGTTAATCTTAATTCAAAACATTTTATTTTGGTAGCAGGTTTCGTGGTACCCCGATAAATTCATGGAGGAAAGAAGATAAACATGTGTAAATTTAATTCTCTACTCAATGTAAATCCGCAACATTAACATCTACACCTAAACTTATAACTTAGTTCGTCTTTATACCGATATTTAGTTGTACTTCATATAGTACATATTTTCGCAACCCAGTTACTTATTTCTGGTTAGTAAAGCCACATACGATGATCTTCGAACTAAATTCTTGGCAGATTGTTAACCTAAATGGCATGCGTATTAATTGTTTCTCTCGGGTACATTGTAGCTGCTGAACCTTGCTACCGAAGCTACATCTCGCGCGCCTTGTCCGTAAGTAAAAATTTGTAGCGATGTCCTTCTGACGTGACCACGTTGTCGTGATTATAAGTTGTCTCGATAAATGGCTCATACCGTCGCGATTTTTTTAGGCGAGTTGCAGTTCGCTCTTCGAGCTAACTTCTTGAGTTCAAGCCGAATTACTTCATGTTTTAGTTTAGACGCAGTCTAGTATTCTTCCCCTTTTCCGACTACAACTGCATTGTCGAGCCAAGAATTCTTACGCCCGCGTTTGTGAGTAAAGTTCATCTTAAAGGGAACTTATTTGTAAAGTTTTAGTAATTATTAACTTCAAAGGTACAATCCATATAACATTGGAATATTTAGGCCCATCCCAAGGTATTATATTTTAGTTCATTCATACTCTATCATACTCTAATTGGCAGCAACGTGGCAATATTTTACTTCATTTTACCAACTAGAAGTGGTGCTTTTATGCTTACTTTCCAATATTAAACATATACGTATACTTCGAATTTTGAGTATTAATTACTACGACCTTAGCGGTATCCGACCCCATATGTATTTCCATTTGGTACATCTTTTAAAAATATATCAGGTTTAAAAACTCTAATAAAAAAAAATACAACAAAGCTTTTCAATAAATGATCGATCGGCCGGTATCCTAGTGTATGCGGCAGTTTCAATATCAAAAAGAAATCCTCCAAAGTGTAAACTGCGCTTGTAGTTCACACAGTATCAACGTTTAATCATCAATATCTATGGCCATCGTCTGTCTTTTCCGTGGAATACCAAGAAACAGGAAGTTTCTGGGAATTTGAACTAGGAAAATGTAATAAATACGTCTTCAAATTGCTAGAAATAGCCTCAATTACTTGCAATTAGTTCAGGCAGCATAGTACAGTGCATTGAAATGATAAATCTTCACTTTTACATTTAAAAATGTAATTCTTAATTCAAAGTACAAAACAATTTATTGTGTACTTACTACTTTGAAAGAAAATACAATGTTTAAAAAGTATTAAAATTATACCTATTTATAACAATTTTAAAATTTCGTTGAATGATCTTATAATATACAGTACTCTTTTCATCAAAGCAAAATTGCCATACTAGTGTCCTTGCTACAATATATAAAACATATTTTCAACTATTGCTCTAATGAAAACATGGAAGTTTTCTCCCCATATATGCCCATCGGGTCATTAACAACCCAACTGCCAAGTTTACTTTTATTTTACATCGATAATGATACATATTTTCTAAAGTATGGTATTTATGTCCCTAGACTTGTTTTTAGATGGAATCACTGATGATAAATCCCTAAAACCTATTTTGACAGTTGGGATTGTTTTATATGTTAGGATATGTCATTTCTGTTGGAGTAGCTGCACGACAGAGCCTTGCGAATAAGTAGCCACATATATTACAGTTTAGTATTATAAAACTAAATATGCATATACATACTGTCCATAAGATGAAGTTTATATACATATACTTGTATTTTATGATAGTAGGCTTATAGACCCTACCTAGGTTGTGAAATTTTGAGTGGGTCGTTTTCGACCCAATGGGCACACGAGACATCAAGTGTACATACTGTATTTACATTCCTAAAATAAATTTTGGGTAGGACTATACTATACCAAGATCTGCTAAGGTATAATAGTATAATGTAAACAAGCAGTAATGTTTCGATTCAAGACCTGGGTACTAGCAACTAAGCTAGGCTACTGTATTCATGCTGACATATATCTCGGCAGAGATGAGCACTATGATGCGACTGTAGTACTAGGAGAGACCGTAGTCATGAAATTGGTAAATGTGATTAGGAAATGCTATCCAGATACACCATTTTTCACTTTACTGTGATAATTTTTTCACATCTCCAGCTTTACTAAGAAAGCTCAGAGTCTATAATTTTGGCTAGGAAGGATAATGCCCCACTTCTTGATAAACAATCTCTAAATACAAAGCGAAGGGGTACTTATGACTCGTGTGTAGACAAAGAAAAGAACATGTGTAATAACGCTATTGTAACACTAATGTCAACAGAGTATGGAGTCGCTCCTATGAAAGTTGCACAGCGCTACTCAAGGAGTGAACACAAGAAGATCGTCATTCCACAGCCTAATTTCATCCATCATTATGACAAGTATATGGGTGGCGTAGATCAGTTGGACGCGAATGTTGCATCATATCAGATCGGGATTGGAGGCAAAAAGTGGTATATGCCCATAATCATGTGGTTTTTTGACGTAGTGCAAAATAATTATTTTCTTTTGGCTAGAAGTTACAATAGCAAATACGGTACCAAGATTGACTTGTTAGAGTTTCGACGCTCTGTGGCCACAACTCTACCGATGCAATACGGGGAAGCCAAAAGCACTCCTGGCCCCAAAAGATTCGTAGTGCCAAGACACGTGCCAGACTTTGTATCTGAAAAACAATGAGCTCATAATCCTTACTCAGCAGAGCCGCAGAAGGTGCCATATGTGCAAGAATAAGACAACAAAAGCTTGGAAATAATTTGGAGTTCCACTTCACAAGTGCTTTCAAGAGTTTCACTCCTAAGGAAAACAAGAAAAGTGTCAAAAGTGTTTGTATAGTAAAGAATAAATTGTATTTAAAAATACTCATTGCAGCATGATAGTATTTTTTAATGAAGCAGGAGGTGTATTTTAAATGTTAGAACTATGTGGTAGCCTTTAAAAACTATGGTATAGTCACATTAAAAAATATTTAAATTAATTTTTTCCTTATTTGACATCCCAATTGCCCATCGGGTCGAAAACGACCCATGCAAAAAAATATAAGTAAGGAGTAATAAAAAAATTAAAAAAGTTAGTTTATATGTTCATTGGTGTATATAAATAAAAATATCTTAAATTGGTACATTTCTGAGGAAAAGGAAGTTCTAAGCATATAAGGGTTAAGAGAATAATCTTATAATCTGCGGATCTCCTCTCATCCTAATAAGTAGTTGTAGTTTATTCCGAGTTTAGGATAAATATAAGTATACAAATTCTAATTACAAGAATTGGCTGTTATGGCGAATTAATGCATTTTGTACAAACAATATAAAAAATGAGAGTATGCCAAATTGCACGACGTAATATATCTTAAATGGCGAAGATTAGACATTTCTTGAATACAGTTCACAAAGAAACAACTCCAAATAAATTAATCTACAACAAAACTTTAGGTAAAATGCTAATTGGAGCAGTCTTTGTAACCCAGTTCGTATGTTGTTGTTCTCCTTAACGGAAGGTGAGTTGGAACTGAACTCAACATTGCCATTTTTACTTACCAATATAAAAAATATATGCAGCAAAACATTACTGTGCCTGTTACTTAGTATTGTTTATATCTTTATATATAAGAATTTATATTTGAAATAACCTTGTAACATAACTATATAAATGAAATAAAAAAGCAAAATATAGATATATAGTAGGTTTAGCTAACTTACTTTTTGTAAATGTAGACTACAGTTTATTTTATATTGATATATGCATTTAATTCCGGAATTTCAACATTAAATACAAAGCTGTTTAATGTATTAAAGCTTATATCATCAATGATCTCGTTGACTTAAAACGTGCACGAACATTTATTGACAAAATTTCCAATTCAAAAGCGTTCTATTTTTATAACATTAGCAACGTGTCCGAAATTCCAGAAAGCCAGTAATTGTTTGCACATTAGTAATATTAAACGTTGGTTGCATGCTGGGAAGGGCAGTGTCCAAGCACTGAATAAACACCCTCCAAGTGTGACGTCGAGGCCCCTCGGTGCTAAAACAGCTTCCGCTGTATGTGCAGACTGTCATGACATAATGAAGCTCCAAGAAGCGCACATTTTGAAACTGAAGTTGTAAGTAAAGTAAGATTACAAGAATCTGTGGATGACGTAGGAGTATTGGTAAATGATGGATATTATATATTTATATCCAGAAATAAACCTGACCAGTGTAACATTAGTTTATTCTTGTCCACAAACAGATAACAAGTGACAACGATTTGAATGTTCTAAGTTGAACAGGTTTTGGTCATGCGTCTCTATATCAGGTAATCTGTGTTTGCTAGAAGTAAATATGAATAAATTATTGTCAGTATTTTTTGTAAAAATGACTACAAACAAAACACGGAAAACAAAAGATTTTTCAAACTAATTTCTAAGTCAATATAAATACAAAACATTAAAACCATTGTATTACAACTTTATGTAGGTTAACGTAGTACTTAATTCATAATATTCTACACATTTTAGACAGGTTAATAACAAAATACAATCAATGGTAATTGATTAAGGCTCTGAAAACATTTCCTAGAATCTGTCGGTAGTGCGGGTATTAGCTGGAAATTTAGGACTGATCTAATCTGGACTGCCACAACACTAACTACACGACTAACCGTTATCGATATTTAAGCATACACGGTCAATGTAATGTAAGTACACTATGATAATGAGAAAGAAGTAGCCTACAATTTGAAATACTCAATAACTCGTAGCCTAACAATAGCGAGAAGTTAGTGCGTGAGGCTCGAGCTAATAAATGTTATAAGTGAGACGATATTTCAACGTAAAGCAATTTCATGTCGGCCCATTTGTCAACCTCGAGACCTTATCAGATCTTATCTACTTTATTTTTGGCAATATTTAACTAAAAGTTAAAAATCTTTATCCCATAAAAGTTACAAATTATTGCATGGGAAAGTATCTTAAAAGAATTTTACACTCTATATATATTCTCTTCATGTGGAAATAAAAAACCAAATATTGGTAAACTCATTTTATGAATTTTCGTATGTCAGCATACTTCTTCAGATGACAAAAAGTGTATAAATATTTACAAAATCAAATAATTAAACTAACTAAATAGAAACAAGAAAAAGAACTTAAATAGAATAATAAACAGGGGAAAATACCTCATAGCTGATGTTTCATCCTAAACACCAAAGCGTAAAAAATTTTGAAATTAACAAATGTTCAAACCTAAAGGAAATTTTGACCTTAAAACAAGTTGGTGAGCAGTTTCGCTCCTTCTCAAATTAAACCTATTTAAATGTTCGTTGGCATGCAATGGAACATTATTGATGCCTTTTAGTTTGTAACAGTTTTCAATTTTGTCCTGATTATGTTCCCTGGAATGTACAGCGAGGGGCTTGTCATCTCCATGAACAATACTGTAACGGTGTCCTGTCGTTATGATACGGAGAGGGTTAGAGGTTTGGCCAATATATTGTTTATTACAAAAATTACAATTTAGCTGATATATTATATTACTTGAATTAAAATCAATTGTTCCTTTAATTGGATACGTTTTATTGGTTATGTTACTACTAAAATTTTGACTAGAGGACATCATTTTGCACGTATCACAACGTGGTTTTTGACAGGGTTTACAACCGTTAAAAATTTTCTCTCGATTTTTGTGTTTAAGATTGGTTTGGACTAGCATATTTTTAAGATTTGACTTAAGATTTAAATTTTTGAATTTGTTTGTTAATTTGTTAATATAATTTGTGAAATCAGACTCTTTGCTACATAAATTCTTTGCTCGAATGGCTAAACTTTTTGGAATACTTTTTTTTACATGTGTAGGATGGCAACTAGTATAATTTAAGTAATTCATAGTGTTGGTATCTTTAACGTGAATTTTTGTTTTAAGAAAGCCTTCTTCTAAAAACACATCAACATCTAGGAAGGTAATGATTGTGTGGGAATATTTCCAAGTGAAATTTAATGTTAAAATTTGTTTAGGGAATATAGAAAATCTTTAAGGAGATCTTCACCATGTTGCCATATCAGGAAAATATCATCTACGTAACGATACCAGATCAGAGGAACTTTATTTTGGGTATTTAAGAAATTTTGTTTAAAGAAGCCCATAAAAAAATTTGCATAAGAGGGTGCCATTCGTGTTCCCATGGCTGTACCTTTTATTTGTAAATAGACATCATCTTTGAATTTAAAACAGTTCATTGTTAGGATTTACTCTATTAGTGTTAAAAGGAAAGAAGTAGAGGGCTTTGAATGTGCGGATCTGGTATCAAGGAAATGTTTAGTTGCGTTTATGCCCTCATCATGTGGGATGTTGGTGTATAGTGATGTGACATCAATTGTGGCTAGGATTACTATACACCAAAATCCCAGAGAATACATATATATATATATATATATATATATATATATATATTCCAAAATATTTTAAATAAAAAAAATTTAAAAAATAGATGAAAAAAATATATATATTTTTTTTAATTTCGAATAAAGAAGTAGTATACTTTTTAAACGAATAATCAATATAATAAAATTATGTCAAGGTTAACAAAATAATTGTAGTAGTAAAAAAATTATACTCAAACAATATTTGAAATAGCAAGAAAACTTATATCAATATAAATACCTTAGTGAAAAAATCGTAACATACACATTTTATACGATTTTTCGGATGGAAACCGTAGAGTCCCAAAGATACTTCACAGACACACAGTGCATAATATTTTGAATAATGTAAATAATATATATTTTATAATGGAAGGTAGCACCGTGTACCGATGATAAAGCGTAAGGAATACACGTATACAATGCATATCTTCATTCTTTACATAGGTTACAAAATTTAGCTCTGTGGTAGTAGTGGCTTCGGAGAACCAGGTTGGTAATAATGTGCTCTGACCAGTGCTAAAGATTATTGAGAGAGACAACCAGAAGTAATATCTTACTTGTATAGTAGCCACATGTTTGTACGCAATTACAGAGAATGCCGGCATAATGTCAGAGCCTGTCGTTTGTTTCGACTCACCAATAAGCATCTTGTGGTGTTGCCAGCATGTTTTATAGCTTTGACACATGGTCATTACTAAAATACGAGGCCATAATGTCCGGTTATAGTAGATAGAAAGGGGCCAAAGCACATTTTTTTATTTTTCTGCTTGATAAAAACCGTTGAGAATAGCGCACGATTATCATTTTCAACAGCAATGGAATGCTATCAATAATTGTTTATTTAACAGTCCGTGGTAAAAGTAATTATAGAATATAACATAAAATCATATTTGAAAATGAGCAACAAATGCTTTTTATGTACGAGATTGCACAACAAAAAGACATAAATATATAATTAACACTAACAAACATTATGATATTTAAAGGAGCCATGTCTTACCATGGTGACGAAGAAGGAATATTCTGTAACTATTATGAAAATTCTATACATTACATACAGAAATTCCATGAAAAATATTAATTACTCAGTATATCTACTTACGATGAATAAAATATTGTTACAAACTACTTTTTATGTATGAAGCTAATGATGTAAAAATGAACATAATGTATCAAATATAATAATAAAAATCATTATTTGTTTGTGTTTTTATAAATTAAAGCAGAAAACGTAACTGCTTTAACAAACTCTTTAGATTGTATCCTACTAATTCCTAAATGAGTATAAATCTGTTACCTTAAACCCTTACAATTCTTTCAGTACAGCCGTAACAGATGGAACTCTTTATTGCAAGCAAGATTTATTACAGTCTGTAAAAGAGTGTTATAAATAGAAATATTTAAAGATTTTCTGGAGTATTTCCTTAATTGTAGAACATAATGAAAAATTTAATCTCAATCCAAATAAGAAGAAACCCTTTCGTAACTATATTTATACATATTGACATTTGTGCAAAACAACCGCCAGTATACTACTTTACTTTCACTTTACTATTAATAATAGAATATTACATTCGTTCTCATATGTTTGTAACAAATTTATTAAAATTCGAATGAAACCTTCAATAACTTCTAATAAGAACTTATGCAGTCATCTTAAAAGCTGTAACAAGCAGATGGAAGACATTGAAAAGCGATGTAATGAACAGTAACATACTGCCAGGAGCATGTCAATAGGCAGCATGTCGAAGAATAGAGTCGTGCTCTTTGTGTCTCTCCACTAGTAATTATCATTGCTCTCTCACTTGATATTACCTGTTCAGGTTCTAGAAAATCTGTATAAAACTCCATCTCTATAAGTATCGTTCGTGTTTTCCCATTCCAGTAATGAATTACCTTAAAGAATTTTACTTTATACGACAATGTTTTTGATTTGTGATATTGTGATGAATTTTAAATTTTAGAAGTAATCTTTATATGTATTTAACTCATAATTTTATTTTATTTTTCCATAGAGTAGTACGCAGTCATGTTGTGGTCTTAAATTTTCGACCACAATAAATTATTACAGCAAACATCCTAGTGTTTCTGTGTTTAAAAAAAAATTCTAAATAATCATTTGTTGGCTAGATATGACTAATTACTACATCATTCTGTAAACATAATACATGTTATTAATTAAATTCAACTTAGATTACAGTGTAAATAATTGGTCTGTGTTTTTTCTTTTCGTTTTGTATAAATTATAATCAATATTTATTAAACTCTTTATTAATCATGTTTGAATGCATGTGATTTAGTAAACTGTTTGTGGTGATTACTCTCTCTACAATAACAGTTTTGATTTTGAGCGTTAACTCCATGCACTATATCTTTCAATTGCGCACTTCATTAAACGAAACACTAATTGTTAAAATCCAACTATTTCAATACAGGCAAGAATGGGTCTGCACTGACAGACCAACTACTGAGAGTCAATGCCCGAGACCATTAGGAAATGGCGATCTTTACGGCAGATACATGATGTCAGCAAAACAGTAAACGGGAGTGGGTTTAATAACCAATGACTTTTGTATTATTGGTTCATACTAGATGAAATTCTTAAATCTCATTGTGTTTAGGTTTCAATATTAAAATAGACAGTTAACTATAGAAACGAGTAAATATCATTATTATTTATGTTAATTCCCTTTAAAAAACTAAATTACAAAACATTCTTCAAAATATGAATAATAGGAACACAGCAAATTACAGCTGATACAATAATAGATTACAACACAAATATAGGTTGTTTTACATTAGTGTTTTTATAGTTCCTGGAGGTTTCCTGAATTTTATGGTTATCAATTTAATATAGTAAAGTATCAGAATATTGAAAAGATCTATGCTTATTTGCTGTATATCATTATTTCTCGTGTTTCGTCCCCATGTCAGCAGTGTTTAATAATACAATAACTATAAAAACGAGTATATAATATTTGTGTCCACTCACTTTTTAAACCAACAATTAATTACACAACATATTGTCACAAAAATGATAAAAAAAAAGAAAACTACTGCTGATGCAATAATATTAGCTGAAACAAACTGAATGGAATCTGCATATGTTACACGTTTGTCTATTACAAATCACAATTCTTTTTTTAATACTTTACGTTTACTGTTGTTCATTTTTTTATAATTTTCAACTAGTGGCCTAATTTTGACTGACGAGTGAATAATCGCTTGGTCTGCTAATGTAATAAATAAAGCCACGACAAGTTCCATTTTATAAAATGTGGTTGCAAATGTATTATGAATTATTCATCCAAATACATATGATGATCTTCAGACCTACAATGATGAAAAACTTTTCACTCCTTTATTAGACCTAGACTTTCCTCGTGTTTTATTGTTCTTTCCTGTATCTGTAAAAACAGATATGTATCGGATGTTGTAGGACATAGGTGAAATCATGAAAGATTAATTGCCTTATTTCTTTACAATCAGATTACTCTCTTTCAAAACTATGAGGCTTTAATTTAACGTTGGCATGGAAATCATTATGAAAAATTCATGAACTCTATATGAATTTCATTACTCAATACTTGAATTTCTCTTAGATAAGAATAATGTTTTCAAAAGGTATTGATAAAAAAACAAATTCAAAAAGAAATGTCCACAAATCAACAAAAAATTACTATTAAAGTAAGGATTGTGGTAATCAAAATGAAGATAACATAAAGTTATAAAACTAAGGCAACCACAAGCATGGTATCGGTGGATGTAGGCCAGCAAGATAAGAAGCACCAGTGGACGAACACTCTAGGATAATGACTGAGGCCTCGTAAAAAACAAGATATGAGAATAAAAGAATACAAAGCATTACCGATTTACTTCATCTTGCCATTTACATGTATATTAATTATTGATCTTAACAAATTCAAAAGAAACATAACTTTGCAGGAATTACTAAGTTATCTTGTAATCCCTACTTACAAACGACAATGCATTACCTGATTTCTGGCGTCGACTCTCTTGCCTTTAGTGACACAACTGCCTTGATAATGCACATACATTAATACATTTTTAATATTAGATGTTTTTCTCCGACCACAAGAATCCTTCTCTATAAATTTCTAATTGGCCAAACAGTTTAGGAAATTAGTGCTCAAAATGAGAATAGCTTATCTGATAATATGTAGTCAATTTGCTCCTACTATCAGGTAGTATGACTTTCCTTGCTAAAAAGGCGAAAAACCCTATATTTCCATCTTGTACTATCAATTAATATATTAAATTTATCTGGAACCAGATAATAAAACAATAAAGTCGTGTTTGTCACTAAAGTAAAACGAGAAGTCAATGACATTATGACTGAGTTCAAAAATATAATTAAAGTTTGGCTTAAATAAAATTATGTTTGTAAAGAAACGAGAACTGCGGTAACAATGCACTTTGTTTAGTTATCTTGTAAACAAAATCTCATACTCAGAAGATTTATAGTTATAAATTAGATTTTTTAAACAATAAAATAAAAAGTTTATTAAGATACTTTTTAAAAGCATTTTTTGTTTATGAATTCAAGAAAACTTTTCTCAAAATAATACATACCTTTATAGGTACATTTATAAATATAGACATTCCCTAATTGTTTTTAGTTGGTTGAAAACCTCATTCAAATTACTTGCGAAGGTAATATTTATGATGAGTTTGAAAAAGATTGGTTTATAAATGTGTCTGTAAATTATCTAAGCGTGTAAGTGAAAGATAAACGAACAAGTAACCACATATATACAGTGATCTAGAGACAGGGTTCAGCGTACATTTACACTGCCCCCACCCTTCAACAATAAGGGTAGGAAGTCATTAACCTTTTCATACAGGGATTTTGTATTGATTGGCATGTAATATATTTGTAATAACACTTTCTACTAATTGTTTTGAAAAATCAATATAAAAGACCAAATAAATCAATAAAACGTTAAAATTTACAGTTTACACATTTAACAGTTTATAAGTGCCACACACCTCGGCAGTTTAACTTACTGTACAAGGGCTCATAAAACAATGTTTGCTTTAAATATCTCATATAAATATTGGAGGCTTTTTGTTCACTTAATCCTACAAAACGGGGAAGTTTTATTCTGTATAACCTCAATATATAAGCTATTTCTATTTCAAAACAAAGGCTGGATTTTCTATTTTGTTTTCCATTAGAGCAAAGCGATCTGTTATATTCAATAATTAGTTCTATTTATTTTCTGTAACTTTTAAAGGGGATTAAACATTGCAGAAATTCATTAATTTTGTATAATATTAATATGTTTTAAAATACATGGAAAAGTTTAACAATATGACACACTAATTACAGTTTGTAAGAAACAAAAGCACTGCATGTAAACAATGTTTAAATATACGTTTTTTATTTAAAATAACTCTCTAAGGATATAAATAAATCCTTTATTATTAGCCCTCCAACAGTTGTTCATCAAAATTTTGATGAACACAACCCATTTTAAATTGTTGTTCGTCAAAATCTTGATGAACAAACATTCCCTTGCATAATCACTCATTACAGTACATTCCGCCTACGTATCGATTCGATTCATGCACCATTGGATTCGGGAAAAAAAGCCTAAGGAATACTATAGTTTTATTCCTCTTTGTATTGTAGTTGAAACGTACCAAGTTCGTAGTTTGAACTTAAAAGAAGATGATTGCAATTTATTGTGACCGCCATGTTGTCGATGCCGTCTGAGTTGTTGATGTGACGAGTCGTGTTTATTAGTAAGTTTTAGTAGGTTTATTTGTGTTTTAGTGTTGTGTTTAGTGTGTGGTGAATTGTTAAATATTGAAGTAGTGCAAATAAATATATTTTAGAATAAATAAATTTCTCGAAAATTTTTCGCAAAAGTTTTGAGTAAATGACAAAATGAAACTTTTTCGACTCTTCAAAAAAAAAGTTATGGAATTTATTTTACTACTGCTGTATAGTTTACTTCATTCTGAGTAATAAAATATGAAATATAAAATGTATTGAAGTAAAACTGTATTAGTAAAACTTTTATTAGCAAACACTTACATATACACCCTATTTTTCACAATTTATGCGCATCGCTGCTTTTTGTTATATATTGTTATTATAGTTTCATAAATTTGTATAATGCTTATGTGTTTCTGAAACTAGAATAAATTTGACACAAAATGGCTATCTCACTTTTATAGTTTTCTTACTATAACTTGGTTTGCAAGGTATGGTCCTCCCAAATTAAAAAAAAAAAAAAATGTAAAGTTTGAATTTCATGGAAAAATTTTTTAGTAAACATTTTTTTAAGGCCAAATTTAAATACTAATATTATGATAGGTTTAATTTTGAACACAAAAATATATACTTCTATATATATTACTTTTAATTTATATTTTTAATAAATGTTTTAAAAAACCCTTGCACGAGGCTCCAAAACATGCCGCCACTACAGGAAAAAATGACCGCCAGTTGGAGGGTTAATAAAAATAAATTAACACGTGGATGTTTATTATCTAGCTTGTGAAATGACTTATAAAATAGTAATAATCGCTTAAAGTCTATTTGGCCATTGTTTTTTCGCATAGCGTACATTTTTTTGTTTTGTTTATAAGAATTTTATAAATTTCATTATATAAATTTTATAATACAAATTTATTAAATTCAAATAGCCTCCAGTTCCTATTTTAAATAGAAGTATCCTACGGAAAAGATATTTTATTTCCGTATTAATAAAAAGGAAATCTTTCCCAAAAAATAGCCTTGGAGAATTCCTGAATTGAAACAAATAACACTAAAACGTAACTTAGGTGACTGAATAAAAATATACGGAAATACTGAATAAAAATAGAAAAACCATAATATGTATACATATTTTATTTATTCAGTATTTATGTAAAAATAATACTTTTATTAAGGCAATAGTGGTTTCAATAAGTATTACTATTGATTATATACATCCATCAATCAGTTAGTAGTGTAATATTTTAGAACAAATTTCTAATAAATATGGTTCAAATGATTGATTTCGTGTTCTGAGCTAGTCAAAAAGTTGGAGCCAATATTTTCTGCCCGCACAAGTGCTCTCCATCAGCTGCCAAAACCTTCACTTCACTGACTCTGATGATTGAGCATAGCTCGACGTGAACCCTTCATTAAAAGTCTTCCAAAAATATAAACATAATACACCATTTTAATATTACTTAGGTTCTCTCCTTGGTGCAAAACTTTTCTAACTTATCCACATTTATTAACTGTAGTCAGTAAATAACTGCATTGAACTGATTTCTCATTCTGATTTTAGAATAGATCTAATAAAAAATCAACTCGTATACGTTATGAGAGTGGTTTCCTCATAGTATTCAGAGAACTATTATTTCTCCCGAAAACTGAGATAATCAAGATCAGTGCACAGGCTCAGTGTACTTCAGAGGACACAGTAGATAGGGAATCGATCATAAGTGAAGTGATAAGATTGGTTTCACTATCATATTCGAACCATTAGTTGTCGTGATAACTGAGATAGTCGAGATCAGTGTAGAGTTATACTCAGTGTTCTTTGGAGTAAAAGAAAACATTGGGTTTCGATCATATGTATAAAGCATAGCCTTAACTTAATAAACTTGTTCGGTGAATTAGTTGCATTTGGTTGTTGTATACCTTTATAAAATTTTAAGTTTATTAAACTATCAATTTATTGCTTTGTTTTTGTTAGTCAATAACAACAATACACGATTCTCACTTCATTACGATATTCTTAATATATCACCATATAATTTCGTTGACGACTATTAATTTAACGTGTTATTAATATGTCTGGTGATATTTATAGTGTACCATAAGGAATAGTTACAATATTATTTACATTACCACAAATAAGTGTAATCAACGCTTCATGTTTACGAGGCAGACTTTAAGACCCACTTCCGATATAAGTGTGGGTATTTCAGTTAGACAAAATAGCATGTCTCAGCCACGAACCAAATTCATGCGATCAGTGTCCTTAAGTATTACTTTTGCGTATCATAATAGTTTAATAAGCCAAGAATTGCTTGTAAATATTAATATTAACATATTGTGCAGTAAAGGTTTTATTTGTAAGATATTTAAAACTAAACTAAAATCATTTTAATTCATTGAAACATTTAAGACACGGTATTTTTACAAAGATCAAGTAAAATAATATTTTAAAACTGCGTTGGACTTATGTATTTCATTTAATCGATGATAAATTCTTGTTTATTTTTTTAATATATTAAATTTTTTCTTTTAATTTTAGAAAGAATTGTGAATTAGAAAGTAAATACTCAGACTTAAAATGTTTGCTAGATATTCATTATGAAAAGTTACGACAAATAGGAGTCCTGTAAGCACATGTGTATAGTGTATTGGCGGGAGCATGGACTTGTGTGCCCACCAGATGTCGCTGCCGGCTCTGCAGATATTGCGGTGATTGCCAATATCGGTGAAAATAGCTTCGGCTGCGCTAATAAATAACAATTTACTTCCGTGACATCGAGACGTTCCTTGAAACCATTTTATATTTATTGATTCTGAACGAAGATATCCGTTATTATAAACAGAAATTGTGTTTTTTTTTTTATAATGTTAAACTTATAATGTTAGGTACGTTCTCATAGTCGTACTAACCATTTCGTATTTTTGATATTGAAAACAACACTATATTTTTATGTTTTATTATATATGCTTTTATTAGGAAAGTTGATACTTTTTTTTATTGTTACTAGTATACATACATTTATCTCTAAATATGTAGGCTACTTTTATTTCTAGTATATTTTGAATTATATTTTTATTGTTATCATACTAAAAATTGACAAATTTCAAAATAAGAATTAAGTAATGGAGTTATACACAACGAATAATTATTGTGTAGTGTTTTTTTTTGTATTAAGTAGATGGTATGCCCTGATATGGGTATTCCTGACAGCTCTCTGATATGTTTTTTTAACCCAGACCGTAGTTAAGTATTAGATTACTTATTTACGTAAAGAAATCAGATTGCAGATAACGAATCGTAATTTTACTGATTTTTTACCACCGAACGTAGGCAAATAATGTCAGTATTTTGGAAAATGTAGAAAGGTATTAGTAAAGTATGCACGAAAGGAAAAACACGCAAACAGTGTCCTCATAATAGAAACTGTGTTGATAGTACGTAAGAGTAAATGATTAAGAATTGTGTTTATGACATTAAATGTGATAGGGTGAAGTAATAGTATCTTAATTGTTTACAATATAGACAATACAAAGTCAAAATATTAATAAGAGCACAAAAAATAACGGAGAGAATTTTTGTTAATTACAATGACAATAATGCAAAAAAATGAGATTGTAGTTTTATGTAATACAAAATTTTTTTCAGTGTGTGTTGATTAGAATTGATAGAACTGATACTTTAATCATAAACGTAACTCGTAACGTAATGAAGTAGGCTAATATCATCTCCTGATATTGTGAGAAAATTAAGAACACGATAATGAGATTTTGTTGACGAAACTTTAATATCCGCTATTTTATGATCGTCGTGTCCGTGACTGAAAAGCCTCTCAACTGCATATTTCAACGTTTACATTAAACTTAAGTGTTTATCAAGATTGATTGAATTACTCTTTCAGAAAATACATTTTTCTCATCGTATTACTCTACTACGAATTAATAAGAAATGAGGCAGTATATATAAAATATTAAATAATAATCTACCTTAACCTTTTTCATTATATATAAAAATGTACATATATGTATATTATAGTAACCATAAATATACTTGTTACTTGTCAAAATACTTGTATATTTTTCCTAATATATATAACTGCCTAATATTAAGAAATATTATATATATCATTCTTAGTACAAGCGAAATACAATGATAATAATAGTAATAAAAATAAACAGAGTAAAACATGATGTTTTTCTAAGTAATAATTACGTTACATTGAACTTAAATTCTTATATACATAAACTTTTACTATGTATATAAATGTTATATGTAAAGTTTTGGGGTGCTCGGTTATGGTTGAACAGTTACCACTTCCGAGGCAGGAACTTTTAGAGGAGACAAAAACACGAAAATTCAATTGGCGCTTTATCGATAAGTTGAAGAAATCAAGTTTTGACGCTGTAATCTAACCGTTATCATTTACTAAAGGGCATTTCCAATATTTAGTTTTTAAAAATATCAAAAACTTACTATAGTCATTACCTTAAGTGCCTTTCAAACTTAATTAATTACTTTAAAGCCTTCGTAAAATCTTTGAAAATAATCAAATTTAGTCCATATAAACATGTGTAACAAAATGTTGTGTATGTCTACAGTTTCCCTAGTGTAGTATGCTGTTTGAAACATTTTTTTTTTTCGATAAAAGCAAAGACGAAAACGACAGATACTCAATATTACAGGCTAATTAAAGATTGCCAAGTTTGGTCTTTTCCTAGGAATTTAAGAGATGGTTAAGTATCCATAAGATAGTGTTCAGTAGAAATTTTCACAGCTATCGCGTCATGCTTGCTTACGTCCTGACTAACATTGAAGGCCCTCAATGTAGTTCTCATCAAGCTCTCACATAAAAATACATTTTTAAACAGCAAAGTGTTTAAGTATTCTGTTGAAATTCTTTCCATATCAATTATATTTACTCGCTCTAAAGGCTCGAAAACATCTTGTGTATCATCTCGCCCTAAACACTTTTGAAACTAGAGAAATCTCCTTTACTTTTCTAAAGATAATGTGTGCAGCCAAAAGTCCAAGATAAAAGAGCTGAGGTGGAAATTAAAAGTTTATGATATATGTTATTGGGGCATGAATTCAAATATGGGAGTAAATTCGGTCATAATATAAATATCTTATTTGGGTCACTCTGGGAAACTGAGATTAGAGAACTAGGTGGATTGTCTATGTACAGTACGTAAGTGCTAGGTTATTACGTGTTTATAACTCTCAGTATTTATTACGCAAATTCGTGTCTAAAACACAAAAAAGTTTTTTTCATCAATATTCTTAATTTAACGAAGATTTTCCTATTTCTAGTGGGTGAAACTGGTGACTATCATTTAATTAATAATTTAATCAACACTACACGGAACAATGCGTTATGCGTCACTGTACCTAGGGAGTAGCTATTTTTAGACCGTGGCATATGCATGATTTTAAGTCTGATGACTAGAAAGGGGATACCCCTAATCTCTTCGTAGTAGATTTAACCTTGGCTTTTCGTGTTTTCTGCTTTCAAATAATGAAACTTCACCGAGACTATTTGTAGACATCTCCCTCGATAAAGTCGGTTTATAAATAACGGAAGAGTCCTGCTTACAAAAGTTGCTTTATTTTATACGGTAATATATATGAAAATTATGAGACCCTATTGGAATTTAATAAATCATTACGGTAGTATTCGTATGTTTGATTGAAATAATAATCACCTTGTTCCTTGTATATTTAAATTAAATATAAACCTTCCTTTTTGGTTAAATAAACCTCAAAACCTGAATCTATTTTAAATTGAACATCTGAGTCGGAAAAAGAACACACCTTCTACAGCTACTTAACGCAACTTTTAGATGCAGTATTCGGCTAGAAACGTTGATTTATTTTCCCGTATCACATAAACGTCAACGTGTTTATACACTGACCAGTGCTTACAAATGTAACCACTGTAGCCCATTTTAGTGTACAATTTGCTTTCGAGTAAATTACCCAAAAAGCTCAAATACAGATACTAAAATAGTTATTATTATATCACAAATGTATTATCGTTATGTGCTAACTGTCTAATTATGTTATCTAAACGGTAGATCGATTTTCTACCTTTATCACAGTGAAATCAATACTACAAGTAAACTTCTTATGGGCCTTCTTCGTAACACCAACTGAAGTAATTAAATGACACATAACGATGGCAAATTTCTTTACACGTATTACTATAAATACTACACATTAAATCATACTATACTTTCGTATCACCTATTGCATAATATAAAATATTAACAAAGTATAAAGTTCATATTATGATTACATTGTAAAGTAATATAAACACATAAGGAGCTACGTACGGTTAGTACTCAACGTTTTTGTTTTGCATATTTCTATATGAGTTTATACCATTTTCGAGTGATCAATAGTTTTTGAAGCATCATAAAATTCATCGCAAAAAGACAAGTAAACTTAAAGCTTTTCAAGTTTAATTAATAACTGCTCTCTCCGTGTGAAATTTTAATACTTTCTTTGACACACAAATTTTTTTTCTTAGAAGAGTGAACTTTAAAAAGTAATAACAGCAGTAGTTTCGACAACATAAAACATTTAATAAAGTTGCCCGAGGATATAAAACGTAACTAAAACTACGGGAGGTGGAAGCACCCGCAAGGCTGTATTGCAACTCAATATTTCCTTTTCCTATTTCCTTGAAAGCATTTTCGTGTGATGCACTAAATTTGTAAATGAGGTAGACGTCTAGAGTTCCATATCATTCTCGGTTTAAACATAATATTGTATTAATGATACAATTTTGTCCATAAAACACATTGAATTCTTTTTAGTTAGCTACTGTTAAGCTTAAATTATAATCTAAATATATGTTACAGTAAAACCTAGTATTCAGTAAATACTAGTATTGAGCGTTCGTAACTGATTTCAACCTAATACCTTCGGCAAAACCAATTGTGACTAGTCGATACCACCAAACTAGGCTGTCAGAACTAGTATTGACGGTAAAATCTGAGTTCAACCAAAAATCACGTTGAAAACTAATTGTAACTAGTCGATACCACCAAACTAGGCTGTCAGAACTAGTATTAACAGTAAAATCTGAGTTCAACCAAATATCACGTTAAAACCAATTGTGACTAGTCGATGCCACCAAACTAGGCTGTCAGAACTAGTACTGAAAGTAAAATCTGAGTTCAACCAAATATCACGTGTAAAACCAATTGTGACTAGTCGATACCACCAAACTAGTCTGTCAGAACTAGTATTGACAGTAAAAATCTGAGTTCAACCAAATATCACGTGTAAAACCAATTGTGACTAGTCGATACCACCAAACTAGTCTGTCAGAACTAGTATTAACAGTAAAATCTGAGTTCAACCAAATATCACGTTGAAAACCAATTGACTGTAATCAATAACAACTAACTAGGCAGTTAAAAACTGGTATTGAATTGTAAATCTGATTTTTAACTAACCAACGCATATTGCAAAAAATCTCATATCATTGTGTAAAGAAAAACTTTAACTGTAAAATTTATAAAAACTTTTCACTTTATGACAAAACAGTCGTCATTCCTTTCTTCGTTTCTAATAGTTCTATTAGAAAATATAAAATGTACATCATCGTGAAACTCTCTTATTTAAATGTAATGAAATTGCTGTTCTACAATTTTTACAACTGTAGGTTATTAGTTTTGATTAAAGGTCCATGTCTCAAACATCAAGCATCAAGTAGTAGCTAATCGTCCTTAATGCTTAAAAATCATAATTTTTTCTATATAAATTAACTGAGAGTAATTTACGCTTTATATAATTTCAGTAGTAACCGACTTTTCCAAATACTAGCTCTCTTATGCTTGTATACTTTATTACGTTTGTCATAGACCTCATCCTGGCAACAAACCTGCTCCTTTTCAGTTTATTGAGAGCCGGTCCTATGACTCAACATCTCACAGTTTCTTCGGATCTTCAGCTAAGAAGTATGACATCCACCACCCTATTTATACAACTGACATATCAACATATCGTAATGTATCTCATTGTGAAACAATCCTGTCTGTAGAAACTACCTTACTCTAAATCACAGTCATTTCACCGCCCTACAGGAAAAAGTCTTATCTATATCCTTCTTTCTTTCATAGTGAAAATGTAGTCATACACCGAACCTGTAGCCGTTTGCCACCTCGAAATTCTTGGTAAATTATAGCACCCAATGTAAACCTACCATTACAGGCTTTCCGGAATCTAGAGCACCTAACTAACACAGCCACCACTAAGTAGCATTTTCCAACCAGTGACATCTGCAACATTATATATAAATGGAGTCTATTTTCATCGAGGTGCCTCCCGCTTGACATCTCACCCAAAGCATCTACAAACAACATCCACATACAGACACCAATCATTTCCCATCTGGTCATTATTGCTTTATTATTTATAGTTATTAAGTAGGCAACCTTCACCTTGAGTTGACTGCTGCCCGACCTATCGCTTCAATCATCGGCCCATTGATCCTATATCAGGCTGAGTATGAGATGGAATCTTATACAGCCGCCTCGCAAAGGATGGAACTTCGTTGTAACCACAAGGATCCAACTAAGGTCTGTGAGCGCTCTATGGTTATTCCACTAATCGTTACTATGCGTAAAATTTAAACTTCTTAAAACCCCTTCTAAATCTCTAGATCTTGAACAACCCTTACTCGTAACTCCCTAACTCCCCTTACTCGTAAGACACAAACTAATATTTACAACCCGATGTCTTTCAATTTACATCACTGGATCATCCATCCGTTTAAGGAAAACAAGTTTTTATAACACTAGGCTATAGCAATAACAACTATCATAAACGTGTATTAATATTTGTGGAAATATTTACTCGTATGGATTTATACATAGTTGACCATTTAAAAAATTAAATAATGCTATATTACTTACTTTTGTCATATATCGTGATATAAATGATGAGTTGACCTCTGAATGACATTCTTTGTTACGGAGCGCTAGGTCACACGACAGTAAATAAAGTTAATAGCAATTCTATGTTTTATTGGTGATGAGATATCAAGACTGCTGCGCTGTGCCACTCTCTCTCGGTGGTAAACAAGTATATCTCCACCACTAGCCGTGTCGCGTCGTATTGTCTCCATCCTATAACTCTATAGCAGTGAATACAATATAGTAAGTCTATACATTGATTCTGTGTTTCATCATACATGTGTATGTCTTTAATAGTTTTATTAGAAACTTTTTATTACATAATGTACGGGATTAACAAGATAGAGTAAGAATAATAATAGTTTGAAATCTAAATATTATAATGAGAGTAGAATCGCAGAATGATTTTTTATATGATGATACCTTCAGCATGAAACACAATAATAATCGAAATTCTTAAGAACATTAAGGAGAGATGAAGTCACCCTACAGTGACCCCCCATCTGATCACAAACTTGGGATCCGCGGTACTGGCCTTCTAGCTCTAATTGGTATTTTATTCGTACTGAATTTGCCAAAAAATTCAAATCTCAATTAAAACACCTCCTGGTGACAAAGGAATTTTACTCCATTGAACATTTCATGCTGGGAAATATCAAATAATCATATAAAGTGTTTGAAAGTGGAGACTTTTATTCTCTGTATCTAGCTGTATGATGAAGGTATAACTATTATTTACGTGTCAATATGTCGACCTACAAAAATTCTCATTTTATAGTTTTTAACTCTAATTAAACACTTTCATTTCAATCTCCACCAAAAGTTTGGAGGCTGACGAATAAGATATCATAAGATATATATATATATATGTGTCGATTTCAAGAAACCCCAGGCTTTCTACTTATAAAATGGTAATTGGCTGTCAAATGTTTATACTGATAACTTTCAGTGTTAACGTGATTGCTGAGTTTAGTTATAGTTCATCTTCCTCTTAAAGCAGCGTCTGGAATATGATGCTGCTACAGACTTGACTGCTGGAATCTGGAGACATGTTCGTCTGAATAGATCGAAAATAAATTGACGATGAAGACGGTGAAAACGAGTTTACATCGTTTCGACATTAGTGATACCTTGATTAAAACATATAAAATAAAGTGTAATCCAGTTTAATAGGAATTTTCATTGCCTAATCAGGTGCACAGTTAACTCATCAGGTTAACTGGAGATAAACTCTACATTCACATTTAATCAACTCTTCCAATTATAGCTAAATGATGTGCATCCAGCGTTGTCGCTACTCATAGCAGGAAATACTCTAATATTTTGTCACCATTATATAGGTGATGGTCAATTTTAAATGATTACTCTTTACTCACAGTGCAAAAGTCTCCGACATATACAGCATTTTACCCTGAGTAATTTCTGTACCTTTTGAAAAAGATTTGTTTGTAACGTAAATTAAGAGTACAAAAGTTTTTAATGGGTATGCAAATGATTCCTGTCTAACCCTTGAAGTATCCACCTGGTTGTAAAGTCATTCACAGGTACTCAATAAAGTCAACCAGTACCGTGGAAAACTAGTTTGTATGACCGTAGACTGTAACAACCGACAATAAACTAAACAGTATTTAGAGATATAATTTGTCCAAACAGCCCAACATTACTTTCACAGTTAAAATCTGGTACATTGATATGATCTGGAGGCTACTACTTTTGGAAGCGATTTTCTTACTAGAGACCAAAATAACTACATTATTACAAAAAAAAACAGACGATTTATTTAAATATCTGTGGAAATTAGTTCTTGTTTTCTACCTCCTAAAATGATCACTGTAAGGAAAGAGTAGCCTCTTTCTCGCCGACATGGCTTCCTTCTAGGAGGTAGAAAGGCTGTAACCGTTTGAACAACATACAATTTTCATAGCAAGTCAAATCAACATTTTTATTTGTAATAATTTATTTTTTTTTAAGTTCTTAGTAAGAAAAACTCTTCTAAAAAGAGTGGCCTTTGAATAATACTTAAGTACTGACCATTTTAATTATAAAAGATAGAAATTAAATAATTGTGAACAATTTTCAGATGATGGGATTAAAAATAATCCTTTTATATTCAATAAAGAGAAAAGTGAATATTCTCACATACATAAAGGCAAAGGCAATATGTCGATTACATATATATCTTTTTCCCCTGAAATTTCCGGTTTGCCACTTTGGACTACATTCAGCTCCGGTTATAGAATCTTAGCACGTAAGCTCGAAACTCCTTCGGCTTAAAACTTGTAACTGTATCAAAATTGTGGCAATGAAAAATACTGCTCGATGAATAATTTCTTCTACACGTCGATTATATATCATGTAACATAATTTTGAAAATGAAAACCTTATTGAAATAATTATAAATTAACTTATAATTATATAACTTTATAAAAATACATCTTATAGAGGAACATCTGATATCAGAATGAATTACTTACCTCACTTTGAGTGAGAAGATGTACGGAAGGAGTATCATGCCTGAACTGATTAGTATTGGTCCTGAGTATCCAATAAACTGTGTACAACATACGGCTCAGGATGGATGACGTCGGATGAGTTTCGCCCGATTCTGAGGTTGGCCAGACTGTAAATATTCGGTTTACAAATAAATAATCTCTTCTTGCTGTATAATACTACTCGATAACGGTTTAATTTATAATAAGGATAAATGGACCATACATACATATAGGAAAGTTGCCTAAAACTAGAAGAAAGTAATATTTCCTTCTCGTGAATCACCATTATTACATAATTTTCATGTAATTTAAAATTATTCAATTTTAAGAGCGAGTTATTTTTTATTAAAACCCTAAATTTACTGACTAAATCATTTTACTTTGGAATCAGTATTAAGTATTTTTTAAATGGATTTGCTGTTAAATTATTTTTCATGAAATTTTACAAGGATTTTTTTAATGGGCTCAATTATAAACCTAGAAATATATTACGAATTGAAAATTACTCTGAAATAAAAACTTTATTGGTTGATTCGCTTATTTAAATTAGAAAAATCTATAAATCGAAGTTTGTATTAGCTACTACAAATATAAATACTCCTACTTACCAAACCTTATCTAGTTAACAGGTAGTTGTTTTCCCTTGGCCTACCATATCTCCGTCCAATAAAATATTTATTATGTGTATGTCTTTTAATCAAATCTGTGTGTTTTATTAAATTACATTTTAGGTGTTTGTAAAATCTTTTTACACAATATCAGAATTCATGAACCGGGGATGACAGCAAAACATTTACATTACAATCAACCTAATGTATAAGCCTATCACAATATTTTACAACCTTGTAAAACTTGTATTTATGACGCTAACACTGTTCTTGAAGAACATGTAAATAAAGAAGTATTGTCTATTGTCTATTGTCTATTTTACTTATGCGTTTTTATTTTAAAACCGAAGATGGGACTTTCGTCGACACGTAGTTCAAATTCTTCAAACAAAAAATTGTGGTCCTGTTGACACGGTAAGGTACCGAATATTTGTGTATATTGCGATAACCGTTGTACCCTTGGCTTCTGCTTGGATAAGTAACCGTTGAGCGATCCTGTCCTTGCAAGCAGGCCACCTGCCGTTGGTGGTGGTGGTTCGGAAGTCACCTTTAAGCTGGTGGTCCCCAGGTTGAGTGTTAGAGAGCGCTTCTTAGCCCTAACTTCACCTGGTAAAATAAGACATCCTTACTTTACTTTAACTTTATAATGAAACTCCATTTCATTTTTTACTCATACATATTTAACAAAATTTACTACAGCTTTTATAAATAATGTACAGTATATTAATTTTAAGATTATAAACTAAAATTTTAAACTAAAGACGATTCCCTTATATTTATATAATACATTAATATTTTAAGGTTTTTAGAAATGTAAAGTATTTCTTTAACCAAAATTCTACTAATTACAAAATAATGACGCTAGTTCAAGTACTTTATAAAATATAAAATTTAAATTATTAAGTATTCAGTATCACAGGAGACAAATTTCCTTGAAACATAAAATATATAACTTTAAAATTTATAAAAGCAGTTGTCTGAAATGATTGAAGAATTCTGCATTTTATTGAATTTGAAATCAGAGATTAGAATGTAAGTAAGAGTCCTGAAGGCGGAGAGTGAATACATTTTTAATACCTCTAATGAAATACACAAAATACTCTGAAACCTTACATTATAATAAAATTTAATTATTTCTAGCCGTAGTGAAGGAACTCTAAATACTCACTGGTCCTTAGTAAACTTTGTGTCAGCACTCATGATATAATGTGATGAAGCGCGATTATAATTTTGAATTGGAAGCAGACATATTTTAGGTACGTACTATATTAGTGGTCATTATTAAAAGGATCACGAGTAAAAGAAGATTTCACTGGATCTCATTTCAGGTATAGCGCGTGAAAAATATTGTATGATTTAAAGCAATTATATTTCACACGCCATAGTAAAGGTTGCCTTGCTGACACGATCAAAATAATATATACATACTCCGTCTGAGAAGCCTACCTCGGTTTAAAACGTGCATAATTTTCAGCCCTTGTAATCTTCTTCTAGTCTAAGTTATACCTGGTGGTCTCGGTATTAAGAACTATTACCAGAATTATTACCGGTACCATTACCAACAGTCCAGGTGAAGAAATTTATGCATCTACGTATAGAGAAATCATCTTTGCGTCAAAAGTATTCTAATTACAGAAAGTAGTAACGTTAGCTTTGTTGTACCGATCAAGAACATGTATACGTATCTTGGTTTAAAAAATATATATAAAAGTATGTCAAGTATAAGTTACTTCTAAAGTAACACGTATCTTAGTGTTTTTTAAAATTTCAACTTCTAGGCCATCATGACGTAGAAAAAATATAGTTCTTCTAGGGGTAGCAACTCCATTTTAAATTCCGTGGTGTGTTGATCATTACGAAATTTTAATTTCCATAAAGTTTTATCTTTGTGTGACTTTGCAAAATTGAAACCCATATTTCATTCTTAAAGGGATTGCAACTCCTGTGTATGTCTGATATTTATGAATTATTAAGTGTTTCTATTTAAATCAAGTAATAAATTAGTGCAAATTTCAACTTTCTGAGATACTCGGAACTTGGAGAATTGGTGATGGTTGAGTGAGATTTGCCCTTTCTAAAGATAAATAAAATTTGTAATATTGCAGTCAAATACTAGAATTTTCTATGTAATGCCCCCAATAATGAAGGGTATCTGATTTTATTAGTAGTTAAATAACAAACAAACAGTTAAGTAACAAACAGCTAGCTAGGTTTTGGCAGAAATATTGTTTTGTGTTTTACCCGACTACACGATCTTCCCACTTTTCCTCTCTAATCTTTGTTTGAACCAAACATCCCTACCCAGCTGACCCAACTAACTGCTAACTGCTCTGTATGTTACTTTAATACATTCTACTTGTGTATTCAAACTATAATGCATATGCAGTGCACAATGTAGACCGTGGTTGAAACATGATTTAATCCAACGAATTAAGAATTATTATTACTATTGGGATAGAGCGTATAGGGTGAGATCTTTAATCCAGCTTTCTCTCCTGATATACACTAACAGGAGTAGATAATGTATGAGTTGGATGGTTATGAGCTGAGTGATTTATTAGTGATTTCATATGCTGTGAACATTTTATGCTCCATCAAATTAGATGGATTTAGTTAAATTTAATTAAAATTGTCAAAATCACTAAGGTACTGTGGTTTTCAAACAGTTTATCTGAAAACTAGATATCATGATCTATTATATTTATATTAGTTGTGTAAATTTCAGTAGACTGTGTATAATGTGCAGACATTTGCTCATACATCATCCTCATAGCGATCACATAACTTCTGCGTTCATAACAATACAATTTTCTCAGTTTCCCATGCACTAGTTATCGGTTATTTGTAATGGTGACGATATCAATACCAAGTTTCGATGTTCGCTGTTAGCCAATATATACTTTTAGCCCCATCGAACCTTTGCAGTCTCATTATATTATTATTATTATAGCCTCGCGCGAAGCCATGGCTCATGAGATCCTGTTGAGACTAGTGGTGATAACAGACGTGGTGGCAATATTTGAAAACATTTAATGACTTCCCGCTAACAAATGAATTACATTTTATAGCCTTCATTTAATACTAAGTAGAAATTAAAAGTGATTCTTAAGAAAATATTTTGAGTTCTTGTCTATAGCGTGTTTATTTTGTAGCACTTTATAATAATTGTTATGCAAGTTCTATTCCTTTGATTAACTTTGCGTTGAGCAAAGGAGGAAATAATCCACTAAGAAAATGATTTCAATCTTTTTTTCTTTCCTTCAGACAAAAATAGACAGCAGATGTAAACTGTCATTCTGTTACATTGTACTCAGTTGAAAATCAAATGCTTCATTCTCTCTTCGAGTACCGCCTAACTAGTGTAGGAGACTAAACTCCTACTATTAAAACTTTGATGGCTAAGAAGATCTTATTATACATGTGTCGACTACAACTCGACTACCTCCTCATGTTCATTAAATTATTTATATAAAAAATACACTTAAATAATGAAATAGAAAAAGGTATATTGAATCTTATGGAAAAATAAATAAATACGATAGTGAATATTATAATTCTACATTGTGTATGTCTAGTATAATATATTATTTTAATACAAATAGTTTCCTGACCATATAGGTCACAGCTAATGTGTCTTTAATTATATCTACAAAAGAAATAAATTTAATACATTTTCTTCTAATATTTGGCCATTTTTTCTAGTGTGCCATATTTTTTGTAGAAGTCACTCAGGTTTGTAAACCTTACTAGTGAAGTTTTTTTATGTTGAAGGCATTAGCAGTTGCAGCATACACTTTACCATGGCTACGTAAGCCCGATAGAACATGTTTGGATGGATATAAACACATGTGGCAGTTACAAGTATTTCCTTCAACAGTAGTTATAATAATAGTAGGCAATTTCTATAAAAAGAGATAATTCATAATATAGAAATAAAATAGTAGGCTGTAGTGAAGTCCCATGACACGAACGAGATAAATTATATAGAGCCCAGAATCTACATATATAACATAGCAAAATCGCTTGTTAGTTCTTTAAATGGTAAATCTTGTTCTAAATGATCTGACAGGGAGCGTTATACAAAGCCGAGGAGTCTTATTCTGTAATTGGTTACCTAATCATAAATGTGAATAATAAAATAATTTAAAAATTAAGAATTAAAAAACTTCAGTACATTTAATGTCTTTCATAGCGAACATTCAACGTTTAAAGTACAAACAATATTGAATTATTAAGTCTGATATTTTTAATTTGATAACTCTGTGAAAAATCTTTACAGGTATATTCATAAAATTAACGCACGTAGCTCCTTCATTCCACTAGTTAATGCGTAACTCAGCATGGAATGCAGGTTTTATAAGATGGTAGTACACCTAAAAATGGACAAGATATTTCAATTTGAAAAGTTTTAGATAAATTGTCTTGTGATTTAAATTTTACTTACCCATTTTATCTAGAATAGTTCCTGTAAGTTGTATTAACACATTTGTTTATTAGTGATTAAAATCGTTAATTTTATGCTATATTTAATCCCGATTTCTGGTTGAATTGAAGATTTTGAAGTTTTCCCTGAAGGAAGTCCTTCTGATTAGATAAAAACAACAGATTCACTTCAAAAATGTAGAATTTGTAGTATAATAGAGATAACCTCTAGTGGTATAGTGTTATATGTACTCATTTAACACCTAGGAAGCCGATTCCAGATTTAATTGACTGCATGTATAATAAGTTAAAAGTAATATATTACAAGTGTTAGTTAATAGGAGCAGTAGGCATAGGTAAGATTTGATAAATCTCTATGTTTCTCAGTTGATGCAATAGGAAATATTGGACTTACTCTTTAAGTTATTGGTTTGTAAAATTCTTAACATAATTGTAAAAGGGGTAAATTTTTTAATAATTTGTAATACCGTTTACTGTCAACTGTTCACTGTAATATTTGCAAGACGTTACACAACCTAGTAATATCACTGATAGCTGGGTAATAAATTTACTTATTTATAGAGTAGGAGGCCTGGTTCTACATTGTGTTTTCCTTAATTGTATTACGAACATGTCTATATTAGATTCATAGAGTTAGATACGTTGTAACATCAATTTATTTATGTTAATAGGTGACTCTACTCGCGTAGTATGAGGTTAAAAGCACGGAATAATCACCTTCTTTATTCATACAAATCCAACTCCATCAACACATTCGTTATAAGTTTCAAACACAATTTTATACCATATAGTGGCAATCCGATATAATTTTATTGTGAGGAACAGCACTCTCGCAGGTACTTTGTACTGCTGAATAATGGTATGATATGCAGAAGTAAGAACAGGAGAATTTAGTACGTGTCCGGTTGACTGTTATTTTTATCCAACTCCTACATACAATACAAACGACCTGTAGTGTTATAGCACGTTACTTATGCCAATTTAATACCATGAGCCGATATAGTTTGGAATCCAAGGAGTGCACAGATTACCTTCAATTTCCAGCGTCATTTCAATCGGAACCTTATTATACTTAAACCTGGTTTGTACAGTGAAAGTTGAATGCAACTAAAAAAAATTGAGATGGTAATGTTACGTCATATAATTGTTCATAATATTCAAACCATAGAAATTTATAAATGAGAGATCAAATATATGAATTCTCAATGATGACGAGGCTGATTTCCATTTCATTTTGCGCAGTCATTTATTTTTACAAACACTCTGCACGATCTGCAGACCTCTTAATTACAATTTGTTGTTAGATCAGCTGTCTCGTTAGCAGATCAGATATTTATTTATTAGCTGAACTTTAACATAACCTGTCTCTTAAGGAGCTGTACAGATTTCAGTTAAAATGCTGACTGAGTTCAATGTATATGCATATCATTCCATGGGATTTTCATAAACATTAGTGAATAGATTTACATTAGTCTCATGAGGACCGTGACGGTAACAAAAAATATCAGAATAAATAAATTTCCAATCAAATCGTGACAATCATATTTAAGTTGAGAATTTAGTGAATAAAAATTTTTGAAATTTGTTTTCAAAGAGTAAAACGAACATATATTACAGTGGGTAAACAATATTAAAAATCAGTGACAATGTTTGACATCAATACACTCTTACGTTGTAATAGCCTCTATAACTCGTAAAAACATTTATTATTCTAAAATGTGTATGATGCATTACTTAATAAACAAAACATTAAATGTGTAAGTTGGCAAGATATCTAGAGAAATATTTCATCTGTATACTTTAAATTTTTCATAAAACATAGTTTCTACATAGAAAATGATGTTTTCTATCGAAACGTAATTTGTTTCCTATTTAATTTTTGTTTGAATGTCTGTCTGACTATCTGCCGCAGGACAATTTTTAAAGTTTTGATTTCATACATCGATAGCATCATAAGTAAATGTAGGATAGCGCAGCCAAATCTGTTCGCGATGGTACATGTTGTTTGGAAAAGTTCCATAAAGCAAAAGTTCAGTAACATTCACAATGTAAATTGATATGCAATTTAATATTAGTTTTGTATTATGTTAAAAATTATAATAACACTCTCCGCACTTTAGAATTAAAAAAAAAAGTTCCTTTAAATTTTACAAAAGTTCCTCGACAAGAAGACTTAGATGTTTAACTACATATTGTATTATAAAATGAAGGATAACACAAGACCAAATATTATTTTTATAAATACTATGCCAAACAACTTAATATTTTGGTCACACATAAATGGAACTTAAAGTTCTAGCGGTATCATTTCCAAGAGCAGCGTGTTGGTATTACGTAGGATTTGGATTAAATGGAAGTGGTTTATTGAGACTGCATAAACACACATGATCCTGTACAAGTGCTCCTTGCGGTCCTCTTCCATTATCCTCTCGCTGGAACGGTTGAACACATGAACACGTCCAACTTTCATGGATAAGATTTAATAATAATACACTATGAACATTCATCTGAAAAAACAAAAATAGAATATCCTTGAAGCATATGTAAGGCCCTCTTTCGAAAACTAATAAGTACAGAAATTTTTAGGTATTTATACGTATTGAAAAACAGTATAAAAATAAACATTTATTTAAACAAACGTCGTTGTTCGTTTCAATTCGTCTTGTCGATTCATACTGACATAAAACACTTCAGTTTACAGAATATCAAGATTAGACTACTGTCGGGATCAAGTTATAAATGTAAACATTTCCCCCCCCCCCTGACTACATCACCACCTCGAGAATGACGGCCGAAATTTTGACAGATTGGCAATTTTTCGAAGCCCCTCGATGGACTGACAATTATTTATATCTCATTTAGACATTTATAAGTAAAAATGGCAAATAATATAAACCTTATTTTCACGGAAAACACAAAAATGGTGTCTCTGAACGTACGATAAATTACGGTAAACAAAGCAATTGTTTAACATTATGTACAAAGCTTACTAATGAACTATATAATCAAACCAGCACGGGTTAATGCACATTCCTAGACATGTATTGACTATATTGTACTAACAAGTGATAACTATTTCATTACCTAATGAATAGAGAATTAATTACTGACTACTACGCTGGTACTGTTGCTACGTTACCGGTTCACTTCACTCGGCAGCTTGGACTCTGACAAAGCTTACTTGGACATGAATGAGTTACATGGTCTGGTGATGATAGACGAGGAACCTTATCTTCGGCTTAAAAAAGTAAAAACGAACTTATCAAACACTTTATTCTAAAAGTGTTTGATAAACATAGTGTAAGTTCGGTACAAGAAAACAGCAATGTACAAAATAAACATTTAAATCTTTATTTAGTTTGTATAATAAGAAAAAGTGATAAATGAAGTAAAATGTTTTAATATTCCACATAAGTAAGAATTAAGAATCTACTACTATATTTAAATTCAAAGAGAAAACTCTAAAATTTTGCTGTAAATATGAAGAGGGTTATGATCAGTGTTAACGTAATCATTTTGGTCCAACTATAACTAGTTTCAGTAATCAAGCCGCCGCGCCAGGCAGAGCTTAGTAAGCGAGTATCGACTGATATTTACATCTCAATATACTGGTAGTAGATATTTTTTAAGTAAAGAATTGTAAAAATTCAAAATACAACAATACTTTTAGTGGATTTCAATGTAACTCATGCACATACACAGACTCTACAACATTGATATATGATTAAAGCGGTGGGAGTATTTGAAGTGTCTTAAATTATGGATGCAAAATAAGAAGTCACATCTAAACTCGCAACATATTACGGTCCAAGTTGGGTACTAAAGTTCAGATTACCAACTAAACAGAGATAATGAAACCACACACGGATTAAGCATCCTCTCATGATTTACGTGCAAACGCATTTACATAGAGGTAACATGATTTTGATAACACTGTTAAAAGTATTTATTGTAGTATCACTAGATAAAGGAATACGAAATTTTCCAATATATAATTTTTTTATTTTGTGCAAGGCCTTTCTGAATCAAAGATTCCATCATCAGAATAGTTTTTCCAATGCTCCAAGATTCTACATTCTACACTGTTAAAAGTACTTAATTCTGCATGATTTGTGTTAGTGGATAGTCGGATTAATTAAACAGCGCATATACCATGATAGCAATCTCATATTATTGTTATTACTTGTATATAAAGAGTATAAACTACGTTTTAATCTAAAAAGCAGGAAGTTTATTATTACAATTGTTAATATTTGTTCTCAATAACTGTTAACTCCAACTTAAAAAAGAAGCTTACAGCTAAGGTTTCTTACGATTTCTTTACGTGTTATAATCAAAAGACATAAGATTACGATAGTTACAAATACATAGTAAACAAAATGTGGCAGTGCACTTTAGTCGGTTAGGGTCCGTAATCTGTCTGGAGTCCTAGTCGATTAGACAGAGCCATCGATCTGTAAAACTACTAATTAAATAAGTGAGCGATCGAAACTCGTTACTTGCAGTAATTTGGATGCATATATTAATTTTAACTCAATTTCACCTTCCGCTAATAAGTTTAGGGTCTGAAATGTGACATTTTCGCAGACACCTCTTGGAATCAG
This sequence comes from Homalodisca vitripennis, assembly GCF_021130785.1. Classification (NCBI taxonomy): domain Eukaryota; kingdom Metazoa; phylum Arthropoda; class Insecta; order Hemiptera; family Cicadellidae; genus Homalodisca; species Homalodisca vitripennis. The sequence goes on from NC_060212.1 coordinate 52,920,358, forward strand.
GATATAAATAAGAGACCCAATAAGAGTTGCTTCGCCATGCTTTGGGATAGTTCCCAAAACGTAGGTAATTTAATCATGCTCCTGATCAGAGTATCCATCTATATTACATTTGATGGCTGCTAGGTAAACCTTAAAGAGCTGGTAGCCTATGTGTTCTGATATCGAGACGATGCAGAGTTTGTTTTGATCGTCATCGCCGGTTTACGTTCACTAATTTGGATAACCTTTATGTATGAAAGGTATTTTTAGCTTAAAACATTCTTTAAGTAATGTTTATGATGTTCAGCCCCATGCTTCTCTTTGCCTTGACTTGCTCTTTTGATCAGCAATTTTTATCAGTTATAGATGTTTTCCCCACACCTTTATCACGTTGTCTTTGCGTTCATTAACTCTCACATTCAAAAACGTTTTTGCCTTTTCTATCACAAGGATATTTCATTAAAACGTAATTTTATCCTGCAACCCATTTTCTATTTGGTTTTTTAATAGACCTATTTTGTTACTTTTCATATTATAGTTTTGTTTGATATGCATCCATTTAATATTGTATATTTACTACATACGTTTGTGTAAGTCTTTTTTGTATGTACAACTTTTCTGTTGTCAGGCATCGAATATAGAGGACACACATATATTTCAAGAGAATGCTTTATGACTATTCAGATGGATTTCTTGCAATCAAACTAATAAAAAACATTGTTTATTTTTTATAAATATTTAATTACTATGAGTAAGCATATAACTTTACAATATCCCAATAATAATTAAGGGATTTATGAATGGTTGATGTGTTACGATAAAAAAAATATATATATTTTACTTATGTAGAATACATAATTTGTGTTTCAGCAAATACTCGTAATAAGTTAACCATGTTCTGTATAGAAGCGCTTTTCAACACTCGTTATCAATATATTATTATTATTATTTATATTATTATATAAGTACTTTCAACAACGTGATTGCTATTATGGTAAATGCGCTATTTAATTAATCAGATTATCCCATAACACAAATCATGCACACTAAACAAGTGGTGCGTTTGAAGGGTTATCAAATTAGTGTTATCCCTTTGTAAATGAGTTCATATACATACTGTATAATCTACACGGAGGGTGCTAAAACAGAGCAGCAGGAGAAGTGGTTTAATGATCACTGTGTAGTTGGAAATCTGAACTTTGGTACCCAACTTAGACTGTAATCTGTTAGCAATATTAGTGTGAAAATTGGAATTGAAATTTGAGTTTTCGTTATTGTATTAATAATATTGTTTAATCCATGAAAAGTTTTCCTGTCATTGTATGCGTCAATGTTTTACCACACATAACGCACACACATGCGCGTTGTTATGTGTTATACAATGTTTTACATTTAAACGATAGATAGAATACTTTTACTATAGGGATTCGTCTACATATTTGCTACTACAAAATTTACTTCCAAAAAATTTATTAGATTTCTTCTCAGTGGCTCAACATGAACATTTCAACAGAATAAAGCACTTTAAACAGCATTAGCTGAGTAGCTTATTAAGTTGAGATTTGATTTCTTTAGAGATCGATATGTTTAATGCTTGTGTGGGACAGTAAATGCCTGATCAATTTGAAAGTTTTTTGAAAGACAATCAATTTTAGCTAACAAATAGAAAAGCCTAACACTCGATGGGCTATAACAGTCAGATATTTGTTAAGTATGCCTATTTGTCTGCCTGTAAACACAATATATGAAAAAATTAACGGACCTACAGAATTGAAATTTTACTTTAATTTCTATATGAACATCAGGTGACGCCATTGGTTCAAGGGATTTGGCTCAGCGTAAGTTAATACAATTACACTAGTCGGACAGGTAGCTAATAAAGCAACGGGAAATTTGCAAAAAAATTTACAAACCGCCTAAGTAGTGTTATATGAGATTTTAACATGTGACGTCTTAAAACATTTAGTTTGTTCATACAGTGAAACGAAAAATAATAGTGTGGAAGTTCAATGTTTACATTTTTTTGTTTGATATTTGCATTGTAGAACCATCCCTTTTTCACTAAGATGGATAACTCTCACTAATTCACCGCGCTACAGAAAACACCCTACTACACCGCGGTGTAGAGCTTTCCTTACTTCATCACGTTGTAGAACCCTATCTATTTCACAGGAACGTTTATTATTCAAATAATACTATAAAATCTTACTAAATGAATATAAATGTGGATGTACTATTTGGCGAGATATTTTGAAAATATTCTTCTTTTATACATAAATAAGAAAGAATCTTGCGATAGTGCATTTCCAAACGTGGAATTTGGCTGTGCGGTATTGAAGCATATCACACAATGAGGTGACAAAATTTACAATTTAATTTAGTCATATTCTTATCTAAAGAATTCAGAAATATATTTGTAAATATCAGATTATTGAACATTTCAATGATAATTTATAAATGTTATTGTGTCCAAAATTGTAAAACAAACTTTTTTAAATTAAGACTATATATTATTAGTATAAACAGACACAACTACTGTACTTGCTAGTATAGTTTTGCAGCTCCTGTAACATCTTTGTTTGGCAAGTCAGCTTCCATCCACTGAACTCTCCTCTAAAACAACATTGCTCCTGTTGATGTTCCCAACAGTGTTGTGTTGTGCTTCCAACCTGAGTTGGAAGTACTGGAGTAAATAATGGAGCTAATTTACGACTTTAAAGTTTCCACTCTCTTATCTAATTAACGTACTAATCATCGATAAAACTACATTACTACTTTAATACTACTTATTATTTATTCCATGTCTGCATCATCTTTAAAATATGTAATTCTGCAATTTATAAATTTATGTTTATTATCAATTCCTCAGGATTCCTTATAGCAATTTTATTTATTTTATTTTAAATATAAATTTGCTAACCCTTTAAATATTAATTCAATAACTTTAGTCAACGCTTATATTCCCTAATATTAAAAATAAAAATAACTGTTATACAAAATAAAAATGAAAACTCAAATAACACCTTATCGTAGTAAACATTGTTTTTCAATAAAACTATTATTTTAATTACATTCATCACGTGTAAAGTTATTCTATCTTTAGGATTTACATATATAAAACAAAAAGAAATATATTTTAACCAATATTTAGCAGTTGAAAATACTTTTAATGTTCTTTAAAAACTCAATGAAAGATTTAATTTTAAACAGAAATTTAAAAGAATAAGAATAAGTATTATACTGGTACATACAAGGTTATTATACATTGATATGGAAAATGTATATGTGTAAAACATCATACGTGAAATAGTTTTGTTGTAACATAGCGCGTAGTTGTTATAATGGAATCCAATTTTTTTAGTAGTATGGCTATCAACGTAGTAATAACAGCTAATACAAAATTTAAAAAATAAAATAATAGAAACCACAACAAACATTACAAACCGACATATTACACCAGTTTGATTAAATTTTAAACAAACTAAGAAAGGAAAATAGAAATATTAAGGGAAAGTATCGAATTTTCGAGAAATTTTCTTTCTTATACAACTGCTTCACTCCCAAGCAGCCACACAGATTGCTGTGGTTAATACTTGTTCGCTGTTGCTTGGTCCTGCTACGTGGCGTATCACCTGGTTCCCCTTCCTCACTTCATAATTTAATAGCGGGATTATATCTATAGTTAAATACTTGTCGTTTATTGTGACCTTCTGCTGTAATTTTGAAAGATATGTTCTATAATTATTTATACTAGTAATATTAAGTTCAGCTACTAAATGTTTCTTGTTATTGTATTGTTTAAAATTTCTAAATAAAATCCGTAAAATTTATATATTTTACGCTTGTTATATATCTAGTTTCTAATAATTCCAACTTTCAAATTGGGTGTAATTTTTAAAATTACTATTTCTAATGTTTGTAGTTGTACTATTTAAAACTGATCATTTACGTATTTAAACTTTAAATTCTACTGTATAAATTTATGTCAATTTGTATCCATCATTTGAATTTGTTAAGACATGTATATTAATATAGTGTTTTTCATAAACCCATATATAAAGGACTCCATAAAATTTTAAAGTAAAGGAAGTAAACAATTTATTTTGTTTCTTTAATTTTGCGTTTATAGATTTTCAATTGTATTTTTTGTTTTAGTGTTACAGTATATTTTGGAGTTTTGCCCAGATGTTGAATAGACTCAGTGCGTCAAATTATACAACTTATAAGTTCTAGCAAATTGGAAAAATATGTAAAAAACATATATTTTTAAAGAAAGATCTGTTAAAAATTAGATTGTTTTTGTAGCTGCCACGTATCCAAACGTTTCTTCCGGCGCAGACTGAAGAAAAGTAGATTGCTTGTGTGGCTGCCCTTTGCGTATCCAATTCGTTTAGATAAATAATAATAATAAATGTTTTGATGTGCCCCATAGTGCATTTCTAAAATTTTGTAAAACTAGGCGTAAAAAATTTAAATAATTATGTTTTTATACATAAACGCTTACATAACGTTTTAAACTTGACCTACCTTCCGTTTGAGTTTATTTTAACTACCTCCAACTCCAAGCTGGACAGCATAAATTGTTAAATTTAAAAAATTGGTCATCCGTCACATTACTTGCTTTTAGACATCCGAAACGCAAATTATTTTTCAAAATTTTAATTGAAGCAATTAGTATAGCTTCTTACTTCAGTTGCTGATAATAACTGTTGCTGTAACGTTATTGAATATTCAATTTACTGTAGTCTATTATTTATTGTAAAGCAATTCAACAAACTATCTTCAATGTTTAGTATACCGTGACTGCTGTTTGCCCTAGTTTACTAAATTACTAAACTCTCTAATTTTATTTATTGTTTTCATGGTAAGCTCAGGATTGGAACTCAAGTCTGATGCGCTAACCAATCAATTGCTGTCAGATTGGTGTTAAAGTTTATGTACACAGATATTATCATTGTGTTGAATACATGTGTCATTTCTTGTTGTTGAAAGTATCAAAATATTATATAATAAATTTATTTGAAACGAAAATTTTATAAATAATGTGTATTAATTTCATAATTTTAATTTAAAACCGAGGTCGTGTACTCAACTGCAAAGTTCGGGTAGATTAGTTTAAAATATTTTCTCACTAACAGATGATATTCACTTTCTTTCAACTCAGACAAAACATTTACTTGTACCTTTGGAAGGAAAATAACACTTTTTAATTTAGAGTAAGATTCATTCATGCTGTCACTTTGAATAGAGACTCTCAAAAATCGTCTCTTGTTTTCATAATCTTTTGGCGGTTCTTTTAAGGGAATAAAATACAGCGAGACGACAGAGTGGGTGTTTATATTATGGTTTTTAGATTTGTAATTCTGATTTTATATTGCTGTTATTGTACAGTCCTTTATGCAATAACAAAGATATGTTGAAGAATGGTGTGTACATGATAATATGATATATCAGTAAGATGTTTGTGTGAGTATTTATATTATATTTGGAATTTTTCGTCGTATTGCCATTCTGATTTCATATTAATGTTAATATATCGTGCAGACCTTTCTGCAATACCAGAAATAACCTGTAAACCGTTTTATAAAGGATGATATGAAATATATAATTTCCAATTATACATTATGTTTGGTGTTTTAAGTTACTTTCACTACCTATTAAAAAAAGAGTATTCAAAAAATATATCGTGGAAAAATTAATAGCATCCTCTTAATATCAAAACAGTGGAAATAAATTTATTTTAAGTAATTTACAGGCGGGTTCTTATAGACTCAGGCTAGGTTTCTATTATTTCTTGTTTAATCCAACTCTCTCAACTACCATCGCTTTGTAATTCGATTGGCAAACTCAGGACTAAGTATACAGTGGGTGTCTGTGTTGACAAAGGTTTGGAAACGAGGTCACGGCAAACATCAGTCTGCAATATTCTAGTTACGTTTTCTGTCAGAGCTTTGTTTACCTAAACTAACAAAACTTTAAATAATTTTAAACGCCATTTAAAATACAGTTATCAATTTTTGTTCTAACTTACTTAAAAAATGTATTAATTTATTAATTTTTAGTAATTTAAAAAAATGCGAGTAAATGGAGAGTTTAAAATTTAATCGAAAATGTTAAATATGAATTGCGATTGATATAGAATAAATTGGCAATATAGGTGAATAAAATGTTTAAAATATATAATATTACGAAATATTGCGTTCCCAAAAGCAAATTCAATATTTCAGGGGTTATCGTTCTCGCATTAAATATTTATAACGTAGTAGTTAATGACATTAATTTTTTAGAAATGAGTAGGATGGTAAAAAATTAAAAATGAAATATTCTTTCGCAAACTAGGTAAATTATATTATTTACTAAGCTTTTTTCCTATAATAGCTGTGTTTTTACAATCAGCAATATAATTTAGTATTTATTTTCCAAGTGATTTAAAACAGCATCACTAGAATTTCTACACGGATCCTGACAGTACTAGTTTTTGAACAACTGTATTTATTTTATTGGTAGTAATCAGATTATTACTACTATTATCTGCACTAATTACCCTGCCGACAAGTATCATTTGTAAAAAAACATAAAAGTTGTATCATTCCTATCCCATATCATACCTATGTCAGCATTGCAATAGCTAACTCTTGAAATAGATAATAATTGTTTTTATTTATGAAATGGAATAAGAATTAAAAATCCTAATATTAATAGAATTTATGGAAATCTGAGCAGACCACAATAACATAGATTCACTTATTTTAAACAATTCTTTGAATAAATATAAATCTATATTCATACTTCAAAATATACTTTCTATAGAAAAAATGTAAAAGTGTTAATTAAGTATACATACATACAAACATACATACATCTTGCTAAAACTACTTTAGGAATGCAGCGTTGCTTGGAAAAATAAATAATATCGTTAACAACCGTTTCTTATTTGATTTATAAAATTTATTATTTTTATTACAAGTGTTGGGGAGTTAGGATTTGAAAATATATATAAATATTTTATAAATATAACGTAAAATAAGGAAATAAACTTCAAATGTATATGGTTATAAAACTATCTAACTTGTTATTATATTCCACGAAACATGAATACTAACGCAGTGACATTGTGAATTAATTAAATATTTGGAGCTTCAAGCTTGTAACTATTGTTCCTAATACACATCATCGGATATTTATATTAGCAGTAATGAGCAATTATAAAATCATATTATATTTTGAAAGACCACCATTAAATCAAAAAACGAAATTAGGCTCTCTCTCATTATCAATGAGTTGAAATTAGCAGTGTTACAGTTTGATCCTCTGCTTAAAAATAAATCCTGAACTTATTTTGGGAACTCTCTGATGCTGTAATCTGCTTGATGTTGACAGGCAGATTAGTCTATGCGGGATATTCTTGTTTACCAGCAAAGTAGATTGTTAGTAGTATAACAAGTCTCATACGTCATATTTTGACATCAAAAAGGCTTCGTTACGCGTTTTTAAGAGAACTCAAACACTGGTGCTAATGAAGCTAATTAAGCCCAAACAATTATCTGGCATGTTTCCCTTGTCCTAAAATGGTCGAAAATTTACATAACTCAGGTAAATACAAGATAAGTTTTACTAGAACCGATTATTATGGGTTTGTTATTAATATTATTACTATTTTTAAGAATTATATTTCATGTTAACCTTACTCTGTCCTTACTGACAGTGATAGGGTTTTAATCATTAGCGGAAGCATGTAACATTTTTCTACAGACTGATAAGAAAATAAAATCGTTAACTGTTCATCTAAAGTCAAACCGGGACTTTTAAACTTCAAACTCTATTTTGTATACGATCACATAAGTTATTTGTTTAACACGATGTTATAAATTACTGTAGCTATAAATGAAGGCAATTTTTCTTGTACTATAAAACAGAGTTCTTTAAATACAAAAATTGTTAATGCTTAAAATAACTGACACGTAATATTTCGGCTGAAACCATGTATAAACATTAACAATGTTTTTATCTTAACAGTTCAAGTTTTTAAATGTTTCGGCCTCGCTTTGGACTTGACTTGATATGGGTCAAGCCGAGAGCCCATTATCACCATACAGAAGCACAACCCGATTTTCCTTTAAATGTATAGTTGGACTTGCATCTAAGAAAATATTGATCATCACCACGCCTACAGTGGAACTTGAATTGAAAGGATAACAAAGTATATTATCTCTTAGATAACATTTTTCCTAACTGACCGTCATACACATGAATAATAGTTACATAACCGTTAGAGAAATATATATTAATCTTTGGCACACTATAGATCTGTAGACGGTTAGATGACTCTGATATAAGATTTATTTATGTTAGTATTCTTAGAGAATTGGAATATTCTTTTGATTTGAACACAGTAGTAAATTGTCATACAGTTTCTAATGTTAATTTTTAATTTGCGAGACCTCCAAAATCTAAGATTCCCTAGAAAGGGGTTACGATGACATCTTTGATTTGAAAAGCCAAAAATTAAATTATCATTACAAAATGTGTGAAAATGTACAAATTGTTTCAAATTTCATTACGTGTCTGACATTCTATTTTAAATGTGTAGCCTAGTGTTAAGAAAATTATGAACTGAAGAAATATAATCCTTTCCTAATTTTCCTCTTTTGATTAGATCCGATTCGAAGTATTCTATGAATAACACGGGTGACAATTAAATTTTTATCGGAGTAAATTTTGGAAATTTTAAGAAAACCCTAGTCGTGTGCTTATGCAATGCTAATTGGCTCTTGGCCTCTGAAGCTTGATCAACTTGACTTCGTCATCACAGGCTACCAAATTTATAACGCTAGCTTTATTTTAAGTAATTTACTTTATCTTATATTTATCTTCCTATAATTTCACTATTATTATTGGTTAATAGCAGTGAATGGTCTTAAATAGTAAATGTCGTTCGTTTTTCTCCAGTTCTATTGTATGAAAATGCGTTACTGTACGTTCTGTCACTCGCTTAAAATATATATTTTTAATATAATTTATTTTGTTGTTTTCCAACACTTCAACTATAATTTGTGATATTTAGATTGCCCAATTCATTAATTAAGTCAATAGCCATGCTTTTGGGTCGAATGATAATGAAATTGGATGTTCGATTGAAATGTATTGGTTTCCTCTATACTGGAGGTCTCATACATGTCGGTATTTTATTTTTTTATGTTGTTGCTAAGTAAGTCACAGTCAAAATAATTTCTACACTGTATTTCTGTAAGAGAAGTATGTTTCTACATTTTTATTTTAGTTTTTAGAGGATTTATAATATTTTGGTGATTAAAGAAAGAATGTTTAGATTACAAAGTTACATTTTATATTTAACACAATATTTTCGTAAAAGTTTCGGTATAAGATATATTTTTAGTAAATTTTCAAATTAAACAAGCCTACAAAAGGACTAAAAATGTCTTAAAACTTTAGAATCATCAACAGTTTAAGCATTAAGTGTTTGTAGAAAACATGTATTATAAACAACCTTTCTGCATCATTATTTTCAGTAACTTCGTATGCAATGTCTTCAACACCCATCACAACGGGACCCCATGGCTATAAATGTTTTCTTTCGTGTCACTATTATAAAAAAACGAACATGTTTTCCTTCGTTTGGAACCGGAAACGTTGCGTTGTTCGCCCTGCTAGTAACGCTTACTTCAGCCGTGTGTTTGTGATGTTTGTTGTCGTTGAAATCGTGCCGTAGTCCTGACGCGTTGCTGACAGACTTGCTGGAAGGTTAGGATGTGGTATAAAGTACATGTATATGGGTAATAACGTGCAAAATCTTTGTAAAACAATGAAAGTCTAAACGGGTGCAAGAGCTCTCGATTGTGCTGTTGACAGCAGTGTAGGATTTTAAAATGTTACTTCTAAAAATTGCCGAGATATTACTGTGGCGTGACTCGACGGGTTGTTATTAACTCATCCAACAACCAGCGATAGAAGCAGCTATAACAAGTACTCGGATAAACATTGCTTACCTTGCTCACATTAAGCGTCAACAGCTACCAAGGTATTCCGTAATTATGGGCGCAATAGTAAACAATGGAACTTAATCAAAAGAATTACTGGTTTTGTAAGCCATACAAGCGAAAAAAATCAAAGTGAAAAATTAAAAAAATAAAAGTTTTGATAACTCAAACACCTGTGGAATAACATATAATCATTCTCTTAGGACTAATTATAGATTATGTACAAAATATTATCTGTAGTAAAGTTTCTTTCCTAGAACAGTTTTAATAAACTACAATTATACCTGTTCATAGAACAAATTCCACACAATTAACCATAGGCTTATCAGTTTGTCAGATGTTTCTAATAACCTTGGTAGGTTAATGTTGAAAAGGCTGTTAAATTATTTAAAATTATTTAATCTTTCAGGAAAAAGTGACAAGGCTTTACTAGAGATAAATCAACCAAGTATGCTTTAATGTCTGTTGCAGTACAAATATATAATTAAATTAAGTCAAGTAATATAATCTTCTTTATATCTGTTCATTTCTAAAAATTTTTTTACCTCGTTTATCATAACGTTGTAAAGTAAGTTTTATATTTAGATAAGATAAGTTGAAGCTCGTGACTCTCAGGTGTCGGTGCTCTCTGCAAATTTGCGATTACCTACCTATTAGCGATTAATTAATAGCGGAAGAGTTAGTATATTCGCCTTTCCTGACGACAATGCCCTTTCTTACTCTGCCAAAAACGTTAGTTTCCAAAACATTTTAACTTATGATTTGCATTTATCAAGAGGTTGGCGTAAACTTACATTAAAGTAGAAAAAACTAAATTAACAATCTTAAAAATAACTAAATAAGCTTTGCTTTACCATATTATATAATATTTCAATCCCTATGCTGTAACTTATTTCTATGTCATTGTAAATAATTGAAAGTGTAAAAAACATAAAATATATTGCACTTATATTTTGCATTAAATCAAAGTTGCATGATCATATATTACGTAAAAAAAATTGGATGTTACAAGAAAATTTTACTTTTTAATACATTTTTGTACACTGAATTGCTAATATCACTTTATTTTGATTTAATCCAGTACCGTCTTTTATACGGTATAGTATGCTTAGATAGTTAATTAAATACTTAACAAAGTGGTAATAGATAAAATAATTCTATATTTCAAATATGTCAAGTGATCTATTTTTATTAGTTTTTCATTGTTATTTTTTTATTTATCAATTATATTTTAGGTTCATCTTAGAATTGATTCTTAGTTTTCAGTTATTGTACAGTACACTAACCACATAACTATTATCCAGCAGTGACCAATTCTGGCTGGTTTATACCTTCCAGTTGAACCAACCACTGGGCACACCAAATACCGATGTGTCACTTCAATCTGGGCAACGTTATGGATGTCCAGGAGCGGCATATCACTAACCGCAAATGTCGAAATTTTGGAATTCATGGGCAATTTGATAGGTCTAGTCTATTGTGGGAGATGACAGTTGGATTTGGTGGGGTTTATTCCCTAACCTCTGAGGTTCTTGTCAACCTCAAAAAGGCTGTGCCACCCCCTGCCTATTTTTACTCGTTAGGCTGTTTCTGAACTGGCCTTCCCTTCTCCCGGGGAGACATGACTTTGAGATGTAGTGCCCTAATTCTTCCTCATGGATCTCGATAGGAGGCGGCCCCTACTCCCTAACCTTACCCATCCTGAATATCCTGTCACTCCGGTAGCAGCGCTAAGATTCTTGCAGGTCCTGCACTTAAATAATATTGTTTGGATTTAATATAGCCTTAAATGTAAATGTAGAGCAAGACACTGGGCGTGTATCATTTTGCCTAATACAATAATATGAATAAATACACATTCTTTGACAGTGTAAATATAATGTCTTATACAAATGGTAGTATTTATAACAGTAAAACCCCATAACACTCAAAAGCAGTCTTTTTAATAATTAAGGCTTCAGACGTTGGCTGGTCTGTTTTACCAGCCTGGCATGACTGTAAAGAATGCAATTCTTTGCTAAAGCTTCGGAGCATTTCGAGGTTACGTTCATTACCAGATTGCTTTCCTTCTATTTGAAGCAAGCAACACTTAAAGTTATGAAAACATTAATAGCACTTTACATTTTTATAATAATAAAAACATATTCGTTGTAAACGTTAGTATTGAAAAATAGCTTTTAATATTAAAACCGAAAACCTTAAATGAATAAACCTATCCCGTAATATTAAAACCAATAAATGAAAGCGAACAACTAATAAGTTATATTTTGACCTCGACATTGCAAATGACATACACTTTCCTTTATTATTTATAGAAAAGTTATGGTTAGTGAATAACTTTAAATCTATCATTTATACCTTTAAATAAAACATACATTATGAAACAAGTTTTAAAATTCCAATAAATACATTGTTTTCCTACATTCTTTAGAAATAGGTTTAGGAGATTTATCGATGATATAGCTAAAAAATTAAAAAGTGTTTTAATATCTCTTCGTAATTTTCTATTAATTATTTAAAATAGATGCACAATTACGGGCATTTGACGATTTTTTATATAATTTTATAAAAGCCAAAGATGTTTCTAAGAAGGTTTAAGACATATTTTTTTGCAGCTTTTGAAAACTTGTAATAAGAGCAATATTTCATTTTAGATACCAGAATACACCCGCGGCTACGCCCGCAATTTTATGCGACATGCCATGTTTTTGTTTGAATAGTTGCTACGATTTTAACACTTGAACTATTGTAGACACTATAAGACATTATGTAGACTGTATGAATGACTCCAACATCGAAGTTCATAGGTGTTTTAGTAAGGAACTTGGGATATTATACAATAACGTTCTAAGATTTTTAATGTAATTAATGAAATACAGTTCATTATGTTCCCATTTTAAATATTCATAATATTAATACCCTTAGGTTCAGTAAAATTGAATAATTCTTATTTTACGTTTGACACACCTAGTTCAAATTAATTATACTTCAAACGAAACACTTAAATTTGCTATTTTCCTTGAGAAACGATATAAATAGAACTATATATAACTTTGTAATAAGGTTATATTCAACAGAGTATAGTTTTGTAAATTATCTGGATAGAGATATTGTTAAAAATTTAATACTAAAATTAATATAAATGATAATATAATTTTTAAATACTTATATTATGACAGTTGTCACCGATATATAAAGAAAAACATGATTGTAGTAAAGTTCCTGTTCTTGCTTCTCAACCCATATTCGAAATATCATACTAGGAATTATACTCGTACCAGTATTTATGAACCTAATCAGTATCGTAAATCTCATGAGTAAGAAATGGATGCGGAGGCCCTTCAACAAGTTTCTGTCATACAAATTGCATTTAGTTTTTCATGCATTGCTTTGTGATTCTGATTGCTATAATTACTAACTCACTGCGCTCACTTGCTTCCACAAATTGTAGTCAAGGGGCGAATGGCTTGTAGCATTAAGCTAATGCACGGTGACTCCATTTTTGTTCCTCCATCTACTTGTAATATGACAACCCACAATGTCTGAGGAAACCAAAAAGGAACCCTTACGCACTCCTAATTTAGTTCGTTAAGTAAAATCCAGAGAATATTAATCGGTTTGCCTTGTTGCCATGGTGTTGAAATAAGAAGTATTGTTACTTTTGTTGTTTTTTCATCATAAATGTGAACAGATTGAAGATAGTGGGTGAGGCAATTAAATATGGCCGTGCTGTTATAGTACAATGTTTACAGAAAACAGGTTATTACATTTAAAAGGCTGTTTTAATTCATATTACACACCGTTAAAGACCAAGATGAGATTTTTTGCCCAGAGGGATTTTTGAAACAATAGGGATATGAGTTAAGATCCGCAAAACCCACAAATCTCTTTAAAGAATTTTTTTGATTATGTTACCTAAACTTATGTTTCTACTTTACATTATTTATCAGTTATCGGTACGTATAATGGTCACTGATTAATAAAGACAAGAGAAGACTTTCTCAAACTGATTTATAACAATTGTATTAAACATCGACTCTTTAAAACATTGACATTTTTAAGTTGAATTTAAAAATAATTAAAATATTTCGATTTAATCACAGATTTATTACAGGACCATTTGCCTTGTAAAAGTGGTGTAAAGAAAATGGGGTTTCTGTCTTTAATCAAGTAAATTTAGTTTAATTTGAATTCTATGCCCAAAATTATAATTTAACTAGAAATTAAACTTTATTACAAAATTCAATCAAAGTAAAACTGTATAAATGAATTCAAAATAACACGCTTTTTCTCTTTATAAGCGAAGCTAAATTAAACTGATTTAAAACCTTAACTTAAAACTTCGTTGTACACCGTGTGTCACGTCCTGCTACTATTGGCACGGATTCAAACTGAAAAATTAATTAAAATATTAACCCCTTTAAATACCATTTACTACGGACGTGAAATCTTGATGTATTAAATTTATTCTGACTAATGAAAAATAATTTTTATTTTCAAATAAGATTTAACTACTATTAAAGTTAAATACTTTACTTGAACTAATATTAATCAACCTTTATTATCTTGTGATGTCGCGTTAATAATTAGGTATGATCCAGTTCATTTTAAATTCTTTCGTATCATTGTAATAGAAGATTCTGGAAAATCTCTCGCAGATTTGGAAAGAAAAAAATAAAGGGCAGCTCTACAATATTACGCCGAACACTTATAAAAAACGTCGTGATTTGCAAGTCGGAGTTTATATACCGACCCCTTTCGTTACCAAAACTATCTCATCACTGACGCCCTTAATTTGCCTCCGACTATTTAATCACGATGCTAGTGATATTATATTTCAACTGTTCTACCTACTGTAACTAGTTATTGTATTTGACTTCAGATAAATGGCTGTATTTGTTTACTATACCTACCATCGAAACTCTTTCTTGAGAAATTACTTTTTTAACCTTTACCCATCTTAGAGCACATTTACTTATATTCTAAAATTTTTTTTCAACATTTTCTCCTAAAAATATCATGTCATCAAATTTTACTTTCCCTATGTAGCAAAAATAAAATTTTTGGTATCGTACACAATTTTATGTCGCAAAAATCCCCCGCGTCCAGCTTCCATTCATTCCTGGGACGCTAACAATGGCTATGTCAAATTTCAGTACAATCAGTGGAATATTTTATGCGTGATATCAAAACAAACAAAGCTCATTCGTGTTTATACAATTACTAGTAGTTACTCGCGTCTTCGAACAATAGTACGTGTTTGACCACTGAGCTGGTTTGAGTGAATTATATTTCCATCACCAATGTTTGCTTTGTTATTACGATTATAAAAATAGGTCAAAATTCCATATTTATGGCCATTGTAATTTTCTTTGTTTTCAATTTGTTGTTCCTTGGTTAGTTTTGCCTTTTCCCGATCATATATCAGAGATCAGGGAAGCCTATTTCCGTCAAAAGTCAATACGTTACGTAGGTAAGTAGATACGTTTTACAACAGTCTAGAAATCTAGTGTAAGAATTAGATAGTAACTTTTTCTGTTATATCTAATAAAAAAGTGTATATTTGCTAAATATGTGAAGTTAAAAGCACACTAACGATGACACTTTTCACGTGTTTGTTTCTATAGAAATTTTAAAATATTTTGTTATTTGTTAGATCATTTAGAGCTGCGATTGGTAGATTAATTCAAGAGAACAGTCCAGCTATATTTCATATAGCACAGTTGTTGCCAAAAGCTTCAAATGGAATTTTCAGAGTCAAGACTCTATTTATCTTATATCCATTTTATATAAGACCTATCTTATATTTATCTTAGTGCATTTTCTAAGGTAGATGAGTACTTACCTAATCGCTGATATCTAAAATTAGTGTGAAAAATAATAGTTTATTTTTAGGCAATTTATACGCAATAAATATTAAAAAATATATTTGGTTAAACGAATTAAATAAACGATTGTGCTCTCACAAAAAATTTTAAACTGAGCCGTAGATTACATTTAACAGGTGTTTTTAATTAATATTTCTTAACTATAGCAACCAAGATAGGATTTTCGCTACTAAGAAAAAGGTGGGGCGTAGCCTAGAGGGATTGTCCAAAGAAGAATATTTCTATATACGTAACAGGGGGACTTGGAATGTTCATGTATAATTTTGATACAATCAGTTCAATACTTTAAGAAAAACAAAGCCACCTGCGCATGTATTAGGATTAGGATTTTATAATTTAAGTGATTATTACATATTTCTCCTATTGTTATTTAGAACAAAAAATAACTATTTTTTAATTTTTTCAGATTTGTAAAAACGTTTTATGCAGTTAAGAAATAGTGTATTTTTAAATAGAATAAGTTTAAATGTGTTTAATAGTTTACGTAAAGATTTTACTACTTATGTGAAATTTAAAATGTGTTTAATTTATTAATAACACAAAAATTTATAATGCTAGTAGTGCGTCCAAATAAGAGTTTCTTGTTTAGTTTTTCATTTAAAAGCCATAAAGTTGAATTGAGTTAAAAATAAATGCTGCAAATAGCTCCTTTTCCTTTTTTGAAACTAAACTACACTACAAAAATTTGTATTACATTGAGAAACACTTATAAGTTGCTGAAGACGTTAAATAATGCTAAAAAGTTATGTAAACTGTAGTTTATAGCTTAAAGTTACATTTAAAATATGAATTATTTTATAATCCCCGTAGAACACTGTTCCAACTCAGCTCTGCTGGTCCCCAGTGCGAGACTGGTGTGCGGTTCGAAGTGGTTTTGTGTGAAGCGTTCGGTTAGTAGTATGTAACTCTTTACATGAAAATAAGGAATTGTAATTAATTTTAATCGTGATGTGAATTATTTTTGAGCCTTATAAGCGTAATCCTATTGAATTAAATTGTTCCCATTTGTGGTGTCACCCTCTCACTATGTGTAGTGACACTTTTTCACTCTATGTGTAGTGATATCATAGTGACTTGTGTGGTGACAACCTCTTACTATGTGTAGTGACACTCTTTCACTCTATGTGTAGTGATATCCTAGTGACATGACGTGTGGTGACAACCTATCACTATGTGTAGTGATACTCTTTCACTCTATGTGTAGTGATATCCTAGTGACATGACGTGTGGTGACAACCTCTCACTATGTGTAGTGACACTCTTTCACTCTATGTGTAGTGATATCCTAGTGACATGACGTGTGGTGACAACCCTACATAACTCTATATGTGGTGACACTCTTTCACTATAAGTCTAGTGACACCCTTTCACTCTATGTGTGGTGACATTATCTCACCCTATGTGTTGTAAAACCCTTTCATTATATGTGTGGGGACATTATCTCACTTTATATGTTGTGACATACTCTCACTATATGTTTTTGAACACCCTCTCGCTCTATTTGAGGTTATACTTTCTCACTCCATGTGAATCGATACCTTCTCACTGTATGTGTGATGACACCGTATAACTGTATGGGCTATGATTTTAGCAAAATGTTTTAGGTGCATGTGGTGACCTACACCAACGTAAAAAATATCAAGTAGAATAACCCTGAAAACTTTTTGATTGTATCTTGTTTATGTCGCCAGCAAAATTAGTTCATACAAAGAAGCACACTCTTCAGTGATTATGCCTGTTTGAGTTCCTATTACATGTCTCCTGTACGCTATTTATTTACAAACTAACGGCTTTTAATAAAACTATTTACTAATAGTTGCATGGAAATATATAATATTGCTGAGCGGGTTTGTGTAGTTAATGGCTAACCGTGATTGAACCACTGTCAGAGTAACTATAGTCTCAGACTTCTTGTGATGTAATCTTCTTAAAAGTTTGGTGAACTTCATCGCTATTTTTTGTGTTACGATGCCATATTCTAAAATCAAAGCAAAACTTAGCCAGAACTAAATTATAAGTTCTTAACATATTTATATTTAGTTTAAATGAATGGTTTTATATTATTGCTAGGATATCAGCAACAACTAGGCCACATTCCAATGCATATAAAAATGTTTCTATGTTTCCACTCTGTCCGAAACGTGAATTTTCATTCTAATTTAATTTAACAAATAATTTATTGTAATAATAAATTTGTTCTATTTTGTTCAATAACGATGGGTGTACTTACTTAAACCAACGAGTTATGAAATTTCCTACTACCATTTTCATTATACTATAATATCAATAGAGTAAAATCTTGTACCATTGGAAGGTATTAAAAATTTGACTACAGCGATATAGGTATAAAGCTAAAATCATGCTAGTGTTAGAAAAATGATAACATTTAAAATAATAATACATATGCTACTTATAAGCAACTACAAAGAGTTTTTCAGCACAAACAACTAATTAAACATATTTTATTTTATTTATTTATTTTATTTATAGACAATGCAAGAAAATGATCTTAGCCTTAACAACTGAAGTCAACATCAAGTAAACTGCCTTAAAATCTCCTAGCGGACCGTGACTTGAAGCCGTGACGTAATATATACCATCCTCTACTTCTAAAGAACATTCTGTCCTCGCTGCTCTATCCGAGGTTCGGATTTTCACTCAGAAGTCTAACATGGCGATCCAAATGTCCTTAGTACTTATGAAATATTAAAAAGATGCAATTGCTGGAACACTCTTTTTCAGTATTTTATTCAATATCACATATATCTTACTATCCTATCGTTTCTTTTAGAGCATACGAATTTTTACTAAGGCCCTCAATGTTCCGATATAGTGAAGTAGTTTGCAGCGGTACCTATTCTCATAAAAGTACCTCATACCACTGAATTATATATTTAAGCCCAGTAACTCTTTAACATTCAGTGCGAAACAAAAGCAATATAACGCTGCATATTGACTTGTGATATAATTTCCCCATTACAGAAGCTAATTGACTGGCATCGCAGTACAATATTAATATAAGTATTTAATGTATATTATATATATATATATATATATATATATATATATATATATATATATATATATATCATTTCAATAAACATTGAATCACAAAAAGTACTTGCTCCGCCGGGACTCGAATCCGGATCTCTCACTTGCCGGGTGAATGTGCTACCATTATACCACATAGTGCTTACTTTTTACGATTCAATTATTTTGTATTTGGCCGTTTCTTTCACATATGTGTTTAAATAACCAAACTAACATATGATCGGAAGACCAAGTACCTGTTAAATGGCTTCTATTTACATTCATCAATCATAAATGTAATTTGTTTGAATGACTATAGCCAAATTTAATTTCAATAAACACTGAATCACAATAAGCCCCGGAGGTCTCACTTGCCGTCTGAGTGTGCTATCACTACTTTTGTGATTATATTTTTATTGAAATTGTATATATATATATATTTATATATACAATTATACTGAAAAGAATAATTATACTTATACTTAGAATAAAATTATACTGAAGTGACTTTTACAAGTACATCTTGTATTAAAATAAAAGATGGATGGCAAGGAATTTTTTCTATCAATAATACATTTTATAGCAAATTCATAAAGCTATATATTTCTTTGGAAAGTTGATATCTCATTGGCAGTTTGAATAACTATTTATATTTTAAACAAAATAGCAAACTTCTTTAATCTTGATTATAATTTTTAAAAGTATCAACAAGTTTCTATGGCTTAAATATCGCCAACTGTTTCGTGTATTGCATAAAATACCGTCTAATACTGTCATATTGATACCAAATACCCATGGCTGTGCACTTAATTTCCTGCAAATAAATGAGACATCAATGGGATGTGCTTTATAAATTACGAATGAAACATGTCTGTGATATGTGATGGCCACTGGAGAACATTCTAGTCTCTTTGATTAGTTGTCAAATGTTTAGATTTATAGTTAGTTTATGCCTTTACAGTTTTAACAGTGCTATTTTGTGTCACAGAGGTTTTAAGATTAGGCCTAAGCAGTTTATTAACTACCAATTAAATATAGCAAACTTTCGAAGATTTCAATAATATTTGATTTAATAGTTCTAATAATTTCAGTAAAACTAAATATTTTAGGTTAGTGTGGAGGCATAATAAAATCGAAGCCCGCAGAGGTTTTTGAAAGCATTTATAATGTAATGTGATAGAGCATTGTGATTATTTTAAGAAAATAGGCATGTATCAAGTAGAGTCTTAAAGAAAACCAATTTTAAAGAGTAAAGCTTTTAACAAAGTAGGTCGCTTTGTCTTATTATTAGTAATTATATTGCAAATATCTTGTAATAAATAGTATTTCGATACAAATAAATATGTCTCAACCATATCCAAGCAAAATTTCATTTAAAATATGTGGCTAGATTACAACGAATCAAAGAAGTCTGTCTCATAATTATATCAAAACTGTACAATATAAGACTGTATATTGTAAGACTATGAAAGTAGATTTAATGAATATATTTAAAAAGCCTTAAATTCAACAAATCTTAATTAAATAATAGCCTTTTCTCTTTAAAAAGCTTTAAGCCTCCTTTTGTTAGAAGTAAAGTTACTCTTAGTCTTCCAGGGAAAGAACTAAATACGTTTTTTTTACCAATATAATGAATAGAATTACACGCTCAATTGTATGCTCCTAAACTGTAATAATACACTAAACAACTATACAATTTTTTATATTTTACTTGAAAATAGAATATACAAGAAATGCAGAGGAAATAGAATTTCAGAAAGAAAGACACGTTACTTCTAGTTATCACATCAAGGTCCCAAGTGAGGTGCCCTCATATATAACTTAAAACCTTGAATTCCACAATCACACAAACTAGATACTATTGAGATGTTTCTCATGGTCTATAAAACAGAGGCAATAAAATTTCAGCGAGGAAGGCACGTCACTTCTAGTTATTACATCCAGGTACCAAGTGAGGTGCCCGCATTTATAATTCAACACCTTGAGGACCTAAATCACACAACTAGATACTATTCAGATGTTTCTCACGGTCTATAAAACAGAGTCAGTAGAATTTCAGCGAGGAAGGCACGTCACTTCTAGTTATCACATCCAAGTCCCAAGTGAGGTGCCCGCATCTATAATTCAACACCTTGAATAACACAATCACACAACTTGATACTATCCAGATGTTTCCCACGATCTATAAAACAGATTAAATAGAATTTGAGCAAGGAAGGCACGTCACTTCTAGTTATCACACCCAAGTCCCAAGTGAGGTGCCCGCATCTATAATTCAACACCTTGAATAATACAATCACACAACTTGATACTATCCAGATGTTTCCCACGATCTATAAAACAAATTAAATAGAATTTCAGCAAGGAAGGTACGTCACATCTAGTTATCACACCCAAGTCCCAAGTGAGGTGCCCGCATCTATAATTCAACACCTTGAATAACACAATCACACAACTTGATACTATCCAGATGTTTCCCACGATCTATAAAACAGATTAAATAGAGTTTCAGCAAGGAAGGCACGTCACTTCTAGTTATCACACCCAAGTCCCAAGTGAGGTGCCCGCATCTATAATTCAACACCTTGCATAACACAATCACACAACTTGATACTATCCAGATGTTTCCCACGATCTATAAAACAGATTCCATAGAATTTCAGCTAGAAAGGCACATTATTACTAGCTATCAAACCTAGGCGCCAAGTGTGGTGCCCAGTCCTACAATTCAAATTCTTGAGTCCAAAGACACACAACTTGACACTATCCAGTTGTTCATCAAAGGCTATAAAGAGAATTGCATAGAATTTCTGTATGTAAAATTTACTGAAACTGTTAATATGATACGGACAAATTTTTCATAGATTTTTTAAAACATTATTACGTTGTATAACTAGCGATGCTGTATGTAAATAAGCAAATCTAAAACAATGAAACAGTTTCAGAAAAATATTTAAAAACCGAATTCGACATGTTTATTACTAATTTATTATTATTTAATAAACTTGAAATTGACGCTACATGAAAGGTGTCAGGAAGTATTGCCTCCAGCTTACAGTGAGCTAAGATTGCAACTAAAACGCTGGAGTACGTTGAAATCAGATTTTTGCAACGTTGACTTTACAACGCCCACTATATTATTTTTATATTTTAATGTATGGACTAGACGTGTCAATATGCAACATGTTAAATTTAAATGATTCAACTCAGTTTAATTAAGATTTGTTATGGTTACTTATGAGAGAAAAGTAAACATGTTCCCCAAGGCTCAACCAAATCCCAGGAGGTACCATGCACCGTCATCGAACTCAATTTTGCAAAATGTGAAGTCTATAGTTCAGTTCCGTTTTAAGATGTCCTGTGGACAGGCGGACAGAAAAGAAATGTCTCAAGCCCGACGTTCAGCCATTTACTTGAATTTTAATTTGAGACTATTCCGTTACCTGCATAAAATATGAAATTGCATCGTTATCAAGACAATTTTGAAACGTTTACAATAAGACGCCTTTGGGTCAAATTGGTTTGAACTCCAACGTTTGAATTTTGGTATATATGCTTTAAACATTATCCGATATGCATTAAAAAACTGTATTATACAATGTGGTGAAAATATGAGAGAAATTTGAACTTTGTACTACGTATAGAGACCGATTGAATAACAGGAAACTTGGGTATATTTGCTGCATATCGAGGGAGATAATGTATAGTCAGCTACAGACTGGGAGATACACATTCAGATAGATAAACGTTGAAATGTTTCATCGTACATGGATTGGTGACATTAGCCAATTACGACCATACCTATACTTGCTGTTCTGAATATGGATCGATATACAGCAATTCTTTACAATATAAACACTAATTTAACCTTTATCTCATTATGAAATAGCCTACGGTATTGCCATTATGCAGTCCGTAAAAGGATTCCTGGAAATTGGCCATATTTGAACCTTAACACTTTAACGACTAATCCCTGTGATACGAAATCTAAACAGATACACACAACAAATTTAGTTTATATATGTAATCAGAGATTAATTAGAGTCTTGTAAATTAGTTCCAAAACTATAAATATGAAGAGTAATGTGAATTCTAAGCCATTTTGCGTGGCGTAATGGCGACAAACTTTTCTAAAAGGTCATATTAAGTTTGTCGTATATGAAATAAAAAAAGAATATGACAATATGTTTTGAAGGCAATCCTGTAATTTTAATTATATGATAAGTAAAAAACATTAATACCTCTTGTTGTGGAGAAAGTTATATTATAACATAACAAAAGTTATGTTGTGGAGAAGTCTTTTAATATCTGTCACTTTATACGAGTAGTATCGCTGCGGTTAAAAGCCTCTTAACTCTGTACTGAAATGACTAAATACTGGCATTAAATCTTGTAAGCGTCGAGGAGGATATTTTTCACACTTCGCTGCTCATAAACAAATTTATCCTTGATTACCATTAATCTATGTAGCCTATAGTGTAATTCCCCTTGATTGATCCTTTGAAAAATTGCGTATGAAGCTACAGGTAACAGCTAGTCTGATAATATGTAACAGCTAATGGTAAAACATGTGGTCTTTTTATCTACGTATGAATAGAGAAGATAGATGCAGATCAGTTCTATTAATACTGTAGATACTGTGGATTACGATAATAGTCACTTACTGTAACGGATGGAACGGCTGAGCTCTCGATTACCAAAGAGAAAACAGTAAACAGGAGAACCAATAAGAGACAAGCACAGGTTTAGTGCACCAATAACTTTTAGTGATCTCTTTTTAATCGGCTTATACATTGATTGATTTTTCAATTGACATCATGAGCTAACAGTAAACGAGTGAATCAATACAAGAAAACAGAGTTTTAATGCTTCAATACTAATGCTCTCGCTTTAATCGGATTATACATGTGATTGATTTTCCAATTTACATCATCAGCTCCTGTTAATTAACCTAGATTTTGTAACCAATTTTACCATTCATTTTTACAGACTCGAAACTGAATGTTATTAATTAGATTTCTATTGAATAACGAATCGCCAGCGCGACACATCAGCCACTTTTTACAAAACCTGCCGGAGTCACACTCATTATACCCACTCTGTTTACTGATTTACATGTAAAACATGTCACATTTAGGTGTAGTTAATGTGTTAAAACCCTCAACTAGTTCGTTAAGTGTTATTATACGTGTAACAAAAACCAACTATTTTAAAAGTAAATACAATTTTAAAACTGAAAATTTTAATTTTTAATTGTCAAAAGATATTGCTTAAAATGTAAGATAAACCGACTACTATTAAGTTCTATAAGCATAGCTGAAAAACTAACCTTTTGAAAGTAACAAAAGACGTAAAATGTAAAACTTTAATATTAAAGGTTCATCAAATAAATAAATTACATAATCAAATTGAATATCTCTAAATATATCATCTGCATGAGGATTTAAAACATCCGAACCAGAGTTGGGCCATACCATATACTATTGAGCTAATAAAATTAAGAAATATCCATTAGCCAGCGAGGTAAGAATCGGGACGTGATTGGGAGATCCGCAATACAGCAGCAAATGAAGTGTGACAGCGGGACTAGATTCTGCTTGACTTACGAGTATTCTGTGCCTCGAGCTTCTTCGCTTATGGTTAATTTAACAATTGGCTATTTTCAGTTTTTAATTGGTATCTGAAACTACATATAAGTTATAAAAGTGGGATTATGTACAATAACATTACTAACGTATAATGTAATATTATTAATTAGTGCTTTGCATGAAATAAACAAGAGAAAATCTGTGAATTGTTGGTTTTTAAGAGTAAAATAGTCTTAATAATTAATAATTATAATTAATTTTGGTCGCTAAAGTGCATCTAAAATTACTATACAATTTATTTATATATTGCAAATCGCATATTAAATTGACTACGAATGTAGACAAAATTACGATTTTGATATTATTTAATGAATTAGCCTGTCCAGTATTACTCATATTATACACTTATATAACATCCTTGTACCTTAAGGAAAGATAAGGGCTGCATTCGTTTTGACATAAATGTATTATCCTTTAAATATTAGTTGCGATATTTTATAGATTAACCCTGATACCTCTAGCTAACTGAAGTACTTGCGTTTGAGTACATCAGTAAAATTATTAACAGAACTATAACGGTAGACTGTAATTAACTGTACTGAATTGCATGTTCCCATTAGTTGGTATATTAAGATGATGTATGGAGGCACGTTATAGGTCATTTAATACTGTAGGTAATTTTGACTAATGTGTTTCAGTCATTTGTGTTCGTCTGCTTTAAGTTATTGTTAAAAATACGTAAATTACTTATTTAATATCTTTGCGTTCTTTACTTTTTTCTGCTCGAGTAAAAGGTACAACAATATAAGAATTTGTTTTTATAACCTATGAATAGTTACACTTACTAAAGAAAAACTGCGTACCTATGAGAACAGTCAGTGAGTCTTTAAGATTTCCTTAGGTAAAGCACATGTATAATGGGAATGTATTTTCACAAAAAGAAAAGAGACTTTATACGAAGAATAAATCTGAAAAAAAACTGTGAAAAACTATAAAATTAATTAATTTTATCTCTAACTCTGCATTGTACTAAACATTTAGAAATAAAAATTGAATAATCAGTCAATAAAAATAAAAAAGAATAATTACACAAATATTAGTAGGGAAAAATCTCAAGTGAATTGTAAAATTAAATAACAGATCGTAAGTAACTCTTTTATCCGGATTTCACGAGAATTATAGATTAGAAATGTTTAGTTTTTACCAGAAAGCAAACATTTGATATTTTAGCCTGCCTTAAAAATATAATGATTAAAATAAATATTTTAACTTTAGTTGTAGAAATGTATTGCCTTCATCTATATGAAGGAAACCACCTTCTTGAAATGAATTTGTTTTCGATATAGGATAAAAAAGTGAAAAAGTTACACATGGTATAGTGGTTTAATTGTTTCTTTTACCGATTTTATCGATACAGCAAACTGTGATCTAGATTTACCAGCCCAAATATGTACAGGATCGCCGAGAAACATTCACTGTTTGTCTGACACATATTAGCCTGCCCAAGATAAGATAAAGTTATTAAATAATCAAAAACTCAACGTGGACGCAGCGTAATAATGTGCCTGTATCTCAGTCAATATTACTTTATATTAACCAGGACAGGGTTAATAATGTTCCAATATTAAAATCATAACTTTTAACAGACAGTACCGTCTGAATTTTGTGAACCAATATCAAATAATCAACAACGCAGTGTGGACACAGGGATAATGATATGCCTGTAGTCAGTCAATCATCACAAGAGAGGATTATTAATGACCCGATACCTCAACCTAGAACTGTCATCTTGCCAGTATCTTCTGAAGATTGTGAAGCCATATTAAATAACCAACAGCTTAATGTGGACAATGAGGTAATGCTGTACCTGTACTTAGACAATATAACTTTAAATTACCCAGGACTGGGTTAATAATGTTCCA
The DNA here is from genome assembly GCF_021130785.1 of Homalodisca vitripennis. Lineage (NCBI taxonomy): Eukaryota > Metazoa > Arthropoda > Insecta > Hemiptera > Cicadellidae > Homalodisca > Homalodisca vitripennis. The sequence continues at coordinate 52,946,763 of NC_060212.1, forward strand.
ATATTAAAATCATAACTTTTAACAGACAGTACCGTCTGAAGATTGTGAACCAATATCAAATAATCGACAACGCAGTGTGGACACAGGGATAATGATATGCCTGTAGTCAGTCAATCATCACAAGAGAGGATTATTAATGACACGATACCTCAACATAAAACTTTCATCTGCCAGTATCTTCTGTAGATTGTGAATCCATATTAAATAACCAACAGCTTAATGTGGACAATGAGGTAATGCTGTACCTGTACTTAGACAATATAACTTTATATTACCCAGGACTGGGTTAATAATGTTCCAATATTGCACTCACAACATTTAATAGATCGTACCGCCTGAAGTTTGTGAACCAATAATAAATAATCGACACTACAGTGTGGATACAAGGATAATGATGTGGCTGTAGTCAGTCAATCATCACAATAGAGGATTATTAATGACCCGGTACCTTAACCAAGAACTGTCATCTACCAGTATCTTCTGCAGATTGTGAATCTATATCAAATAATCAACAGCGCAATGTGGACGCTGAGGTTAATTTGTGTCTGTACTTAAACAATATTAATCAAAATAAACAAGTTGCATTATTAATATTGGCACGAACCATTTGTAGGAGTATATTTTGTCAAAGGGCTGATTGTTAATGTATCACTAGTTGTTTAATATCACTAGTCACTTTGCAGAATTAAGGAAGTAAAAATATTACATACAATACCCAAATATAAATACTCTATATATTATTAACAATGTTTTAATCCACAAATTGATTGCTCTACAATTCAGAAATTCAACTTGATATAAATATAAAGTAATTACGCAGACGGATATATATTACAAAGATGCAAAAATAATATGTGCATTACAAAATTTACGTGGTAAAGTAGGAAAAGCAAGGACGGTAGGCAGGGGTTTTCCTAGTGACAATTAAACTGTTGTGACCAAAAAAAAATGTTCAGTTTATTATTTTTTAGCTACTTTAGCAGTTTCCTTTAAGCTATAGTAAAGGTGGAACTGTTCGAGTATAGGGAAGTTATAGCGCCATTCTCAGGCTAAAATGTCCAGTTATCGGCCATTGACTAATAAAATGGCCTCTGGATACATCTGGGTGCAGTTCACGTTTGAGCGCCTAGTATGGATCGCATGAACGTTTTCCACTAAATGTCATATATTTACGGAGAAGGACATAGAATACTAACTCACGCTGAACTCTAACGTGTAATTTAAATTTGCTTATTATTATATCGTTTTGGCTGTTGTAACTTTAAACCTTATTGTACTATTTACGATTTGGATTTTAAGTGTATGGTCACGTATATTTTTGTCTAATAGTTCTCCCCGCTGGAATATACCGTGCTTTCTAATCTTTGTCGTGTTATATAATACATTAGATCTAGTAAAAATTTTCTAAATATTTAATTTGAGAAAACAGGTACTCATAGTTTTGTGTGAAAGGGTAATAGTAGATGAACAAGAAACAATGCTAATATACGTAGGACCAATAAAAACACACATATATTACGTACTGTGAAAGGTGCCAAAAACCTGGGATGGTCACATATGTTTGAAACCATTTAAGATATAGAATAAAATCATGGTACAAGCTTACTAGATAACAAATATAATTCAACACATATCTAGTTACCCGCTACTTTCTTAGTGATACGACCCACAAGGTGTAGAGAAATATTTTTAAAATAGCATACTTTGATTAAATAATAAATTACTTACACATGGATCACTGTTATTTTATCCCTAGATTATGTCATTGTAATGGGATTCAGGAGTAATAAAGCGCTCTAGTTTTTTCTGTGGATACATTAATCAAACTACCACGACCTTGGTTACGTTAACCTAATAATTTTGAAATGCAATTCACCCTTAAACGGCTGCAATTTCCGGCTCGGTTTTCCGTTAGAAGTCAGGTATGCGGCATAGCTCTAATAATAAACACATGTTAGATAATATGCATACCGACCTATGCTTATACTTTAAATTTTCTTCTGACTTAAAGTGAGCTGTACTTCTGAGGTAGTAGCGGGACACTAGATATGTGTTAAATTCTATTTTTGTTCCAAGAATGATGTACTAAAATATGTAGTACATCATATCATATGGTTAAATATTTTATAACGATATAAAAATATTTAACCATCCCGGGAATTTTTTCAACTTGCATTATAGGCCTACATGTAAATTTAATTGTTTAGTATTAAAAATTGCAAGACTAATATAATTTCAGAGCATTTGAAACAAATATTTAAAATGTTTGTATTGCAATTTGCAAGAATAAAATAGTTTTAATTTATTCTACACGGAAATATACGACCATTCATTGTAAGAGTAATCATTAATACTTAAACCCTCCTCACTTGACGAAAGGGCAGTGACTTTTGTGTTCTAATTCGAAGCACGATTGTAATTTAATGTCAGTATAAGCCTCAGGTTTTCGTACTTCACTGTCTTTTCAACAACACATTTTTCGTGAAATCGAAAATTTGAGCATAATGGAATATTGAGTGGGTTTACAGTCAATTCGGTATCATAATTTTACATGATATTGAAAATTATTTAGACTTTTTATATCTTATTTTGGTCGAGAAATTCGTTATCCTAATTCTTGCTCTTTATACTTTTTCAATTGATTACAGGCACAATTTGAAGAGGCTTTTTATACTTTTATATCACTTGACAAACATTCTTCAATTATATTCTAAATGAAAAATTCTGATAGCCAAAACATTATGGCTAAATGGTCAAATTGCAGGCACCGTGTAATAGTCTGTAAGACCGGGAAATTAAATAGTCACTAAGATTCTTTATATAACTGGACATAAAATTACGACGGTACACAACATTCGCCTAAATAAAAATATCCATTATTTTCAGATTATTGTAATTGATGCCTCTATGACTACGATTTTGATCTGTTAGTGGTGATATTGAAGATCCGTTAGTTAAGTAAATCACCATATGAAGCCTACGCATAATACCTAAGGTTGAATTTCCCTTGAATTACTAAGAATCACATTGCATCGATGAAATAATTATTTTAAATATATAATTTGGAATTTTAATATCAAGACCTAAGCAAAGAATAAATACAAAAGCTAAAAAAAGTCTATTAAAATTATTAGCACCTCTAACAACAGATAACAACCAACTTTAACTGAGCCGTTGGCAGCTAACAGCTGTGTGCATCCCAAGTGCTCTAACATTACTATAATCATGCCTATAATAGTTAGCTATCTCTTTGAAAACAGATAGTTCAAATATATCCATTTATAATTTGTCATTCGAATATGTTTTTATTCCAAATCTATCAATTAGATTTGTATTACTTCGCTTTTTCATTAGATTCATAGATCTTTTTACCCTGCTTGATTTTGTTTCTATTCAATGGATCATTTCTTATAGATATAATAACTACTATAATACTTTTTAAAATATTCTTGATTGTATAAATCATGTTTTGGAACATCATTGTCAGTAAATAATCTCTACAAACCTTGTTCCTTCATATTTATAACAATTTTTAAGTTCTAGTTTTACGATGAAGAAATACAGGCCAATTTCCAATCTTAATACAAACTTGGGTTTTGTAAGCGTGTATAGTAATTCTTAATACATCGGAAATATAAACGTTGCTGAAAATAATGATTTTTGGTTATTAAAATTTTCCAAGTTAAATTAGTTTTCTGTTTTGTGCTCTGTATTTCTGTTCAAAGGTATGCTTTAAAACCATTAGTGTTGATTTTAATTATTAATACACAGAATTAAAATAAATAATTTTATTAGTTTATAACTATAAAATAAAAGAATTATAAAATTTTATCTATATTTGATAATTAGATCACGTGAATTGTGACGTTCCATATTCTCTTCAGTTCAACTCTGCCTGAGCCTGACTTAGGATTGTGTAATAACAACTTAACGTTAACAACTAATCTCGAGAGTAGTTACTCGTTATAAATCAGCTGATAATTAGATTAGGTTAATTGGAGAAGTTCCTTATCCTCTGCAGTTAAACTCTGTCTGAGCCTGACTTAGGTTCCTGTGATACCAACTTAACATTAACAGTGATATATTCTATTGACTTCAGAAATAAATTAGCAAAAAATATTTATTGTAATATAACACATTTAACTAAAACAATTCTTACAGTACAATAATACATAAAGTTATAAGAAATAAATATTTATAATCGTAGTATTATAGATCTTTCTAAATACGATATAGATGTGACAAATTCTGCTTGTAACATTTTATGAATTTTCACTGGACATTTGCTTGTTTACTTACTTATATGCTTATTTTTATCAGTGTTATTATAAAATTCTCAAACTTTATAGATTGTTATTATAAAACATTATAATATACGGATATTTATAAGCATAGTAATACAACTATGTTTAAAAACGTGGGCTTGGTTGTATAGTAATTAGCTGTTATTGTGTACGTTTGTATTTCTGCAGCATTATTTTTTTACTTCTAAAAGTGTATAATATAGTTTATAAGTGTATAACATACTGATATAGGACGCACTAAGCTGTATTTTGTTACTTCTAATTTTGCAGTATTAAGATCTATATTTGGTCGTCAAATTTAAATTATATTTAAATTTAATATTCTTCTGTAGACAGTAGTTTAAAATACGCGATTGTATTTTCGAGATCGTCTAGTGAAGTTTAAAAACTATTTAGACTCCAATAGAGTCTATAACTGATAGCCTGATAACTGTTTGCGTAATCAGAAATAGCTGGCATTGTACTCACTGTAAGCCTTTACTAAAAACTGAATCTACTCACCTACCTAAGCAACAACAATATACTTTGGTTTGAAATTTCTTGAAATATCACATCTATCTTTTGGAAGAAAGTGTATTAATCATCAGTACAATATCAGCCACATGGTCTACCTAATTCTTAGATTTACACCTTAAAAACGACATGCACTATGCAATTCTCTGACAACTTAAAAACCTATAAGGCGGAAAAACGTTTCATAAAACGGATTTGAAACCATTCTGATAGAGAGATGTTCATATCGTGTCCAGGAATTCCTACCAGTTTGTACCAATATGTGAATTAAACTAAGTAGCCTTTATTGACCTTATTTGATTGTTAATTTTATCGTGTGTCGTCTATTGTATGTAATAATTTGTCACTACCGTAATGAATAAATTCTGTTTGAGTCTCTACCACAGCTAAAGCATTACCACCGTTCACGATATATTTAGCTAGTTCTGTGAGCTCACTTTCGAAACATTAACGTTAACGGGCTAGTAAGCATTTGAACAAGTCAGAAGTCTGCTACTTGAGGCGATGGTTGAGAAGAGCATAATACTGTTCTGGAATATTATGTATCTTTTGATGGACCCTGACATCTTTAAAGAGTTGATGATCTTTGTTAGAACGATTATGGAAGATGCAGAGAGGTGGAAGCGAAACTACAGAAGAAGAACTTATTTAAAAAGTTTTTATTGTATAGTAACTTTTATTACTTCGGTTTTAAAGATACTGCATGTACACATTATACTTAATGCCCGATTACTGACATGTAAACAGGGATCATCTATTTAGTGGTTTTACCATAGCAGAAACTCTCGTGTTGAAGAGGAATACCTAACCCGGGGCTCGTGAACTCCCTGAACGTGCACAAAGCATTTTGTCTTTACTCCTGGGGAAAAATACGAGTAAAAAATAATAATATTAAAAAGTAATTAAATGGAAAGAAGAAAAAATAAACTACAATAACGACAAGAAATTAAAGAAGTGAATAGTAAAGTACCTAGAAAAAACCGTTGTGTAAATGAAACAGAAGGCTAGATTTACAATAGATCATAAAATGAATGAAAATAAAATGTAAAAAAGCATAATCAAACATAGACAAAAATACAGAAATAAAACCCCATTTGCCCCTCATTTTTGACCCCACAGCTTGACAGAAGGAAATTAAAATAAATAGGTAAGTTTAAAAATAGTTAAACCGTGGCGTAAGGAGACATTTTAAAAGTAAAATTATTGTAATAGAAGGATGGAAATTAAGATAAACTATTAAATGGCAGTGAACATTTTAAATAGTAAAAAATTTGTATAATTAAGATGTAGAATTAATCCAGGTATACAGAAAGGTCGTTTCTAGATAGCACTGAAAACAAAAAAAAATACGATAGCAAATAGAACTGTGCACAGTGGAGTATTTGGCACTCTTAGCCAAACAAAGTCAATTTGGAATGTTAAGGAAAATGTCATTATAGTTTTTAATAGACAGATAGTCAAATTAGTGTAGCCACATGGACACAGAGGTATGTTCATTCCTCGCACAGAATGTTAATTTCTTAATTATTATCTGGATTAATAAGGCTAAACTAGTATATCAATTGTTTATCACTAACAGTTTAGTGTAGTCATAAACACACGTGGGTATGTCCATTCCTCCAATATAGTGCTCATTTTCCGATGTATTATCTACACCAATTGTTGACAAGTTACAGCTTATTGTAGCTATATTGAGATAGAGGTATGTTAATTGACTAATACGCTTTAATCCCAATAAATTTATATTTATGCGTTTGCGTGGATACAAGCAAGATTTTCACAACGACGTATGACACTGAATGAATTACCGCGTAAAATGCGTTGTTCACACTGTGACATTGTTATCGCTGACATGATGTCACACGACCTGTCACAAAATATAATATTATCCGTTAACTGTGCAACCGCCGTTACCATAATACATATTTTATCCTCGATGTGACTTGTGACATGAAGTCAAAATATTTTTAGTATGAATATGATTTAATACCTACAAAAACCGATTTTTCAAATAATTTCCGCCTTATCTGCAGGCTTATTTTTCACTCCTGGCGAGTGATAATGTGTGAAACATAATGCCAATCACATACAAATAAAAAATAATTAAAACCTTCTCAGTAAATAAATTTAGAAATTATATAAGATAGCGTTTGAGAGAAAACATTTTACTTACCACAGATGAAACTATTCAGTGAAAAAAAAAATTAGAACACAGGTGAAGTTTGTAAATAATAACACTTTTGTATTCTCATAGTGTACCTTTCATTTGGTGCAGACCAAGGATTCTACATACATATTTTAATAATATTTATCAGAAAAATAATTTTAATTGAGAATATTTTTTTATAAGTTGCTGACACCAGTAATTTATCGTTAAGAACCAAAGCTAAGTGCATATTTATGTAGATGAAGAATGTGCGAAATATGGAGATTTTAAATATTGTATTAGTGCTACAAAATTTACTACTGCAGGCTACACATTATAGTTATGCTGTATAAATAATTTGCAAATCACTTTAATTCGTGTTTATCTGTAATATACTTTCCTACTAAACTTTGCAGCTTTTTAAATTAAATTATTTTAATAATACAAGAACGTAATGAAATGGAGTCAATACTCTTTTGATAAAATAAAATCTACACTGAGCTTGTTTTACTTTCAAACCCCTATTTTAGCTAAATCAATAACTTTAATGCCTGTTATTTCTTCACAACTCAAATAATGTCAACTTCTACTACACCACTTGTGTTGTTTTTTATTCAACAAAAGATTTTATATTGTACACAGAAAAGCAACTTTGATACAAGCTACTAAAACAGCAGCAGTGCAATTTTAAACGAGAATACATATAACTGATGTAAACAAAACCTACTCCAGGCACGACGAGAGTGCTGAGCTAATGTCATTAACTCTGTTGTCTCTTACACTGCATCTGAGTTGTGCAATAAAAATGTATTGTACAGTGTACACATTCGCTAGATGTTGCTCGCAGCAGCTGTGCAAACGTGCTCACTTAGAGCTGTGCACATATTTCACAAATAAAATTATTAAAACAAATCTTAATGCACCCTAGCGCAATCACACTAGATTGAACATTAAACTATAAAATGTATCGTATGTGATATATACAACAAACGTGTTTATGTAATAACCAAATTCTCTAAAATGGTTACTGCAATATTTTTAATATTTTTTTTTATTTATTTAAGTTGTATGTTTTAAGAACTCTTTTATTTGTTTCAGATGTACGGATTTATGAGTGTTGTTGTATTTGTTTCAGTTGTACGGTTTCAATAAATATATAAAAATATAAAAATAAGGTGTTAAACCGATATTAAAATTAATTATTTGAATGGAGTTTTATTAATCTTTGTTGAAATATAAAGAATGAAATAAAAACTTAAAGAGCTTTTTTATAAATCGCATTATTATAGAGTCGCCCATCATGTACAGTGATATTGTTTAACACTATTTGCATTTTAAAATCAGTATTCACTTCATATTTTGTTCTTAGACAAATTTAATCAGTACATAATTTTTAAATCTTTTTCTACTCGAGTTTTTCCATTTACCATAAAAATTTTCTGCCTATTTGGTTCTGAAATGGTCAATGCTTTCATATATTACATTAAAATGTATGTCACAAATCAACCTATAATTTCCATGGTTTATAATACCCTGATCCCTAACATGTTATTCATTTCCTCATTACATAAAATTACCGCCTGACATGTCAGTCTCTACAGTATATTGACATTCAAATAACTTTCCATTTAATTAACACCAATTACATCAATTGAAATAAAGTTAAAAGCATGCACATGGACCCTCAATAGGTTATTGATTGTCTTTCAATCAGATCTAGAATAGTGTTTAAGTATGGTTTTATTTATCAATATTGTACAAATAGATTTCAACTCTTTATACTTTAGAAAACGCTATAAAACTTAACAGGATATGAATAATAGTATTTCAAATAAAGATTATTCCAAACTTAGGTGAAGACTTCATACATATAAATACGAGACAACTAGACCGTCATTCTTACTCAAAACGGTTATAATTAGGAATTATAATTATTTGTATAGGATCAAAATTTGGTTACAATAAGATATAAAAAGGTTAATTTTACTGTTGGTCAAAAACCAGATTGAAATTTTAGTATTATTGTAGGTCCGTTGCCGTTATTTAAAAAAAACATCTCTCTTCGCATCAAAAGCCATGTCCATGTAATTTCAAACAGTGTTCTTTTTGAGGGTGTCAATGATTCATTAATAAATACAGGCTTATCCATGGATAGTTTAAATTTCTAAAGGACAATTGTTTTTAAACTGAGTTTTTTCCCATAGGGATCAACATCAATCAACCTGAGAGACTCAACCTATGCCAAGAGGCCCACCACAATTTGCAATTTATTTGGAAACCTTTCCATTGCTTAATCTGAAAAGAAAGATCAAAGGTTTAAAGCATTAAAACATTTTACCAATATTGTAATATAAGTATATTAAGAATGTAGTATATTTCTTTTTCCACAATAGATTATAATACTAGATTTTTATATGAGGAGAAACATAAATTTAAAATGTTACAGTACTATGAAATATCGTTTAGAAATACATTTACGATTTATACGCAACATATCTGGCCATTTATCGCTTTATCTCTTCTGACATTAAAAACATCGGTTAACGTCGTGATGTACCATGCATGCTGTTGCGTGACGACCGATCATTGGTTTTTAATATGTTTCAGTTTCATCAATGTATTCAACGCCATCCATGCAATTGGCTCCGTCCTAATGTCCAAGCAGTAAGGAGAATTTATAAAACTCTTACTATATAGTAACATTATCTAGCTGCCATCAAACATTTAGTATATTAAATCCAATATAAAACCTATAGAAAACTCGAATTCGTTTTCAACAGCATTTTTGTCTGGGAATCCTTCGTAGCCAGTAATTGGATTTACGTTAGGGCTTACATTTTTACATATTTCAATTCACTTATCTCAAACAAATTTCAACAAGCGTTATATAACAGTATACCATTATTGATAAAGCTAAAGTAGATATTTATTGTAAATGTTTACTAATTGAAAAGTCTGGATTGTTTTACGCAAAGCAGTAATGTGTTACGTATTTGAAAAAGAATCGAAATAAGAAACCTCTTTTAATTAGATTAAATCATGAACCAAAATAATGACTTGAAAGACAACAAAGACGTTTTAGCTACACCAAGAATTATTTAGTATCAATAACAGAGCAATTTACCTTAAGATCTCCAAGGATATTGTCTCTAACGCCACGGTACTGTAAAGTAGGTAAACTATATCCGAGTTTGTCACTTCGTGGATGCTTCGTTTTTCTGCATTAATAGTTTTACTTTTATACTAATATATCTTGTTGATAATGAATGGAATACCCATGAATATGTCTGACTTTTTCCACGGTATTCATATAAAACAAAAAGTACAGCTTCATTAAAAACACTATAATTGGCCATTCTTGAAGCAGATGACAGATCGTCCTCCCCAGTCTTGAAGCAGACGACAGATCGTCCTACCATGGGAAATGAACTTATACTTGAACTTTTTTAGGTATTGCCATCTAAAATTATATAAAAATTAGTCAACCCTTCTGTCAGTTAAAAAAAGAAAATTACTTGTTGATAAAAATACTTTTAGTGATAATGAAACTTAAGATTAAAACTACTTTTATAAATACACAAATAAGAAGTGTTATTTGTCTTGAGTATTAAATAAGATGAAGGCATACTTGTAAGTACCGAATAAGCAATCCAGTTGAATTAAAAGGAGATTATAGTAAAAAGAAGCTAAAAAGCTTTTTTGCGAAAATATCGTACACGTTTCTCTTGGAAGCAATGATTCAACAGTAAAAAGCTAAATTTATTTCCCATAATCTTTTTTACTAAATGTTTTATTATATCGACCTGTTCTTCTCTTTAACAGGTTAAATGTAAATTCTCTAACAGGTGAGATCATGCAACCTGCTTCAGACAAAGACGAGTCTCCATGTACTTATAGGTTCAGTTGTGTAAATGATATTAGTAAAATATCAATGTCAGCATAACACTGTTCTCGCTCAACACGGCAAACGGCAGCCACGAGAGTCTGTGTACGGAAAACGAGCGACGTTGGACGGGTTTGGAGCAACCAGTAGTTTCCACAGCAACTTAGCTGTTCTGTATGCTAAGGAAACATTTTTTGCTTGACGAGTTCAATGCGCGCAGGCTAGTTAGGATTGGAGTTGGTTCATTTTTAAACTGGTGTAATACTGGAAAGACCCCAGGAAACGATTTGTGCTTTAATAGCTAAAAGGAGAATGATAATAAATATACAGAATATATTGAGTTTATTTTTATATAAGCAATGGCTTTCAGTTTACAATCTAAAAATTTCAAGACCATAAGCATATAAAAGGGAAATATAAAGAATTGTAATAATTTATTACCTCTGTCACACAGTAAAATAATGTTTTTATTGTCAATCTTGTGATCGCACCGACATAAAAATATGATTTGTTGGCTACTTCCTTACACGAGCATACACTCTGCTGTGACTTTAAATTTAAAACTTCCTAATCATTAAATTTTATGCCGTATAAAACTAAACTAAATTTATTTTATACATTTAACTATTACACAATTTATTGTGTAAAGAAAACTGTTTTTATAAGTCCCGAATGGAAGTGTGCATTTTATCTTTACAAATAGTTGACCTGTTAAGAGGCTAAATATTAAATAAAACAATTAAAAGCTGAATACCGATTGTTCTGTGGACATTATTATTGTACTCCTTGACTATATCAGATAGAATACTGAACCATTCGTAACTTCCACTTGTCGTGAATTTTCTATACATTTTCTCTTTTAATGTTCTGTTTAGACGCTCTACAATAGAGCTTTTCAAATGTGAGTAGGTCGAGTAAAGGTTTATTTTATAATTGTCCATTAGCTTTTTGACGTGAGTGTTGTACCACTCCTTACCCTGATCAGTCTGAAGGTTTTTCATTTTGTGTTTTGCTAAAATGGAGTCTAGAGCATGAGCGACTTCTGCACCTGTCTTGTTCTTTAAAGGAATGGCAAACGCAAGTTTACTAAAGCAGTTTATCATAGTCAATATATACTTGTAACCTTTGTTCACCCTTGAATACGGGATCATCTCTACTAGATCAGCTTGGTATAGACCATTGAGTCCCTTCAGGGTAACCTTACGTCTCAGATAGTTTTTCCTAGCTGGTCTGTGGAGTTCTTTCGCTATAGCGTCCATCTTTCAAAATGAAGAAAAAAATCTGTATAGGGGAAGGTGGGCAAAGTGGCCACTTGCGGGCATAGTGGCCACGGCCAGATTTCTCTGCCACGCAGTGCTGCTACGCAGCGGCCCAACGCCTCAACTACTGCGCGAGACCTCCATTAGTGTTTCTGTAGCGTTGTGAAGGTGGTCAGTTTACGTGTTCGGATTTTTATCATCAAATGTGTTGTTTTTTCAAGTTTGCTGATGTAAGGTAAGTGGTCTGCTTTACTTGTTATAAACTATAACTACGACCCTAGTAAGTAATGCTGGACAATAACCATTAAAAAGAGTGTGATTTAGGCTATCAATTCATGTGTAGGAGTAAGAGCTGGGTGTTACAGATGTACGTGCAAGGTCGCTATTTTGTAATGGCGTCAGAAAGGGCACAAAGTGGCCACTGCCGTGGCCACTTTTGCCCTCCGCCGTGGCCACTTTGCCCGACATCAAATATTTAGTTTTTTAATATAAAAATATACTTTAATTTTATATAATATAAAACAAAATATTATTTTTTGTTTTACCTGTTCCGAAACCCAGTTTAGGTGCCCTAAAGCAAGTATTTAGTTTTATATTTAAAATATATTAATTGTCGATGTGCCCAAATCCAATTTAGGTGACCTAGAACGGTATTCCACTTGTATGCAACTACAACGTATTTTTTTTTTTTTTAGTTGGAGTCATGGTGTCCCAAATACAAACGGAAAACCGAGCAGCAGTCTTGGGACCCTCAGGCGATGCAACGAGCTATCAACGGCCGTGAGAGATGGTATGCCAATGCAAACAGCTGCAAAAAACTTCAATGTGCCAAGAAATACGTTGAAAACGCCGGGTTTTAAATAAGAACCAGCATGCTAAGGAAACAAACAAAGTTCTTGGCCACTACCGTCCTGTTTTATAATGCAGAAACAAGAACAGCATCTTGTAGAATATCTTTAGAAATGGAGGTACGATTTTTTGGAATCACTTTAAATGATTTGCGTAGTCTTGCTTACAAACTTGCAGAGCAAAATAATATCACACATAATTTCAAACCATGAAACAAAAATTAGCTGGAAAGATTGGGTTAGGGCTTTAGACAGCGCCACCCTGAAATGGTGTTTGAGAGTACCAGAGGCTACTTCGGCAGCAAGAGCCCAGGCTTTTAACAAAGTAAATGTTACAAAGTTCTTTGACATTTTAGAGGATGTCCAGAAAAACCACTTATATCCACCTCACAGGGTTTTCAATGTCGACGAAACAGGACTTATGGACTGTCCAGACTAAATCGTCAAAAGGTTTTTGCACTTAAAGGCAGACGACAAGTTGGCTCCCTCAACATCTGCTGAAAGAGGTTGTTCTCTCGACATTTGTAGTTTCAATGTCAGCAGAGGGAACTTTTATACCTCCTATGGTCATATTTCCAAGGGCAGCGAATGAAAGTTGAGCTGCAAGAATTTTACTCATGGTTCTCCACCAGGGACAGTTTTTGCCTGCCATCCATCAGGGTGGATGCAAACGGACATTTTCACTCAATGGTTTGAGCACTTTTTGCGCTTTGCTAAGCCTTCAAAAGACGACCCCGTCTTATTGGGTACTTGATGGACATGCAACTCACACAAGGAACTTGACTTTTATCGAAAAGGCTAGGAAAAACCAGACAACTGTGGTTTGCATCCCCCCTCATTGCAGCCACAAGCTCCAGCCGTTAGACGTAGCGTTTATGGGGCCATTCAAACACCTATTATGTCCAAGCAATCGAGAGATTTTTACGAAATAACCCTGGTAGGCAAGTAACTCAATACCAAGTGTCTCGTCTTCTCGGGGAATCATTTTTAAGTGCTGCTACTCCTACTGTTGCGGTTAAGGGATTTAGAAGGTGTGGCATAGTGCCAATCAACAGGGATGTGTTCACTGATGCAGATTTTGTTGCTTCTACAACAACGGAAAATTCCCAATCCATCTCAGTCACACCCAACAGCTGACATCAATCCAGTTTCACCGGACCTGATAAAGATGGACCTGCTGATGCCGATCCCAATGCAAGTGCAACATCAGGGCCTGTTGATTCCCGACCCTAATGCAAGTGCAACATCAGGGCCTGTTGATCCCGACCCTAATGCAAGTGCAACATCAGGGCCTGTTGATCCCGATCCCAATGCAAGTACAACCTCAGGGCCTATATTAGGTTCCGGAGACCCCACAACATTATTTGTTCTCGTCTCTTCAAGCCCAAATACCTCAAGCAATGAACGTCCATTAAAACCAAAACCCAATGCCTCATCTGCCTTAAGCTCCATGCCTAGTAGGCCTACCTCATCTGCTTTAAGTCCAACCGCCATACCCAGTACATCATTTGTTGTAAGCCCTCAAGAAATTATCCCGATTCCTAAAACAAACATCATCAAACGACAAAATAAGAGGAAAAAGGGTTCGGCTGCAGTGTTAACCTCAAGCCCTTACAAGGCTGAACTTGAGGCAGCGAAGGCAGAAAAGGAAAACAAAGAAAGACTGAAGAAAATTAAACTGGAGAAAAAAGAAGAAAAAAAGAAGTTGGCGAACAAAAAAAAGAAGCCTGTCAAAGAGAAAAGGAAACCAAAAGTGGCAAAACGTGGCTTTGTTTCTGAACGAATCAGATAGTGATGAAAGTGACGCGGATTGTTTGTACTGCCAGAACTTGTTCTCAAAATCTAAAAGTAATGAAGGGTGGATACGGTGTTCGGTTGCCACAAATGGGCACATGAAGCGTGTGCCGGATGTGAAGAGGATGATAATGAATTCATTTGTGACCTATGTAAATAGACTGCAAACAAAAGACAACAAAAATCGCAAAAAGTTGTAGGCCTAAAGTAATTTTTTATTGTATTTATTTCTACTTTACACGTTTCAAAATATGTAGACAATGTAATAATAACTAAATTTTGTAACAATACTATCATACTTTGGTATTTAAAATGCATTTGTAGTATTATATTTTTGACATCGGGCAAAGTAGCCACCCTGTGGCCATTTTGCCCTACCCCAACGGGCAAAGTGGCCATTTGGTAGGGCGTGACAAAAAAATTATGTTTAAAAAAAGTAACTAAGATACAGGTATTATTATTTTTTTTTAATGAGTGTAACTATATATGGTATCTTATAAATAATTTTCATTTCTTTTGAACAATTATAACAGCTTGAAAAAAATAAGTTTTCCTTAGGGTGGCCACTATGCCCACCTTTTCCCCTACTGGTATTTATATTTGTCTAAATGATGTGGTTTGGAACACCCACATCGAACACTCGCATGCTCGATGCCCAGGTTAAACAGTATTTGATTTTGAGGGCCAGTCCAGAAGTAACTGGTTGTCGCCCGGTGATCAAATACTGTCCCATCCCTTGTTGCTTAGACAATGGAAAGGTCGCACATGCAACGCCCGGTCCTATAGTAAAAGAGCCGATTGTTAAACGATGTGCACTTCCATTTAGCGTACATTGTGTAAAATGTATCTTCCGTGAGGAAATACGCGGTCGACGATTCTTCCCAAATAGCTGAACAATCTCGACCACACATATGACAGAGTCTGCGTCCGTCGAAAACTTCTTTGTATCTGACTACCACTTCAAAGCAGTAGTCGCGATGTTTAGATCTAATTTCCCGACGGATGGATTCGGGGATCTGGATATATCGTAAGAAGCCAATAGGATGTTGGGCAATTTGCCGCAGACAAAGATCATAGAGGCTCTTTGGGTTCCACGCCATGATTGAGAATGAAGTGCTCTCCCACCACCACTGCCTCCACGGTTACTCTCCCACCACCGACTCCCCCACTGAGACCTCACACTTTGCACAAAGATTGTTTACAACAATATTTACAATTTTACAGTAATATCAATACTATATACAAGTTTATACATTTGTAATCTGCCATGGCTGAACCGGTCCGTCACTATCTCCCACACATTCACACTCGATCCCAAGGAATTATGGAGTATAGTCCACCTGAAGGATCACATTCAGACCCCCCAGGCCCCGAACCTCTTTCATACACACATTCACGGCACCTTCATTCACGGCAAGAGTACATCTATGGGTTTTAGCCCGCCTCGTTGCCACATACACATTCACACACGACCCCAAGGAATTATGGAGTTTAGTCCACCTGAAGGATCGCAACCACTCTGTCCGGGACCTCAGAGTCCATACACACGCACACACACACACACACACACACACACACACACACACACACACACTCAGGCTTTTGGGCCTGCAGGGATCCCGGAGGACCGGTAGCAAGCACAGTGACAGGAAAGTGATTTTGGTCTTTGACGCTGTGTAGTAGTGGGGGTACACGGTTGCGAGGAGAGCTCTCAGTCTCGGTCAGTGATGGAGGAGAAGCAGCATCTACTCGAGCAATCGCGGGAAAAGTTAAAGAGGATGAGGGGGAAAAGTATTGACTTACGAAGGTTATTGTTTGTGGTGTCTGTGTTTAGAAGAGTGAAGGAGGCTATATTTACACCCACTGTGAGTATACTATAATATACTAATATTTAGAAACTTTACTATAGCCATACGGTAGTGTCTCATACTCTCCTTCCCGCTTACGCTTAGGACCGGTAATTTTAAATAGTTTAGTCTCTTCTACGGAAACTATGTTTTTGTCTTTTGTCCGTCTAATACGGTTTTCTGTTATTTCTAGAGTTGGATCCGTTTCACTAAGCACCATTTCTTTTAATTTTTCAAAATTTAAACGTTTACTAGTTTTTAAATTTAGAGTGAGACCTTTTATTTTACAGACTTCAACGAACGAATTTTTATTTGTGGACCACACTAAGTAGGCATAGGTTTTAGGACCACCAGAAACGAATTCTACAATGTATGACCCGGGACCGTAGTCGACCAACTCATCGGTCATCTCCCCGAGGTAGTCACCGGTAGGAACTTTATACATGCCATTTTTATGTATGTACAGTACACTGTCTGTGTCATAGTAAAGGACTTGGGATTGTAGCTGTTCCAAGTGTTCATACAGTTTTAACCTCGCGTGAGATGTGGTTAAAGCGGCCAAGACGACGTTGACGGTTCTTGAAAACTTCCCCGCACACGTGCTTCGATTTACGCTGTTTCAGAAATACGAGTCTTTGACATTGTTTGCATTCATTAACAGATTTACACCGTTCACCCTGATGAGCCGCGAAACATATTTGATTTTTTAGAGTGATGTTACAATTTGGGCAAACTATTCCTCCATGCTCCTCTTTACAGGGTGGAGAGACTGTCTGGCACGCAGGGCAGACATTTGAACATCTGTGTTCAGCTTTGTGGTCGTAAGGGACATGGCACGCTTCACAATAGAAATGCCAAGAAAAGGCGGCAGTCAGACTAGTGATTACATTGTAGTGACCCCTATGGTACAACAGATTAATTTTGTACAAAGCACTTTCGTTGTTGCCGCTAAAATATAAGTCCTTACCCTTACTGTTATAATTGAAAACTGTAATATTATATTTTTTGAGGTGATCTTGAAATTTTGAAAGTTCGGGGACCCCTGCTCCCTGTTCATAAATTTGGACCCCGGCTTTAGTCATCAGTTTTTGGGCTCTGAAAAATTGCCTCTTACCCTGGTCTTCACGTATAGCTTTGAACTGAGGATCTTTTTTGGCATAGGCTTTGGCTACTACCAGAGCACGCGCTAGACACAGATTATTGCTATTCTTAATAACTACGATACCTCTACGGGTCTTGCATTCTTCTTGGAAATTGTTATAAAAACCAGGTCTTACCCTACCACTACCAACAGGGAGATTCACACGTGTACACTCTACTCTAAACGTATCGGTAGATTTTACTGATTCTGAGTTACTCTGGATTATCCCCCCAAAAATTTCGAAAAGCACATCATCTTTGACCTGATCAGCTGGTCGAAATGCCACGTAGCCCGGATCTTTACTTTTTAAATTTAGACTATGAAGGGTGAAGCCCAGGTAGTCTGAATCAGTACAATTTGCTTTCATTTCATTTACAATTTTAGAAAACCCCGTCCTTAGCCAATTTCATCAATGTTTTCAGGGACGGGATTGAATTTAAAGGTGGTCTTAGTACCATATACCCTGAATTTTCTCACATAGGTCTCGTTTCTTCCTAGACTTTTTACAGGATCCAACTCAATATCCATATATACAGGTTCAGAATCTACTTCAATATTTTCGTACGACATGTTTAAAACTAAGGATATATTATTTACAATAAGGTATTATAGAAATGATATTACGTTAGAAAAGCAACTAAAATGACTAAAAAGCCAATATCCAAAACTGCTACTAGTAACGATAATTTTTATTTAGATTAAGAAAAATAATTACAAGAATAGTATTAACGGTAATTAAAATAAATATTAGTAAAAGTAAAGATATTTTAACGTATTAGATTGAATTATTTTACTCGAGTAATTGTGTAAAACTCAGAGCGACACACGTCCTATCTCCCTGACCTCCCGCACGGATCTGACGGGAGAGAAAGGAAGGAGTGCCGGCCTCTCAGGTTCCACCAATCAGAGCTCTTAGATACTATTTACATCCAATCAAGGACGCGCTTATTCCAGCCAGTGGGGAAGCGCGAAATTTTCTTGTTCAGAACTGGCTAACTCAGATCTATTTATGATACAGACTTCATCTGATGACGTCACATATTGCTACGTGTGTGGTGAAGGTGCCACGTGCCAATGTGAATAGTTGTTTAGAAATAGTATAATAAATTAGTTTTTACCCAAAAAATTTTTTATTTTAAACTCCTGGAACCCCTATGCTCAGCTCTATACATCGACTCTATCATCACACAATAAGGTACGATTCGTCTTTCTTTCTATTGTTTACTCCATCTTGACTCCGTAAAGTGAGGTCACCTTCCCGCCTTTTCACAATTGAGGTTACGTTCCCCAGTTCCCGCCAACTCGGCGCAGCCATCTAAGAAAGTGAGGTTAGGTTCCCCTGTTCCCGCCAATTTTTCCCGCCAATTCATGGGCGAAGCCATCTTCCATACGCGGGAAACCAAGAAAGTGAGGTTAGGTTCCCCTGTTCCCGCCAATTTTTCCCGCGCCCGCCGCCATCTTGGAATTCCCTCCGTCCCTCGTTTCTCCCTGACGGGGAGTGTGAGGACCCAACAAATCACTGAATTTACCGAAAAACACCGATTTTGACACCCCAAATCACCCCAAAACACCCAGAATTTGGAACATTTTGATAGGATAAGAGTGTGAGGAGGGAATTTCTCCCGCACATGAGGGGATTTCTCCAGCAAATTAGGGAATTTATCCCTCCCATAAGAGCCCATGTTAGCGCCCAAGGGCCGGGATGTACTTATGATGACTGCTATACAATGTTATATACTGTCTAAAAGCAATAAAGAAATGATTTGATTTGATTTGATTAGTTTCTAGATATAATTGAGACACAATTTTAAAAATTACGATAAAAAATAGAACTGTGCGCAGCGGAGTATTTGGCATTCTTAGCCAAAAAAGTCAATTTGGAATGTTAACGAAAATGTCACTATAGTTTTTAATAGACAGATAGTCAAATTAGTGTAGCCACATGGACACAGAGATATGTTCATTCCTCATACAAGCAAGATTTTCGTAACGACGTGTGACACTGAATGAATTACTGTATAAAATGTGTTGTTCACACTGTGACACTGTTATCGCTGACATGCTGTCACACGACCTGTCACAGAATATAATATTAACCGTTAACTGTGCAACCGCCGTTACCATAATACATATTTTATCCTAGATGTGACTTGTGACATGAAGTCAAAATATGTTTAGTATGAATATAATTTAATACCTACAAAAAGTGATTTTTCAAATAATTTCCGCCTTATCTGCAGGCTTATTTTTTCACTCCTGGCGAGTGATAACGTGTGAAACATAATGACAATCACATACAAATAAAAAATAATTAAAACCTTCTCAGTAAATAAAGTTGGAAATTCTATAAGATAGTGTTTGAGAGAAAACATTTTACTTACCACAGATGAAACTACTCAGTGAAAAAGCAATTTTATTAGAACACAGGTGAAGTTTGTAAATAATAACAGTTCGGTATTCTCGTAGTGTACCTTTCATTTGGTGCAGAACAAGGATTCTACATATATATATATATATAGAAAAAAAATATATATATGTATATATATATATATATATATATATATATATATATATATACATATTTCAATAACAGTTTCCAGAAAAAGTAATTTCAATTGACAATGTTTTTGTAATAATTTGCTGAAACCAGTAATATTTATTTTTATCTACCAAAGCTAAGTGAATATTCATGTAGACGAAGAATGTGCGAAATACGTACATTTTAAATATTATATTTATATTAGTCCTACAAAATGAACTACTGTAGGCAAAAAATTATAGTTATGCTGTATAAATAAATTTAAAATCACTTAATTCCAGTTTAACTGTGATATACCTTCCTCCTAAACTTTATAGCTTTGAAAAGGAAATTATTTAAACAAACCCAAGAATGTAGTTAAATGGAAATCATTTAATACTCTTTTGATAAAATAAAATAAACACTGAGCTTGTTTTACTTTCAAACCCATGTTTTAGCTAAAACAATAACTGTGATACCGGTTATTTCTTCACAACTCAAATAATGTAAACTTCTACTACACCACTTGTGCAGTTTTTTATTCAACAAAAGATGTTATATTGCACACAGAAAAGCAACTTTGACACAAGCAACAAAACAACAGCAGTGTAATTTTGAACGAGAATACTGAGTTAAACAAAACCGGGCTCGAGGCACAACGAGAGTGTTGTGCTAACGTCATTAACTCTGTTGTCTCTTACATTGCACCTGAGTTGTGCAATAAAAATGTATTGGTTTTGTACATTGTACACATTCATTAGATGTTGCTCGCAGCTGTGCAAACGTGCTCACTTAGAGGCGTGCAAATCTTTCACAAATAAAAGTATTAAAACAAATCTAAATGCACCCTAGCGCAATCACACTAGATTGAACATTAAACTATAAAATGTATCGTATGTGATACATCCAAACAACGTGTTTATGTAATAACCAATTTCTCTAAAATGATTAATGCAATATTTTAATATTTTCTTTTATTTATTTAATTTGTATGTTTTAAGAATTCTTGTATTTGTTTTAGATGTACGGATTTAGGAGTGTTGTTGTATTTGTTTTAGTTGTACGGTTTAGGTATGCAATTGTATATTCTTCAGTTGTACGGTTTCATGTAACCTGTACTTGTTTTAGTTGTAAGCTTTAAGGTATAGTGTTGTATTTGTTTCAGTTGTACGGTTTTATGTATGCAATTGTATATTATTCAGTTGTACGGTTTTATGTAACCTGTACATGTTTTAGTTGTAAGGTTTAAGGTATAGTGTTGTATTTGTTTCATTTGTACGGTTTTAGGTATGCAATAGTATATTCTTCAGTTGTACGGTTTTATGTAACCTGTACTTGTTTTAGTTGTAAGCTTTAAGGTATAGTGTTGTATTTGTTTCAGTTGCACGGTTTTAGGTATGCAATAGTATATTCTTCAGTTGTACGGTTTTATGTAACCTGTATTTGTTTCAGTTGCACGGTTTTAGGTTAGTTGAATAACTTTCAGTTGTACGGTTTCACTATAAAATATATAAACATATTGAAATAAGTTGTATTTTTTGTCAGTAATTAAAATTAATTATGTGGATGGAGTAGAATGTTTTATGAATCTTCGTTGAAATATAAAAAATGAAATAAAAACTTAAAGAGCTTTTCTATAAATTGTATTATTATAGAGTCACCTATCATCCACAGTGATATTGTTTTGCATTTTAAAATCATTATTCACTTTATATTTTGTTCTTAGGCAAATGTAATTGATACATATTTTTTAAATAACTTTCTACTCGAGTTGGTCCATTTAAGATAAAAATGTTCTGCCTATTTAGTTTTGAAAGTTCGTCATTGCTTCATTAACAATACCGCCTGACATGTCAGTCTCTACAGCATATTGATATGCAAATAAATTTCCATTTAATTAAAATAAAGTCTAATTACATCAATTGAAGTAAAGTTAAAAGCATTTACATGGACACTCAATAGACTATTGATAACACATATTGTCATTCAACCAGATCTAGAATAGTGTTAAAATATGGCTATCAATAGTGTAAAAAATAGATTTAAAGTTTCAACTGTTGATAATTTAGAAAAGGCTATAAAACTTAACAGGATATGAATAATAGTATTTCAAATAAAGATTTTTGCAAACTTTGGCGAAGACTTCATACATATAAATACAAGACAACTAGACCGTCACTCTTACTTAAAACTTTCATAATTAGGAATTATAATTATTATAATAGGATCAAATTATGGTTACAACATAAAATAAAAAGAATAATTTTACTAAATACTGGTTAAAACCAGATTGAAATTTTACTATTTATATAGGTCCGTTACCATGATTTAAAAACATTTCTCCTCGCATCAAAAGCCATGTCCATGTAATTTCAAACAGTGTCCTTTTTGCCGGTGTCAATGATTCATTAATAATTGCAGGCATGTCCATGGATGGGTTAAATTTCTCAAGGAAAATTTATTTAAACTGATATTTACCCCATAGGGATCAACATCAATTAACCTGACAGACTCAACTTATGCCAAGAGGCCGACTACAATTTGAAATTTATTTGGAAACATTCCATTTCTTATCTTAAAATAAAGATCAAATGCTTACAGAATTAAAATATTCTAACAATATTGTAACATAAGTATATTAAGAATGTGGTATATTTCTTTATCCACAATAGGTTATAATACGAAATTTTTATATAAAGAGAAACATAAATATAAAATGTTGTAGTACTATGAAATATCGTTTAGAAATAAATTTACGATTTATACGAAACAAATCCTCTGGCCATTTATAATTTCATCTCTTCTGACATAAAACACATCGGTTAACGTCATAATGTGCCATGCATGCTGTTGCGTGAAGACCGATCATTGGTTTTAAATATGTTTAAGTTTCATCAATATATCCAATGTCAACCATGCAATTGGGCCCGTCCTAATGTCCAAGCAATAAGGAGGATTTATAAAAGCCTTACTATATAGTAACATTATCTAGCTGCCATCAAACATTTAGTATATTAACTCCAAGATAAAACCTAAAGAAAACTCGAATAAATCGTGTTCAGTAGCAATTTTGTCTGGAAATCCTTCGCAGCAAATAATTGGATTTAAGTTGGGGCTTACATATTTACATTATTTCAATCCATAATTTAATTCACTTATCTAAAAGAAATTTGAACAAGAGTTATATAACAATATACCATTATTGATCAAACTAAAGTAGATGTTTATTGTAAATGTTTACAAATTGAAAAGTTTGGATTGTTTTACGCAAAGCAGTAATATTTTAAATATTTCAAGAAGAATCTAAATAATAATCTTCTTTTAAATTATTTAAATTATGAATGAGTTGAGAGACAACAAAAACGTTTTAGCTAAAACACCAAGAATTATTTAGTAAGAATAACAGAGCAATTTACCTTAAGATCTCAAAGGATATTGTCTCTAACGCCACGGGACTGTAAAGTAGGTAAACTATATCCGAGTTTGGCACTTCATAGATGCTTCGTTTTCCTGCATTAATAGGTATCCTTTTGTACTAATATATCTTGTTGATAGTGAATAGAATATCCAAGAATATGTCTGAATTTTTTCCATGGTGTTCATATTAAACACAAAATACAGCTACAATAAAAACACTAAATTGGCCAGTCTTTAAGCAGACGACAAATCGTCATCCCATGGGAAATGAACTTCTACTTAAACTTTTTGGGATATTGCAATCTAAAATTGTTAATAAACAAATACTAGTACTAGTGATAAAGAAACTTAAAGGTTAAAACTACTTTTATAAATACACAAATAAGAAGTGTTATTTGTCTTGTGTACTAAATAAGATGAAGGCATACTTATATGTACCGAATAAGCAATCCAGAAGAAGTAGAAGGAGATTAAAATAAAAAACAAGCTAAAAAGCTTTTTGCCGAGAATCTCGTATATGTTTCTCTTGGAATTAATTATGCAACAGTAAAAAGGTAAATTTATTTCCCATAATTTTTCTAACAACATATTTTATTATATCGATCTGTTCTTCTCTTTAACAGGTTAAATGTAAATTCTCTAACAGGTGATATCATGCTACCTGCTTCAGACAAAGACGAGTCTCCATGTACTTACTTATAGGGTCAGTTGTGTAAATGTTAAATATCACCGTCAGCATACCACTGTTCTCGCTCAATATGGCAAAACGGCAGCCACGAGAGTCAGTGTACGGAAAACGAGCGACGTTGGACGAGTCTGGAGCAACCAGTATTTTTCACATCAACTTAGCTGTTCTGTGTGCTAAGGAAAAAATGTTTTTGACGAGTTCAACGCGCGCAAGCTAATTGGGCTAGGAGTTGGTTCATTTTTCTACCAGTGTAATACTGGAAAGACCCTAGAAAATGATTTGTGTATTAATAGCTAAAAGGAGAAGGATAATAAATATACAGAATATATTGAGTTTATTCTATTAGTTTCAACTTTTATATAAGCAATGGTTTTCAGTTTATAATTAAAAAAAAAAAAAACAAGACCATAAGTATGTAAAATAGAAATATAAAAATTTGAATTAATTTATTACCTCTGTCACACAGTAAAATTATGTTTTTAATGTCAATCTTGTGATTGCACCGACATAAAAATATAATTTTGTCGGCTACTTCCTTACACGAGAATACACACTGCTGTGATTTTAAATAAAACAAATTATAATTTTAATACCTAAAATTGAGACTTAATAACCATTAAATTTTAAGCCGTATAAAACTAAAATAAAGTTATTTTAAACATCTAGCTATTACACAGTTTATTGTGTAAAGAAAACTGTTTTTGTAAGTCCCGAATGGAAGTTTGCATTGTATCTTTATAAATAATAAAGTAAAGTAAAGTAAGTAACTTAGGCTACTTTATTTTACTTTACTTTACAAAATATTAGCCAGTTAAGAGGCCAAATATGCAATAAAATAATTAAAAGCTGAATTACTGTGATAATTACTATCACTATGATCATGCACAAACTGAGTATTTACATCGGTATCTCTTATTATTAAAAGTATGTTTTCTTACCTTAAAAATCCTCAAAGTACACACTATTGTTTACCAAGCATAAATCTATTATGTTTTTGAGTCCACGAACAGTTCGTATCGCAGGAGTGACAATATAAAAAAACAGAAATAAACACTTTTTTCTGTTTGCAACTATTAAATTTAATTATATACAGATTTCATTTACAAGATCATAGATTACAAAAATTGTATTAATTAAATTGTTCAGGATGAAATATTTTAAAAATGATGTACAACATGACGTGTATCTGCATTTGAAAGTTTAATTTCGAACATGGAACTCCGTGTTTATTATAAATCCTTTTTTACAAAATATTAAATAATTTCAAACGAATATATTATCTCAATTCATTGGGAATCCATTCGAACAAAACATCTGTAGATAGCCATTTAAAGACTAATATGAAATTTTGGCGGATTTCAAAAAACTTTTCATTATATTTATCATATATTCATCTTTTGTATTTTGTACAATTTACATATCTATTTTCCCAGAATAATGCAATGTAGAGGGGAGCACACATAATGATGTGGTATAATAAACAATGGCTTATCACGTACGCTATGAGAGATACAATTTACATATATAATGTAGTCCAATTTTCCATAATAATGCAATGTGGGGGACGAACACACATAACGATCTGTAGTATTAAATTATAGTTTGTCACAATTCACTATGAGAGGTTACAGCAATCGGTTACCCTCTCAGTTAATGACTCTGCAACCGCTTAATAGCCTAAGCGTTAGGATTTTAAAAACAACAAAATATAATACAAAAACAGGTGACATTATTAGTAAAATATTGTACACTGTTGCATGTAAATTTTACTAATGTTAAAATTAGTGTTTAATCTTTATATATTTATATTTTAGTAATATAAAAGTACCCAACACACATAAACACTTAAATCTACTAAATAAATGTATAGGAACGTAATGTCCTTTTGACATTTACTGTGAAAAGTAAGAGTATTTTTCTGAGTATGAACTTTTCCAGTCTTGTGACAATTCGGTGTATTTCCTTCCCATGGGAAATAAACTTGAACTTAGACTTTGATGTTGTTCTTGACAACCTTGTCAAACACAGGCATACAACTTTTCTGTTGGCATATAAAATAATGTTTTACAAACAAAACGTATTTCAGCCGAGAATCTTGAAGATAGATCTATTGAAATCTTATACGCTATGTTTGGTGTATTACTTTTCATTGCCAGAATAAATCTCGGACTATTTAAAGTTATTTGCCATATATCTAATGAGAGTGTGTAAAATGTTATATCCACTAAGACTTGAGCCCTTAGAATATGTTAAAATAACTGAATACCTGCAACGTTACACAGCAATGTAGGGGAGGGTTATTCCGATGTGAAATTTGATTTAATCTTAATTTCACCTTCCCCTTAGCGCTGGGTTGTAAACGTTTTAAAACAGTCCAAAACTTTTGAACGTGACGTTAAGTTGTGACGTTAACAATATTGTATTCGGTAGATACCAACATATAACAACAATATTTTAACTAATAGGTATATGTTTAAAAGATTGTCATACACAAAGATGTGATATTTTTAGTTCATGTTGCAAAAGAACAGGTGGGAGTAAATATAGTGTATAAGTTGAATAATAATGGAATAGGCTTTAAAACGCTGACTTCTATAGATTAGTATCACTGCAACTTAGAGTAAAATCTCTTCGTTATAATTATTAGTAAATATCATATCATATGGAGGTATTGCCTGAGAAACAAGCAAACTTACATTACTAAAATGGTATTTTCCACAACTTTTCATTTCTTAAGATAATAAGACTTCAATGAATATTCCTAATCGTGAGTTCACTCCTTTAAAAATTTGTACAGTATTAAATTACAGATTATTTTACTCTTATTCATTGTTACATTTCGTGTGAGGACATGGTAGCGATGGAACTATAGTTTTCTAATCGCATGCACATTTCGCAAACAATCATATGAGTGTCGGAATAGATATGGCAACTGCGAATAAATGCATAAGTAGAAATTGTTGTCCTGGAATTCGGGATCAGTATCCCAGATGGTTTTTAGCCCTGTCAATCCTTGGATCTCAAAATGGCAATCCGGGGATTCTTGGCATTCAATGGTTACGATATTATATCGATTGTAGCGATCCATATACTCCAGACAGCTGCAGCGTATTTATTGCGGGGGAGAACGACATTGCGGCTTGACCACCGCAACATTTTCCAGCTCTCGGAGCTGCGGAATAATACAAATCTATGGGAAAAGATTGCCCAGAGTTCAGTTAAAAAAATATTTTGTTAATATTTGATTTTTATTCAAGTAACGTCAAACACAGTGAAGAATAACATGCTTTACTAAAAAAAGTTGAATCAGGAATTTCATATTAGATGTGAACTTAAGAAAACTGTAAATTCAAGTAAACTGATCTCGTATACTCGAGGAAATGTGTACTTTATTACATGATTATTTATAGGAAGTATATTTTCTAAAAGCTACACCTATGAGATTTTCAGGATTATCAACGGGTTTGCTTGGTTGAAGACGAAATGGTTTATACGCGATAGAATATTACTATAGTAATAATGAACAAAAGCCCTTACAGGACATTAAAATCGTTATAAATTCTGCGGCCGCCAGCAAAAGTTAAACAGACCCATCAGAATTCCATTACCATTCCTAAATCCTTCAGCAAACACATTAGTGTATCAATCACGATTAATAACTTCATTATCTATCGTCAACCCATCACTACCCACTAACTATTCATTTAACTCTGATATATTTCACAAATTAGTAGATTAAACCAATTCATAAAAAGCTTTTTTCGATTCCGCATTTAGCTGTATTATATTTGACACATATAAATCAATATTCAATAAGTATAGTAAGATTGAATATGACTTTTATAACTGTAATGTTTTATCTATTGAATTCGGTATATTATCTTTATATATTTTATAAAATAGAGCCAAAAACAAATTTAAGTAGTAGACTTTCGTATTGTATGTATTAATAGAAAGTTGCTGCGCTGAGTGGACAACGTTGGGAGCACTTAATTGTAAACAGTTAATGTATAGGCATACAATTACCAGATAATCTAAGCTAATAAATAGTTCTCTAAAACTTTAAACTAGCCGCTACAATATGGCACTATATTATGTTCCAATAAATCAGTTCTACCATCATAAATTTTATCGTACTAGAAACAAACACGCCTTAATAATATATTAGTTGAAGTTACAGATCTTTTGTAATCTAGTTTGAGATCCTGTGTGATTTGATATAGAAGATTATCCTCTGTCGTAGTATGAAAGGACTGTTCGTCTCACTACATCCTTTTCAATGTCGTCATATCCTTTTATTTTCGATTTCCAACTTCTTTTTAGTTTTCTTGGCGTTGAAAACTTAATTTCTGATATTGAAGGTCAAATCTTCTTCTGGTAGCTTAATTATTTTACTTATTGTGATATCAGATTATTCTCTTACATCGGAGGGCTCAGCGCATGGTTTACCACTATGCCTAAGGTTTAGAGTTTCTCGGAAATTTTCAAGTATTTTTTTTAAAAGGTAGTAAACTTTATACACGTATTTATAAGCTAAGTAAAGTTTTTTCTACTACCACTCTTACTTCCAGTTGACTTATCACACATTCTGCACACAAGGCACAATATCAAGTATATTACAATTTATTGGCACTTTAGAGAATATAATCGTTACATTTATAATAGCTGTCAATATGTTTTATAAAGGTTACTAGTAAAACAGAGGACAAAATAATATACACCGGAAATATACCAGAAATAAAAAAAAACTAAATTCAATCTAACTGACTCAAGAGACATTAGGCATTTACGGGCATAGAAAGGGAGGAAGGTGCTGTTTCTGGGAGACAGTACTATACGTCTGATTTTGCCACTACTTGTGGCTGGTTTACCTTCTGTTTACAGGTATATCAACCGTTGCCTCCATTTTTGCATATGTATGCCTCCAAATTAAGAAAAAAATGCATCCATATGATAGAAATACTTGAGCCGAATAATAGTCTTAACTGTTGTCATGATCTTTAAAATCAGTAAACCACTTAGGTTTAAAAATAAATTTACAAAAACACGGGTAAACTTTTCATAGCCATGCAGTGAAGGTACTACCACTTGCTTTTAAATTTATAATAAATAAAAGCGTATCTTGAATTTAGTTAATTCATTATACTTTTTATACATCAACCAATTAGAACTACCAAGGGTATTTCCCATGCAATTAATTTCTGTGTGTTGATCAAAAGTGAGACGATAATGCAGGCACTAAAGGAAATTGGTTGATTGTAAATAAATCATTAACAACTCTTTCAAGACTATCTTAGCTTTTTTCTCGATATATCCTGTTATGTTTGAGTTAATTGTATTGCTATCTTATAAGAAGTGGCTTCTCTCCTTTGTATTTATGATTGAAATTTGCTTTAAAAAAAGATAATTTGCTTGTATTTCGCAATATTTTTAACAAGGTTTAAATGTATTGTTCATAAACGCGCAATGCGCTATAAGTGCCTCCAACTTAAAATAGACATCATCCACGATTAGCTGTGTTAACAATTACCGGTTTACGCTCCCTGAAACGATTATTTATCTGTTGTAAACTTGTTCAACATCAATCATTCAGAAACTACTTTCATAACTTCTTGAAAAATTGAAATATTTTGTATTTTGTTGGATGTTTTAATCGTCTATGAAAAGTAGGGTGGTATAATGATTAAGCTTTAGGGTATTGACATAAACAATAGCTACATATTACAATTTAAGAAAATGATTTTTCAACGAATAAATAAAGCAGATTTAGTCCTTATAAGACAGATTGAGTGGAAAATAAAATTTTTTAAGAAATCTAAAACTTATATTAATCGAAAAATAAGGTTCAGTTTCCCAAACCGATAGGTAAATAAAATGAAATATTTTTGATTTGATCTAAATTGGCACACATTGATAAAGGAACAAAAAAGATTTGTTTAATTCCTCGGATATTTTGTGTAATCATTTATTGATGGTGGCAGTGAATCAAAAGTAAATGTTTATAGTCAGTGTAATGTTTAGTCAAAGATACGCCTGATCAATATTGGTTACTTTTAACGTCACCAATATACTCCACATATGGTTTAAAATTGATGTAATAATGTTTTGATGCTTGCAGGGAAATCGGAAATAAAATTGAACATGTAAGAGTAATTTTCAGTCAAAAAATAAGACTAATCGATATTGCGTATGTGTACCGTATCCAATAAAATCTAACACTCTGTTAAGATAGATAAATCACGTTTTGATGCTCGCAGCGAATCGGAAGTAGTGTTGTAAAGTCACCGCAATGTACAGTCAAAGATAAGCTGATCGATATTGCGTGTATGTACCGTATCCAATAAACTGTAGCACTCTGTTAAGATTGATGAAATCACGTTTTGATGTTCGCAGCGAATCGGAAGTAGTGTTGTAAAGTCAAAGATAAGCCTGATCGATATTGGGTAATCGTACCGTATCCAATAATCTCCAGCACCCGGTTTATTGTGAATGTTGAGTTTACTTCAAGTTTCACTTTCATTTTATTGCTTCGCCTAAAATCTGACGTATAACTGTGTGTGTGTGTGTGTGTGTGTGTTTTGGTATAAATATATAAAGTTTTTGCTAAAATAAAATCCTTTGGTTTTATAATAATTTACACTTTCATTATATTCTGACTTACTATTTAATTTTTATAACAAAATAAATTAATTTGTAATTGCGGGTGTAGCATACAGATGTTATAAAGTATTCAACAGCGTATAAAATCTTTTTAAGAGAACATAAATATTGGTGCTGCTATATATATATATATATATATATGTATGTATGTATATATATATGTTTAAATATATATTGATTTAAGGAAGAATTTTTATATTAAATGTATTCATACAAGCATTAATACAGGATGACCTTTTTATGGATATAACTAATTTTCTGCAGACTTTTGTCATTACTATCCGATATTTAAAAGGGATTTTTTACACACTCTTTACATTCTTGTCTCTCGAGGTCCGGGACTTGACAGATAGGTCTTGTCTGTACCACTGCTGAGTCCTATAAGTCGACCACGCAATCTCATATATAGGTCTAACATCCCTGTAGAGCTTACGTATCATGAAGTCGTATTTGAGTTAGTTCAAGGACTCTGTGTTACCTTGCTGAGGATATTATTGTAGATATAAATTTCCCATAAAATGTATATCAGCGTATCAAGTATTTACTGCTATGTACGTTTGAAATCAAAAATATTGCTTATAATATTTTGTATACCAGTAGTTTTGTTATTGATGTATAATGCAAAAACAATTGATATAGAAACTTAAAGAATACGACAGAAAACCCGATTATCTTGTGACAATCTAATGTAAGTCGTATTGAAGATAAAAACCAAGCTTTAGGCTTCGGAAAATTATAAATAATACACGGAAAATATACATAATACACGAACATTATACATAATACACATTTTCTCTTTCTAATAAAAAATACACAAAACAATATGCAAAATTCCGCCTAAATTATTTATTACTTCATATTTCACGGTTTTTTTACTATATCAAACACTTAGCGCCTAATTAAAAGAGAAAACTGTGTCACAGAACGTACAATAAGCGGGAGATGAACTGCAGCTAAAAACCCTCTGCAACCCAGTTCTTTTTTAATCTCTTCCCGTATCTAGGACTAAAAATTAATCACTACTAGGTGTTCTAGCAATCATGTTTCTGGATCTTCGTATACTCTCTCGTCTTATAGTTTAGAAATATGATAACTCACGGTATTATTTTACCTACCGTAGCCATTTTGTGCATTGACTGTACACTCAAATTTTTATTATTAACAAATCTCATTTGTAATGGAAAGATCCAATACTTTGTGTTTTTATGTCATTAGGATTGCAAATATACTTTTACTCCTGTTCGTGGTACTACCAGCAACACAGCAGAAATTAAATCTTTTTATTGTATTACTGTCAGTACAATATATCAGTATACTGTATGTTGTACTTCCGATAATTTATTTCACTAGGTAAGGTGAAACTTGCAATTTTCTTTGTTAAAACAATTTTTTATGTACCAACAACAAGAACTTTAAGTGCAATTATTGATTTTCTGTGATTCAAAATTAATAAAAAAAATTAAGTAATATAAATGGTTTATGAAGTTATTTGGCCAAATTAGTTTTACAAGTTACGTAACGTTGATTATTTACATTGTTTTATATTCAAAATACACAGATCAAAGGACACAACGTGTACTAGTTGGATCTGGGACGAGCAAATTTACTCGTATTTAGCTAAAGTGTCAAATATGGCGATAACGATCTGTACATTTTAAAACGTTTTGGAGAAGAACTGGCATTCTAACAAAAAAATCGACGTTCAATGTATGACTTCCTAACGTCTGCTTCTTTAGGTCTGAGGAAGGTTTGATTGGTTGGCTTGAACTGCTTGAGCGTCCACACAATCACCGTTAGTTACAAGGATCTTGATTTCCAGGATCTTTGACGTGGTATCCCCCCACAGGAGTATATTTAATACACTGATGCAACACAATAAATACAATACTAGAGATGCCGAGACAAATAGCATTAGTCATAAACAAGGCAAATCTGTTCCCTCTCAAAAACAGGGCAGATGAGATACTAGATAACACCGCCAGAGAATGGATACTCGCGGTCCGAGAGACAAGTGTTACGGCAGCGGAGGGCCAAGAGCTACTACTGTAGATTAGTGCCGCCACGGGGTTAGTACGGTGAGGCGTCTGTTTTTTTTTATATATAAAAATGCAGGGATGAACTGACAGAACGCAAATCTGATATCTCTTGTTGTACTTCAAACATACAAAAAAGTCTTGTTTTCTCTGAAAATGTACATGATTTTACATTAAATTGGTATTAGGTTATTTTTAAAGCACTTCAATTCACTTGAGAATAAAGTAAACTCAACCCTCACACTAAACAGGTCATTAGCAGCGGTAAACACGAACTTTATAATGAACGAGAAAGTATCTAACTTTGAAGTGTTCAACAGCGCACCGTAAGTAATCAGTATTTACTGTGTGTTCTTGACAGTGGGTTGTGCATTTTATCATATATACCACAACGGTACACATCTTTAAATGTATCATTGATGACATTTTATAGAAAATCAAGTTTCTTTGTAATATCAAATTCACATTGTCTTGTTCGTAATAAAATTGATTAAAGTGACATATAACTAGTCTGACTCTAAACTTTAAAAGATCATAGTCTTAATTTTGTACGGTGATATTTTAAATTTTAAGAAGGTACGAGTTAATTGTTGGAAAAATGTTTTTATTCAAAGCTCATTATTAACCATGAATAGTCTTGAGTTAGGCTATTTGAATAGTAACTAAATTTCAAGTGCGTATCATATTGCTAAACTAACCTGGATGACAACCACTTCACTGAAGTTCTACGTTTAGAGAACTAGTGTTCGTCTATCATCAGGACCTATGAACTCTAGGACCTAAAACAAGTTTTCTTAAACAAATCTACGGAGATAAGTGTGGACGCAATTTCAAAGTTGAGTTTATCTTTCGTTAACCTTCCTCTTTAGCGCAGCATCTTAAACCTGTTGCTGTCGTAGACTTCACTTCTAAAATCTGGACTCACGTTCGTCTGAAAGGATAAAAAATAGTCGCTAACGAAGAAACTCATAACGAAATGCTTGCATCTTATCGACATCGGAGACACGTAGACTTCAAAATATAGTGCGATCTGAGTAAAATGGTATTATCTTTGTCTCATCAGGTGCACAACTGAGTGCCCTACGAACTTTTCAAACGTTCACGTATTGAAGCTTTATACACAGAACTAGCTGGTCAACCGCTACGTTAACCTTGTGTTGAAGTTACGCTAGTTTGGCCAGTTTGGCTACCAATATAAAAATTGGTTAATCAGGTAACCTAAATCAACTGTGACATTCTAATAAATCTCAGCCATTAAAATTTGTAACAAATTCATGGCTTTAAGATCCAGAACAAACGAGTAATGCGGAGTGTGTCTGCTCTTATCCCCTCCCAAACGTATAGTGTGCAACATGTGTGTGTAATGGTCTTGGTTCTGTAGAGTGGCATCGTTTCTTTTAATTCTCTCCAGGCTGGAGTTACAGATTTATGATTGGTTTCAAGATGTAAAATTTATTATTTTTAATTGTAGACGTTAAAGAGTTCGTCGCCACACATTTTAATCCTAAATTTTTGTGTGTATGTTTAATATATGTTTTAAGCTTCTTGACACGTGGAAAAGATGGATCCAAATCTTGAAACGTAAGGCACATTTGGATGAAATTATTTTAAAGACTTTAATATAGTGGGATCATTATCGCTAAACGAATTCATTGTCTGTATTTTGTGGGAATTAAGTAGTTCACAAATAATTATTGCCAACTTTTTATATATTAAAATATTATTTATACATTTGTATAGGATTTACATACTAGTAATGTAGGTTTTGACCCTTTTTCAGCAACCTGAATAGAATTTCTACTTTAAGACTAGCTGAAATTAAACATGGCTATGACCACTTTATAAACTAAAAATAAAGAATGATTATAAAAAATTAAACAGATTATTCTTGTAATGCTAACAATCAACCGCAAGTTGAAATGGAAAATTGAATGAGAATATCAACTAGGTTTGTATGAGTTGCTTCTAAACAGTCTACTGAACGCTGAATACCAAATTTCCTCAAAGGGTTGAAAATAATGATGACAACTTCCTGATATTTCGCAATTCTTCTACAAATGGAGTTTGTTTTTTTAATACAAAATATAATAAAACAAAACTGAATACACCAACCATAAAGCCGTGTAATGACTTTAATTAGTTTTTAACAATAATTAACTCTGATAATCTCCGATCAGCAGTTGGATCAAGACATTGGATTGATGGAGGATAATGAAGCAATTAAGTTTGATGGATGCTCTAATGAGGTTGCGGATGAATTGGAGAATAATAATAAGTTTCTAAACTACTTTCATCTCACTTTCTTTCTATCAGTTATTTGAGTAAAACTCATTTATCTACTGATGAGAGTGCATCAATGTTAGTTTATTTCATACGTAATGTGCAGTTGAGGATTTACACGCTCGTAAATGTAGTAAAAAACAGTCTATATAAACGGTGTAATTCATATAAAATAAAATAAATATGGAAATGAAATGGTTTAAACTTTCTGGCAAATACAATGTTTAGTGATGTTTAGCAATAAGAGGGAATTGGTGCAAAATAGGACAAAAAATGGATAGATGACAATACGCTCACACTTTAAAACTATATTTAGCAAAGAAGCCTGTTTCCTATTCTGCTTTCTCTTGCCATTTCTAATATATTTATATCTATAAATAAAATTATATATATGAATATATATATATATATATATAATTTTACGCGAGCGAATTGTCTTAAGATTGGAAATTAACCGTATTGAAAAACTTGTTACCACTCAAGGTGATATTACCATTTTCAAGATACGAAAGAAGTGACGGCATAAGCTGCAGTTTGACTGTCTCTAGTAATAGATTATTTAATCTATAAAGGTCCCTGCCACGTTGGATAGCGAGCTTGTCAAAGTCAGTGAAGGTGAACTTGCTATCTAACATCATGCAGAGAATCATGAGGCAGTGAGCTTTGCCCTTTTTACGGACTGTAAATCTCTCTCCGCCATGCATAACCTCTACTAAAGGGCGTGGTGCTGTGTATACAACCGTGCACTTATCAACAACGAGAGTCAGTCCACTGATACCAACGATTGTAAAACCCCCTCTAAGTCTGAATTCACCTAATCAATGTCTTTTTCTATCTGTCCATTTTCATAAGAGATATACAGTTGGGAGTCATCTGTAT
The DNA here is from genome assembly GCF_021130785.1 of Homalodisca vitripennis. Lineage (NCBI taxonomy): Eukaryota > Metazoa > Arthropoda > Insecta > Hemiptera > Cicadellidae > Homalodisca > Homalodisca vitripennis. The sequence continues at coordinate 52,982,973 of NC_060212.1, forward strand.
ATAAATGAGCCGTGGAACACTGTAAAATTTGTACAGAGTTCGTCCCATACCTTGTGGAACTCCTCAGCAACCGTGCAGATATTTCAATTCCCACCCTGGTAACCTGCAGTCTGTCATTCAAGTAAGGCCTCATCCAATCGAAAAAATTATCACATTAGATGTGAACAAGTTGTACAGAGTTCGTCTCAGACCTTGTGGAACTCCTCAGCAACCGTCCAGATATTTCAATTGCCACCCTGGTAACCTGCAGTCTGTTAATCAAGTAAGGCCTCATCCAATCGAAAAAACATTATAACATTAGATGTGAACAAGTTGTACAGAGTTAGTCTCAGACCTTGTGGAACTACTCCATATCTTCCTTAGATAGTTAGGCGTACTTAAATAACGTGAAAGAAAAGAAGCATACAAACGCGTTTTGACAGACGTAAGTATGGCATAACCTTGTTGTGTGTTTATTCAATACAAATAATTCCAATAAATGCACTTAATAAAGCAAACCGTAAATATTATTGCCATCTGTAAACAAATACTTAGCCCACATATAAAGTGAAATCACAGCCTTTGAAGCCTTGATGGAAGGGTTTAATTATCTATGCCACAAATGATGTATCATAGTGTTACAAACAATACATGACAACCGTACGTTACGTGTTATGTTGCGGTCAAATGAACCTTCATTAACAGGGACTGTTAACGACTCAGCTTTAGCAGAATGACGTTAAGCCTTTACCGTTTAATGGGATGACAAAACCTCAACATTTCTTAGCCTCAAGTTTTGTAACTTCTGCTCGGCTTTGTTGTTTTAATGTTTTTGTGTTTAATATTTGATAAAGTACAAAGAATAATTTCTAATAATTATATAATGTATCAATAGTCAATATCTTTCTTAAATATATATATATATATATATATATATATATATATTATTTTCATGGTAACATAAATACTAAATGCGTTTCTCAAAGACATCTACAACAGTATGAAGGATATTTAGGTAATCCGAAAAGTTATTGTATAATATTTCAAATTTCAAAGCCATAATCACATGCGATTAAAATATGTAAATCATAGTCTCGTTTCTTTGAGATTGCATCAATTTCTATGCAAACAAATTATGTATTTTATTATGTTATTTAAAATTAGCAAAGTGTAAATTTAAACCCGCTGTGTTAATGTCGGTTATTATTGATATGAATTGTTTAGTGGTCCATACATTCAATGGTGAGTTAATACTATGCTTTTGCATAGCAATTACCTGAGATTAGCCAGGATCGGAACGGAATAATGTTAGATTAATTAACCTATGACTGGCACTTGACGTTTTCAATCGTGTGAGGCTCCATTTTTAAAGAACTGATACATTTATGTTTAACTTGATGACTACGAAGAAAGACGTTGGGGCAGGTTATAATGTGTAGAAACAGACACGGGAAGAGGAAGAAATGAATTAGTGGAGGAGAAATAAAAAATAAAAATTTGAAAAGAACATTAAACATTTTTTGCTTAACTCTAAACTCTAAAATTTGTCTAAACAAAAAAGAATAATGGTAAGCGGAACATGGATAACCGCTAGGTTGCGGACAAAGGTCAGGCTAAAAGAGGTACGTGGAATTAGGAAACGACGCAGGGGAAATTAGGACGACGCTGGTTGCTTACGGATAGGAGGCGAGTAAAGGAGATGTATTGGGTGAGTAAGAAATAGGGATTATTTGGCGGAAAGAAAATGAAGGGTGTAGAGCTAGACTTAAGACCGTGGGAGGGGACGCTAAGATAAGATAGGTTATAAAAAACGGGACGTGGGTAATAGCTGGAGGCGGATAATAAAAAGGTCAAGGGCAATAAGGGAATCCAAACCTCTGAAAACAGGGGTTCTATTAGAAAGCTACGAGGATTAAGGACGGGAACGAATAAGGGTCGTTACAATATACAAAAATGCCTAGGGTTTTAAAATTGTGTGATATTTTCACGATATCATGTACAGGATGTAAATTAAATAGATGACACTGGGAAAAATCCCCTATGCCGTTTCTAGCACAATGTATTGGCAAATAACATAAAAAATATAATCTGCAGGTACAATGCGAATTTCTTGCGCATATCAACACAATGCGTGCGTGATATCTTCTGGTAAGTCTTTGAGGAGACCAGCTTTTCCCTTTGCGTAGTGTCTAATGTTTCTGGTGTGCATAGTTATGGTAAGAGGTGCCATTTTCCAGGAGCTTTTAAAATGTAAGGAAATATTTGCCCTTAACTTTTGCTAGGGTCGTTGTAGAGATGTTTTGTTCATGCCATTGTGTTTCTATTGGATATACCTTTAAAATAACAAGTAAAAAACATGATAAGGGTTGCAACTTGAAAATTTAGAGTCGCTCCTTTTACTCCCCCTTTGTAAAAGTGGGGGGGGGGTGTAAATACTTTTTCTACAAAAATATCTAAACAATAATGTCATAAGTATGGTCAAGGTTGTACATTGAGATATGTACACCGTTTGGAATATATCCAGGCGCATCAGGATTTAATTTACACCCTTACATGCAAGGGATTTAGCCCTATGACCTTCCCTAGGATCTTCGTAGAGATGTTTTGTTAACTTTAGTGTGATTTAAAAAAAAATATCTTTCAAATGACATGTCACAAGTTAGGGGTTGCAATTTGAACATTTTACGTGACCCTCCTCTACCCCCCATGAAAAATTGCTGGGTTAGTTTTATCCTTAAACATGCCAAAAAGGTATTTCCAAAGATATGGTGAAGATTGTACATCGATGTCCAAATGCGTTAGGAATATATCCAGGTGTACTTAAAGTACTTCCCGTAAGTAACATGTTTTAAAAATTAAAAAGATATTCCAGGACTTGGCTGATCCTGATCTCTTGAAAAAGTGTGTTCATCAAAAAACTCAAAATCAAAATGAAAGCTTTAATAGCATTGTGTGGTCCAAGATTCCCAAAAATTTATTTGTGAGATACAACACTCTACAACTTGGTGTATATGATGCTGTTTTAGCATTCAATGATGGTTTTGGCAGCAAGCTAGCCATTTACAAAGAGTTGGGTATAAAATTGAACTGTAAAGCAGTAAGCGTGCTTCGCAACCTGGATGCAACGCGGTTGAGTAAGGCGAACATCGCAGCCCAAGAAATGACCCGAGAAGCCAGGATTGCCAAAAAAAGAGGAAGCTAGCTAGCATTGCAGGATGAGGAAGAGGCAGTTGATGATCCACAATATGGTGCTGGGATGTTTTGAAGCACTTAGTTCCTTAGAATGTAAGTATTTTTACGTTTACGCTCGTTTTCCGAAAATGTGGTTTTTTTACATAAAGGTACATTTGTCTCTGAAACCATTCAAGATACAGAGTTGATATTCTTTTTACATATACCTTATATGTATATATATACATATACAGGGTGTACATAAAGTCCTGCACGGGTATAATATATTCTGAACGATAACAGATAAATAAACAAGATTTGGTACATCAATACTACACCTAAAAATCTACTTTTTGAAGGAACTATCAGTTTTCTGTAATATCATGGGGTACGTCCCGCAAGGAGTGAGAAGGAAATCTTAAATAGGAGCATAGGTCAATATGGACATCATTTTAAAGGGCTTATCTAGCAGAGTTTAATGCCGCAAACCGCACTCAAAAAGATTGATCCAGTACAAAATGGCGGCTGTTCAAAGATTTTACTTGGTTACATTTTATTAGTAGCCATAACCCCAGTAAAGCAAAACTGCATCCAAACAAATACTGTAGCTAACTACTAAATTATGCTTGTCAGTTGTACAAAAGTTAATTATGACATTAGTTATCCTCAAGGGCTACAAATTTGGTCCTAATATATTGATAACGGGGAAAACCTGATAACAGTAACAATTAGAAACCTCAGCGACCTATGACGATCGGAAACACTTCCTGTTTTCATAAAGTGTTGAACAGTTCTCCCTACAGTTGTTCTAGAAATTGGCTGCCTCTCGTGAAAGTAGTCATTAAATAAATGGCATGCTTCCTCGTGGATCGGTCGAAGAGAGAGGATCGGTTGAATGGCCAGCAAGATCTCCGATCTGACACCGATGGATTTTTTCTTTTGGGGAGTTGTCAAAGACAAGGTTTTTTCGAAAAAACCTCGTGATCTTAAGAAGTATTATACGTTCACGTTCGTCAAGCGACATAGTCTAGTTGAAGAACTACAAGCAATACGACAAACTCTTTGTACTAAAGCGCACTGATAAAAATGGATGGACAGCACTGCTAAAACAAGACAACTAGAATAGCCTACTATGAATAGACTGGCTAATAGGAAAGTCCTAAATGCGACCCAAAGATAAGAGATTTCTAATATACTGTACAGAAATATACTGTATTATTTCTTGACTCTAATATATTTATACAACTTTTTCCTATATAGACGAAATTGAATTTGTTGGGCAAGTTGATCCATGGAATTTAGGTTGAACGTCGTTGAAGTCACTCAGTAGGCTGACCCTTTTGTTTGTTAGGGGATGTAACAGTTAGTTTTCCCAATGAGATCTTTAGTTTTATCTACGATCTCGATTATATACTTTAAATTTTGCAATACCCTCAGTGAAGCCTGTCACGGAAAAAGGGATGTGGCGTACTGTACTAGCTAGTAACAAAATACTACTTATAAATTTGTATTGTTTATAATATCATAAAATCTGAAAGATTATAACACAATAAGAAAATACAAATAATAAACATATATATTTTAACATTTATCAAAATTAATTATAATAGAAAATATGAAATACACAATTATATAAAAATGGATGAACAATACGCGCTACAAACAATAAAACATAAAGCTTAGAGAAGTCGATTACAGTACAGTTAATATGTAACGAGGCGTAAACCAAGCAGTTTAATTACACTACATTACTGTCTATGTATAATTTCCAGTACATTTGGCTTTTGAGTCTTGGTTCTAATAGTTTATCTTTTATGTATGCAATCCAATAGTTGGATCTTAAGGGAGGGATGTTGAAGGAGAAACCTCCTCCGCCCCTCGTAATTTCGTAGCATTGTAACAGAGTTACCCGCCTGGGAAAACCGGGAATAAAACGGAAACTTGGAGTACCGGGAACAAACAAGAAATAAGCCAGGATAATCATTGTAGAATGGAGAACAACAAATTAAAAACAGATTTTCATGCCTCATACGAATCATTATCACGAGACTTAAATTTTACAGATTGTAAACTTGATTAATTCTGAACATAAATAAATGAGTTCATTAATTTAATTGATAACCTTATTAGCACTAGCACTAAAAGTATCAAATAAAAATGTAATAGATGTTTCAGAGAGATATGAGAAGTTAGATGTGTAAACTTGTTTAAACAGAAAAAATACTATTCTCTTTGTAGCAAAATCACGGGTGCATATAATATAAAAATAGTTAGAATCAAACTATAGACACCTCAGTTTTATTTAAATTCCATTTTTTTTATTTGTGGTAAGGGATATTGATCTCCATACAAAACAGTCTATTGATATGTAAATAATGTAAACAAATTTTTAATTACTATTAACACATCGAAAATTCTGTTAAAGAAGGAGTTGATTTAGCCCAAATTTTTTATAGATCAAAGAGTTGCTGTGACAAAACAAAGTAAAGGAAAAAATCGGAAATGGTCAATCGAATCTAATACCAAAATCCATACCCTAAATATTTTGTAAATATCTGTAAAAAATAATACCAAATACTATAAAAAGTTTGAAATTAGTAAAACACGGTATATCTCACTGCATTACGTGACAGTATATTATGGAACAAAATAAGAAATCTAAGCAAATATTACAACAATAAGGATCGGTTTAAAACTTCTGAGCAAAGTCTTGTAAAAACAAACCAAAGAATGCCATGCAGGATTACATATTTAGCGTACGCACAGTATAATATTCTGATTTGCTGATTGGGACAAAAAGACCAGTCAATATGAGACTTAAAGAGAGCAAAGACAATAAAGAGGAAATTCTAAGTAGAAAATTAAAAGAATTTACATTATAACACTAATCTGAATATTCTCACTTGGTTGAAGATGCACTAAATAACCAAAAATGATTGAGTTGTCGTGTATAAAACTACCGGAGCAACCTCTAAGTCAGCCTGATTTTGCTTTTAGACTACTTTGCTTACAGATAAGAAAAATATAATTAATTATGAATCCTAAAAACCTTAAAAGAAGCCTTAGCTAATACAATTAAAACCGATATTGTAACTTTGAGATAAAAGAACAAAAACACAATGTGAAAGAACGGCTCTTTTTTACCTTCCCCACCACCAACTACGCAGTCTTGTTCCTTATTTCAGATGAGTGTCGTGCTACCACAGAAAGTTCACATAATCTTCCCTACAGTTTCGTCTTCTCCGTTATACGGAAGTGTTGTTCATTACAGTGAGATCGTTAGTGCCTTTTTATCACTGCGGGGCCTCAGGGATCAGTTTGAAATTTAATCATTTACGAATTATCCTGTTAATTATGAAGACTCCATCACTTTTTTAATCTTTTGCATGCTTAAACCTATGCGTTAGATTTTTTACATTAGAGTTCAATTATCGAATCGTATTATTATATTCTTGTAACATATTATAAAGGTAAATGTATCAAAAGTTGTATGTTTTCTATTTAATGAAACAAATACCAAAATAACTCTGCTTATTTTTTTACCTTTTTACTTCTATGTAAGGAATCTGTTGCGAGAGTACAATGATAAAACTAGTATTCCTTGGACCTGGTATAGCGTAATAACTTCATCGTAAGAACATTACAACACTAATTCAATATTTACAGGTAATAAACGCAATATTTTAGAAATACAAATTACAGAGATATACTGTAAATGAAAGGTTTCTTTCATTATGTGGTGCAATCAGTTAGAAATATTTACGTATATTGCTTCAGATTATTCACGTTTAGAATGTGTATTATTTTAAAGCATAACGCAATATCATCCATTCCTCTTGTTCTACTCGTTTACATGGGTGGCACATAATAGAAAGGCATAAACAATTTGTTGCTTCACCAAGCTGTTTCACACAAATAATAATTAAATTCTTTGCCAGATTTACACCCAGGCGTCAGTTTACCATCACGTTTGAATTTAGTTAAAACTGTAGGCTATAAAATAAGATTTACTGGACAGTGCTATTACCTCTCACGAAAATATAACGTGGTAATATATTATTTTCAGAAATATAACACAAAAATTCTGTGAATAAAACTCACCCGTAAAAGTGCCACAGATATATTACATAAAACATGAGTAAAAGCCACATTATTCAAATGACCACATGAGAGTTTCTTTGCGGCACAAATGGCGTTAACCATAACACCCACCAGATAAAACACGTGTTGTCAGATAGAGCGGAAAAGGTTGTAATGGCCGCATTTGTTCTCAAATTACGCACGTGACTAATCGGTTTATGCCTGATGTCATGCTTAATTTCATCTAGTAACAACTTTTATGGGTGGGGCATAAGTTGTAACAGCTGTACGTTAATTCTTTTTTTTAATTTCTGTAAAATTTACTAGTAACTATTGTACTTGTAGAGAATATCATCCGCATATAACAATTAGGTAAGCACACTGTTTGTCCTGCTCTGTGTAAAAGTAACATTAGCCGTATTATATAGAAAATGTTAACAAATTAAGAACAAGAAATAGTAATCCTTTATTTTTGTATAAATTTTATTGAAACTGTACAAAAATATTGGTTGTCAGAAAATATAAAAAATCTGGGTTTAATGTAACCTTATATTTACAAAGTAGCCTAATTACACTTCGTAGCAATAACTATATTTATGAAAACTTGTGCATAAATGCTCAGAACTTTAATATTACGTCCTTGGTGTATTATAGTTATTTATTATCCAACGGACAAAGTGACTTAGATTTCTTAAATCCACTAGACTTGATCATATATCAATAGATAGATAATTGAAACATAAAAATAGATACATATATATACATATAACACTTTAGCTATTACATAAACATAAATTGAATCAGTTACAATCAACAAAAGAATATGTATTGTACTTTTTTATGCATACTCTAATCATTGTACTATTAGAATAAAATTTATTCTAATAACATTGGAGACATGTTAATTATTTAATATTGTAGACGTTTATTTTTTTTATTTACTCCCTCTCAAATAATGGCACAAAAAGTTTCTAAGTATACATTTATTTTGCAAGCCAACAGCATGCAAAATTACTATGCAACTAAATAAATGTTTTTATATTGGAATAGGAATTGTGTTAGCCCAAATAAAACATGCCTATTAAAAAATTTTGTGTTTTTTACTGTCTCTTGTGAAATTTAAATATAAAGCATCCAACCATAAATCACCCTATAGGATATAAACTATAAACAAACACTTATCATGTAATTCTTATAAAAATAAAATTAAGAAGACAATACATAATTCTTTAAAATATTTATAGATTTATTCTATACCCAAATACGTATTTAATGTAAACTTATTAATTTATCACAACAAAATATAAACTATTTTAGCTCATTTTTATTACTGCTATATTGTGTTTACTCAAAAATTAATAATATTACAATCGATATAATATAAGATTACGCTGCAACACGTAAGAAATATCAAGCATTGCTTAAATCTAGGTCTAACTTCATCCTTATTTTCTTGTCCTGCAAATGGATATGCAACAGGGCACAACAGAGAGAACATAAATATTAACGGTCTTTACGCATACAGTAAGGGAAGTCAGTTGTCCTACTGGTTAATAGAATACAATGAAGCTGAGTTAAATCCCATGGAATATATATATTAAAATTTGTCCAATTAATTCTTGTCTGTGTAAAAAGTAAGTATCTTGTAAAATATAAGTTCTAATTCGTTTCCGAAATATTCTACCAACATTCCTCCCCCGTAAAGGCTGAGCTGCATGCTCATCATCAAATATCACGTTGCCAACGTAGAAGGTACGTTACATCAAAACTTTAAGTCCACAGCTCAATACGATGTTAAGATATCATCGAAAACAGACACGCAACCAGATAGACAGACAGAAGATGTATTTTTCAAAAACCCTAATTGATATCAACCTAAATTATAGGCTTTACTAACACTCAATCCCATAGACATGCAACATCACGGAATGCAAGAAATGTTGAATATTTTAATCGAGTATGATTTAGTAAGGAAGGACCCGATAGAAAAAAATACGAAAACCCTTGGCATTCCATACGCCGTAATGTTAAAGTATCACCGAGAGTAATGTTAAAGTATTCGCTTACGCTCAGCCAAACTCCATGGGGACACATGTATCATCGTATACATGATGTTTCTTATACATTCTATAGACTATTCATTTTTCGAGATATCAAGCCAGACACTCAGAGGAGACATTTTCCAGCTCCTTGTGTGACGGGTTTGCTAACGCTCGGCTAATTATAGTCAAATTCTGTTAACTCCAACAAACTTTTATATAAGATCAATGCCATAACACCATCTAATTAATCGACTAATCTTGAGCTACAAGTGGAATACACATCTGCAGCCATCGTGACAAATTGTAGCGGTACCACGTGACTTTCTCACTGTAATGACTAATGTCAGCTTTTCAATAAAGCGGATTTGCATACCCGCAACTATTGTGCACCACCTTCACAGCGACTCTTGTTATAAATCACCGACTGCACAATTAGAATCTAATGGATCCCTTGGTACCGAATCATTGTGGAGACATCGTTTGTAACAATGTAGCTCCGTGAGAGTACCAAGTGTTTTTGGTAATATATGAGATATATCTCCATTACGTGATATATTTAGTTATTTTGTTTTCTGCTACAAAGCTGTATAACTAACTAGTGCTATAAATTTAAAGGTTATTTTTGACGATGGAAGGATTGTGAAGGAGACAGGATTTTCCGGAAATTTGCCATCGTTCAGGGAAACAAGAAATCAGTAACAATACGATTCGAGATCTGCAATCTGATCTCTTCTTCAGCTAAAGAACTAACATAATACATAATTGCAAACATTGTTATATACTGCAAAGGTGATTAAATTGTAAAGTTATATATTACTGAGCTGTTATGCAGCATGAGGGTTATTTGTTGAGGAGGACAGTAAAAGCATCATACACTGGTCAGGTTACTAAAGATGGTTTCATTGTTTATGAAGTATAACTATATTCCGAGTCAATCGTATGGGTTTTGAAGTAAAAAAGTGACGAAAGAAAACGGGTGTCTAAATATGAACTGTTTCCAGTGGCAACGATAAACTAAATAAAAAAAATCTTGTTTACTCAAAAACTGCCAAATTTCTCATAAATCGTACATGTAGTGTATAAATTTTTTTAATATTGCAGTTTCAAAACTAGATGTGTGAATTAAAAATGAAACAAAACACAGGGAGTAAGAGTTGTCGACACATTGGACTGAGAGGTAACTACGTCATATCTCCTCTACCGGAAATAACTCGAGGTAATAACGGCAAACTTACCACTATCTAGGTAATACTAACCTTTACTACATTTAAGTTATCCATTTATAATTTCTTTGTAATTTATTTATAACATCAATTAGGCTATTTTTTAAACTCTATTTCCCTCTATGTACTTCTCCCTCACTCAATCCCTCACTACCTCTCCCACCCTCCCTCCCTCTCCCACTCTTACTCTCCCTTCCTCTCCCTTCCGCCCACTCACTATCTCTCAATTCCACGCTCTCTCTATCCTCTATCCATGTGATACAATATCCACACCAGTCACTGCAGGAAAAACGTACGTTTACAAGGGAAAATTATAAGTTATACATGGCCAAGTATCTGAAAGTGAAAATTACCCAACAAACTCTGTTTATTTTTTAGATAAATATACTTCGAGGAAAAGACTGGTTTAAAAGTCAACCTAGTTCCTTTAGCGATAATTCTTTAATCTTCCCGTTTGAGAATAAATTTTACGACGCTAGGTCAAAACACAATATAATTGTTGCGAGGTAAGATAGTTGGACTAATTCTGAAATCCTCAGGAGTACGAATAAGGACACAAAAAACTTATCAGGAAGTTTAGTGCTTCAGAGAACGAAGTTTTGTTTAGTTTTATTCTCACAATATGGTTTTAAGTAAAACAAATAGTTGTAGGGTATAGCTGTGTGGTAAATCTGAGCATGTGGTAACTACTAGAGCTGAAGGTTTAATACAGGGGTAAGTATATGATCTGTGATTAATGACTATTGTACGTACCGCGTGTACAGCTACAGCTGGGATTAGTCTAACGTGACAAGGTATGGTTAGTGCTAGTCTCATAGTTTATTTTTCTACCTATATTTCAATGTAAATATTCAACACTACTGCAGTTCTAGCAATATAACAAACATAGAGTAATGCATGCAAACAGTATAGATGTAGTTGAAACATAAAGCTCGGTCAGTGGAATTAGAATGCATCAAGCTTAATAGAATAAGATTGTTATAAATTTGCACATTGCAGCCAAATATAGCTGTAACATTACTAATCAGAAATCTACTGGATATCCTCTCATTTCTACTTGAGTTGCACGTATTGGCTGGTTATGATTAACAACATTTGAGTCGTAGAAGGTACTAGTATATACCATCTAGTACTAAGTGGTATTTTGTTACAGAAAACTGCGATAGAGTTCGATACGGAGCGAAAGACTGAAGCGCACATGAGATGGATGCCTGACTTTGACTACGAAGGCAATATTACATTCTTGTAAGTCAATGTAATTTATTAGAGAGTTTAAGCAAATAAGAGAGTTATTACGGTTCCTCTCGCAATACAACCCAAGCCCGAGGATGAAATGTGTTCAGGCCATAGACTCTGGATAAGTTTGAGTGGTCCCGAAACTGCATTAATATTTCATACTGTGAGCTTTAATGTTGGAGTTTACACAAAAAACACTGTATCCAAATTGTTTGTTAGAGATACATAAATAAAACATAAATTATTTTTTTTACATTCAACTTGTTCAATTGAAATATTATGATAACAACACAGAAAATAGTAAAAACTCAGATAAAATTACACTAGCCGACGACGTATATTGAGACATTAACTTATGATGTTAGTTCATATGATTTTTAATCACCATGGGCCATTTTAATGATTACCATAATAAGTAACTCTATGATATCAATATTTATGAATTAAGTAATGAACTCTTCCACATAGTAGTGCTACCTTGTCGAGTTGATATATCTTAAATTTACTCTTTAAGAGTTAAATATACTTGCACTATCTTTATTTTAGGCATATTAGAACTATTTTAAACTTCAAAATTTTAAACACTCTTAAGGCTTTATTTTATATCGTATCGGAGTTGTCTAGTTTTAAATAAATTATTAATATTCATCTAAAAGCTGTGTTAATTATTCAATGTTTGTATTGGATGTTTAGAAAAAATTTCCAATCTTTTGTAATTCATCGCTTAAATGTTTAAAAAGTATAATCTTTACATGACAAAAGCTCTTAGATGCGTACAATTATTGAGAATCTCAAAACTAACATTATAATATCAATTAATATTTAATAGCAAACACATATTTGTGTGATTCTCAGAAGCGAAAGTGGAATACCGTGGATATTGCATTGTTTTACTTTCGCTAATGCGCTTGCTTATGACGTATTTTTCGTGCTCTTTACTAGTGTTCTTGTACAGTGACATCACTTTTGTTCGTTTTCTCTAATCCGGACTTCTAAGCTGATGGTATTCCATTCAGTTATAATGTACAACTTTTATTTGCAGGTTATTACTTCACTTTAATGTTTTAAGCGCATGATTATTTACTATGCATTCTTGCAGAAACACACATTAGATGACTGGAACCATAAACGGCGCCCTCAGGAGTTAAATATCTAAGCAAGAATATTTGTAAACTCTGTTGCTAGTTCATTTTATATTGATGTAGTTAGGATGGACCGTAATAGTAAGTAATGTTGGAATGATACATTGTTACAGCAGTACAATAAATAGCTCAAGACGATTACAATTCTTACCTTCAGGCGATTGCTCCACGACTCATCATTCCTATACCGGACATGGATAGGTCTACATGGTGCTGTGAGCTAAACATTTTGCGAACCGAATCTTACTCCCCATGATACTTTTCTATTTAAGGTTTTTAAAAATTATTGTTAAAAATTGCTAGGACACTTAGTATAATAATGTATACAATAAAATACAACGTAGTGTCAAAACCCATACATAAGGTGAGGAAAGAGACCACACACATAACATAGGCGGGTGTGCTGCGCTTTCCCCGTTGGCTGTTAAATCGATAGAGGTCTTCTTTGGAACAAAGGAAAGCTACAAACCATATTGCAGATCTCTCGGACATGTATATAAAGATTTATTACGCTTATGGACTGACGGAAAGACAAAGAGATAGAAAAAGTATTCATAAAATTTGACATTATTTGATTGTTTCTAGTCCCTAGGCAAGGAACTAAAATTATTTAAGGTTTAAAAGTTGGGATTAAGAAAAACGAATGAGAGGGTATCGCCAGGATGGATGATCAAGCTCAAGCTGTTGGCTGTATCTACGTTCCAGATGTAGCAAACTCATTACAGTCCATTGTATGTTTGCTAGTCTCAATATAACTGTAATGTAAGAAAAATGTTTTTATATTTTAATACAGTTGTAGGACGTAGAAAGACTATCACCAGGCTGGGTGATCAATCACTCCTCGAGCTGTTGACTGCATCCACGTTTCGGTTATATAGGACACATTACATTCCACTGTATGTTTTGCTAGTCTTAATATTACTGTAATGTAAGAAAAAACTTTTATATTTTAATACAGTTTTAGGACGTATGAAAGACTATCACCAGGCTGGGTGATCAATCACTCCTCGAGCTGTTGACTGCATCCACGTTTCGGTTATATAGGACACATTACATTCCACTGTATGTTTGCTAGTCTTAATATTACTGTAATGTAAGAAAAAACTTTTATATTTTAACACAGTTTTAGGACTTATGAAAGACTATCACCAGGCTGGGTGATCAATCATTGCTCAAGCTGTTGACTGCATCCACGTTTTGGTAATAGAGGACACATTACATTCCACTTTATGTTTGCTATTCTCAATAAAAATATAATTGAATAAAGTAATAATATAATTTTAACTAAGTTTTAGAACGAGTGTGAGAGTATTTCCAGACTGGGTGACTAATCACTGCTCGAGCGTTGACTGCATCCACGTTCCAGATATAGCGAACTAATTACATTCCACTGTATGTTTGCTAGTCTCAATATAAATATAATGGAAGAAAATAGTATTATATTTTAACACAATTTTAGGACGTGTGAAAGACTATCTCCAGGCTGGGTGATCAATCACTGCTCGATCTGTTGACTCTGCCCCTGTTCAGGATCCGTAGAACAGATTACATTCTACTTTATGTTTACTTCTTTCAATATAACTATAACGTGATAACTATAACTCCAAGAGTAAATTAAGGAGATATGTGCGTAACTATATACATATTGCGTATGAACACTAGAAACAAGACCCCAAATTTCAAGTATTATATGGCAATACTTAATAGATTCACTTTAATTAACAATGTAATTAATTATAAGTAGGCAAATATTTTGTGTTGCTGTCATTTTGTATCACGATTTGTATTTACCAGCTCCCTATAGCTACAAACAGTATACGGTAACAGACGCAGGTTAAGTAAAACCACATAGCGTACCAACAACACTATTCCAGGATTAAAGGCATGTAAATAATAAACGTAGATTTATTTTATTCCTTTATTTACTTATTGCAAGTAACTTTTATTTAAAGCCTCAATATATACTGGATTGTTACATTTTGACTTTCTATTTGCCAGTAATTAATACATTGTGCTATATGTTTGTATTATTTCTTGTTTTAGGGCCACAATAGTCCAGTCTGGGGGGATATCCTGGATAAAAGAAAAGGGAGAATCAATCTATTTATACAACCCGTGGTAAATTCTAAATTTTTTTCGTATATATTTTAATATGGTATTTACTGTAAGTCTTACTATGTTATTATTTTAAACAACTCTGTCACACAAGTGCAATTTTGCATACACATTATAAACAAGGAGAAAATCTCTTAAAAGTTAAATCTTTCCACATCTGTTTTTAGTTAGCAATGTGGGATATAAATAATTAAGAACTGTATCTAACAAAATATTAAAAGATATGTATTACTGTACGGCCTATGAGGAAATAGTGGAGCGTTAAAACACAACCTAGATGTAGTAGTCCCCCGAATGCTTTATAAAAGTTGTTTTTAGCATGAGGTTTATTTTTAAATTTTAATTAAGTCACTTTCCAACATGCTACAAGGACATCTTTTTTAACTAAACCCGTAGTTTTTTTTTATTTTCCGTCAGAGAGCGATAGATTTATGCTGTGAAGGAAAGGTACAGTAAGATCCTAACGTTTTGGGAAAATATTATAAATTTCGCATGGTATATGTAAAAATAAAAAAACTAGTCTAGTAAGAAATATTCGTTATGCCAATTAAAATAGTTTTCCTGTAAATCAACTGTTATTTGATAATACATTTCTTATAAATATAAATAAAATTAGTACTTTTTAAAAAGCATACTTACACATTGTACATAGTAGTATTTGTACATAATTCTTTAAACACTATGGATATTACTTAAGGAAATCAATGGAATCTTAGAATGAGGAAATAATTTGAATATAGATGTACGGGAATGGTAATTAAATCTGGAGTATGAATAGAATTCATCGAAAGACCAAGATGTGGGTTCAAATACAAAGTTCTATATTAGAGAACTTAGTTAGGGACCCTGCAGTCCTTCTGTTGAAGTTTTATTCTTATATTACAATAGAGATTGCGGTGGAAATATATACGTGGCAGGGACTTCTTTAAGTACTTTCCTCGATAAATTCCCTTATTTTAATCAATATCACATGTTAATTTTTTGGTTGAATATTATTAAATGAAGCGAATTTTACATAATTGTTTAAACACAATGATTAAAATATATGTAATAGTGGTCTTGTATGTGCATATATGATCTCTGCCCTATCTCAGACAAGCTCGCGCAATTATCTTATATCGGAAGTGAATCCTTTGACTGGAAATACTTGGTCTGCAAGCTTGTCCCTCTATTAATCTTAACCGTAACGCTTAGTAACACATAGGAGCTATAATGAACTCAATTCAATTATGTAGTTCAAGACTATTCTGGAGTTTTATTAAATTACAAAGGAATAACGTCAATACGTAGGGAACTAAACTTAACTTTTAACTTTTGCTTTACTTAACAGATTTAAGTTTTACACAATTTCATCAATTAGATCTGTAATTATGAAGAAATCAAGACATTTCTTGAGGAAAAATAAGATATATAATTGATGAAACTGTATATCATATAAAACTTATAACTATATAACATAAACTAAGGTTTTTAAGTTGGTTTTTGAAATAAAAATTAAACGTTTTATTAACCAGGACTGTTTCAGAAGAGATAGTGATTTAAATACTATATAATTGAAATTAACTGTAGTAGTGTAAATAAATTTAAAAATACAAAAAGTTATTCGAAGAATTATTGTCGTAGAGGATGTTACAAATAAAGAGCCAGCAATGATAAATTTAATAATAATTATTATTTATTTATTCTCTTGCATGACATGACTGAAGTATACAAATCACAACCTTAATAATATTACATAAAGTATAAAGCAAACTATATGTAGTGTAACATAACCATGAACAAAACAAGCTAGTTGCTTATAATTAATTATATAAGTAGATTAATATATGGCCAATAATATATTTTTTCAGTAAAATATGAACGAATAAAAACAACTTTTTTAATTTTAGATAAATGTTGGAATATAAATATATAAAAAAATCTGTCATGAAAGACTATAGAGGACAAATAAAAACCTTCCAAGGAACATATTAGTACCTTAGGTTACAAAGTTTCCAAATAAACAACAAACAAAAGGAGAACGTTACGTACACACTTCTGTATTACTTATATAGTTTTGACAACAATAACGAGAAAAAAATCAACGGTTAGCAGGTTTGAGACATGTATTCCAAATCACAATTATTGTCTTCAGTTCGTTATTTTTGGACTGATTAAGGTGCTCCACATTAGAACCTAAATATTTTGAAATGTTTCGATACATTTGGTATTAGATCGTAGATATCTAGAAAACTGCAATATTAATATTCGCGATGAAGATTTATAATTTTTAAAATGTGCAATTATTCAAGAAATACCCATGCATGATGCCAATCACTTTGTTAACTGTTGTATGTTTAGCAGAACTGTATTCGTAGTGAAACTGTTTAGCATAATATTTTGTTAGTACCCCCATAAAAGTGTAACCTCTGCATACGAAAGGGGAACGATACAATCTAGGTGGCTTTTAATAGTTCATTTGGAACTGGTAGTAAACCACCTAACCCCACTTTTAATGTCGTACACTGTTCCTCTTGGCGCTAATACAGTTCCTAATACACAATATACATACTGTCCTTTGTAAAAAATTTATATTATATATGTTACTGCAAATGTATTAGTTACACTTTTGCATACAACAGTATTTTTTACTTTACTACACAATGTGTTATAAATAAGCTCTGCTTAGTATTTAATAAAAATATTTATTGTCAACGAGTTATTTAAATTATTAGTATACAGGTATATTAAATTATGGTGCAATTGGAAATTAGGACGTTAATTATTGCACTGATAAGATAGAATAAAGCCTGTTACATTATGGGCGACAACCAACTGCATTTCATATTCAACCTGATTACCAAGAAAGAAAAAAGGCCTGTTTGGACCATTGAAAATGATTTATTATTGATTGCTAATGGTTGATATTGGAAATTTACTACAAATAAGTTTTTAAATAACCACTGTAACTAAGGGTTAAGATTTAAAGTAATATATAAAACAAAACAAACAAAAAATTGTATATGTAATTCATATATTTAATAATTTAGGAAAACATAAAAAATATAGCAGCAGGTTTATATTAAAAATAGACTAGTTTAGACTGATCAGAAACGTCATAAAATTAACTGGAAATATATAAATAAGTATCAGCATAAATACGGGTTGACCGCTAGACTCCAATATACGCGATATCCGCTCGCCCTTACAAAACATTCAGTTCTTAGGAATTGATATGTTTTTATTTTTATGTTTCATATCCATCCATAAATTAATAATTAACCTAAGATTTGGAAACCTACTTTAAGGCAGTTCATCAAAGATTATTTTCTTATGTTTTACAATTCGTAAACTTTATTCTGAAACTAAATTAGTCGTATTTTCCATGTTGTAATAAATATAAAACAATTATATTCTTCAAGTATTTTTGCATAGTTAAATAGTAAGAGGTTTGTTTACCGTGCAGAAGTTTATTTGTTATGGCGCCAAGCGCTCAGCCGAGAGACGACCAGAATGATAAGTTTAGAGATTTATAGCAGTGTTTTCTATCACGATCTACGAGCACCATTTTTGTAGCTTTACACTCGAAGAACATGCCTTCGTTATTTCTTACATATTGCCTTATATTCTGTATAAAATATAATATATTTTATATATTGTTATTACGTAACATACACACATATAGCTTTTTTATATAAATAATGATGGCACAAAAATCTGTATTATTTCCTTATACTTTTATTTTACTTAGCTAAGATTAGTTTTCAAATCAAATAATTATTTTAGAGTAGTAATTAATTAAATTAATTTCAATATTTTTGCAAACTAAACAGTTTGATTACTAAAACATGTATATTTGTACTATAATATTGATTACAAAAAAATTTAAAATCGTTATTATAATAAAGATATACATAATTGTATTAACATATATACTATACTTGTAGAAAGTACATTCCAAGAAAAATTATACATTTAGAAACCTTAGTAGTGTATAAATAATCTGTATAATTATAAAAACAGAATAAGTCCCAATGAAAAGTCTTCAGCCTAAAAGTGGTAATTGTAAACAAACTCTCATCAGTTTACACGTGGTATCCAACTAAATAAACGTGCAATACTTAATTAAGATACTCTATCATATTATAAATATTAAATATGTTTTCTCTGGTCAAATAAAAGAAAAAAGTTGGAAAAGTTATTTACATTACAGTAACAAGAAAAAATGGAGAATAGATATAAAATAATATATTAGGTAACGTATATAATTTTATATAACCAACATTACCATTATATTCAGATTTTCTCTAAGTTGATTTATTTATTATGCCAGTAAATTTTCCAAGCTATTCAATTTTTGCTAAGAAAGTAACACAGCAAAAGTGAATAAAGTAAACACTGCCTTCATCATCTCGCCTTATTGTGCTGCTTGTGAGTCCTCTATAAATTAAAAAAAAAAATATCGTCTTCTGTCTTTCTCTACTGTCTCTTCCCCCTAACTGCAAAGATAAATCCTTCTGCCTTTAATTCTATGGGTGAAGTAAGCGTATCATCCAGCAACAATGTGGTGTAAACGGGTACTTCCCTCATTGCCTAACATTAGTATAATGCTAGGGATGTCCCCTATAAATTAGAAAATAAAATTGTCTCCTGGCTTTCGCTACTATGTATTTTTAACCAATAAAAATAAATATACTTATATATAAAATAAAATAAAAAATAATACTCTAACTTATAAATCTATCTATATCAATAAATCATATTCTTTTAGTTTTAGGGATTGATTTAGGTTATTTTCTAACTACATAGTGCTAAAAGTTACACAAGTCAACATTCCCTTCAACTCCTTACGGTTTTTTCTTCAGACATATTCATTAAATAATAACATTGCATTAGATAAGTACATTAAACAGATACATCTGCTCCTGCCTACATACATGAGTCCTTATCACTGATGTAAATAAAGTTGTTCATTACATAAAATTTTATAAAACATGTGCGGTAATAAAACGAAAAAGTTAATTCTGATCATAATGATTTCTATCTACTACACTTAATATTGTAATTGAAAACAATTAAACTATGAATATAAATAATAGTATTACATTTCTGAATGGATAAGGAGAGAAAAGTAAACAAACGTATTTTATTAAATTGGGATTAATTTACTTTACACAATTCGGCAGTTTATAATTTTGTAATATGAAAATATTTGATTGTTATGTTAAATTTATAATAAAATCGATATTATACTCGTAAATCGTTCAAATAATTGCCTCTCCTTTATTCCCAGAGTATTTTTGAAATGTTTCGTATTTGAGCTATATGTATTGGTGACTATCTTAAATTTATTATTTTTCTTTAACAGAGCATAACTAATAATTGCTGTTACTAATAACTAATAAAATAATTGCTGTTACATAAATAAAACTATTAGGTATATGAACGTTTCTCAGTGTATTTTTAACCTTTGAAACAAACTAGGCTTATACTTATACATGTACTGCAAAGCTAGATAAGTACATATTGTCTAAAGTCTAATTTATAACTGACAACGGCTGGGCAAATTAAAGTGTGTAATTACAAACTTCTTTCTGCCGGGGTGGGTGTTATTCACTCGAAAAATTACAGTTTATATTTCCACTTGGTGAACTCAGGTCGTATACAGTACATAACGTGATAGTAAATTATTTAACCATGTGGACTCACAAAGTGACTGATAATGTTTGCAAGAAAAGTATTTTAGAAATAGTTTATAATTTTTTGAAATAAAAAACCTATGCTAGAGGTATCCTAACCAAACGTAAATAAAAAGAGCGTAATCCGTATCCAATGTAATGAGCGGTAATTGCAGTAGAGATCACTAGTTAGTATAGAAATACGGCAAATTCTATCCTTTATTTCTGATACTGGAATTTCATTTATTGCTGATAACCAACCCAAAGGTAGCGCTGAAAACTTTACTTGGATTAAATTTAAATGTTAATTTTAAGAGTATAAACGACATGCCTTGCTCCATAGTTAGTTTTTCGATGGTACTTGAAATCATTCGTCGCCTACAAAAAACCAATGATCAATGCTGACAACTTTATTTTACGAAGGATTCAATTAAAATATTCATTTTAAGAGTCTATATGAAATACCTGGCGCTTTATTAAGTTTATTTTATGGTATTTCAATTTAATTTATTGCTAGTAAACAACGGAGGAACAGCACTGAAAATTCATTTCACAATTGAGCTAATTAAATATGTTTAGTTCAAAATTGTGTGCGAAATACCTGGAGTCATATTGAATTTATTTTACTCGCTTCCCGTGACACTTGACTTGACATTAATATGCATGAAACATTTCAGCGATCCAATATAACTAGATTACTAGCACAACAGCTGCACCTGACCTTTTGTTCTATAAATTATATTTCCAAATACAATAAAAGCATTAAAAATATTTGCAAAGTTTAATAGCTACTAGGTAAATTATAATAAGTAGCATGCAATATAATATTGGATAAATTTAAGATTATTTTGATAAATATGCAATGATAAATATCGATACTTTACTAGATAAGTACTTAATTATGTGTAGCAATGTAGTGGTAGAAAATTTATGCAATTAAAAAAAAATAATTCTGCACTAAGTAAGTACTTAATATCAAATAGCAATACTGAACAACAAAATATTGAACAATATACACATTGTTAAAATTCACGGCCTCGTTTGAAGAATCACGTTAACAATATTTACACCTAATCTATAGTAAAATAAACGGCTGGGAAGTGTTGCTGATTGTTTTACTCAGGTTGTATTTTAAAAACCAGTTTATCGATATATTTTGTGAGATTGTGAACACGTAAATGTTTGTAAAATTTAAGGGAGATTATTAAAACATCGCAATGAAACCGTTTCCAAAAACATGTGCCAAAATGTACTGATTTTTTCTTTATGCTTTTAGGGATTACAATAATATGTGACACAATACCCAGTGTTAGCAAGTGAACTATAAGAACACATACCTGAAAGTTTTCTATGATTTATTAATTAATTTGGAAATTCATTTGTTCTGGAATTCTATAATAGGACAATTACTATAATTTGTATATAATTTTCTGATTACGTAACTTTAATATTTTTGAAAAATAATATATATTTTGCATTTAATTTACTTTTAAATTAAACTAATTACAAGTAATAATTTTGTTATGTTTTACTAATTCGTGTTCAAATAATATATTTCAATAATTATGTATATCGTTTGAGCGTGTAACTGTTATAAAAACGTATAATTGGCAAAGAAGAAAGTAATGTGGTTCCTTGCATTGATTTGTTTTTCAATTTCTAAATAATAAGTCTTCTGTAAATCGCTACTGTCAATTTTACAGACATACAGCCCAACATTTTTGGATAGAATGAAGTTTTATCTCAGTCTCTGAACATTATTTTCGACAGGACAGGAGTGCGTCACATCGCGAGTCACGATCGCTGAGTTTGGATGCAATAATTCAAGTCTATAGCTCATTTCATTGTCAAGATATCCTGTAGAAAGACATACAGAGAGCAACATTTACATATTTTGGCAGACCAAAGAGAAACTGATTCAACCTACTGATAGTGATATGCTTCAAATAAGCTCATCCAAATTCCGGCATTGGCCATCTGCCATCATAAATCTCAATTTTTTATATTTCGTAATGATCTGTCAAGCTTAATGTAATGTATACATACAAATATTTCTAAAAACATATCTTACTGTATTATAAATTAAGATTATTTGCTCTTTTTCTTGGGGTTTACAGAACTGTATAATAAAAGTCTACATAACATGTCATCAAAAGTTGATGTTGGTGTAGATAGGTCATAAGTGCTAATATATCACGAGTTTAAAATGTCATTTGATAGTTCAAAGTCTTTTAAATATTTATTTATTGTGGGATTTTCCCGTGGCTATTGCTGTTACCCATCAGTCTAATGTAAAAACTAATTATGTATATTATGTGATGAGTTGTTCTAAACTTATAACATAAAATATCACGTGACTTGTGTTCTATGCAAAATTTAATCTCGATGAAGTAACTAAAATTAGTTCAATTTAAGAAATATTTGTTATGCTTAAATGCAAACAGTAAGGCATTACAGGGTAATAGTAAAAATTAAAGCATTTATAAAATATTCAACCTTTAGTTTAAATCTAAATGCAGACTTTCAATCATGCATACTAACGAAACAGGTGATTTATATTTATTTCATACCATATTACGGTGGATCTTAAACATGATTGCTTAAAAAAAGTGCAATCTTGACAAAGTTATTCTGGGCAAACTACAGCGAGTGCAATTTTCGTAACAAGAAAACGTGTCACTGAGGTAAACAGGAGGGCTCTGGCCACATTTAGAATGCAGAGTTAATCTTATCCTCCATGTCGTAGCGAGCGTGGATAGAAGAACAAGTTTGGGGGATTTGCAATGTAATATACAGCACATACATAGCCTGCATATTATATACAAGGCATAAGTAACCCTACATTTTCTCTCACTTAGAAATGGAATCATGTCTCTTACATGGACATATTTATTATAAAAGGGTTTCTTGCAAATTTATGAAACCTTCACTATTTTATTATTATACAGCAAATTATGTAAATTGAAAGTCAGATATGGGGATGTTTTCTTTACAACAACGTAAAATGTTATACCTAGTTACATACATTATGAATTTTATAAAGCCTTTGACCGTTAAAAATACATTTTTATCTAATATGTATTTAGCACGGTCCAAAATTCTACCAATAATTAGTTGTGATTGGATAGAATAAATAAGTAATTTAAAATTCTGCAATTTTTAACTCTCAAATTTAGATTGCTGAACTCGGTAACCTGTTGGACCAAAGTCCTACAATCAGAATAAACTATAAGCACAATCGGTTAGCCAGAGCGAGCGCCCAGTCACGTGAACACACTCCCCTTATTACATTATTCACTACAATGTTCCAAGGAAAGGATGTTTTATTGAAACGGTATATATATGACGTAGTCGGTCCGGTTATTTTCTGGAGTCTACATAGTATGTGCTAACTACAACAAAGAATTGATAGCAACAATAGTGTTTAACCCTTACCACGCGTATTACGGGAAATCTAGCGTATTAATAAAAATTAATTGAGAGCAAGCTACATGATAGTTCATTCTTACTCATGGAACGTTTATAATATTAATGAATTATAAACTTATTACATCGTATACATGATGATATTATTGTGTTAACAAAAAGTGTCGTAAACGTTGCAAATATTAAGAAAAGTCAGAGTTCAAATTTATGGTTCATTAAACTAAATGGGTTTTAGTTCGTTACTGCCACCAACTATAGTTACATATTATATTAATATAGTGCCATTGTCATTGCTATTTCTGTAGATTGTGTAGCACGTGTCAATGCGGTTATTCGATCAGTGGTTAACACTTCGGTCTATATTTACAGTAAGTAAATTGTCATAACTGTGTTTGAGGACACATTTGGGACTAAATCTATTACAGATTGCCTACAGATATTTCATTCATTACATAAACTTACAAGAGTTTGTGAGCTAGCTATTGCTTTTTTAATATTTTGTAATCTTGTATTGAATAGACAATGTAAAGAGTATTTCACGCTAACCCGTGCGGAATGTTTAGCGGGTGAACTGTTAAAATAAAGAACAATTTTTAAAATATTTTCATGTTTTACTTAATTAGAGTGTTCCAAAAACCAAGTTCTTAGTATACCAAGATTTAAAATAATCTTTGTATACGGAGTTTAAATGTAAAATTTAAATTATTTTTTAAAATTAATAATTAAAAAATAGTGACTAAAACATGTAGAAATGTTTTATTTCTCAAAATTTCTAAACGAACGAGGATATTATTGAACATAATTACATAATTTTTAATGGACAACCATCTTTTAACAATATCATACAGAGTAATATTTTGTAATAGATCATTTATTAGATCAAAAAGTATATACTTGACTTATGTTAATATTTTACCATTTACAGTAAAAGTTGAATTTTAAATTTCCCTTCCACATGGTGGATAATTTAGTATGTTTGTTTTTCAAGCAATATTATAAGACTCATGAAAAAACTATCAAATGTGCAACTTACTTTTTAAGATTAATGAAAGTGTTAATCTCGTCTCCAAACTTTTGATACGATAGAAAGTTTTATTTACAGTATGTGATATATAAATAAAAACATGTTTAATCAGATTAAATGATACAAGAATGATGACTTTTGTGGTCTCAATATTTTTTTTAACCTTTTTGGATGGAAAAATGGGTTACAAAATGGGTTATGTTTTTTTATAGAATACACGTCGCTTTAACTTTTCAGGCAGGCTTTATATTTATAAACTCTCTTCCGATATATTTTACATGTGTCAAGTGCCCCTGGTATTCAAGTCTGGCCTGAAACTCTTTTTGGGTTCTCATGCGTTTTACTGCGTTGGCAAGTTCTTTGAATTAATGAATTGGCGAGAGACCGCCAATTAGCAGGATGGAGTAGATATTAAAAGTATCAATTCCAATGAGAGAAGGTATGAATGAAAAAGTATATTTAAATAGTAGTATCCCAGTAATTTTCTAATGGAATAAAAGAAATTATCTATTATTATTACTGATAGAGCAAGATATTTTATGCAAAATTTTTAATTACATTATAATATAAAACAAGTTTATATTTTGTAAAACTAATTTTAAAAAGATAAAATTAGGCGAACAAATCTATTTTATAAATTTAAGGTTTATTGTTCAAATTACTTTTTGAACCCTTATCGATATCTTTATATTACAACTATGAAGAAATTTGTTTGAGGCGTCTCAAAAATATGTATAAGCCACTGTTATTTTTTTATGTATTTTTATAATATTTTGAATTAGTAGTATTTAGTAAGGGATATGGATAAGATAACTTGAAACTTGTTTTATAAATTCTATCTAAGGCACATATATCATTTATGTTTGCTGTTGATATTATAACTTTCAGGTTTGAAGTTGACATTATGTATTTCCCCACACTCAACACGGGAGTTGATTATCTCTGCAATTATAAACCAAATAATAATTTAATACAACAGAAGTGACAATACCATACATGTAGTGTCAGCAGGTGATAACACGATATATTTATCTGTTTATGACAGATATCGATCAACTTATAATGTAGAGCAATAATTTACCTTCATGGCAAAAACGATTAGTGTATAAAAACCTGAAGTATAATAGATTCAAAATCTAAATTTTAGCTTTAAATGTTCATTGTAATATTTTTATAATTCTTCTTAAGATCTCTACGTATAAAGTAGGTATTTTATCAGCAGATAAACAATCCTTTTCGTGATATAAACCAGTAGAATGTAATGTGTAAAATTTAAAGTATTTGAAAACGTATGGTAAGTTTAAATTTCATCATGAATGTAATTTTGAAAGAAATCGATTATTGTATATAACAATTCCAAACAACAGTAAAAAAATAAGGAATTCTATATTGTTTTTGGAGAGACAAATTAGCAAAATTCCTTTTATTATAAGAGTTTAAAATAAATTATTTAAACAACATTTACATGTGAATTGTAACCTTTGATTCAGTTATATCATCTTGAATTATGTATGAATACTTTTTAAATCAATTTTGACGTTTTATATTAAAGAGTATAAAATCAACATATTAAAGTATAAAATAAAGAGTTTTACAAACAATTTCATTATCGTTTAAGCACTAAGTAGTAGTTGGAAATGTAATACATAAACAGGTGATAATGATTAAAACACTAATGATATGAAAGCAACATATTTTAAAACAACAGTTCATTATCTTAAGTGTTTACAAAGAAACTTTTGTTAGGCTTGTTTGAAAAGTTGAACAGAAGTCACCCGAAGTGAAAGCACTTGAAGCTTGCTTATGTTTCAAACAATAAGCAATCTTCAAGTGTTCGTGGGGCGTTCCCTTGTTCTGAATATTCAATAATTTGGATCATACTTAGTCACGTATGAGTTGTAAGTTAAGTGACATATTGTTTGTTATAAGCGGATAGTATATGGAGTTAATGAGTTGTTAAGTTTTTTATTGTATTTAGTTGTATTTCTCATTCATGTTTTAGGTCTACTTGGTTATTTTCTGTACTATCAATTGCATTAAGATTTTTTGTGAAGCACCTTTATGTTACTGAGAGACGATTTAAAATGAATTCAGTTTTATTTTACATTGTAAGTTGTTCAGTTTTTACACCATTTCCATTACTCAAACTTTTAGAGTAATTTATGTGTTAACATAAAGTCAGTCTATCGCAATATATTCAATCTCAAAAGTTTACTCTTATGTTAGACCTATTAAGCGCTGTATGATGGTTTATATATACAAATACCACAGAATTGGTTTAGTTTCGCGTACTTTTGGCTCTGCTTGTCTATAATACAAGTAGTCGATTAAGCTTTGTTTTGTTAATACCTATTAAAGCATTCATATCAACCATACTCAAAGCATCTGTTATTTAAATTCAGTGTATAAGTATATTTAGATTTTCGTAAACTTAAATAATTATATATTTTAATTTAGGACGTCAGAATTGTATAATGCTATTGATAAGGTTTCCATTTAGCCTATTTATTTGTAAGAAGTTATAAGGACGTAAATGTCAAGTGTGATAAGATTGATCGATACTGACTCCACAAGACACCGGTCTCGGCATCAATTTGACTCGTAATCAATATGTAACTCTTTCTGCATATCCCATTTAACTTCCTATATTCCTTGATTGTTACCTTACCTCTACAACTCGTATAAACATTTATAGCAAATTATTGCTTTTACACATTTATTATTGTACAAATTTATTCTCAGTTACAAGAGTAAATAAAATAATAGTGTTAATACCATTGTATATGTTATACAAAATGCGCCCATTATTAAAACAAATATTAGTTTGAAAACATTTTGTGGGAACGAGTACATGTAAGACGCAAGCTGATACTTGTTATCAGATATTTTCAGATGATTTACTGACTTCTAGAAAAGTCTAGAACATTTATCATTATTTGTGAAGCTATCCTCGACTTAGCTCTTCGGGTTATAAACTTTGGTATTAGTAAACTTAAGATAATGTATAGCAACATTTCTATTAAGCTGGAAATTATTTCATTCTCTTGCCCTGTTTGGTTGGATTTTTCACTAGTAATAGGTTGGTTTGTCGTAGAATGATATATATATATATATTTATTTACTGCTTAGATATCTGGAGAAAATTCATGTAGTATTTTATAGTATTTTAAATCACTAATCGTAAGGACTAGCGTAGGGAATATTTACAGTCAAAATTATATTTTTTAAGGAAGTATGTAGAGGAATCTAAAAAACTTTTGTCTAAGTAAAATATGATATTGAAAAAAGTGAAGATTAAACATATTATTGACAAAATACAATATAATAGTGATATATATATAAAAAAACACTTTATGTTATGTTTTTTTTGATGGTGTTTAATAAACACAGTATGGAGTTTTTGTTGCGTAACGAGTAGTGAACATAAATAAAACACGTCATATTTTCTAGATATGTATGTAAGTTTAGAATGTGTCCACATAAATATAGAAAGAAATTAAAATAATGAGCAATTAGTAAAAAATGTGACCGTAATAATGTCACCTGAATTTAAAAATTTGCCACATTGAACTTTGGTAAAATTCCTGTCGTAAATATAACCAAGGCAATTACTTTTAGCCTTGGGATATTAAGATATAATATTGCATTAATGTGTATATTTTATAAGTTTAGTAGGCTATTCAATCATAAGGAGATCATAATTAATAATTCTATCATAATGCAATGGCGGTTTTTAATTTTATCGTTTCTAAAACGTCTGTAAATTGATTCATAGCCTTGATTATTATTCTGAATAAAATCGCTAAGTGATATAAGTGAATAAAATACGAGTAATTCTCAAGATATTATAATTTGGTAATATATTCAGTTCATGCATCGTATCGTAGCTGCAAATATAATACACGTTTTTTATATTCAAATGTATATATTATTAAACACATTATGCATTAAAATTAGCCAATAAGTTCTTGTGTATGTAGGAATTTGAATTTATTTTATAATTTATCAATATTCGTTAAAACACCAGGTATACAGTTTTTTTTATTTTATTTCCTATCACTAACATATATAATCTTATACCCTTAGAATATAACGGAAAGTGTTTATTTTTTAACAAACGTCATCCAGCGTAAAAGTTGCTATTACATTACGCAACCTTGTTTGAGCATAGGTACACATTGCAGCCAAATAGATTAAGCTAT
The DNA here is from genome assembly GCF_021130785.1 of Homalodisca vitripennis. NCBI lineage: Eukaryota > Metazoa > Arthropoda > Insecta > Hemiptera > Cicadellidae > Homalodisca > Homalodisca vitripennis. The sequence goes on from NC_060212.1 coordinate 53,012,270, forward strand.
ATTTTCACTGTGTTGTCTAAGCCACGACCACCCCACCACTCGGAGTTATAGATAGTTAAAACTTAGTTTAATAACACTATGTATATTTCAAAAGCATATACTAAAATATCGCAATGCTCATAATATGAGGTGGAAGTTCTATGACGAAAATAAGGGGTTCAATATTTAGGATTTTCATTTACAATGTTAGGCTGTAAGTTGATGCTGCGATTGTCTAAAATACTGATGCCACTAAAGTACCTGACAACGAGCTTTGTGTGCTTGTCAATACCGGAAAGGTGAACGGTGGTACCTATGAAGGAATCCAAGATTTACCAAGACCAGAAAAGGCACCACAGAGTATGACTGGCCACTGTACTGTTCTGCACGCCAGTTTAACAGGATCCAAGAGGCACCAAAAACCTAATGGCTGCACCAAACACCGTGGCATCGAATAAGCACCTCACCAACGGTACCGGCGGCCTGTGGTGACAAGGAAGAGGCTGCTACTGCCCTACACAGTTCCCATTTCAGACACTGTTACACGCCCACAAACGTAGGAAGCAAATACGTCCAGAACTCCAAGAGCTTGCCTGGATCCACGGTTCTTTATGCACTGATGTGAGATACGGTACTGATTGGGTTTTCAAACACTAATATAATTCCTAGGCTGAGTCAAGGAATATGGTACCTTACAGAAAAGAAGTTGAATTATTAAAAACATACACCGATTTATAGCAGGTTTTTGTTTGTTAATAATTTTTTAAACTAATACCTAGAGCACAAAACATAAGGCAGTAAGCCGGGTGGCTTAAGGAGCAACTATATGTGTTATTTTATGGAAATATAGTAGACGTAAGAATTAAACATGTAATTGTTGGAATGGTTACACTTCAGTTATGCAATAGATACTTTGTGCAATTCTGTGCAATAGTGAATTAAGATGGACCTCAAATATAACATATTCTGTTTATTTAAAAATGCGTAAAAATGTTTTTGACTTAATATTTTGTGTATAAAGGAAGAAATAGAAATAATGAAAATTTCGCTAATACGTTTCTAATATTATAACTTAATATAAATATTTTCCTATAGATCTAGCATTAAGAAACGATAAAATGAACTTTTGACCTCAATGGCAACAGAAGTACTATGAAAATTACAAGCAATAAATTTTAATACTCCTAATCGAAAATTAAATTAACGATGTTATTCCATAATTAAAACTGTGTATCATTATAAATTGAGTTTCGTATGAACAAAAAGTAAGAGTACGTATTTCCCTATATTCAATTATAAAACTGTAAGCTTCTGTTAAACCTTAGTGATATCAATCAAAACTAATCATTTTGATACTAATTCAATTGGTGAATGAATATCGCTTAATCCAATTATAATTCCTTTTGGATCTCTTTAATCAGTGCAATGTTGATAATTTGTGACCACAGTTTCCCATTGACGGGCTTTTGGACGGATTTTATCTTTATTTTTGGCATTTAAATTCCTTTTCACAGCTTTAAATACGTACTGATCGTTGCCTTGATGTAACTGATAAAGTAGTATTTTAATTGGTTCTCACTATTATAGTCAACGAACGTACAAAAAAGTAGCATGCAATGATTTCTATTTATGTTGTATATTACATTTAATATTCGTGCAATAAAAACATACAAATATATTTTGAAAACGAAATACATAATAACTAACTATGGGAAGACTAATCCAAAAACACTAAACAGTAAATGTGCATGTATGACAATGAAAATGTAATCTTTCTTGTAGGAAAGCTTAATCCAATTTGAATATTGAATTTAGCTCCAGTTCACCTACCTTTTTATTGCTGTCTCTGGTATCAGCCTTGACTCCTGGAATCTGGACTCATGTTCCTCTGAAGAGATCAAAGAAGCTCAAAACGTACCTTTACACCGTTTCGACATATCAGACCCCTAAGAATAGTTGAAGTGGCAGACTCTTTGCCTCATTAGGTGCACAATTAAGTACACTATCATGTTCTGGACTCGATCTCTAAGCACGGAGGAGCAACCGAGTTATCTACACATAACGTAGCTGTGGTAGGAAAGGTTTAATTCAATTTGAATGTTGATTTTAGCTCCAGTTCCACATCCTTTGTATGGCTGCGTCTGGTATCTGACGCTGTCTAATACTTGACTCCTGGATCTGGAGTCGTGTTCGTAGTGGCAGACTCATTGTCTCAGTAGTAGCTAAATTTAACATTCAAATCAAATTCACTCTTTCTTTCATAGCTACGTTACCTAGTAACATTCTCAACTTGAGCAAAGAGAAGAATATTAAAACATCTAGAACAGGACCTACATTTTAAAAGTTTTAAACTTTAAACTAACGTAATTTTTCAAAGGTTGAACCCGTTGAGTTCGGGTTTGAAGATTTATAATTACTACACTGAGTAATTATCTACGAAAGAGCCATGAATAATGGCATTTTCACAGTAAATCTCCATTATTTTTTACACCATGTGTTCAGAGAATATGGGTGGTTAACGCTGGGATAAATGCATTATTTCAGAGTATTTGAATTAAACTTTCAATATTTATATTTAAAGAAGAACTTATATTTTGTCAGTACCCCGATAAAAGTGTAACCTCTGCATACGAAAGGGGAGCAATGCTATCTGGTTTGCTTTTAATAGCTAATTTGGATGTGGTAGTAAACCACCGCTTGCCACTTTTAATGTCGTACACTGTTCCTCTTGGCGCTAATACAGTTCCTAATACACAATATACATACTGTCCTTTGTAAAACATTTATATTATATAGGTTACTGCAAATGTATTAGTAAAACTTTTTGATGCCTATATATTTAATTTAACTTTACAACATAATGTTTTATAAGCTCTGTTTAATATTTATTAAAAATATGTTTTGCCAGTGGTTGGGTAAGTTATTATTTTATGACTCTTTTTTAAACAGTCATAATTTGATTAAATTCAGATTATTAAAATTAAATATTTAGTATGTGCTTAAAATATTTTGTAAACCAGTATTTTTGTAAATTATATAAGCCATGATTGTAGTGTCTAAATATTGAGGTTTGACATTATTATGTTGTTCCAGATTCAATGTGACACAAACAAACCTAGTCTCGTGGCTCGTGAATTTGTGCAAATACAGAAAAAAATCACAATTTTGTTGCCCTAGATTTACTCCAACACAAACAAGACCAGCCTCGTGACTCGTGACCTTGTACAAATACAGTACTGTTGTCTCAGATTTCACTGTAACACAAACAATCCTAGCTTCGTGGCTCGTGACTTAGTACAGATACAATATTGCAATTCTGTTGTTCCAAATTCAATGTGACTCAACAAGCCCAGCATCGCGGATTGGGACTTTGTACTAATACAATATGACTATTCTGTTGTCCCAGATCCACTGTAACACAAACAAGCCCAGCTTCGTGGCTCGTGACTTTGTACAGATACAATATTACAACTCCGTTGCCCCAAATTCAATGTGACTCAACAAGCCCAGCATTGTGGTTCGAGACTTTATACTAATACAATACTAAATTTCTGAGGTTCCAGATGCACTGTAACAAAAACAAACACAGTTTCGTTGCTAATGGCTTCGTACCAAATAGAATATTACAATTCTAAACTTGATCCTATACGATTACCAATGTTCCAGAGTTTCAGTATATATCCTCTATTATTAATTTTTAATTCCATAATAAATTTAAAAAAAGATTTTAAATTTTTATAAAATCAATTTTTATGCAATCTCTGTTACATTTTTTTAGTCCTTATAGTCATTCCTTCGCTTAAATGTTTATGACTGAATAAACATAATGTGTATGACTATACCATGTTTAAAATTAAAGTAGATCCATGGAATCATTAGGTTATCCTTCTCTTTTTAAAAAGATAATCTGTAGTCTTATTCAAGGCTAATGCGTTATTTGAAATAATAGAATCAAAAATGTTTAAAATCTGTGTTTTATTATATTTATTGCCATATTTTAAATGAGAAATAAAGATACTTTGAACATCAATTCAAACAAGGTTTTTATTAAGCACACCGACAGCAGTCACAAAAGATGCATCTTTTTGATAACAGAAGTTTCTCGTGTAACAGAAGTTAAAGCCACCAACAAATTCTTGAAGGATAAGTTTATGTTTATAAGCCATAGTATTCATGATATAGGACTGTAATACAGGTACGTGTGATGAGGTTTTTATGAGGAAAGACCTACTCTGCCAACAGAAGAGTTCACTTTAAGAAGACTGAGTCCAAAGTGCCAATCGTTGAAAAGTCTAGAGACTTATGACTTTGGATCCGAGTAAGAGCGTATGTTCAAATTCTGTCTGCCACCATTACACTTTTTATCAGTACCGTCGACCTTGGATTGTATCGACTTTCTTCATTGGATTGATTTACCCACAGGCTCACTATCCATGATGACGGATAAAATAAGGCTAAAGGGGGTACAATCTATCAAGCTTAGAGACATAAGTTGAAGAATTAATCAAAATATAGAGAAAAAATTTTTCTAGTGACTAATATTACGTGTATTTACGAATAGAAAAATTTAGATGAGTATTATTCAAGTAAAACAAATATTGAATTCGGGTTGTCCTCTAGACTCGACATCTATAGTATCCGCTGGCCCGTTAAAAAAAATTCCCTACTAAAGTATTTATATGTTTTTATTTTTACGTTTTTAATCCATCCATAAATTATTAATCAAACTAACATTTTTTAAGAAACCTACTTGAAGGGAATTCACAAAAGATTATTTTCTTATGTTTTAAAATTTGTAAACTTTATTCTGAAACTAAACAAGTAGTATATTTCATGTTGTAATAAACATAATACAAATTACATTCTTTAAATGTTTTTGTATAGTTAAATAGTAAGAGATTTGTTTACCATACAGAAGTTTATTTGTTAAACGCCAAGCGCTCAGCCGAGAGACGACCAGAATGATACGTTTGGAGATTTATAGTAGTGTTTTCTATCAATATCTACGAGCACCATTTTTTTAGCTTTACGCTCGAAGAGTATACCTTCAGTATTTCTTACATATTGCCTAAAATTATGTATAAAATAAAATATTTATATATTGCTATTACAAAAGTTACTTATATACCTTTACACATAAATATTAACGCCACAACAATATGTATTATTTCCTCATACTATTGTTTTAACATTTGATATATTGTTTATAGTTCAAATATTTATTTAAGAGTGGTAATTAAATTAATGTGGTTGAATTGTATGTTATTTTTGTCACGAAACAGTTATATTATTGAAACATGTACAGTATATTTGTACTATAATATACGTTACAATGAAACATTTAAAATCGTTATTATAATAAAAATATAAATAATTGTATAGAAATTTATACTCAACTTGTAGGAAGTACATTGCATAAAAAATTATGCACTCAAAAACATTGATACTAAAAACAATTTGTATAATTGTAAAAATAAAATAAGTCCAAACGAAAAGGCATCAGCCTAAGGTGGTAATTGTTAACAAGATATCAGTAGTTTACACTTGATAACCAACTAAGTAAACGTGCAATACTTAACTAAAATACTGTATCATAGTTTAATTACTAAATAAATTTCTTCGGTTATAAATACCATACATAGAAAAATTATTTACATTAAATTAACAGAAAAGAGGTTGAGAATAGATTGAAAATACCATCTCAAGTAACGCATATCATATAATATCAAAAATATTATGATATTTAAATTTTCACTAAGTTGTTATGTTTGTTGTGCCAGTAAAGTTTCCAAGCTGTTCAATTTTTATGAATAAAATAACACAACAAAATAAAAAAAGCCTTCACCGTCTGGCCTTATTGAGCTGCTTGAGAAGTCCTCTATAAATTACAAAACCATCGTCTTCTGTCTTTCTGTACTGTCTCCACCCCTAACTAGATACACTTTGGGTGAAGTATCAAAGGACACTTTGTACTTTAAACGTAACAATTTGAAACATTCTCTTCATCGTCTCGCCTTATTGTGCCCCTTTAGAAGTACTCTATAAATTACAAAGAATCATCGCCTTCTGTCTTTCTCTACTGTCTCTTTCCCGCTAGCTGCAACGATAAATCCTTCTTCCTATAATTCTATGGGTGAAGTCAGCGAATCATCCAGATACATTGTGCTGTAAACGTGTCAATTTTAAACACTCCCTTTATTGTCTAACATTTGTATGCTTCTGTGGATGTCCCCCCATAAGTTACAAAATAACATTGTCTCCTGGCTTTCGCAACTGTGTATTTGTAACTCATAATACTTATAATATTCTAGCATAAATCTAACTTTATCAATAAATCATATTTTATTTCATTTTAAGGGTAGATTTGGTTATTTCCCACCTACATAGTGCGAGAAATTTATACAATTTAACATTGCTTCAACTCATTATTGTCGTGTCCTTATGCATATTCATCAAATAAATCCATTCCATTAGATTAAATACATTACAAAGATACATCTTCTCCTCTCTTTCTCACGTCTATTTCTGCTGTGAGGTGAGTACTTATCCCTGAACTTGAATAAAGTTGTTTAGAACATAAAATATTATAAAGCAAGTGTAGTTATAAAACGAAAAAAAATATTCTGATCGTATTGTTTTATATTTCTTATACTTATACTCTTACTTCTATGAACCTAATATTGCAATTCAAGACAATTAAAATATGAATATCTATAACGGTATTATATCTCAGAACGGATAAGTGGAGAAAAGTAAACGAACATATTTTATTAAATTGGAATTGATATGTGTTACACAATTCGCATCTTCAAATTTTTAATGGGCATATATTTGAATTTTTATGTTAAATTTACTATAATATTGATATTATAAATTCTTCAAGTGGTCCTCCCTTTTTTCCAGAGTACTTTTGAAATGTTATATAAATGCAATAACGGCCATGTTGATTTTATTACTTTTCGTCAAAGATATAATGTTATTTTATAAATAACACTATTAGGTCTATGTACTTTTGTCGGTATACTTAGACTATTGAAACAAACTAAGCTTATAATTATATTGCAATGCCTAGTAAGTACATATTGTCTTAAGACTAATTTATAAATGACAACGGCAGGGAAAATTAAACTGTGTAATTACAAACTTATTTCTACCAGGGTGGGTGTTATTCACTCGTGAAATTGTCATTTACATTTCCACTTGGTAAACTCCAGTAGTTTTGGTATATACCGCATTATAGTAAAGTATGTAAACATGTGGACTCAGTTAGATAGGTCACAAAGTGACTGATAATTTTTGTAATAAAACTATTAAAGTAGTAGTTTATCATTGTAGGAAATAAAAAACCAATCCCAGAGGTATCTTAACCAAAACTTATATAAACAGAGCTTATATAAACATCCCTAAAAAGTACATAAACACCCCTATCTAATGCAATGAGAGGTGCTAGCATTAGCGATCACTAGTTAGTATAGAAATACGGCAAAGTTTATCCTTTATTTCTGATATTGGAATTTCATTTATTGATGATAACCAATCCAGTGGCAGTGCGGAAAAATAAACACTATGGATTTAATTAAAATGTTCAATTTCGGTGTGTTCAAAAAGTATCGCGAATTTTGAATTTTCGTGGGTTACGTATATTTGAATTTCGATTTTTTAGTGGCGTTATGTTGGTACATATGTATCTCACTTATGTTGACAATTTCGGCCATTTTGAATGTTCAGTTAATTGTTGACAGCTGCTTTGCTCAAAAGTGTTTTGGTTCGTCTTCGATTTTTACCTATTTAAAAAAAATGGAACAAAGAACCTGTATCAAATTTTGTGTGGAAAACGAAATTAAGTGCGCGATACATTCAGAATGTTGAATATGGCATACGGAGAAGCGACTTTGGTTAAAAGCAACGGTTATCGGTGGTAGAAAATGTTTTCAGAAGGCCAAGAAGATGTGAACGAAGAAGAGCGAGCCGGACGCCCGAGCACTTCAACAACAGACGAAAAAATTGACGAAGTGAAGAAAATGGTATTGGATAATCGTCGAATCACCGTTAGAGAAATTGCCGAGGACCTAGGCATATCGAAAACATCGCATGAACATTGCTAATGAGGTGTTGGAATCTGTCTGCGACGACGGGAATTTGCTCCAGAGGATCGTAACTGGTGACGAATCGTGGGTTTATGGTTATGACGTGGAAACCAAAGCTCAATCGTCTCAATGGAAGCTGCCGTACGAACCAAGACCTAAAAAAGCACGCCAGTTCGGTCGAATGTGAAAGTTTAGCTCACATTTTTCTTCGATTGTAGGGGCGTGGTGCATCATGATTTCCGGCCTCAAGGTAGAACGGTGAATAAGGAATATTACCTGCAAGTATGCGCAATTTGCGCGAAACAATCAGCCAGAAACGCCCGAATTTGTGGAAAAACTAAAATTGGCTTTCGCACCAGGATAACGCCCCTGTTCACTCATCGCTGCTTGTACCCGACTTCTTGGCGAAAAACAACACACTAATGATTCCGCAACCACCGCGTTCCCCAGATCTGGGCCCCTGTGACTTTTTCTTGTTCCCGAAACTGAAGAGGCCCATGAAAGGACGACACTATGTCACGATTGACGAGATAGAGACGGCATCGAAGGAGGAGCTGAACAATATACAAAAAAAAAAAAAAATGATTTTATGAAGTGCTTCGAAGATTGGAAAAAACGTTGACACAAGTGTATAATATCCCAAGAGGATTACTTTTAAGGGGCCAAATAGATAGTTACGAATAAATAAATAATTTTTGAAAATACACAACATTCGCGATAATTTTTGAACATGGGTTGTATACGAAATGCCTGATGTCATAGTTAGTTACTCGATGGTACTTGATACCATTCATCGCCTATAAAAAACAGACGATCAGTGCTGAAACTTTAATTTTACCAAGGATTCCATAAAAATCTTCATTTAAGAGTCTATACGAAATACCTGGCGCCGTATTAATTTATTTCATTGTATTTCAGTTTCATTTATTGCTAGTAAACAACAGAGGAACAGAGCTGAAAATTCATTTTACAATTGAGCCAATTAAACATTCTTCGTTCAAGAATCTGTGTGAAATACCTGACGCCGTATTGAGTTTATTTCACTCGCTGCCCGTGACGCTTGACTTGACATTAATATGCATGAAACATTTCACTGATCCAATATAAGTGGATTTACAGCACAACAGCTGCACCTGACCCTTTGTTCCATAAATTAAGTATTTAAATTAAATAAAAGCATTCACAGTATTTGCTAAGTTAATTATCAGGTAAATTATAATACATTATTAATAACATAATACTTATGGTAATGTTTGATCAATGTAATATTGATTAAAATTTACAATTTTTTCGATTGCACACATTTATTACTCATCCCTACAACGACCCTTTCATTCAACTCTATCAAACATCGTGTTCTCTCGCGAAATAAATAAACAAAAGAGCATTGAAAACTTTTTTAGTAATTAATGTAGTGCCGGAATACGTAAGCAACACATTTATAAACCATGCACTAAGAGGAAGGTAAACCGGAGCTAACCTATAACTTAAAACGTTTCTTATCAACATTCCATGACATTTAATTATATAGCTACAACAATTCTAGGGCAATAAAAAACCTTATATATTAAGTTCAAAAAAACGTTGTGTTTTAGTGAAAGAACTTATAATGTAACGATAGAGCTCCTTTGATAATGTTTAAACTGTAGTTGGCATATTTCATTTATATTTAATTTCAGTCCTTATGATTTCAAGATTCCAAAGTTAAGTAACATTGTGACTAGTTATAGGCTTAGGTTTTGCTCTTGTAGTAACATTCCAAATAGCTATTTCCTCTATTTATCATTCCTAATGAAAACTACACTTTTGTCTGGTTTTTTTGCTTTGACATTTAATTTATAATGCTACTCATTGTGCTCGTTACTTCGTTAAATTTCGTCTTTAGCGAAAAATGTTAAAGTATAATGCAAGCAGCTGTTACACGTTTCCAAAAGTACCAATTCAAGTACCTTTGCAACACGTTCAGAATTAATTTTCTATATATAAATTAATAAATTTAATTTTAGATCAATGATAAAATAAAAATTAGTTCAAAGTAAACAAGATGAGAGTCCAGTCTTACTCCTGGAACGTCCATAATATTATAGAATTATAGACGTATTACATAGGATTCCTGTTATTGTGTTGAAAAAATGCGTCGTAACTTCAGAATATTGAGACACGTCAGAGTTTCAATTTGTAATTCATTAAACTAACTGGTTTGGAATTCGTTACTTCCACTACCTATAGATGTATAGTTAGACAATGGTATTGCCATTTCTATTTGTAGCACATAAGTTGACTGGTAATTTTGTATTTAAAAGTACAAGATTCTATAAACTGCGTAGGACGTGTGATTAGAGTTATTAAATCAGTTTTTAACACTTTTTTCCTGTATTAACAGCAAGTAAATTGTCTTAGTTTTAATATTCTGCCTTTATTAAAGGGTATTATTTGGGAATATAAATACAATTTTTTTTCTTGTAACCAAGTAATTTAATGTTTTTTAGTAAATTAAGTTTTAGAAAAATTGAATAGATGTGGAAATGAATTAGTATAATACAAGTCGTATATTTACTTGAATCAATAATCGATCGAGTGAATCCGTTCACCGAGGAGGAGATGGAAGTTGCAAAGAAAAGCCTGAAAGTTTGTTTACTTTCGCCAATTGTTATAGGGAATGTTTCGGTGGCGCCGCTAGGTCTATATGGTTCAGACAAACTTTACAACTGTGTTTGAAGACAATTTTATATTCAATCTATGAGAGATTACTAGAGATGTTTTATTCATTCCATAATTTTATAAATACCTTATTGAAATACAAATTGTTTCACCCAATCCGTGTGGTATGTTTAGTAGACGAACTGGTATACTTAACCTGCTTTAAAATATTTCCCACTAAACAATCTCGATAAAATAAAGAATATACTTTTCAGATATGAAAATAAAAATTTTTTAACAAACAATGCATCGCTTAGCAAACAATTTTTGAAGTTGGGAAAAACAAGAGCATGTCCAAACGATGCTGCTGAGAGAGCTAGGATGTTTTAAAAATTTTCTGTATTACTTTTTGAACGATAGGTTTATAAAGTATTGAGAAGGTCCAATGCGTATATCACCTGCCGAGGAATGTCCTCTTGCGCCCGTGATACGTGTGAAATTATAATCCTGAAATAAAATTCCGATAACACCATTTTGGTCGTTGCAACTTAGAACTACATTGATAACGTAATCAATGTTACATGATGAACGTAATGTTTCTCTTTTGAACCCAGACTATGTGTATTGCTCGGTTTTCAAGTAAAATAATATTCATGGCCACAGTAACACTTTCAAGAAACGATCGGTCACTAAATCGATAAATTTAACAGGTATTACCATGCAAAAAACATAGTGTGTCTGTGATAAATCAATTTTTAGTGTGTTACACTATTTTTACTTCTAAAGATATCGGAGTATTTTCCTGTTAAATAATAAGTCAGCGTATTGCAAAGATTTCCATTGAATAAATAAACGCTTATTGAAGACCTTTTACAGGTTATGTAATCGTTTATGCATACGAATACAACAGAGCTGGTTAATTTCACTTACTTGGTGCACTGCTCTTAGATGTAATAGTAGACTAAGCTTTTGTTGAGAGTTCTTAATGTGTTATATATTGGTCTTAAAGAAAGCATTTGTTATTCTAATTAAAATTATTAGTATATAACAAAAATCATAAACGTTATTGAATTATTCTTCAATTTAAAACTGGATAATTGTAGGCATGCTAATTTAAAGTTTTTATAAATTTTGCACATTTATTTGCATGATTTTATATGGGTGGCAATATTTTATAAGTGTGATAAAAGAGACTAATTTCACAAGACACTGGTTTCAATATAAGTTTGAGAGGTAATATATATACCCTGCTACATATTTAATTAACTGCTAATATTAATTTATTGGTGATCGTTACTCTACCTCTACTTCATAATAAGATCGTCTAATTGTAGGATAATATTATAGCAAATCCAAGTATTTTAAAATTGTTTTTATTATTAATTTACTCACAGAAACAAGACATAATCGAAACTATTTGTAAAATAAAAGTTAAATATAATTTTTTTCAAGCCCATGTTATTTAATAAACCAAATTTGAAAGCCTATGAACGTATAAACCTCCCTCTATGACAAGAGGGTAACAAAGATTCTAAGTATTGTTAAAGAACAAGTTTAATGTTTATTATTGTATTATTGATTTAGTGAAATAACTGATACTTTTGGTTATGATATAGCCTACTACAATATCATACAATACTCATGTCACAAAAAGAGTAGAGAAACAGGTTTATGTACAGTGTTTGTAAAGCGATTGTTCTTTGTAGAAAAGCAATAATGTGGAATGAAGCGTGGTGACATAGATCTTCTTAACGTGCTTTGGACGATTTAACCGTGTAAACGTCAATACATTTTAAAAGTTTTACTTTTTACCAACGTTCTTCCACCAAATTTACAACTTCCCTTAGCAGTCGAGTTGAGGATGAAAGTAACTCAAGAGATACCAGTTAAATTGACTACTGGATTTTTACTTTTTTGAAAAAAGAGGAATAGACCAACCGATGACTGACTATATACTGTTAATCGGATAACTATCAAGGGCATACTTAAAGGAACTGGAGATAATAGTTTTGGCTAACTCAGCAAATGTAATTTCATTATTCTAACGGTCGCTAACATGTCAATAATCCGATGAATAATGCAGTTTCTGTAAATGTAACTGTTTGGTTTTAACGTTATTTCTGAACTATTTCTAATTTCAGAACTGTTTAGCACAGATAGAATTACGTGTGTAAATAGACTGATTCTTTTTAAGGTTTAAAAGATAAGAACTTTTTAAATCATTATTTAATTATTTAGAAAAAACCGATTAGACGGGTTAAAAAAAACAAATAATTACACAAGTCCACTCTAAAAAATTATAATCAGAACTAATTCGTTAACCAGTTGCTAGTAGTTACTTAACTTCAGGAGCATTGTAGTGAAAGATGAAACCAGAAGAGCAATAAATTAGCATTAGAAATTCGTATACATTTGCTCCATAAAAACTGCGCAAACTTTAAAAATATTTTTTTGACAGTTAACAAATAATGAAACATAGTCTTGAACTAATAAAACGAAAAAGCTGCGTTTAGTATATAACATTTCTCACCTACATACAGGCAAAATATTGTATATAACTTACTAAATCACTACATACCTAATTACCTTATCATTGCATTCTACATAATAGAGAATTGTATTGAAGGTTATATGGTAGTTTTTTGTGTGTAAAATTTCTACTATTGGTTTTAAATTTTTAAAAGAAGCGCATTTTACATACAACTTTTTCATTTTCCCCACCTGCAAACCATTGGTAAAGATAAAACTACCATTAGGTATGTACCCATAACTTATATACCATTGGTGTATATAAGTTAAAACTAAATTTTATTGTGAAAATAATAGTGGTGGAGATTTACAATGGATTATACAAATAATATTTCCTCTCCTGGGAAAAAACGCCTAATTCCAAAACTTACGTGTATATTATCAATTGGTGTACCTTTCGGGAATTACTTTCAAATTTTATTTTATTGACACACAGTAACTAAAAGAAATAGTTTTATTACAAAATAGAGTTATACCTTTATTAAGATTCTCCTTAAAACCTGTACTTTACTATGTACATAAAATAAAATAGTAGAACCCCTTTTTTATCGTTATAACAAATATTAATTAAACAGAACTAAATAGACATTTTTATAAAATATTGTGTAACTTTAAACTGTAATAGAATCCTCTTATACAATTACATTACATTTACAAGTTGGTCATTCCAGTTCAATGTTTTATAAGAATCTTTTGTTATATTTAAACTCTATATAATAATAATTAAAGATTTAATGTTACATTTTCTAAATTTTCAATGTATTTACATATCGACCAATATTTGTATACATTTAAAAGAGATTTAAAACGAAATATTTAATAGTGTTCCGTAAACCCTTACTAGTATTTGAAATATCGAACAATGTTTCAAGATGATAGATGCAAGATAACAGCCTTACCCAAAAAGGAACCAATATAAAATTACTTTTATTTTACGGACACATAATATAACTAACTGCTATTCGCCATAAAGATATTTTTCTTAACCCATTCTTCATCTGGTGTTAAAGGAAAACTTTTGGGCCTATAGTTATTTTACTAAATTTTTATTTTTATTGGGACTTAAAACTTGTAAAAGTCTTTGGAGTTTCAAAATAGATGGAACAAAATGGCCTGTAAGTGTAGGGTTTCAATTATATAAAGTTCCCATCTCATATATCCACAAAATTTAAATACAATAGAATAGAAACATTTTTATTTCCAAAAACATATACACAAAGATATTAGATTTATTTACATTTGATAAATATTAAATTACTCTTTTACTATATTTACTAAGTGGCGATAAAATAAAACAATTTAATTTTAAGTATAGTAGTTGGATAATATTATTTATATAATTTAAGTAAACTATTTATTACATATCAACATATATTATAAAATGGAAATTAGCCTACATGGGCAAGCAGCCTGTGCGTAGGCTAGAGTCGTACTAAAAAGGTGTATGTTGTCTAGATGTCGCAAAAAGTGTTACTGTTACGTGTCGGTGTGTTTTAAGGCATAAAATGTAGAAATTTAGTTGTGTGATGAAGGAGATAAGAGATAATATTGTCGTATTAGACAAAACCATCGTTAGAATTAAGACCACATACACAAGACCGTGATATGACGAGCGCCGGAGGATGAGAAGGGGTCAAGGTCAGGTTGGTCCCCAGTCTGAGTGAATGAAAGTCTCGGATCCTTGGACTCCAATTTGTAACAACAGTTCTGTTACATTATATTTAAATTTGATAATACTACCTGATTCAAATACATTTAAATGCTGAAATTTGTTACATATGTTTCCAAATAGAATATGTGAAATATAGTAAGAATTGGTTTTTTCAAAAGGATTTATCTAATCTAATTACATTAATACCAACATGTTCTGAACATCTTGTTTGGTAAAAGTGCACAATTTCTGGTAATATTGTATTAACATTTTTGTAGATGTGAATTAGTAAATTTGTTATATGTAAACAACAGAAAAAATGTTGGTGTTTTTGTTCTGGCCAGTAAATATTACTGAATTTTTTTAATTGTAATCTCTTACTAATTTAAATGTTTCTAAGTATACTCCATGTTATTATTTTATACTTAGGACCCAGGAGAATAGAATAAATAATACACGTCATTTTTATACACTAAGTGAAAGGGAATTAGACTATAAGCTATATCGCTTTAACATTTTGACATTTATTTCTAAGGTTATAATGATAAATACCTTGGTGCAAGAATGTCAATGGACCATATCGACCTTAAAACATAATATCTATACGGTAAAGAATTCTTTATAGTAAGTTTCGTACAAAATTATGAAATATACTCAGTTGCAAGATAAAAATCTACTTTTTTTAGCTATTTATAGAACTATGCTTACAAGTTAGAAGAATTGACTACCGTTACAAAAAAATCCTATGTATTTGGTAACGAAACGTGCCAAATATTAAAATAACCATTAGTCTAAAAACATGGTGTGGTAACGAGGATACGCAAGACGCGATATAATATCAGATGATTTACTGACTTCGACAAGTGTAGAACATTTATCAGTATTTATGAAGCTATTCTTGACTTGGTTCTGGAGAGTTATAAATTTCGGTATTAGTAGAATTAAGATAATTCATGGCACCATTTCCATTAAGCTGAGAAGGATTTGAGCCCTTAATCTGTTTGCTCGGAATTTTCAATAATACTCGGTCGGTTTCCCACGGAATGAAATTCAAATGTAATATTAGCTTAGTAATGTAGAGACAATTTACTTACTGTTTTTATTCCGTAAATATAACAACTAGCTTATGGATATTTATTGTGACACAAAACTTTCCTTCAGAAGAATGAAGTGGCAACTAAAAAACCTTCCACTAGTTAGTTATAAATTACAATATCGTACTGACAAAAATATTGAGGTAACAATGCATTTTAAAATTCGTCTATAAAAACTAATATAATATATATTAAATATTTGAGATGAAGTTATATAAGCAAATAAAGGGTTTTACATAAAAAAATTACTATTTTCAAATATATGTTATTAAGTTTGACAATAACATCAACATAAGTAAAAAATAATTAAACAAAATATCATTGAGAATGCCGCAGAAAATGTGCAGGGATAATTTCAGCTGATGTGAGAGATTTCAACATTCAACTTTGTTACAATTCGTGTGTTTAGAGAACATTAGGGCAATCTACTTTTAGCCTAGGGACGGTAGGATATAACATTGCATGGGTACGTATATTTTACGACCTTAAGCCTCAATTTTATAAATGTTTTGATAATTTTTCTATACAGTTTTAAATATTATTCTTGCAATGAGTAAAGCGATTCATAACAACACTATGTTTAGTAATCAATTTGGAACAGCTAAGTAATATAAGTAAATATCAACAAATACTTCTGTTATTATAACTCGGTAATATACTCGTATTTTATAAACGTTCAGTACAGTTGTTACATAAAAAAATTAAAATTGTTATACTAAATAGTAATAAAAATTTTCAATTTAA
This sequence comes from Homalodisca vitripennis, assembly GCF_021130785.1. Classification (NCBI taxonomy): domain Eukaryota; kingdom Metazoa; phylum Arthropoda; class Insecta; order Hemiptera; family Cicadellidae; genus Homalodisca; species Homalodisca vitripennis. The sequence continues at coordinate 53,028,994 of NC_060212.1, forward strand.
TTACAATGTACAATCTTAATATATATTATTAAATTATGGTAGTAAAATGTATGTACCGGTATTTTTCAATAAATTATCTTGCAAACAAGCTCTTGTTTTTGTAAGGCGTCTGGCCTTATTCTGTAATCTATTTAAGACTTTTAATACACCTTGCGTTCAGATCTTAATTTTATTTCTTAGCTATAACAGGGATAGATCTCTACCTTTAAAACGACCAGAATTTATTTTTAATTACACGTTATATAGCATAAGATTTGTTACGCCATTGACGCAGCCTTGTTTAATTACGCATACTTTTTGTCAAGAACACACTGCAGGCAGGAATTTATTATGGTATTTTTACAGTGAGTCTAAACCAAAATTCCTCCCACTCAGAATTTAAAATTAAAAGTTCGATCCATCCTAGATCCTAGAAAGACAGCATAAACACAAGTAAAATAATTGTCCTTTCCACCAGTTACTCATTGGAAAACAACATTAGGGAAAGAAAATATAAACTATAAATGTCTTAAAATGTTTATAAAATATATATTTGTCGTTAGATGTGTAAAAGAACAAATTTAAATAAGCAACGTGAGAGAAAATAAATGTTAACAAGGCTACTTGAGAAGCGATTTGATACGCTAACAAAGCGTGATAAATCCACATAACAAGAGTTATAACTCCACTGCAGCTTCAACGATGTAAGGGTGTGAAATGGTGGCGTATCCTTTGAAGCATGCGTCGACAATGTTTGGATTCCTATAGACACGTTTTGTAATCTCTAATTCAATTACAGATACAACAATTTCATAATTGTAAAAAACTTTGAAATAATATATAAATATATATATATATATATATATATATTATTAAATGGAATATTGGAACTTAGTAACCATTAATAATACCATTATTTAATCCGTAATCATATTCGTGGAGAAAAAGCGTAGTTAAAATGTGCATGCGGTCTGAAAAGTTTACGTACATAAACCAGAGACACTTCCTTAATGTGAATCGAATAAAATATTTATTTATCTGGACAATCCAGTACGTTACATTTTATTTTGTATTTATTAACTGGGTTAATGTTTTAAATTTTTCTTTGCGTTCCTTCATAAATTATAACTAAGGAATATTAGCAGATGAGACACACAATCGTGAATAATTCATAAACTATTATTTCATCTGAAACTTATATGATGTCCAATATGTAAAATTTTACAGCTTTGACTACATTTTGAACCTGATGATTCAAAGTAGACACTGAATTCATAAATGGTCTTCAACAAACTATTTGTTTTGGATCCCATGTGTTATGAGTATACTGGAGGAACATGGTATGCAGGAAACATATTTCCGACCGCAGGATTGAGTCGCATTAGCATTAAAGCCCATAGGTCAGATACTTTCGGGAGATAAATTTGACCGGAAGGTCATACATGTATTTCTGGAATGTTTTGTCCTAACTGTACACTTCTCTGATATTTGAAAATACAACATTTTATGCTGCAAGATATTTATCAGATTTTGTGTAAGAGATATGAATATATTATTATTGAACAGGCTTTGGGAATAAAAATAATGACTTTGAATGTGGGTGTGGATCCAGTGAAGCATATCTGAGACACAAAATGAAAAGCTTTTCGTTACTAACTGAAAATACTCTTCACTTTACTTTCTCTTAATACTTTCTCTTTTATATTGTAAATCAGCAGCCTTATTTCATATTGAATTCACTCAACATTATATCGTGGCTTACATCGTATACTATAATAAGAGTACCGTACCTAAGACGTGATGTCATTAGAAATACTTTTATATTATGCCAATTATTTCGTATTTTGCAATTTATAAACGTAATAACTATATAAACTTATGAACCTTTACTAATATTACATGAATATAGTTACATATACACGTGCAATGTATATTAATATAGTATGATTGATAGTCTTCCTATAGTATAGTCAGTTGTTTATGTAAACACATGAATTACGCAAGTGGCTTAATAAGAAGAAAAATGAAATTAGTTATGTGACCTGAAGCTGATAAAGGTAAAGAAGAATTAAAATTAGTACATTTTGTAATTATCCAAGAAAAAACTATGAATTATGTAATATTTACACAGTAAATCTTCATTACATCCTTACACGAAAAGTTAACAGATTATAAATGGTTATCGTCATTATAATTGCACATTTCTGAATCATGAATTCTTTTTCTGCTTTGTATTCTTGTTGGAAGTTTAGTATGTTTTAATGGAAAAGACATTTTTCATACTTGCACATTAAAGTTATTTATAAAAGCGCTTTCGCCAGTTAAGGCAACATCAGTTTGATATTATTAACTGAAAAACATATGTGTAAAATAGAAAAATAACATATGATAAAATTGAATAAAATTTAAAACCAACTGTAAAGACCAAAACTAATAAATTATAAAAGAAATATTTAGAAAAATATGGTTTAAAATTCATAATTTTGGAATGGATTTCTTTTTTCACTAATGGTATAAAAATATCACTGAAATTTACGTAAGGTTGGGATATACAATTATCTTTTAAAACTGTCATACATGCACTTTCAATTTTATTTCTTTTAGCCCAGGAAGATTTTTAAACACTACACTAGATGATTCAAAATTTATATGATGATTTTCCTTTACTGCATGTTCAACTAATTTACATTTTTCAATATTTTCTTTTTTATAATTATAAATATGTTCTTTTAGTCTAATTTCCACTGGTCTTGGCCGACGTTAAGACAATGTACGGAAGCAGAGCCACCGATGGCGATATGTATTACATTTCTATGACACTTAAATAGAAGCCAACAGTAATCGTAAAGCCTCACAATATAGAAGGGTATAATTCGGTGGTGTCTAACCTAATAAATATTGTCACAACATAAATTATTGCTTTCAAAACGGAGGTTATAGAAACGTAACTCACTCAAATGAGTATATTATTAGCGTATTGATTCTTTTCCGTAATTGTAAGAATTTTTAGATTCGTTTTTCCGTGATTTAAAGTATTCCGTCTTACTTTTGTTAATTTCTTTGTATATATAATTTGTATTTATGATATAACAGTAGGGCTGTATTCAATTACACAACTATAAACGTATTGAACAACACTTATAATTAATAATTCCACTAGAGATTTTAAACAAAAAGAACAACCTCTATTTGTCTAAGGTACACGTGTTTAGCAAATTCAACATCACTAGACTAAGTAAGAGATTTATGTATGGGGATTCCACACGTATATTTTTCATTAGTTTCTTAATTATCTATTTAAATTCATAATGTACATTATGAAATTTAAATATAAAACTATAAACGTTGTATTGCCTATAGTAAACACAATCAAAACATTAACAAAACTTCTTCGTCTCTATGATACCAATAATATTGATTAAAACTGTCGGTTTTTAGACCATTTTATAATTAAGAATGACGTTGTGTATCTTTGGAATATGAGTTTTGCATCAATATTTTTTATCATAATGATCGCAAAGCAGAACAGTATACTCCTTAAAATATAAAGTGTACAAGGGTAAGTCACAGGGTCGAAGATCATTACTTTCCGTAAACTTTGTAAAATGATTAAACTAATAAAAATGTATAGAATGCAAATTAATCAGTACAGGATTACAGGATAGCACCTCATCAATATAGTAAATATATGGGTTTCATTACAAAATAAAAGATTTTCGACATTCATCTTCAGCTAAATCGTGACTGCAAAGACAGAATATAACAACGCAGGCTAAAAAAGAGGAACACAAAATTCCTTTGAAAATATACTGTACCTCTACTAGCTACGCGAGTAATCTACTTGGTATTTCTATTCAATTTTATGTTCTATCTTGTTCTATCTGTTATTGTTGTTCCATCGTTTATGTTCTATCTTCTATTGCATTTTATATTAAAATCTATTCAATGGTTTGAATAGTTCTTTGTGCCCTCCCTTGCACTAAAAACTCTGGCAAGAATAATGAGAAGCAAAGGTGAATATTAATATTGACATGTAGGGAAAATGTCATATGTCAGTTAATTTAGTTTTATAACATTTCAGTCTCGTTTGCACTGAGATTGCTACGAGTTGTAATAAAAAATTCAGGATAATACAATAAAAATATACTTATATTTATAATATGACAGTTCTAACTCTTATGAAAACAAAGTGTGCAGTTGGTACAAAACAAAATACTAACTACTGCACAAACATTACGTAATTGTTGGATGCGGAGAGGGAATAGGAAAATAACAACCGCTCTCCTAAGGCCAATATACTTTGAATGAGTAAATATAAATAAATAAACATTAAGGAGAGTTAAGATCAAAGGCAGAGTCTACTTTAGGGATTCATTCATCATGCAAACATCCGTTACTGTTGAGCCACATAAAATGGAATGCAAAATGAATCTCATTACAAATAAAAGTGCAAATATCGCAACAGTTTAAATAAAATTTTTTTTTTGAACAGGTAATTTGGTTTTATCACGTTAATAAGCGTTAAAGACATTTGTGTTGAATATAATTTCTTGCACTTTGGGGAGCTATATTCTTATTTCAAATTGTCTTTTCATGTTTTGTGGGCCATTAACTGATACACTGAAACATAGGATATTCGTATGAAAGGTCCACATTTAATTAAGTAATCTATGAACATTTGTAATGGTTAATCTACAGTATAAACGAAATATAAAGGCTGTGCTCATACTAACAGACCTGTTGCCTGCTGTAGTGTTTTATTTCTTCGTAGTATAAAGTGTTTTTTTACAAATGTATTATCTTACACTAAGATTTTAATTCTGAATCGGAAAATGATATTATTCCAACTAAATATAACGTCATTTATATTTTTTTAGTACATTTCATATTACTTACAAAGAAGTTAAATAAGTGCAGTGGACTGCACCATAAACATGTGAGTTAAACACAAAATAACAAAGAAAATATCTTTAACACAAATTTGTTCCAAACCAATCAAACCTGGCCTCATATAAGAAGTGATCAAGTTTCATTAATGTTTTTAATTATTATTAAACATTTAGGGTCTTTCAGATACCAATTGTTACCAGATAAATGAGTTCCCTGTATAAATAGAAACGAACAAATATTTATTTTACTTATTCCAATTTATATTGCCAGGAAACACCTGATTAAAACCTTGGAGGTATTTGTAAATTTCATATTCAGTAATTGTGGAAATAACGATGGGTTTTGTTAGAAACTAAAATTGATAACATTTTTCACTATTGCAAAAACTTGTACCTTCCCTTACAACCTACACTATATCCAGACTCATTTAACAATTTAACTTCCAAAACTTTACAAATTATAAATAAAGAGTCTACTAAAAGCTTCAGCACTACACGTAAACATTACCTTCATATTATCAATTCTGTAGCTTAAATATCTCGTAATTTTCAGTAACACCGTTTTATATATCAAGGGTTATGTTGAAGGTGTCTCAACAATATGTAAACAGTTTGTATATGTAATACAATAAGAAATAATGACTGGTACAAGTTTATTTACTCATGTCTAATGTTACTAATGTCAAGTGTGTAACCAAATGTTATTTGCATGAAACCATTTTATTATACATACTAACCTATATACGTGCTTGGGTATTGTCGTGAAACACTAGAGACGCACAATTATCAAACTCATGTTTATAATTAACTCCTATAATTAACTTCTTAATAAAAATGTTTTTTCTTGTTATACTTGTCAAGAAAGTATGATCAGTTAAAGTATATCTAACGTGTACACTAACATAAAAGAAGCATTTACTTTATTATATGGTTCATCAATATTTGTAGTATTTATTTATAGCATTCGAAGTTTCAATATCGTAAACTCAAATCAGTCTACTGCACAATACGATTGCTCTGGGTGTTTCTGATTATAAAATGTATACACTTGTCATGTGTTTATGCTCGATAAATGTAAGTATGTAACAAAATATATTATTGGATTAAAAGAGAAGAAGGAGGAATGAAATTACTTTGAAAAAATTATGGTTGCCTGTAAAGTCGGTTTTACGGGCGAAGATTTTACGTGACAACGTCTTTTTCTCTGGAGAATATTTATTGATATGCATATTATTAAATTGCACAATAGGAACAAGGAATTGAATGAAAATAAGAATTGCACAAATTTTAACTATAGAAATATATTTTGTTTACTAAAACATTGTACATAATTTGAAATTAATTAAAATTTGTTATTGTAAATGGTAAAGTTGAATAAAACATTTACTAAAATTGGAATTTGAAATTCTTGCTAAACACAGTTAAATTCTAACTCCGCGCGTGGTGATTGGTCGTTTAGTTCGTTTGTTTGATCGCACTGTTATGACAGGTTAGAGGTTATAATTTGTTATTTTAAATGTTTGACTAGCAATACGCGCTGTTTCTTCTCAATCGACTGAATTACGATTGATTGCAGAGTGATTTAAACTAATAATTTACTTAACACTATCAACATTTGTCAATAGTATGACATAACCTATAAACTCAGTTTTCTCAACTTTTGTGTCAATCTAACAATTAATCAATCAATCATAGTTTACGATAATGAAATATCAGTGTACAATTATTTACCTTTATTGTTGTAGTTGTTGTAAATGACGAATCTAAGCACTCCACATTTTCACGAATAAACATAGTTATCTGCTTTATCCCGTGCGGCGGACCCACAGTTATCTGCTTTATCCCGTGCGGATCCCGTGCGGCGGACCCACTGGACGGGCATCGTAACGTTACCGGGCGTTACACTTTTTCATGAGTGACTCCGAGCCGCAACCTAATTTAAGACGTTGTCACGTCAAAAAAAAAGAGATTGAGTGGTTAAAAGTGATAAGTTTTGTTTTGTATATAACAAAATGAAGGTTTCTTCATTAAGGCTTCAAATTTAGTCTCTGTATAGCAAGGCCTCCTATCTATCTCTTCAGATGGATCCATTTTAATTTTATACAAACAAACTTTTGAACTCTACTTACTTGTTTTCTTAACAAAGTTATTGAACTGAAATTGTCAACAATAATTTACATTAAATTTAGTTTCTGGTCCTTGATGAAAAAACATTAATTAATGTTTGAACGCTATATAACGTTATTTATTTACTTATTAAATAGTAAATTGATACTCAAATATCCTATAAATGTGGCTGGCGTCGTAACTAGCATTACAAAATAAACTTCTTGAGATATTTTGACTTTTTCTATGGAGAGGCAACTTCAGTTAATAGATGTTAAAACGAAACTGCCAATACTCTGCAGCCGTCTGTACAGGCGAGTTAAAGGGCGAAGTTTTCTTGCGAGTGGCTGATGATTAGCCAACCCCAGACCAGCTATGATCAGTAAGGCTTGCGTACTATTTAATGCCAGCTTTCAGAATGCTTCACAGTATCTTCTTTATTGGATTAATTTTCATACTTGATTATTGCTATCGTTTATCCTAAGTTTATCGTATCAATAAAAAGTGATTACTACTCTTTGATTAGCAAAAATTTAATAGACAATCCTCGGTAAAAAGACCAAGTGAATGTATTACATAGTTTACCGGTACATTGATATCCCTAGAGAGGGTAGAAATAAACTTTGTGGCATTGCAACAGTTCTGGAGCTAGACAGTGAAAAATTGATTTATTTTCAGTTTAAATAAATATAAGTTGTAATATGTTACCAATACCTTTCTCTTTTACCGAACATAATCCATAACGAAAGAAAAGACACTTATTTCCGATCTAAATATTCTAAGAAATTAATGTATTATTTATTTGTAGGTATTTTATTTTTTCACGCTACTATATTACTCTACAGTATTTTGGAGTAACAATTAACAAATTTCTCTCTTTAAAAAGCAACATTAACAACAACGCGGTTGAAGTAATAACTAGAACAGACCTCACAATGACGCAACATGGAACGCTAATTAACAAGTTTTTATGCATATATCTTTAGTCCTTACTATACAGATACACGTACTTCACTGCACAGTACTGCACCATGCGAGAGACATTAATTTGCAACTACATGGTGTTATGAAAACAAACAGCGGTTCTTTACAGCCAACTACACTACTATGGTTTCTTGTACTCTGTAATATACTTCGTACCTATCGTAAGACTCAAGGAAGCTAATTCTATTATACATAGAATATAATATCTGTACTACATTTACTTATCGTGCAAAGCTGTAGATACAGGACAGGATACGCAGCTTTTGAACACCACCTCTCAAGTATGCCCAAGTCTCAGCTTCACAAATGTTTTATGCTAAAGAAACTTGTATATGTGAAAGGGGTATGATTGATGAAAAAGATATATTGGTGTTCAATCCTATATTATATTAAGATGGAAAGGATCTAAATCTCATATTCTGATCTGGAACATATCTATACTGAGGTGGGTACATGTAGCTTTTTTTGTTTTTAAAGGTTAAATAGTTAACGAGTATTTTAATTTTAACATTTAACCAAGCTTAAGACGAGGCAAATAAATTTAGTATTAAAATTTCCCCAGAAAATGGAATATATTTAAATTTCTTTATACTCTACTCAATTTCTAGAAAGATGGAGTAGATTATATAAATTATATTGTGAAGCATTTTTTTTCGCTTACAGGATTTGACCAGGTTCTGTTACTGATAGGTATCGTGCTTGTTTGTTATAAGTTTAGCGTTATCACTGTTTACTCTAGCTTTTACTTGTTAATAAACTTATATATAAAATGTTTGGAATGACTTTGATTACTCATCAATTATGGTTAGAAAAATACGTAGTTTCACCTTGGGGCAACTGAAAATGTAACATTCACTGACTATGAAGTCAAACACTGTTTAATGAGTCTTGTCATACATAACTGTGTGGCGCAAAACATAAACAATGGTTAAAAGAGATACTAAAAATTAATAAATTTTAATAACAAGTAATTGAAAATATTTCACCATAAAACAAACCAATAATAAAAGCAATTAATAAAGTTTTTGTATTGAATAAAATGTAAAAGAGGTTTCTGCAGTTTCAAGTCAAGTTCTTGAAGTTTCCTGTTAACAATAATGAGTATTGTCATTCGTCTACATTGGTTAAAAGAAGTGTACTTGTGAAGTTATAACAACCTAACAGGCTAACTTATTATTATTATATTTACAATTTCTCAAGTGTGCAATAAAAGCGTACATAGTGAAGGGTAACTGCACTACTATACTATACTGCTTGTTGTTTTACAGTTCCTTGTTCAATAAGGTAATGATATTTTAATTGTAGTTTGGAATGAAAATCGAAGTTACAATGGCATACCTATTAAAGCTATTGTAAGGAAATTCATATCAGGAGTGGTCTGGTGTTTAGACCACTCTCAACTGTTTAGAGAGGTGTTTAGACTGTGCTCAACTGTTTAGAGATTTCTTGCTCTTGTAGTTCTATATAATGTAGTATCTAGTTATATCTCTTTCTAACAGAGGTGATTTGTTTTCTTATCACTTTTGTTGCAAATAGACTTTAAAGTACAATGAATTAAATGTTTTAAAATAAAATAGTCCATACTTTTGTCATGAAAAAAACACAATATCCCCACATTGTATAAAGTAAAAATATGGTTATCAGAGGTCTGGCTCGTAGGAAGTTTTAATTGGACCTCATTAGATGCACTCAGAGTGAGAAAATTAGTTTGTTAATCACCGCGGATGCTAGCGCAAACTTAATTATAATGCGCTGTTGATTATTTTGAACGTCCCACACGGTTTAGTATTTTGTCCAATACTGACTGTTCTTATATTTTGTCAATGCCCATATTTAAGTTTTGAGTTTGGACTTCTACTTTCAATTAATTATATTATTAACAATAATTAGAGTTAGATATTTTCCCCGAGAAACAATACATATACCTATATTTAATTTTGGAATTAGGAATTAGAATTCAAAACTATTCACTTTTTAAAATTTTTACGAATAGAAATATAGTTTATCGTACACTAAAAACTATAATACATATAAATAATACTGACATATTTCAATACTTATATTATGCTAGTTGTCATTCATATGTAAAGATGATACGTGTTACAGTAAAGGTTATGCTTCCCAATCAATATTCGCTATAACATACTATTTCTTAAGCCCAGTCTAGGAAATATATCAGTATTTGTTTACCTAATTAGTATCGTATACCTCACCATTAAGAATTGGATAGGATGTCCCCACGACAACTTATTTTGAAAACAAATTTTCTTTCTAATATAAGTATTATTACCATAAAATTTATGTTATTCCTTCACCCTATACACCAAACCAAATTAAAATATTAGTTTAATCAATTAAAAGTACGGTCGTGCTCTCAAATCAAAGTGTTTAAAAGACCACAGTTGTTTAGATTTAACAGGCTCTTTCAAATAATATTTCGCAACTTGGAAACCAAGGTGGGATCTTTAAACTGCTTCAGAGACCTGTGAGCAGTTAGGATTTACATGTCATTAAATATATATATATATATATATATATATATATATATATATATATTATGTTATGAACTCCACATTATAGGGCTATCTTTATGTTAGAATAATAAATTGTAAACTAAAACCCTTTTAAATTTTTTTTATTTCAGACAACGTGTTTCGGTATAAAACCATCTTCAGTGTGAACATTAACCTCTAACTAAATAATAAACTAAATAAGAACCCATTGCCAACCCATCTTCATGTTTTTAAAAGTCCTTTTTGTATTGAAAATAATTTTGATTAACAGTAGATTTTGTCAATGATAAGATGTCGTCAATTATTTTCAATACAAAAAGGACTTTTGCAAACAAGAAGATGGGTTGGCAATGGGTTTTCCTCTTTCAGGCCTTCTTGCAAATATATACATGCAACATTTAGAAAACAACAAAATAATGAGTGGTACTAATCCATTTAAAGATCAAATAATTTACTGGTTTAGATATGTTGATGACATCTTATGTCTTTTCAAAGGAGATGAGAAGCAAGCAGATCAGTTTTTAACATTCCTCAATTCTATATCCCCAACAATAAGGTTTTCAAAAGAAATCCAAAAAGTCAAAATTAACTTTCTTGATATATGCATTTCTAATCTTAATGGAAACCACTCATTTTAAATTTATAGAAAAACAACCCAAACAGATCTCCTAATACCATCATCCTCTAACCAACCATGGAAACACAAATTAGCAGCATTTCACTCAATGATTAACAGAATGTTAAATATACCAATGAGTGATGAAAATAAAACTAAAGAAATGAAAATCATAAAGTATCTAGCTGTCAAAAATGGATATCAACACCTTATTGTAGACAAAATGATTCAGAAGAAAACAAGAAAAATCAATAAAACCAACACAATACGGCCTAATCCTAATAATAATGAAATTCAGAAATATATATGTGTGCCTTTCAATACTAAAATAAACAAAGCTGTTTGAAAAACCTTTCAAAATTCAAAATTTTTCCATCAGTTACCAAACAAGAAATAATACGTATAAACTAACTCAAAACAAAGTAAACCAAAAAGATGATAAACAAGATTTATACAAACAATGTGGAGTATACAAAATTAACTGTAGTGACTGTGAAAGCTATTATATTGGACAAACTGGCAGAAATTTTAATAAAAGGTTTAAAGAACATATACAAGCTTTGAACATAAAAATATTGAAAAGAACTTGGAAATTTTGGACATTGAAAGGAAAGGAGAAAAATTAAACACGAAAGAAGAACTACATATTTATCTAAATTATAACAAAGATCCTCACAACATATTAAATAACAATTTAAAAAAATAAAACAAATCCTATCTTTGAAAAAATGTTAAACACAGAATACTAATCAAAATTACAACTGTGTCATATAAATTGAACATCTGTTTAAATAGTCGACAGGTGTATATTTGTTTGTTTTGTTTATTATTTAGTTAGAGGTTAATGTTCACACTGAAAATGGTTTATACCGAAACACGTGTCTGAAATAAAAAAATTTAAGAGGGTTTAAATTTACAATTTATTATTCTAATATATATATATATATATATATATATATATATATATATATATATATATATATATGATTTTTAAACCCCGATTTCCACTTTTTTATTTTATTTAAAACAGTTTTGTTACCTATACACGTATTTTGCCTGCTTGTTTGAACGAGCAAACGACTAATATGTAATGAAATTAATTCCAAAACCTACTATCCTTGATAATAATCCTATACATATAACATTTTATTTACTGTCTAAGATTCTTCTTGTGAAAAAAGTCACGTACACTGATTTCCAGTGACAAATTTCTATAGAAGCTTGATTTTGATAAACATGCCTCTTTTGTTGCCTACGTGTTGAATATTATAGATCCACTTTATTAAATAAATATTCAAGCTTGAACATTAAATATGCTCTCACACACATACACTAACAAAAATATATACATGTAGCTAACGCTTTTATATATAGTGTCATGTTTTTCAACAGTGACATCATATAACCTTCTGGCACGTCCCACTGATCCAAACAGTTATCAATTATAAATTTTACAACCCTCAGCTTCGGTCCTTGTACATTTTTATAGTCTAATATATCACGTCTTACTTTTTAACTGTAAAGATATTACAGTGCTGTTTTGAGAGGCAAAACTAAGTAGCAGAGTTATGTTTATAAATGATTTTCAAAGCATTATTGTCCATAACCGATCTTACATGAAACTTGAAATTGTGCCACTTATTGGGCTGATATAAATAGATGTAGCTGAAACTGTTAGCTTCAATTGTATCAAATTTGTACTTTGGAAGTCTGCAGACGTCAAGATGTTTTGATACCGTTTCCGATCACTACAAGTACATCTGCTTCTTCATCTTCACAAATACAAATCATTTGGATTTTAACCACTTATTTGGTGGGTAATTGATAATTTTAGTGAAGAAGTCGTATTGTGTACCAACCGTCAATTTACTCCGTCGACTAAAGGCTGCATACCTAAAATAGATTATACGTGTGTGCAACTGGTGGACCGCTGACGGCCTCCGCACATGTAATATGCTGTTGTCTGGGAGTCGACTCTCCCGGGGCAGCAGCGGGCACACCACTAATATCAAAGTAAACTAAAATGACCTTAAATAAACCATTTTTTAAAACTTTTTTCTTAATCTTGGGATGAAGGGAAACTCAACGTTAGCGTCGGAAATATATTTCAAGCGAACCAGAAGTCTTCATACAGGTTTGAACTGTAGGTTGTATAAAGGCATCTGTGTATAAGTATTGTTTTTCACACGTTAAATTATATGTAGCATGCTCTCGAGTGGGAAAACCATTCAGTTAGTTCATGTGAGCTAAACATTGGCTGGCAAAATATATTTTAGAACCCATTGGGTTAAGTAATTTGTTGTAATTAGTAATATTATCATATGTATCATATATGATAATTATCTATACAGCATAAATTATATTAAAGAGAGAATATAAATATTTAATATTAGGACATTGTTATATTCTGTCATCGTTTAAAATACTCCATGCTTCTTCCACTCATACACCATATTCGTATATACTAATAAGAATTTATACGACAAAACAACGTTTGCTAGGTCTGCTAGTAATTTATATAAAGCAGTGCCGAAAGCGAAGACCTTTCTTATCGGTTGAAGATAAGATCAACGGGTGGCAGACGTATCCACTCTATATGGCAAATCCACTTATTTTACTAGTTTTTCCAACTTTATAGTTTTTAACATACGAGAGTGATAAGCACCAATATTTTAAAACTGTTTTGATATTTTGGCTGATATTAGTAGCTTAGGAGTTGTAGAAATAACGTACACGGTGGCTACTTGTGTACTTTTATTAAACTATCTTATGCTATCTCAAAAAATGACAAATTTCTTACACAATATATATGATAACATATACCAAGTGCTGGGTGTGGTAAGAAAATTCAATATAGCCCACTCAGTGTGTCATGCATGTGACACTAGAACGACGGCTTTTCAATATAAACATACTTTTCGAGAGTACTACATTACATTAACATAAAATTCATTCGTAAACATTTATATTTATAATTTTTTCATCGTCGAATGACGTGAAATATTGTCAGTACAAATATTTAGTTATATATTTAATCAATTATTAACTGAGCTTCGAGTAAAAACATTTACAGTGTTTATTTACGTTGGACCATAAAAAGAGAAGAAGATAATTTTCTCAAGTTAATCAAATAAATTAAACTTCGATATTATCAGTAAAATTTTGATTACATCCTGTAATATTGTAATTAGCGTTAGAAAACTAGTAGCAATCATTACCTACAATATTTATCAATTCGGAGTTTCCTCATTTCATACCTTCTTTGTAGTCAATTAACGTATATTTTATTACAATAAAAGTAGCAGTATCTTCTATTAGTTGCATGCAATGTCGCTTAATCGGATGTACTTCGCACATTGGTCCCTTTGTCCTGATTTCACACCCGAGCTCTACAGTTAATTGCCAACCGGCCCATCAAAAGGACATTACTCTCTAATTCTGTGTTCACACACCAACAGCTTAATCGTTATCTAATACATGGCATGATATTAACCTATTTGTACAGGAACTACATACTTTTTTCGTGTGTGTAAACAACACAGGGTACCTGGACATTTTATAGTATATAAAGTAAATAACAAGTATTGCCAATGCAAACATTAGGGGTCGAGATCCGAGAAATGTTTAAAATCGTAATGTTGCCAAGAAATGTATGTATTTCAAATACGAGTATGTTGATACATGACCGAGAATGTAATTTTGAGATACTTTCACCTTGATAACAATCACTCTTATAACTAAAACAATTTGTGATGCAATTTTTCAGTGATCCAATGAATGCACCACCATAGAAAAATCGTATATGAATTTTTAGAGCATTCGTTTTCAATATAATAATTAATATAATTGTTCTATTTTTGTATAGGACAGTCAAATTCGAAGTTAAATCCCCATTAGAAGCGATTTTATACAATAGGGAATAGAGATAATTATATAGGCCTATAATTATTTTAAATAACGATGTCAAAGTTAATCAACAAATATTATTGAAATTATTTATAAACTTTTTCGGCAGTTGAGTTTAAAGCAAAGCTATTTGAAACTCTTAGATAGTTCAGTTTATTACCAGGCTAGAATATAACCAGCCAGTCCACATAAAACAAATTAAGTGTTCTTAGATGAAGTAAGTAATTATTTTAGTTCACTTCTCAAAAGATTTGGTGTCTAAGTTACTATCTATGTAAAATTGCGATCTCGGCCCTGGCCTCGGGTAGGTTTATTACACGGCCAGTGGCGTTGGGTTGAGGGTCTTTTTATCCTGACACCTCTACTTGCGGCCATGGGTTGGTTTCACACATACCTCGGACTGCAGCTTCGGTTTGGTTTAGCACACCCTGAGCCATCGCATACCTTTTAGGGGGAATAGTTAATGTACATATACGCACACGCCCGCGCGCGTACTTTACTAAAGGTGAGGTATGCCTATAACTATAAACTCTAGACCTCTAGCCCAAAAAAACGATCCCTGAGGCTTACTTTATACACGGAGAAATATTTCATCATGTAGGGTCACTGGTGGCGTTATACAAATATATTGGGAAATTAACACACCACTCAACAAGTTACGTAACTCTTCATTTTAAAAGGAAAGAGAAGTAAGTTAATGTTACTGTATATACAAAAAATAGTTCTAAAATCGACTTGCACTACAGTATAAATCTTTACTTCGGAAATTATACACCCCCTTTAACGTAATGCAGTAAAACGATACTTTCCTAACAGAACAGTCTAAAACAGCTAAAGTTGAAATAAAACTTACCTAAAATATCTTACTGAGTAATGATCTTAATACTGACTTTATAACGTAAAACATAAAATCCACGTATCATGGAAATCAAAAAAAATATTTAGTAAATAATACTTATAAAAACAAGTTGCACACCGATGCTCGCTACTTTTCTTTTTTGTGGTGAAGACCAAACCGCTACCTTGGTGATGTTAATAGGGTCTAAAATAAATACACCCTTTCTGAAGATGATACGAACGATTACAGATGAAATGTACGTGAGATAATTTAAAGGCCCTTGTTTTCTCTTCCGAACCAATTATTAGTAACCCTAGAACCAGTTGAAGCTTGTCACGAACAAAATTTTCATATCGCAAAAGATCAGATTCTTCGACCTACACTCTATCTGTGCATTACTTTTCCCTATATCTTATAGCTTTGTTACAATAACGTTTTTAAATTACTTGAGTATTAAAGGACTTTTACTGATATCAAAGAGTATCCCCATACTTGAATTAGTACTACTGTGCTGTATGTTGACTATGTATGGATTAGTCAGCATAAAAACGCATAGATGGATGTGGACGAAATCCTACAGAGTAGGGTAACACGGAGAGAAAAGAAAGAAGGATTAGCTGCGCATGCGCGGCCCTGTCTATACCACTTGTAGCGGGAAGATTTAATATATTATTCACGCTCCATTTGGGACTGTTCCATTGAATAATGGTTCTGTAAATCATATCTGCAGCCGAAGCGATTATATTTTAAACTGATCTGATATTGACATAAAATTATAGCAGGCAAAGTGTTATTTATAAACTTGTTTTAAATCTTTTAATTTTTAAAGTAATATTTAATAAAAATAGATTAAATACATTTAATCTATGATAACTATGTGTATTATGTTTATCCTGTTTATGTGATTCAATGAATATATAAACCTTGGTTTTAATTTTCGCATCTTTCCTTCTATAAGTTGCAATTAATAGTGTGATATCATTATTCTTTATTTTCTACATTTTGGGTTGTAGCTAAAGAACGTTATACTTGATTTTTGTATAAACAGCCGTAACATAATAAACTTGCATGCAATACTTGTTTTTATGAAGTTTCTAACGTGTATACACAAGAAAGTAGGCTAACGTTAATAATCTTAAACTACGGATATAACAAACCATTGTAATGAAATTTTTTAAAGAAAAACAAACCTTGAAGAACGATAGTGTCTAATACAATAAAAACGTGATTTGCTCACTATTATCGTATTGCCTCCACAAAAGTCTTAATTAATTAGATCTCAGTTTCTAACAAATAAGTATATCGATTTAACCCTGTGATTTGGGGGGGGAGTTAACCCTGTATGACAATACAACCCAAACTTTGAAGTTAACTCTAATATGAAACGTGACAATGACAATAATAATAACAAGTGCTTTGGCTTGCGACAATTTCGTAACTTTATCCAACGAACTTCACTCTCTCGTAACTATTGACTACTTAGGTCATATCTGAGCCTTTAATGGCAGTGATGTGAAGCAGCCGATAGTATCAGTAAAATACAACGCTAATGGCAGTATTATATGTATATTGTAAGGTTAAAATATAGCAGGTTATAAGAAAATTTATTTTTGTTATAAATACAACTCACTCATTAAATTTATATCGTATTATACTGTATGCCCCATAGCTGAACGATAATATTTCAAGTGGTGATAGATTGGTTAATGTTTGATAAAATAATTTCTCATGTGATTCTCCGTGTGTACGAAAACTAAGTTATATTTATGTAGTAAAAATACCCAAAAGATGATTTGTCCAGTTATTTGGATCCCAGAAGTTCACATATCGTGTTGAAACTTTAGGATAGTAATTAAATGAGAATAATTCTTTCTTTATTGCTCGTGCGCATGGTTAGAAAACCAGTTTGTACTTTTCGGAAAGTAAATTTTACTCAAAACCAGCATAATTTGGGTGAAATGTGTTTTTCCTTTGATTAATATTCGGTATAGTGCGGTATATATATGGAGAATGAGCGCGCGCGTGTGTGTACAGTATAATTTAATATTAAGTGTCACATTGAGGTTATAACCTCTTCGAACAGTATTGTCAATGTTATGCAAACTGAACACTGTAAGGGGCACAAACATGTAATATAAGTCAATATAAGTTATGTACAAAAGTGTGTAATATCCCACCTAAAGCAATTATAACTCTGAAGAATCAATGGCATCGTCTTACCTATAAATTTTAATGCATATCTACAAATGAAATTATTAATTTCACATTATTATTTTTTTAAATAAGGCCAAATCAAAATATCCATTAAAATCTAAATATTATATCCTGGGATATAAACTAACAAATTCTGATAGATTTAAAAAATGAAATAGACGGGCATTATTTATGCTATTCAGTTATAAAATGTAAAATGAATAATCATCCACTCAGATAAGCAATAAAGTGAGGTGATTAAGTAAAACTAAAGTCTGAAGTATAAATACATGAAAAAGCAATTTGGAAGAAGAGAAACTAAAGCATCTTGAGACATTGATGTGTAAAAGAAGCCGCATTTCCCTGAATGCGTTTTAACTGCTCCCTAACGGCAGTTTTTATGGCAGTTCTCGCGTTCTCTGTACATTTCGTACGTTGTTGTGCTCGTAAATAATCAGGTTTACTCTCAGAAACCTACAAGCACTAAAATTTTGGATAGATAATTCACAAGGCCACCAAAATAATGTATGAACTATAAAACAGTATTTCATTCTTTAAAATATAAACTTTAAGACTTGTAATAAAAATCATGTAGCAACTAATTAAAGTTGTAAATTGATTTTCCGGAGAAAGCTCAGTAGAAAAGTAATAAATATTTTAATTTGTGAATAATTGCCAGCTAAAACACTTATTTGGTGGAGAATATTTTAAATTATAGGTCTTAACAATATATTAGAAAGGGTATGTTTAAAACAGATTTTTTTCTTTGATTTTACGACTCAATAAAACAACAATAGACAAATATTATTTACAATAATTGTATTAGTTCTAGTTTCTTCAAATACGTCAAAAAGTACAAGTATGGATTTATAAAGCAATAATGGTACTAAAATTGATGGCACCGGTAGGTCATATTTAACTCATATTTATCATTTCTCTTTTCTTATTCAACAGTTATTTAGGCGTTCTTTAGACTGGGTTTGCCTTTCCCACGTCCACTAAAAGCACGTCTCAATTCATTTTGTTACTTTTCTTGTCCTGGAGATTATTATAGAAATGTTGATATTAACAAATGATTTTTGTCCACTTCTTTTAGCATTTTTATTTCGTTGCACGTTGCACACATTTTCTTGGTAAAAGATGATAATATTATAAACTAAAAATGTTAGATTAAAATACCGTATTGAAAATGTGGCTATTAAAGATAAAGTTAATAACAAATTCTCACATCCCACTATTATAAAGCTGGTAAATAACCATTAACACATTTATTCTTCGAATAGAATTGTATTGACTCACCAATTTAAAAACTAGGTGGAGAATTTAAGGAAATGCGGAAAATCTATGAATTGTCCCATTTAATGTACCACATAAATATTGAAGATCGTTTCAGAAGTCACAACCTTCCGTTTCGTTTAATATGAAGGATTATAATTTTTTATTTATAATTTTATACTAGAGTAATACAGGAAGGCACTTTCTACACACAATTAATCTAATATAGTAAAAGGGTCACATGGCTTCACTTTACTCATCAAAATAATGAAATTTGAGGCCTTCATATCACTAAATCTCACGCTTTTGATATCCCTAGAT
Organism: Homalodisca vitripennis; assembly: GCF_021130785.1. NCBI lineage: Eukaryota > Metazoa > Arthropoda > Insecta > Hemiptera > Cicadellidae > Homalodisca > Homalodisca vitripennis. The sequence goes on from NC_060212.1 coordinate 53,048,614, forward strand.
GACAGTTCTCCGTGAAGATTCGTTTAGGGAATGCTCTGATCATTTTATACGAAAAAATGTCATCTAGAGAGGTTAAAGGCGTCTTAATCAGTAACATGAAAGCATAAACTGTCATTATTTTAGATGATTACCGTGAAATCAAGCGGGGATTTCCAAAATCACAGTTTGTTTCAACATTTTACCCATTTTGCACAATAATGTCGAGGATTATTTTCGCACCCGAGAGCCGCTAATCCACTAAAACAGATACTGGTAAATCCCGTTACATTTTAACGTTATCATAGAGACACTGTCCCAGAAACGGTATAATTTGTTACGCAGATTTATTCGGTACGATTTTCTCGTAAATATGTAATTAAAGTTAAGAGAAAAGATACATGAAAGCCACACATAAAATAGCGCGGTGAGAAGAATTGATTCAATGTGAATTATGAGTTCAGGTCCAGTTCTCATTCCTATTTTGCAGCGTCAGGAATATGACGTTGTCACTGACTTGATTCCTGGAATTTGGGTCCATGTGTACCTACAGAGATTCAAAAATAGTTGGCGATGAATAAAGGTACTTTATTTTATTTGGATAAGGTCCCTGGATTTTTTTTACATCTTCAAAAGAACACGATTCCATTTTCCTGGCGTCAAGTCTACGACATCGTCATATTCCTGATGTTACCCTAAGTTGATGCTGAAATGGGTGAAACTAAACATTCATATTGAATCAACCCTTCTCACCATAGCTACACTAATTGTAGAAATTCAGTAACTCCATTGTGCTTAGATACCCTGTTTAAACATCGTTGCACACTCAATTATGTACCCGATGAGACAACAAAAAACTCTTAGTCTTTGAGTTTTTGGAGAATGGCACGTTCTGTTTGGATTCCTACCGACAAACACGTTTCCAGATTTCAGGTGACAGATTTTGTGACAGATTCTAGAAGCTGCACTAAGAGGAAAGTGTATCGTAGATAAAACTCAAAATTCACACATAAAGTATATCCTCTTTACACTCTATTTGGGTTTGCCACTAGAATAATATGTAAAAAACAGTTTTAATAATAATATGTTTCTTTTAGTAATTATTATTTTTATCTATTTTTCTTTACTGTCTAGTGGTATGTGGTATCTCACAAAATATTTTTAGGTCAATTCTTTTAAACTACATTTCAAAAATTTTAGATTCGTAAATGAAGCTTTTTTTAACTAATGACATTTTAATTCTTAAATTCTAATGATTTATAGCTAAATTGCAAAGAATTAACAGACCTTTATATGTTAGCAGTTAAATAATTAAAAAATATCTAACATTATTTTAACAGTTATGACTCTTAATTGTTAGGTTTTACGCGCCTAACTAATGGATATATTCTATGTTTTTTAGTACTTTTTCTTATGAAAGTATATAACAATTAAAAAGACAGTATTAAATGACAAAAAGTTGGCAGTCTGTGGCAATTAAGTCATATTCTAGTAATATTGTTGGCAGAAATCTAGCCAATCACAAGAGCTAAGCAAACATCTCAAGTATCACCATATAGTTTCGCATTCTTGAGTGAAAAATGGTGCTAAAGTTTAAAATGTTTAAAATTGATGACATGGTGTGAACAGAAGGACATAAGAGCCCTATGTCTTTAGAAAGGAGACCTTGGTGAGAGGGGTGATGGTCTTGATACATTGCGTGATACCTAACTGCAAACAAAGTAATCGAGTACAATATTGAGTTAGTTTAATTGGCTGGATCACACATAATTAGATACTTTACAACTTACCAGATGCGCACTACTGTAGTTGGGGACTATAATTAATAATGAGCACTTGATTATTTGTATTTTTGCCCGGTATATTCTAGATGTGTCTCAACTAATGCAACTTGAAAGGATTACAGGATTAGGGAAGTTTGCCATCTTACATGTTACAAAAACTTATAACATACAGTTTTCTATAATTTAAGTCTATTCTTTTAGTAAGGTGTTATATAATTAGATAATTTACGTATCTTTGTTTTTATTATATTTATTGCATTATTATGGTTATTGTTATTGTTATCGCATGGGTATTGTTATCACATTGTTATTGTATCGAATTGTTATTGTTATCTTATTGTTATTGTTCTCAAATTGATATTATTTCTTGAATTAATATAGATTTTTTAATAAGCTGGATTTAGTTGGACGTGGATGTCTTTTGTCCACGGCTGTTAGTTGCTATGCATGATTAATACTGTTGTTTATTATAGAACGTTCCACTATCTCTTTGTTAATGCTTAAGATATATTTATGTTGTTGGTTCTAGGTTTTTTTATTGTACATATTTGTGTGTATTTATATATACTTATATCCTCTAATTATAATTATTGTTATTTATATTACTTATAGTATTGTCCATTGGTTGTATACGTTGTCTCTATTTTTACTTGGATACCACTCATGCACGATAGACTCTTGTTTGATTTATGTTGTTGCCTGCTGCCATCCGTGTAATATATAGCTATTGTGTACATTTTTTCTTCAAACATTGAACGCTTATTGTATCGTAGTTGCATGTAATGGGTTTCCATCAAATAAATAAATAAAAATAAAGACTGATCAGTTATACATCTTATCGTGTGAATACATTTTGTAAAATTATATAGTGAGGTTGTTGAATTGTGAGTTTCGGTGACGTCTTAAATAATAAAACATCCTTAATGAGTTTGTAAATAATTCAATGCTTTAAAACGTAACTGAAGAGCAGCAGTGAGCGGAATAGAGGGACACTGGATTAGTTGCTCCAGACCGATGCCTACTAGAGAGTACATGAGCTTAGGATTATACCATTATTTTATTTTACAACTACAGATTCAATTATTGTGGCGTGTAAGCTACTTTAAAGTACAATAATCTGTCCTTGGGAAACAACTTACGAGAATAAAGCGCTGTTTGACAAATAAAGTTATTCTTGGATAAGGATTGTTTTGTGAAGTTTAACAGAATTAGCGTAAGAACAAGAAGCAAGAACGGTTTAACACTACTCGTAGGTTTATCTGGGAAAGTGCAGTCTGCAGAGTTTAGTTGTTGATAATTTTTCAATTGTTATTTTCGGAGATTATCCAATGAAATTTATAATTTTTAAGTTACCTTGAAATATATGGGTTTAATAAATTTGCTAGCAATCTGAATAAATCATTTTAGGAAGTAATAGACAAAATAAAGCCTAATTAACCTTTGTACGTATAAGTGGTATGTCTCATTTGTTCCATATCAAATGTGAATTTAACCTATAGGTTTTAGTAACAACATTTTCATAGCATTCTTTGTATTTTTATAAACATTTTTTTATAAAAGCCGGAAGGTGAAATGGAGTTGTTTGCAAAATCAAACGGAAGTAATTAACTTGAAAGGTTCTCAAACATTTGCTGCCGATATACGAGCACACATTTGAACATGAGTGATGCGTGACGTGGCAACTGGAAGTGTAATCTGTTATCTCTCTTTTAGTGATATCATATCAGACGAGAGGATCTGTAGACCCCTCAGTATAAGAACTGCTGTGACCCGTAATATAAATAAATATAAAATTTTATTAATAATCTTCACAACTCAAGTAATTTTTAAAGTTAATAATATAAATTGTTCAATCTTTCATCGCAGCAAAACAAAAAATTAATCTACGATGAATCTTTTAATTTTATTAATCAAATTTTTCGGTATACATACAAAGATGAACGTACAATAATATCTTGTGCAAAACGACAACAAACCATAAGTAATTTGAAGTTGAACAAAGTATTAAACTGCATTAAAACGACTAAAGTACGTTATGTAGGCTACATAACATTAGCAATAAAAGCATCACGTTGGTACTCACTACAGTAATTAGGGTAAACGAAAAAAGTTAATTTTGCATACACATTCTAAGAAGCACTAAATTCAAAGAATTTCCACTCACATAAAAATCACGTCTAAACAATATATATTTATTAAAATTGTAAAATTTACAACTAGTAAATTGGTAAACAAATAATATATGAAAAGAATGTAGACATAATTAATAAGGGTAAACATTAAAATGGGCATGATAAAAGTGTTTTTGTTCAATGAAAAATGTTAGGTACAAATGTTTCTATATAACGTTATAAAGCAAATGTAAAATATTAATTAAAATTGTATTTGATGCACGATCATGTAAATAGAAATAAAAATGACCATTATAAATGAATCGTATGTAAAACGCTAGCAAATGCAATTCATGTCCGAATTCCTCCAAATTTGTTAAAACCTATCCTTTTAATTATCCACAGCATAAAGTCACTATTCAACTAAACTTTATCAAGGTGGTATAGGTCCAGGTTAATATGGATAATTATTGATAGGTCAGTTATGTAGCGATATTAATGAAATTACACGTAATCTAAGAACTTAATGGTTATTTTTTGGCTGGTCCCTATGTCATTCACATTTAACTACGATAGTGGGCCGGAATAAGTCAGGAATCACAATAACGTTGAATGTTAACTCCATTAAACATGTTATATAGAAATGAACAACAGATATAGGCAGAGTTAATTATTAAAAATAACTAAATAATACAGGTAAGAGTAGATCTGCACTGTACGACCAACCAATGAAAACTGAGCACAGGCAAAAACATTTGTGATTGTCATGATGGCAAATAAGGAAACTAGATTGGACTTTTTTTTAAAATATGTTTAAGAATAGTATTTATTTTTTGTTTATAATAGATAAAAAAGAAACACAGGAACAATGAATTCGAAAAACAGTACTTACAGTATAAAATGTAGTTGTAAAACGAAATACACAAGGAAGGCAAATACATGTTAAGCATTAGGGAGAAATTTCAAAAGATTAAGGATGAAAATTGCAGATCATTGTTAAACAGAAATTTATGAATTGGGATGAAGAAAAAATAATACATATGGAACCTCACTTCTTCAAAAGGACATTAACAAAAACTCCACAAAATAAAATAGCGGACCAACCAATCAGTGACCCATCAGTCAAAATTTGACCCCTTTGTTTGCCAATCGGGGCCAGAGTTTGGTGCAAATCCAAAACAAAATTAACTAAGAATGAAATCTAAAGAAATTTCTAAGAAAGAAAATAAAGAGATTCCTAATAAATCAATGCTGTTCAGAGAAGTTCAATAATACGTATTAGGGAAAACTAAACCTGTAATCATACCAGATCTTGGAAAGTACAGTTACTGTTCCTTTATTACGGAACTTAGGAAAATCTCCGCAAAAAGTAATACTTATAACTTATTTATTCCTACCTAATCAGCCACACTTGCTGAATATATAACTAATGGGTAAAAAATAATAACACATGTTGTATCCGACTATTCCCTTGAACTCATTGTATAAATTCCCACACAAAGCGAGCTCATAACATCAAAACACAACGATTTTAGTACCAGGTGGAGCTTTACATGGGAATTGAACTGTTTGGTACTGTTTAAATGTTTGACTTCCTCAGGAAACCTGCTGATTAGTCTAACGCCGTTACAAGGAGCCGATAGTTCTGAATAAGTTCTTCTTAAATCTTACCTCTTTTTAACAATCATTGCTAATTTTAATCTTATAATATTGGCATATAATCATATAATAAATGGCAGCATGATGCAAATAACCGTTGTGGCATAGCAAAAGGATGATATAAAACACTTGCTTAAAGTTTATTTTTTAAAAGGAAAAGTTTGAGAAAGTTCCAGAGATTTTTCAAAAAAACATTTTGAGTAATACAAAATATCAGAAAACGCTAAATTTCGTTATCTGATATCTGATCTATTTCTAAAGTGAATAAATAAAATAAATTTGACCCCTTTGTTTGCCAATCGGGGCCAGAGTTTGGTGCAAATCCAAAACAAAATTAACTAAGAATGAAATCTAAAGAAATTTCTAAGAAAGAAAATAAAGAGATTCCTAATAAATCAATGCTGTTCAGAGAAGTTCAATAATACGTATTAGGGAAAACTAAACCTGTAATCATACCAGATCTTGGAAAGTACAGTTATACTGTTCCTTTATTACGGAACTTAGGAAAATCTCCGCAAAAGTAATACTTATAACTTATTTATTCCTACCTAATCAGCCACACTTGCTGAATATATAACTAATGGGTAAAAAATAATAACACATGTTGTATCCGACTATTCCCTTGAACTCATTGTATAAATTCCCACACAAAGCGAGCTCATAACATCAAAACACAACGATTTTAGTACCAGGTGGAGCTTTACATGGGAATTGAACTGTTTGGTACTGTTTAAATGTTTGACTTCCTCAGGGAACCTGCTGATTAGTCTAACGCCGTTACAAGGAGCCGATAGTTCTGAATAAGTTCTTCTTAAATCTTACCTCTTTTTTAAAAATCATTGCTAATTTTAATCTTATAATATTGGCATATAATCATATAATAAATGGCAGCATGATGCAAATAACCGTTGTGGCATAGCAAAAGGATGATATAAAACACTTGCTTAAAGTTTATTTTTTAAAAGGAAAAGTTTGAGAAAGTTCCAGAGATTTTTCAAAAAAACATTTTGAGTAATACAAAATATCAGAAAACGCTAAATTTCGTTATCTGATATCTGATCTATTTCTAAAGTGAATAAATAAAATAATAAAAATTCATAGTTGAATCAGGGATAAAATTAATAATTATCAGCAAAAATATGTGTAATTGTGCTGTATAAAGCCTAAATAATATAATAAAAATAATATATAAAATAACATCACAAAGGGAATTTGGGGAAATTTTTAAATAAACTTCATCAAAATATTAGGAATAAGATTTCACAGAACTTGAGATCATAGGTTTTAATATTTTACTACATAATAATGCAAGTATTTTATTTACCGCTTAATTCAGCATTTTAAATATAACTTCACTACTGATTGACTCCTGGAATCTGGAGTCCACAATTAATTGTTGAAGATATCCACAAGAAGCCAACTCATGGCATCATTTTTACATTGGAGATATATAGGCTTCAAAGGAGCACACTCTCGTTATCCATCAGCTATCCATTGTAATCTAGATGAATAAATGTTCTCATTGTCTCATCAGGTGTACAAATAATTATATTACGACATTTTAGACACGATCCCAGAGCTCGGCGAAGAGTGACAAGGGCAAGGGAGCGTATTTCCACATTCACATAAAATACACCAATAAATTAATATATTTCAAATCACGCGGTGCTTCGCAGTGACATTTAATCTTTGGAGAGGTGGCAAAGACAAGAGAGCGTATTTCCACTTTCACGTGACATACACTAACGAGTTAATATAGTTCAGCTCATGCGGTGTTTCGCAGTGAGATTTAGTCGTTGGAGAGGTGACCAAGGCAATGGGACGTAATTACACTTTCACGTGAAATACACTAACGAGTTAATATAGTTCAACTCATGCGGTGCGTCGCAGTGAAATTTAATCGTTGGAAAGGTTTCAAAGGAATTGGATCATATTTCCACATTTACATTAAATACAGCAACGTGTTACGGGCGTTATGTGGGCGACACAATGAAATTTTTATCGTTGGCGAGGTGACCAAGGCAATGGGGCGTATTTCCACATGCACATGAAATACAGCAACGTGTTAATATAGTTCAGTTCGTGTGATGAGACGCAGTGAGGTATATAGTTTACGAGGTGAGAAAGGCGAGGGAACGTGTTTTTTTTCATTCACGGAAAACAGTGTCATGCTTTTGCTTTGTTTGGTATGAAAAATAAGAGCACTTGCCGCTTGTTTTGTTTGTCTTTTTAGTGTGTGCAACTCTTGTAATCTTAACATTGACCTTGATGAGCTATACAAAGTTTAAAAAACTTCTAATTTTTATAATTTTATATTTTAAATGGAATAGTATTTATAAAATATATAGTGAAGAGTCAAATCAACCACAAGGATACATGTCTTCTCTTGTTTCTACTCACCCAGTTTTGCCGTGGGACCTGAAATACTCCCTAGGGCTTTAGGTATGCTCGACTGTGTTCTCGACGTGTTTGGACTAATTCTTCTTGTTTTGTTACATACTAGCATGTACTCGCGGCTTCATGCCCAATTTTCAAAAGCGAAAAGTGTACCTTTTTTAGTGAAAGGTGTTATGAAAGTGTCTTGTAAAATTTTTTAAAAAGAATTTGATTTACATCTGGCTTTTAACAAATAGTGTTTATGGTTAAGAAGATTATGCATCTCAGGTACGAATAAATTACATTTCTTTGCTTCGATAAAGAAAATACATACATATGAACGTCTCGGACACCTAATTTGTTAAAAAAGCATCAAAATGTGACCCTTGTAATTTATATCCGGTCTAACATATGTCCAGTGCCATACGTTGAGTTTGCCTTGTTGTACGGACAATGAAAATATTATATACATATGTAGGCAGGAGCATTACAAGTACAGCCGTCTTATCAACGAACGGTATAAAAGTTTCTATTCCGGAGTAAATTTATTTATAGTGTCGGATTTGAATTTGTTTTGTTGCCTTCATTAAGGAAAATATATAAATATTTAGATTTTCCAAATCCACACTATAAGCGGATACTTTCATACCTTGTAATTCCGGTCGAAAATATTTCCAGTGCCTTCAGTTGACTTTGCCTTGTTGCTTGAATAAGGAAAATATACACATATATTGGCTTTCAAGGCCAAAAGTCAGGAATTTTAATTGACCTGCAGTATAATATCTTTTAAGTAAAACAATTGAGTTTGCCTTTTAATATCAATGAAGAAAATATACATAATTACGTACTTCTGAAAGGTTTTTTATATTTTTTTGATGTGGGCTTCTCATTCCTACGTATTTATTATACATACATTTTATATATCGGGGTAAAATATGGACCGAAGAATGTTTTGAGACTTTGAGACATGTATATATTTTGTTGATCCGGGCAACAAGGCAAACTCAGCTGTGGCCTTGGAAATATATTTCATCGGAACCAGAATTACTCATATAACCTGATATAAGAACTATTGGCAATTTTCAATTTTCTCCGATCATTTAAACTATGAACTCTGAAGTAATATGTAGCTGATGTATACTGTCATACGTTTGATGAATATTGTAAGACTCCTTCATATTAGATAATTATTACAACTGTACTATTTAAACTATTTTAAACATTGCGTTTAAAGGCGATGTTAACAGCTAGCTATATGTACAAAATTTTATATTTAAATAACAGAGAGGTTTCTTCACTATGATAGTTTTGCGTCGAATATGAGACAAACAAAAACGGTATTCAGGAGCAGTTGGAGCACTAAACAAAGCCAGCCACTACAGTTGTCGGGATTCACATTTTTCACACCAAAACAAAGCAACAGCACGGCATTGTTATTGTATATCATGTGAATGTGAAAATACTCGCCCGCGGCTCTGTCACCTCGCCAAGGCGTATCTTATTGTGTCGCACCGCGCGAGCCGAGAGTTAACTGTTTACGACTCGGTTTCACATGGAATAGTAGTCTGCACAGGAGTAGGTTGAATTGTTTGTATAATGAAACTGGCGTTTTTATAAACTAATATAAAGTATTATCTTTTTTTTAAATCGAAGACAAATATTACCCAGTTTTAATATAAGGTAAATATTACGAGTTCTACATTAAAAAATTAAATTATATTTTCCAATTTGGACAAAAATTATAATGTCTAACTGAACTTGTATAACATAGTTCTAATCCATCCAGTGAAACATATTTTAAAATGTTCAAGCAGAAAGCAACGTACAGGCTGATAGGTTATACGTATTTTAGATGCGCGAGAGCGAAACCAATGCTGGCAAAAAGGGGTTCGGTGGCGGAGGGAATCCGGCTCACAGACGGAGCTCGCGACTTCCCCCTCCACTTCACATTACCAGTAGGCTATTGCGCATGGTTGCGTCGAGGATCACAGGGAATCTCTTGGCATGTACTATATAATGTTGTGGTACGCCACCTTGATGTGTATCGTAATCTACAGTGTTATGTATGAGGTTAAACTTGGGTTTGGATTCATGTATAATAGTCAGAAAAATCTATGTGTGTTGAAGGTGGTAAACCTAGAGTGGGCCTTTAAGACTTGATACAATATTATTCTTACTTAATTATCTAATAACTGGTAATTATTCAGTGTTTGATTTAAATTGGGGTGAATTAACCTGATCTATAAACTGTGTAAGCAACGCCAAATAATGTTTGCCAATGACTAAGATCTTACAGTTAATTTTAAGGTATAATAGTTCAACATATAAGTTTAAATCATGATAATGCAAACAGATGTGGATGGTTCTGCCACAGTTTTTTTTTATTTATTAATAATTAAAAACGATGGACGTTCGGTTAGTATTTGCTATACCTGTGGAATCTTATTGAAAATAAAAGTGCTTACATAATATATGTGTTTCCTTTACACATTTTACTATATATTTAGAATTTGTATTGTAAATTGAGTTCTTATCTTATTTAAAGGTTCCTACACTCTGTTCTCCTCAACATGTGTCTCATAACACGCTTTAATAAATTTGCATTACATTTTAGTATCTAGCTCATTTCCTTCTTGAGACGACCTAAGGACAGACGGACGATATAACCTAATTATCAAGAAAATTACACCATCTCTACTTGTCTAAAAATCAACTATTTGATACTGGTTGAATTGTTGTTTAAGTCAAGAAAACAATACAAATACATATTTTGCCGTGTATTTATTACATAAATTAATATTATATATTATTGTATATGTTTAATTCACAGAGACGACATACAAAATGTTGTAACTAATCAAACCTCAAAATTTTTAAAACTAGTAATAAAATATCTGTATAAAAAAATTTACATTGTAAATTTTCTTGATCGCTTAAGGGCCTTCAATTTTGAATAATTTACATAGATATGTCACTTTGTTCTGTCAAAATTTGAACTTAAGCTCAAATACAAGTTATTAGATCTAAAACCAAACTTCGTTGGAGGCCCTTATGAGGTCTAGTAAAAAAAATTTTATTATAATGGTATTCTTATGGTACCCGATGAATTCAAGGGAGAAGAGAGGATTACAATGTGGAAGTGTAATTCTCTGCTCACTGCAAATCCACAACATTAACATCTACATCTAAAATCCTGGCTTAGTTCGTCTTTTTAAAGTAGATTTGGTTTACAAATTCTAATAAACTAATTCAAGACAAAACATCCGCCAATTTCCAAGTGCATGCTGCAGTTTTAATATCAAAATGAAACTTGCAAAAGTGTAATCTACGTCTCTGGTGCTCACAGTATCAACGTTTTAGCATCAATAACAATGCTTATTGTCTGTCTGTTCCATGCAATCAATAAGTTGTTATTGGTTGCATAGAACAGACACATTGAATGATGTTATTGAGTGTCTGTTGGACGGAGAGGATTGAGAAATTTGTAACGCGGAAAATATTATAAATAAGCTATTTAAATAGCTACAAATATACTAAAATCATTTGGGACTTGTTCAGACACAGCATAGGGCAGTGCATTTAAATAATAAATATTCATTCTGTCATCATCTCTTGATTCAACTTTTCATCTTGATTCAAAAGCAAACAAACGAATGTAAACTGTAACTTACTATTATTAAAGAAAATAAAATGTTTTAAATTAATCAAATAAAAATCCATTTGTAAACGAATTTTTTAAGTTTTTGTTGAATGATCCTATAATTTACAGTACTTTTTTGCCCAAGCAAAATTGCTATGATAGTAATATCCTGCTACAATATATGAAATAGATTATTCAAATATCGCTCTAATGAAAACATGGAAGTTTTCTCTTGAGTGAATTATCTTATAATTTGCGGATCTCATTGGTTGCATGCTTGGAAGGGTCGTATCCATGCGCTGAATAAACACCCTCTAAGTGGGACGTCAGAGCCCCGTCGGTGCTAAAGCACCTTCCGCTGTATGTGCTAACTGTCATTACAGTAATGAACCTCCAAGAAGCGCACATTCTGAAAAAGAAGTTGTAAATAAAGTAAGAGTTTTTAGAATCTGTGGATGACGTAGGAGTATTGGTAAATGATGGATATTATATATTTATATCCAGAAATAAACCTGACCAGTATAACATTACGGTTTATTCTTGGCCAAAAACAGTTAACAAGTGACAACGATTTGAATGTGGTAAGTTGAAAAGGTATTGGTTTTGCATGTCTATATCAAGTAATCTGTGTTTGCTAGAAGTCAATATGAATAAATTATTTTCAATATTGTTTTTGTAAAAATGACGTACTACGTACGGAAAACAAAACATTTTTAAAAACTAATTTCTAAGTCAATAAAAATACAAAACACTAAAACCATTGTATTACAACTTTATGTAGGTTAACGTACTGAATTCATAATATTATACACATTATAAACACATTAATAAAAAAAAAAATGGTTAATGATCATAGTTCAGAAAACATTTCCTAGAATCAGTCGGTAGTGCGGGTATTAAATGGAAATTTGGGATGCTTCACCACTAACTACAAGACTAACCGTTATCGATATTTAAGCATACACGGTCAATGTAATGTAAGTACACTATGATAATGTGAAAGAAGTAGCCTACAATTTGAAATACTCAATAAATCGTAGCCTAACAATAGCGAGAAGTTAGTGAGTGAGGCTCGAGCTAATAAATGTTATAAGTGAGACAATATTTCAACGTAAAGCAATTTCATGTCGGCCCATTTGTCAACCTCGAGACCTTATCAGATCTTATCTACTTTATTTTTGGCAATCTTTTACTAAATTTTATCCGGTAATACTTACAAATATTGCATAGTTATTGCATAGGAAAGTTTCTTCAAAGAATTCTAAATTTTTTATACACACACACACACACACACACACACACACACACACATATATATATATATATTTATATATTATATATATACAGAAATATTTTGAAAAAAAAAACATCATTTAAAAGAATAGTTGAACACGAATATATTTTTTTTATAAATTTCAAATAATGAAATAGTATATTTTTTAAAACGAATAATCAATATAATTAAATTATGTCAAGGTTAACAAAATAGTTATAGTAGCAACAAAAATTATACTCAAAAATATTTTAAATAGCATGAATAACTTTTTTATCATATAATATCAATATATAAATACCTTTGTGAAAACATTGTAACATACACATTTTATACGATTTTGCGGATGGAAACATTAGGCTTCAAAGATACATCACAGACTCACAGCGCATAATATATTTTGTATAATGTAAATAATATCGATTGTATTTTTGAAGGAAACTCCGTGTATCCATGATAAAGCGTATGGAATACACGTATACAATGTATATCATCATTCTTTACATAGGTTAAAAAATTTAACTCTGTGGTACTAGTGGCTTTTGAGAACCAGGTTAGTAATAATGTGCTCTGGCCAGTCCTGAAGATTATTGAGAGACAAGTAGAAGAAATATCTTACTTGCATAGTAGCCACATGTTTATATGAAATTACAGAGAGCGTCGGAAAAAAGTCATTTACGAGAAGAGCCGGTCATTTGTTTCGACTCGCCAATAAGCATATTGTGGTGTTGCCAACTTGTTTTCTAGCTTTTACACAATCATAGCCATTACTAAAATACGAGGCCAGAATGTCCGGGTATATTAGATAGAATTGGGCCAAAGAACATTTTTATATTTTGCAGCTCAACAAAAACCGTTGAGAATAACACGCAATTATAATTTTTAACGGCTACGGAATACTATAGATATATATTTATTAAACAGTACGTGGTAAAAGTAATTATAAAATATGACATAAATTCAGATTTTACGATGAGAAACATATGCTTTTTTATGTATATTGCATAACAAAAAGACATAAATATATAATTAACATTAACAAACACTATTATGTTTAAAGAAGTCACGTCTTATGATGGTGAAGAAGAAGGAATATTCTGTAACTATTATGAACAGTCTATATAGTACATATAGAATTTCCATGAAAAATATTAATTACTCAATAATATACCTACTTACTATAAATAAAATCATGTTATAAACTAGTTTTTATGTATACAGCTAATGATGTAAAAATGAACATAATGTATCAAATATAATAATAAAAATCATTATTTCTGTGAGTTTTTATAAATTAAAGCACAAAACCTAACAACTCTTTAGATTGTAATCGTATCAATTCCTAAATGAGTAAATTTCTGTTACCTTCAACCCTTAAAATTCTTTCAGTACAGCCGCAACAGATGGAACTTTTTATTACAAGCAATATTTGATACAGTCCGTAAAAGAGTGTTATAAATAGAAATATTTAAAAATTTCCTGAAGTATTGTAGAACATAATGATAAAATTAATCCCAATCCAAATAAGAAGAAACCCTTTTGTAACTATATTTTTACATATTGTTATTTACACAAAACAACCGCCAGTGTACTACTTTACTATTTATACTAGAATACTACATTCGTTCTCATATGTTTGTAACAAATTTATTACAATTTGAATGATACCTTCAATAACTTAAATACGAATCTATGCATTCCTCTTAAAAATTGTAATAGGCAGATAGAAGACATTAAAAAGCGATGTAATGAACAGTAATATACCGCCAGCTAATAGGCAGCATGTCGAAGAATAGAGCCGTGCTCTTTGTGTCTCTCCTCTCGTAATTATCATTGCTCTCTCGTTTAATATTAACTGTTCAGTTTCTCGAAAAATCTGTATAAAACTCTCTCTCTATAAGTATAATTTGTGTTTTTCCTATTCCAGTAATGAATTACCATATAGAATGTTACAATTATACGACAATGTTAATGCTCAGAAATATTGTGATGAATTGGCAATTTAAAAAGAAATCGTTATACGTATTAAATTCGAAATGACATAAAATTTTTCCTTAGAGTTGTATGCAGTCCTGTTCTCGTAAAAATTTTCCGAGCATAAATAATAAACTCTAAGAGGAAGTATAGGGAAAAAGACAAATTATTATGGTAATAACAAGCATTATTATTCTCTCTCTCTCTCTCTCTCTCTCTCTCTCTCTCTCTCTCTCTCTCTCTCTCTCTCTCTCTCTCTCTCTCTCTCTCTCTCTCTCTCTCTCTCTCTCTCTCTCTCTCTCTCTCTCTCTCTCTCTCTCTCTCTCTCTCTCTCTCTCTCTCTCTCTCTCTCTCTCTCTCTCTCTCTCTCTCTCTCTCTCCCTCTCTCAAAAGATCTTCACGCCAGAAACATGATGTCAGCAAATCAGGAAACGGGAGTGGGTTTAATAACTAAAGATTTTTGTATTATTGGTTCATACAAGATGAAATTCTTAATTTTTGAGATGTTGCCTCGAAAAGTTTTTTATAATAAATTACATAATATTAATAAACTTTTAACACTTTTAAACTTTTATTCTTCTTACTATATACATTTCGGAATCATTGATTCCATCTTCAGGTACAAAATAATGTTAAGTTAATTATACAAATAAATAATTAAAATCAATTTGTCATGTGTTTTTTACTACCTTGGTGGCTAAATTTGTTGTATTTAATTTTATGTGAGATCATTGTATATTGTTTAAAAGTCTATCGAATAATAAATTTTTTGTTAGAAAATATTTGTCATTTAATAATATATTATGATTAATTTTGGCACTTTTGTAAATTTTAAAATGTTCTAAAGTAGATAATAAGCGACTTTTTTTGCTTGTGTGTCAAATTTCAAGATTGTTTTCGATGTTAGTGTATGTATGGCCGGTGTTATTTAAATGGTCTGCATATTTTGATGATGTTTTCAATGCTTTTATGTGTTCATTAAATCTAATTTTGAATGATCGGCCGGTTTGTCCAATATAGTGGGATTGACAATCGTTGCAATTTAATTTGTATACTCCACTATTGTTGAATTTTAAATTTTGATTTTGGTTTGTTGAATTGCTTTTGTTTATTAATATTAAGAAATTCTTAAATCTCATCGTCCTTAGTATTCAAAATTAAAATTTTTAATTAACTATAGAAACGAGCGAATAACATTTATATATGTTGATTCACTTCGAAAACCAAATTTTGAATATAAAAACACATACAAATAAATCAACCAATAAAATTATTATACTGAATAAAATTATCCGGAGATCCTACATAATAATAATACAACCATAACGCGCATAAATATTTTATTTATACAGTATTTATGTAAAAATAATTACATCAAAACTGATTTTTCGTCATACTAAAATTACAAAAGCTAATAATTTTATTTTGGCAATAGTGGTTTCAATAACTATTACTATTGATTAAATAAATCCATCAATTACTAGAAAGTTATTTCAGAACAAAATGTTACCTAACTATAGTTAAAATGGCTGATTTCGCGTTCTAAACTAGTCCAAAAGTTAAAGCCATTATTCTCTGCTCGCACAAGTGCTCTCCATCAGCTGCCAAAAACTTCACTTCACTGACTCTGCTGATTGAGCATAGATCGGCTTGAACCCTTCATTAAAAGTCTTCCAAAAATATAAACATAATACAACATTTAGATATTACTTATGTTCTCTCCTTAGTGCAACACTTTTCTATCTTCTCCACATTTATCAACTGTAGTCAGTAAATAACTGCATCAACTGTATTCTCATTCTGATTTTAGATTAGATCTAATAAAAAATCAACTCGTATACGTTATTAGAGAGGTTTCCTTATAGTATTCAGAGAGCTATTGTTTTTCCTGAAAACTGATAAAATGAAGATCAGTGCACAGGCTCACTGTACTTCAGAAGACACAGTAGATAGGGAATCGATCATAAGTGAAGTGATAAGATTAGTTTCAGTGTCATATTTGAACCATTAGTTGTCGCGATAACTGAGATAATCAAGATCAGTGCAGAGTTCTATTCATTGTTCTTTAGAGTAACAGAACACATTGTATTTCGATCATATGTAGAGTGGATAGGCTTAACTTGAAAAACTTATTCGGTGAATCAGTTGCTGATTGGTTGTTCTGTGTACCTATATCAGTTTAAAGTTTAATTAACTTTAGATGTATTGCTTTGTTTTTGTTAGGTAATAAAAACTATAAACGATTCTCATTTCATTATGATATTCTTAATATATCACCATAATTATAATTTCGTGGACGACTATTAATTTAACGTGTTATTCAATACGTCTAGTGATATTTATAGTGTACCATAAGTAATAGTCATAATATTATTTACAGTACCACAAACAAGTGTAATCAAGGCTTCTTTTTTACGTGGCTGACTTTAAGACCCATTTCCGTTATAAGTGTGGTTATTTCTGTTGGAAAAATTAGCATGTCTTAGCCGACAACCAAATTCACACGATCTGTGTCCTTAAGTATTACTTTTGCGGATAATAAATAGTTCTAAGCCATGAATTGATTGTAAATATTAATATTAACATATTGTGCAGTAAAAGTTTTATTTGTAAGATATTTAAAACTAAACTAAAATCACTTTAATTAATAAAACATTTAGGGCACGGTATTTATACAGAGATAAAATAAAATAATATTTTGAAACTGCGTTGGATTCATGTATTTCATTTATTCGATGATAAATTGGTGTTTACTTTTTCGATCTATTAGATTTTTTCTAATAATTTTAGAAAGTATTGTGGATTAGAAAGTCAATACTGAGACTTAAAATGTTTGTTAGATATTCATTATGAAAAGTGACGACAAATAGGAGTCCTGTATGCATATGTGTATAGTGTATTGCTGGGAGCACGGACTTGTGTGCCCACCAGATGTCGCTGCCGGCTCTGCAGATATTGCGGTGATTGCCAATATCGGTGAAAATAGCTTCGGCTGCGCTAATAAATAACAATTTACTTCCGTGACATCGAGACGTTCCTTGAAACCATTTTATATTTATTGATTCTGAACGAAGATATCCGTTATTACAAACAGAAATTGGGTTTTTTATAATGTTAAACTTTGCTAGGTACATTCTCAAAATATTCGTACTAATCATTTCGTATTGTTGGTATTGAAAACAACATCATATTTTTATTAGGACAATTGAAAACTTTTTTTTTATTTTTACTGGTATACACACATTTATCTATAAATATGTACGCTACTTCAATTTCTATTATATTTTTATTATTATCATGCTAAAAATTACCAAATTTCAAAATAAGAATCAAGTGATGGAGTTATACACAACGTATCATTATTGAGCAGTGTTTTGTTTGTATTAAGTAGATGGTATAGCCTGGTATAGGTATTCCTGACAGCGCTCTGGTATGTTTTGTTTAACTCAGACAATAGTTACGTGTTAGATTACTTATTTACCTAAAGAAATTAGATTTCTGATAAGGAATCGTAACTTAACTGATTTTTGTATCACCGAACGTTGGCAAATGTCCGTATTTTTGAAAATGTCGAAAGCTATTAGTAAAGTATGCACGAAATGAAAAAGTGTCCTCATAATAGAACCTATATTGGAAGTAAGTAAGAGTAAATGAAGAAAAATTGTGTTTATGACTTTAAATATGATAGGGTGAAGTAATATTATCTTAGTTGTTTACAATATAGACAATATAAAGACAAAATAATAAGAGCACAAAAAATAATGGACATAATGTTTGTGAATTAGGTTGACAATAATGTAAATAAAATGAGATTAGAATTTTATGTAGTAATTAATAATTATATCGTAATACAAAATGTTTTCCTGTGAATGTTGATTACAGTTGATATAACTGATACTTTAAACATAACCATAACTCGTAGCGTAATGAATTAGGCTACTATATCTCCTGAAAATGTTAGAAAATTATGAACACGATAATGAAGGTTTTGTTGACGAAACTTTAATATACACTATTGTATGATCGTGTCATGACTGAAAACCTCTCAACTGCACATTTCAACGGTTACATTAAACTTAAGTGAATATGAAGATCGATTGAATTACTCTTACAGAAAATAAATTTTTCTCATTGTATTAATATACGAATTAAGAATAAATGAGCAGTTTATAAAAAATTTTAATATTATTTAACTTTTTTCATTATATGAAAATGTACACACACACATATATATATATATATATATATATATATATATATATATATATATATTATGATACAATGTTTATTTAAATTAAATAAGGCTATTGCCATTTATACAATTTAATGTAAATAGAAGTCGTTTGACAGGTATTTTGCCTTCCGATCATATGTTAGTTTGCTTATTCAAACGCATATGTGACATATACGTCCTAATACCAAAAAAAATAATTGAATCGGAAAAAGTGAGCGCTCGGTGGTGTAATGGTAGCACATTCACCCGGCAAATGAGAGATCCGGGTTCGACTCCCGGCGGAGCAAGTACTTTTTGTGATTCAATGTTTATTGAAATTAAATAAGGATATTGCCATTTATATAATTGAATGTAAATAATAGTCTCTTTTTACAGGTATTTTGTCTTCCAATCATATGTTAGTTTGCTTATTTAAACGCATATGTGACAGATACGGTCAAATACATAATAATTGATTCATAAAAGGTGAGGGCTCTTAGGTGTAATGGTAGCACATTCACCCGGCAAGTGAGAGATCCGGGTTCGACTCCCGGCGGAGCAAGAACTTTTTGTGATTCAACGTTTATTGAAATTAAATAAGGCTATTGACATTTATACATTTTAATGTATATATATATATATATATATATATATATATACCTCGATTTTAGAACCTCTCGTATAGTACTGTAGATACTAATACTAACTCGAAATAGTAACATAATAGAGTTATTTATCATAAAACGTGTATATTTTCTTAATGTGTAACTGCCCAATATTAAGAAATATTGTATATTCTTAATACAAGCGAAATACAATGATAATAATAGTAATAATAATAAACAGAGTAAAACATGATGTTTTTCTAAGTAATAATTACGTTACATTGAACTTAAAGTCTTATATACATGAACTTTTACTATGTATAAAAATGTTATATATAAAGTTTTGGGGTGCTCGGTTATGATTGAACAGTTACCACTTCCGAGACAGGAACTGTTAGAGGAGACAAAAACAAGGAAATTCAATTGGCGCTTTATCGAAAATTGCTGAAATCAAGTTTTGACGCTGTAATCTAACAGTAATAATTAACTGTAAGGCATTTCCAACATATAGTTTTGTAAAAATATCAAAAACTATAGTCATTACCTTAAGTGCCTTTCAAATGTAATTGATTACATTATAGCCTTCGTAACACCTTTTGAAAATAATCAAATTTCGTCCATCTAAAAATGTGCTAACAAAATGTGTATGTCTACAATTTCCCTAGTGTAGTATGCTGTTGAAACATTTTTTTCGATAAAAGGAAAAACGACAGATACTCAATATTACAGCTAATTAAAGATTGCCAATTTGGTATTTTTCTGGGAATTTTAGAGATGGTTAAGTATCCATAAGATAGTGTTCAGTAGAAATTTTCACAGCTATCGCGTCATGCTTGCTTACGTCCTGACTAACATTGAAGGCCCTCAATGTAGTTCTCATCAAGCTCTCACATAAAAATACATTTTTAAACAGCAAAGTGTTTAAGTATTCTGTTGAAATTCTTTCCATATCAATTATATTTACTCGCTCTAAAGGCTCGAAAACATCTTGTGTATCATCTCGCCCTAAATACTTTTGAAACTAGAGAAATCTCCTTTACTTTTCTAAAGATAATGTGTGCAGCCAAAAGTCCAAGATAAAAGAGCTGAGGTGGAAATTAAAAGTTTATGATATATTTTATTGGGACATGAATTCAAATATGGGAGTAAATTCGGTCATAATATAAATATCTTATTTGGGTCACTCTGGGAAACTGAGATTAGAGAACTAGGTGGATTGTCTATGTACAGTACGTAAGTGCTATGTTATTACGTGTTATACTCTCAGTATTTATTACGCAAATTCGTGTCTAAAACACAAAAAAGTTTTTTTCATCAATATTCTTAATTTAACGAAGATTTTCCTATTTCAAGTGGGTGAAACTGGTGACTATCATTTAATTAATAATTTAATCAACACTACACGGAACAATGCGTTATGCGTCACTGTACATAGGGAGTAGCTATTTTTAGACCGTGGCATATGCATGATTTTAAGTCTGATGACTAGGAAGGGGATACCCCTAATCTCTTCGTAGTAGATTTAACCTTGGCTTTTCGTGTTTTCTGCTTTCAAATAATGAAACTTCACCGAGACTATCTGTAGACATCTCCCTCTATAAAGTCGGTTTATAAATAACGGAAGAGTCCTGCTTACAAAAGTTGCTTTATTTTATACGGTAATATATATGAAAATTATGAGACCCTATTGGAATTTAATAAATCATTACGGTAGTATTCGTATGTTTGATTGAAATAATAATCACCTTGTTCCTTGTGTATTTAAATTAAATAAACCTTCCTTTTGGTTAAATAAACCTCAAAACCTGAATCTATTTTAAATTGAACATCTGAGTCGGAAAAAGAACACACCTTCTACAGCTACTTAACGCAACTTTTAGATGCAGTATTCGGCTAGAAACGTTGATTTATTTTCCCGTATCACATAAACGTTAACGTGTTTATACTGACCAATGCTTACAAATGTAACCACTGTAGCCCATTTTAGTGTACAATTTGCTTTCGAGTAAATTACCCAAAAAGCTCAAATACAGATACTAAAATAGTTATTATTATATCACAAATGTATTATCGTTATGTGCTAACTGTCTAATTATGTTATCTAAACGGTAGATCGATTTTCTACCTTTATCACAGTGAAATCAATACTACAAGTAAACTTCTTATGGGCCTTCTTCGTAACACCAACTGAAGTAGTAATTAAATGACACATAACGATGGCAAATTTCTTTAACACGTATTACTATAAATACTACACATTAAATCATACTATACTTTCGTATCACCTATTGCATAATATAAAATATTAACAAAGTATAAAGTTCATATTATGATTACATTGTAAAGTAATATAAACACATAAGGAGCTACGTACGGTTAGTACTCAACGTTTTTGTTTTGCATATTTCTATATGAGTTTATACCATTTTCGAGTGATCAATAGTTTTTGAAGCATCATAAAATTCATCGCAAAAAGACAAGTAAACTTAAAGCTTTTCAAGTTTAATTAATAACTGCTCTCTCCGTGTGAAATTTAATACTTTCTTTGACACACAAATTTTTTTCTTAGAAGAGTGAACTTTAAAAAAGTAATAACAGCAGTAGTTGCGACAACATAAAACATTTAATAAAGTTGCCCGAGGATATAAAACGTAACTAAAACTACGGGAGGTGGAAGCACCCGCAAGGCTGTATTGCAACTCAATATTTCCTTTTCCTATTTCCTTGAAAGCATTTTCGTGTGATGCACTAAATTTGTAAATGAGGTAGACGTCTAGAGTTCCATATCATTCTCGGTTAAACATAATATTGTATTAATGATACAATTTTGTCAATAAAACACATTGAATTCTTTTTAGTTAGCTACTGTTAAGCTTAAATTATAATCTAAATATATGTTACAGTAAAACCTAGTATTCAGTAAATACTAGTATTGAGCGTTCGTAACTGATTTCAAACCTAATACCTTCGGCAAAACCAATTGTGACTAGTCGATACCACCAAACTAGGCTGTCAGAACTAGTATTGACGGTAAAATCTGAGTTCAACCAAAAATCACGTTGAAAACTAATTGTAACTAGTCGATACCACCAAACTAGGCTGTCAGAACTAGTATTAACAGTAAAATCTGAGTTCAACCAAATATCACGTTTAAAACCAAT
The DNA here is from genome assembly GCF_021130785.1 of Homalodisca vitripennis. Lineage (NCBI taxonomy): Eukaryota > Metazoa > Arthropoda > Insecta > Hemiptera > Cicadellidae > Homalodisca > Homalodisca vitripennis. The sequence goes on from NC_060212.1 coordinate 53,071,386, forward strand.
TGTGACTAGTCGATACCACCAAACTAGGCTGTCAGAACTAGTACTGAAAGTAAAATCTGAGTTCAAACCAAATATCACGTGTAAAACCAATTGTGACTAGTCGATACCACCAAACTAGTCTGTCAGAACTAGTACTAAAAGTAAAATCTGAGTTCAACCAAATATCACGTTGAAAACCAATTGAGTATAATCAATAACAACTAACTAGGCAGTTAAAAACTGGTATTGAATTGTAAATCTGATTTTAACTAACCAACGCATATTGCAAAAAATCTCATATCATTGTGTAAAGAAAAACTTTAACTGTAAAATGTATAAAAACTTTTCACTTTATGACAAAACAGTCGTCATTCCTTTCTTCGTTTCTAATAGTTCTATTAGAAAATATAAAATGTACATCATCGTGAAACTCTCTTATTTAAATGTAATGAAATTGCTGTTCTACAATTTTTACAACTGTAGGTTATTAGTTTTGATTAAAGGTCCATGTCTCAAACATCAAGCATCAAGTAGTAGCTAATCGTCCTTAATGCTTAAAAATCATAATTTTTCTATATAAATTAACTGAGAGTAATGTACGCTCTTTATATTTTCAGTAGTAACCGACTTTTCCAAATACTAGCTCTCTTATGCTTGTATACTTTATTACGTTTGTCATAGACCTCATCCTGGCAACAAACGTGCTCCCTCTGACTCAACATCTCACAGTTTCTTCGGATCTTCAGCTAAGAAGTATGACATCCACCACCCTATTTATACAACTGACATATCAACATATCGTAATGTATCTCATTGTGAAACAATCCTGTCTCTAGAAACTACCTTACTCTAAATCACAGTCATTTCACCGCCCTACAGGAAAAAGTCTTATCTATATCCTTCTTTCTTTCATAGTGAAAATGTAGTCATACACCGAACCTGTAGCCGTTTGCCACCTCGAAATTCTTGGTAAATTATAGCACCCAATGTAAACCTACCATTACAGGCTTTCCGGAATCTAGAGCACCTAACTAACACAGCCACCACTAAGTAGCATTTTCCAACCACTGACATCTGCAACATTATATATAAATGGAGTCTATTTTCATCGAGGTGCCTCCCGCTTGACATCTCACCCAAAGCATCTACAAACAACATCCACATACAGACACCAATCATTTCCCATCTGGTCATTATTGCTTTATTATTTATAGTTATTAAGTAGGCAACCTTCACCTTGAGTTGACTACTACCCGACCTTCAATCATCGGCCCATTGATCCTATATCAGGCTGAGTATGAGATGGAATCTTATACAGCCGCCTCGCAAAGGATGGAACTTCGTTGTAACCACAAGGATCCAACTGTGAGCGCTCTATGGTTATTCCACTAATCGTTACTATGCGTAAAATTTAAACTTCTTAAAACCCCTTCTAAATCTCTAGATCTTGAACAACCCTTACTCGTAACTCCCTTACTCCCCTTACTCGTAAGACACAAACTAATATTTACAACCCGATGTCTTTCAATTTACATCACTGGATCATCCATCCGTTTAAGGAAACAAGTTTTTATAACACTAGGCTATAGCAATAACAACTATCATAAACGTGTATTAATATTTGTGGAAATATTTACTCGTATGGATTTATACATAGTTGACCATTTAAAAAATTAAATAATGCTATATTACTTACTTTTGTCATATATCGTGATATAAATGATGAGTTGACCTCTGAATGACATTCTTTGTTACGGAGCGCTAGGTCACACGACAGTAAATAAAGTTAATAGCAATTCTATGTTTTATTGGTGATGAGATATCAGACTGCTGCGCTGTGCCACTCTCTCGGTGGTAAACAAGTATATCTCCACCACTAGCCGTGTCGCGTCGTATTGTCTCCATCCTATAACTCTATAGCAGTGAATACAATATAGTAAGTCTATACATTGATTCTGTGTTCCATCATACATGTGTATGTCTTTAATAGTTTTATTAGAAACTTTTTATTACATAATGTACGGGATTAACAAGATAGAGTAAGAATAATAATAGTTTGAAATCTAAATATTATAATGAGAGTAGAATCGCAGAATGATTTTTCATATGATACCTTCAGCATGAAACACAATAATAATCGAAATTCTTAAGAACATTAAGGAGAGATGAAGTCACCCTACAGTGACCCCCCATCTGATCACAAACTTGGGATCCGCGGTACTGGCCTTCTAGCTCTAATTGGTATTTTCTTCGTACTGAATTTGCCAAAAAATTCAAATCTCAATTAAAACACCTCCTGGTGACAAAGGAATTTTACTCCATTGAACATTTCATGCTGGGAAATATCAAATAATCATATAAAGTGTTTGAAAGTGGAGACTTTTATTCTCTGTATCTAGCTGTATGATGAAGGTATAACTATTATTTACGTGTCAATATGTCGACCTACAAAAATTCTCATTTTATAGTTTTAACTCTAATTAAACACTTTCATTTCAATCTCCACCAAAAGTTTGGAGGCTGACGAATAAGATATCATAAGATATATATATATATATATATATATATATATATATATATATATATAATATATATATATATATATATATATATATGTCGATTTCAAGAAACCCAGGCTTTCTACTTATAAAATGGTAATTGGCTGTCAAATGTTTATACTGATAACTTTCAGTGTTAACGTGATTGCTGAGTTTAGTTATAGTTCATCTTCCTCTTAAAGCAGCGTCTGGAATATGATGCTGCTACAGACTTGACTGCTGGAATCTGGAGACATGTTCGTCTGAATAGATCGAAAATAAATTGACGATGAAGACGGTGAAAACGAGTTTACATCGTTTCGACATTAGTGATACCTTGATTAAAACATATAAAATAAAGTGTAATCCAGTTTAATAGGAATTTTCATTGCCTAATCAGGTGCACAGTTAACTCATCAGGTTAACTGGAGATAAACTCTACATTCACATTTAATCAACTCTTCCAATTATAGCTATATGATGTGCATCCAGCGTTGTCGCTACTCATAGCAGGAAATACTCTAATATTTTGTCACCATTATACAGGTGATTGTCAATTTTAAATGATTACTCTTTACTCACAGTGCAAAAGTCTCCGACATATACAGCATTTTACCCTAAGTAATTTCTGTACCTTTTGAAAAAGATTTGTTTGTAACGTAAATTAAGAGTACAAAAGTTTTTAATGGGTATGCAAATGATTCCTGTCTAACCCTTGAAGTATCCACCTGGTTGTAAAGTCATTCACAGGTACTCAATAAAGTCAACCAGTACCGTGGAAAACTAGTTTGTATGACCGTAGACTGTAACAACCGACAATAAACTAAACAGTATTTAGAGATATAATTTGTCCAAACAGCCCAACATTACCAACAGTATTTCTCACAGTTAAAATCTGGTACATTGATATGATCTGGAGGCTACTACTTTTGGAAGCGATTTTCTTACTAGAGACCAAAATAACTACATTATTACAAAAAAAACAGACGATTTATTTAAATATCTGTGGAAATTAGTTCTTGTTTTCTACCTCCTAAAATGATCACTGTAAGGAAAGAGTAGCCTCTTTCTCGCCGACATGGCTTCCTTCTAGGAGGTAGAAAGGCTGTAACCGTTTGAACAACATACAATTTTCATAGCAAGTCAAATCAACATTTTTATTTGTAATAATTTATTTTTTTTAAGTTCTTAGTAAGAAAACTCTTCTAAAAAGAGTGGCCTTTGAATAATACTTAAGTACTGACCATTTTAATTATAAAAGATAGAAATTAAATAATTGTGAACAATTTTCAGATGATGGGATTAAAAATAATCCTTTTATATTCAATAAAGTGAAAAGTGAATATTCTCACATACATAAAGGCAAAGGCAATATGTCGATTACATATATATCTTTTTCCCTGAAATTTCCGGTTTGCCACTTTGGACTACATTCAGCTCCGGTTATAGAATCTTAGCACGTAAGCTCGAAACTCCTTCGGCTTAAAACTTGTAACTGTATCAAAATTGTGGCAATGAAAAATACTGCTCGATGAATAATTTCTTCTACACGTCGATTATATATCATGTAACATAATTTTGAAAATGAAAACCTTATTGAAATAATTATAAATTAACTTATAATTATATAACTTATAAAAATACATCTTATAGAGGAACATCTGATATCAGAATGAATTACTTACCTCACTTTGAGTGAGAAGATGTACGGAAGGAGTATCATGCCTGAACTGATTAGTATTGGTCCTGAGTATCCAATAAACTGTGTACAACATACGGCTCAGGATGGATGACGTCGGATGAGTTCGCCCGATTCTGAGGTTGGCCAGACTGTAAATATTCGGTTTACAAATAAATAATCTCTTCTTGCTGTATAATACTACTCGATAACGGTTTAATTTGTAATAAGGATAAATGGACCATACATACATATAGGAAAGTTGCCTAAAACTAGAAGAAAGTAATATTTCCTTCTCGTGAATCACCATTATTACATAATTTTCATGTAATTTAAGATTATTCAATTTTAAGAGCGAGTTATTTGTATTAAAACCCTAAATTTACTGACTAAATCATTTTACTTTGGAATCAGTATTAAGTATTTTTTAAATGGATTTGCTGTTAAATTATTTTTCATGAAATTTTACAAGGATTTTTTAATGGGCTCAATTATAAACCTAGAAATATATTACGAATTGAAAATTACTCTGAAATAAAAACTTTATTGGTTGATTCGCTTATTTAAATTAGAAAAATCTATAAATCGAAGTTTGTATTAGCTACTACAAATATAAATACTCCTACTTACCAAACCTTATCTAGTTAACAGGTAGTTGTTTTCCCTTGGCCTACCATATCTCCGTCCAATAAAATATTTATTATGTGTATGTCTTTTAATCGAATCTGTGTGTTTTATTAAATTACATTTTAGGTGTTTGTAAAATCTTTTTACACAATATCAGAATTCATGAACCGGGGATGACAGCAAAACATTTACATTACAATCAACCTAATGTATAAGCCTATCACAATATTTTACAACCTTGTAAAACTTGTATTTATGACGCTAACACTGTTCTTGAAGAACATGTAAATAAAGAAGTATTGTCTATTGTCTATTGTCTATTTTACTTATGCGTTTTTATTTTAAAACCGAAGATGGGACTTTCGTCGACACGTAGTTCAAATTCTTCAAACAAAAATTGTGGTCCTGTTGACACGGTAAGGTACCGAATATTTGTGTATATTGCGATAACCGTTGTACCCTTGGCTTCTGCTTGGATAAGTAACCGTTGAGCGATCCTGTCCTTGCAAGCAGGCCACCTGCCGTTGGTGGTGGTTCGGAAGTCACCTTTAAGCTGGTGGTCCCCAGGTTGAGTGTTAGAGAGCGCTTCTTAGCCCTAACTTCACCTGGTAAAATAAGACATCCTTACTTTACTTTAACTTTATAATGAAACTCCATTTCATTTTTTACTCATACATATTTAACAAAATTTACTACAGCTTTTATAAATAATGTACAGTATATTCATTTTAAGATTATAAACTAAAATTTTAAACTAAAGACGATTCCCTTATATTTATATAATACATTAATATTTTAAGGTTTTTAGAAATGTAAAGTATTTCTTTAACCAAAATTCTACTAATTACAAAATAATGACGCTAGTTCAAGTACTTTATAAAATATAAAATTTAAATTATTAAGTATTCAGTATCACAGGAGACAAATTTCCTTGAAACATAAAATATATAACTTTAAAATTTATAAAAGCAGTTGTCTGAAATGATTGAAGAATTCTGCATTTTATTGAATTTGAAATCAGAGATTAGAATGTAAGTAAGAGTCCTGAAGGCGGAGAGTGAATACATTTTTAATACCTCTAATGAAATACACAAAATACTCTGAAACCTTACATTATAATAAAATTTAATTATTTCTAGCCGTAGTGAAGGAACTCTAAATACTCACTGGTCCTTAGTAAGCTTTGTGTCAGCACTCATGATATAATGTGATGAAGCGCGATTATAATTTTGAATTGGAAGCAGACATATTTTAGGTACGTACTATATTAGTGGTCATTATTAAAAGGATCACGAGTAAAAGAAGATTTCACTGGATCTCATTTCAGGTATAGCGCGTGAAAAATATTGTATGATTTAAAGCAATTATATTTCACACGCCATAGTAAAGGTTGCCTTGCTGACACGATCAAAATAATATATACATACTCCGTCTGAGAAGCCTACCTCGGTTAAAACGTGCATAATTTCAGCCCTTGTAATCTTCTTCTAGTCTAAGTTATACCTGGTGGTCTCGGTATTAAGAACTATTACCAGAATTATTACCGGTACCATTACCAACAGTCCAGGTGAAGAAATTTATGCATCTACGTATAGAGAAATCATCTTTGCGTCAAAAGTATTCTAATTACAGAAAGTAGTAACGTTAGCTTTGTTGTACCGATCAAGAACATGTATACGTATCTTGGTTTAAAAAAATATATATAAAAGTATGTCAAGTATAAGTTACTTCTAAAGTAACACGTATCTTAGTGTTTTTAAAATTTCAACTTCTAGGCCATCATGACGTAGAAAAAATATAGTTCTTCTAGGGGTAGCAACTCCATTTTAAATTCCGTGGTGTGTTGATCATTACGAAATTTTAATTTCCATAAAGTTTTATCTTTGTGTGACTTTGCAAAATTGAAACCCATATTTCATTCTTAAAGGGATTGCAACTCCTGTGTATGTCTGATATTTATGAATTATTAAGTGTTTCTATTTAAATCAAGTAATAAATTAGTGCAAATTTCAACTTTCTGAGATACTCGGAACTTGGAGAATTGGTGATGGTTGAGTGAGATTTGCCCTTTCTAAAGATAAATAAAATTTGTAATATTGCAGTCAAATACTAGAATTTTCTATGTAATGCCCCCAATAATGAAGGGTATCTGATTTTATTAGTAGTTAAATAACAAACAAACAGTTAAGTAACAAACAGCTAGCTAGGTTTTGGCAGAAATATTGTTTTGTGTTTTACCCGACTACACGATCTTCCCACTTTTCCTCTCTAATCTTTGTTTGAACCAAACATCCCTACCCAGCTGACCCAACTAACTGCTAACTGCTCTGTATGTTACTTTAATACATTCTACTTGTGTATTCAAACTATAATGCATATGCAGTGCACAATGTAGACCGTGGTTGAAACATGATTTAATCCAACGAATCAAGAATTATTATTACTATTGGGATAGAGCGTATAGGGTGAGATCTTTAATCCAGCTTTCTCTCCTGATATACACTAACAGGAGTAGATAATGTATGAGTTGGATGGTTATGAGCTGAGTGATTTATTAGTGATTTCATATGCTGTGAACATTTTATGCTCCATCAAATTAGATGGATTTAGTTAAATTTAATTAAAATTGTCAAAATCACTAAGGTACTGTGGTTTTCAAACAGTTTATCTGAAAACTAGATATCATGATCTATTATATTTATATTAGTTGTGTAAATTTCAGTAGACTGTGTATAATGTGCAGACATTTGCTCATACATCATCCTCATAGCGATCACATAACTTCTGCGTTCATAACAATACAATTTTCTCAGTTTCCCATGCACTAGTTATCGGTTATTTGTAATGGTGACGATATCAATACCAAGTTTCGATGTTCGCTGTTAGCCAATATATACTTTTAGCCCCATCGAACCTTTGGCAGTCTCATTATATTATTATTATTATAGCCTCGCGCGAAGCCATGGCTCATGAGATCCTGTTGAGACTAGTGGTGATAACAGACGTGGTGGCAATATTTGAAAACATTTAATGACTTCCCGCTAACAAATGAATTACATTTTATAGCCTTCATTTAATACTAAGTAGAAATTAAAAGTGATTCTTAAGAAAATATTTTGAGTTCTTGTCTATAGCGTGTTTATTTTGTAGCACTTTATAATAATTGTTATGCAAGTTCTATTCCTTTGATTAACTTTGCGTTGAGCAAAGGAGGAAATAATCCACTAAGAAAATGATTTCAATCTTTTTTTCTTTCCTTCAGACAAAAATAGACAGCAGATGTAAACTGTCATTCTGTTACATTGTACTCAGTTGAAAATCAAATGCTTCATTCTCTCTTCGAGTACCGTCCTAACTAGTGTAGGAGACTAAACTCCTACTATTAAAACTTTGATGGCTAAGAAGATCTGATTATACATGTGTCGATTAAAACTCGACTACCTCCTCATGTTCATTAAATTATTTATATAAAAATACACTTAAATAATGAAATAGAAAAAGGTATATTGAATCTTATGGAAAATAAATAAATACGATAGTGAATATTATAATTCTACATTGTGTATGTCTATTATAATATATTATTTTAATACAAATAGTTTCCTGACCATATAGGTCACAGCTAATGTGTCTTTAATTATATCTACAAAAGAAATAAATTTAATACATTTTCTTCTAATATTTGGCCATTTTTCTAGTGTGCCATATTTCTTGTAGAAGTCACTCAGGTTTGTAAACCTTACTAGTGAAGTTTTTTTATGTTGAAGGCATTAGCAGTTGCAGCATACACTTTACCATGGCTACGTAAGCCCGATAGAACATGTTTGGATGGATATAAACACATGTGGCAGTTACAAGTATTTCCTTCAACAGTAGTTATAATAGTAGGCAATTTCTATAAAAAGAGATAATTCATAATATAGAAATAAAATAGTAGGCTGTAGTGAAGTCCCATGACACGAACGAGATAAATTATATAGAGCCCAGAATCTACATATATAACATAGCAAAATCGCTTGTTAGTTCTTTAAATGGTAAATCTTGTTCTAAATGATCTGACAGGGAGCGTTATACAAAGCCGAGGAGTCTTATTCTGTAATTGGTTACCTAATCATAAATGTGAATAATCAAATAATTTAAAATTAAGAATTAAAAAACTTCAGTACATTTAATGTCTTTCATAGCGAACATTCAACGTTTAAAGTACAAACAATATTGAATTATTAAGTCTGATATTTTTAATTTGATAACTCTGTGAAAAATCTTTACAGGTATATTCATAAAATTAACGCACGTAGCTCCTTCATTCCACTAGTTAATGCGTAACTCAGCATGGAATGCAGGTTTTATAAGATGGTAGTACACCTAAAAATGGACAAGATATTTCAATTTGAAAAGTTTTAGATAAATTGTCTTGTGATTTAAATTTTACTTACCCATTTCATCTAGAATAGTTCCTGTAAGTTGTATTAACACATTTGTTTATTAGTGATTAAAATCGTTAATTTTATGCTATATTTAATCCCGATTTCTGGTTGAATTGAAGATTTTGAAGACTTTCCCTGAAGGAAGTCCTTCTGATTAGATAAAAACAACAGATTCACTTCAAAAATGTAGAATTTGTAGTATAATAGAGATAATCTCTAGTGGTATAGTGTTATATGTACTCATTTAACACCTAGGAAGCCGATTCCAGATTTAATTGACTGCATGTATAATAAGTTAAAAGTAATATATTACAAGTGTTAGTTAATAGGAGCAGTAGGCATAGGTAAGATTTGATAAATCTCTATGTTTCTCAGTTGATGCAATAGGAAATATTGGACTTACTCTTTAAGTTATTGGTTTGTAAAATTCTTAACATAATTGTAAAAGGGGTAATTTTTTAATAATTTGTAATACCGTTTACTGTCAACTGTTCACTGTAATATTTGCAAGACGTTACACAACCTAGTAATATCACTGATAGCTGGGTAATAAATTTACTTATTTATAGAGTAGGAGGCCTGGTTCTACATTGTGTTTTCCTTAATTGTATTACGAACATGTCTATATTAGATTCATAGAGTTAGATACGTTGTAACATCAATTTATTTATGTTAATAGGTGACTCTACTCGCGTAGTATGAGGTTAAAAGCACGGAATAATCACCTTCTTTATTCATACAAATCCAACTCCATCAACACATTCGTTATAAGTTTCAAACACAATTTGATACCATATAGTGGCAATCCGATATAATTTTATTGTGAGGAACAGCACTCTCGCAGGTACTTTGTACTGCTGAATAATGGTATGATATGCAGAAGTAAGAACAGGAGAATTTAGTACGTGTCCGGTTGACTGTTATTTTTATCCAACTCCTACATACAATACAAACGACCTGTAGTGTTATAGCACGTTACTTATGCCAATTTAATACCATGAGCCGATATAGTTTGGAATCCAAGGAGTGCACAGATTACCTTCAATTTCCAGCGTCATTTCAATCGGAACCTTATTATACTTAAACCTGGTTTGTACAGTGAAAGTTGAATGCAACTAAAAAAATTGAGATGGTAATGTTACGTCATATAATTGTTCATAATATTCAAACCATAGAAATTTATAAATGAGAGATCAAATATATGAATTCTCAATGATGACGAGGCTGATTTCCATTTCATTTTGCGCAGTCATTTATTTTTACAAAACTCAGTACGATCTGCAGACCTCTTAATTACAATTTGTTGTTAGATCAGCTGTCTCGTTAGCAGATCAGATATTTATTTATTAGCTGAACTTTAACATAACCTGTCTCTTAAGGAGCTGTACAGATTTCAGTTAAAATGCTGACTGAGTTCAATGTATATGCATATCATTCCATGGGATTTTCATAAACATTAGTGAATAGATTTACATTAGTCTCATGAGGACCGTGACGGTAACAAAAAATATCAGAATAAATAAATTTCCAATCAAATCGTGACAATCATATTTAAGTTGAGAATTTAGTGAATAAAAATTTTTGAAATTTGTTTTCAAAGAGTAAAACGAACATATATTACAGTGGGTAAACAATATTAAAAATCAGTGACAATGTTTGACATCAATACACTCTTACGTTGTAATAGCCTCTATAACTCGTAAAAACATTTATTATTCTAAAATGTGTATGATGCATTACTTAATAAACAAAACATTAAATGTGTAAGTTGGCAAGATATCTAGAGAAATATTTCATCTGTATACTTTAAATTTTTCATAAAACATAGTTTCTACATAGAAAATGATGTTTTCTATCGAAACGTAATTTGTTTCCTATTTAATTTTTGTTTGAATGTCTGTCTGACTATCTGCCGCAGGACAATTTTAAAGTTTTGATTTCATACATCGATAGCATCATAAGTAAATGTAGGATAGCGCAGCCAAATCTGTTCGCGATGGTACATGTTGTTTGGAAAGTTCCATAAAGCAAAAGTTCAGTAACATTCACAATGTAAATTGATATGCAATTTAATATTAGTTTTGTATTATGTTAAAAATTATAATAACACTCTCCGCACTTTAGAATTTAAAAAAAAGTTCCTTTAAATTTTACAAAAGTTCCTCGACAAGAAGACTTAGATGTTTAACTACATATTGTATTATAAAATGAAGGATAACACAAGACCAAATATTATTTTTATAAATACTATGCCAAACAACTTAATATTTTGGTCACACATAAATGGAACTTAAAGTTCTAGCGGTATCATTTCCAAGAGCAGCGTGTTGGTATTACGTAGGATTTGGATTAAATGGAAGTGGTTTATTGAGACTGCATAAACACACATGATCCTGTACAAGTGCTCCTTGCGGTCCTCTTCCATTATCCTCTCGCTGGAACGGTTGAACACATGAACACGTCCAACTTTCATGGATAAGATTTAATAATAATACAATATGAACATTCATCTGAAAAAACAAAAATAGAATATCCTTGAAGCATATGTAAGGCCCTCTTTCGAAAACTAATAAGTACAGAAATTTTTAGGTATTTATACGTATTGAAAAACAGTATAAAAATAAACATTTATTTAAACAAACGTCGTTGTTCGTTTCAATTCGTCTTGTCGATTCATACGGACATAAAACACTTCAGTTTACAGAATATCAAGATTAGACTACTGTCGGGATCAAGTTATAAATGTAAACATTTCCCCCCCCCCTGACTACATCACCACCTCGAGAATGACGGCCGAAATTTTGACAGATTGGCAATTTTTCGAAGCCCCTCGATGGACTGACAATTATTTATATCTCATTTAGACATTTATAAGTAAAAATGGCAAATAATATAAACCTTATTTTCACGGAAAACACAAAAATGGTGTCTCTGAACGTACGATAAATTACGGTAAACAAAGCAATTGTTTAACATTATGTACAAAGCTTACTAATGAACTATATAATCAAACCAGCACGGGTTAATGCACATTCCTAGACATGTATTGACTATATTGTACTAACAAGTGATAACTATTTCATTACCTAATGAATAGAGAATTAATTACTGACTACTACGCTGGTACTGTTGCTACGTTACCGGTTCACTTCACTCGGCAGCTTGGACTCTGACAAAGCTTACTTGGACATGAATGAGTTACATGGTCTGGTGATGATAGACGAGGAACCTTATCTTCGGCTTAAAAAAGTAAAAACGAACTTATCAAACACTTTATTCTAAAAGTGTTTGATAAACATAGTGTAAGTTCGGTACAAGAAAACAGCAATGTACAAAATAAACATTTAAATCTTTATTTAGTTTGTATAATAAGAAAAAGTGATAAATGAAGTAAAATGTTTTAATATTCCACATAAGTAAGAATTAAGAATCTACTACTATATTTAAATTCAAAGAGAAAACTCTAAATTTTGCTGTAAATATGAAGAGGGTTATGATCAGTGTTAACGTAATCATTTTGGTCCAACTATAACTAGTTTCAGTAATCAAGCCGCCGCGCCAGGCAGAGCTTAGTAAGCGAGTATCGACTGATATTTACATCTCAATATACTGGTAGTAGATATTTTTTAAGTAAAGAATTGTAAAAATTCAAAATACAACAAAACTTTTAGTGGATTTCAATGTAACTCATGCACATACACAGACTTTACAACATTGATATATGATTAAAGCGGTGGGAGTATTTGAAGTGTCTTAAATTATGGATGCAAAATAAGAAGTCACATCTAAACTCGCAACATATTACGGTCCAAGTTGGGTACTAAAGTTCAGATTACCAACTAAACACACCGATAATGAAACCACACACCGATTAAGCATCCTCTCATGATTTACGTGCAAACGCATTTACATAGAGGTAACATGATTTTGATAACACTGTTAAAAGTATTTATTGTAGTATCACTAGATAAAGGAATACGACATTTTCCAATATATAATTTTTTTATTTTGTGCAAGGCCTTTCTGAATCAAAGATTCCATCATCAGGTGCCAAAATTATATATTGGAAAATGTCGTATTCCTTTATCTAGTGATACTACAATAAATAGTTTTTCCAATGCTCCAAGATTCTACATTCTACACTGTTAAAAGTACTTAATTCTGCATGATTTGTGTTAGTGGATAGTCGGATTAATTAAACAGCGCATATACCATGATAGCAATCTCATATTATTGTAATTACTTGTATATAAAGAGTATAAACTACGTTTTAATCTAAAAAGCAGGAAGTTTATTATTACAATTGTTAATATTTGTTCTCAATAAGTGTTAACTCCAACTTAAAAAAGAAGCTTACAGCTAAGGTTTCTTACGATTTCTTTACGTGTTATAATCAAAAGACATAAGATTACGATAGTTACAAATACATAGTAAACAAAATGTGGCAGTGCACTTTAGTCGGTTAGGGTCCGTAATCTGTCTGGAGTCCTAGTCGATTAGACAGAGCCATCGATCTGTAAAACTACTAATTAAATAAGTGAGCGATCGAAACTCGTTACTTGCAGTAATTTGGATGCATATATTAATTTTAACTCAATTTCACCTTCCGCTAATAAGTTTAGGGTCTGAAATGTGACATTTTCGCAGACGACTCTTGGAATCAGGATATAAATAAGAGACCCAATAAGAGTTGCTTCGCCATGCTTTGGGATAGTTCCCAAAACGTAGGTAATTTAATCATGCTCCTGATCAGAGTATCCATCTATATTACATTTGATGGCTGCTAGGTAAACCTTAAAGAGCTGGTAGCCTATGTGTTCTGATATCGAGACGATGCAGAGTTTGTTTTGATCGTCGTCGCCGGTTTACGTTCACTAATTTGGATAACCTTTATGTATGAAAGGTATTTTTAGCTTAAAACATTCTTTAAGTAATGTTTATGATGTTCAGCCCCATGCTACTCTTTGCCTTGACTTGCTCTTTTGATCAGCAATTTTTATCAGTTATAGATGTTTTCCCCACACCTTTATCACGTTGTCTTTGCGTTCATTAACTCTCACATTCAAAAACGTTTTTGCCTTTTCTATCACAAGGATATTTCATTAAAACGTAATTTTATCCTGCAACCCATTTTCTATTTGGTTTTTAATAGACCTATTTTGTTACTTTTCATATTATAGTTTTGTTTGATATGCATCCATTTAATATTGTATATTTACTACATACGTTTGTGTAAGTCTTTTTTGTATGTACAACTTTTCTGTTGTCAGGCATCGAATATAGAGGACACACACATATATTTCAAGAGAATGCTTTATGACTATTCAGATGGATTTCTTGCAATCAAACTAATAAAAAACATTGTTTATTTTTTATAAATATTTAATTACTATGAGTAAGCATATAACTTTACAATATCCCAATAATAATTAAGGGATTTATGAATGGTTGATGTGTTACGATAAAAAATATATATATTTTACTTATGTAGAATACATAATTTGTGTTTCAGCAAATAATAAGTTAACCATGTTCTGTATAGAAGCGTTGCCAACACTCGTTATCAATAAGTACTTACAACAACGTGATTGCTATTATGGTAAATGCGCTATTTAATTAATCAGATTATCCCATAACACAAATCATGCACACTTAACAAGTGGTGCGTTTAAAGGGTTATCAAATTAGTGTTATCCCTTTGTAAATGAGTTCATATACATACTGTATAATCTACACGGAGGGTGCTAAAACAGAGCAGCAGGAGAAGTGGTTTAATGATCACTGTGTAGTTGGAAATCTGAACTTTGGTACCCAACTTAGACTGTAATCTGTTAGCAATATTAGTGTGAAAATTGGAATTGAAATTTGAGTTTTCGTTATTGTATTAATAATATTGTTTAATCCATGAAAAGTTTTCCTGTCATTGTATGCGTCAATGTTTTACCACACATAACGCACACACATGCGCGTTGTTATGTGTTATACAATGTTTTACATTTAAACGATAGATAGAATACTTTTATTATAGGGATTCGTCTACATATTTGCTACTACAAAATTTACTTCCAAAAAATTTATTAGATTTCTTCTCAGTGGCTCAACATGAACATTTCAACAGAATAAAGCACTTTAAACAGCATTAGCTGAGTAGCTTATTAAGTTGAGATTTGATTTCTTTAGAGATCGATATGTTTAATGCTTGTGTGGGACAGTAAATGCCTGATCAATTTGAAAGTTTTTTGAAAGACAATCAATTTTAGCTGACAAATAGCAAAGCCTAACACTCGATGGGCTATAACAGTCAGATATTTGTTTAGTATGCCTATTTGTCTGCCTGTAACCACAATATATGAAAAAATTACGGACCTACAGAATTGAAATTTTATTGAAGAGTCATTTCTATATGAACATCTAGGTGACGCCATTGGTTCAAGGGATTTGGCTCAGCGTAAGTTAATACAATTACACTAGTCTGACAGGTAGCTAATAAAGCAACGGGAAATTTGCAAAAAAATTTACAAACAGCCTAAGTAGTGTTATATGAGATTTTAACATGTGACGTCTTAAAACATTTAGTTTGTTCATACAGTGAAACGAAAAATAATAGTGTGGAAGTTCAATGTTTACATTTTTTTGTTTGATATTTGCATTGTAGAACCATCCCTTTTTCACTAAGATGGATAACTCTCACTAATTCACCGCGCTACAGAAAACACCCTACTACACCGCGGTGTAGAGCTTTCCTTACTTCATCACGTTGTAGAACCCTATCTACTTCACAGGAACGTTTATTATTCAAATAATACTATAAAATCTTACTAAATGAATATAAATGTGGATGTACTATTTGGCGAGATATTTTGAAAATATTCTTCTTTTATACATAAATAGGAAAGAATCTTGCGATAGTGCATTTCCAAACGTGGAATTTGGCTGTGCGGTATTGAAGCATATCACACAATAAGGTGACAAAATTTACATTTTAATTTAGTCATATTCTTATCTAAAGAATTCAGAAATATATTTGTAAATATCAGATTATTGAACATTTCAATGATAATTTATAAATGTTATTGTGTCCAAAATTGTAAAACAAACTTTTTTAAATTAAGACTATATATTATTAGTATAAACAGACACAACTACTGTACTTGCTAGTATAGTTTTGCAGCTCCTGTAACATCTTTGTTTGGCAAGTCAGCTTCCATCCACTGAACTCTCCTCTAAAACAACATTGCTCCTGTTGATGTTCCCAACAGTGTTGTGTTGTGCTTCCAACCTGAGTTTTAATGGAGCTAATTTACGACTTTAAAGTTTCCACTCTCTTATCTAATTAACGTACTAATCATCGATAAAACTACATTACTACTTTAATACTACTTATTATTTATTCCATGTCTGCATCATCTTTAAAATATGTAATTCTGCAATTTATAAATTTATGTTTATTATCAATTCCTCAGGATTCCTTATAGCAATTTTATTTATTTTATTTTAAATATAAATTTGCTAACCCTTTAAATATTAATTCAATAACTTTAGTCAACGCTTATATTCGCTAATATGTTTAGAATAAAAATAACTGTTATATCAAAATAAAAATGAAAACTCAAATAACACCTTATCGTAGTAAACATTGTTTTTCAATAAAACTATATTACTTTATTATAATTACATTCATCACGTGTAAAGTTATTCTATCTTTAGGATTTACATATATAAAACAAAAAGAAATATATTTTAACCAATATTTAGCAGTTGAAAATACTTTTAATGTTCTTTAAAAACTCAATGAAAGATTTAATTTTAAACAGAAATTTAAAAGAATAAGAATAAGTATTATACTGGTACATACAAGGTTATTATACATTGATATGGAAAATGTATATGTGTAAAACATCATACGTGAAATAGTTTTGTTGTAACATAGCGCGTAGTTGTTATAATGGAATCCAATTTTTTTAGTAGTATGGCTTTCAACGTAGTAATAACAGCTAATACAAAATTTTTAAAATAAAATAATAGAAACCACAACAAACATTACAAACCGACATATTACACCAGTTTGATTAAATTTTAAACAAACTAAGAAAGGAAAATAGAAATATTAAGGGAAAGTATCGACTTTTCGAGAAATTTTCTTTCTTATACAACTGCTTCACTCCCAAGCAGCCACACAGATTGCTGTGGTTAATACTTGTTCGCTGTTGCTTGGTCCTGCTACGTGGCGTATCACCTGGTTCCCCTTCCTCACTTCATAATTTAATAGCGGGATTATATCTATAGTTAAATACTTGTCGTTTATTGTGACCTTCTGCTGTAATTTTGAAAGATATGTTCTATAATTATTTATACTAGTAATATTAAGTTCAGCTACTAAATGTTTCTTGTTATTGTATTGTTTAAAATTTCTAAATAAAATCCGTAAAATTTATATATTTTACGCTTGTTATATATCTAGTTTCTAATAATTCCAACTTTCAAATTGGGTGTAATTTTTAAACTTACTATTTCTAATGTTTGTAGTTGTACTATTTAAAACTGATCATTTACGTATTTAAACTTTAAATTCTACTGTATAAATTTATGTCAATTTGTATCCATCATTTGAATTTGTTAAAAAATGTATATTAATATTGTGTTTTTCATAAACCCATATATAAAGGACTCCATAAAATTTTAAAGTAAAGGAAGTAAACAATTTATTTTGTTTCTTTAATTTTGCGTTTATAGATTTTCAATTGTATTTTCTGTTTTAGTGTTACAGTATATTTTGGAGTTTTGCCCAGATGTTGAATAGACTCAGTGCGTCAAATTATACAACTTATAACTTATAAGTTCTAGCAAATTGGAAAAATATGTAAAAACATATATTTTTAAAGAAAGATCTGTTAAAAATTAGATTGTTTTTGTAGCTGCCACGTATCCAAACGTTTCTTCCGGCGCAGACTGAAGAAAAGTAGATTGCTTGTGTGGCTGCCCTTTGCGTATCCAATTCGTTTAGATAAATAATAATAATAAATGTTTTGATGTGCCCCATAGTGCATTTCTAAAATTTTGTAAAACTAGGCGTAAAAAATTTAAATAATTATGTTTTTATACATAAACGCTTACATAACGTTTTAAACTTGACCTACCTTCCGTTTGAGTTTATTTTAACTACCTCCAACTCCAAGCTGGACAGCATAAATTGTTAAATTTAAAAAATTGGTCATCCGTCACATTACTTGCTTTTAGACATCCGAAACGCAAATTATTTTTCAAAATTTTAATTGAAGCAATTAGTATAGCTTCTTACTTCAGTTGCTGATAATAACTGTTGCTGTAACGTTATTGAATATTCAATTTACTGTAGTCTATTATTTATTGTAAAGCAATTCAACAAACTATCTTCAATGTTTAGTATACCGTGACTGCTGTTTGCCCTAGTTTACTAAATTACTAAACTCTAAATTTTATTTATTGTTTTCATGGTAAGCTCAGGATTGGAACTCAAGTCTGATGCGCTAACCAATCAATTGCTGTCAGATTGGTGTTAAAGTTTATGTACACAGATATTATCATTGTGTTGAACACATGTGTCATTTCTTGTTGTTGAAAGTATCAAAATATTATATAATAAATTTATTTGAAACTTGAAAATTTTATAAATAATGTGTATTAATTTCATAATTTTAATTTAAAACCGAGGTCGTGTACTCAACTGCAAAGTTCGGGTAGATTAGTTTAAAATATTTTCTCACAAACAGATGATATTCACTTTCTTTCAACTCAGACAAAACATTTACTTGTACCTTTGGAAGGAAAATAACACTTTTTAATTTAGAGTAAGATTCATTCATGCTGTCACTTTGAATAGAGACTCTCAAAAATCGTCTCTTGTTTTTATAATCTTTTGGCGGTTCTTTTAAGGGAATAAAATACAGCGAGACGACAGAGTGGGTGTTTATATTATGTTTTTTAGATTTGTAATTCTGATTTTATATTGCTGTTATTGTATCGGGAAGTCCTTTATGCAATAACAAAGATATGTTGAAGAATGGTGTGTACATGATAATATGATATATCAGTAAGATGTTTGTGTGAGTATTTATATTATATTTGGTATTTTTTCGTCTTATTGCCATTCTGATTTCATATTAATGTTAATATATCGTGCAGACCTTTCTGCAATACCAGAAATAACCTGTAAAACGTTTTATAAAGGATGATATGAAATATATAATTTCCAATTATACATTATGTTTGGTGTTTTAAGTTACTTTCACTACCTATTGAAAAAAGAGTATTCAAAAAATATATCGTGGAAAAATTAATAGCATCCTCTTAATATCAAAACAGTGGAAATAAATTTATTTTAAGTAATTTACAGGCGGGTTCTTATAGACTCAGGCTAGGTTTCTATTATTTCTTGTTTAATCCAACTCTCTCAACTACCATCGCTTTTTAATTCGATTGGCAAACTCAGGACTGTGGGTGGATTGTAACTACAGTGGGTGTCTGTGTTGACAAAGGTTTGGAAACGAAGTCACGGCAAACATCAGTCTGCAATATTCTAGTTACGTTTTTTGTCAGAGCTTTGTTTACCTAAACTAACAAAACTTTAAATAATTTTAAAAGCCATTTAAAATACAGTTATCAATTTTTGTTCTAACTTACTTAAAAAATGTATTAATTTATTAATTTTTAGTAATTTAAAAAAAATGCGAGTAAATGGAGAGTTTAAAATTTAATCGAAAATTTTAAATATGAAATGCGATTGATATAGAATAAATTGGCAATATAGGTAAATAAAATGTTTAAAATATATAATATTACGAAATATTGCGTTCCCAAAAGCAAATTCAATATTTCAGGGGTTATCGTTCTCGCATTAAATATTTATAACGTAGTAGTTAATGACATTAATTTTTTTAGAAATGAGTAGGATGGTAAAAAATTTAAAATGAAATATTCTTTCGCAAACTAGGTAAATTATATTATTTAATAACCTTTTTTCCTATAATAGCTGTGTTTTTACAATCAGCAATATTAATTTAGTATTTATTTTCCAATTGATTTAAAACAGCATCACTAGAATTTCTACACGGATCCTGACTGTTTAGGTTATGATTATAAAAAAATCCCCATTTTTTTATTATGGTTATCAGATTAATTTACAAAATTATTCTGTAAATAGTTGCAGTAGCGCCATATAATATTTTATAAGATTGATTTTGTGGTGAGTGTGAATATTTAAGAAGCAGTGGTGAACTTACGCTTTGGTTTTATGTACGTAATTCTGTCAGGTTTTTAATAAATGTACGGAAGAGCTTTATTTTAAACTGAAATAGTTAAGAAGTTTATTATTTCAGTTTCAATTTAAAACATTGTTTTTTTAGTATATTTTGTGAGTTATGTAAAAAAATAAATTTTTTAGATTCCAATTTAATACTTAAAGTAATTATTTAGGATTTATTTAAAAGTATTTTTAAAGTACTAGTTTTTGAACCAGTGTACTTGTTTTATCTGTACTAATAAAACGAGTACTACTAAAGCAGATTAAGCAGATTAATGCTATTATTATCAGCACTAATTATACTTGTTATTCTACCAATGAGTATCATATGTAAAAAAACATAAATGTTGTATCATTCCTATTCTTTTTTTAATATAATATAATATTTGAAAAATATGTTTGATTAATAGATATTAAATTTGTTTTCCATTTATGAAAAGGATTAAGAATTAAAAATCCAAATATTAATAGAATTCACGGAAATTTGAGCAGACCGGAATAACATAGATTCACTTATTTTAAACAATTCTTTGAATAAATATAAATGTATATTCACACTTTAAAATATACTTTCGTATAGAAAAAAAATGTAAAAGTATTAATTAAGTATACATACATACAAACATACATACATCTTGCTAAAACTAATTCAGGAATGCAGCGTTGCTTGGAAAAGGTAAATAATATCGTTAACAACCGTTTCTTATTTGATTTATAAAATTTATTATTTTTATTACAAGTGTTGGGGAGTTAGGATTTGAAAATATATAAATATTTTATAAATATAACGTAAACTAAGGAAATAAACTTCAAATGTATATGGTTATAAAACTATCTAATTTGTTATTATATTCCACGAAACATGAAAACTAACGCAGTGACATTGTGAATTAATTAAATATTTGGAGCTTCAAGCTTGTAACTATTGTTCCCAATACACATCATCGGATATTTATATTAGCAGTAATGGGCAATTAAAAAAATCATATTATATTTTGAAAGACCACAGTTAGATCAGAAAACGAAATTAGGCTCTCTTTCATTATCAATGAGTTTAAATTAGCAGTGTTAAAAATTTATCCTCTGCTTAAAAATAAATTCTGAAAGATCACAAAACTGTTATTTAAGAACTTTTTGATGCTGTAATCTGCTTGATGTTGACAGCCAGATTAGACTAATAGGTAAGACTATTAGTCTATTTTTAGACTAATAGTCTAAAAATAGACTATGCAGGATTTTCCTGTTTACCAGTAAAGTAGATTGTTAGTAATATAACAAGTCTCATACGTCATATTTTGACATCAAAAAGGCTTCGTTACGCGCTTTTAAGAGAAATCCAACACTTGTGCTAACGAAGCTAATTAAGTTGAAACAATTAACTGGCATGTTTCCGTTGTCCTAAAATGGTCGAACATTAACATAACGCAGGTAAATACAATATAAGTTTTACTACAACCCATTGATATGTGTTTTGTTATTAATATTATTATGGCTATTTTTAAGAATTATATTTCATGTTTAACCTCACTCTGTCCTTACTGAGAGTGATAGGGTTTTAATCATTAGCGGAAGCCTGTAACATTTTTCTACAGACTGATAAGAAAATAAAATCGTTAACTTTTCTACAATCAATCGTTATCTACAATCAAAACGGGATTTTTAAACTTCAAACTCTATTTTTTATAAGATCACATATTTGTGTTACACGGTGTTATAAAAACTGTAGCTATAAATGAAGGCAATTTTTCTTGTACTATAAAACAGAGTTCGTTAAATACAAAAATTGTTAATGCTTAAAATAACTAACACGTAATATTCAGGCTGAAACCATGTATAAACATTAACAATGTTCTTATCTTAACAGTTCAAGTTTTAAAATGTTTCGGCCTCGCTTTGGACTTGACTTGATATGGGTCAAGCCGAGAGCCAATTATCACCATACAGAAGCACAACCCGATTTTCCTTTAAATGTATAGTTGGGCTTGCATCTAAGAAAATATTGATCATCACCACGCCTACAGTGGAACTTGAATTGAAAGGCTAACAAAGTATGTTATCTCTTAGATAACATTTTTCCTAACTGACCGTCATACACATGAATAATAGTTACATAACCGTTAGAGAAATAGATATTAATCTTTGCCACACTATAGATCTGTAGACGGTTAGATGACTCCGATATAAGATTTATTTATGTTAATATTCTTAGAGAATTGGAATATTCTTTTAATTTGAACACAGTAGTAAATTATCATATATTTTCTAATGTTAATTTTTATTTTTGCGAGACCTCCAAAATCTAAGTGTCCCTAGAAAGGGTTTACGGTGACATCACTTTGATTTGAAAGGCCAAAAATAAAATAATCATTAGAAAAAGTGTGAAAATTTACAAATTGTTTCAAATTTCTTTACGTGTCTGACATTCTCTTTTAAATATGTAGCCTAGTGTTAAGAAAATTATGAAATGAACAAGTATAATCCGTTCCTATTTTTCACTCTGATGATTATATCGGATTTCGAAGTCTTCTATGAATAACGCGGGTGACAGTTAAATTTTTATCCGAGTAAATTTTGGCAATTTTAAGAAAAACCCGGTCGTGTGCTTATGCAATGCTAATTGGCTCTTGGCCCTGAAGCTTGATCAACGTGAATCCATCATCATTGGCTGCCAAATTATTAACGCTAGCTTTATTTTAAAAGTAATTTACTTTATTTTATATTTCTCTTCCTATGATTTCATTATTATTATTGGTTAATAGTATTAAATGGTCTTAAATAGTAAATTCCGTTCGGTTTTCTCCAGTTCTATTGTAGGAAAATGCGTTACTGTACGTTTTGTCACTCACTTAATATATATTTTTAAAATAATTTATTTTGTTGTTTTCCAACATTTCAGATATTCTTTGTGATATTTAGATTACCCAATTCATTAATTAAGTCAATAGGCATGCTTTTGGGTCTTATGATAATGAAATTGGATGTTCGATAGAAATGTATTGGTTTCCAATATACTGGAGGTCTCATACATGTCGGTATTTTATTTTTTAATGTTGTTGCCAAGTATGTCACAGTCAAAATGTATTTTTTATTTTTGTAAGAGAAGTATGTTTCAATTTATAATTAGTTAAAAAAATAACACTATTTTCTTAACTTTTATTTTAGTTTTTAGTGGTTTTATACTCTTTTGGTGATTAAATAAAGCATGTTTAGAATACAAAGTTAAATTTAATTTTTAAAACAATACTTTAATACACTTTTTTAGTATTAGATATATTTTAAATACATTTTAAAATGAAACAAGCCTACAATAGGTCTGAAAATGCTTCAGAACTTTAGAATCGTCAACAGTTCTAGTGTGTTTGTAGAAAGCATGTAACATAAATTATCTTTCTGCATCATCATTCTGAGTATCTTTGAATACAATGTCTTCAACACCCATCCTTTTTGCTTTTCCCCAACTACTTGGTTTGTTTGGTGTTCTTAACGTCCGGGAGTAATAAAAAATATCAATCAGTGAAGCAACTCATAAAGAACATTATGTACTCAAAGCTTTCAAAAGATGGCGACGCAAACGGGACCCAACGACTATAACCGTTTTCTTTCTTGTCACTACTACCAAAAAGGACCATGTTTGCCTTCGCTTGGCAAACATTTTAAAACCGGAAACGTTGCGTTGTTCGCCCTGCTAGAGTACGCTTACATCCATTGTGTGTTTGTGATCTTTGTTATCGTTGAAATCGTGCCGTAGTCCTGTTGCGTTGGTGACAGACTTGTTGAAAGGTTAGAATGTGGTCTATAGTACGTTTATATGGGTAATAACTTGCAAAAGCTTTGTAAAACATGGAAAGTCTAAACGAGTGCAAGAGCTCTCGATTGTGTTGTTGACAGCAGTGTTGGACTTTAAATGTTAGTTCTAAACATTGCCGAGATATTACTGTGGTGTGCGACTCGACGGGTTGGTATTGACTCGTGCAACAACCAGCGACAGCAGCTATAACATGTGCTCGGATAAACATTGCTTAGGTATGCCGTAATTATGGGCGCAATAGTAAACAATGGAACTCAATCAAAAGAATTACTGGTTTTGTAAGCGATACGAGGAAAAAAATTTAAAGATAGCGAAGTTATGACAGAGCTTCAAGCTGTAGCAGAGCGACTGTTCACCAGCAGAAGTAATAATGGAAGTTAATAAACGTGCAGGACTCGCGGACAGCAGACCTTGTTCTCACTCCCATGTCTCTGGCTCTCTTTTATCCGAACTTTAAAAGAACAATAAATAGTGAAAATTACAAGTTTTGGTAACTCTAACACCTATGGAACAACATATAATCATTCTCTTAAGAATAATTGTAGATTATATAGTAAATATTACCTTAAGTAAAGTTTCTTTCTGTAAAACTTTTAATAAACCACAATTATACATATTTATAGAACACCTTAGGCTTATCAGTTTGTCACATGTTTCTAATATCCTTGGTAGGATAATGTTGAAAAGGCTGTTAAATTATTTAGTATTTCAGGAAAAAAAGCGACATGGCTTTACTAGAGGTGAATCAACCAAATATGCTTTAATTTCGGTTGCAGAACAAATACATAATTAAATAATGTCAAGTAAAATAATCTTGTTTATATCTGTTGATTTCAAAAAAAAAGTGTTTTACCTCGTTTATCATGACATTCATATGTGCTTTACTCTGGAAGCCGCAGGAGTCAGAGGGATTGTATTAGTTCCGAAGTGTTTTTAAAGGGTAGGAATGTAAAATTAGGTAATTTTTATATTTAGATAAGATAAGTTAAAGCTGGTGACTCTTAGGGGTCGGTGCACTCTGCAAATTTGCTTTAGCTTTTATTCGTTATGACCTATTAACGATTAATTGGAAGAGTTAGTATATTCGCTTTTGCTGACGACAATGCCCTTTCTTACTCTGGCAAAAACGTTAGTTTCCAAGACGTTTTAATTTATGATTTGCTTTTATCAAGATGTTGGCATAAAATTACCAAAGTTTACGTTAATATAGAAAAAACTAAATTAACATTCTTAAAAATAAATATACAAGTTTTGCTTTATCATATGAAATAATTATTCATTCCCTATGTTGTAACGTCTTCCTATGTCATCGTAAATAATTGAAAATTTAAAAAAAAAAACATAAAATATATTGCATTTATGTTTTGCGACAAATTAAAGTTGGATGATCAAATATTGTCTTTACGTAACAAAATTCTATGTTATAAGACAATTTTACTTTTTAATACATTTTTATGTACCACTGCATTGCTAATATCACTTTATTTTGCTTTACTCCAGTACCGCCTTTAATATGGTATAGTATGTTTAGGTAGTTCATTAAATACTTAACAAAGTGTTAAGACATAAAATAGTTCTCTATTTCAAAAAATTTAAGTGATCTATTTTTATTTGTTTCTTATTTTTATTTTTTTATTGAAGTCTTAGTTTTTAGTTATTGTACAGTACACTAACCACATAACTATTACCCAGCAAGGAAAAATTTTGGCTGGTTTAGACCTTCCAGTTGAAACCACCACAAGGCACAGCAAATACCGATGTGTCACTTCAATCTGGACAACCTTACGGATGTCTAATAGCAAATGTCGAGATTCTAAGGTTCATGGGCAATTCGATAGGTCTAGTCTACTGTGGGAGATGACCTTTGGAGTTGGTGTGGTCTAATCAATAACCTCAGAGGTTCTTGTCAACCACAAAAAGGCTGTGCCACTCCCTGCCTACTTTGACTCGAGAGGCTGTTTCAGAACGGGCCTCCCCTTCTCCCGTGGAGACATGACTTTGAGATGTAGTGCCCTAATTCCTCCTCATGGATCTCGATAGTAGGCGGTCCTTACTCCCTAACCTTACCATCCTGAATATCCTGTCACTCCGGTAGCAGGGAAAAGGTTCTTACAGGTCCTGCACTTTAATAATATTGCTTGGATTTAATATAGATATTCAATACATATAAATTTAGAGCAAGACACTTGGTGTGCATAATTTTTCCCAATTCAACAATATGAATAAATACAAATACTTTGGCAGTGTAAATATAATTTCTTATACAGTTGATAGTATTTTTAAAATCAGAACCTCGTAACACTCAAAAGCAGTCTTTTTCATTATTAAGGCTTCAGACGTTGGCTGGCATGTTTTCCCACCCTGGCACGATTGTAAAGAATGTAATTCTTTGCTAAAGCTTCGGAGCTTTTCGAGGTTCTGTTCATTACCAAATTGTTCTCCTTCTATATAAAGCGAGCAACACTTAGAGTTATGAAAACATTATTAGCACTTTACATTTTTATAATGATTAGAAAAATATTCGTTTTACACGTTAGTATTTAGAAATAGCTTTCAATATTAAAACCAAAACCTTAAAAGAATAAACCTATCCCGTAATATTAATACCAATAGAAGAAAGCGAACAACCCGTAAGTCATATTTTGACCTCCACATTGCAAACAATACAAACTTTCCTTCATTATTTACAGAGAATTTATGGTTAGTGAGTAACTTTAAACTTATCATGTATACCTTGAAATAAAACTTACATTATGAAACAAGTTTTACAATTATTTCAATAAATACATTGTTGTACTACATTCATTGGAAATGGGCTCAGGAGATTTATCTATGAAATATTTAAAAAATTAAAATTTTGTTTATATCTCTTCGTAAGTTTCTATTAATTATTTGAAATAGATGCACAATTACGGGTACGTGACGATTTTTTATATAATGTATAAAAGCAAAAGAGTTTCTAAAAAGGTTTAAGACGTATATTTTTGAATAGCTTTTTAAAACTTGGCATAATAGCATTATTTCATTTGATATAGGAACAGCATACACCCGCGGCTTCACCCGCAATTTTATGCGACATGCCATGTATTTTGTTGAATAGCTGCTGCTACAATTTCAACACTTGAACTATTGTAGAGTCTAACCTATAGACATACTGTAGACTGTATGAATGACTCCAAAATCGAAGTTCATAGGTGTCTTAGTAAAACACATTCGCTATTATACGGTAAGGTGCTAAGTTTTTTAATGTAATAAATGAAATACCGTGCATTATGTACCCATTTTAAATATTCATAATTAAGACCCATAGGTTAAGAAAAACTTTGAATAATTCTTATTTTACGTTTTACACACCCAGTTCAAATTAATTATATTTCAAACGAAAAATTGTAATTTGCAATTTTTCCTTGAGAAACGATATATATATTTATTTATTTACAATTATAATTTTGTAATGAATTTATATTCAACAGAGTATGTTTCTGTAAATTTTCTGGATATAGATATTTTAAAAAATTAAATACTAAAATTAATATAAATGATAATATTATTTTTCAATACTTATATTATGACAGTTGTTACCGATATGTAGAGAGAAACATGATTATAGTAAAGTGCCTGTTCTTGCTTCTCAACCCATATTCGAAATATCGTACTAGGAGTTATACTCGTACCAGTATTTATGTACCTAATCAGTATCGTAAATTTCATCAGTACGAAATGAATGCGTTGACACTTCAACAACATTTTGTCATACAAATTGAATTTAGTGTCTCGTGTATTGCTATGTGATTTTGATTGCTTAATCACTAACTCACTGCGCTCACTTGCTTCCACAAATTGTAGTCAAGGAGCGAATGGCTTGTTGTATCAAACTAGCGCCCGGTGCCTCCATTTTTGTCCTCCTGCTACTTGTAATATGACAACCCTCAATTTCTGAGGAAACCAAAAAGGAAACTTTACGCATTTCCAATGTAGTTCATTAAGTAAAATCCAGAGTTAACTAATCGGTTGGCCTTGTTGCCATGATGTTGAATTAAGAAGTATTGTTACTTTTGTTATTTTTTCACCATAAATGTGAACAAATTGAAAATAGTAGTTAAGTCGATTAGACATAGTCGTGCTGTTATAGTGCAATGTTTACAGAAAACAGGTTATTACATTTAAAAAGCTCCTTCAATTTATATTACACACCATTAAAGACAAAGATGAGATTTTTGAAATAATGTGGACATGAGTTAAGATCCGCAAAACCACAAATCTCTTTACAGAATCTTTTTGATTAGCTTATATGCACTTATGTTTCGACTTTACATTATTTATCAGTTATCGGAATTATGGTTACTTATTAATACAGACAAGAGAACACTTTCTCAAATTAATATAAAACAAGTTAATTAAACATCGACTCTTTTAAACATCAAAATTAAAAATTGAACTAAAAAATAATTACAATATTTAGATTTAAACACCTATTTCTTACAGGACCATTTTCATTGTACAAGTATTCTCAAGAAAAGGTTTTTCTGTTTTAATTCAAGTAAATTTAATTTAATTTGAATTCTTGTCTCAAAATTATAATTGAACTAGAAATTAATCTTTATTATAAAATTCAATTAAAGTAAAGCTGTGTGAATGAATTCAAAATAAAACGTTTTTTCTCTATATCACAACAAAAAAGCACCTTCGTATTTATACAATTACTAGTAGTTACCCGCGTTCGTGTATGACCACTGCTGGTTTGAGTGAATTATATTTTTAATGCCAATGTTTGCTTTGCTACTACGATTATAAAAATAGGTCAAAAATGTATATTTATGGCTATGGTAATATTCTTTTTTTCAATTCGTTGTTCCTTAGTTAGTTTTCCTTTTTCCCGATCATATATCACAGATCAAGGAAGCCTACTTCTGTCAAAAGTTAATTAAGATACGTTTTACAATATTCTATAAATCTATAGTAAGAATTAGATAGTAACTTTTTCTTTTATATCTAATAAAAAATTGTTGCTAAATATGTAAAGTTAAAAGAACACTAACGATGACACTTTCTATTTATGTTTGTTTCTATAGAAATTAAAAAATAGTTTGTTGTATATTAGAAAATTTTTATAGCTGCGATTGGTAGATTAATTCAAAAGAACAGTCCAGCGATCTTTCATATAGCTCAGTTCTTGCCGACTGCTTCAAATGGATTGTTCAGAGTCAAAACTCAATTTATTTATATTATTATTTATTTATTTAGGTATTTAGTATTTATTTATTATATTACTATTTACTTTAGTACATTTTTTAAGGTAGATAAGTACTTACCTAATCGCTGATATCTAAAAGTAGTGTGAACACTAATAGTAAATTTTCAGAAAATTTATACACAATGTAAATATTAAAATGAATATTTAGTTAAACTAAATTAACAAATTGTTGTGCTGTCACAAAAAGTTTTATAGTGAGCATTATATTACATTTAACATGTGTTTTTAATTAATATTTTATAACTATAGCAACCAAGATAGGATTTCTTTCGCTACTTTAGAGAAAAGTGGATCGTAGTCCAGAGGGATTATCTAAGTAACAGCTATATACGTACAGGGACACTTGGAATATCCATGTATAAATTTGATAATCAGTTCAATACTTTAATAAAAAAACTAATTCAACTGCGCATGTATTAGGATTAGGATTTTATAATTTAAGTGTAATATGACTGTGATTATTTCACATTTCCCTTATTGTTATTTAGAACAAAAATTAACAATTTTTGTTTTGTTCAGATTTGTAAAAACGTTTTATATCATTGGGAAATAGTCTATTTATAAATATAATCAGTTAATATTTGTAATGAGTTCCCAAACATGTGTGTTTGATAGTTTACGTAAAGATTTTATTACTTATGTGAAATTTAAAATGTGTTTAATGTTTAACATAAAAATTATTAATTCTAGTAGTGTGTCAAAATAGGAGTTTCTTGTTTGGTTTTCAATGTAAAAGCCATAAAGTTTAATTGAGTTAAATTCAATTTATACTACAAGTATCTCCTTTTCCATTTTTTGAAACTAAACTACATTTCAATAATTTTTATTACAGTGAGAAACACTTATAAGATACTGCAGACGTTAAATAGTATTAAAAAGTTTTGCAAACTGTAGTTTATAGCTTAAAGTTACATTGAAAACATAAATTTATTTTGTAAACCCCCGTGGAACATTGTTCCAACACAGCCTGCTGGTCCCCAGTGCGAGGCTGTTGAGCAGTTTGAAGTGGTTTTATGTGAAGCGTTCAGGCAGTCTGTGGCCCTTGACATGAAAAGTAGGAATTGTAACTAATTTTAATAGTGATTTAAATTATTTTTGAGTCATAGGCTTAATCATATTGAATTAAATTATTCCTATTTGTGGTTACATCCTTTCACTCTCGGTATTGTGTCACCCTCTCACTATGTGTAGTGACACTCTTTCATTCTATGTGTAGTGATATCCTAGTGACATGTGTGATGACAACCCTTTCGCTCTATGTGTGGTGACAACCCTTTAACTCTATGTGTAGTGAAACTCTTTCACTCTATGTCTAGTGATTTCCTAGTGACATGTGTGGTCACAACCCTTTCGTTCTATGTGTTGTGACAACCCTTTCACTCTATGTGTAGTGAACTCTTTCACTCTATGTCTAGTGACAAAGTTTAACTTTATGTGTGGGGCCATTCTCTCACCCTATGTGTTAAAAAACCCTTTCATTCCATGTGTGGGGACATCCTCTCACTATATGTGTTAGAACACCCTCTCACTCTATTTATGGTTACACTGTTTCACTCTATGTGTAGTGACACCCTTTCACTATATGTGATGTTGCATCCTCTCAACCTATGTGTTGTAAAACCTTTCCATTCTATGTTTGGGCCACCCTCTCATTGTATATGCTATGTAATCCTCTCACTATATGTGTTTGTACACCCTCTCGCTTTATTTGAGTACTTTCTCACTCCATGTGAAGTGATACCTTCTCACTGTATGTGTTATGACACCATATAACTGTATGTGCTATGATATTAGGAAAATGTTTAGGTGCGTGTTGTATATCGAAAAATATCAAGTCGAACAACCCTGACACTTTTTAATTGTATCATGTTTTTGCCGCCAGCAAAATTGGTTAATACAAAGAAGCATACTCTTCAGAGATAAGGCCTGTTTTAGTAGTTTCTTATTCTGTTTCCTCTAGGCATTTCCATTTAATATATATACATATATATACACGCGAGCTTACCACTTAAGGTTATATAAACATTTTCAAGATGCCTAAGAAGGGACGGCATAAGGTACAGATTAACTGTATATATCAATAGATTATCTAATCTATAAATGTCCCTGGCACGTTGGATAGCGAGCGAGACAAAGTCACTGAAGGTGAACTTGCTATCTAACATCATGCAGAGAATCATGAGGCAGTGAGCTTGCCCCTTTTTACGGACTGTAAAGCTCTCTCCGCCATGCATAACCTCTACTAAAGGGCTTGGTGCTGTGTATACAACCGTGAACTTACCAACAACGAGAGTCAGTTCACTGATACCAACGATTCTAAAACCCCCTCTAAGTCTGAATTCACCTAATCAATGTCTTTTTCTATCTGTCCATTTTCATAACAGATATACAGTTGGGAGTCATCTGTATATAAATGAGCAGTGGAACTCTGTAAGAACACTGAAATTTAGATGTGAACAAGTTGTACAGAGTTTGTCTCAGACCATGTGGAACTCTTCGGCAACCGTGCAGATATTTCAATTCCCACCCTGGTAACCTGTAGTCTGTCATTCAAGTAAGGCCTCATCCAATCGAAGAAATTATCACATTAGATGTGAACAAGTTATACAGAGTTCGTCTCAGACCTTGGGGAACTCCTCAGCAACCGTCCAGGTATTTCAATTCCCACCCTGGTAACCTGTAGTATGTCATTCAAGTAAGGCCTCATCCAATTGAAAGAATTATTACATTAGATGTGAACAAGTTGTACAGAGTTCGTCTCAGACCTTGGGGAACTCCTCAGCAACCGTCCAGATATTTCAATTCCCACCCTGGTAACCTGTAGTCTGTCATTCAAGTAAGGCCTCATCCAATCGAACAATTTATCACATTTGATGTGAACAAGTTGTACAGAGTTCGTCTCAGACCTTGTGGAACTCTTCGGCAACCGTGCAGATATTTCAATTCCCACCCTGGTAACCTGTAGTCTGTCCTTCAAGTAAGGCCTCATCCAATTGAAAGAATTATCACATTATATGTGAACAAGTTGTACTGATTTCGTCTCAGACCTTGGGGAACTCCTCAGCAACCGTCCAGATATTTCAATTCCCACCCTGGTAACCTGTAGTATGTCATTCAAGTAAGGCCTCATCCAATTGAAAGAATTATCACATTAGATGTGAACAAGTTGTACAGAGTTAGTCTCAGACCTTGTGGAACTACTCCATATCTTCCTTAGATAGTTAGGCGTACTTAAATAACGTGAAATAAGCAAAGCATACAAACGCGTTTTGACAGACGTAAGTATGGCATAACCTTGTTGTGTGTTTAGTCAATACAAATAATTCCAATAAATGCACTCAATAAAGCAAACCGTAAATATTTTTGCCATCTATAAAACAAATACTTAGCCCACATATAAAGTGAAATCACAGCCTTTGTAGCCTTGATGGGAGGGTTTAATTATCTATACCACAAGTGATGTATCATAGTGTTACAAACAATACATGACAACCGTACGTTACGTGTTATGATGCGGTCAAATGAACCTTCATTAAAAGGGACTGTTAACGACTCAGCTTTAGCAGAATGACGTTAAGCCTTTACCTTTAAATGGGATGACAAAACCTCAACATTTCTTAGCTTCAAGTTTTGTAACTTCTGCTCGGCTTTGTTGTTTTAATGGTTTTTTGTTTAATATTTGATAAAGTACAAAGAATGATTTCTAATAAGTATATAGTGTATCAGTATTCAATATCTTTCTGTAAATATATATATATATATATATATATATATATATATTATTTTCATGGTAACATAAATACTAAATGCGTCTCTCAAAGACATCTTCAACAGTATGGAGGATATTTAGGTAATTTGAAAAGTTATTGTATAATATTTCAAAGCCATAATCACATGCGATTAAAATATGTAACTCATAGTCTCGTTTCTTTGAGATTGCATCAATTTCTATGTAAACAAAATATTTTTTTAATTATGTTATTTAAAATTAGTAAAGTTTAAATTTAAACCCGCTGTGATAATGTCTGTTATTATTGATATGAATTGTTCAGTGGTCCATATGTTCAATGGTAGACTAATACTATGCTGTTGCATAGCAATTACCTCAGATTAGCCAGGATCGGAACGGAATAACGTTAGATTAATTAAACTACGACTGGCACTTGACGTTTTTCAATCGTGTGAGGCTCCATTTTTTAAAGAACCGATACATTTATGTTTAACTTGATGACTACGAAAGAAAGACGTTGGGGCAGATTATAATGTGTAGAAACAGACACGGGAAGAGGAAGAAATGAATTAGTGGAGGAGAAATAAAAAATAAAAATTTGAAAAGAACATTAAACATTTTTTGCTTAACTCTAAACTCTAAAATTTTGTCTAACCAAAAAAGAATAATGGTAAGCGGAAACATGGATAACCGCTAGGGTGCGGACAAAGGTCAGGCTAAAAGAGGTACTTGGAATTAGGACACGACGCAGGGGAAATTAGGACGACGCTGGTTGTTTACGGATAGGAGGCGAGTAGAGGAGATGTATTGGGTGAGTAAGAAATAGGGATTATTTGGCGGAAAGAAAATGAAGGGTGTAGAGCTAGACTTAAGACCGTGGGAGGGGACGCTAAGATAAGATAGGTTAGGAACAACGGGACGTCGGTAATAGCTGGAGGCGGATAATAAAAAGGTCAAGGGTAATAAGGGAATCCAAACCTCGGAAAACAGGGGTTCTATTAGCAAGCAACGAGGATTAGGGACGGGAACGAATAAGGGTCATTACACTATACAAAAATGCCTATGGTTTTAAAATTTTATGATTTTTTTCACGATATCATGTACAAGATGTAAATTAAGTAGATGAAACTGGGAAAACACTCCTATGCCGTTTCTAGAACAATTTATTGGCAAATAACATAAGAAATAATAATCTGTAGGTACAATGCGTGCGTGATATCTACTGGTAAGTCTTTGAGGAGCCCAGCTTATCCCTTTGCGTAGTGTCTAATGTATTTGGTGTGCATAGTTATAATAATAGGTGCCATTTTCCAGGTGCTTTTAAAACGTAAGGAATTATTTGCCCTTTACCTTTGCTAGGATCGTTGTAGAGATTTTTTGTTCATGCCATTTTGTTTCTATTGAATATACCTTTAAAATAACAAGTCTAAAACATGATAGGGGTTGCAACTTGAAAATTTAATGGCGCTCCTTTTCCTATAACCTTATAATCTTCGTAGAGATGATTTGTTATTTTAGTGTGATTAAAAAAAAATTAACTGTTTAAATGACGTGTCACAAGTTAGGGGTTGCAATTTGAACATTTTAAGTGACCCTCCTCTACCCCCCATGATAAAGTGCTGGGTTAGTTTTATCCATAAAAATGTCAAAACAGTATTTACAAAGAGATGATGAAGATTTTACATCGATAATTAAATCCGTTTGGAATATATCCAGGTGTATCAGGACTTAAAGTACTTCATGTAAATAACATGTTTTAATAATATATTTGAAAGACTTTATAATCATACTTTGTCTACCAACTTACAAGTTTAAACTAATTGGATATATTTCTAGTTTTTACTACAAGAAAAGTAAATTTTTAAAATTATTACAGGAGACAAACATTTAAAATTATTAAAATTTAGAGCTGGATGACTGCTACACACCAGCCGCTCACAAATCCAATATTTGGAATAACATGCATGAATACAGCCTCACATGATGTAATACAATTTCCACTCTGTGTAGATATATTTTATTGTATGAAGGTAAATCATAGTTTGTGTTGCTGTTTATTTTGCAATAACTTTCAGATAGCATTTCAGCATAACACAAGTATTCTGTTCCTGCATTAACTCTGCCTAACGGAGCTGATTAAAAATACCGAATAAATTACAAATCGTTTTATTTTTTCATTTAATAAAACTGTACTTTTTACAACTATTGAAAGACGGTCAGCTGCTTTCTTACTTTGTTCCTAATATTTTGCATTATCATTTTGAATGTTATCATACGTTACTTCCCACAAAACACATTGCTCTTTGACAATCAGTTGATTAAACTTGTTAATATTGTTCTAAATAGGACTTCTATTGTAAATGGAAAAATGATAAAAGTATTAAAAAGAAGTAAACTACTAAACATTAAATAAAAACATTTTTCTTGTGTTTGAAATTTCTACACCACTAAACCTTTTTAACTGATAAATGAAAACAAAAACATATGATTTAGTTTGTTTCAAAACGATATCTATTTTGGTTTTGAATGGGTTGTGTAACCCCACTTATACGTAGAAAAAAATTACGTTCAAATATATTAAAATTGCAATTTATATATATATATATATATATATATATATATATATATATATATATATATATATATATATATAAACAAAACAATAATTACTGCTTGTACAACCTGCACATTACCTTTGTCTGATTATGATGCATGTAAGAAAATCAGGTAATATATTTATAATATATATATATATATATATATATATATACTTTAATCTCATCGTATCTATATATATATATATATATATATATATATATATTATATATATATATAAACAAAACAATAATTACTGCTTGTACAACCTGCACATTACCTTTGTCTGATTATGATGCATGTAAGAAAATCAGGTAATATATTTATAATATATATATATATACTTTAATCTCATCGTATCTATATATATATATATAAACAAAACAATAATTACTGCTTGTACAACCTGCACATTACCTTTGTCTGATTATGATGCATGTAAGAAAATCAGGTAATATATTTATAATATATATATATTATATATATATATATATATATATATATATACTTTAATCTCATCGTATCTATATATAAGTAGATAGTAATATGGGGTTCCTGGCGCACTTTCGGAGCCGACCGAAAAGCAATGTAAAATACTGTTCAATGTACCATAAAGGAAGCTGAGAAATAACACAGCAAATCTCAATGAAAAATTAACTGAATCTACAGTCGTTCGTCTCCAAAAGCGATCGGTACATTACTATCTACTCTGTGGAATGAAAAATTAACCAAATCTACAGCTGTTTGCTTCTACTTTTTTAAGCTGTGCTTTGTAAAATGTTGTCAAATCTGCTACGAATAAAGGAAAAATCTTCAATGACAGTCGAGGTGTGCTACTACAGACCGACCATCACGATAATCGCTTCGCCTGCGTCATATCCGTAGTGATATCACGCCGTGAGAGGCGCAATCGTTGGTTTACAAGCACCATTTAGTTAAATAAATTTTTCTATCTAAATGGAGCGCGATAAAATATCATGTCCGTTCTGCAAAATAGAAATTTTAAGAAAAAACTATGATCGCCATTATAATTCTAAAAGTCATGAAAAAAACAAGCAAATTTACAATAATGAACTAAATTATTTAAGACAGTGGGCTAGAGAAAATAAAATTGCCGATCACGAAAACATGTTTAATATTGAGAAATTACGTGAATTAAAGAGAAATTTCAAAGTTGAAAAGAAAAATCTCGACCTATTTAATGATGAAAAACTTCATTCAATAGCTGAAAAGTTGGCTATCGGTACTAACGATAAAACCAAGTCTGAAATGATCGAAGAAATTGATAAAACTCTTAAAGTAAAATCCGAAAAATATCATTGATGTAGAAGTTTTATCCTCAATACACGGTCTTTTCAAGCAATACAAAATCAAAATCAAAAATCAAAATCAAAATCTTTTTATTGCAGCGACATTGTATATACATTGTATGGCAAACGTCAATACGGGGTTTCTAAAATTCCAAGCATTCATACACACAATACACATTCATACTTACAATTTTACAACCACGCCTCTTTCATTCTTCGCCAATGCAGCCCACTTGGCACAGCAGAGTCAGTCTTATAATTGGGCGGTCTCCCAGTCAAATGCCAAAAACTCACCCGCATTATAGAATGCCTGAGACACCAAGAAGCGTTTGAGGCGAGTCTTTAACGCCTTAGACGTTGGGGCATGTTTAATTGAATTGGGCAGTCTGTTGAGGAACTGCACACCCGCTTGCGAGGGTAGGCGTTCATAAACTACCGTTCTGTGTCTCCCAGTCCGGTAGTTTGCTCTGCCACGCGTCTCATACATGTGTATGTCTTGGCCTCTGGTTAAGGCACATTTACTCACACAAAACAAAGTTGTTTCCAAAATGTAGAGGCACGGCAGAGTCAACAGCTGCAATTTCCTGAAAGCTTCCCTGCACGACTCTCTAAATTTGATTTTGGCGATTACTCTAATTGCTTTTTTTTTGGAGTCTGAATGCTCTTTGAAACTGAGTGTTTGCGCAAGCTCCCCAAAGGACCACTCCGTAGGCAAGATGAGGATAAATCAAGCCGTAATACGCCGTAATCAGTACCTGACTCGGACAGTATTTGGCTAAAGATCTCAAAACAAAAATGCCTGAGCATATTTTTGCGCAAACATGGTCAATGTGCTCATTCCAAGTCAGCCCTCGATCGAGGTGCATTCCTAGGAATTTTGTAGAGCAGACTTCTTCCAGTGTGGAGTCATCTAACAAAATGGCCGGCTCACACTGGTTGCCTGCAGTGCGCAAGGCAAAATTTAAAACGTTGGTTTTTGAAGAGTTTGTTGTTAGATTGAGGCTGTGGAAGTATTGGACACAGTTGTTGATGTCAACAAAAGCCTGTTGTTCCAAAACTTCGCTTGACATTGCATTGAAAAAAAGAGTCGTATCATCGGCAAACTGCACCAATTTTCCATGCAGAAGCGATGATTTTATATCGTTCACGTAAAGCAGGAAAAGCACAGGACTGAGTATAGACCCTTGAGGGACTCCATATCTCAGGTCTATTGGTTTGGATGATTTATTTGATATTTGGACAACTTGGGATCTCTGACTTAGGAACGAGCTAAGCCATTTAAGAGGCACGCCTCGAATGCCGTGGGACTCAAGTTTGTCGAGCAGTGTACCGTGATCTACGCAGTCGAATGCTTTGGACAGGTCTAAAAACACACTCATTGTGTGGTTTCGACATTCAATTCCCTCTACAATCATATCGACAAGACTCACAACTGCGTCTGTTGTCGATTTGCCCTTTCTGAAACCAAATTGTTCACTTGAGAGCTGATTGTATTTGTCCAAAAAATCAAGCATTCTTATAAGAAATAGCTTTTCAAAAATTTTGCTTATCACTGGCAAAATTGAGACAGGCCGATAGTTAGTAATTGAAGCTGGGTCGTCTTTCTTAAAAATAGGAATAACTTTAGCAATTTTCAGGAGAGAGGGAAACACTCCTTTTTGGAATGAATAATTTACTAATTGGGTTAAGGGTCTCACTAAATGCTTGCAGCATTTTTTTATGAGCCATGGAGACATTATATTGAGGTCGTTTGATTTTTTGGCTGGGAGCTGCTGAATAATTCGGTGAAGCTCATCCTCAACGACGGGCGCCAACACCATTGACGATGTGGGGCTTTGTCTTTGCAAGGGGCGTACTTGAGGTTCAGATGGCCGGGGACCCCGCCCATCAGCAACGGATGCAAAAAAGTTATTAAACTGATCGGCAATCTCCGTTTCATCGTCCACAAGCCTAGACCCAATTTTAATTTTGACTGATTTATGAGTTTTCGTTTTATTATTAATGATGCCCCAAGTTGTTTTTGAAACATTTTTGGAAGAGAGAATAGATTTTGAGACATCATATGCTTTTGCAGCTTGGATCACTTTCCTGTATGTTTTTTTGTAATTCTTGAAAAAAGTTTTAAATTGTTCGTTTGAAGTGGTTTTGTAAATTTCGGAGAAAAATTTTAGTTTTTCTCTAGAAACTAAGATACCCGCTGTGATCCACTTGTTTTTGGAAGTTTTTTCGCAAACATTGATCATTTTTGTAGGGCAGCAAATGTTAATGTGGAAATTTAGAGTGTCGTTAAACAATCTAAACTGCTGCTCTACAGGTTGGAATGAATTTAGAAAATCCCATCTTTCTTTAGAAAGAGAAGTGTTGAGGTGAGCGATGTTTTCTGGCCTTATGTCTCTTACTGTTTGTTTAATTTTGGGCTCCCTTTTGAGTTGTACCCCACTAACGACGGCTTCTTGGCCATAGTGGTCTGAGACAGCTGTATTCACTACAGACACAGCGACACTTGAGTGGTTGGTGATGATATTGTCGATAGCAGATTGTGTTGTAGCCGTCACTCTCGTCGGAGTTCTGACTAGTAACTCCAGGTCAAATGACCTAAGTAAATCGACTAATCGAATTGTGGAATGTTGAGTGTTGTCCAACGCGTCAATGTTGAAATCCCCCATCACGACAAATTCCTGACGTTGGTTAGTCAGGCATGTCAATAATTTTTCGAATTTAGAAAAAAAAGTGTCTACATTCCCACTAGGAGACCTATAAATTCCGATCACGACTAATTTTGATTGATGCGTTTGAAGTTTGATCCCGACTGCTTCAAAATCTTTTTCGATTAATTCTTGGATCGGAAAGGGGGTAAACAAGAAATTTTGTTTAAGAAAAATACTAACGCCTCCTCCTTTGGAGTGAGTTCGACAAAACGCGGAAGCCAATTTGTAATTTGGAATTTTGCAGAGTGCGACGTTCTCCATGTTGAAACCACTTTCAGTTAATACAAGGAGATCGGTTTTCAGATCCTCGCACATAAGTTGGATTTGATCCAGTTTGTTGGTTGCAAATTGAGAATTTTGATGAAGCAGTCTTACTTCAGTTTGTTTTTTAGTGTTTGTTAGTTTTAATTGGGTTTTGTCTGTCAATTTTGTCCGCTGTTTCCAAGTGGGGTCCCTAAAAAAACAGAGTTTGATTTTTCATCAACAACAACTGTAGAGCGTTCGTATGAGGGTGAAGATCTCACTGCCTCCGCGTAGCTGTTGTGGGGTGGTGTCCAGGGTGTAGCCGGGCTGGGCGGCACACAGGGGACCACGGTGTCGGCAGCCGGCGACGGCATCAGCAGACATCGCGGCTCTGCGGTGGTGACGCTCGGAGACTGCGTAGTTGATGACGGCGGCTCACCCGAGGATGGAGGTGGCACCTTAGGAGAAGGCCTCGAGGTGAGCTTATGCATCTTGGCGAGGCTTCGCTGTATCAAACCAGCTAGTTTTCTCTTGCCTCGCTGGGACAGATGCATGCCGTGCCTCGTGAACATCTTCCGGTCCAACTGGTTAAAATCCAAGAATCGAGCGTCGTGTCTCACGGCCAACTCCTGGATGTAAGCGTTCACGAGGCCGATATCTTGATTGGTGCCGTCATCTCCGGGCAGGTCGTGGCGATATGGCAGAGTAGAGATGACCAGGCTAGTGTTGGCGGGTCTGGTAGTCATATAATTCTCCAGGTGACGATATATATTCTGCTGTTCACCTGAAGCCAGATCGTTGGTACCCGCTATCAGTACCTCGCAGCGGGTACCGGCCACCGGTGGAGTCGGGCTGTGGTCGATGATGTCACAGAGTCTCGCTCCAGGTTTGCAGACGCCCGTCACCTCGGAGTTAACCATCTCCCCCAACAGTCCGGCGATGTAGCGTGCATGACTATCCCCCCGAATTACCACCGTATTGAAGCCAATGTCTTGCTTTTTAATAGTTTTTTGCTGCGAGGTATGTTTTTCGTTTGACGTCTTTGTAGTAACTTTCTTCTTTTTAGTATTATCGTACTTACTTTTAGATTTAGCTGGCACCTTTTGCTGGCTGGCTTTGGTTTGTACTTTTGTCCAGGTATCTTCATTAGTACGTTCCTCACGCTTAAATAGGTTTAGTTCATATTTAAGGCTTGCAATCTCTGCCTCCAAAACCTCAACTGTCGTTTTGAGGCTGTGAACTAGATCGCGATTCACACAACACTGTTCGCTGTCACACACGGCCGGGATTGTCAATGACTCGTACTGCACGCAGGCGTCCACTGTTACGACAGTATCGTCTGGATTACCGAGAGATGTCGGAGGTTCACACTGTGTGGCACAGTCTACAGTCATGGCGGCACGCGGCGCGGTCATATTTGCGGAACTAGAGTTGTTAGCGACAAACACTTGGTCAGTGTACTGGAGAAGACGAGTATCCGATTCGATTGAGTGGTCCAGTAAAACCGTTACTCGTCTGTTTAGATCATCTATTTTCTCCCTCAGTAACTTGTTTTCCACTGCCAAATCATCCGAAAGTGTTGGGCTAAGCGAGGAGTCATCAGGTGTTGAGGGACTGCTCGGTAGACTGGATGGTGCAGGCGAAGGTGGCGTTGAGATGCTGAGACTAGGCGTGGAACACGCGGGCACAGGAGCGGGGGACGCGGTAGCTTGTCCGTGTTGTGGAGACATCAGTTGTCTCATAGTCGCTGGGTGTGCGCCACTATGTTTTGTATTACACACAGTAACAGTAGTAGTGTCAGGATCCGTCTTTATAGTCGCACCACAGCTTTTCCCCAGACAACGCCATGAAACGTCACCGTTTTTTAATGTCCTTTGTTGCCTGTATTTAAAGTTATTGAACACAATGCATGGTCGGCCAGTTTTTGTTTGTTCAATTTTGAAAGACATATTAAAATTATGAAATTGTCAGAATACATAAATAAATATTACAACAGTTAAAATAAATTAGATATGTAATAAGTTAAAAACAGTTTTAAAATGCAATAATAAGTTAAAATAAATTGAAATATTCAATAATAGTTAAAATAAATATTACAACAGTTAAAATAAATTAGATATGTAATAAGTTAAAAACAGTTTAAAGTCCAATAATAACTTAAAATAAATTTAAATATTCAATAATAGTTAAAATAAATAAATACGTAATAAATAATAACTTCAAATAAATTAAATATGCACCAATAAGTTTAAATAGTTTAAAAGACAAATATAATACATAAATTTGATAATAAATAGAATAAACGTTTACACATACAATAAAAAGCATAAATAGAAAATGTTAACAACTAAAACGTAATAAGATAATAATTTAAAAAAAGTTCAATTCATTAATTTATTGAAACACGTCTTTCAGTCTCAGTGCTAAAAAGTTTATGTCAGTAGTAGGAACCGACCCTGCGAACTCGTGGTTATCAGAGTACAACGCTATCGCCTGAGCCACACCGCTCTGGTACGCAATAAATTTGATTAGCTGTCTATAAAGCACGTCGTTCCGTAATACGTCAAACTCTTGCAGTATTACTCGAATACAAGTCTAACCTTGTTAGTTGATTGGTTACTAACTAGTCAATATACATTTTAACAAACTTGAACGACAATTCCATGTCAATTTACAAATATCTTTCAATTATGCGGTCAGAAATTAAAAGTTTAATCGAGAAATTTCAAGAAAATGTTAAAAATATGAAGGGCTATCTCTCTTTGGAATGTGAATACGAACGAACTTTAGTGAATGGTGAACCGCAAACATGTCTA
Source organism: Homalodisca vitripennis (assembly GCF_021130785.1). Classification (NCBI taxonomy): domain Eukaryota; kingdom Metazoa; phylum Arthropoda; class Insecta; order Hemiptera; family Cicadellidae; genus Homalodisca; species Homalodisca vitripennis. The sequence continues at coordinate 53,114,376 of NC_060212.1, forward strand.
ATGTATTTTACTATCAAAGCAGACGAAATCTTTGACGTAAACGACTTTATTACTAAGCAATTTAATAAATTAACACATCGAGAACAAACGAATAATCCAAATAAAGGTTCCGGATGGACATTTAAAAGTTGTAAACAACTAGTTTTGAGCCTTAACAAACACGAAATGATGAATGCAGGATCATACATCGATTTACCAAAGAATATCAAAGATAAAAAAGCTTGTATAAATATAAAAAATAGAGATGATTTTTGCTTTATTTACTCAATAAGATGTGCTATTGAAAAACCAGAAAGAGACTGTGAACGTGTAAAGCAATACGAAAAATTTGTGAATGACGAAATATTTTCAGGTTTTGAGTATCCAATGTCTCTGAAAGATATACAAATATTTGAAAAACGAAGCTACAATTCCAAGTATAAGTATCCAACAATGTCTATCAATGTCTACAGTTTTGATGAAAATATTAACATTGTTCCGTTACAAATTTCTGAAAAATATGACGCTGAAACAAACATTGATTTATTGTATGTTAAACAAGATGATAAATCTCATTATGTTTTGATAACCGATTTAAATAAGCTTGTTTCTTCGCAGTTGTCTAAACATAAAGAAAGAAAATTTTTGTGTAGAAGATGTTTAAGCCATTTTTACAAATCTGGAGATTTAACAGATCACTTAGAAATTTGTAAAAATCATGAAGTTTGTAAGCCAATTATGCCATTTCCAGGTCAAACAACTAAATTTACTAATTATCAAAAGAAATTTAACCATCCGTACGTAATTTATATGGACTTTGAGAGCATATTAGAAAAAATTCCGACATGCAAGAACAATCCACAAAAATCGACTACAACCAAGATTCAGAGGCACATTCCTTATGGTTTTACTCTATATTTAGTGTCGAATGTGACCAATCGCATGTACAAACCGATATGTTATCGTGCCAAAAATGAAGAAGATTTGAAAAACGTCCCGACAAAATTGTTTGAAGAACTCAATAAATTATCGAAATACATAGCGAAAAAATATAATTCTAAGAACATGAAACCTATGAAATTGACAGAAGAAGAAGAAATTTCGTATCAAAATTCAAACGTTTGTCATATCTGTGAATGGGGTGCTTATGATGTTGGGTCAATTCAGTATGGTTTTACTCCTGATAGTTGGAAAGATAAGAGTTATAATAAAGTGAGAGATCATTGTCATTTAACCGGCAAGTTTCGAGGCGCAGCTCATGCATGTTGCAATCTAAATTTGAAATTTCCTCAGAATATTCCCGTTTTCTGCCACAATATGTCAAATTACGATACTCATTTGTACATAAAAGAATTGGCTAAACAATATGGAAATGTTGATTTGATTGCAAACACCGATGAACGATATATAAATTACTCTGTAAATTCTGGATACGGGTATGAATTTGATGGTGACAAACCTAGAAAGTTCATCAAGTTTTCGTTTGTAGACACGTTCAGATTCATGGCCTCGTCTATAGAAAAGTTAGCTAAAAATCTAAAGAGAGAAGACTTCAAACATACAAATCATTTTATACAAGATGGACTGAATGAGATAATAGAAAGACAGCCAAATGACGAAGAAGAAATCTTTAAAATTCTATCTGGAAAAGGAATATTTCCCTATGAATTTATCGATAGTATTGAAAAACTTGATTACACAGAACAGCTGAAAATTCAAGATTTCTAATAACTTTTGACAGATGAGAGCATATCTGAGAAAGATTATCAACACTACTTGAGCGTTTGGAACAAATTAAAAGAGAAAAATCTTGGAAATTACTCTGATTTGTACAATATCCAAGATGTTTTATTGCTTGCTGATATATTCGAAAATTTCAGAAACATTTGCCTTAATTGCTATAAGCTTGATCCAGCACACTATCTAACAGCTCCCAGTCTTGCATGGGATGCTATGTTTAAAATTAACGAAGATAGAATTACAATTAATTAGTGATTATAATATGTATTTAATGATCGAAAAAGGTATTCGCGGGGGCATTTCTCAGTGTATTAAACGATATGTGAAAGCAAATAACAAATATTTGAAAGATTTCGATAAGACAAAACCAGAAAGCTATCTGTTGTACGTCGATGCAAACAACCTTTATGGGTATGGTCTTATGCAAAATTTACCATATAACGAAATCAAGTGGATGGATCCTAAAACGTATACAACAGCAGAATGGAAAGAAACAATTTTGGAACTCACTGGCGACGAAGATTATGGCTATATTCTCGAAGTTGATCTTGGATATCCAACGAATTTACACGAACATCACAAGGATTTACCTCTTGCTCCAGAACATTTTAAAAACAAACTTTGCACAACTCTACTGGATAAAACTGAATACGTTGTTCATTCGAGAAATTTGAAATTCTATCTGGAACAAGGAATGGTGTTAAAACATGTGAATAGAGTTATCGCATTCGATCAGAAGCCTTTTATGAAAGAATACATTGATTTTAACACAAACATGAGAACCAAAGCTACAAGCGACTTTGAAAAGGACTTTTACAAGTTAATGAACAAACTCAGTTTTTGGAAAATCTATGGAAAATGTGCGAAATAGATGTGATATTAGACTAGGAAATGAAGAATTTTCAATGAAACAAGCTAAGAAAACAAATTTCAAATGCTTTAATATCTTTGACGACAACTGTATAGCGAGTCACATGTACAAACAAAAGGTTAAATTTAACAAACCGATTTACATAGGATTTTCAGTTCTCGACCTCTCAAAATTGCTAATGTACGAGTTTTATTACAACAAATTAAAGAAGTTTGATCCAGATTTGAATCTGTGTTACATGGATACAGACAGTTATTTTCTAGAATTGAAACGAGATCCTTTTAAAATTATTAAAGAAAATATAGATGACTTTGATACAAGTGATTATCCAAAAGATCATGAATGTTTCACTACTAAAAATAAGAAGGTAATAGGGAAAATTCAAAGATTAGTTAAATAGCGAAGTTTTAGAAGAATTTTGTGGGTTAAGGTCTAAGATGTACTCGTACAAATATCTAGATAAAAACCCAGTTAGGTGTAAAGGAATTAAGAGAAGCGTTGTAAATAAAACAATAAATATCGAAAACTTGAAGAGATGTTTGTTCGAAGATAAAGAAGAATTTAGGGAGATGACAGTAATCAAAAGTTATAAACATGAGTTGTACACTGTTACCATAAACAAGCTGGCACTGAACGCTAAAGATGATAAGAGAATTGTCCTAGAAAATAAGATCGATACAGTACCGTATGGCTATAAATCTGATATATTAGACGAATTAAATAAACTTGGAAACTTTGATATGTAAATGGAAGATGATTTAATTCACTGTCACAAGTGTAAAAAGAAAACGAAAAATATAGATTCAAAAATCGTTCAAACTCAAAATGGATTGTATAGAATTGCTGCAAAATGTTCAAAATGTAAGACAAATAAGAGTAAATTTATAAAGAATCCTTATGAAAAACAAGTAAAGAAAGAATCTAAGAATAAGGAAGAAATCGAGATTGAAGCTAGAGAAATTCATGCACCGGTACGAAAGAAGTTTAAAAAGAGAAAAATTATAACATTAGGAATTGACGATTTATGGGCAGCAGATTTAGTTATAATGTCTAACTATTCAGATCAAAATGATGGATTTAAGTATATGTTAAATGTTATTGATACTTTCTCAAAATATGCTTGGTCAAGAGCTATCAAAAGAAAAAACGGCAAGGATATTTCAAAAGCTTTCGAAGATATAGTAAAAGATGCCATAAGGATCAATCACAAACCTCCTAACCTACTTCATACAGATAAGGGTTTAGAGTTTAAAAATAAAGAATTTAACGATGTTTTGAGGAAATACAACATTAAGATTTATCATACTGAAAACGAAGAGAAATCAAGTATTGTAGAGAGATATAACAGAACTCAAAATGAGAGAATGAAAGTAATTTTTGAGATTAATAAAAACTTTAAATGGATCGATATTCTTCAAAAAATCGTAAACAATTATAACGATACAGTTCACAGCACAATCAAAATGAAGCCCAAAGACGTAGATAAAGATGCAGAAAAGGAGTTATTAGAGACCGTTTTCAAGTATATTCCACCAGAAATTCATACAAAAACTAAATTTAAAGTCAATGATCATGTAAGAATTGTTAGTAAAAAACAAACATTTTCGAACAAATATAAGAACAACTGGTCAAGAGAAATCTTTGTGATTTATCAAATTAATAACACAGATCCTGTAACTTATAGTATAAAAGATTTAAATAATGAAGAAATAACCGGAAAGTTTTATGAATATGAATTGAGAAAGTCAAAGCTATAATTTTTTCTATATAAATGGAGTCTCAAAAGAAATGTTCAATGTACAAAGAATTAAAAGGTTTTGAAGAATTTTATAAAGATAAGAATAGAAAAGATGGAATTAATTATAATTGTAAAGATTGTTATAGGAAGTATCATAAAGAGCTGTATGATAAAATAGAAAAATTAACTTTGGAAGAGAAAGAATGTCTTAAATGTAAAGAAACTAAAAAAATTTCAGAGTTTAATAGTGATCACTATAGTAGAGATAAGAAAGACTCATATTGTAAAGATTGTGTAAAGAAGAATCACCATAGATTATATTATGAAGATACTCAATGTGAATGTGGAAGAACTATAAAATGGTTAAATAATTATCAAAAACATTTACAAACCAAATATCATAAGTTAAGAGTTTAACATTTTCATCGTGTAATAATTTTTTCTATATAAATGGAGTCTCAAAAGAAATGTACAATGTGTCAAGAAGAGAATAGAAAAGACTGTTATTGTAAGGAATTATATGATAAAATGAACAAATTAACTTTAGAAGAGAAAAATTGTTACTTTTGTAAAGAAATTAAAAATATTTCTGAATTTAATAACTGGCAGTATAGTAAAGATAGAAAAGATGCTTTTTGCAAAGATAGTGCTAAAAAAATTTTCAGCGAAAGTTATAAAAACGAAATGCCTTGTGAATATGAAAAAAGAATTCTACGATGGTTACCTAGTTATGCTAAACATTTACAAACAAAATATAATAAATCGAGAGTTTTTAGTAAAATTTAGAAACATTTTCATCGTGTAATTTAGATATTCTATAAATCAGTCGAGATTCTGCCATATTTGTAGTAAAATGATTTCCGTTGTATAAAATATTCAAAGATTCTTTCATTTGGTTGTAGAGATTGATAGAATTTGGTTCGTCATCAATGAACAAAATCTCTAATTCAGGATAATTTATTTTTAGATGTTTTAATCGGTTTGGTATTTCTCGTTTCTGAGCTCTGATAACGTAATAAGGCCATTCCCACATGTGATTCTTCTTAATTAACACAAAAACATGGTGTTTTTTCTTATCAAAATCTTTACATACCATATCTCTCTTCATTAATTCCATTCGCAATTCTTGATTCTCTATTTTCAATGATTTCATTTCATCTTTAATTTGTAACTGTTTTATTTCATCTTTTAACTGCTTATTTTCGTTTTCAAGTTTGTACTCGCCATATTTTCTAATACTCGGTAAAACTTCTTCTAAAACCCAATTTTGAAACGTTTCTGCAATCTTCATTTTAGATTTCAGTATTAAAGAATATATGCCTGGTTCATTGATGAAAATAGTGTCTGGATGTAATTTTTGTAAGAGTCGCGATTCGATACCCTTGTCAGAATCTATGTTTTCAAAGCTTTTTTTGTATTTTTCTTTAACATGATCTATGATAGCTTGTCTCGTATTTTTAAATTCCAATATTTCTGCAACATCTTTAGCCTTAAACCAAAATTCATTATTTTCGTCAACAATTGTAAAGATATGTTTGCTTTTAAATCTAAGTTGATTATTGAGTAGGTCTACAACTGACTCCATTTAGATAGAAAAGAAATTTAACTAGTAATTTTTATTTTGAGAATAAAATCCAGATTCATTAATGAAAATAGTGTCAGGATGAAGATTGTTAAGGGGCCATTCGAATAGACCCTTGTTTTTTAAGTAAAAATATTGAATTTTGTCATCATCATCAACTCATTTTTATTCCTTTTTCAATCTTAACCCTTTGGGTGCCAAGGGCCGATATTATCGGCTCACTATATTTAACCAAAGCGTGCCGAGAGCCGATATTTTCGGCCCTTTACGTTGAACCGAAGTGTGCCGAGAGCCGATGTTTTCGGCCCATTACGTTTAACCGAAGTGTGCCGCGGGCCGATATTTTCGGCTTTGCGATTATATTATTTTTTTAAATCATATAGTAAGCGAATCTTCATAACAGATACATCAAACGAAAGGGGAAGAGTTACTTAACAAATTGATATATAATTTGTTATAGTATAAGGTCCAGGACAGTATGTGTCAAGTGCACCCGGGGTTGCCACCTTGACTGTCTCCCCCGCCACGAGTGTAAATAGACTGAACGTTTATGTAACAATGTATATATTTTATATAGAGACATTTCTTTGCATAGTTTTTTATAGACTTAGTAACATTTTTCAATAGGCCTATGCTATAGACTATAGGCACTAAAAAATAGTGAGTCATTGAAGATTGGACTTTTTCTGCCTTTCAATAACTGAGGGTGAGTAAAAGCAAATAATATTAAAAAATAGGCTATTTGTCATGATTTTATTTTTTGTGAACATGCATTAGGGTCCTAACCAATGTTTTTCAACCATCTCAATGCTAGTTTAATAAATATAGTTTTGTTTAGAAAAGTCCTTACAATAACATGCCCTTACATTACATTGTCAATATTTTAGCACTTTAGTCCAAATGTAAAGTTTTATTAAAAATCTTATAAAACTTTTATTTCTCAATATTTCTTTCTGAAATTTTCTATATTGGTTCATAATTATACATACTAATGTAAAATGTAACATATGTTTACATAAATAGTAAAATAATATAAGTTTTCTAATTAAAAAAATAAAAAATTTAAAAAAAATTTTATTTTTATTTTTTTTTAGTTTACTTATTTATATTTTTGGATATTATCATAAAAAATTTGTTATTACATAACAGTATAATTCATAACCTACAAAACAAAACAAAAATTGTCCATTTATCAGTATTAGGATAGGAGTTATACAATTTTTTAGTCTAACATAACAAAATAGCTGTTTTGTGCTTGGCACACTTGGCTGTTATAGGCCATTTACCACTGGCACTCAGGAAACACCCACAGCTCAAATGCATGGCATTACTCAAAACGAATCTTGAAATTTGCTTGGCATCCAAAGGGTTAAATATATTGTTGTTTTACTCTCATTATTTAATAAATTTCCCTCAGAGTCTTGAATAGTCAGAACGATTTTTTGAATTCTTTTAATATTTTTTCTAATTGGAATATAATCGATTTCATTCGGTTTTTCACTGATTTTTTGATCCATAAGCAACATTTGGGAAAAAAGTGTACAAAATTTCAGATTCTTTGTGTAAATGTTCGGTATGATTTTCAAAACTAGGTTCAACGAGATTGCAGTGCACTTCAATTACATCGAACGGTCTAAATTTTGGCGTTTTATTTCCTAAATATACCTGATTTGGCTCAATAGTTTCTTGAACAAACCCTAATAAATCTACAATAATTGCTGAAAACATTATTCTTACTGGTGATTTTATTTGAATTTTATTAGAGAGATAATTTTTTTGCATTTCAAACTTGTTTTCGTCAAAGTTTAAAGATTTATCTGATTGTTTGAATGTTTTCAGATAATTTTTTAAGGGAATTTTTTATTTGATCGAAAGTATAATATCCTTTGTTTAAACCATAGTATTTTGTTATGTTCTTCTCACTAAATCCTATGCAATAAGGAGAACTTTCACTAATATTTATTACAAAATTGTCAGAATAAAAACCGCTTAAACCGATAAAATAATTTGATTCTTCCTCTAAGTGTATAGGATGTTCCAAGTTTAAAACTAATTTAGAGCTTTCTGAAGTCAACTTGAACAGCTTCATTTTCGCAAGCGTTGCTTCAAGATGAAAATCTTCTATTTAAATGGAGAAATTTTTAAAGCAAAAAGATCAGATAAAACTTCAAACGTTTGAAGAAAATAAGAAAGATCAACCAATCAGATTGTTAATTGTTGGTTCAAGTGGATGTGGAAAAACAACTTTACTATTGAATTTTATCTACAATAGGTTGATTCCTTATTCCAAATTGTATGTTTTTAGTAAATCTTTAGAACAAGACGCCTATAAAAAATTACAAGAAAGATTTGAAAATATTGAGAAAAACTTAAACAAAAAAATATCACATTTTTATAATGCTTCTGAGGACATAGTTCCGTTAAGCGAATGTAAACCCAATTCGTTAATCGTTTTTGATGATTGTATTTTAGAAAATCAAGACGTTATTAAGGAATATTTCGTAATGTCCCGTCACAAAAACATATCTTGTATCTATCTTTCCCAATGCTTTTCAAAGGTTGATAAACAAGTTATTAGAAATAATTTGAATATGTTGTGTGTTTTTAAGCAAGACGATCACTATTCGAGAAAGATTTACAACAATTATGTGGGATCTGATATGAGTTTTAACCACTTTAATGAATTGTGTGATAACATTTGGAAAGAAGACTATGGATTTTTAACTATTAATCTAACTTTGAAGCCTAAAAATGGCAAATATTTGAATAAATTTTCCAATATAAACGTGTGATAACCTAGTTGTTTTCATGTTTTTACGTTCACGTTTACGTTTCGTGTTCTCGTTTTTTACGTTCCACGTTCACGTTTTACGTTTTCCACGTTCACGTTTTTACGTTCCACGTTCACGTTTTTTACGTTCCACGTTCACGTTTTTACGTTCCACGTTCACGTTTTTTTTTCGTTCCACGTTTCAAAATTTTCCTAAATAAATGGCGAACGTAACTTCTGAAGAAGCAAAAAAACTTGATCAAATCGAAAAGAAATTAATCAAAGAATTTAAAGAACAGATTCGAATGGATGAAAAAGAACAAGAATTTATTCAAAAAATTAATCAACCTGTAACATCTGCAATTAAAAATGTTGAGGGCAAAATTGAAAATGTTTTAAGCGATAATCAAAATTTGATGAATTTGGTTCCAGTTGTACGACAATTTGCTGATATTTCGATACCAGAATCTGAGTTTGAATTGCCAAAATTACCATCTTCAACACCATTTAGACCTCGAATCATTGAAGACTCTACCATAGTTGAACCAATAAGTCCTGGAACAACGGATATAATAATTGGTGAAATTGGTAAAAAATTTCTTCCTAGAGCAAAGGATGATAAATTTGGTTTGTATTGGGACAGAAAAAAGAAAAGTTTTATGATTGGAAATTTGCCCGTGAATTTTGAGCATAATGATATCATTATTAATGAAAAAACATATGAAGGAACTCAAGGTTTATGGAGATTATTAACAGGCACTGATGTTCCAAAAGACGGTTTATATTCTGAAGAAGACTTGAAAAAGTATACAGAAATTTTATGGAAATCTGATTCAATTTACAAAAATAATGATCCATCAACTAAGAAACCAAAGTCAAGTAAAGGTAAAAAATATCTCAATTTGATTAAACCAATTTGGGAAAAACGAATCGAAGGATCAGGTGTAAGAAAATACAGTGATAATAAGATTGAGTACAGATATATCGACGATTTGACAAAACTCGATGGAATTATAAATTATATTTATGCTCAAGAGAAGGCTGGAAACAACAATTTTTTGAACGAAAAGAAAGCGCTTAAAGATTTTATTTCGAACAAACTTGATGAAATGATTGAAAAACCTGATGGAATTAAATATTTAAAACGAGTTTTGCCGGCAATAAGTTCATCTATGATTGAGGGTAGTGGACTTTTGAATGATTTTATCAACAATTTACCTTTTGAATTACACGTACCAACTTATCAGTATCTGGGGCCTGGCACAAAACTCGAAAAAAGACTAAAAAGAGGAGATCCTGGTATAAATAAATTAGATCAAGCTGCTATGGAACACGATATTTTTTATGCAAAACATAGAGACACAAATTCCAGACATATCGCAGATAAAGTTTTTGCAAGATAAGGCAATGGATAGATTTTTATCAAAAGATTGCTAGTTTAGGTGAAAGATTTGTTGCGCTTCCAACAGCTGGAGCAATGTTTTTGAAGAGAAAACTAGGAATGGGAATCGAAGAGAACTTGAAATTTTAACTATATAAATGGAGGTGAACGTAAACTTCAGCAAAAATCAGAAAGAAAAAATAAAATCCGCTTTTAAGAAGAAAATACCCGTTAGTATTCAATTTAAAATAGATCAACTAAAAAATGGCGAAGATAAGATATTTTTAACAAATAGACAATACAATAAACTCGAAAAACATAAGAAAAACAATAAAGGAACCAGAATAGAATTTTCTTATAATCAGTTGAAAGAACTTAAAAATGGTGGACTTTTGAAAGATTTATTAGATTTTGGAGAAAATATTCCAGTTGTTAAAAATGTTGTTCCTTATGTTCGTAAAGCTGCTCCAATCGTTAAAAAGGATGTGATTCCTATTGTTCGAAACATTTTAAATTGGTTAGATAAAGAGTTGGAAGATGTTACAGGATCTGGATTAGATGAAAAAACTTTGAATTACGTGAAATCAAACATTGAAAAAAAAATTTAAACCTTTAACATTCGGGGAATTGGAAGAAATCTGCAAAAATATTAAACATTTTAGAGGAATCTTCATGAGAGATACATTACCTGAAAAAGTTAAGAAATTTGAATGTGGAATTGTGAATTTAGACTCGATTATGGGAAGTGGAACACATTGGATTTGTTATTATAAAAATGATAAGAATGCATATTATTTTGATTCGTATGGAAGAATTGAGGACAAACCACCTATAGAATTGATTAAATATTTGAACAAATCAAGCGTTTATTATAACGATTCTCAAATTCAAGACTACAAAGATCCCCCAATTTGTGGTCATTTATGTGTTTTTGTGTTGAATGAACTGAGTAATGGTAAAGATTTTAAAGAAGTTGTTAACAAATTATTGCTTAATAAATATGGATTCACAAAATATTTTTGACGTATTTGGTACACAAATTATTCAAAATGTAGATAATAGTTTCAATTTTGATAGTTTGAGAAATGAGTTTGATAACAAGTTAGAAAATTTATTACAAAACCTTCCAGATTCAGATATGTTTGCTGTCGAGATTGAAGATTTTAAAGCAGAATATGATAACAAACTTGCAAATTTCATGAGTTCAAATGAAGTTGCTGATAAAATAAAAACATTGGAAAAAGAAGTTGATGATGGTGTAAAAAAATTATTTACCAATTTAATGTCTCATATCGAAAAAGCTGATGAAATTACTGAAGCGATCAAAGTTGAAAAGAATTATGTTAGTTTGGCTAATAAGAAAAGAATTGTCGGTGTTCGACCTGGTATTGACAAACATGATGTTGTTGTTAAAGAACAAATTTTAAAACCTCTAAAATTATCAGAAAACATCGATATTGTTGATTTACATGATCCGAATGTTAAAAATGCCTTAGATTTTAAAGGAAAAAGAATTAGCGGTGTTAGTAAAGGAATTAATCCATTTGATGTTGTTGTAATGATTCAATTAGAAGATCCTATTAAAATGTTTAATGAACTAAAACAAAATTATGAGAATCATAAACAGCATGTAAAAGATTTTACAACAGAAGTCTATGACAAGTTAGAAGCCAGAAATAGAAGATCAGTAGACGATGTTGGTGAATTACTTGATAAAGTAAATAAACTAGAAGAAAACTTTAATACATATAAAAATAGTGTTAATGTATTAGTTGGTGAAGTAATAAACAAAATTCTGGAAGATTTTTATACACATTTCAATGAGAAAATAAACTTTTTTGAAGATTTTGGTACACGTTTAAATGAGCAAATAACACATAATAATGAATTACTTAAAAGTATAGATGATCGATACTCTTTATATCTCGATAAAGTAAATAAACTAGAAGAAAACTTTAATAAATTTAAAGAAGATGTCGATAAAACTTTTGAAAACATCGACAACAGATTTAATGGAGTAGGCGGCTATGATGACTAATTTTCCTTATATAAATAGCGCTCATATATTGTGTGAGATGTAAAGAAAAAACTGCAACAAATGATATAAAATACTATGCAAACATTAACGGAGTTAAAAGAATTTCGGGAAAATGTGCTGAATGTAACTCAAAAAAGAGCCAATTTATAAAAACTTGATTTTGAAATTTTTTCTTAATAAATAGAGATGGCGGGACATTACAGTGCTTTCGATCTTTTTATCATGCAACACGAAAGAGATTTGAAAAAAGAACATTGGGATGACATTTCTCAAAAATATGAATTATCCGAAGATATGATGAGATTATACGTAAACAAATTGAATTGGTATAACATTGCTAAATATCAAACTTTATCATCAGAGTTCATTCAAGAAAATATACATTATCAATTAAAAGATCATATGTCTGTTCTTTGTCTCTATCAACACTTGAGTATAAAGTTTTTGGATGAAAATAAAGATACAGTTGATTGGAACAATATTATAGATAGCGGTTACTATCCTGTGCAAATTTTATTGAAATATGTGACCGAGATCGCAAAATTTAAGGAAGAGAATCCTGAATATGACGAAGTAGATCATTAAAAAATGACTCTAATCTTTTTAATTATTTTACTAAAATTTATATCTTTTCTTATAAAAACGTACATTAGATCGATGAAAAAATGATATCTTTCTTATACATGATGTTTAAAATTTCTAAATTTTCTCTTATTAAATGGCGGACTACAGAAAATATGCTAGTGATATTGAAAGGGCGGAGTTTAAAAATTTCTATCCAATTAGTAAACAACATTTGAATGAACCGAATAAAAGAACTGAGTTTAATATTGATTTTGGAGATAACTTTTGCTCGTCTAACTTCCAGTTTTATATTTCTGGAACTTTAACAAAACAAGATGGTCAAGCATATCTTGGAACTGATAATGTTAGATTAATCGATAATTTTATACCGTTTTTATTTTCTAAGATTGAAGTAAGAAAACACAATAAATTGATAGAAGAAGTCGAAAACTGTGGCCAATTAAGCACAATTAAAGGAACTATTTCGTATTCAAAAAGTGATGTTATTTCTCAAACTTCTAATGGCTTTGAATCAGATTTTAAATTTGGTGTTGTTTTTGAAGCAGCTGGAAATTTATCTCATTTTGGATTAGGATTTTTTGAAAATGTTACTATTCCGATCTATAAAGGAGGATTTTATCTAAGTTTTATAAGAGCAGAAGACGATGATGTGATTCTGAAGACTGCAACTGGAAATGTTATGCCTGTTGATGGAAAAATTACAATTACAGATTTTTTTATTAGAGTTCCAATGATTGATTATAAAATCACGAGTAAAATAAGGTTGATTGATGAAATTACAAAAAAGTCAAAACATTATGTTTAATTTTCTAGATTGGCAATGTATTGAACAAAAAGGTATTTCCGGAACAACTTTTTCGTTCGATATCACAAATATTTATAGAAATATCTTCAATCCCAAGTTCGTTATCATAGGTTTTCAAACAGATAGACAGAATAATCAAGAAAAAAATCCTTCAAAGTTTGATAGTTTGGATGTAAAAAATATCAGAGTAAAATTGAACGGTTCTTATTATCCAGATGAATTACAAAATTTAAACATTTCCGGAGGTCTTTTCAGAATCATGTATCAGATGTATCAAGATTTTAAGAAAGTTTACTGTAATAATAAGGAAATGTATTACAATCCTAAAGAATTTTTAGCGAATAGACCTATTTATGTCATTGATACAACAAAGAGTTTGACAAATATTTCTGGTTCAAAGAACGATATAATTATCAATATGGATTTTCAAAAAGCTGTTACAAACTCGACATGTTATGTGGTTGTGGTTTCTGAGAAATTTTTAGCCTATGATGTGATTAAGAACGATATTAGAGAAATTCAGTAAAAATCGCGTTATTCGTCGGATAGTTTTAAAACTTTACAGAATTGTTAAAGACATTGATAAAAGTTTACATTTTAAATTGCATTAAAAAATTTTGAAAAATAGGGATGATATTAGGAAAAAAACTATTTCAAGGTCATGGACCGGAAGTGGTGATTTTAAAAAATACTTTAATATTTACTGATCCTATATACCAAATTTCATCAAAAAAGCTCCAATAGTTCTCGAGATATAAGAGTTTAAAGATAAGGGATGATTGGGGTAGATTTTGAAAATTTTGTTATTTTCATGAAATTTTAAGTTGAACTCGCTTGTTTTTGAAGTTTCAGATTTTTCCGATAAAATTTTTTATTTTTCTTTGAATATTAAGAAATAGGGGATGATTTCACCCTTATGGATAAGTTAAGTCGAAAGAGTTAAGTATTTACTATATGTGTACCAAATTTCATTAAAATCGGTTGAGTGGTTTTTTAACAACAAGGTTTGAAATAAATATTGATATTCACTTATTTAATATACATTGGAAACTATAACAGTTCTAATATCGATTGTAACCATCGATTTTTATTATCGATAAAACTTCGATATTCATAATCGTTTATCGCACGGAAAAAATTTTCATCATGGGCGTTGGCCACGTATAGTCAGTCATGCTTGATCCTCCTCTATTTTAACGAAATTTAACAAGATATATCATCAATTAGAAGATTCTAATGTATTTGCAAGTTGAAGAAAGAAGATATGGACTTTATATGAAGTAAGAAGATTGTGTGATGTTCTGTGTTTCTTGTTAAAAGTGAAGTGAAGTGTTCCACTGGGCGTTGCCATTCATAGTGTTATTATATTTTATAAGTTACTTTTATATTTGGGACTCGAAGAAAGACGTTACAAGAAGATTGTGAATTTGTGTAGACATTCTAAACTGTGATAAAACATTGTGTGAATTTAGTGATGTAAAGTGTTCATTTGTAATACAGAATTAAGTGTTTTTACAGTGATTTCATTGTCTCACACGGCGTGAGAAAAGCAAGGTCATTGTTTGGTGTCACTACTGTCCTTGTACCACACACGGCGTGTGCAAAGCAAGGTCAAGCGTTAGTGACACAAACGCCTCTCACATGTTTCAATAAAATGAGATTCGAGGTCAAGCGTTAGTGGTACAAACGCTCACAGCAGACGTCACAAATCTACAGTTGATTGAAATAAAATATATGATACCTTTCTTCTTCTCCCATTCCCAATTTCTTAGAAGTTAAGTAGATATCGCAAAAACACGCACACTAACAACACTCATTTTGTATGTCTTTAACAATAATTGATGATGTTCATATTATTCTCTTTCATTCCTTCTAATATTTCAAAAATATACTCTTTCGCCACTGAAAAATCCCGATTTCTCCCGTAATAATCTTTATAATCGTACACATAATATCCTAAATAGTTGTACAATAGAATGAAATTATTTCTATTTATCTCTGTTGTAGAAATGTAAACACAAACATTTGCGCTGAAACATTTATATCTCGGCAGACTTAGTTCCATAATCTCCATTTATAAAAAAAATCTTTTTGTTTAAATGGAAGAGTATAATGCCAACTGTTACAAGTGTTCTAATAGAGGAGAAATTATCGATAAAAGATATTTAGTTTGTAGAGGTTGTAATTTAATTTTGTTAGAAAGACCTAAACCTAAGAAATTTCGAAATAAATTAACACATTTGAATAACCTGCTTACAAAATTGCAATATGGAGACAAGAAGCAAACAAAATTTGTTACAGAATTTAGAAAACAGAATAAAAATTTTTACTTATCTCTTGGAACCATTGACAAAATTATTTTCCTTTTCAAAGAATACATTAGGTTTGTAGGTATCGATACACACGTTTATTATGAAAAGATATTACCTGTATTTTTTCATTATCTGGATGTTGAATTTGTTTATGATTTTGAACCAGAAATCCTCGATGATTTTATAGTACATTTGGAGAAATTAAACGAAGAACCTCTTGAAAAGAATGCGGTTTTACTCACATTCTCCCCGACTTCTCGAGTGAAGGTTAGCGAATTTCATTTTTTCCGTCTTTAAATTTTTTCTATTTAAACGGAGTTCTTGAAAGAGTTAAATG
Source organism: Homalodisca vitripennis (assembly GCF_021130785.1). Classification (NCBI taxonomy): domain Eukaryota; kingdom Metazoa; phylum Arthropoda; class Insecta; order Hemiptera; family Cicadellidae; genus Homalodisca; species Homalodisca vitripennis. Next base: position 53,130,514 of record NC_060212.1, read on the forward strand.
ATATTGGAGAATGTAAGTTTAAAGAGTATAAGAAGTTAAATGAATTGGAAGAAAGGAAGAAACATAGAATCTTGAATTTGGAGAAAATGAAAGATAAATTCGGGTTTACAATAATTGCCGAGTTGGAAGATTGTAAAGTACACTTGCCGAACAGATTTTTGACTGTTTTGGATGAAAAAAAGATTAAAGAATTGAATAAACATGAAAAATTACACTTGATTGTTACTCGGAAAGAAGACTATTAAAGATAAAGACTGTGTTACAATTAACTTTGTAGAATAAAGATTTTTTATTAAGATTTTTTGATTTTTTCATTAAAACAGCTTATAAATGTAGAAGCAAACATTGAACAGTAAAACAGCTAAAGATTCGGTTATTTAACATTCGTGCTTTCCTGTTAGATTTTATTAGATTTGTTTATGGTTCAATGGACAGTATTTTACATTGATTTTCTGTCTGTCCCAAAAGTGGTCTAGAACCGGCATATTCATATCTACTTATATATATATATATATATATATATATATATATATATATATATATATATATATAAACAAAACAATAATTACTGCTTGTACAACCTGCTCATTTCCTTTGTCTGATTATGATGCATGTAAGAAAATCAGGTAATATATTTATAATATATATATATATATATATATATATATATATATATATATATATATACTTTAATCTCATCGTATCTATATATATATATATATAAACAAAACAATAATTACTGCTTGTACAACCTGCTCATTACCTTTGTCTGATTATGATGCATGTAAGAAAATCAGGTAATATATTCATATACTCGTACTTAGGTGTAATTAATGTTTGCACTGTTATGATTTTTCATAATAACTTTGTACAATTACAATGCTTTATTTTTACCTAGTTAAAAAACATAAGGTAAAATGCTTAGTTGTTATTAATTCTTGCACAGCGTACATTATAACTGTGCCTGAATATATTCCGTAATTGCTTCTTAGCGTCAAACATGAGGTAATAAATTCATATACTTAGGTGAAACTAATGCATGCTCAGTGTTTATATTCTACAGTTTTATATAAAATACCCTTATATTTGACTTAGTGGATACCTGTTAACGGATATATCTCAGATAAAACCAATTTAAATGACAAAAATCTCGGTAAAAGATTGTTTCGTTTAACAGTCGTATGTGTTTTATCCCAAGAATGAGTTATAACAATGTTAAATGAGAGGCATTTTAAATTTATACCTATATCCGTTGTAGGTTATCCGATCTATGGTATTTTTGACACCATATCTGACTTTTCAAAAGGCCTACTTCATTTGGAGAACAACAAAGACGTGTTTTAGCAGTATTTAATACTGTATCGAAATTTAAATCGTAACTTTTATTTCGATATTTTCATTACACTAATGATATAGTACTTCGTACCTAATATTTTAAATGGTATATATTTCTCTTTTATAAAAAATCTTGCTATATTTTAAGATTACTCTACAGTTTTAATGTACAGTAAACGTAACAAATTTGGAATGGAAGAAAAATTAATCAAATATATTATTGTGGTGGCACATTATATTATTTACAAACATTTCCTATAGTCTGCCGATAAAGCCAGAAAGAGAGTTGTCAACCCCGGATGTTACCTTTTTCCGTGAGAACAGCTATTCTATTCTATATTTATACTATTATATAGCAGCGGATATGAATTAACCAAAATCTGAGGTTATACTATCTCTACTGCTGTTCATAATTTATAAATGATGTAACAAACCCGAATTTGTTTTATGTATCTAGATCTAATGGCTTTACACTCAAAACTAATTACATATGTTTTACTCTAATTTTAATGACTTTATATTAAATAAACGTGTCTTGAAGATAACGCTTAAATATGTTAAAAGATGATTATTTTAACATATTTAAAAGATATGGAAAGAAATAGAATACTAAATATTTGTTTTACAAGCAGCCTATGGGGCAGTAATTTCAAACCGTAGCTTGAGTGAGTTTTTATGACTATTTTTATTGCTGTTCCCAAGAGTCATTACCTTCATTTCCTGAAGATAGAAATACATTTAGTATAGTTTGTTAGGGTAACAAAATATTAACTTAGTGAATTGATAAACGAGTATTTAGAAAATATTTGTTATGATAAGAATAATATTCAATCGTATAAGGAAAACTGGACTATACAGAAAATGTGTAAACAGTAAGTTTCAGAGAGCTTGGAAATACTACTTCATGTGTAAACGTATTACAATAATAATAGATATTAAAATATGGCATTTCAACACCTTACACTACATATCCACACTACATAGTTTTATGGTAACTTTGTGTGTAAATATTTACTATAAACGATGATATTAAAACCCAAAGTGCTAAACGAAATTTTTTTTTGCGTGATACACATTTAATGTTTATCACGGAACAAGATATTACAGGAAATGTATTATATCTTGACTTTAATATATTTATACAACTTTTTCCTACATAGACAAGCCGCAAGGGGAAATTTTTTTTTACATTTTTTTTAATGTTATTTGATAGCCCTAAGCTTCCTATTTAAGAAAATATATAACATAATACCTTTAACGTTTGCAAATATGTAGAAAAAAATAATAAACCTCCCGCACCCGATTTTCCTAGTGGGGACGCGTGGTTTTATTCAGTATATAATACGTACATAACATTAGGGCAATAGTGCTGAGTATTATGTTGCCAATGCTGTTTACTAATAGGCTGTCTTCTACCGCCTACTGTTTTTGATGAAATATTAGCAGCTGAATAGCGTTTTACAAATCCGTGGTTACCTTGTAACATTATTGCTTACAAAGTGAACATTTTTGTGTTTTAGTGTCGTTTTAGGGTACGTAGTATTTTGTTTAGTGATTTGAAGTGGTGTAGTGATAATGCCTAGGGCTAAAACTTCCTACAAAACTAAACCAAAGTACAAAGGGAACCAATTCCACTCTAAATATCGTAGGCCTAGGCCAAAACCAGTTGATCAGACCACAAATGCTTCGCCAAAACCTAAGCCTAGTCCTAGTCTATCATGTAAGAAACTTGCTTCATATTTCACTGAATACGATACTTACCAATCCTCAGGTTATGGTAATGTCATATTTGATGTAGGCATACTTAGTAGTTTAGTAAAAAGTTTTGTTAGGTGTAAGTTTTGTGATGGCGATGACTGCGTAGAACTATGTGTTGTTGACAGCGGTAAGTTGTTCAGGCATGGCCTAGCTGTGAATTTGGAACTAAAGTGTAGTCTTTGTTTAGAATCAATAACTTTCTGCAACTCAACATTCAACAAAGAGGATAAAAAGTATGATATAAACATTATGTTTGTGTACGCTATGCGAACGATTAGTCGTGGCATAGCCGCTGCCAACATATTTTGTTCGCTGATGAACCTGCCTTCTCAACGTCAAAAGTTTGAACCTTACCCTAAGTTGTTGCTCAAAGCAGTAACAAAGTGTGCTAATGAGAGCATGGTGAAGGCTACCAAAGAGGCTGTGGCTGAGAATTGTGAATGAACTAAGACTGATTTGTCGGTATGTCTCGATGGGTCGTGGCAGAGACGAGGCCACAAATCCTTGAACGGTTTTGTCAGTGTGACCTCATTTGACACTGGTAAAGTGTTAGATGTGGTAATTATGTCTAAGTACTGCCAGGTGTGTAGAGTAGCTATAAATAAAACCGAAATACCCACGCACACCTGCACAAAAAACTACTCTGGCAGTAGTGGTGGCATGGAGTTTGCCGGAGCTATGCAAGTTTTTCAAAATTCTTTGGATCGCAACGTTCATTATGTAAAATATCTAGGGGATGGAGACAGTAATGGGTTCTTGAAAATTATGGAAATTAAGCCATATGGAGATGAAGACTATACAAAAACTGGAATGTGTGAATCATGTGAAAAACGTATGGGTAAGAGGCTGTAGGCATTGAAAAATCGTACGGTAAGACGAAACTTTAGGATGGAAAAACTATGGGTGGCAAAAAGAGGCTGACTAACTTGCAAATAGATAAGCTACAAGAATATTACGGCCTAGCCATCAGAAGAGGTGGAGATGATGTAAATGAAATGAAATGGAATGTGTGGGGAATATTCTTCCACAAGATATCAACCGATGGTGAGCCGCAACACAATGTGTGCCCTGCTGGACCTGAATCCTGGTGCGGATAAAACAAAGCAGTAAATAATCGTACATACAAACATAAAGATAGCCTACCCTATGACATTATGCTGGCAATTAAAAAGATATTCCAAGACTTGGCTGATCCTGATCTCTTTAAAAAGTGTGTTCATCAAAAAACTCAAAATCAAAATGAAAGCTTTAATAGCATTGTGTGGTCCAAGATTCCCAAAAATGTATTTGTGAGATACAACACTCTACAACTTGGTGTATATGATGCTGTTTTAGCATTCAATGATGGTTTTTTGCAGCAATCTAGCCATTTACAATGAGTTGGGTATAAAATTGAACTGTAAAGCAATGGGCGTCTTCGCAACCTGGATACGACGCGGTTGAGTAAGGCGAACATCGCAGCCCAAGAATTGACCCGAGAGGCCAGAATTGCCAAAAAAAGGAGGAAGCTAGCATTTCAGGATGAGGAAGAGGCAGCTGATGATCCACAATATGGTGCTGGGATATTTTTTAAGCCCTTAGTTCCTTAGAATGTGAGTATGTTTACGTTCACGCTCGTTTTCCGAAAATGTAGTTTTTTTTTTACATAAAGGTACATTTGTCTCAGAAACCATTCAAGATATAGAGCTGATATTCTTTTTACATATACCTTATATATATATATATATATATATATATATATATATATATATATATATATATACCTACAAATTGGTGCAACTTCAGTTCCCTTGCTGTTCGTTGAAGCAATAAATATATATATATATATATATATATATATATATATATATATATATATATATATATATATATATATATATATATACATGAAACATTTTTTAGAAAATTATGAAAGAGCATCCATGTCTTCATAATTATATTTATAATATTGCATTAAAAATTCAACTACCTATCTCTAGTACTTTCTGAGAAAAATGTTCCTTAATTTGGCAAATTTAACATGGGACGGTTTACCCCCTTCCAGCTCCTCTTACACTACATATCCACAAAACATAGTTTTATGGTAACTTGGTGTGTAAATATTTACTATAAACGGTGATATTCAAACCCAAAGTGCTAAAGAAAAATGTGTATCACGCAACAAGATATTACAAGAAATATATTATATCTTGACTCTAATATATTTATACAACTTTTTCCTACATAGACAAAATTGAATTTGTTTGGCAAGTTGAACCATGGAAACCGGGGTTGAACGTCGTTGAAGTCACTCAGTAGGCTGACCCTTTTTTAGGGGATGTAACAGTTAGTTTTCCCAATGAGATCTTTAGTTTTATCTACGATCTCGATTATGTACTTTAAATTTTGCAATACCCTCAGTGAAGCCTGTCACGGAAAAAGGGATGTGACGTACTGCCCTAGCTAGTAACAAAATACTTATAAATTTGTATTGTTTATAATGCCATAATAAAAATAATAAACATATGTATGTTAACATTTATCAAAATTCATTATAATAGAAAATATGAAATATACAATTATCTAAAAAGCCATGAAAAATACGTGCTATAAACACTAAAACATAAAGCTTATAGAAGTCAATTACAGTACAGTTAATATGTAAAGAGGCGTAAACCTAGCAGTTAATTGCACTACATTACTGCCTATTTATAATTTCCAGTACATTTGGCTTTTGAGTCTTGGTTTAATAGTTTATCTTATATGCATGCAATCCAATAGGTGAATTTGAAGGGAGGGATATTAAAGGATAAACCTCCTCCGCCCCTCATAATTTCGTAGCATTGCAAGACAGTGTTTCCCGCCTGGGAAATGCGGGAATAAAACGGAAACTTGACGTACGGGGAACAAACGGAAAATGAGCCGGGATTCTCATTGTAGAATGGAGGACAAAAAATTAAAAACAGATTTTCATGCCTCATATAAATCATTATCTCGAGACGGAAACTTAACAGCTTTTAAACTTGATTAATCCTGAACGTAAAAAATGAGTTCACCAATTCCATTGATAACCTTTTGAGCACTAGCACTAAAAGTATCAAATGAAAATGTAAAAGGTGTTTTAGAGTTATATGAAAAGTTAGATGTGTAAACTTGTTTAAACAGACAAAATACTATTCTCTTTGTAGCAAAAACACGGATGCATATAATATAAAAATAGTCGGAATCACATTATAGACACTTCAGTTTTATTTAAATTCCATTCTTTTTATTTGTGGTAAGGGATATGGATCTCCATGCAAAAACAGTGTATCGAAATAAAAAAAAAATTTAATTACTATTATCACAAAATTCGGTTAAAGAAGGAGTTGACATACATTTTTTACAGATGAAAGAGTTGCTGTGACAAAACAAACTAAAAGAAGAAATGTGAAAAATTAATCGAGTCTAATACAAAAATTCATACCCTAAATCTGTTGTAAATATCTGCGAGAAAATAATAGCAAACACTAAAAAAATGTGGCAATTAAACACGGTAAATCTCAATGCCTTATGTGCCAGTATATTATGGAACAAAATAAGAAAACTAAGCAAATATTACAACATTTAGAACCGGTTTAACACTTCTGAGCAAAGTCTTGTAAAAACAAAACAAACAATGCCTTGCAGGATTAAATATTTAGCGTATGCACAGTATAAAATTATGATTTGGTAATTGAGACAAAAAGACCAGTCAATATGAGAGCAAAGCCAATAAAGAGGAAGTTCTAAGTAGAAAATTAAAAGACTTTACATTATAACTAATCTGAATATTCTCAATTGAAGAGGATGAAGATGCACTAAACAGCCAAGAATGATTGAGTAGTCATGTATAAAACTACGAAAGCAACCTCTGTCATCCTGATTTTGCTTTTAGCCTACTTTGCTTACTGATACAAAAAAGTATAACTAATTATGAATCCTAAAAACCGTAAAAGAGACCTTAGCTAATACAATTATAACCGACACTGTAACTTTGAGATGAAAGAACAAAAAACACTAGGTCAAAAAAACGGCTCTTTTTTACCTTTTCACCACCAACTACGCAATTCTTGTTCCTTGTTTCATAAGAATGTCGTACTACCACAGGAAGTTTACATAATTTTCCCTACAGTTTCGTCTTCTCCGTTATACGGATGTGTTCATTACAGTGAGATCGTTAGTGCCTTTTTATCACTGCAGGGCTTCAGGGATCATTTTGAAATTTAATCATTTACGACTTGTTCTGTTAATTATGACGACTCCATTACTTTTTAAATCTTTTACATGCTTAAACCTATGCCTTACATTTTTTACATTAGATTGCAATGATCGAACTGTATTATTTATTCTTGTAACATAATATGTTAAATAGTTGCTTCAGCGATAATTCTTTAATCTTCCCGTTTCAGAATAAATTTTACGACGCTAGGTGAAAACACAATATAATTGTTGCGAGGTAAGATTGGACTAATTCTGAAATCCTCAGGAGTACGAATAAGGACACAAAAACTTATCAGGAAGTTTAATAGTAGAGTTAGCCGGAGGATAGCCCCGCGTTCTGATTGGTCGAGAGCAGGTCACGTGATCCAAGATGGCGGCTAAGCCCCGCCCCCACGGGAAAAATCCCTCAAATGCGGGAAAAATGCGGGAAAAATCCCTCACGCGCGGGAAAAATCCCTAACCTCAAAAAAATGGCGGGAACCAAAAAAAAAGTGGCGGGAACTTTGAAAAATCAAATACTTACATAGAAAAAAACTTGTTTATTTTAAAAATTTTAAGAAAAAAACAATGGCATCCTCCCGTGGATGATAACCCGACAGATTGGACAACGTAAGAGCCTATGGGCACATTGTGGGCACAGAGTGTGTCCACAAGGCCTCAACCCTACCGTCGGCAATCTGTCCATACAGACACAGCAGCGAACGTGCCTAGCCGGGGGCGACGGTTCCGGTTCCTCAGGGTCGATGTCGTAGGGATCCCTCGAGGCCGCCGACTCCATGCTCTCGCCGATGCCGATGAGCAGACCCTCCAACGACGAGCGCACTTCCCTCCAAAGCGCGTACGCTATCACGAGGCTCTGGTCACGGGGCGTCTCGTCGAGAAGATGGTCGACGAGCCAGAGCATATCCCTGAGCTCGGCCCTCAGGGTGGACATCGCAACCAACGCCCCCACAGTGCACGCCACGGGAGCGTGCGCCGGCGAAACAAATACTTGAAGGAAATGGTCCAGCACCAGTTCCCGTAACCTCTGCCGTGCCACATCTACTCCTGATGCAGCTATAGGAGGCTGAAAAGCAAGTAAGGTATCACCACTACTACTAATACTACTTACTTCTACTACTACCACTACTACCGGTGGACACTTACCCTTCTACAAGCGCCGGTTCGACCCGTTGAGGTAGAGGGTTGGGTCGAGTCGACATTGGGCACAGCAGAGGACCGGGACGTCGAGGGGGCCAGGGCGACGGTCGCTACATTGGACCCACCAGAGGACCGGGACGTCGAGGGGGCCTGGGCCGGGGCGATACTTATCCTCGGGAGTCGCCGCGGCTGAGGAAGCGGCATCATCTGGAGAGGGAGCCTGCGGGCTGCGGCCCGGGGCGATGATGGAGACGGTGGTAGAGGTATACCCGTGATGGCAAACTCCAACACTTCCCAGGGTCCCAGCAGAAGGTCCTCAACCGCTGTGTCATTGAGAGGCCTCTGCCTCGGCCTCGGTCCAAAAGCCCACGGGTCAGGAGACTGCAAAAAAAAAACAAACCGTAGGAAAATAGCAAAAAACACGAGACGGACAAAACAAGGAAGCCAATTGTACTTACACCGGGTATCAGGTTCTCCACGGTGGCATCCGAGTCATACTCCTGGAAAGAAAAAACAATTCAGCCCGTAACGCAAACAAACACGCATACAAACACAAAACCAACACAAGCGCACACGTACCTCCACACTGTCATTAGGGTCAGGCGACAATGGAGAGTCCTGGACCTCGGGGTCGGGATCGGGCCGGGGGTCATCGTCGTTGCCCTTCAAAAAAAAACAAATTGTACCCAATCGGAAAAACGGAATATAATTATTAATTCTGTAATAGTAATAATAGCATTACCACCAATCGAGGGGCTTTCCGTGGAGGCGGTTCGTCGTCGTCACCAGCAAGGAGGGGTGCTGCAAACGACAAGAAGGCCCACCAGTAGCAGTGCACCATGGGGGCGCGCTTCCCTGATGGTTTGCTGTGGGTGTGCGAGCGGCGATGTACGGTTTCAGCAGCAAGGGAGTGTAGCCGACTCCGGGAGGCAGGCGTGCTCGGCAGAGAATCGCTATCACGGCCGTAGACACAGTCATAACTCCCACGGATAACGCCAACACAAGGTGCCTGCAACTGTACATGATTGCACAATGCTGGATATATTCGCAGCAGTCGCTTATATGCAAGCGCAGCGTACCCCCCACCACACGTGCGTTTGTCCTTGTTGCAACGTGACCCAAGTTTCCACACCACCCAAGGGGTAGGGTCCCGGCGCGTTAGGAGATATTTTACGTGGCTCCTTCCTCAGTAGGCCTATCCACGTGTGTTTAAAGAGCCCCAACCATCGCTCTTTACGGTGGTAGCCACTCCATAACAAACTTGCTACCTCCCAACATATTTTTTTTATTTTACAACTTTTGTATTTTTTTTGTAATCCTTGCTAGTGTAACAAGCCGCTTTACTCGGAGAAGCCTTTCAATGCAACCCGTAAAACACTCGCAAAGAAACATTTTGTTTTTTAGTATATTTTTTTACATCTCTTTTTTAGCAACTAGAGCGAGGCTCGTACCCCTGGACTTACGGAGGTTAGGCCTGCCATAGAGGTATCCAAACACACACACACACACAACCGCCCCCGGACTTACGGAGTTTAGGCCTGCCGTTAGAGCAGTTGAAAACCCCAGGACTTACAGGTTTTACGCCAGCCTTAGGGGCTTGCTACTCACTCACCCAGCCCTAGAGCCTTTTTTAAAGCACAAGCATATGTACAGTCACTATTATGTTGAGGTAAAATACAGTGAGCATCGGAAACAATAGCCTCCTTACTATCTACAATATTCCTATCAACTACGTTATCGTGAAAACGTGACAAAAATCTAACTTTTTCTAACCCCGTAGTATATACAGTAGCGAAGGGTTTACAGAGAGCGCGGACGATATCTTCGTCAAAAGGGATCCCTCCGTCATTCAAATTAATATGATGAAAGTGACGCACCAACCAACGGGTGGTTCTAGCCGCTTTTGAATCTAATTCGGTTACGCTGTACGGGGGTTTGAACACTATGTGTGAGCGAAACAGACCACAACAAACTCCTTCACAATAAACCGGTTCTCATTATCCTTGAATGCATGAAACTCCACTATCGCTTCCATTTGGCCAGCGTTTAAAAAGTTCAACTTCCTGGACCAGTCTGCAAAGTACGGGACTAGGGATGTCGTTATACTCCACGTCCTCCTCCTCCTTCTCGCCAGCCAGCAGACACCGAACAACAGTCTTAGCTGACACCTCGATGGAAAAGAGATCCCGTAGTGCGATGTAGACCGACGGGAGGTTGTTAACGAACTGAACCCACTCGGTCTTGTTAAGCGTTAATGAACGTTCACCGTCATAGAGATACGCATGCATTTGACCAAAGACGTTCGAAACCCTGACATCCTCCCCACTGTCCACCTTGATATTCAACCTCTGCGAGGTCTCCAAAGCCTGAGTGATACAGTTGAAATTCGGAGCAAACTGATTAAATACATCGTGCGACCAGTAAACACTTCCCTTCTTACCATGGAATAGCACCCCGAGAGAATCGCCTCTGTCTTTAAACAACCCCACAATTACACACTTTGATAGATCGCTACCTAAAAATTAAACCGACTTTAGGAAAATACCCGTTAACGAATTTATGCGTTCCTTACGCCTGGGAACCTTCGCAGGTTCCACGTCCATCACTGAAGCCTGCATGGTCCCGTCTGACCGTAGCCCCTCACACTCCCCCCTTATATACCCAATTTAGACCAATCGGCGACGTACTTATTTCGACCAATGGAGAGCAGCAAATTAACGAAGTAAGGGTTCCGTTTCCGCGTCTACCTCCTCTTCCTCCTCCTCTTCGTCAGAGTCAAAGTCTGAATCGTATTCTGAGGAAAACCTAACCCTAATTTGGTCGTAGTCCTTCACATCGTATATATCGGCATTGGAAGAAAACTTGTAGCAATTAATGTGGCCTTTTTTTAATAATTTCCCGTTTTTGTAAAAGTAAACAGTTACAAACGCTTCGACGCCCATTTTGAATGTCACCGAGTGGATGAGAGCTAATGAATTCCAGCACCCAATGAAGTCCAGGTCCCGTCTGACCGTAGCCCCTCACACTACTCCCTTATATACCCAATTTAGACCAATCAGCGACGTGCTTATTTTGACCAATAAGAGGGCTAGGAAATACGGTTGGATTTAAATTTTCTAATTGTAACGGACCTCGTATGTGTAATCGCTACAATACATGCAATACTCCAAACCATCATCAATAGTGTGTTGTAGATACGCCAACACGAAACCGTCAAAGGCAGGAAAATCCTTGACGTAAAATATTTTAGAGTGGAACAGATTCCACTCTTTCACATTAATGAGTAGTTGACCAACAGAGCAACCCTCTTTCTTGAATATTACATTAGCAAAATCCTCAAGAACAGTCTCGTTGTATCCTTCGCTAACAGGTTCATATCTCTCAAATGTGATCCTAAATGCATCAAACTCTGGGAGTTTGCTTACATGGTAATCATCTCCGTAATCAGACTCACCCTCTTCTACATCTAACTTATTAGTGCTAACAGTTTCGTTATCTTTAAGCAGTCGAATAGTTACGGTACACTGTTTAGGCCACTCCCGGTCAGACATGATTGAGCTAATGAAGTCTAGCATCAGGAACCCTCAATTTATACAATTACCCCCACCCTAACAATACAGCCCCTGTGTTGTGTTATCACGGAAGGGTTCAAGTAGAGCCTGTAATCTCGAAAGAAACGGGTCGTACATACCAACTAACTGATCCAAAATCGTAATCGAACCCCCAATGTATGAATCCATATAGTAGCACTGACAAGTGTCAGGACCTGACGTAGCCTCGGGTCGTGCCCACACGCATTCCTTGAAATGGTCGTAATTATAAGGGTCACTGGGTACTCTAACTGTAGGTCTAAATTGAGCAAAGAGTCTTCGCATACCCTTGACCATGCAGAGTAGTTCGGTCTTTAATCTTAGGTATCGGATCGCATCGAGCGAGTCAGGCTCGTTTAGAAAACTGTTTAGCTCCTCCATGACACAGAATGAGACACACGTACAAAATTCAGCTATTTATAAGAGTTCCCCCCCACCACCGCTCCTACATTATACGTTGTACCGAACCGGTGAGCACTGTGTACGCCATGTGGGAGTCATGCAGTAGGAGACAGTATGCAGCTGTGTTTGGCGGGAAATTCTCCTTAGATTCAAATTCCAACCTAACATCTACAGGTCCCGACTTGATCGAACCGTTCTGCTTGGACCAATAAATCACGTAGAGAGGCACATGAGACGTGAATGTTTTAAAGTCAACCAGCGGAGACCCTGGTTTTTGATAGTACGAACTTTGGAATCGTGTGTACATGTCGTAAAATATACAGAGATCGCCGTGGACATTGTCGTAAGGGTAGTACTGTGAATTCAGATAAAGTTTAACATTCGTAAGGGCACAACGGTCAAAAGTAGAGGCGTCCTTTCTTAGGTCGTTCTTTCTACCGGTCTGAAAGGCCAGCACCACGTACCGAGGCTTTTCAATTTGCGAACTCGTTTTTATTGTCCAGCTCTGTCGAGTCGTTTGCGGTAGTGAAGGATATTCGTGAAGTTCCCAGGACCGAAACGGTAGGTGAATCAAAGTGTCTTTCTCAATCACGCGCAATAATTTTAATTTGTAACTATCTGACACTGTAACATGTGGTACACGCCACTCGAGCGATGTAATCTGAAAGTCGAGGTTTGACGCGTCCGGTGAGATAACGGCGTTGACATCCGTAGCTGACCTCAAGAGAACAAGCTCTTGCTTAACATTCGCAACAATTCTCTTGTAATCCTCGGCAAAACCCATCAAAAGTTTCAGAGGCACCGAATACGTAAATTCACCGGCCTCACCGGTCTTATTGGGACCGAGCCAGCACGCGTTTACAAGACACTTTTGCTCTTCATAATGGAGAGTAGTCCTTTAATAGTACTCGTTATACCTACATTTTTCGTCCTGTCAACCTCTATCGTACCTTACATCGTCGAATAAAAATGCGATGGCATTGTTTATTAGTGAGATACTGGCCTCACTCCCGTCAGCTTTCTTGGCACTCACTTTACCAGTGATGTGTATACTGCTTTCGAACGGTGCCGTAATTATATCCTGTTGACTTATCGGAATTCTGATTTCGTCGTTGTTCTTCAGAGTTGACGAGGCGTAAGGCTTATGAGAGTGAAACTCCCAACCTGTAACAACTTCATCATACTCTGCGGCCGACTCTATTGCCAGTAGCGCCATATTTGAACCCCAGTGACGCTAGAAACCGAATGTTTCGCGATGTTAACACTACCGTCTTCCGGTGTTTACTGGCCAATGCCTGAGCAGACACTTCTCTAAATACTAGACCCATTGCCGCTTCCTAATGTGCAAGCGTAACGAGACGGGTTCGTTTCTAAAGTTGATTAAATCGCCGTTTTGGTCTCTGAGAGAGACCTCTATATTGTTCACCCTGCGGACGTTCACCGGTAAATATATGACAGTGCTCGGTTTCTCAACTATTTTATACCCGGGAGCCACTTTGGGGTAAAACTCGTGCAACACGTGTCCTTCCATACCGTTTTGAAAGGAACCGCGTGCAATGTTGCACTCGACACGTATCGTGTTTACCGCCATAATACTGACGGGGAGGTCGGACATGTGGGTCTTATGAGGCTCCAGTTCCTTAGCGGTGAAACCCAGTACGGAGGCTACTGAATTCGGCTTTTCAAAATGTATCGCTTCACTGCACGATACTTCGGACCTTAGCGTGCTATTGTTTGCCTTAAGACTGAACGTCACACTTCCGTCAATGTGCGACTTGATATATTCTTCTATGTTTTCAATTTCATACGACCCCTCGTCTATCACTATTTCCTTGTCGACTCCGTAGTGGAACATGTCATTCACACCTCTTTCAATGTTTGGTATCGTATAGTACGTCGAGAGATCAATTAGACCAATCTCGTACTCTCCATCGCTCAAATCCATTGGTGGAAAGACCTCGCAAGATACCTGCGGAGCAGCTCCGTTAAGTGAAAACATTACGCGCCAGAAACTTTAAACACAAGTGACCGCAGACTACTGAGTCCTCAGACTGTTTACGCTCATAGTTATACTGTACGCTCACCCCTGATCCAAAGTAGGATACGAGTTTCTACCGGCGGTCTCAGATTTCCAAAGCTGTCAAAGTAGTACACTCTGTCTCCGAGTTTCTTATAACAGACCCAGTGCGTACCTTCACCGTGGGAACTGTCCAGGTTAACTATGGCCGACTCGTACTGCCGCGGGGTCTTGGGCAGTGTGTCCCTCATGTAGACACCTCGAAAGTTTGGAATATTGAGTAGCCTCGCATAACGGATCAATTCGTGGTTTGTTAGAGGTTTTATCGGTATCGAGATTGTTGTTTTTTTACAATACCTCTTCTTTTTTCTCACCCCACCACCTCCCCTCTTTGGATACGGTTTCAGGTAGAGCCCTCTGCCCTTAGGTTTACCCCTCCCTCGCTTTGTCTTTGGTTTTTTCTTTCTCCCACCCCCAAACGCTGTTTTAGCTTTCATTGCTGCCGTCACTGCTAAGGCCGCGGCCCTTTCTCCTACACTAGCGTCTCCCGATTTCACCCTTTGCCAAGCTCTTTCGGCCAATTCCTTGTCGGCCTCTCGCCGGTGTTCTAAATCCGTGTATTTCGAGTACGCTATATCGTGGAGCTTACAGGCAGAATCGAGTTTGTTAATACCCCTATCACCCCTTGCCAATCTCACCCCTAATCTCGTACCTGGCCCACAGTACTGATAGCCGCCGGGAAGGTGTAATTCGACAGGTAACAGCACGGTTTATTATGGTGCCTACAGCGGGCAGTGCGTTGTTCAGTACGCTGGTCACTATACCTCTACCCCGCTTGACAGCTCGTTTCACTCTGTTTGAATTACGTTTGTGGTTCGCCATTTATATACCGTATCACTTTATACAACTGTTTGAGTAGCGATTCACGCACACAAGTAATCTGCAGTACGTCGAAGATGTCCGCCGCGGATTTTGTGACAGTACCGGTAAACTCGTCAAACTCCAGCACGTAACTGTCTGTTATAAAATAAATACGGCCGTTTTTATATCTGAAACCTCCCTTTATGGACCCCGGAACACCGGGGAGTACGCTTGAAGTCATCCCTAACATAGTGCCTGTGAGGGTGCATTCGTTCAACTCTACAACAAACTTGTCATTGACGAAGACGTAGGTTTTACCCATATTACTGTTTACCGCTGCATTGACTTTCTTAACTCTGGTATGTACGATTCTGCTAATGGGTCTTTGATTGGACAGTCTAAGTGACGGGTAATCTATAACGTATAGAGTTCTGTCTACGATCATGACTACGTCCCCGTTCGGTCTCTGGTACACGGCCGAAACGTTAGTAAAGTCTGATGGTAAGAAAGTCAACCACTCTTTAATTATCAGAGGATTGGTAAACTCTTCACGCGTTCTATGGGCTTCGTTCAGGCTTAGTATCCAAACGTATTTACCGTAAAAACGCGTATAGTCTGTTTCTCACCACTAAGAACGTGTTGAGTTTGTGTCTTAAATTACAAATGTCCAAATCTGTAGGTGTAGGCGTGACCTCTATTGGTCTAGTGGTAGTTGATGTTGTTGTTGTGGATGGTGTTGTGGATGTTGTAGTGGATGTTGAGGTGGAGGGGGCCGGCGGTCCGTAAATATACTGTATTGCCATTTGATCATCTCTGTCTAAATCAAATTGGTAAAGATTTGAAATACCATGTGGTACAGAATAAAAAGGATACATTAAAGACGACGAAAGTGATGAATGTTGCAAACCTAGAGCGTGTCCAATTTCGTGTACTAGAACCAAAAAAGAATGAACTTTTTCCAGGTGCAGGTAGATCCATTGTATAATCCCAATCTTCTTCACCGTCCATATGAACATCTGTCTGGTTCATCCCCAATATAGGGAGAAAGGCGTGACCCATTAAGCCACCCCTACCATCAAACTCTCTACTGCAATTTTCCTTAGATAACACAAAAGATGTTTCCTGGGAGTGATACTTAAAATGATTGTGGGATTTATAGGGTCCCGCCGGAAGGTCAAGTTGGAATGTCTTGAGAATAGGGAGAACGCAGTCCGACATAGTTGGTCATACTGATAATTACTACCGTACATAAACCAGGTAATATCGTTTTTCCGCCATCCGTAGTTTGGGTTTGCAGTGAAAGACGCTATTAACTCGTCTGAATTGTCGCATCGGGGCTGGTTCATTAAGTTAGTCTTCTCCTCATTTACATATCCGGTCACATTCAAGCCGAACGTCTCTTGAAACCTAATGATCGCCTGTGTAATGTCTGTTGATAGCTCTGAGGTATTAGTATCGAGATAGCCGTATCTCTCCAAGTACAGCAAAGTTTTATTAGCAGCAATCAGAGGAGCTACACATAGAATAAATACCAAGACCCGCATCTCGCCAGGTTCTAAAGTAAACTGACGGTAAAAATGTCAGCAACTCACATATAAATAAAACCATCACGGTTTCGATCTCACCCTGCTCACTGGATCTCTAAAGTATGGGTTGACAATGTTGAACCTGATCCACTCGTCTTTATCGGTTAAGTGTATAGCGTCCAGCGTCGGAGCCAGTAGTTTGTACATACCGTAATAGACTTCGCTCAGTACTCTCACTAGGTAATTCATGGACACCGCGTCACTCATTTCGGTAGGATCTCCCAGATTAGTGACTTTAAGGGCACTCGCATTCCAGCTTTGCCCAGCTCTGTTCATGGCGTGTTCTTGAAAGTATTTCAGATTAACAGCTTCACCCCCGTATAGAGGCTCTTCAATCTCGCTCAGACGCATATGTCCAAAACTCCAGTAGCCGTCTTTCATCTGAGGTAGAAGTGATAGTGCCCTATCTACATATCGTTTAGTCGTAGCGTCCGTAGGCTCGACTGGCCATCCAACCATGCAGAGTCTGAAATTATCGAATGTAACGGTAGAATCTGTAATACTCTTGATAGGTGTAAGGGTACGTAGTTGTGACAGAGTCACAGCATCGCCCAGTCCCTCACCATCGCTCAAGTTGATAATTCTTCTCTTTTTAGCGTCTATTATCTCGGTATCGAAGTTTAATGTTCTTTTGTTTAGCGTTTGCAAGTTGACGGCGTCCGCTTCGTTCGTGGGGTCAGCTACGTTAGGTAGTCTATTATTTCTGGCATCGAGTTTATTCGCATTTAGTGTCTTGAGCATAGACCGGGTCAAATCTGTTTCGGTGCCTTTTAATTTCTTGTCCAAGGTCTGCAGGTTTACCCCTTCGCCAGCGAGAAGAGGATCAGCCATCTGTCCGAGTCTTTTGTTATCACATTCCCAGACGTTACCATCACTACTTCTTTTTAGAGTGTTCGTTTTAAGATATTTTAGCGTCACTGCATCTGTATCCCCAGCGGGATCACCTATCATGCGCAATCTGTAGTTGTCAAACCTGTAATATTTGCTGTCCGTGTCCTTATAGGGCACCTCACTAGCAAGACGGCGAAGAGTCAGAGCATCGGTCCACAGTATAGCATCACCTATGTTGCTAATCCTGTTACCTTTAGCGTCCATTACATTTTTCTTGGATACAAGCGAAACGTCAGACACAGTCTTGAGGACTGCACTATCCACATTATTTTTCAAGGTCTGCAAGTTTACAACGTCTAGACTCTGCTGCGCATCGGCCACGTTACATAACCGTTTGCCCTTGATATCGTAGTTGCCGTCGACTGTGAGACTGAATCCTTGTCCAGGCGGACCTCTCTTACCGGCCTCGCCACCTGGGCGACCAAACTTGTCCACGCTCATTTCGAAACTGTACATTACGGGGTTTTGTCTAAACATTTATACCAGAGCTCTGTATCTGGCGTTACCACTACCGCTTATGAGTTTTAGCTCCCTCAGCTCTTCTACGATGTTAATAATCTCGTTTTTATGCCCCGTATTACCGGCCTCTGCGGAGCTTACCAACACTCTTAGCCTCTCACACAATTCATTCGGGTCGTCATAGTACACAGGGTCAGGACGCGACAGGTCCTTGAAACCCTTACCAGTGTGTGTTTTGGGGAATAACTTTGAAATTACGAGCTCATATTTTGTGGAGTTGTTACGGTTTATGTTGCTTTTATAATTGTAACCTCTTTTGTGCGCCTGTGTCCGCTTCATTATATCCCTGTAAGCGTGTAAATCGTTTTCGTTGTACTCTTCCTTGAGTGGTGCACGTTTGAAGAGCAATTCATAAAGACCTTTTGTAGGCGTGTAGTGTACGTCATCTATGACTATACTGCCGTCATTATCGAAAGTTAACGCTTTGTTCCCGACCATTAGTGTACTGTTTTCGTAGCGTGGACCGTATATGGAATCATTCTTTCTATTGCTAGGAATGTCCTTCATTAGTGCCTTCATGTACTTGACAGTCAACGCGTTCTGGAATGAATCTTTGACCCACTGTGAGGCCTCCAGCTGACCTTCGGCCGTGGAGAGGGCCGTGCTTACATCGGGTACCGTGGTTTCCAGCACTTTATTGTGTACAGCTGGTACTGTCGGAGAAGACGTTACGGACGGAGAAAACTTGGTTGGTTCGTCTTTTATACCGTCCTCGCCATGCTCTTCTTTTGGTTCCCCTTTAATATCGGGGTCCTTGGTTTGCTTTCGCAGTTCCGAGAGGAGGGGTTTGTACTGTTTTTCCAGACGGACTTCGGAGGACAGGTTTCCTTGTTTGAACTCCTTGTACTTTCGTTTAATAGCCGTTCTTAACTTTGATATCTCGGCCGTTAGCTGTTTCTCGTTCCGCTCCATTTTTATCAATGATGACACCATCTGTCCGTTTAACACTTATGTACGCTTCCCTCATTTGCTCAAAAACCTGTGATAAATCAATACCTCTGCACTCATCATATCTTGGAACGAAATGAACCTTCACTCTGTCGTCAAATCTTACCTTCTTGTTTGGCTCCATATTGCACACTGACCGTGTCTGTGTTGAGTTGACACTTTTCAAGGTAGTTCGACTTGTCTGAAGAACATTGCCCTTTTTTTGTTTTTACGAAGGAAGTGAATGATTTCACAAAGTGACGCTTCCGTACCCAGTTTCTTGAAGTATACCGATCTCGGTATCTGTACTCGTCCCCGTGATCTGAACACAAAGGTTCTCTTCCAGCCGTCCCTCCACTGGGGGATCTCGGCCACTGTATACTTGTCGTTCTCCACAGTCTTATCCATAAACCCTTTTAACTGTGCGATGGGGTTTCTCACTGTACCGTGTATGTGAATTAGGTAAGAGTTGAGTAGCCAGAACTCACTCGGATTGGCTCCTGTGAACCGCCTCCACGCCTCAAACTGCTTACGGTCTGTAATGCTATACACCCCGTCCCGCAGACTTATTCCGAATCTGTCGCAATACATGGGCACCGTTGGTAGAGCCGCCTTGAGAAATTCGGATGTAAAGAGGCTCTAACACAGATTGTTTACGCCTGCAAACACTTTGTTCCTCTCGCCTCTCGGCAGCCCGTCAGGGACCGGGCCGTACGCTACGTTGTAGCTGATGTCACTGTAACACTTTGATGCCAGTACGTGTCTGTAGATTGTAACAGGTTTCCTAATAGGTATAGTTCGCTCCGTGAGAATGATGCAACGTGAGGCGTGTGGGATTTTACAACCGTACTCTAACATATTTATACAGACTTGGGCAAAGTGTATACCACCGTGCGCGTTTCTCAGCGGTACAAACTTTCCGAATTGATCTGGAAATGGTCTGAATCGGGACAAGAAGTTCTGTGATTCCCGCACAGTACACTTTAACATGTCTTCGTGATACACAACGAGTTCAAATGGTACACCTTTCTCTTGGCTCTTTTTCAAAAATTCTATCCAAATATCGCGGTTATAAAAGCGTTCGCTGGACGAAATCATTAACAGAATTACAGGAGGAATGGTTGCACTGTACTGTCCTTGGCGTTTGTGTCTCCAACACCTTCTATTGAATAGAAAGCCGTGTGGTGGTCGTCTGCTACAGTAATTACCGCAAAACTTTTTCTTGTCTGGGTAGTACCATGTACACAGATTTGAATTGACCTTGTGGAGTCTCTGGTTCGAGAACCGTCTAATGTCGTTATAAGTGTAGATCCTAACCATTATAGATCTTGAACAAAACTGTCGAGACCTACGCGGTACCTTCCATTATCAATGTCATCGTCCTTGCTTATGACTATAAAACCCGTGTCTGTCCTTCCAAGCCATACTGCACAACTGCTTGAATTTGTCCAGGTCCATGTCGGTATGTACGTGATCGCTATAGGCGTAACGCAGGTTTATGTCGTCTTGTTTTGAACAGTATTATAAAGTTGGCATTGTCCCTGATAAGCTGTTTAGGTATGTGCGTGTACGTTTGCCCGAGATAAAACGTGTCTATGTTCTTGTGTCTACCCATAGTGAAGTAGTTACGGATGTTATCGTGTTTTTCGCAAGCTATATCGTCAAAAACCATAACTGAGTTCTCTTTTGCCTCGTCCGTCGTAATGACCTGCGAGTTATCATAAAAGGCGAAATATCCAACTTCTTTCGGCATTACCTTTGATAGTAGTTGGTACTTTGGCTGATACAGAGATTTTGAAAATACGTACACATTCTCAATCCGTTCGGATCTACAAGTAGATTGAATAGTACGATTGTTTTGCCACAGTTCGAGGGGCCTATAATCAGGCTCCTTATAGTATCGGGTAGGAGCGGACCGTTCTTGTTTTTGCGACCTAATCCGCTACCTATAAACTCGTCCATATTGCAGACTTTAAACATTATACCTTGCTTTACGACCTTCATTTTGGTAATGGAGTTTCCAAGACACCGCGTCACCTTTTATATTTTACTGTGTTTGGGCGAATAATGACTTTGGAGTTTACCCAGCTATCGTTGGTATGGTCAAAGCCACGCCACCGCACCAAGGCCTTGAGGCCTTTCCGCCTAAGAACTTTATCGACGAGATAGACGTTTCCTGTTGCGGTTCTTATCAGTTCCTGCTCATAGAATCCGCCTTGCAAAATGTTGCCTCGTATATCTTGTAATATATTTGTTACAGGTTTTGTAGGTTTTATTGCAAAGATTGTAAACGTCTCGTTTGACCAATTGGGTAAATAACCCTTTTTGAAAACTCCTTTGTGTCTGCTTATCCTAACCCGATCGTTTACATTGTATTTAGGTTTTGTCGGCTTGATGGGTCTACTTTTGTTTTATTCGGTCGAGAATCTGTTTTACATGTTTCCGTCTAACGTCTTTTGGTTTCATGCCGGTCGTCCTGTGTACGGTACTGTTGTACTCATTAACTATAATAGGTAGGATGCTTAACCATTCGTAGCTACCGCGTGCCGTAAACATTTTATATATTTTTTCTTTAAGAGTTCTGTTTAGTCGTTCTACAATGGAACTTTTCAAATGTGATTGGGTAGAGTACAGGTTATTGTTGTGTTTCCGTATGAGTCTGTTGACGTGGATGTTGTACCACTCTTTACCTTGGTCCGTTTGTAAGTTTTTCATCTTATGTTTAGCTAGTATGGACCCTAGTGCGGCTGCGACCTCTGCACCGGATTTGTTTTTATGGGTATGGCGAATGCGAATTTTGTGAAAACAGTTGAGCATCGTTAATATATACTTGTATCCTTTGTTCGCTCTTGCATGCGGAATCATCTCTACAAGGTCGGCCTGATAGAGATCGTTAAGTCCTTTCAGCGTGACCTTGCGTCTAGGATAATTTCGTCTAGCCGGTTTGTGCAGTTCTCTCGCTATAGCGTCCATGTTGGGAAGTGATCCTTAGGTGGTAATACAAGTGTATTTATAAATGTCTAAGTGGTGTGGTTTTGGAAACATCCACGTCAGGCACGCGAGTGTCTGACGCCCAGGTTAAACATTATTGGGTTTGGAAGTCCGTCCAGAAGTGACTGGTTGATACTCCTTGACCCAATAATGCCCCATCCCTTATTCTTAGACATTACACATACATTCACGGTCTCAGGGACTTATGGGGTTTAGCCCACCCCGAAGGACCACATTCGTACCGAACCGTTTCGAGGGCCTAGTCTTGTTCATCTCCATGCCCAAGTCCAAACCCCTTACTGAGCTCCCACATTCATACATACCCATTTGCACAGGGACGGTTTAACAAGACTACATTGTGTAGTCCAAGTGACGCGGTCTACCACCCTACGTCACACGTATCGCACGTGCACATTGGTTGTACCATGTGTATACAGGTGCTGTTGCAAAGAGAACAAGAAAATACAGTTTGGATCCTACGCACGTTTCCTTTTTGAAGTACCATATCTACCTTCACGTTAGGGTTCTTACCCGAACTGAGATTATACCAGCATTTTATACAGTTACATTGCTCCCTGGTTGAAGTGGTATACCGCTGTTATTGTTAGGCAGTTTTCACGATGAATTTCTTCTAGCTTGGATTCTATTTCGTATGTATAGTATTGTCGCAAATGTGAAATTAGCGCTTCCCCCATTTCAAACTGCTCACAGTATTTTGCTCCGCTCAAATTGGCGAGGGGTGGTACTATACCTCTATCGATTACACCGATTGGAGGTACCCTACAATCAAACCGGTAGGCGCAACAACACATACAGCGTACGGTTGTTTTAAACGGGTTGTTACACGATTTACAGATAAATTTAGATCGGATATGTTCCCAAACTCCCTTTTGGGTGTATATACGTCTATCTACGGAAGGGCGAGTGTAAAGGCACCGTAAGTCCCGGAAAACGCCATGAGTAAACGTATTCCTCCAACACTCCTTGCAATACTCTTCACCACTCTGGAGGTAGGACTCGGTGCGTACGGTTATACAATTTGAGGTGTGAACGTTAGTCAAAAATGTCGGTAATTTTGCGAGGAAGGTATACAGTGTTTCTGGAGCAAATGTTGTTTACTATCTAAGGATTCACAATACTTCACCGCACATAGGTCCACAAGCGAGGGTATCTGTGCCATGATTTGAGTTAGACTGAAACACTCACTCCTCCCCGGCGACATGACCGGTCATGTGACCTCCCCTCCACTTGGACGCTGAGCTCCCGTGCTCTGAAACACAGTTAGTTACAATGTTGACCTCACTTCTAACGATTCTGCAAGTGATTGTACAATTGTCTAAGCTCCTGGCATGGACAGACCCGCCGCCACAGCAGCCATCCATCTCTGCCTGGGCATGGAGTCGGGCTCACCGTCAGCTCGAGCGGGATGCACGGCGCGAGCGGCGACTTTATTTTGGGAGGTCACGTCGAGGTAACCGCTCGTGCACCCGTCAGGTAGTGGAGTACGACTTCACCGTTTCTGAGTTGTGGAAGCCCCTACCTGACCCCTGTGTCATCCCGGCCTGGCTCCCGTGGGACGAGGTCCCTACTCTCCAAGCCCTGGCCGCTCTTCAGGTATGCATAAGATTCGAGAGTAGAGAGGGGTTGCTTCATCATTTTGAAGAGTCGGGACCTCGTGGCTTGCTACCGATCCTCAAGGGTGTGTGGGACGAGTCAGGTAAGTCTTGCTGTATGTAATGTCTTAGTTTTTATGCTTTTTAAAGCCAAAAGTTAAAGTGTCATAGGGTCCTTCGAGTTTCCTTTTGGGTCCTGTAATTTTAAATAATTTGTGCTCCTCCACGGTAACAATGTTCTATTCTTTAGTACGTCTTATTCTGTTTTCAATTATCTCCAAGCTTACATTGGTCTCACTCAGCACCATTTCTTTTAATTTGGAAAAGTTTTAATGTTTGGCTAGTTTTTAAATTTAGAGTAAGGCCTTTTATTTTACAAACTTCAACTAGTGCGTTTTTATTTGTTGACCAGACAAGATAGGCGTAAGTCTTGGGGCCGCCTGAAACAAATTCAACGATGTGAGAGCCGGGGCCGTAGTCGACCAGTTCATCGGTCATCTCGCCCAAGTAATCCCCTGTGGGGACCTTGTACATACCTTCCCTTTGTACGTAGAGGACACTGTCTGTGTCGTAATAGAGGACCTGGTTCTCCAGAGCTTCCAGATGTTCGTACAGCTTGAGTCTTGCTTAGGAGGTGGTGTAGGCAGCTAGTACGACGTTAACTGTTCTCAAGGATTCCCCGACTTCGTCAATATGTTGCCAGTTAACAAGGAGTACATTTTCATTTATTTCTTGTAACGTATTTACTTGGATCCCGGACTTGTAAGTAATTTGTACAGGTCGCATGGTTCTCTAACAATTGATGTCTTTGTTTGGTTCTCTCTTTGGCCGAATTTACCCCAGAAAGAATTTAACATTAATTTAGCTAGGGAACGGAGACCCCCGTTCTTCTCAATTTTGGTCGGGTCCAGGTGAATACCTTCGTGTTCGTGGTAACTATGAATGTACTTGGCCTTGTCTTCTTCAGTTAGGCACCAGGAGGGGTAACCTGATGCCTCTTGTATGATTTTTAAAAATTTGTTTATGAAGTCTGTGAATAGACCCCCTGTTTCGTATCTTGCCACCTCGTACTCCCAGAGCTCGTACATTTCTACAATTTCGTATCCCTTTTCCACAGCCTTGCGTATTTCCTGCATTGTCCATGTCCCTGTCAATGCTCTTTCCTTGATGTTGTGATTACACTCTGTGTTTGACATTTCTAGACCACATGTACGGCATAAAACAAACATTAATTTATTGTTCATGCGTGCTGGAAGGACGGGGTGGTACAAATTTAGAGGAGGCAGGACTTTACACTTGAGGAGGCCTTCGGCCTTCAAGCCTCTTTCTCTACACTCCTTGTCCCCTACACAGATTTTTGGGTGCCCCCGAGGATACATTCCACGTTTACAGACGTACGGGTAGAGTGAGCATACGTCCACGTACTGGATAGTTTCCCCATCCTCGCACTTGTGATATGATTTTGCATTTCCTGTCCTTCCCCCGAAGAAGGCATCTCTGGGGTTGAGTGGGAGTGTGTTTAGAATGGGGAGAAAAGTTAGATAATCCAATTGTTGTTCTTTCTTCAGTTTTTTGGAACTGACACTCCCACATTTCAACTACTTCATACCCTGCATTCTCAAGTCGAGAAATTTTAGATTTGGTTCTCTCGAACCTTAAATGTAGAGTATCGGAAGGGTCATCTGTTAGGGGCTCTTCCCTTTTAAAAGGAAAGCATTTAGGACACCCGTGGAAGTAACAGCCCTGAAATTCATAGATTCGTTCTCCGTCAAAACCGTCTACTTTTAGCCCCTCAATTTTGATTTCTCTCCCCCGCCCCGCGTGCTGAATTTGAACACCGCGCTTTTCTTCCTTCCAAGACAGCCTCTGCAGAGCGATAGACGATTGGTAGTCGACCATGCGGTATCCGTTCTTAGGGATCAGACCGATGGTGTTTGGTTTTAGGAAGTTGCGTCTGAAAGCCAGATTGCATGCGCTTGCAATGGTCAACATGGCTTCCATGAAGGGGTCAACATTGCACTCTTTCAAGTAAATGTCTCTGAATTTAATGCACGCTTGCGCCAGTATGTCTACATCTGAAATACAGTACTCGATCAACTCTTTTTGAAAATGAAAAACTACATTGTTAGCGACTTGTTCGTTATACCAATTTTCAAAGTCTCTGTGGGTTTTTTCGAACATGGTTTCAGGGCTGTAGTACTCCTTGGATGGTATGGGGCCTACATAATTTTGGTTTGCCAATGTGTTGAAGAGGTGAGGGAAGTAGCCCTTCTTCTTCTCCGGGGGAAGGTCAAAGGCTTTGGGTAATGCAGAGAGGGCCATGGGGAAATAGTTTAGCGAATCGATAAATCGCACATTGTCCAACTCCATAAGTATGACTTTAGTGCCACGCATAATTAGCTCTAGAGTGAATTTGGTTTGTTCGAGAACGTACTTTAGCAAAAACTGGAAATCGAAACCTTGGCCATTATGAGCAATGACGCATACGTTTTTGAATTTTTTTCTCTCATCCATTACGTACTCCATAAAATGATTGGTCGGGTCTTGTCTAAAGACCCTGGTGCGGTTGTTGCAATTTTGGCAATTTCCCTTATCAATGCATTTCCAACAAAATTGCTGCGATACACAGAAATTGACTTTATGAATTTTTTGAATTTTCGGTTAAAATTTCATCTTGGCGGGTCTGAAGGTCGAAGAAAATGAACAGGAGTTCTTTAGTTTTGGGTTTGTTTGTGTCAACCCGCATGTAACATTGATTAGTCGGTTAGATTTCGATACTATCGACTATTACTTGGATGTGTTGCTGTTGTGTGCTGCAATCTAGCGTGCCTCTACCGCAACTGACTGGAAGGGAATAATTTCGGTCTCTTATAAAGCCCCGGTCACAAGGATCCAAGATATGGCAATGGCCTCGTTGACCCTGGGCGGACGGGTAATCTTGCCAAGCGGAAACCGGGGCAGGATGAGGCGTTGGTTGCGAATTTGATTAGCGACTGCGCTTCCCGGACGCGGTGACCCTGGGTGGGCGGCATTCCCAGACAGGCCGCATTCCCAGACAGGCGGCATTCCCAGACGGGAGTGCTGTTGACCTTCGCGGATGTGGTGGGCTCGAGCCGGACTGCTTTACTGATTACTGTGTTTTGTTTCAGGTGGCTACGGGTACAGCTGACGGCTGACTCTTGTAGTGCAGTATACTCTTATAGTACAAAATAAACAAGTTTTTTTCTATGTAAGTATTTGATTTTTCAAAGTTACCGCCACTTTTTTTTGGTTCCCGCCATTTTTTTGAGGTTAGGGATTTTTTCCCGCGCGTGAGGGATTTTTCCCGCATTTTCCCCGCATTTGAGGGATTTTCCCCGTGGGGGCGGGGCTTAGCCGCCATCTTGGATCACGTGACCTGCTCTCGACCAATCAGAACGCGGGGCTATCCTCCGGCTAACTCTAATTTTAATGCTTCAGAGAACGAAGTTTTGTTTAGTTTTATCCTCACAATATGGTTTTAAGTAAAACAAAGGGTTTTAGGATACAGCTATGTGGTAAATCTGAGCATGTGGTAACTACTAGAGCTGAAGGTTTAATACAGGGGTAAGTATATGATCTGTGATTAATGACTATTGTACGTACCGCGTGTACAGCTACAGCTGGGTTAGTCTAACGTGACAAGATATAGTTAGTGCTAGTCTCATAGTTTATTTTTTCTACCTATATTTCAATGTAAATATTCACCTCTACTGCAATTCTAGCAATATAACAAACATAGAGTAATGCATGCAAACAGTATAGATGTAGTTGAAACATAAAGCTCGGTCAGTGGAATTAGAATGCATCAAGCTTAATAGAATAAGATTGTTATAAATTTGCACATTGCACCCAAATATAGCTGTAACATTCCTAATCAGAAACCTACTGGATATCCTCTCATTTCTATTGAGTTGCACGTATTGGCTGGTTATCATTAACAAAATGTGAGTCGTAGAAGGTACTAGTATATACCATCTAGTACTAAGTGGTATTTTGTTACAGAAAACTGCGATAGAGTTCGATACGGAGCGAAAGACTGAAGCGCACATGAGATGGATGCCTGAATTTGACTACGAAGGCAATATTACATTCTTGTAAGTCAATGTAATTTATTAGAGAGTTTAAGCAAATAAGAGAGTTATTACGGTTCCTCTCGCAATACAACCCAAGCCCGAGGATGAAATGTGTTCAGGCCATAGACTCTGGATAAGTTTGAGTGGTACCGAAACTGCATTAATATTTCATACTGTGAGCTTTAATGTTGGAGTTTACACACAAACACTGTATGCAAATTGTTTGTTAGAGATACATAAATAAAACGTAATTTTTTTACATTCAACTTGTTTAATTGAAATATTATGTTAACAACACAGAAAATAGTAAAAACTCAGATAAAATTACACTAGCCGAAAACGTATATTGAGACATTAATTTATGATGTTAGTTCATATGGTTTTTAATCACCATGGGCCATTTTAATGATTACCATAATAAGTAACTCTATGATATCAATATTTATGAATTAAGTAATGAACTCTTCCACATAGTAGTGCTACCTTGTCGAGTTGATATATCTTAAATTTATTCTTTAAGAGTTAAATATACTTGCACTATCTTTATTTTAGGCATATTAGAACTATTTTAAACTTCAAAATTTTAAACAATAAATAAATAAAATAAAATAAATAAATAAATAAATAAATAAATAAATAAATAAAATAAAATAAAATAAATAAATAAATAAATAAATAATGTCTTTATTTGGCAAGCGTTCATCAAAGTTGCAACTTTGCTTTTCATGACAACTCCTGTTAAATATACAAATTCAGGATATTAAAATTAGAAAATTTAATACATTTACAAATCAAAATAACTAAAATTTACCTAGACAAACATTTTAAAACACTTTTTTTTAAACCTAACAAGGCTGAGATTTTTCAACTCAGAGGGCAAAGCATTGTACTTAGTAGGTCCAAAATATCTAAACGCTTTTTCCCCGTCTCCAATCTTGTCCTTGGCAGGTGCAGTAGGCCATCCTGTCGAGTACTGCGCTTATTGACTTCATGTCTAAAAACCAGTTTTTTTCTTAGATATTCAGGTTTTCCCGTCTGAATAGTTTTGTGCACCAGCTTGACCGTCTGCAGATTATAGTAATCTGTTACTGATAGTACCTTAGCACTTAATCTATGTTCGCTGATATGATCAAATTTTTTTAGTCCGTAAACAAATCTTAGAGCCCTATTCTGCAGACGGGTAAGAACCATCACATTCTCTCTGCTTAAGCAACTAGCAAAAGTTGGAAGAGCATAATTTATTGAAGGGAAAATAACTGATCTGACGATTTCTAATTTTGAAGCGACCGGCAAAATTGTACACAGCTTAGACAGACACTTCAGTTTGAATATAACACTTTTGCATATGGATTCTACATGGTAAGAAAAATCGAGTTGGGAGTCAAAAGTGACACCAAGAATCCTTAGAGTACTGCATGCAGTCAAAACCCTACCGTTAACGAATATTCTATTATTTACACCACTACCTCTCAACTGACCATTCAAAGACGAGCTATTTAGATGCAAAAAAGAACATTTATCAGAGTTCAGTAGAAGGCCATGATCATCAGACCATATCTTAACTCTGTCTAAGTCATTATTGACTTTTTGAACCGCTTCGGCTATCTCAGATGAGCGGAAAGACAACAACAGCTGCGAATCGTCAGCATAAGAATTCAATAAGCAGTGTCTCAACTGATCCTTCAAGTCTGCGGTGTATAAAAGGAAGAGAATCGGTCCCAGGCAGCTGCCCTGGGGAACTCCAACAGAACTAGGAAGAGCAGATGACAGCTGCCCGTTGACCTTAGTTCGCTGAGTTCGTCCAGACAAATACGATGAGAACCATCCAACTGAAGCTTCACTAAATCTATAAAACTGTAGCTTTGCCAGGAGCAACCCAAAGTTTACCGAGTCAAAGGCCTGCGAGAAATCCAGCGCAGTCATCAAGCTCTCCAAACCCTTATCTTTAGCTGAAAGTATATCATCAGCCACATTGAGTAGGGCTGAACAAGTGCTAAACCCTTGCCGAAAACCTGACTGAGACTCCGGCAGCAATCCCTCATGCTCCAAAAACGAAACTAACTGTTCTGAAACGACTTTTTCCAAAATTTTGGAGATGACAGGTAGGATTGATATTGGCCGGAAATTTGAGGTTGAAGAAGGATTCTGGGTTTTTGGAAGAGGAATAACAATGCTCTGCTTCCAGCCTGTTGGAAAAGTGCCAGTTCTCAACGACACATTAATCAGGTGAGTAATAGCACCAATGCAATAAGGACCAAGACCACGAACAATATTTATAGAGATTCCATCAACGCCAAATGCGGCACTTGTCACGCCATTCATCAACTCCTTGACTTTACCTTCTGACACAGGTGAGAAACTAAAGGGAGAACTTATTCCTCTGCATGTATTACTCTTGAAAAATTC
Source organism: Homalodisca vitripennis (assembly GCF_021130785.1). NCBI lineage: Eukaryota > Metazoa > Arthropoda > Insecta > Hemiptera > Cicadellidae > Homalodisca > Homalodisca vitripennis. Next base: position 53,160,865 of record NC_060212.1, read on the forward strand.
GAGTTTATCTGTGCTTACTTTCATGCTACCACCCATAGATGAAAAGTAGTTATTCAAATCTTCAGGCCCAAAAGAATGATTCTTTACTTCTTGTGGACCGATGACACCACCAGCTTTCAATGTATCCCAGAATTTTTTAGGATTTTTCATATCTAAATTATCTCTAAAATACTTTCTCTTTGCTGCTCTTATCGCCACATTTAGTTCATTACGAGCCTTGCAGTAAGCGTTTCTAGAGGTAGGAGTTTTGAAAGAGAGATAATAATTTCTGAGTTTGTTCTTTCTTCGTGTCAAGTGTTCAACATGTAAGTCCCTCCAAGGAGATTTCTTTTTTGTAAGACTTTTCCTTACCATAGGCGCACATTCATCAAAGACATGGAGTATGTTAGCTGTTAATATATTGTTAATATCATCCACGTCATGGTGCATGACTACAGCATCCCAAGGTATATTTGAAGCGACCTTTATAAATTTCTCGCTGTCGAAATTCCTAAAATTTCTATACGAGATGAACTTTGCCTTTGCTTTTGGTTTTTCAATTGGCACATCACAGAAAGTAAGTTTGTGGTCAGTTATACCCTTTCCTTTATGATTGAGAATATTACAATTATCAATTAAGACTTAAACAATCTTAAGGCTTTATATTATATTGTATAAGAGTTGTCTAGTTTTAAATAAATTATTAATATTCATCTAAAAGCTGTGTTAATTATTCAAAGTTTGCATTGGATGTTTAGAAAAAATTTTCAATCTTTTGTAATTCATTGCTTAAATGTTTAAAAAGTATAATCTTTACATGACAAAAGCTCTTAGATGCGTACAATTATTGAGAATCTCAAAACTAACTTTCTAATATCAATTAATATTTAATAGCAATCACATATTTGTGTGATTCTCAGAAGCGAAAGTGGAATACCGTGGATATTGCATTGTTTTACTTTCGCTAATGCGCTTGCTTATGACGTATTTTTCGTGCTCTTTACTCGTGTTCTTGTACAGTGACATCACTTTGGTTCGTTTTCTCTAATCCGGACTTCTAAGCTGATGGTATTCCATTCAGTTATAATGTACAACTTTTATTTGCAGGTTATTACTTCACTTTAATGTTTTAAGCGTATGATTATTTACTATACGTTCTTGCAGAAAACACACATTAGATGACTGTAACCATAAACGGCGCCCTCAGGAGTTAAATATCTAAGCAAGAATATTTGTAAACTCTGTTGCTAGTTCATTTTATATTGATGTAGTTAGGATGGACCGTAATAGTAAGTAATGTTGGAATGATACATTGTTACAGCAGTACAATAAATAGCTCAAGACGATTACAATTCTTACCTTCAGGCGATTGCTCCACGACTCATCATTCTTATACCGGACATGGATAGGTCTACATGGTGCTGTGGGCTAAACAGTTTGCGAACCGAATCTAACTCCCCATGATAATTTTCTTATTAAGGTTTTTAAAAATTGTTGTTAAAAATTGCTAGAACACTTAGTATAATAATGTATACAATAAAATACAACGTAGTGTCAAAACCCATACATGAGGAAAGAGACCACACACATAACATAGGCGGGTGTGCTGCGCTTTCCCTGTTGGCTGTTAAATCGATAGAGGTCTTCTTTGGAACAAAGGAAAGCTACAAACCATATTGCAGATCTCTCGGACATGTATATAAAGATTTATTACGCTTATGGACTGACGGAAAGACAAAGAGATAGAAAAAGTATTCATTAAATTTGACAGTATTTGATTGTTTCTAGTCCCTAGGCAAGGAACTTGAATTATTTAAGGTTTAAAAGTTGGGATTAAGAAAACGAATGAGAGGGTATCGCCAGGATGGATGATCAAGCTCAAGCTGTTGACTGTATCTACGTTCCAGATGTAGCAAACTCATTACAGTCCATTGTATGTTTGCTAGTCTCAATATAACTGTAATGTAAGAAAAATGTTTTATATTTTAATACAGTTGTAGGACGTATGAAAGACTATCACCAGGCTGGGTGATCAATCACTCCTCGAGCTGATGACTGCGTCCACGTTTCGGTTATATAGGACACATTACATTCCACTGTATGTTTGCTAGTCTCAATATTACTGCAATGTAAGAAAAAACTTTTATATTTTAACACAGTTTTAGGACTTATGAAAGACTATCACCAGGCTGGGTGATCAATCATTGCTCGAGCGTTGACTGCACCCACGTTCCAGATATAGCGAACTAATTACATTCCACTGTATGTTTGCTAGTCTCAATATAACTATAATGGAAGAAAATAGTATTATATTTTAACACAATTTTAGGACGTGTGAAATACTATCACCAGGCTGGGTGATCAATCACTGCTCGATCTGATGACTCTGCCCCTGTTCAGGAACCGTAGAACAGATTACATTCTACTTTATGTTTACTTCTTTCAATATAACTATAACGTGATAACTATAACTGCAAGAGTAAATTAAGGAGATATGTGCGTAACTATATACATATTGCGTATGAACACTAGAAACAAGACCCCAAATTTCAAGTATTATATGGCAATACTTAATAGATTCACTTTAATTAACAATGTAATTAATTATAAGTAGGCAAATATTTTATGTTGCTGTCATTTTGTATCACGATTTGTATTTACCAGCTCCCTATAGCTACAAACAGTATACGGTAACGGACGCAGGTTAAGTAAAACCACATAGCGTACCAACAACACTATTCCAGGATTAAAGGCATGTAAATAATAAACGTAGATTTATTTTATTCCTTTATTTACTTATTGCAAGTAACTTTCATCTCAATATATACTGGATTGTTATATTTTGACTTTCTATTGGCCAGTAATTAATACATTGTGCTATATGTTTTGTATTATTTCTTGTTTTAGGGCCACAATAGTCCAGTCTGGGGGGATATCCTGGATAAAACAAAAGGGAGAATCAATCTATTTTATACAACCCGTGGTAAATTCTAAATTTTTTTCGTATATATTTTAATATTGTATTTACTGTAAGTCTTAGTATGTTATTATTTCAAACAACTCTGTCACACAAGTGCAATGTTGCATACACATTATAAACAAGGAGAAAATCTCTTAAAAGTTAAATCTTTCCACATCAGTTTTTAGTTAGCAATGTGGGATATAAATAATTAAGAACTGTATCTAACAAAATATTAAAAGATATGTATTACTGTAGGGCCTATGAGGAAATAGTGGAGCGTTAAAACAAAACCTAGATGTAGTAGTCCCCCGAATGCTGTATAAAAGTTGTTTTTAGCAGGAGGTTTATTTTTCAATTTTAATTAAGTCACTTTCCAACATGCTACAAGGACATCTTTTTGAACTAAACCCGTAGTTTTTTTTATTTTCCGTCACAGAGCGATAGATTTATGCTGTGAAGGAAAGGTACAGTAAGATCCTAATGTTGTGGGAAAATATTATAAATTTTGCATGGTATATGTAAAAATAAAAAACTATTCTAGTAAGAAATATTCGTTAAGCCAACTAAAATAGTTTTCCTGTAAATCAACTATTATTTGATAATACATTTCTTATAAATATAAATAAAACTAGTACTTTTTAAAAAGCATACTTACACATTGTACATAGTAGTATTTGTACATAATTCTTTAAACACTATGGATATTACTTAAGGAAATCAATGGAATGTTAGAATGAGGAAATAATTTGAATATAGATGTACGGGAATGGTAATTAAATCTGGAGTATGAATAGAATTCATCGAAAGACCAAGATGTGGGTTCAAATACAAAGTTATATATTAGAGAAGTTAGTTAGGGACCCTGCAGTCCTTCTGTTGAAGTTTTATTATTATATTACAATAGAATTTGCGGTGGAAATATATACGTGGCAGGGACTTCCTTAAGTACTTTCCTCGATAAATTCCCTTATTTTAATCAATATCACATGTTAATTTTTTGGTTGAATATTATTAAATGAAGCGAATTTTACATAATTGTTTAAACACAATGATTAAAATATATGTAACTGTGGTCTTGTATGTGCATATAATTTTATATATTGTTATTACGTAACATACACACATATAGCTTTTTTATATACATAATGATGGCACAAAAATCTGTATTATTTCCTTATACTTTTACTTAGCTAAGATTAGTTTTCGAATCAAATAATTATTTTAGAGTAGTAATTAACTAAATTAATTTCAATATTTTGGCAAACTAAACAGTTTGATTACTAAAACATGTATATTTGTACTATAATATTGATTACAAAAAATTTAAAATCGTTATTATAATAAAGATATACTTAATTGTATTAACATATATACTATACTTGTAGAAAGTACATTCCAAGAAAAATTATACATTTAGAAATCTTAGTAGTGTATAAATAATCTGTACAATTATAAAAACAGAATAAGTCCCAATGAAAAGTCTTCAGCCTAAAAGTGGTAATTGTAAACAAGCTCTCATCAGTTTACACGTGGTATCCAACTAAATAAACGTGCAATACTTAATTAAGATACTCTATCATATTATAAATATTAAATATGTTTTCTCTGGTCAAATGAAAGAAAAAAGTTGGAAGTTATTTATATTACAGTAACAAAAAAAATGGAGAATAAATATAAAATAATATATTAGGTAACGTATATAATTTTATATAACCAACATTACCATTATATTCCGATTTTCTCTAAGTTGATTTATTTATTATGCCAGTAAATTTTCCACGCTATTCAATTTTTGCTAAGAAAGTAACACAGCAAAAGTGAATACATTAAACACTGCCTTCATCATCTCGCCTTATTGTGCTGCTTGTGAGTCCTCTATTAATTTAAAAAAAATATCGTCTTCGGTCTTTCTCTACTGTCTCTTCCCCCTAACTGCAAAGATAAATCCTTCTGCCTTTAATTCTATGGGTGAAGTAAGCGTATCATCCAGCAACAATGTGGTGTAAACGTGTACTTCCCTCATTGCCTAACATTAGTATAATGCTAGGGATGTCCCCTATAAATTAGAAAATAAAATTGTCTCCTGGCTTTCGCTACTATGTATTTTTAACCAATAAAAATAAATATACTTATATATCAAATAAAATAAAAAATAATACTCTAACTTATAAATCTATCTATATCAATAAATCATTTTTTTAGTTTTAGGGATTGATTTAGGTTATTTTCTAACTACATAGTACTAAAAGTTACACAAGTCAACATTCCCTTCAACTCCTTACGGTTTTTTCTTCAGACATATTCATTAAACAATAACATTGCATTAGATAAGTACATTAAACAGATACATCTGCTCCTGCCTACATAAATGAGTCCTTATCACTGATGTAAATAAAGTTGTTCATTACATAACATTTTATAAAAATGTGCGGTAATAAAACGAAAAAGTTAATTCTGATCATAATGATTTCTATCTACTACACTTAATATTGTAATTGAAAACAATTAAACTATGAATATAAATAATAGTATTACATTTCTGAATGGATAAGGAGAGAAAAGTAAACAAACGTATTTTACTAATTTGGGAATAATTTACTTTACACAATTCGGCAGTTTATAATTTTGTAATATGAAAATATTTTATTGTTATGTTAAATTTATAATAAAATCGATATTATACTCGTAAATCGTTCAAATAATTGCCTCTCCTTTATTCCCAGAGTATTTTTGAAATGTTTCGTATTTGAGCTACATGTATTGGTGACTATCTTAAATTTATTATTTTTCTTTAACAGAGTTATGTAATAATTGCTATTACATAAATAAAACTATTAGGTATATGAACGTTTCTCAGTGTATTTTTAATCTTTCAAACAATCTAGGCTTATACTTATACATGTACTGCAAAGCTAGGTACGTACATATTGTCTAAAGTCTAATTTATAACTGACAACGGCTGGGCAAATTAAAGTGTGTAATTACAAACTTCTTTCTGCCGGGGTGGGTGTTATTCACTCGAAAAATTAAAGTTTATATTTCCACTTCGTGAACTCAGGTCGTATTCAGTACATAACGTGATAGTAAATTATTTAACCATGTGGACTCACAAAGTGACTGATAATGTTTGCAAGAAAAGTATTTTAGAAATTGTTTATAATTTTTTGAAATAAAAAACCTATGCTAGAGGTATCCTAACCAAACGTAAATAAAAAGAGCGTAATCCGTATCCAATGTAATGAGCGGTAATTGCAGTAGAGATCACTAGTTAGTATAGAAATACGGCAAATTCTATCCTTTATTTCTGATACTGGAATTTCATTTATTGCTGATAACCAACCCAAAGGTAGCTCTGACAAATTTACTTGGATTAAATTTAAATGTTAATTTTAAAAGTATAAACGACATGCCTTGCTCCATAGTTAGTTTTTCGATGTTACTTAAAATCATTCGTCACCTACAAAAAACCAATGATCAATGCTGACAACTTTATTTTACGAAGGATTCAATTAAAATATTCATTTTAAGAGTCTATATGAAATACCTGGCGATGTATTAAGTTTATTTTATGGTATTTCAATTTAATTTATTGCTAGTAAACAACGGAGGAACATCACTGAAAATACATTTCACAATTGAGCTAATTAAATATTTTTAGTTCAAAATTGTGTGCGAAATACCTGGAGTCATATTGAATTTATTTTACTCGCTTCCCGTGACACTTGACTTGACATTAATATGCATGAAACATTTCAGCGATCCAATATAACTAAATTACTAGCACAACAGCTGCACCTGACCTTTTGTCAGTAATTATATTTCCAAATACAATCAAAGCATTAAAAATATTTGCAAAGTTTAATAATTACTTGGTACGTAGCGTGCAATATAATATTGGATAAATTTAAGATTATTTTGATAAATATGCAATGATAAATATCGATACTTTACTAGATAAGTACTTAATTATGTGTAGCGATATAGTGGTAGAAAATTTATACAATTAAAAAAAATAATTCTGCACTAAGTAAGTACTTAATATCAAATATCAATACTGAACAACAAAATATTGAACAATATACACATTGTTTAAATTCACGGCCTCGTTTGAAGAATCACGTTAACAATATTTACACCTAATATATAGTAAAATAAACGGCTGGGAAGTGTTGCTGATTGTTTTACTCAGGTTGTATTTTAAAAACCAGTTTATCGATATATTTTGTGAGATTGTGAACACGTAAATGTTTGTAAAATTTAAGGGAGATTATTAAAACATCGCAATGAAACCGTTTCCAAAAACATGTGCCAACATGTACTGATTTTATATATGCTTTTAGGGATTACAATAATATGTGACACAATACCCAGTGTTAGCAAGTGAACTATAAGAACACATACCTGAAAGTTTTCTATGATTTATTAATTAATTTGGAAATTCATTTTCTGGAATTCTATAATAGGACTATTACTATAATTTGTATATAATTTTCTGATTACGTAATTTTAATATTTTTTAAAAATAATATATATTTTGCTTTTAATTTACTTTTAAATTAAACTAATTACAAGTAATAGTTTTGTTTACTAATTCGTGTTCAAATAATATATTTCAATAACTATGTATATCGTTTGAGCGTGTAACTGTTATAAAAATGTATAATTGGCAAAGTAGAAAATATTGCGGTTCCATGCATTGATTTGTTTTTCAATTTCTAAATAATAAGTCTTCTGTAAATCGCTACCGTCAAATTTACAGACATACAGCCCAAATTTTTGGATAGAATGAAGTTTTATCTCAGTCTCTGAACATTATTTTCGACAAGACAGAAGTGCGTCACATCGCTGAGTTTGGATGCAATAATTCAAGTCTACAGCTCATTTCATTGTCAAGATATCCTGTAGAAAGACATACAGAGAGCAACATTTACATATTTTGGCAGACCAAAGAGAAACTGATTCAACCTATTGATGCTTCAAATAAGCTCATCCAAATTCCGGCATTGGCCATCTGCCATTATAAATCTCAATTTTTTATATTTCGTAATGATCTGTCAAACTTAATGTAATGTCTACATAGAAATATTTCTAAAAAAATATCTTACTGTATTATAAATTCAGATTATTTGCTGTTTTTCTTGGGGTTTACAGAACTGTATAATAAAAGTCTACATAACATGTCATCAAAAGTTGATGTTGGTGTAGATAGGTCATAAGTGCTAATATATCACGAGTTAAAATGTCATTTGATAGTTCAAAGTCTTTTAAATATTTATTTATTGTGGGATTTTCCCTTGGCTATTGCTGTTACCCATCAGTCTAATGTAAAAACTTATTATGTAATGAGTTGTTCTAAAATTATAACATAAAATATCACATGACTTGAGTTCTATGCTAAATTTAATCTCGATGACGTAACTAAAATTAGTTCAATTTAAGAAATATTTTTATGCTTAAATGCAAACAGTAAGGCATTACAGGCTAATAGTAAAAATTAAAGTATTTATAAAGATTCAACCTTTAGTTTAAATCTATATGCAGACTTTCAATCATGTATACTAACGAAACAGGTGATTCATTTTTATTTCATACCATATTACGATGGATCTGAAACATGATTGCTTAAAAAAAGTGCAATCTTGACAAAGTTATTCTGGGCAAACAACAGCGAGTGCAATTTTCGTAACAAGAAAACGTGTCACTGAGGAACTCAGAAACTCAGAACTCAGAAATCTTTATTTTTACAGTTTTTCAACCATACAATAGTGTCAACCAAAAATAAACGAAGTAATCCAGTACAACAGTAATTACATATCATTATCACATTGCACATTTCTATGGGTTACAATAAGAAAAAGAGCTATCTACAACTAGCTCGTTCCCATACCTATTTACATTCAATTCGTCATCAGGACAAGAAATCCCCGATGCTGTAACAACACCGCTGTAATAGAATTTTCTTTACCCGTTTCCGAAAGAATTGAAATTATTCTCTGACTTGAGCTCCCCCGGTAGTGCATTGTAAAAGCCTGATCCCATTATATTTAAGGTGGTGTTCATAAAAAGCAGTTTTTATCCTAGGAACAGAGATTTTTTTTCCCGATTCCCGGAGATCGTAGATGTGTGGAAGAGTGTCAGACTTGAACAAAGGTAAGTTTCTATGGGACATACTTGACAACATGTAGAATGTAAATGGATGGAAAAGTTAATATGTTGTTGTCAGTAAAAAGAGGTTTGCAAGAAGAACGCCATGATTTCCCCAAATATTATTCTAATTGCTTTCTTTTGAAGCTTGAATAATACTTTGGTCCTTGTGCACTCAAAGCCCCAAATTTCAATGGCATATGATAAAGAAGGATACACAATGCCATAATAAGCAGCTAGTAAGACATCGGTACCAGCGAAAGCAGACAGGCGCCTCAACACAAAGATTCCCGAGCTAATCTTTTAAACTGACCGCATCAACTTGCTGAGCAAAGTTAAGATTTCTGTCAACGATGATCCCAAGAAACTTAATGTTAAGACATGGTTCGATTGTATCATCCCCAATTTTGAAACATTCTGTTATCATCACTGACAGAAACTCGCAATCTTAAAATCAACGACTTTAGTTTTTACACTGTTTAAGAGTAAGCGGTTCTCCTGAAACCACTGCATTAAAGCACCTGTCTCCTCATAAATAGCAACCTCAAGTTCATTGTGATGCCGAGCTGAAATTGAAAAGGTAGTGTCGTCTGCAAAAAGGCAGACTTTTCCTCTAGTGACCTGTTTGGGTAGCTCATTCACAAAAAGAAGGAAGAGAATGGGACCAAGCACCGACCCCCTGGGGAACACCCCTAGAGACCAATGCCTGTGACGACTGAACCGAAGTTAGACAGCCACTGCCATATCCACATAAGGTACTTGAACCAATTTGACCTCTTCCACCAAAGATAGCTAGAAATCCACGAATGAGCGACACCCCTTAGTCCAAGACAAGACAGCCTACGTAACAGGAATGTCATGATCAATCATGTCAAATGCTTTTGACAAGTCGAAAAAGATCCCAGTACTTTTCAAGCCAGAATCCAGGGACTGAACCACAGAAGAAACCAAACAATGCATGGCATCAGATGTCGATCTATTCTTCATAAACCCAAACTGGTTCAAAGAAAACACTTGGTTTGAATTCATAAATGACAGGAGTCTTGTTAGGAATATGCGCTCAAATACCTTAAACAATGTGGAAGTGAGCGAGATGGGCCTATAGTTGTTACAGTCGTCCTTCTGTCCCCTTTTATGAACTGGTCTTATAATTGCATTTTTTAGTGATGAAGGGAACTGACCCAGGTTGAATGACAGATTTATAAGATACGTAAGAGGTTTGACTATTGCATCAGCGACAATGCTTCAATAGCTTTGGAGAGATTTCATCAGGTCCAGCAGAACTTTTAGGCTTTAGAGATCTAATTTCCCTCATCACCTCTTCTTCTGAGGTAGGAAAAATGAAGAGTGTTTTACTGATAATTTCCGGCTGTACAACTCCGTGCGACGACCCAATACTACTGCCTGTAGACATTGGTTGACCGACACTGGAATAAAATGAACTAAACGCTTTAGCCTCACCAGATTGGGTTCCACCATCTTGGATCCTTTCTCGTCAGACAGATGGATGAAATAAGTTCGCTCACTGTTGGATGATTTTAAGGTCGTTAATGATTTCCCACGTTGTCTTTGTTTTGTTGGTAGACTTCTGGATCCTATTTAACACAGCATCAGACTTGTGCTTACGAATCTCCTTTTTGTACATCCTTCTCAGTTGCCGGTATTCAGATCGGAGAGGGTGAGCTGCTTCTAGATGATTCGAGTCAGAATAGAGAGAAAGCAGCTGATCCTTCATAGATAAACAGTTGTGGAGTAAGTTTAGGTTTCAAAGTTGAGTTTCTACCTCTAATAGACTTCCTGAGTAAAGGGAAAGAAATGTCAAAATAATATTTCAACTTATTCATGAAGACATCAAAACAATGTATTAAGACTACCCAATTTCAAAAACTTCACTCCAAAGCTCCCTTTTGAGATGAAAGTGGAAACTACGAATATTTTGCAGTGTGAATTGACGTGATAACCTGTACAAAGGGCCAGAGTTCAAGTCAGCGACAGAGAGGTTAAAAGTAGCTAATGACCATGATGATCAGATAATGCGGTTAACACAACCTCACTGTTTACCAGCCGATCATCTATGTTTGTAAAAAATGTTATCAATCACAGTCTTAGAGTCTTTTACCTCTCTAGTGTAGGATGTGATTGTATGACGCAGATCAAACGAGGCCATTGTGTGGAGAAATCTTTTACACAATGATGGACGCAGATGATAAATCTATATTAAAGTCGCCTACAACAACTAGGTGTTTTTTCTGATAAAAAACACTGTCTAAACAATCACTTATACTACTCAGGAACTGTTCGCAATTATAGGTAGGAATCCTATAAACAGCTAAGACAAACACAGATTTACCGCATGCCAGTCTCACCCTGGCACCAGCCATTTGGCAGAAGTCTTCAACGCAAAATCTAGACACATCAACAGCCTCCGACTTAATGTGGCATCTAGTCAATATGCAGACTCCACCTTTTTAGCCGGGCCTCACGACAGTATGATGACACAACCTTGAAGTCAGGTAAACTAAAACAATTAAGCTGCTCGCTAGTCAAGTTATGTTCAGTCAAACATACTACGTCATGACTTTCACATTGAAGAATGGATCTGAAGTAGATCGGCATTAGATTTAAGGCCACAAATGTTTTGGGTGAAAACAACAATTGGCTTCTCCCGGCCATCCCTGGCATGACCATTCGAAGCAAGGGAAGCGCCCGTTAGGTATTCAGCTCTCGGCCCCAGCTCTTCCATAAAAAAATTATTTTGAACCGATGAATGGGTCCAGACTCCACTTCTCACCACCGGATAGCAGCTCGATCTAGGTTTTGATAAATTTGGCTCAAAATCATTACTGCTCGACGACCCGCCATAGGAGGGTTTTGTGGCACCAGACACCCGCAACTTTCCATCTCGTTTTAAGTTGGAATTATACCATGTTCTAGTCATGAATCGTTTGTCCATACTGTTTGAGGACGAATTTTAAATGGTTCCTTTTATGAACAACAAGTTTGGTAGATAAAAGAGCTCCGCGACTTACCGCCCCCCGAGGCCCGAGCGCACCCAAAACGAGGTCCACGATTAAGCGTTTCCCTGCCATATTAAAGTGTAGCCCGCGCCCCGCGTAACAGCGCCTCGGAACACCTTCAAGAGATATAAAAGTTGCATGTCTATGTGAGTCCACTAAAGTTTTAAGCTTTCTATTTGTTTCGGAAATGAGGGGATTTCACACTTGTATTATTATATCGTTTAGGTATGCCCAATATTACTTGCATTTGTATGACTAAGATTATTCATAAGATATTCGAAAGAGTCCAACAGTTATCACAGCAGTCGGGGATGTTATTAGTTCCAGCCATTACTACAGCAGAGTCATTATTCGTCAAGGTTTTAACGACATGGGTGCTGCCCATCAATTACATCTTCAAGTTTCCCACCTGGCTTTATCATAGCCGTAACTACGTACTCATCATTAGTGGCAGCGTTTAGACTGTGACCAACAGTGCGTTCATGAGAGTCACCTAAAAAGAGCACCTTAATGACTAGATTTTACATGCTTATCAAGTTCACTGGTAGACATACACTGCAGGATTGCCGTAGAGTCCTTTTTTAGGATTAACAGCATTAACAGATTTCCTGGATGGCAACACCTTCGTCAAATCCTTGGGGGACCATAGTACCGTTTTTTGATTTTAGGACAAAACGAATTATTCCGAATAGTCTTAGAGAAATAAGAGTTACTGTTTGACTCATCGGAATTCATGCTATTTGTATTATGGCACAGTGTTTCCTCGCATTGGAGTGCAGAATAAGAGTTATAAAGTGTCACTCCTCCAGCCAACTCTGTCGAATTTTGAAGCTTGGAGCTCTTTTTTGGACTTCTTTTGGACTTTTTAGGTTTCTGAATTTCCCACCGACCACACTCAGAGCGAAATAGAGTGAGTTTAGGAATCAAACTCTCACTTTTGTTCGATTCTGTTGCTTGACTACAATGTGTAGAAGGAAAGGGTGTCTGAGTGTGCTCAGGGGAAGAGGCAGTGGTTGTTTCTATATCTGTAGATGGCTTGGAACTACCTGTTACAAAAATAGGCTTTGATGCAAAGCATTGACAGTACCATTTCATAGAAACCGCATTGCAACTTTAGGTATTACGTAAAAGTTAAGGATAAACTTAAGATTTACAATGAGGTTGATCCCACATTCAAAGTCATTACGCTGTTGAGCACAAGGCATTTCAACGAACTTGGACTCACAGACACCCAGTTTGACAGACAAAGTTCTTTTGCATGCACCTGGTTTAGACATTTAGATGAATCAAAATGAAATGACAACTTATTGACGTTATCAACCAGCAGTAGACTCCAGTGTGAAGCACTGTCGTCGGTCAAACCTTTGGTACTATCACTAATACAAGCAAAAATATATGTTCTTGCATTAACTGACAACTGTGCAAGGAGAGACTCAGTATCTTCCATGCACGATAGTTTTCAAGAGATGTGTTTACTGAGAGGGGTCAATTATTAGAATATCGTCTCTATTCAAAAAGACTTTTGTCACAAGCATCAATAAAATATTTTAAGTTACCATCATCCAGCCAACGTCTTTTGTCCCAGTCATTCGATTTACTTCTGAGATTGTTCAAACTGTTAACCAAACCATCTCTACAACTAGTCAGTTCATCAGTTTTTGTTTTTGAGAGCGCTCACCTGCGAATTCGAGGTCATCAATTCGCTCAGACAGTGACAAATTTTTCAGCTTATAAATTTTTTGATTTTAGCTGGGAAAGTTTCAACTTGTCGTTCAGGCTGTGTACAGCACCCTGCAATACTTCAGTCTCAGCTTGAGAGATATCAAGGGTCTTGAAAGAATCATTTAAATCATTTATTCTAGACTCTTTTTCGGAGGTCCAGTTTGGCCTTCAAGAAAGCTACTTCACAATTTAGTTCATTGTTAATAGACTTTAGTGAGTTACGTTTATCAGCTATTTCATCATAAGCCTTAATTAATGCACCTAGTGCAGACAATATCTTAGAGAGGTTAACATCGGTAAAATTTACAGATATACGGTTTAGTTCAGACAATAATGACATAACTACCATTTCCATTTCGTCATCGAGATTTTCTTGTATTATTTACAATTAAGTCCACACTTGGCATTTTCATCAGGACATCCATAATATTCCCTGAAAATTATCAATATGACACAGTGGTAATATATTAAAAGAACCTAATCTTAATATTTGATAGTTAATTAACAATGGACAACTAATTATAATACAAAATATAACAGTCCAATAACGAGTATGGTCGATCCAGGTACAGGAACGAAGAGCCGTGAGTTTTTAAGAAGGGCAATGTACTCGCCAGGGCTATAGCGGTAGTTGCGTCACCAAAACTGAAGGCGCAAAGAGCAAACCTGACGGTGGGCAGTACTGGAACTGGGTGGCCACGACCAGACGCTGGCACAGGTTAGTCGCGGGACATTACAAGCCGGCCGGGTTATGTTGGTTCTGCTGGCTGTCAGACGCACAGAGCTGCGCGACGAAGCGTGCGCTGTGGCTTCAGACGCTGCCTGCACGTTAAATGTTAGTCACACGCCGCTTCAACATTCAGCTACTCACTCTCCCCAGCCGCTGATGTGATGATGAAATGTTGCATTCCAACAGTCCAAAAAATGTTTTAAATACAACACCACCACAGAGCACTCATTTAAACTGTTCAAATATAAATTTTAACGAGGAGCACTAATTTTCCTGTACGGCATGCTTGAGTCAGGACCACCAACCCCCTGAGGTAAACAGGAGGGCTCTGGCCACATTTAGAATGCAGAGTTAATCTTATCCTCCATGTCGTAGCGAGCGTGGATAGAAGAACAAGTTTTGGGGATTTGCAATGTAATATACAGTATATACATAGCCTGCATATTATATACAAGGCATGAGTAACCCTACATTTTCTCTTACTTAGAAATGGAATCATGTCTCTTACATGGACATATTTATTATAAAAGGGTTTCTTGCAAATTTATGAAACCTTCACTATTTTATTGTTATACAGCAAATTATGTAAATTAAAAGTCAGATATGGGAGATGTTTTCTTTACAAAAACGTAAAATGTTGAGCCTAGTTACATACATTAAGAATTTTATAAAGCCTTTGACAGTAAAGTACATTTTTATTTAATATGTATTTAGCACGGACTAAAGACAACCAATAATTAGTTGTGATTGTATATAATAAATGAATAATTTAAAATTTTCAATTTTTAACTCTCAAATTTAGATTGCTGAACTCGGTAACCTGTTGAATCAAAATCCTACAATCAGAATAAACTATAAGCACAATCGGTTAGCCTGAGCGAGCGCCCAGTGGCGTGAACACACTCCCCTTATTACATTATTCACTACAATGTTCCAAGGAAAGGATGTTTTATTGAAACGGTATATATAACCGGAATGACGTAGTCGGTCCGGTTATTTTCTGGAGTCTACATAGTATGTGCTAACTACAACAAAGAATTGGGAGCAAAAATAGTGTTTAACCCTTACCACGCGTATTACGGGAAATCTAGCGTATTAATAAAAATTAATTGAGAGCAAGCTACATGATAGTTCATTCTTACTCATGGAACGTTTATAATATTAATGAATTATAAACTTATTACATCGTATACATGATGATATTATTGTGTTAACAAAAAGTGTCGGAACGTTGCAAATATTAAGAAAAGTCAGAGTTCAAATTTATGGTTCATTAAACTAAATGGTTTTAGTTCGTTACTGCCACCAACTATAGTTACATAATATGTTTTTATGGTGCTATTGTCATTGCTATTTCTGTAGATTGTGTAGCACATGTCAATGCGGTTATTTGATCAGTGGTTAACACTTCAGTCTATATTTACAGTAAGTAAATTGTCATAACTGTGTTTGAGGACACATTTGGGACTAAATCTATTACAGATTGCAGCAGATATTTCATTCATTACATAACTTACAAGAGTTTGAAAGCTAGCTATAGTTTTTAATATTTTGTATTCTTGTATTGAATAGACGATATAAAGGATATTTTACGTTAACTGTGCGGAATGTTTAGCGGGCGAACTGTTAAAATAAAGAACCATATTTTCATGTTGTACTTAATAGAGTGTTCAAAAAACCAAGTGTCTTAATCCTTAAGAATAAGGTGTGCATAATTTAAGAGAATCTTTGTATACGGAGTTTAAATGTATAATTGAACTCATTTTTTTAAAATTATTAATTAAATAATAGTGGCTAAAATATGTAGAAATGTTTATTTCTCGATATTTCTCTAACGAACGAAGATACTATTGAACATAATTACATAATTTTTAGTGGACAACTATCTTTCAAACAATGTCATACAGAGTAATATTTTTGTAATAGATCATTTATTAGATTCAAAAGTATATAATAATGTTAATATTTTACCATTTGAAATAAAAGTTGAATTCATGATTTCCTATCCACATGGTGGATAATTTTTTTTTTCAAGCAATGTTTTAGAAGACTCATGAAAAAACTATCTATTGTGCAACTTAATGCGTAAGATTAATAAGAGTGTTAATATAGTCCCCAAACTTTTTATACAATTGCTGAACAAGAGTATTAATATAGTTTTTTTTTTTTACTTTTTGGGTGGAAAAGTAGAATAAAAAATGTTTAAATACTCGTCGCTTTAACTTTTCAGGCAGGCTTTATATTTATAAACTCTCTTCCGATATATTTTACATGTGTCAAGTGCCCTTGTTATTACAGTCTGGCCTGAATTTTGCTTTGGGTTCTCATGCATTTTACTGCGTTGGCAAGTTCTTTGAATTAATTAATTGGCGAGAGACCGCCAATTAGCAGGATGGAGTGGATATTCCAGGGTATAAATTGGTATGTGAGAAGGTATGATAGAAAAAGTATATTTGAATGTTGGTATCACCTTAATTTTCCAATGGAATAAAAGGAATTATCTATTATAATTTGATAGAGCAAGTTATTTTATGCTAAATTTTTTAATACATTCAAATATAAAAATAGTTTATATTTTGTAAAACAAATGTTAAAATGATCAAATTAGGCAAACAAATGTATTTGATAAATTTAAGGTTTATTTTTCAAATTACTTTTTGTACCCTTATCGATGTCTTTATATTAATAGCTATAAGGAAATTTGTTTTGGGCGTCTAAAAAATATGTATAAGCCATTTTTTATATATATTTTTTTATACAATTTTGAAATAATAGTATTTAATATAGTAAGAGATATGGATTAAAACTGAAAACCGTGTTTTATAAATTCAATCTAAGGCAGATATGTAATTTATATTTGCTGTTGACATTGTAACTTTCAGGTTTGATGTTGACATTATGTATTTCCCCACACTCAACACGGGAGTTGATTATATCTGCAATTATTATAAACCAAATAATAATTTAATACAACAGAAGTGACAATACCATACATGTAGTGTCAGCAAGTGATAACACGAAATATTTATCTGTTTATGACAGATATCGACCAACTTATAATGTAGTACAATTGACCTCATGGCCAAACGATTAGTATAAAAACCTAAGTGTAATAGGTTCAAAATTTATATTTTAGCTTTAAATGTTCATTGTAATATTTTTTAAATTTTTTTAAGATCTCTACGTATAAATTAGGTATTTTATCTACCAATAAGCAATCCCTTACGTGATATAAACTAGTTAGAATGTAACGTGTAAAGTTTTAAGTATTTGAATACTTATGGTAAGTATACATTTCATCATGAACATATTGAAAGAAATGGATTATTCTATATAAAAATTTCAATCAACAGTCAAAAGTAATAAGAAACTCTGTATTGTATTGGAAAGACAAATTAGCAAAATTCCTTTTATTTTAAGAGTTTAAAATAAATATTTCAACAGCATTAATATCTGCAGCTTCACCTTTGATTCAGTTATATCATCTTGACTTATGTATAAATACTTATGAAATCAAATTCCAAGTTTTATGTTTAAAAAATTGTGATATTTACAAATTAAAGTATAAAATAAAGAGTTTTACAAAAAATTATAGTTTAAGCACTTAGTAATAATTGGAAATGTAATACATAAACAAGCGATAATGATTAAAACACTAATGATATGAAAGCAACATCTTCTAAACAACAGTTCATTATCTTAAGTGTTTACAAAGAAACTTTTGTTAGGCTTGTTGAAAAGTTAAACAGAAGTCATCCGAAGTGAAAAGACTTGAAGCTTGCTTATGTTTCAAACAATAAGCAATATTCAAGTGTTCGTGGGGCTTTGCCTTGTTCTGAATATTCAATACGTGAATCATACTTAGTCACGTA
Organism: Homalodisca vitripennis; assembly: GCF_021130785.1. Taxonomy (NCBI): domain Eukaryota; kingdom Metazoa; phylum Arthropoda; class Insecta; order Hemiptera; family Cicadellidae; genus Homalodisca; species Homalodisca vitripennis. Next base: position 53,179,291 of record NC_060212.1, read on the forward strand.
TGTGTAGTAAGTTAAGTTATATATTGTTTGTTATAAGCGGATAGTATATGGAGTTAATGAGTTGTTAAATGTTTAATTGTATTTAGTCGTATTTCTCATTCATGTTTTTAGATTTACTATCAATTGCATTAAGATTTCTGTGAAGTACTTTTTTTTCTGAGGAACGGTTGCAAGTAGATTAATTTTTATTTAAAATTTTGAGTTATTCAGTTTTTACACCATTTCTATTACTCAACCTTCATAGTATTTACGTGTCAAACATAAAGTCAGCTTATCGCAATATTTCAATCTCAAAATTTACTCTTATGTTAGACCTATTAAGCGCTGTATGATGGTTTATATATGATGAATAAATGAATAAATGATTTATTTCCAATTTTAACAAACATTTACAATTCTTTCATTGTTTTGGAAATATACTGGTCACTTTTATAAATAGTGTGACCAGTTTTGAACAAAAATACATTACCTACAAAAACATTTAAACTTATGAGTCTAGCACTTTAAAACAAAATAAAAACACAAAGTCGCCATCTGCGATATCTGTACATGACAAAATAATTGATCAAAATTATTGCTTGTTTCAATCAATCTAACAAAATAAACAGATACAAACCCTGGAAGGAATACCTACAAAGAAAACAACAGTACAAAAAATAGTGGAAACAACAGTTACTAGTAAGCACGTATTTTAATAAAAAAACTTTTTACTTAATCTATGGAATCTAAAAAGTTAGAAAAATAAAACAGTTTATAAGTATTTTATTATCATTTGAAAAATTTGACTATACATAAAGTACTTAATACAAGATTAACAAAAACTTAACAACTTAACAAAACTTAACAATCACTTGTAGAACCATATGTTTAAAACAGCCTTTTTGAACCATTTTTAACAACAAAAATTTTTTTTTTCTTGCAACAAAATTATGAAATAATTGACGAAAACAAAATATATATATCCTCACAGGTAAGAAACTTCTAGTACATTGTTGAGGTTAGGTAACCAATATCCTGTTTTGAAAGAAGCCAAATTATTACTTCTTTGCAGAAAACTTTAAAATTTATAATATTTTTTAAGATCAAGGGTAACTTGTTGTACAACTTAGGACCTGTACTGGAAAAGTACTGGAAAGAGTGGCGAAAAATTGATCTGTTTACTTTAGGCAACCGGTAGTTTTTGTTGAGCGCAAAGCGAGTGTTGTAGTGAACATGGTCAATACCTATGTTACCACTCCTGATATAAAAGAGTCGCAATACTTTAAAAATGAACATGTATTGAATTGGTAGAATATTAAGTTGTCTAAAAAGGGGAAAGGAAGATGTTCGTTTTTGTCTATGCAAAATTATGCGCAGAAAATAATTTTGGGTTGTTCGAAGTTTATCAATTAAGTATTTATAAGTTCCACCCCAGCATATTAGTCCATATTGCAATCGAGAGTTTATTAGGGCGAGATACAGAGATTTTAATAAAAATGTGCTGCAGAAGTTTCTCAAAAAGTAAAACTTTCTGATTGATAGTCTTAATTTTTTGTGTAAATTTATTATATGTTGGTCGAAACTAAATCTTTCATCGAATGTGATTCCTAGATATTTTATGTTTGCAACCTTTTCAAGTGCCTGGCAGTCACAAATCTGCAGATTACACGTTGCGTTGTGATATTTTATAGGAAAGGGTATTTCAAAACCATAAAAGTCGAAATTAATATATTTAGTTTTATTTGCGTTAACTTGCATTTTGTTTACAAGGCACCATTCCCGTAGTAATAAGAGATCTTTATTTATTAGGTCACCAATGCAATTTTCATCTCTGTGAGAGTAGAATAGTGCTAAATCGTCGGCGAATGCATATATGTTTCCATTGAAGTTTAAATTCAACAAATCATTTATAAAAACAAGAAACAAAACAGCAGAAGTAACTGAACCCTGAGGCACACCAGACTCCACTATCCTTGGTGTGCTAAAAACATTTCCTACTCTCACCTGCTGCTTCCTTTCAATGAGGAAACTTTTGAACCAGCTCAAAGCGGTTCCTCTGATTCCCACCGCCTCTAATTTAACCAAAAGAATGTCGTGGTCAACTAAACCGAACGCTATTTTAAAATCTATAAAGAGTCCTGTGATTTTGCATTTAGAATTTATACCATCGTAGATTTTTTCAGTGACAGTTATCAAAGCATCTTCAGTTGACTTTCCTTTGATGAACCCAAACTGAGCGGGACTAAAGAAATTTAAATTGTTCAAATACCTTTCAAGACGAATTACCATGATTTTCTCTAGGACTTTAGAAAATACAGAAAGCAGGCTGATAGGTCTTACATTGTCTAATGTAATCGAGTTGTTGGATTTTAGTAAAGGAACAACGTGACTTAATTTCAAAATTTCGGGGAAAATTCCATTTATAAAACTATTGTTAAATAAGTATACCAATACAGCTGCAACTTCGTCGATAATAAATTTCAGTAATTGTACGCTTATTTTGTCAAAACCCGTAGATTTTTTGTTTTTCAAACTTTTGACAACGGATTTGATTTCATCTTCGTTTGTAGGCATTATAAAGAAAGACTGTAGGTAAGTGTGTAAAGGCGGGAGGTTCACAGCGGGGACAGAGGTCGGCCGGCCGGACTGGACTGAGATAAGAAAGTTGCTTATCTCATCAGCGACAATGCCTGGATCCGTCTCTACTGTTCCGTCTGCTAATTCTATCTTATCAACTGTTTTGTTAGATACGCTGTTGGTCAGATAGTTGATTATTTTCCACTGTTGGGCTGTATCTCTATTACAACTTTCAAACTTTAATGTGTAATATTCATTTTTTGTAACAGTAATTAAATTTTTCAAATTATTACAAAATTTCATGAAGTAATTTTGAAAAGCTCTATCATAGGGTCTTCTTTTTAAAATTTTGTAAAATTTTTTACGTTTTTCTACTTTTTCAAGTATACCGAGAGTTATCCATGGACTAATACTTTTAGCTTTTACTAACTTAGTGCAGTTAACTACTTTTTTACTACTTTTTTCAATAACAGCAGTTAAAATATTGTAAAATTTGCAAAAAGAGCTATGCACGTTGTGATCAAGGTACAAATTATCCCAATTTACCAGCTGTAAATTTGTCTTTACTAAATTGAAATTTATGTTGCTCTTGTTTGACTGAACTCCAGTAGAATCCCGGGTCAAATTGTGGTTAGAGGAGTTGTAGATTAGCCCTAAAAAATTGTGATCGGTTATTGGATTGTCAAAAATAGCACTTTGAAAAAGTGATAAATCTCGATTTCTTACAAAAATGTGATCAATAATTGTTTGAGTTGAAATGGTGGTGCGGGTAGGGGAATTGACTAAGGAGATAAAACCATTGTTGTTCATCAGGCTATGATATGTGTTTACAGTGGAATTGTTACTAGCTAAATTGATATTAATGTCTCCAACAATAATAACATTATTTTTCAATGATTCAATTTCTTGCGACAGTTCTTGTAAAAATACATTTTCGGGTATGTTTTGAAGTCTGTACAGACAGAAGAGTTTAAAATAGGACTTCTTAAAACTAATATTTAGAAGTAATGCGTCTGCTGATGTCATATTTACTTGTGCTGATAAACAACCCAAGTCCTTGTCTACAAAACATAACACTCCTCCCGCTCTATAGCTATCATTGCAATGAGCAAAAGTATTATAGCCAGGAATGTTATATAAGCAGACTTCCTCAGTGTTGATCCAGATTTCGCTTAGTATTATGAAATTAACTTTGTGATTTAAGCTGCTTAACTCTACTAAGAAACTGTCAAAATTTCTTCTTATACTTCTTATATTGGTATAAATAAAACTGAGGCTGTCTACTCTGTTTTTTGGCGTAAAAAAGGAGTTGAAGTCTTCGTTTAGCGATAGATTGGATGTTTCAAAACTCATTTAGGTGTTTAGAAAATAAAAAATAAAATAAAAAGTTTTACTGTAAGTTTGTTGGGGAAAAAATAATTGAATAACACTAAAGAAAAAAGAAGTTAGCGCCAAATATTTAAGGTTTATCAGATCAAAAAGGCTTTACAAGATATTTGAGCCTGCTTACTTGAGCTTTTCCAAATCTTTGTACGAGTCTATTTTTATGTATCTCTCACCCTGACACTTTCTGACAAAGAACTTTCCGTCCCTGCACCATGCGTACATGAAACCTATTTCTTTACATTTTGTTTTCAACTTTGACAAGAATACCTTATTATCCGGCGACAAGTGTTCGTTGATGTAAATCCTTTGCATCGGTAAAGCAGGGTTGACGTCTCTGGCTGTCATCGCTGCTTTCTTCTGCCTGTAGTTTTCGATGAGTTTGTCCCGGGTTGCTCTCCTCACAAACTTCACTACCAGTGACGGAATGCGGTCTCTCTGGTATGAAGGAACACGGTGCGCTGTTGAGATGTCCTGCTGTTGGATGTCCACACCCACCGCAGCTCCGAGGTCCCTCACCACATCGAAGACGTCCTCGTTTTGGGTGACAGGTAGCCCGCTGACTTCTACGTTATCCTTCCTCGAGTACTGTTCCAGCATCCTGACTTTTCCTTTCAAAACGTCTACTTCACAGGTCAGATGACGGTTTTGAGATCGCAGTTCTTCGTTTTCCCTCTTCATGGCGGCAAGGTCGGTTCTTATTTCCTTCATCAGGCTGTTTGACTCATCCAGTTTGTTAGAGACAAAGCTAACTGAAGTGGAGAGATCGCCCATCTCCTTTTTGAAAATCTTTAATTCTCCGAAGACCTCGGTTTTGAGCTCGTCCAAAACTCGGACCAAGAACTCCTTGGTAAGAACAGTGCCTGATGCGGAACTGGCGCCGCTGGCAGCTGATGACGTATTACGACAGTCCCTGCACCTCCAGTCACGAGATGAACGAGTTTTTTTTCCAGCTAAGTCGTCTTTAACGCACACAACATGAAAATATTTTTCACACCGTCCGGCACATTTTATTACGGATTCAGCTTCCTCGAGCACGCAAAATTGGTTACAGACATCACAGATGATCGACATTATTTATATTAACACTTTAACAAACATAAAATAAAGAAACACAGATTGAGAGTTTACTTGATGGAACGCGTGACAAAACGACACGACGCGGCGTGCACGGGTAGAGAGTAGATAAGCTACGCAGCTGAGCGACCTTATCAGCTCGGCGGACGGAGCTAGACTGCTTGTATACGAATGCCCCAGAATTGTTTAGGTTAACATACCTTTAGCTCTGCTTTTAAATATAATACGAGTAGTCAATTAGGGTTTGTTTTGTTAAAACCTATTGAAGAAATTATATGAGCCATGCATAAAGCATCTGTTATTTAAATTCTGTATTGAAGTATATTTATATATTCGTTGACTTTAATAATTGTATGTTTGAATTTAGGATCTCAGAATTGTATAATGCTACTCTTAAGGTTTCGTTTATTTAGCCTATTTATGTTTATGAGGTTATAAGGAAGTTAATGTCAAGTGTGATAAGATTGACCGATACTGACTCTACAAGACACTATTCTCGGCATCAGTTTTACAGGTAATCGGTCTGTAACTCGCTCTGCATATTCCATGAACTGCATATATTTCTTGTTCATTACCCTACCTTTTCTTCATACTACTCGTAAGAGAAATTTATAGCAAATTCTTCTCTTACAACATTTGTTATTGTTGTATATTTATTCACAGTTACAAGAGTTAATATAATACCCTTGTAAATAGTATTGTATAACATGTTATAGAAATGCGCCCAGTATTATAAGCACTATTACTTTTAAAACATTTTGTGGGAAAGAGTACATGTAAAACGCGAGCTGATACTTGTTATCAGACATTTTCAGATGATTTACTGCCTTCGACAAGTGTAGAAAATTTACCAATATTTGTGAAGCTATCCTCGAATTAGCTCTGGTGGGTTATAAACTTCGGTATTAGTAAACTTAAGATAATTTATGGTACCATTTTACATTAAGCTGGGAAGGATTTCAGCCCTTAACCTGTTTGCTCGGATTTTTCACTATTACTCTGTCGGATTGCCGTAGCATGAAATGTAAATTGATTTATTACTTAGATATTTCGAGCAAATGAATACAGTATTTTAATTCAGTTAATGTAAAAACTAGCATATGGGATATTGAAAGCGACATTAATACTCGTATTTCCTAAGGAAGTATGTAAATAAATGTACCAAACTATCGACTAGGGAAATATAATTTGTCACATTGTCGTGATAAAATGTATTATTGAAAATATAAATTATAAGTTTGATCTAGCAAAACAATAATACTTTATGTATTTTTGATGGTGTATAATAATCACTACGGATTTTTGTCGCATCGCAAGTGATGAACAAACATAAAACACTTACTATTTTCTAGATATATACGTAAGTAGGTTGTTACCTACATAATCATATAGAAAAAATTTAGTGACAGAACATTTGTGAGAATGGTGATGTAATAATGTCACCTGAATGGATAGTTTGCAAAATTTAATTTTGTTACAATTCGTCTCATGGATATCACCAAGGTAATTGACATTCAGTCTTGGGGTAGTAGGATATAGCATTTCATTGATATACATATTTTACAAGTTTAGAGGGATATTTAATATTAAGGATTTATTTTATGGCTGTTTTTAATACTATCGTTTCCAAAACGTGTTTCAAGTGATTGATAATCATATTATTGTAATCTGAATGGTAATATAAGTGAATAAAATACAAGTAAACCTCCAGATATTACAATTTGTTAATATATTCAGTTCAGGCTCCGTATTTTATTTACAAATGTAATAAAAATCTTTCGCATTTAAATGTATATATTATTGATCGAATTATGCATCAAAATTTGCAAACAAGTTCTTGTGTATGTAAGTGGTCTCGGGCTTAAATAACAGTTCGATCCACCCCAACCTTAGCGTAGGAAGTTGGCCTAAACAATTGAACCTTGTAAAAAGTGTCCTGTGAAAAATCAAACAATGAACTTCTTAACATTGTTATTAATAATAAATTTTAAATTAAGTTCGTAATAAGAAATTTTATTTTGATAAAGAAACTACTTGAAAGAAAATAAACGAGTTTGCTTTTAAAGCGATTTGATACACTAACAAAGTTTGACAATCCACATAACAAGACATACAACTCCACTACAGCTTTAACGATGTAAGGATGTGAAATGGTAGCGTATCTTCTGAAGAATCCTTCAACGAACGTTAGGTTTCTTGTACACACGTTTCATAATTCAATTACAGATACAATTATTACTTCATACTGATACCATAAGTAAAACTAAAAATAGTCTGTATTATTTTCTTAATAAACAACAGTTATTTTTAAAATTTTATGAACAATATTGATTTACAACAGCATTATTTCAGACGAGTGCAATATTTAACGACTTGATAAATATAGTTTAATATACTATAACTTAATTTACTATCACTATTTATATTTTGAAAGTATATACTGAAATATCACAATGCTCATAACTGAGGTGTAAATTCCATGAAGATATGAAGGGTTTCTTTATTTCAATACGTTGCTAGGCTGCAAGTTGGTGCTGTGTTTGTCTAAAGTACTGATGACACTGAAGTACCTGATAATGCACTGTGTGTGCTTTTTAATGCCAGAAAACTAGCCGAGAGGGGGGGTGAAAGACGTCTCAAGGTCGTGCATCTAAACATGAGGTCTCTTAATACAGGCTTTGATGAGATGAGTTCTTTCGTGCGTAACTTTGATTTTGATGCGTTTGGGGTTTCTGAGACCTGGTTAGCGAAGAAAAAGTAATTTATTTCAACTCGAACAAGATAAATAATGATGCCGTTAATTTTAACTTCTATGCAGTCACTGACAAGGACGTGAAATCAGCAATGAATGAAATAAAAACCAGAGCAGCGGGCAGCGATGAAATTACTATTCAGATGATTAAAGCCGTGAGTCCATGTGCACTAGGTGCCATCACACATTTGATAAATGAGTCCTTGTCTGAAGGCATATTTCCACAAAGATGGAAAGAAAGTATAGTTCATCCCTTACCTAAGGTACCCACCCCTCATAGTGTTAATCAACTTAGGCCAATATCGATTTAACCAGCGATGTCCAAAATATTGGAGAAAATTGTTACTAAGCAATTGATGAAGCACATGGATGATAGGAAAATTCTTCCTAAAACTCAATCTGGCTTTAGACATAATCATAGTACTTGCACTGCCCTGATGAACTTATTTTCAGATTTGATTGACTCTAAACACAGTGGAAAATACAACTCCATTGTTATGTTGGATTATTCGCAGGCATTTGACTCAATTAGTCACAAAATGTTGTTGGCCAAGATGCACTATTACAGCTTTGGTGAAAACGCTATTGAGTGGGTGAAGTATTATTTTGAAGGAAGAAGCCAGGTGACAAGGGTTGAGGGCGAGACATCTGCCTCTCTAAGTATGGAGCGAGGTGTGCCTCAGGGAAGTTGTCTTGGTTCTCTACTGTTTAACCTGTACACCTCTGACTTCCCAAATACATTAAACAGTGTACGGCTCATATGTATACTGATGACTGCCAGTTGCATTTGTCCTAAGACCCTAACTCAGTTCAGGTGGCTTTTGCCCATATAAACTCTGATCTTGAAAACATCAGTAAATGGTCTGTAGACTATGGGTTAAAGCTCAATGTAGGCAAGTGCACTGTCCTTCATACTATACCACACAACACAATACAGGCCTTGACAGACAGTGGTATGGGGATTGCTCTTGATGGGGAGTTTTGTGTGACAGGGTGAAAACGCTCGGCATCATGCTTGATAGCGATCTAACATTCTCTGAACACGTCACTTATGTCATAAAACGTGCACTTGGCAGATTAAGAGGTCTATACCGATTCAGATCTCTACTGCCGGAATTTGCGAAGCTTCAGCTTATGCAGTCGATGGTTTTTTCCGTCATTTACTACTGCTATCCAGCATACGGTAACAGCATCTCGCGGGGGGACTTAGAACGTATTTAGAGACTTCAAAACTCTGCTGTGCGTTTCATTTTCAAATTGAAACGTTTTGATCAAGTGTCCCCCTTTCGAGATGCTGCCAGCCTGCTACCAGTGGAGTCCGTCTGCAGGATGTTGACTTGCTCATTGGTCCACAAGGTCCGCATCACATCAGGAACCGCAGTACCTGAGCTAGCGGTTGTTGTTCCGGGAGGGGGTCTCGCAACGCAGTACCCGCCATGGCTACCTTCTTGACTTTCGAAAAGTCAGGCATGAAGTCGTGAGGAGAATTATTTCGTATTTCGGCCCTAAGTTGTACAATGACCTCCCCCTTTGCCTTAAGCAATACAGTTGCAATTCTTTTAAATTAAAACTTAAGGACTACATATATGTTGATAAATAACGTAGTTAAGTTGTTAGTGTATAATTTTTAGTATTTAGTATAATGCAATGTTGTTCCTTTTAGTTTTAATCACAAGTCTTTGTTATTTAGTATTTGAGGTCATTAAATGACTTGAGTTGTTCTGAAAAACAGTGTATGTACTGAGAAACGCTTGTAAATAAAGGCATTTTTATTTGATTTGAAAAGTGTATAGTGGCACCCACAAAGGAATCCAAGACCGGGAAAGGCACCACAGAGTATGACTGGCCACTGTACTGCTCTGCACGCCAGTTGCACAGGATCCAAGAGGCACTAAAAGCCTGATGGCTGCACCAAACACCGTGGCATCGAATAAGCACCTCACCAACGGTACCGGCGGCCTGTGGTGACAAGGAAGAGGGTGCTACTGCCCTACACAGTTCCCATTTCAGACATTCTTACACGCCCACAAACGTAGGAAGCAAATACGTCCAGAACTCCAAGAGCTTGCCTAAATTCACGGTTCCCTCTGCACTGAAGACAGATACGGTACTGATTGGGTTTTCAAACACTAATATAATTCCTAGCCTGAATCAAGGAGTATGGTACCTTACAGAAAAGAGGTTGAATTATAAAAAAACATACACCGATTCTTACCAGGTTTGTGTTTATTAATAATTTTGTAAACAAATACCTAGAGCACAAAACATAAGGCAGTAAGCCGGGTGGCCTAAGGAGAAACCATATGTGTTATTTTATAGAAATATAGTAAACGTAAGAATTAAACATGTTATTGCTGGAATGGTTACACTTCAGTTATGCAATAGATACTTTGTGCAATTCTGTGCAATAGTGAATTAAGATGGACCTCAAATATAACACATTCTGTTGATATCAATTTGCGTTTTAATGTGTTTGACTTAATATTTTGTATATAAAGGAAGAAATAGAATCAATTTACATTTAGCTTATACGTTTCTAATATTATAACATAATATAAATATTTTCCTATAGATCTAGCATTGATGACTGAACGATAAAAGAACTTTTGACCTTAATGGCAACAGATTTACAATGAAAATTACAAGCAATAAATTTATATACTTGTAATCGAAAATTAAATTAAAAAGGTTATTCCATAATTAAAACTGTGTATTTTTATAAATTGAGTTTCGTAGGAACAAAAAGTAAGAGTACGTATTTCTCTATATTCAGTTATAAAACTGTAAGCATCTGCTAAACTTTAGTGATATCAATCAAAACTAATCATTTTGAGACTAATTCAATTGGTGAATGAATATCGCTTAATCCAATTATAATTACTTTTGGATCTCTTTAATCAGTGCAATGTTGATAATTTGTGACCGGCTTTTAGACGGATTTTATCTTTATTTTGGCATTTAAATTTTTTTCACAGCTTAAGTACATCGTTGCCCTTGGTGTAACTGATATAATAGTATTTTAATTGGTTCTCACTATTATAGTCAACGAATCTACAAAAAAAGTAGCATGCAATGTTTTCGATTTATGTTGTATATTACATTTAATATACGTGCAATAACAACATACTTTGTAAACAGAATACGTAATTAACTAAGTATAGAAAGATTCTAAAAACACTGAACAGTAAATGTGCATGAAGGGCAATGAAGGGTTATGTATATTTTCTTGTAGGGAAGCTTAATCCAATTTGAACGTTGAATTTAGCACCAGTTCACCTACCTTTTTATTGCTGTCTCTGGTATCAGCCTTGACTCCTGGAATCTAGACTCATGTTCCTTTGAAGAGATCAAAAAAGCTGAAAATGTACTCTTTGCCTCATTAGGTGCACAATTAAGTACACTACGATGTTCTGATTCGGTCTCTAAGCACGGTGGAGCAACCGAGTTATCTACACATAACGTAGCTTTGGTAGGAAAGGTTAAATTCAATTTGAATGTTGATTTTAGCTTCAGTTCCACATCCTTTGTATTGCTGCGTCTGGTATCTGACGCTGTCTCACACTTTACTTAGCTAAACTTAACATTCAAATTAAATTCACCCTTTCTTTCATAGCTACGTTACCTAGTAACATTCTCAACTTGAGCCAAGAGAAGAATATTAAAATATCTAGAACAGGACCTACATTTTAAAAGTTTTAAACTTAAAACTAACGTAATTTTTCAAAGGTTTAAACCCTTGAGTTCGGATTTAAAGATTTATAACTACTAAACTGAGTAATTACCTAATAAAGAGCCATGAATAATTAAATTGTCATAGTAAATGTCCATTATTTTTTTTACAACATGTGTTCAGAGAATATGGAAGGTTAACGCTGGTATAAATATATTACTTCTGATAATTTTAATTAAACTTTCAATATTTATATTTAAATAAGAACATATATTTTTTAGTAACCCGATAAAAGTGCAACCTCTGCATACGAAAGGGGAACGATGCTATCTGGTTGGCTTTTAATAGCTCATTTGGATCTGGTAGTAAACCACCGCACGCCTTTTTTAATGTCGTACTCTGTTCCTCTTGGCGCTAATACAGGTCCTAATACAGAATATACATACTGTCATTTGTAAAACATTTATATTATGTAGGTTACTGCAAATGTATTAGTAACACTCTTCCATGCCACTGTATTTAATTTAATTTTACAACATAATGTTGTATAAGTTCTATTTCTTATTTATTAAAAGTATGTTTTGTCAATGGTTGGGTAAGTTACTTTTTTTACTCTTTTTTGAAACAGTCATAATGTTATTAAATTCAGATTATTAAAATTATATTTAGTACGTGATTAAAATATTCAGGATATAACACTAAAAGTGATTTCCTATTGTATGTACTGTGATTTTTGCAAACCAGTATTATGTAAATTATATAAACAATTTTTTTAGTGGTCAAATATTGAGGTTTGCCATTATTCTGTTGTCCCAGATTCAATGTAACACAAACAAGCCTAGCTTCGTGGCTCGTGACTCTGTACAGATAAAATATTACAATTCTGTTATCCCAAATTGAATGTGACTCAAAAAGCACAGCATTGTGGTTCAGGACTTTATACTAATAAAATACTAAATGTCTGAGGTTCTAGACGTACTCTAACAAAAAAACGCAGCTTCGGTTTATGTTTATAAGCCATAGTATTCATGATATAGGACTGTGGTACAGGTACGTGTGATGAGGTTTTTATGAGGGAAGACCTACTCTTCCAGCAGAAGAGTTCACTTTAAGAGGACTGAGCCCAAAGTGCCGATCGTTGAAAAGTCTAGAGCCGTATGACTTTGGATCCGAGTAAGAGCGTATGTTCAAATTCTGTCTGCCACCGTTACACTTTTTATCACTACCGTCAACCTTGGACTGTATCGACTTTATTCCTTGGGTGGATTTTCCCACAGGCTCACTGCCCATGATGACGGATAAAATAAGGCTAAAGGGGGTACAATCTATTTAGCTTAGAGGCATAAGTTGAAAATTAATCAAAATGTAAGGACAAACATTTCTAGAGACTAATACTACGTCTATTTTCGAATACAAAAATTTAGATGAGTATTATTCAAGTAAAACACGTATTAATTTCGGGTTGTATGGGACTCTGACATCTTTGGTATCCGCTCGCCCGTTAAAAAACTTTCCCTGCTAAAGAATTGATATGTTTTTATTTTTACGTTTTATTCCATCCATAAATTATTAATCAAACTAATATTTTTCATGAAACCTACTTGAACGAAATTCATAAAAGATTATTTTCTTATGTTTCATAATTCGTAAACTTTATTCTGAAAGTAAATAGGTAGTATATTCCATGTTGTAATAAACATAATAAAATTAAATTCTTTAAATGTTTTTGTATAGGTAAATAGTAAGGGGTTTGTTTACCGTGCAGAAGTTTATTTCTTATGGCGCCAAGCGCTCAGCCGAGAGACGACCAGAATGATAAGTTTAGAGATTTATAGCAGTGTTTTCTATCACTATCTACGAGCAACATTTTTGTAGCTTTACGCTCGAAGAATATGCATTCCGTATTTCTTACGTATTGCCTAAGAATTATGTATAAAATAAAATATTTATATATTGCTATTACAAAACATACTTATGTACCTTTCGACATTAACATTAACGCCACAACAGTCTGTATTATTCCCTCATACTATTGTTTTAACATTTGATATATTGTTTATAGTTCAAATATTTATTTAAGAGTGGTAATTAAATTAATGTGGTTGAATTGTATGTTATTTTTGTAACGAAACAGTTTTATTATTGAAACATGTATATTTGTACTATAATATACGTTACAATAAAACATTTAAAATCGTTATTATAATAAAAATATAAATAATTGTATGGAAATTTGTACTAAACTTGTAGGAAGTACATTGCATAAAAAATTATACACTCAAAAACATTAATACTAAAAACAATTTGTATAATTGTAAAAATACAATAAGTCCAAACGAAAAGGCATCAGCCTTAGGTGGTAATTGTAAACAAGATATCATGAGTTTACACTTGATAACCAACTAAGTAAACGTGCAATACTTGACTAAAATACTGTATCATAGTTTAATTACAAAATAAATTTCTTCGGTTATAAATACCATATATAGAAAAATTATTTACATTAAATTAACAGAAAAGAGGTTGAGAATAGATGTAAAATACCATCTGAATTAACGCATATCATATAATATCAAAAATATTATGATATTTAAATTTTCACTAAGTTGTTATGTTTGTTGTGCCAGTAAAGTTTCCAAGCTGTTCAATTTTTATGAATAAAATAACACAGCAAAATAAAAAAAGCCTTCACCGTCTGGCCTCATTGAGCTGCTTGAGAAGTCCTCTATAAATTACAAAACCATCGTCTTCTGTCTTTCTGTACTGTCTCCACCCCTAATTAGATACACTTTGGGTGAAGTATCAAAGGACACTTTGTACTTTAAACGTAACAATTTGAAACATTCTCTTCATCGTCTCGCCTTATTGTGCCCCTTTAGAAGTACTCTATAAATTACAAAGAATCATCGCCTTCTGTCTTTCTCTACTGTCTCTTTCCCGCTAGCTGCAACGATAAATCCTTCTTCCTATAATTCTATGGGTGAAGTCAGCGAATCATCCAGATACATTGTGCTGTAAACGTGTCAATTTTAAACACTCCCTTTATTGTCTAACATTTGTATGCTTCTGTGGATGTCCCCCATAAGTTACAAAATAACATTGTCTCCTGGCTTTCGCAACCGTGTATTTGTAACTCATAATACTTATAATAATCTAGCATAAATCTAACTTTATCAATAAATCATATTTTATTTCATTTTAAGGGTAGATTTGGTTATTTTCCACCTACATAGTGCGAGAAATTTATACAATTTAACATTGCTTCAACTCTTTATTGTCGTGTCTTTATGCATATTCATCAAATAAATCCATTCCATTAGATTAATACATTACAAAGATACATCTTCTCCTCTCTCTCTCTCACGTTTATTTCTGCTGTGAGGTGAGTACTTATCCCTGAACTTGAATAAAGTTGTTTAGAACATAAAATTTCATAAAGCAAGTGTAGTTATAAAACGAAAAAAATATTCTGATCGTATTGTTTTATATTTCTTATACTTATAATCTTACTTCTATTACCCTAATATTGCAATTCAAGACAATTAAAATATGAATATCTATTACGGTATTACATCTCAGAACGGATAAGTGGAGAAAAGTAAACGAATATATTTTATTAAATTGGAATTGATATGTGTTACACAATTCACAGCTTCTAATTTTTAATGGGCATATATTTGAATTTTTATATTAAATTTACTATAATATTGATATTATAAATTGTTAAAGTGGTCCTCCCTTTTTTCCAGAGCACTTTTGAAATGTTATATAAATGCAATAACGGCCATCTTGATTTTATTACTTTTCGTCAAATATATAATGTTATTTTATAAATAACACTATTAGGTCTATGTACTTTTGTCGGTATACTCTGACTATTGAAGCAAACTAAGCTTATAATTATATTGCAAAGCCTAGTAAGTACATATTGTCTTAAGACTAATTTATAAATGACAACGGCAGGGAAAATTAAACTGTGTAATTACAAACTTCTTTCTACCAGGGTGGGTGTTATTCACTCGTGAAATTGTCATTTACATTTCCACTTGGTAAACTCCAGTAGTATGGGTATATACCGCATTATAGTAAAGTATGTAAAAATGTGGACTCAGTTAAAATGGTCACAAAGTGACTGATAATTTTTGTAATAAAACTATTTAAGTAGTAGTTTATCATTGTAGGAAACAAAAAACCAATCCCAGAGGTATCTTAACCAAAACTTATATAAACAGAGCGTATATAAACATCCCTAAAAAGTACATAAACACCCCTATCTAATGCAATGAGAGGTGCTAGCATTAGCGATCACTAGTTAGTATAGAAATACGGCAAAGTTTATCCTTTATTTCTGATATTGGAATTTCATTTATTGATGATAACCAATCCAGTGGCAGTGCGGAAAAATAAACACTATGGATTTAATTAAAATGTTCAATTTCGGTGTGTTCAAAAAGTATCGCGAATTTTGAATTTTCGTGGGTTACGTATATTCGAATTTCGATCTTTTAGTGGCGTTATGTTGGTACATATGTATCTCACTTATGTTGACAATTTCGGCCATTTTGAATGATCAGTTAATTGTTGACAGCTGCTTTGCTCAAACGTGTTTTGGTTCGTCTTCGATTTTTACCTATTTAAAAAAAATGAAACAAAGAACCTGTATCAAATTTTTGTGTGGAAAACGAAATTAAGTGCGCGGATACATTCCGAATGTTGACTATGGCATACGGAGAAGCTACTTTGGTTAAAAGCAACGGTTATCGGTGGTACAAAATGTTTTCAGAAGGCCAAGAAGATGTGAACGAAGAAGAGCGAGCCGGACGCCCGAGCACTTCAACAACAGACGAAAAAATTGGCGAAGTGAAGAAAATGGTATTGGATAATCGTCGAATCACCGTTAGAGAAATTGCCGAGGACCTAGGCATATCGAAAACATCGCATGAACATTGCTAATGAGGTGTTGGAATCTGTCTGCGACGACGGGAATTTGCTCCAGAGGGTCGTAACTGGTGACGAATCGTGGGTTTATGGTTATGACGTGGAAACCAAAGCTCAATCGTCTCAATGGAAGCTGCCGCACGAACCAAGACCTAAAAAAGCACGCCAGTTCGGTCGAATGTGAAAGTTTAGCTCACATTTTTCTTCGATTATAGGGGCGTGGTGCATCATGAGTTCTTGCCGCAAGGTAGAACGGTGAATAAGGAATATTACCTGCAAGTATGCGCAATTTGCGCGAAACAATCAGCCAGAAACGCCCGAATTTTTGGAAAAACTAAAATTGGCTTTTGCACCAGGATAACGCCCCTGCTCACTCATCGCTGCTTGTACCCGACTTCTTGGCCAAAAACAACACACTAATGATTCCGCAACCACCGCATTCCCCAGATCTGGGCCCCTGTGACTTTTTCTTGTTCCCGAAACTGAACAGGCCCATGAAAGGACGACACTATGTCACGATTGACGAGATAGAGACGGCATCGAACGAGGAGCTGAACAAGATAAAAAAAAAAAAATGATTTTATGAAGTGCTTCGAAGATTGGAAAAAAACGTTGACACAAGTGTATAATATCCCAAGAGGATTACTTTTAAGGGGCCAAATAGATAGTTACGAATAAATAAATAATTTTTGAAAATACACAACATTCGCGATAATTTTTGAACATGGGTTGTATACGAAATGCCTGATGTCATAGTTAGTTACTCGATGGTACTTGATACCATTCATCGCCTATAAAAAACAGACGATCAGTGCTGAAACTTTAATTTTACCAAGGATTCCATAAAAATCTTCATTTAAGAGTCTATACGAAATACCTGGCGCCGTATTAATTTATTTCATGGTATTTCAGTTTCATTTATTACTAGTAAACAACGGAGGAACAGAGCTGAAAATTCATTTTACAATTGAGCCAATTAAACATTCTTCGTTCAAGAATCTGTGTGAAATACCTGACGCCGTATTGAGTTTATTTCACTCGCTGCCCGTGACGCTTGACTTGACATTAATATGCATGAAACATTTCACTGATCCAATATAAGTGGATTTACAGCACAACAGCTGCACCTGACCCTTTGTTCCATAAATTAAGTATTTAAATTAAATAAAAGCATTCAAAATATTTGCTAAGTTAATTATCAGGTAAATTATAATACATTATTAATAACATAATACTTATGGTAATGTTTGATCAATGTAATATTGATTAAAATTTACAATTTTTTAGATTGCACACCCTTATTAGTACATTATTACTCATCCCTACAACGACCCTTTCATTCAACTCTATCAAACATCGTGTTCTCTCGCGAAATAAATAAACAAAAGAGCATTGAAAACTTTTGTAGTAATCAATTGTAGTGCCGGAATACGTAAGCAACACATTTATAAACCATGCACTAAGAGGAAGGTAAACCGGAGCTAACCTATAACTTAAAACGTTTCTTATCAACATTCCATGACATTTGATTATATAGCTACAACAATTCTAGGGCAATAAAAAATCTTATATATTAAGTTCAAAAAAACTTTGTGTTTTAGTGAAAGAACTTATAATGTAACGATAGAGCTCCTTTGATAATGTTTAAACTGTAGTTGGCATATTTCATTTATATTTAATTTCAGTCCTTATGATTTCAAGATTCCAAAGTTAAGTAACATTGTGATTAGCTCTATAGCTAGTCACAATGTGCTTAGGTTTTGCTCTTGTAGTAACATTCCAAATCGCTATTTCCTCGATTTATCATTCCTAATGAAAACTACACTTTTGTCTGGTTTTTTTGCTTTGACATTTAATTTATAATGCTACTCATTGTGCTCGTTACTTTGTCAAATGTCGTCTTTAGCGAAAAGTGTTAAAGTCTAATGCAAACAGCTGTTACACGTTTCAAAAGTACCAATTCAAGTACCTTTGCAACACGTTCAGAATTAATTTTCTATATATAAATAAATAAATTTAATTTTAGATCAATGATAAATTAAAATTTGTTCAAAGTAAACTAGATGAGAGTCCAGTCTTACTCCTGGAACGTCCATAATATTAAAGAATTATAGACGTATTACATAGGATTCCTGTTATTGTGTTGAAAAAATGCGTCGTAACGTCGGAATATTGAGACACGTCAGAGTTTCAATTTGTAATTCATTAAACTAACTGGTTTTAATTCGTTACTGCCACTACCTATAGATGTATAGTTAGACAATGGTATTGCCATTTCTATTTGTAGCACATAAGTTGACTGGTAATTTTGTATTTAAAAGTACAAGATTCTATAAACTGCGTAGGACGTGTGATTAGAGTTATTTAATCAGTTTTTAACACTTTTTTCCTGTATTAACAGCAAGTAAATTGTCTTAGTTTTAATATTCTGCCTTTATTAAAGGGTATTATTTGGGAATATAAATACAATTTTTTTTTTCTTGTAACCAAGTAATTTAATGTTTTTTAGTAAATTAAGATTTAGAAAAATTGAATAGATGTGGAAATGAATTAGTATGATACAAGTCGTATATTTACTAGAATCAATAATCGATCGAGTGAATCCGTTCACCGAGGAGGAGATGGAAGTTGCAAAGAAAAGCCTGAAAGTTTGTTTACTTTCGCCAATTGTTATAGGGAATGTTTCGGTGGCGCCGCTAGGTCTATATGGTTCAGACAAACTTTACAACTGTGTTTGAAGACAATTTTAGATTCAATCTATGAGAGATTACTAGAGATGTTTCATTCATTCCATAATTTTATAAATACCTTATTGAAATACAAAGTGTTTCACCCAACCCGTGTGGTATGTTTAGTAGACGAACTGGTATACTTAAACTGCTTTAAAATATTTCCCACTAAAGAATCTCGATAAAATAAAGAATACACTTTTCAGATATGAAGATAAAAAAGTTTTAACAAACAATGCATTGTTTAACAAACAATTTTTGAAGTTGGGAAAAACAAGAGCATGTCAAAACGATGCTGCTGAGAGAGCTAGGATGTTTTAAAAAGTTTCTGTATTACTTTTTGAACGATAGGTTTAGAAAGTATTGAGAAGGTCCAATGCGTATCTCACCTGCCGAGGAATGTCCCCTTGCGCCCGTGATACGTGTGAAATTATAATCCTGAAATAAAATTCCGATAACACCATTTTGGTCGTTGCAACTTAGAACTACATTGATAACGTAATCAATGTTACATGATGAACGTAATGTTTCTCTTTTGAACCCAGACTATGTGTATTGCTCGGTTTTCAAGTAAACTAATATTCATGGCCACACTAACACTTTCAAGAAACGATCGGTCACTAAATCGATAAATTTAACAAGTATTACCATGCAAAAAACATAGTGTGTCTGTGAAAAATCAAGTTTTAGTGTGTTACACTATTTTTACTTCTAAAAATATCGGAGTATTTTTCTGTTAAATAAAAAGTCAGCGTATTGCAAAGATTTCCATTGAATAAATCAACGCTTATTGAAGACCTTTTACAGGTTATGTAATCGTTTATGCATACGAATACAACAGAGCTGGTTAATTTCACGTACTTGGTGCACTGCTCTTAGATGTAATAGTAGACTAAGCTTTTGTTGAGAGTTCTTAATGCGTTATATATTGGTCTTAAAGAAAGCATTTGTTATTTTAATTAAAATTATTAGTATATAACAATAATCATAAACGTTATTGATTTATTCTTCAATTTAAAACTGGATAATTGTAGGGATGCTAATTTAAAGTTTTTATTAATTTTGCACATTTATTTGCATGATTTTATATGGGTGGCAATGTTTTATAAGTGTGATAAAAGAGACTAATTTCACAAGACACTGGTTTCAATACAAGTTTGACAGGTAATATATATACTCCTGCTACATATTTAATTAACTGCTAATATTAAGTTATTGGTGATCGTTACTCTACCTCTACTTCATAATAAGATCGTCTAATTGTAGGATAATATTATAGCAAATCCAAGTATTTTAAAATTGTTTTTATTATTAATTTACTTCTTTGTTTGAAGGTTATTTTTTGACGATGGAAGGATTGTGAAGGAAACAGGATTTTTTCGGACATTTGCCATCGTTCAGTGAAACAAGAAAACAGTACACTACGTTTCGAGATCTGCAATCTGATCTCTTCTTCAGGTAAAGAACTAACCTAATACATAAGGCACTGGATTTCGTAACTGGAATCGAGTCGGCTGTTTCACAGTTACCTGAGGAACAGGGTGACCGGTTTTCGTTGTGAGGCCAGTCTTTTACTCAGAAAAATTCCTCCCACAAAACCCAATTTGACAATAGAGGAGAAAAAGGCCCAGGTCGATCCTTGGGAAAGACGACACGGTCAAAATCTTACCTGCCGACAAAGGCAACGCTACTGTGGTACTTGACTCAGTAGCGTATAAAGAAAAGATTGCGGAAACTTTAAAATACTGGTTAAAAATACAGTTTTAAATAAAGACCCGACTGATTCATTTGAACGCAAAGTAGCAAACACCTTAAGAAAAACATAAAGAATTTTTTTTCAGATAAATTTAGATCTAAATTAACTCCTCACCACTCCAAAATCCCCCATATGTATGGCCTTCCCAAAATCCACAAAACCTACCATCCCTCTCCGGCCCATCATTAGTTCTCGCGATTCACCTTGCAGGGAATTGTCTAAAGTCCTCTTGGAAATCTTAACGCCCATTGGTAGGAAAAAACTGACTCTTTCATCAAAAATTCCAGGGATTTCGTAGAGAAGTCAAAATCCCTAAAGTTGACTGAAACTGACAAACTGGTAAGTTTTGATGTCGAAAGTCTATTTACAAATGTACCAGTTCCAGAAACTCTCGGAAATTATTAAATCACGTCTCAAAGAAGACCAAACATTAAAGGATAGAACTAAACTTCCCATGCCAGTAATTATGGAACTGTTAGAACTATGCACTCAATGCAATTATTTTGAGTTAGAGGGTAAAAATTTTACCGTCAAGATGAGGGGATGGCAATGGGTTCTCCACTGTCTCCTATTTTCGCCAATATCTTTATGGAGGAATTCGAGCGAAAAGCTTTGGCTTCAGCTCAGTTCAAACCGAAGATTTGGTGGAGGTATGTGGATGATACCTTTGTTATTTTTTTTCTCATGGAGACATTGAATTAAATAATTTTTTGAATCACATTAATAGTATTTCTCCTTCCATCCGCCTCACAATGGAAGTAGAAGTCCAAAACAAGCTTCCCTTTTTGGATGTGTGTGTATTAAGAGATAGGGATGTCCTTAAGACAACTGTTTTTCGAAAGATAACACACACAGGAAAATATTTAAATTATCAATCCAACCATCAAAAATCTGTCAAAGAAGGAGTAGCCTACTCGTTGTTTGATAGAGCAAAGAGCTTGTGCTCAGATAAAGATGGACTAAAAGAAGAATTTAAGAAAATTGAATCGGATCTCAGAAGCAATGGATACCCTCAATTAGTAATTAATAATTGCAAAAACGAACCAGAAGAATCATTCCTGAGTCAGAAAAACAGAATTGTGATAAATTTGCGTTTATGTCAATCCCTTATGTGCCGGGATTATCGGAGAAAATTAGAAAATTAGAAGAGTAGGTAGAAAAGTACAAACATTAGAACCGCGTTTTAAAACACACAATACTCTTAGACAAAGTCTCGTAAAAACAAAACCAAAAAATGGCACACAGGATTCCAAAAAACTGTGTTTACAGTATAAAATGTAGCTGCAATAGGGAATACATAGGCGAGACAAAAAGACCACTAAACGTAAGGATAAAAGAACACAAAGAAAACACGAGAAAGGGTTTCACAGAAAAGTCAAAAATTTGCACACCATTGTTGGTCCGAAGACCATCATATGAATTGGGATGAAGCCCACATAATACATCGGGAAACCACATTTCTTCAAAAGGAAATTAATTGAGGCAACATACATTAAATTGGCAGACCAACCAATCAGTCAACCATCAGTCGAGATTAGGCCGCTTTGGTTGCCAATTCTAAAAAATGAACTAAAGAGTAAACCAAAAAGTATCAAACGGATCGGATATTTGTAATAAACCAATGCGGAGTCACAATATGGTTTTAAGAAGTTCATCTCCGCATGAACCAATAATAACGAAAGGGCCCATTCCTGTTCCCCTTCCCTTGTATTTCCGCCATCTTGTTTTAGCCAGCCGTCACGATTGCCATTGGCTAGTCCCTCTGGTCAGTCGTAGGTGGTTAGTAGACGAGTGAAAGACGTATTGTGACCTGTATTCCGTAGTTTAGTTTTAATGATTAGTGTTTTGTATAGTTTTGTATTAAGTGCATGTCTTTAGTGTTTAGTGAAGTTGACAAGCAACATGTAGGTTGTGATTCCTGACTTAGGCGTGCCACAACGCTTTAGTAAGATTAATTTACTCACAGTTACAAGACATAATCGAAACTACAGTATTTGTAAAATAAAAGTTAAATATAATTTTTGTCAAGCCCATGTTATTTAATAAACCAAATTTTAAAGCCTATGAACGTATAAACCTCCCTCTATGACAAGAGGGTAACAAAGATTCTAAGTATTGTTAAAGAACAAGTTTAATGTTTATTATTGTATGTTTGATTTAGTGAAATAACTGATACTTTTGGTTATGATATAGCCTACTACAATATCATACAATACTCATGTCACAAAAAGAGTAGACAAACAGGTTTATGTACAGTGTTTGTAAAGCGATTGTTCTTTGTAGAAAAGCAATAATGTGGAATGAAGCGTGGTGACATAGATCTTCTTAACGTGCTTTGGACGATTTAACTGTGTAAACGTCAATACATTTTAAAAGTTTTACTTTTTACCAACCTTCTTCCACCAAATTTACAACTTCCCTTAGCAGTCGAGTTGAGGATGAAAGTAACTCAAGAGATACCAGTTAAATTGACTACTGGATTTACTTTTTTGAAAAAAGAGGAATAGACCAACCGATGACTAACTATATACTGTTAATCGAATAACTATCAAGGGCATACTTAAAGGAACTGGAGATAATAGTTTTGGCTAACTCAGCAAATGTAATTTCATTATTTGAACGGTCGCTAACTTGTCAATAATCCGATGAATAATGCAGTTTCTGTAAATGTAACTGCTTGGTTTTAAGGTTATTTCTGAACTATTTCTAATTTCAGAACTGTTTAGCACAGATAGAATTACGTGTGTAAATAGACTGATTCTTTTTAAGGTTTAAAAGATAAGAACTTCTTAAATCATTATTCAATTATCTAGAAAAAACCGATTAGACGGGTTAAAAAAACAAATAATTACACAAGTCCACTCTAAAAAATTAAAATCAGAACTAATTCGTTAACCAGTTGCTAGTAGTTACTTAACTTCAGGAGCATTGTAGTGAAAGATGAAACCAGAAAAGCAATAAGTTAGCATTAGAAATTCGTATACATTTGCTCCAAAAAACTGCGCAAACTTTAAAAATATTTTTTTGACAGTTAATAAATAATGAAACATAGTCTTGAACTAATAAAACGAAAAAGCTGAGTTTAGTATATAACATTTCTCACCTACTTACAGGCAAAATATTGTCTATAACTTACTAAATCACTACATTACCTAATTACCTTATCATTGCAACCTTCATAATAGAGAATTGTATTGAAGGTCATATGGTAGTTTTGTGTGTATAAAATTTCTACTATTGGCTTTACATTTTTAAAAGAAGCGCAGTTTACATACAACCTGCAAACCATTGGTAAAGATAAAATTACCATTAGGTATGTACCTATAACTTATATACCATTGGTTCATATAAGTTAAAATTTAATTTTATTGTGAAAATAATAGTGGTGGAGATTTACAATGGATTATACAAATAATATTTTCTCTCCTGGGAAAAAACGCCTAGTTCCAAAACTTACGTGTGTATTATCAATTGGTATACCTTTCGGGAATTACTATCAAATTTTATTTTATTGACACACAGTAACTAAAAGAAATAGTTTTATTTACAAAATAGGGTTATACCTTTATTAAGATTCTCCTTAAAACCTGTACTTTACTATGTACATAAATCAAGTAGTAGAACCCCTTTTTTATCGTTATAACAAATATTAATTAAACAGAACTAAATAGACATTTTTATAAAATATTGTGTAACTTTAAACTTTAATAGACTCCTCATACAAGTACATTACATTTACAAGTTAATCATGCAATTTCAATGTTTTATAAGAATCTTTGTGTTATATTTAAACTCTATATAACAATAATTAAAGATTTAATGTTTAATTTTCTAAATTTTCAATGTATTTACATATCGACCAATAGTTGTGTACATTTAAAAGAGATTTAAAACGAAATATTTAATGGTGTTCCGTAAAACCTTACTAGTATTTAAAATATCGAACAATGTTTCAAGATGATAGATGCAAGATAACAGCCTTACCCAAAAAGGAACCAATATAAAATTACTTTTATTTTACGGACACATAATATAACTAACTGTTATTCGCCATAAAGATATTTTTTCATAACCCATTCTTCATCTGGTGTTAAAGGAAAACTTTTGGGCCTATAGTTATTTTGCTAAATTTTTATGTTTATTGGGACTTAAAACTTGTAAAAGTCTTTGGAGTTTCAAAATAGATGGAACAAAATGGCATCTAAGTGTAGGGTTTCAATTATATAAGTTTCCCATCTCACATATCAACAAAAATTAAATAGAATAGAAAAGAATAGAAACATTTTTATTTCCAAAAACATATACACATAGATATTAGGTTTATTTGCATTTGATAAATATTAAATTACCCTTTTACTATACTTACTAAGTGGCGATAAAATAAAACAATTTAATTTTAAGTATAGTAGTTGGATAATATTATTTATATAATTTAAGTAAAATATTTATTACATATTAACATATATTATAAAATGGAAATTAGCCTACATGGGCAAGCAGCCTGTGCGTAGGCTAGAGTCGTACTAAAAGGTGTATGTTATCTAGATGTCGAAAAAAGTGTTACTGTTACGTGTCGGTGTGTTTTAAGGCATAAAATGTAGAAATGTAGTTGTGTGATGAAGGAGATAAGAGATAATATTGTCGTATTAGACAAAACCATCGTTAGAATTAAGACCACATACACAAGACCGTGATATGACGAGCGCCGGGGGATGAGAAGGGGTCAAGGTCAGGTTGGATCCCCAGTCTGAGTGAATGAAAGTCTCGGATCCTTGGACTCCAATTTGTAACAACAGTTCTGTTACATTATATTTAAATTTTGTAATACTACCTGATTCAAATAAATTTAAATGCTGAAATTTGTTACATATGTTTCTAAATAGAATATGTGAAATATAGTAAGAATTGGTTTTTCAAAAGGATTTATCTAATCTAATTACGTTAATGCCAACATGTTCTGAACATCTTGTTTGGTAAGAGTGCACAATTTCTGGTAATATTGTATTAGCATTTTTGTACATGTGAATTAGTAAATTTGTTATATGTAAACAACAGAAAAAATGTTGGTGTATTTGTTCTGGCCAGTAAATATTACTGAATTTTTTAAATTGTAATCTCTGTGTACTAATTTAAATGTTTCTAAGTATACTCCATGTTATTATCTTATACTTAGGACCCAGGAGAATAGAATAAATAATAAACGTCATTGTTATACACTAAGTGAAAGGGAATTAGACTATAAGCTATATCGCTTTAACATTTTGACATTTATTTCTAAGGTTATAATGATAAATACCTTGGTGCAAGAATGTCAATGGACCATATCGACCTTAAAACATAATATCTATACGGTAAAGAATTCTTTATAGTAAGTTTCGTACAAAATTATGAAATATACTCAGTTGCAAGATAAAAATCTACTTTTTTAGCTATTTATAGAACTATGCTTACAAGTTAGAAGAATTTACTACCGTTACAAAAAATACCTATGTATTTGGTAACGAAACGTGCCAAATATTAAAATAACCATTAGTCTGAAAACATGGTGTGGTATCGAGGATACATAAGACGCGATATAATATCAGATGATTTACTGACTTCGACAAGTGTAGAACATTTATCAGTATTTGTGAAGCTATTCTTGACTTGGTTCTGGAGAGTTATAAATTTCGATATTAGTAGAATTAAGATAAATTATGGCACCATTTCCATTAAGCTGAGAAGGATTCGAGCCCTTAATCTGTTTGCTCGGAATTTTCAATAATACTCGGTCGGTTTCCCACGGAATGAAATTTAAATGTAATTATCAGCTTAGTAATGTAGAGACAATTTACTTAGTGTTTTTATTCCGTAAATATAACAACTAGCTTATGGATATTAATTGCGACACAAAACTTTCCTTCAGAAGAATGTAGTGGAAACTAAAAAACCTTCCACTAATTAGTTATAAATTACAATATCGTACTGACAAAAATATTGAGGTAACAATGCATTTTAAAATTCGTCTATAAAAACAAATCTAATATATTTTAAGTATTTGAGATGAATTTATATAAGCAAATAAGGATTTTTACATAAAAAATTACTATTTTCAAAAATATGTTATTAAGTTTGACAATAACATCAACATAAGTAAAAATAATTAAACAAAATATCATTGAGAATGCCACAGGAAATGTGCAGGGATAATTTCAGCTGATGTGAGAGATTTCAACATTCAACTTTGTTACAATTCGTGTGTTTAGAGAACACCAGGGCAATCTACTTTTAGACTAGGGACGGTAGGATATAAGATTGCATGGGTAAGTATATTTTACGACCTTAAGCCTCAATTTTATAAATGTTTTGATAATTTTTCCATACAGTTTTAAATATTATTCTTGCAATGAATAAAGCGATTCATAATAACACTATGTTTAGTAATCAATGTGGAACAGCAAAGTGATATAAGTGAATATCAACAAATAAACGTTCAGTACAGTTTTTACATAAAAAATTAAAATTGTTATACTACATAGTGATATACATTTTCGATTTAATTATAACGTAAAATATCAATATAAATTATGATATTAAAATGTAGGTATTTTTCCACGAATTATCTTGCAAAAAAGCTATTGTTTTTTGCAAGGCGTCTGACCTTATTTTGTAATATATTTAAGATTTTTAATACACCTTGCGTACAGATCTTAATTTTATTTCTTATCTATAACAGGGACAGATTAACTATCTTTAAAACGACCAGAATTTATTTTTAATTACACGTTATATAGCGTAAGATTTGTTATGCCATTGACGCAGCCTTGTTTATTTAAGCTTACTTTTTGTCATGAACACACTGCAGGAAGATATATATTATAGTATTTTATCACAGTGTGTATAAACCACTAATCTTCCCACTCAGAATTTAAAATTAAAAGTTCGATCCATCCCAACCCTAGAAATACGGCATAAACACAAGTAAGGTACATAAACACTTAAAAAGTGTCCTTTCCCCCAATTACTCATTGGAAAACAACATTAGGGAAAGAAAAGCTAAACTATAAATGTCTGAAAATGTTTTAAAATATACATTTGTAGTTAGATTTGTAAAAAAAACTATTTAAAAAAATAAGCAACGTAAGAGAAAATAAATGTTAACAAGGCACCTTGAGAAGCGATTTGATACGCTAACAAAGCGTGATAAATCCACATAAAAAGAGTTATAACTCCACAGCAGCTTCAACGATGTAAGGGTGTGAAATGGTGGTATATCCTCTGAAGCATGCGTCGACAATTGTTTGGATTCCTACAGACACGTTTTGTAATCTCTAATTCAATTAAAGATACAACTATTTCGTAATGTTAACACAAATTTAAACTAATATTTACATATTTGTTTAACACATGTATATATAAATGTATGCAAGTGAGAGATCCGGGTTCGACTCCCGGCGGAGCAAGTACTTTTTGCGATTCAATGTTTATTGAAATTAAATAAGGCAATTGCCATTTATACAATTTAATGTAAATAAAAGTCATTTGACAGGTATTTGGTCTTTCGATCATATGTTAGTTTGCTTTTTTAAACGCATATGTGACAGATACGGCCAAATACAAAATAATTGAATCGGAAAAAGTAAGCGCTCTGTGGTGTAATGGTTGCACATTCACCCGGCAAGTGAGAGATCAGTGTTCGACTCCCGGCGGAGAAAGTACTTTTTGCGATTCAATGTTTATTGAAATTAAATAAGGCAATTGCCATTTTACAGTATCTCCAATGACAAATCATCAGAGCCATGCTGGGTCTAGGTCCTCAGGAGTCCTGCCGAGGAGCTTTTATAAACTTAAAAATCCTTACAGTGGTAGCTCTCTACATTCTTGAGGTAATCCTCCATGTTGCACGTCAAGATCTCCCCAGAAGAAACAACCTACATAACCACTTCACAAGAAACGGTAGTGACTATGTTCTTCCCAATCACAGACTGGCACTCTATGAGAAGAAGCCCTCATACATCGGTGCCAAACTTGCCAACTACCTGCCTGATGAGCTGATAATTCCAGGGCCAATCAAGAATATGAGACAGCGGCTTATCAACTGGCTCCTAGTTCGACTCCTTTACTCAATCGACGAGTACATTCAGGCTTTTCAAGATCAAAATTAATTTCGTACATGGATTTATCACTTATTTGTAATGCAAGCCTAGTTTGTATTCATTAAGTTCCAATTCTTACAAACTTTAGACTACATTTCTGTAATCAATGTTCATGAAATAAAGAGTTTTTTTCTAATGTCAAAAAAAATAAAAAAATTATGTATATATGTATCTTAAATGGAATATTGAAACTTAGTAACCAATAATGTCTCTATTAATAATACCATTATTTAATCCGTAATCATATTGGTGGAGAAAAAGCGTAATTAAAATTTGCATGCGGTCTGAAAGGTTTACGTACATAAACCAGAGACATTTCCTTAATTTGAATCGAATAAAGTATTTATTTATCTGGACAATGGCAGACATCCAATACGTTGCATTTTATTGTGTATTTATTAACTGGGTTAAGGTTATAAATTTTTCTTTGTGTTCCTTCATAAATTATAACTAAGGAATATTAGCAGATGAGACACACGATCGTGAATACTTCATAAACTCTTATTTCATCTGAAACTTATATGATGTCCAATCGGTAAAATTTTACAGCTTTGACTACATTTTGAACCTGATGATTCAAAGTAGACACAAATTCTTAAATGGTCTTCAACAAACTATTTGTTTTGGATGCCATGTGTTATGAGTATACTAGAGGAACATGGTATGCAGGAAACATATTTCCGACCGCAGGATTGAGTCGCATTAGGATTTAAGCCCATAGGTCAGATACTTTCTGGAGATAAAATTGGCCGGAAGGTCATACATAATATATTTCTGGAATGTTTTGTCCTAACCGTAAACTTCTCTGATATTTGAAAATACAACATTTTATGCTGCAAGATATTTATCAGATTTTGTGTAAAAGATATGAATATATTATTATTGAACAGGCTTTGGGAATAAAAATAATGACTTTGAATGTGGGTGTGGATCCAGTGAAGCATATCTGAGACACAAAAGGAAAAGCTTTTCGTTGCTGACTACTCACTTAATACTCTTCACTTTACTTTCTCTTAATACTTTCTCTTTTATATTGTAAATCAGCAGCCTTATTTCATATTGAATTCACTCAACATTATATCGTGGCTTACATCATATACTATAATAAGTAATAACTTAAAGTACCGTACCTAAGACGTGATGTCATTAGATATACTTTTATATTATGCCAATTATTTCGTATTTTGCAATGTATAAACATAATAACTATATAAACTTATGAACTTTTACTATTATTACATGCCTATAGTTACATATACACGTGCAATTTATATTAAACATAGTTTGATTGATAGTCTTCCTATAGTATAGTTGTTTGTTTATGTAAACACATGAATTACGCAAGTGGCTTTATAAGAAGAAAATGAAATTAGTTATGTGACCAGAAGCTGATAAAGGTAAAGTAGAATTAAAATTATTAAATTTTGTAATTATCCAAGAAAAAACTATGAATTATATAATATTTACACAGTAAATCTTCATTACATCCTTACACGAAAAGTTAACAAATCGTAAATTGTTATCGTCATTATAACTGCACATTTCTGAATCATGAATTCTTTTTCTGCTTTGTATTCTTGTTGGAAGTTTGTATAGGTTTTAATGGAAAAGACATTTTTCATACTTGCACATTAAAGTTATTTAAAAAAGCGCTTTCGCCGGTTAAGCCATCATCAGTTTGATATTATTTACAGAAAAACATATATGTAAAATAGAAAAATAACATATGATAAAATTGAATAAAATATAAAACCAACTGTAAAGACCAAAACTAATAAATTATAAAAGAAATATGTAGAAAAATATGGTTTACAATTCATAATTTTGGAATGGATTTCTTTTTTCACTAATGGTATAAAAATATCACTGAAATTTACAGAAGGTTGGGATATACAATTATCTTTTAAAACTGTCATACATGCACTTTCAATTTTATTTCTTTTTGTCCAGGAAGATTATTTAAACACTACACTAGATGATTCAAAATTTATATGATTATTTTCCTTTACTGCATGTTCAAATAATTTAGATTTTTCAATGTTTTCTTTTTTATAATAATAAATATGTTCTTTTAGTCTAATTTCAACTGGTCTTGGCCGACGTTAAGACCTAACCACCAAGCATAATAATACGGATAATGTACGGAAGCAGAGCCACCGATGGCGATTTGTGTTACATTTCTATGACACTTAAATAGAAGCCAACAGTAATCGTAAAGCGTCACAATATAGAAGGGTGTAATTCGGTGGTGTCTAACCTAATACATATTGTCACAACATAAATTGCTTTCGAAACGGACTATTTTACAGGTTATAGTAACATAACTCACTCAAATGAGGATATTATTTGCGTAGTGATTCTTTTCTGTAATTGTAAGAATTTTTAGATTCGTGTTTCCGTGATTTAAATTATTCCGTCTTACTTTTGTTAATTTCTTTGTATATATAATTTGTATTTTTGATATAACAGTAGGGCTGTATTCAATTATACAACTATAAACGTATTGAACAACACTTATAAATAATAATCCACTAGAAATCTTAAACAAAAATAACAACCTCTATTTTCCTAAGGTACACGTGTTTAGCAGATTCAACATCATTAAACTAAGTAAGAGATTTATGTACAGGGATTCCACATATATATTTTTTCATTAGTTTCTGAATTATCTATCTAAATTTATAATGTGCATTATGAAATTTAAATACAAACCTATAAACGTTATATTGCCTGTAGTAAACACAATCAAAACATTAATAAAACTTCTTCGTCTCTATGATACCAATAATATTGATTAAAACTGTTAGTTTTTAGATCATTTTATAATTAGGAATGACGTTGTATATCTTTGGAATATGAGTTTTTCATCAATATTTTTACCATCATGATGGCAAAGCAGAACAGTATACTCCTTAAAATATAAAGTGTACGAGGACAACTCACAGGGTCGAAGATAATTACTTTCCGTAAACTTTGTAAAATGATTAAACTAATAAAAATGTATAGAATGCAAATTAATCAGTACAGGATTACAGGATAGCACCTCATCAATATAGTAAATATATGGGTTTCATTACAAAATAAAAGATTTTCGACATTCATCTTCAGCTAAATCGTGATTGTAAAGACAGAATATAACAACGCAGGCTAAAAAAGAGGAACACAAAATTCCTTTGCAAATGTACTGTACCTCTACTAGCTACGCGAGTAACCTACTTGGTATTTCTATTCAATTTTATGTTCTATCTTTTTGTTCTATCTGTTATTGTTGTTCCATCGTTTATGTTCTATCTTCTATTGCATTTTATATTATAATCTATTCAATGGTTTGAAGAGTTCTTTGTCTCCTCCCTTGCACTAAAAACTCTGGCAAGAATAATGAGAAGCAAAGGTGAATATTAATATTGACATGTAGGAAAAATGTCATATGTCAGTTAATTTAGTTTTCTAACATTTCAGTCTCGTTTGCACTGAGATTGCTATGAGTTGTAATAAAAAAATGCAGGATAATACAATAAAGATATACTTATATTTATAATATGACCGTTCTAACTCTTATGAAAAGAAAGTGTGCAGGTGGTACAAAACAAAATACTAACTACTGCACAAACATTATGTAATTGGTGGATGCGGAGAGGGAATAGGAAAATAACAACCGTTCTCCTAAGGCCAATATACTTTGAATGAGTAAATATAAATAAATAAACATTAAGGAGAGTTAAGATCAAAGGCAGAGTCTACTCTAGGGTTTCATTTAACATGTAAACATCGGTTACTGCCGAGCCACATCAAATGGAATGCAAAGTGAATCTCATTACAAATAAAAGTGCAAATATCGAAACAGTTTAAATAAAATTAGTTTTTTAAACAGCTTATTTGGTTTTATCACGTTAATAAGTGTTAAAGACGGTGATGTCGAATATATTTTCGTGCACTTTGGGGAGCTATGTTCTTATTTCAAATTGTCTTCTCATGCCGTTAAAATTTCACGTAATAAGTAATCTATGAAAATTTTTAATGGATTATTTACAATATAAACTAAATATAAAGCCGTGCTCATAATAACTAACCTGTTGCCTGCTGTAGTTTTTTTTATATTTTCGTAGTATAACATGTTATTTTAGAAATGTATTATTTTACACTAAGATTTTACCACTGAATCGGAACATAATATTATTCCAACTAAGTATAACGTCATTTCTATTTGTAGTACATTTCATAATATTGCCACAGCAGTTGAATAAGTGCAGTGGACTGCAGCATAAACAAGCGAGTTAAAATGATAAGTTTTAAAATATCTTAAACAAAAAATTGTTCCAAAAACCATTAAACCCGGCCGCTCATAGGAAATGATAAAGTTATGAATTCATGTTTTAATTATTATTAAGTTTAAGGTCTTTGGCATACTAATTCTTGCACAGATAAATGAGCTCCCTGTTTAGATATAAACAAAGAAAGTATTTATTTTACTGAACACCATTTATATTAATTTGTATTACCACGAAAAGCCTTATTAAAACTTTGGAGGTATTTGAAAAATTCATATTCAGTAATTAATTGTGAGACTGACGATGGGATTTGTTAGAAACTAAAATTGATAATATTTTTGCACTACTGCAAAAACTTGTATCATCACTTAAAACTCACATTATAATTTACACTCATTTAACACTTTCACTTCCAGAACTTTGTGAATTATAAAACAAGACTCTACTAAATGCTACAGCACTACACGTTGTACAAATAAACAACCTTCATATTATCGCTTCTTTGGATTAAATATATCGTAATTTTCAGTAACACCGTTTTATATATCAAGGGTACGTTGAAGTTGTCTCAACAGTATGTAAACAGTTTGCATTGGTAAAAAATTAAGAAATAATAACTGGTACAACTTTATTTACTTAGGTACTTCTTACACTACCCGACCAGTAATGCCAAATATGTAACCAAATGTCATTTGCGCGAAATTATTGTATTACACATACTAACCTGTATACGTGCTTGGGTATTATCGTGAAACACCGCAATCGCACAATTACCAAAATGCTGTCTATAAGTAACTGCTATAATTAACTTAAAAAAAACTGTATTTATTGTTATACTTGTCAAGGCAGTATGATCAGTTAGTTTTATCGAACGTTTTCACTAACTTACAAGAGGCTTTAACTTTAATGTGTGATTAATCAATATTTGTAGTATTTATTTATGGCATTAAATAAATATAAGTTTTAATATGTTACGAGTACCTTTCTCTTTTACCGAACATATTCCATAACGAAAGAAAAGACACTTATTTCCGATCTAGATATTTTAAGAAAGTAATGTATTATTTATTTGTATGTATTTTGATTTGTAGACCCTACTCTATGACTCTACAGTATTTAGGAGTAACACTTAACACATTCCTCACTTTAAAAGGCGACATTAACAACAACGCGGCTGAAGTAAGGACTAAAACAAACCTCACAATGGCGCAACACGGAACGCTAATTAACAAGTTTTATGCATATATCTTTTGTCCTTATTATACAGATACATGTACTTCACTGCACAGTACTGCACAATGCGAGAGACATTAATTTGCAACTACATGATGTTGTGAAAACAAATAGTGGTTCTTTACAGCCAACTCTACTACCATGGTTTCTTGTACTGTGTAATATACTTCGTACCTATCTTAAGACTCATCGAAGCTTATTCTATTATTAATAGAATATCATATCTGTACTACATTTACTTATCGTGCAAAGCTGTAGATACAGGACAGCCTACTCAGGTTTCGAACACCACCTCTCAAGTCTACCCAAGTCTCAGCTTCACAAATGTTTTATGCTAAAGAAACTTGTATATGTGAAAGGGGTATGATTGATGAAAAAAATACATTGGTGTTCAATCCTATATTATATTAAGATGTAAAGGATCTAAATCTCATATTCTGATCTGGAACATATCTATACTGAGCGTGGTGGGTACATGTAGCTTTTTTGTTTTTAAAGGTTAAATAGTTAACGAGTCTTTTAATTTTAACATTTAACCAAGCTGAAGACGAGGCAAATAAATTTAGTATTTAAATTTTCCCAGACAATGGAATACATTTAACTTTCTTTATACTCTACTCAATTTCTAGAAAGATGGAGCAGATTATATAAATTTATATTGTGAAGCATTTTTATCGCTTACAGGATTTGACCAGGTTCTGTTACTGATAGGTATCGTGCTTGTTTGTTATAAGTTAGCGTTATCACTGTTTACTCTAGCTTTTACTTGTTAATAAACTTATATATAAAATGTTTCTAAAGACTTCGATTACTCATCAATAATGGTTACAAAAATACATTGTTTCACCTTGAGCCAACTGAAACATTGTAACATTCACTGACTATGAAGTACAAACACTGTTTAATGAGTGTTGTCCTACATAACTGTATGACGGCAACATAAACAATGGTAGTCCGTTAATGGAATGTTTCCTTTGTATACTCGACCTTTGTGTGGCTTAAATTATGTTTCACTTCCGGTTATCAATCATACGTTTAATTCACTTAAAGGCAACCGAATCCCTAACATTTACTTACTACGAAGTGAAATACTGTTCAGTGTTCAGTGGGTGTTGTCTACGTTACTGTTTGGTTGCAACACAATAGCAGCCTACTAACAGTTTGTTTTCTTTACATATTATACGTGTGTGACTTTGTATATTTATGGTTATAAAACATAAATTATTTTATCTTAAGGCAACTGAACCTCTGACATTATAAAGTCAAACACTGTTCGGAGAGTTCTATCCTAGATATCTAACACAAAGGTAACCAGCAATCGGAATATATCACAAGTACACTCGTACATCTTGTCCGTTACTTGCTTAAGGCGTTATTATTACTCGTATTATAAATTATTATATTATGGATCGAGATAATACATATAATAGAGTAGTAAGCAATATAACCTCTTTCTAGTTACGCTATTTTAATGATACGTCCATTGTAAAGACCTTAAGATTCTTTTGTGGGACAAGGTACCCGAAGAAGAATATATTCCAGTATCTTAGTATGTTCAGGATTGCATACTCTCGATCATTACTGTATCAGTCTATGTTTGTCTATTATATATTTTTAATTATTTAAAATTTTTAACTTTTATTGAAATTTAATGGTGCAACAATATAAGGCATGGTATAATAAATAGCCAACTGTAGGTTCTAAGCAACTGCCAAAAAGAAAACAGAACGATAATTCTTTGAATATAATCGATGTATTTATATAGAAAAATGTATATTACCAAGGATTTAACAAATACTTTTATAATATATTCACATGTTTCTTTTGCCTGTCTTATTCGCCTAAAATATATAAAGTTTCACATTCAAGAACCCAATATTGCTTCTTACGAAATAAATACTAAAATACATATCAATAAAGCCTATTTATTTATTTATTTAATGTGTGAAGGTACTAACTAAAACTAGTTAAAAGAGATACTAAACATTAAAAAAATTTAATAACAAGTAATTGAAAATATTTCACCATAAGAACAAACCAATAATAAAAGCAATTAATAAAGTTTTGTATTGAATAAAATGTAAAAGAGGTTTCTGCAGTTTCAAGTCAAGTTCTTGAAGTTTCCTGTTAACAATAATGAGTATTGCTATTCTTCTACATTGGTTAAAAGAAGTGTACTTGTGAAGTTATAACAACCTAGCAGACTAACTTATTATTATTATATTTACAATTTTCAACGCAACAAGTGAGCAATAAAAGCTTACATAGTGAAGGGTAACTGCACTACTATACTATACTGCTTGTTATTTTACAGATCCTTGTTCAATAAGGTAATGAGAATTTAATTTTAGTTTGGAATGAAAATTGAAGTTACAATGGCATACCTATTAAAGCTATTGTAAGGAAATTCATATCAGGAGTGGTCTGGTGATTTGCTCAACTGTTTAGAGATTTCTTGCTCTTGTAGTTCTATATAATGTAGTATCTAGTTATATCTCTTTCTAACAGAGGTGTCTTGTTTTCTTATCACTTTTGTTGCAAATAGACTTTAAAGTACAATGAATTAAATGTTTTAAAATAAAATAGTCCATACTTTTGTCATGAAAGAACACAATGTCCCCACATTGTATAAAGTAAAAATATGGGCATCAGAGGTCTGGCTAGTAGGAAGTTTTAATTGGACCTCATTAGATGTACTCAGAGTGAGAAAATTAGTTTGTTAATCACCGCGGTTGCTAGCGTAAACTTAATTATAATGCGCTGTTGATTATTGTGAACGTCCCACACGTTTTAATATTTGGTCCAATACTGATTGTTCTTAGATTTTGTCAATATCAC
The DNA here is from genome assembly GCF_021130785.1 of Homalodisca vitripennis. Taxonomy (NCBI): domain Eukaryota; kingdom Metazoa; phylum Arthropoda; class Insecta; order Hemiptera; family Cicadellidae; genus Homalodisca; species Homalodisca vitripennis. Next base: position 53,216,626 of record NC_060212.1, read on the forward strand.
AAACAACTGCATCAATAATTCTAAAGGTTGACTATTAATACTAACGCTACTTTGCTCACGGTTAATGTGACTGTTGAAATATCTTAGGTCTATATTTAAACATTCGTACTGAATTAAATATTCTTTTTAAGTGGAAGAAATCTTGTCTATCCAAATTAAAAATTGCTTATGTGATGTTCAAATTATGTTCCATTATCGTTGATAAGTTGTTTCCGAGTAGTACATTTTCTTGGACTGAATCTTGATCATCCTGTAAAGTTTATTTAGCAAACAACAAGTGTAGCAGCTATATACGTGAGAGTGTTTGTGTGTGTGTTAATAAACAATTAATATGGGATTTATAACAGTTTACATTTATAGTTAAAATTAGATAGTAAACTGTTCTACTTAATACTTTATATTTTCTTACAATTTATGGTTGACATCATATTTAAAAAAAACTTTTTATTTAATTGTAATAATGTATTCTTTACTATATGCTCAACAGTGGCTGAAGAAAAATTATGAAATAAGAAGTGTATTACTTTCATGCTTGCTCTATGCATTCTCACTATAAATGTAAACAAATTAGAAGAAGTGATCACAAAGTCATAAAACCATGTTTATACATAACAGTTTATTTGACATGATTCATAGCTTTCTTGGTGAAAGTACTTGTGGCGTAATAATAATAATAATAATATTTATTTTATTTCCCAATATTTAAATAGTAATTCAAAACATTTGTGGAAAATTACAGTCACCTTTATCCAGTACATGGTGACTAAATTAAAACTAATATTAAAGTAATAACAAAATAAAGATGTCTTAACAGTCTAGTCTTCAAACAAAAACACTGTAACAGGCAGCTCCTGTGACGAATAACAATAGGGTTCTTATCACAAGGACGGAATTCACACTGATAGGAATGGACTCATGAACCTAATTCTAATGTATTTTTACCGTAACAGAACATCAATACTTGTAGCATCAAATAGCCAATATTTTAGTTTATTAGAAAAGGAAACCCAAGTATTACAACTTTTAATTTCCTGTGGCAAACGATTGAAACTTTTTGGGCCTAAGTAGAGAAAAGTTTTTGAAAAAAATTATTTATTCACCCTCGGTCTTACAAAATGGCGATTTACTACATTTCTAGTTTGATGGAATAAATTTTCTGTCCCCCGGTTGCCACTCCTCTTATAAAAAGCCCGAAGAACTTTGAATATGAACAAATTTTTTATTGTTAAAATATTTAGTTGTTTGAAAAGCTGATCCGTATGATCTCTTCTGCGTTTGAAGCAAATGATACGAATAATATATTTTTGAGTCTCATTTAACTTGTTCAATAAGTTGTCAAAAGCGGATCCCCAGAATTCAATTCCGTATTGTAACCGTGAATGTATTAGTGCAAAATATATCGTTCTTAAAAACTGCGAGTCACATACATTTCTTAAAAAATAAAATGATCGAATAGACTTTCGCAATTCAGTATTCAATGCATTGACTTGAGATTTCCACGATACTCTATTATCTAACAATATTCCTAAATATTTAATTTCGTTAACTTGTTCAATTAAATCGCAATTACAGTTCAAAGTATTTTGACAGTTGTGATACTTGATTTGATCATAAAAAGTATATCCAACTAAATCAAAATTTAATAATTTGGTTTTATTTGCATTGACTAACATAGAATTTGAATCGCACCATGATTTAAGTAATAGTAAATCATGATCTATAAAAGCCCGTATTTCATTCCAACTGTCGGCTGAATAAACAAATACGATGTCATCCGCAAATGCAATTACTTCTCCTTTAAACGGTAATAATAAAAGGTCGTTAATGAAAACTGCAAACAAGTCGGCGGAAAGTACAGATCCCTGCGGTATGCAAATGTCTACAGACCTCTCATCGCTTAGAGCCTTAATAATACGCACTTGTTTGCGCCCTGTAATGTATGAGGAGAACCAACCAAGCGCAGCCCCTCTCACTCCAACTGCCTCCAATTTTATTAATAAATTGACATGACTAACCAAATCAAAGGCCTTTGTAAAATCAATAAAAAGGCCTGACACTTTTTTATTGGAGTTTAAACTGTGATTAACTATTGTCATGAGAGCTCTTATAGCATCTTCCGTACTGTTTCCTTTTCTAAAACCAAACTGTTTAGGAGATAGAATATTGTTTATTTCTAAAAAATCTAGTAATCTTTTCCTCATAGCTTTTTCAAAAAGCTTGGAAAATATAGAAAGCAAGGAGACAGGACGGTATTGCTCAACAGATTCAGGATCACCTCTTTTAAAAATGGGCACAATAATAGCGTGTTTTAGTCTATTTGGAAATAATCCATTAATAAAACTTATATTAACTAATTTTGCTAATGTCTCGGTTATTAAATGAATATTTTTCTTAACAGTTAGTATATTAATATTATCAAATCCCTTGTTATTATTGTTTAATATTATAAGATGATCCCTTGTTTTGCCATACCATTTACAATATCAATTATTTCTACAGAGTCTACTGGCCTGAGATACAGTGAGTTAACTTGCCTATTTATTATTCTTATATCTAACATAGTATTGAAATTGGTATTATTACGTGCAACCCTAGTAAAATATTCAATAAATTAATTTGCAATTTCGTGTTCAATGACAATTACCTGACCTGAACTAGTTTTAAACCCTATGAATTGATTTCTGTTGCTGGCCAGTCATTTTATTAATTAGTTGCCATTTACTTCGAGAGTTACCGCATTGTTCAAGTAAATTCTTGTAATACTGATTTTTTTCTACAATCGAGATCATGTGATAGTTTAATTTTGAAGTTATTATAAAACAATTTTAGATCAGCATCATACGGTCGTATCTTTAACCTTTTTATAGAGTTTATTTCTCAATTCAATTCGCTTGAGTAAGTTATAGTTTATCCATGGGCTTATTTGTTTGGCTTTTCCAAGTTTATTATTTGAAAATGTATTTACATGTGTTATTGTTTTTTATATATTCAGAAAATGTATTGTGAAAATTATCAAAACTTAGGTTACAATCAAAATCGTTCAGAATCAAATTCCAGTCAGTTGTCTCTAAATCTGAGGCTAATTTTGCAAAATCAATATGGCTTTTGTGTAATGTAGAACTCAGAAGGTTTTTGTGGTTGTTTTCAATCATTAATTGTCAAATAAAATAGGCTCCTATGATATTAGAATAAATTGAATTATATTTATAACATTAGAATAACTCATCAGGTTCCCAATTTTCGATGTCCATGGTTATGAACAAGAAGTTAAGCACAATTCCAACTAATTCTTGTTTTGAGTTTTGCACTTCTACTTCCAATAATTATATTTTTAACAATAATTGGAGTTCGATACTTGCCCCGAGAAACAATATATAGACAAATATTTAATTTTGGAATTAGGTTTAATTTCAAAGCAATTCAATTTTTAAAATGTTTACTGATATGAATATAGTAATAGTGCATTAAAAACTATAATCAATATAAATAATACTGACACATTTCAATACTTATATTATGCTAGTAGTCATTCATATGTAAAGATGATACATGTTACAGTAAAGATGTGTTTCCCAATCGATATTCGCTATAACATACTATTTCCTCAGCCAGTCTAGGAAATATATCATTATTTGTTTACCTAATCAGTATCGCATACTTCACCATTGGGAAATGGATACGATGTCCCCACGACAACTTTTTTGACAAACAAATTTTCTTTTTGAATTTAGTGTCTAGCGTATCGCTTTGCGTTTCCACTCGCCATAATCACGAAATTACTGCGCTCGCTCATCCCAAATTGTAGTCATGGTTTGAATTGCTTTTTAAAACAAAGTAATTACCAGTCTATCCATTTTTGCCCCACATTTTTAGCTGAACTATTGTAAATATAACGTTTCATAAAATCTAAGGAAACGATATCCAATACCTTATATATTAACATTAATATTTTTTTATTCATATTGGTTTTTTTGTCTTAATTAAATAAAAAGTATTATTACTATTAAATTTATGCCCTAACCCTATACAGAAAAACTAGTAAAAATAGTTGTTTTAATCAATTAAAAGTACGGTTGTGCTCTCAAATGAAAGTGTTTAAAGAGCACAGTTGTTTAGATTTAGCAGGCTCTTTCAATTAATATTTCGCAACTTACAGACCAAGGTGGGATCTTTAACTGCTTTAGAGACCAGTGAGCAGATAGGATTTATATGTTATTAGGCATATGATTTTTGAACCACGATTTCAACTTTTTAGTTTTAAACATTGATTTAATTGAAAACAGGCAAAAACCTTACGGCACCTCCCATTGATCCAAACAGTTGTCAATTTTAAATTTTACAACCCTCTGCTTAGATACTTATACATTTGTATAGCCTAATATAACACGTCTTACTTTATAAGTGTAAATATAAAGTTAACATAAACAGGCATAGATGCATGTGGACGAAATCCTACCGAGTATGGTAACACGGAGAGAAAAGAAAGAGGGATGAGCTGCGCATGCGCAGCCCTGTCTATACCACTTGTAGCGGGAAGATTTAATATATTATTCACGCTCCATTTGGGACTGTTTCCATTGAATATTAGTTCTGTAAATCATATCTGTGGCTATAGTGATTATATTTAAACTGATCTGAAATTGACATGAAATTATAGGAGGCGAAGTGGTATTTATAAACGTCTTTAAAAAGTTTTACATTTTTAAAATAATATTTAAAAAGAATAAATTAATTACATTTAATCTAAGATATAAACGATATCCAATACCTTATATATTAACATTATTCTTTTTTCATTCATATTCGTATTTTTTTTGTCTGAATTAAATAAAAAGTATTATTACTATTATTACTACTATATGCATTATGTTTATCCTTTTTATTTGATTTAATTGAATATGCAAATCTTGGTTTTAATTTTCGTATCTTTCCTTCTATAAGTTAAACTTAAAATTGTGATATAATAATTATTTGTTTTCTACATTTTGGGTTGTAGCTAAAGAAAGCCATGCTTGATTTTTGTGTAAACATCCGTAACATATTAAACTTGCATGCAATACTTGTTTTTACGAAGTTTTTGATGTGTATACACGAGAAAAGTAAGCTTACATAAATAATCTTAACTACCGATACAGCAAACCATTGTTATGAAATTTTTTGAAAGAAATAAAACCTTGAAGAACGATAGTGTCCAATACAATAAAAATTTATTTGCTCACTATTATCGTATTGCTTCCACAAAAGTCTTAATTAATTAAATCTCAGTTTCTAACAATTAATCAGTATATCGATTTAACCCAGTATGAAATTTAAATTTAAAAATTATATAAATATTATAATTAAAAACAGGATGAACCTTAAAAAAATTTAAATTTTTCAAATAACGTAAGCTACTTAATCGAATCAGATTATGTATTTCAAAGACCTATATATTTTAGTAGAATTACATTTTTACTATAGCTGTTGTTCTGAATTACTTTCTACTTCTAATGAAATTAATGAAGTATTAGCAAAGAATATAATTTGTTAAATATAATGGCTTTACAGAAACGTCATAATTGCAAAAATATCAAAGAAAGTGTATTTACGAAATATAAAATATTTTTTTTAAACCTATATAATATTGGTTTAGAGAATATTTTATTACATCGTTGTTGTGAATAAGTAACTTCATTTAAAGACTACCTGCGAAATCAGTGTTGTAACTATTAACAATTTAAACAATACATACAAATGTAAAATGGCAATATTCATTTATAGAATTGTTATAAATATAGAACAGCCCCCTATTATTATTTAAAGAATAAATAAAAAAAACAATAATATTAGATACGTTTTGCGTATTTTCATTTTTCTATAACTACAGTCTGGTTTGTCACTGTAATTAGCAAGCAAGTAATTAGTTCTATAAAAAAATATTATATTCGTTTTCTAAAGTTTTAATATTTTATATACTCTTTAAACCTAATACTTGAAAAACGACAACCATCATCTCTTCGTTAACTTACCACAAATATATTTGGACAATCCACCAAGTTTTCTAATCCAAGTTTCTAAAGAGTGGCCCACAGGAGATATTTATTATTATGGCCAAAGTTACTCCTCTCGTAATTGAATTCGGTCTCACTTACCGTTTTATCAATCTTTTTATTCCCATCTTGGAATTTATCTTTTCAGTTTTGATTCCATACATCGCAATTCCTTAGAAATACATGATTTTATTTTTTTATTATTTAGAATAAAATATTTAATTGGCCTTTCAGTTAAAAATGTGTCATATCAATGTCCAAAATTATTAATAATTGTTTAGATTTCATTAAGTTTATTTCAAATCTCCCAGCACTGTAATAAAAAATATGATCATCTGGATCTATCCTATGCTAGTTATTATATAAAAAATATAATGGGATATATATTTTATGTACATGTTTGCGTTACCCAATCATGTAAAAAACTACTATATCGATCGTACTGAAATTTAAAATTGATATTCTTAGTGTGCCTGGTTAACATATAACTTATTCTTATTTCTGAAAAATTTGGTACTACACCCCAATGGTCCTCGAAAGAGCGAGAAATCCCCATAATGGTCTCAGGAGTACGACTTATTAATTCAAAGAGCCTGTAATGCAATTAAACCGTTGTGTGTAAATATTGTTTAATGACAGAAAAAGCATATGTTCGATTAATTTAACCGATGTTTTAATTTTGTTTACAACTATAGTCTTGCAAGAATTAAAAGGCTTGATACTAATAACATATCTTATTTTAAACTATTCTGTGATATAATATAAAAATTTTTGTTGAAATAGCAAATATAAAGTACAAAGCATTTTTTGGTCAGTACTGTAATGCAACTATGAAAGTTATTATTTACTTTTACTATACATTTAAATGCTGTTTTATAACCCATCATAGGTGTCTTTTGACAGACTTTGGCTCTCAGATCTGTGTATGTATATATATATATATATATATATATATATATATATATATATATATATAATATATATATATATTATATATATATATATATATATATATATATAAATTTAATCCAAATTCAAAAGATCCTTTAATAATGAACAATCCATCAACCAGTAATACAGTAAAACCAGTCATAGCAAGAAATGATCAACAAAATGCAACAAATGTTAGTGATGAAAGTTGTAAAAAAGCTGAAGATATCTCAGATATCTGCAAATCGATTGTAAATTTATCCAGCTACATACCTAATAAAGCTGAAATGTCTGTGCTTTCTAAAGGATTGGACCTTCTCACCTACTCCTACATTCAATCATTATTGACTTAGTAGCTGATGCTCTTGCTTTCGCAAGAGATGTCCGTGTCAAATTTTACTTCTCGCAAAACCAAATTCCACTTCAGTCTCAATATACATGAATCGATCATGAAGTTCAAGACAAATTCTGAGTGGGAACCTCCTAACCTACCGCCTGATCATCCTGTGGAACAGTATATTAACACCATAATATCAAATATAGCAAATCCCCACATTTTGGTGATTCACTTCCAAAAAAACAAAACCTGAGTTATAATGAAAAGAAAAGCAATCACTTCATTAAAACATAATAAAAAACATAGTAATTTTACCTGCAGACAAAAACAACTCGATTGTTATTCAAAATATCACTGACTATACGTTAGAGGCTGAAAGACAACTCAGTGATACTACTACATACAAGTTATTGTCAAAAGATCCAACTGAACAATTTAACACTGAAATTTCTGAATTTTTGAAAATGAAAGGCCCAACTCAAAATTTGTCCGACCAAGAAATCAATCTATTAACACCAAACTCACCTAGAACTCCAGTTTTCTACACGCTACCTAAAATACATAAACCGATTCGCCCTCCGCCTGGACGACCCATTGTTTCCAGCTACGATTCACCAACAGAAAGAATTTCAAGCTTCGTTGACGCTCATCTGCAACCTTTGGCCAAATCTTTACAGTCACACATAAAGGACACCAATCACTTCATTGACAGACTTTCTGAAATACCCCAGCCCCTGAACGGTGAAATAATTTTGGCTACAGTTGACGTGGAATCATTGTACACAAATATTCCTCATGACGATGGGAATAAGAACTGTAGAACATTTTTTAAAATTTAAGACCTAGGAAATTAAAAAACCTTCTACTTCTTTTTTATCTGCCCTAGTAACCTTTATACTTACCATGAATAATTTTAGATTTAAAAAACAAAAATTACTTACAAATGAAAGGAACCGCAATGGGAACCAGAATGGCACCTTCATATGCAAATTTATTTTTGGGATTTCTTGAACAAAATTTTTTAACATCTCAAAATTTAAAAACCGTTAGTTTGGTTCCGATTTATTGACGACATTTTTATTATTTGGCAACATGGCATGGATAGTTTAACACATTTTATTCAACAGTTAAAATTCATTTTCAGTTTTTAAAATTCACTTTCAATATTTCTAAAAATCTTGTTACGTTTTTAGATGTCGATGTGTTTTTAGACCAGGGACACCTAAAAACGAAAATCCATGTCAAAGATACAAATCCAATGCAATATTTACACTACTCAAGCTGCCATCCTGGTTACGTTTAAAAATATCTATTCCGAAAAGTCTAACTATTAGAGCAAACAGACTCTGCTCTAATAAACATGATTATTATTGTCACACTGAAAAATTAAAAAAAAATGTTTTTAGAAATAGAGGGTATCCTAACAAAATTGTAAATGATAACATGCAAAAATTAAAAAACTCTACTCCTAGGAATTATAAAAACCAAGGAAAATTTATTTACCACCTATCATCCAGGGCTATACAAAAATTTAATGGTATAATAAAAACTGCACACAATATTCTACAGGCTTCAACTGTAACCAAAAAATATATTCACTAATCCACCTAAAGTAATTTTTAAAAAAGCCTCAAAATTTGAAAAACATATTAGTAAGACCAAAAACTAACCCTCTGATGAGCTAACTCAAAAATTTAAACAAACCTTTTGGCTGTGAACCCTGTTTTAAGCCTCGCTGCAAAAACATGTAATTTAATAATAAGTTCAAAACATTTCTGTAGCAGCACAACGAAAAGGAATTATCCGATAATTGGTAAAAATGAATTTGTGAATCCAGCAATGTTATTTACCAATTGTCATGTAAAGACTGTCCGAAGGACTACATTGGGTCAGACCATAACTCCATTGCACATTAGAATGAACAAAAATCGCAGCGATACAAATCTTGAAATTAAATCAAATCCTATTTCGGCCCACGCAATGGAGCATAACAAAAAATTCGATGAATGCATTTTCTCTAAAAAGTATTAACAAAATTCAGAACCCCCATAAACTTAAAAATAAATTATTTAGAAATAGCTCATCAGAGGGTACTACAAACTAAACATCCGGATGGTCTAAATTTGAGATACGGATAGCAGTATGTATAAAATTACACGTTACAAATTTTAATTTATAACTTTATATTCCTTGTAATAAGCAAAATTATTTACTCTTTGTACGTAATTCAAAATTAGTTTTATTAACATATGATGTTTCTTTTGTTTATTATTTTTTGTTGATATATTTGCTTATTTACCTACTGTATATCTCTTGAAAATGTCTTAAGACGAAATATAGAGAATTTTTTATGTTTCTTTTCTTCTATTCTTTTCTATTCTTATTGAAGATATATATATATATATTTATATTCTTGGTCAGGGAACCAAGACAAAATCAACTATTGCACAAAATGTACTAAGACGCAGGAAAATAAACTATGGATCAAAGAGTAACTCACTGAAATTCTCATGTTTGCAACATTACTTTTCCCCAATTATCAGGAAGAAAAAAGTTTAACATCAGATATAAAGGAAGCTAAATTATTTATTTCAAACATACGGTTACATGAACTATTTTACATCCAGCTAACTTGCCTATACAAGGTAACAGTGACAGAAAAGGAAGCATATGCTGCTGTCACTGTCAGCCGAATCACAATGGATAACTATAAAAAAATAATTGGACTAATTCTTGTTGTTTTATTACATACTAGCATGTACTCGCGGCTTTATACACAATTTTCAAAAGCGAAGACTGTACCTTACTTAGTGAAAGGTTTTATGAAAGTGTCTTGTAAAATGTTTTAAAAAGAATTTGATTTACATCTGGCTTTTAACAATTAGTTGTTTATGGTTAAGAAGATTATCCATCTCAGGTACGAATAAATTACATATTTTTGTTTCGATATAGAAAAATACATACATATGAACGTTTCGGACACCTACTTTGGTCAAGAAACATGAAAATGTGGCCCTTATAATATTATATCCGACCTAACATATGTCCAGTGCCATATGTTGAGTTTGCCCTTGTTGTACGGATAATGAAAATATTATATACATATGTAGGCAGAAGCATTTCAAGTACAGGTACAGCTGGCTTATCAACGAACGGTATAAAAGTTTCTATTCAGGAGTAATTTATTTATAGTGCCTCATTTTAATTTGTCGTGTTTGCCCTTCATTAAGGATAATATATACATATTTAGATTTTTCCAAATCCACATGATAAGCGGATTACTTTCATACCTTGTAATTCCGGTCGAAAATATGGCCAGTTGCCTTCAGATGAGTTTGCCTTGTTCCTTGAATAAGGAAAATATATACATTTATTGGCTTTCAAGGGCCAACAGTCAGGAGTTGTAATTTATCTGCAGTATAATATCTTTCAAGTAAAACAATTGAGTTTGCCTTTTTAATATCAATGAAGAAAATATACATAATTACGTACTTCTGAAAGGTTTTTTATATTTTAATTGATGTGGGCTTCTCATTCCTACGTATTTATTATACATATATTTTTTTATATATCGGGGTAAAAAATATGGACCAGAAGAATGTTTTGGAGACTTTGAGACATGTATATATTTTGTTGATCCGGGCAACAAGGCAAACTCAGCTGTGGCCTTGGGAAATATATTTTCATCGAAACCAGAATTACTCATATAACCTGATATAAGAACTATTGGCAATTTTCCAATTTTTCTCCGATCATTTAAACTATGAACTCTGAAGTAATATGTAGCTGATGTATACTGTCATACGTTTTGATGAATATTGTAAGACTCCTTCATATTAGATAATTATTACAACTGTAACTATTTAAACTATTTTAAACATTGCGTTTAAACAGGCGATGTTTAACAGCTAGCTATATGTACAAAATTTTATATTTAAATAACCAGAGAGGTTTCTTCACTATGATAGTTTTGCGTCGAATATGAGACAAACAAAAACGGTATTCAGGAGCAGTTGGAGCACTAAACAAAGCCAGACCCACTACAGTTGTCGGGATTCACATTTTTCACAACCAAAACAAAGCAACAGCACGGCATTGTTTATTGTATATCATGTGAATGTGAAAATACTCGCCCGCGGCTCTGTCACCTCGCCAAGGCGTATCTTATTGTGTCGCACCGCGCGAGCCGAGAGTTAACTGTTTACGACTCGGTTTCACATGGAATAGTAGTCTGCACAGGAGTAGGTTGAATTGTTGATATAATGAAAACTGGCGTTTTTATAAACTAATATAAAGTATTATCTTTTTTTTAAATCGAAGACAAATATTACCCAGTTTTAATATAAGGTAAATATTAACGAGTTCTACATTAAAAAATTAAAATTATATTTTCCAATTTGGGACAAAAATTATAATGTCTAACTGAACTTGTATAACATAGTTTCTAATCCATCCAGTGAAACATATTTTAAAATGTTCAAGCAGAAAGCAACGTACAGGCTGATAGGTTAGACGTATTTTAGATGCGCGAGAGCGAAACCAATGCTGGCAAAAAGGGGTTCGGTGGCGGAGGGAATCCGGCTCACAGACGGAGCTTCGCGACTTCCCCCTCCACTTCACATTACCAGTAGGCTATTTGCGCATGGTTGCGTCGAGGATCACAGGGAATCTCTTGGCATGTACTATTTAATGTTGTGGTACGCCACCTTGATGTGTATCGTAATCTACAGTGTTTATGTATGAGGTTTAAACTTGGGTTTGGATTCATGTATAATAGTCAGAAAAATCTATGTGTGTTGAAGGTGGTAAACCTAGAGTGGGCCTTTAAGACTTGATACAATATTATTCTTACTTAATTATCTAATAACTGGTAATTATTCAGTGTTTGATTTAAATTGGGGTGAATTAACCTGATCTATAAACTGTGTAAGCAACGCCAAATAATGTTTGCCAATGACTAAGATCTTTTATAGTTAATTTTAAGGTATAATAGTTAAACATATAAGTTTAAATCATGATAATGCAAACAGATGTGGATGGTTTCTGCCACAGTTTTTTTTTATTTATTAATAATTAAAAACGATGGACGTTCGGTTAGTATTTGCTATACCTGTGGAATCTTATTGAAAATAAAAGTGCTTACATAATATATGTGTTTCCTTTACATATTTTACTCTATATTTAGAATTTGTTATTGTAAATTGAGTTCTTATCTTATTTTAAAGGTTCCTACACTCTGTTCTCCTCAACATGTGTCTCATAACACGCTTTAATAAATTTGCATTACATTTTAGTCTCTAGCTCATTTCCTTCTTGAGACGACCTAAGGACAGATGGACGATATAACCTAATTATCAAGAAAATTACACCATCTCTTACTTGTTTAAAAAATCAACTATTTGACACTGGTTGAATTGTTGTTTAAGTCAAGAAAACAATACAAATACATATTTTGCCATGTAATTTATTACATAAATTAATATTATATATTATTGTATATGTTTAATTCACAGAGACGACATACAAAATGTTTGTAACTAATCAAACCTCAAAATTTTTTAAAAACTAGTAATAAAATAATCTGTATAAAAAAATTTACATTGTAAATTTTCTTGATCGCTTAAGGGCCTTCAATTTTTGAATAATTTACATAGATATGTCACTTTGTTCTGTCAAAATTTGAACTTAAGCTCAAATACAAGTTATTAGATCTAAAACCAAACTTCGTTGGAGGCCCTTATGAGGTCCAGTAAAAATTTTTTTATTATAATGGTATTCTTATGGTTACCCGATGAATTCAAGGAGGAAGAGAGGATTACAATGTGGAAGTGTAATTCTCTGCTCACTGCAAATCCACAACATTAACATCTACATCTAAAATCCTGGCTTAGTTCGTCTTTTTAAAGTAGATTTTGGTTTACAAATTCTAATAAACTAATTCAAGACAAAACATCCGCCAATTTCCAAGTGCATGCTGCAGTTTTAATATCAAAATGAAACTTGCAAAAGTGTAATCTACGTCTCTGGTGCTCACAGTATCAACGTTTTAGCATCAATAACAATGCTTATTTGTCTGTCTGTTTCCATGCAATCAATAAGTTGTTATTGGTTGCATAGAACAGACACATTGAATGATGTTATTGAGTGTCTGTTGGACGGAGAGGATTGAGAAATTATGTAACGCGGAAAATATTATAAATACGCTATTTAAGCTACAAATATACTAAAAATCATTTGGGACTTGTTCAGACACAGCATAGGGCAGTGCATTTAAATAATAAAATATTCATTCTGTCATCATCTCTTGATTCAACTTTTCATCTTGGTTCAAAAGCAAACAAACGAATGTAAACTGTAACTTACTATTATTAAAGAAAATAAAATGTTTTTAAATTAATCAAATAAAAATCCATTTGTAAACGAATTTTTAAAGTTTTTGTTGAATGATCCTATAATTTACAGTACTTTTTTGCCCAAGCAAAATTGCTATGATAGTAATATCCTGCTACAATATATGAAATAGATTATTCAAATATCGCTCTAAATGAAAACATGGAAGTTTTTCTCTTGAGTGAATTATCTTATAATTTGCGGATCTCATTGGTTGCATGCTTGGAAGGGTCGTATCCATGCGCTGAATAAACACCCTCTAAGTGGGACGTCAGAGCCCCGTCGGTGCTAAAGCACCTTCCGCTGTATGTGGCTAACTGTCATTACAGTAATGAACCTCCAAGAAGCGCACAAACTGAAAATGAAGTTGTAAATAAAGTAAGAGTTTTTAGAATCTGTGGGATGACGTAGGAGTATTGGTAAATGATGGATATTATATATTTATATCCAGAAATAAACCTGACCAGTATAACATAACTTTATTCTTGGCCAAAAACAGTTAACAAGTGACAAACGATTTGAATGTGGTAAGTTGAAAAGGTATTGGTTTTGCATGTCTATATCAAGTAATCTGTGTTTGCTAGAAGTCAATATGAATAAATTATTTTTCAATATTGTTTTGTAAAAATGACGTACTACGTACGGAAAACAAAACATTTTTAAAACTAATTTCTAAGTCATAAAAAATACAAAACACTAAAACCATTGTATTACAACTTTATGTAGGTTTAACGTACTGAATTCATAATATTATACACATTCTAAACACATTAATAAAAAAAAATAAAAAAAAAAAAAATGGTTAATGATCATAGTTTCAGAAAACATTTTCCTAGAAATCAGTCGGTAGTGAGTGCGGGTAATTAGATGGAAATTTGGGATGCTTCACCACTAACTACAAGACTAAACCGTTATCGATATTTAAGCATTACACGGTCAATGTAATGTAAGTACACTATGATAATGTGAAAGAAGTAGCCTACAATTTGAAAATACTCAATAAATCGTAGCCTAACAATAGCGAGAAGTTAGTGAGTGAGGCTCGAGCTAATAAATGTTATAAGTGAGGACAATATTTCAACGTAAAGCAATTTCATGTCGGCCCATTTGTCAACCTCGAGACCTTATCAGATCTTATCTACTTTATTTGCGGCAATCTTTTACTAAATTTTATCCGGTAATACTTTACAAATATCGCATAGTTATTGCATAGGAAAGTTTCTTCAAAGAATTCTAAATTTGTTACACACACACACACACACACACACACACACAACACACACACACACACACACACACACACACACACACACACACATATATATATATATATAATATATATATATATATATACAGAAATATTTTGAAAAAAAAACATCATTTAAAAGAATAGTTGAACACGAATATATATTTTTTATAAATTTTCAAATAATGAAATAGTATAAGTTTTAAAACGAATAATCAATATAATTAAATTATGTCAAGGTTAACAAAATAGTTATAGTAGCAACAAAAATTATACTCCAAAAATATTTTTAATAGCATGAATAACTTTTTTATCATATAATATCAATATAAATACCTTTGTGAAAACATTGTAACATACACATTTTATATACGATTTTGCTGATGGAAACATTAGGCTTCAAAGATACATCACAGACTCACAGCGCATAATATTTTGTATAATGTAAATAATATCGATTGTATTTTTTGAAGGAAACTCCGTGTATCCATGATAAAGCGTATGGAATACACGTATACAATGTATATCATCATTCTTTACATAGGTTAAAAAATTTAAACTCTGTGGTACTAGTGGCATTTGAGAACCAGGTTAGTAATAATGTGCTCTGCCGTGGCCAGTCCTGAAGATTATTGAGAGACAAGTAGAAGAAATATCTTACTTGCATAGTAGCCACATGTTTACATGAAATTACAGAGAGCGTCGGAAAAAAAGTCATTTACGAGAAGAGCCGGTCATTTGTTTCGACTCGCCAATAAGCATATTGTGGTGTTGCCAACTTGTTTTTCTAGCTTTTACGCAATCATAGCCATTACTAAAATACAAGGCCAGAATGTCCGGGTATATTAGATAGAATTGGGCCAAAAGAAACATTTTTATATTTTGAAGCTCGACAAAAACCGTTGAGAATAACACGCAATTATAATTTTTAACGGCTACGGAATACTATTGATATATATTTATTAAACAGTACTGTGGTAAAAGTAATTATAAAATATGAGACATAAATTTCAGATTTTACGATGAGAAACATATGCTTTTTTATGTATATTGCATAACAAAAAGGACATAAATATATAATTAACATTAACAAACACTATTATGTTTAAAGAAGTCACGTCTTATGATGGTGAAGAAGAAGGAATATTCTGTAACTATTATGAACAGTCTATATAGTACATATAGAATTTCATGAAAAAATATTAATTACTCAATAATATACGTACTTACTATAAATAAAATCATGTTATAAACTAGTTTTTATGTATACAGCTAATGATGTAAAAATGAACATAATGTATCTAATATAATAATAAAAATCATTATTTCTGTGAGTTTTTATAAATTAAAAGCACAAAACCTAACAACTCTTTAGATTGTAATCGTATCAATTCCTAAATGAGTAAATTTTCTGTTTACCTTCAACCCTTAAAATTCTTTCAGTACAGCCGCAACAGATGGAACTTTTTATTACAAGCAATATTTGATACAGTCCGTAAAAGAGTGTTATAAATAGAAATATTTAAAAATTTCCTGAAGTATTGTTAGAACATAATGATAAAATTAATCCCAATCCAAATAAGAAGAAACCGTTTTGTAACTATTTTTTTACATATTGTTATTTACACAAAAACAACCGCCAGTGTACTACTTTACTATTTATACTATATATACTACATTCGTTTCTTATATGTTTGTAACAAATTTATTACAATTTGAATGATACCTTCAATAACTTAAATACGAATCTATGCATTCCTCTTAAAAATTGTAATAGGCAGATAGAAGACATTAAAAAGCGATGTAATTAACAGTAATATACCGCCAGCTAATAGGCCAGGCATGTCGAAGAATAGAGCCGTGCTTCTTTGTGTCTCTCCTCTCGTAATTATCATTGCTCTCTCGTTTAATATTAAACTGTTCAGTTTCTCGAAAAATCTATATAAAACTCTCTCTATATAAGTATAATTTGTGTTTTCCTATTCCAGTAATGAATTACCATATAGAATGTTACAATTATACATGTTAATGCTCAGAAATATTGTGATGAAATGGCAATTTAAAAAGAAATCGTTATAGCGTATTAAATTTGAAAATGACATAAAATTTTTCCTTAGAGTTGTATGCAGTCCTGTTCTCGTAAAAAATTTTCCGAGCATAAATAATAAACTCTAAGATGGAAGTATAGGGGAAAAAGACAAATTATTATGGTAATAACAAGCATTATTATTCTCTCTCTCTCTCTCTCTCTCCTCTCTCTCTCTCTTCTCTCCTTCATCTCTCTCTCTCTCTCTCTCTCTCTCTCCCTCTCTCAAAAGATCTTCACGCCAGAAACATGATGTCAGCAAAATCAGGAAACGGGAGTGGGTTTAATAACTAAAGATTTTTGTATTATTGGTTCATACAAGATGAAATTCTTAATTTTTGAGATGTTGCCTCAAAAAAGTTTTAATAAGGCTTTTCGTGGTAAATACAAATTTAATATAAATGGTGTTCAGTAAAATAAATACTTTTCTTTGTTTAATATCTCAACAGGGAGCTCATTTATCTGTGGCAAGAATTAGTATGCCCAAAGAACCTTAAACTTAATAATAATTAAAACCCCATGAATTTCATAACTTTAATCATTTCCTATGAGCTGGAAAAGAACCGGGTTATTAATGTGTTTTTTGGAACAATTTTTTGTTTTAAGCATATTTTAAAACTTATCATTTTAAACTTCGCTTGGTTTTATGCTGCAGTCCACTGCACTTATTCAACTGCTGTGGCAATATTTATGAAATGTACTACAAAGATAGAAATGACGTTTATGACTTTAGTTGGAATAATATTATGTTCCGATTCAGTGGAAAAATCTTAGTGTAGAAAATAATACAAATTTCGTAGAAATAACATTTTATAACTTAACGAAAATATAAAAAAACTACAGCAGGGCAACAGGTTAGTTTATTATGAAGCACGGCTTTATATTTCTAGTTTATATTGTAAATTAATCCATTTCAGAAAATTTTCATAGATTACTTTATTACATGGAAATTTTAACGGCATGAGAAGACAATTTTGAAATAAGAACATAGCTCCACAAAAGTTTGCACGAAAATATTATTCGACATCACCGTCTTTAAACACTTATTAACGTGATAAAACCAAATAAAGCTGTTTTTTAAAAAAAAAAAAAACTAATTTTTATTTAAACTGTTTCGATATTTGCACCTTTTAATTTGTAACATGAGAATTGCACTTTGCAATTCCATTTGATGTGGCTCGGCAGTAACCCGATGTTTACATGTTTAAATGAAACCCTAGAGTAAGACTCTGCCTTTGAATCTTAACTCTCCCTTAATGGTTTATTTTATTTGTATATTTAACTCATTCAAAGTATATTGGCCTTAGGAGAACGGTTGTTATTTTCTTATTCCCTCTCTCGCATCCCACCAATTACATAATGTTTGTGTCAGTAGTTAGTATTTTGTTTTTGGTACCACCTGCCACACTTTCTTTTCATAAGAAGTTAGAACGGTCATTATTATAGATATAAGTAATATCTTTATGTATTATCCCTGCATTTTTTTTAATTACAACTCCATAGCAAATCTCAGTGGCAAACGAGACTGAAATGTTAGAAAACTAAATTAACTGACATTATGACAATTTTCCTACCATGTCAATATTAATTATTCACCTTTTGCTTCTCATATATTCTTGCACAGAGTTATTTAGTGCAGAGGGAGGAGACAAAGAACTTCTTGAAGCCATTTGAATAGATTATAATATAAAATGCAATAGAAGATAGAAACATACAACGATGGTAACAACAATAACAGATAAACAAAAAGTTAAGAACATAAGAATTGAATAGAAACGTTACCAAGTAGGGTTACTCCGCGTAGCTAGTAGAGGTACAGTACATTTTTGTCAAAGAAAAAAAGGGAATTTTGTGTTCCTCTTTTTTAGCCTGCGTTTGTTATATTCTGTCCTTTACAATCACGATTTAGCTGAAGATGAATGTCCGAAAATCTTTTATTTTGTAATGACAACCCATATATTTACTAAATTGGATAAGAGGTGCTAAACCTGTAATCCTCTACTGATTAATTTGCATTTTATACATATTTTTGTAATTAGTATTAAATCATTTTAACAAAGTTTTACGGAAATTAATTATCTTCGACCCTGTGAGTTGTCCTCGTACACTTTATAATTTAAGGAGTATAACTGTTCTGCCTTTGCCAATCATGATGGTTAAAAATATTGGATGAAAAACTCATATCTCCCAAAAGATATACAACGTCAATTCTTACCTAATTAATAAAATGATCTAAAAACTAACAGTTTTTAATCAATAATTATTTGGAATCATAAAGACGAAGAAGTTTTAAATTAATGTGTTCGATTGTGTTTACTACATGCAATATAACGTTTATAGGTTTGTGTATTTAAATTTCATAATGGCACGATTAATAAATTTATGATAGATAATTGCAGAAACTAATGAAAAAATATATATGATGGAATCCCTGTACATAAATCTCTTACTTAGATTTAGATGATTGTGTGAATCTGCTAAACACGTGTAACCTTAGGGAAAATAGAGGTTGTTATTTTTGTATTTAATATTTCTAGTGTATTATTATTTATAAGTGTTGTTCAATACGTTTATAAGTTGTATAATTGAATACAGCCCTATTTTTTTTTTTTTTTTTGTTTTTTATTTTTTTTGTCTGCGTTTATAACAAAAAATACAAATATATATAATACAAAGAAATTATACAAAAGTAAAACGGAGATAGATTTTGTAAAATCACGGAAACACGAATCTATAAAATTCTTACAATTACAGAAAAGAATCACTATGGGGGGGGGGGGGGGGGGGGGGGGGGGGCGCAAATAATATCCTCATTTGAGTGAGTTTATCACTGTTACCTATATACCTTGTAGAAAATAGTCCCGTTTCGAAAGCAATTTATTGTTGTGATAATATGGTATTAGGTTAGACACCAGCCGAAATTACACCCTTCTATATTGTGAAGCTTTAACGATTACTGTTGGGCTTCTATTTTAAGTGTCATAAGAAAATGTGTAACACAATATGCGCCATCCGGTAGCTCTGCTTCCGTAGCAGTTATCGTATTATTATGCTTGGTGGTTAGGTCTTAACGGTCGGCCAAGACCGGTAGTAAATTAAGACTAAAAGAACATATATTATTTAATATAAAAAAGAAAACATTGAAAAATCTAAATTAGTTTGAACATGCAGTAAAGGAAAAATAATCAATATAAATTTTTGAATCATCTAGTTTAGTGTTTTAAAGTAATCTTCCTGGACAAAAAAGAAATAAAATTGAAAGTGCATGTATGACAGTTTTTAAAAGATAATTGTATATCCCAACCTGTCTTTAAATGGTCAGTGGATATTTTTTATACCATTAGTGAAAAAAGAAATCCATGTCCAAAATTTATGAATTGTAAACCATATTTTTTCTGACATATTTTCTTTTTATAGATTTATTAGTTATTGGTCTTTTACAGTTTGGTTTTTATATTTTAATCCAATTGTTATTTTATAACAATATGTTATTTTTTCAAATTTAACATATATGTTTTTTTCTGTAAAAATAATATCAAACTGATGATGGCTTAACCGGCGATAGCGCTTTTTTAAATAACTTTAATGTGGTCAAGTATGAAGAAATGTCTTTTACCATTAAAAGCCTATACAAACTTCCAACAAGAATACAAAGCAGAAAAATAATTTCATGATTCAGAAATGTGCAGTTATAATTTGACGATAACAAATTATACGATTTGTTAACTTTTCGTGTAAGGATGTAATGAAGATTTACTGTGTAAATATGTATATTAATACATAATTTTTTTTCTTGGATAATTACACAAATTTAATAATTTTAATTCTAGCTTTTACCTATTATCAGCTTCTGGTCACATAACTAATTTCATTTTCTTCTTATAAAGCCACTTTGCGTAATTCCAATGTGTTTACATAAACAAACAACTATACTATAGGAAAGACCTATCAATCACACTATGATTTAATATAAATTGCACGTGTATATGTAACTATAGGCAATGTAATAATAGTAAAATTTCATAAGTGGGTTTTATATAGTTATTTAATGGTTTACTACATTGCAAAATACGAAAAATTAATTTGGCAATAATATAAAAGTATCATCTAATGACATCACGTCCTTGAGGTACGGTACTTTAAGTTATTACTTTAATTATAGTAATATAATGTAAGCCACGATATAATGTTGAGTGAGATTCAATATGTAAATGAAGGGCTGCTGATTTTACAATATAAAAGTAGGAAAGTATTAAGAGGAAAGTAAAGTGGAAGAGTATTAGAGTGAGTAGTCAGCAACGAAAAGCTTTTCCTTTTGTGTCTCAGATATGCTATCACTGAGGATCCACACCCACAGTTCAAAGTCATTATTTTATATTCCCAAAAGAGGGGGGGCCCAGTGCTTCAAAATAAGTAATATAATTCTCATATCTTTTCGTACACAAAATCGTGATATTACATAACTTGTAACAGCATAAAATGTTTCTGTATTTTTCAAATATCATGGACGAAAGTTTACGGTTAGGACAAAACATTCACAGAAATATATTTGATGTAATGCACGCTTCCGGCACAATTTTTATTCTCTCAGGAAAGTATCTGAACCTTTATGGGCTTAAATTCCTGAATGACGACTCTAATCCTGCGGTCGGAAATAATGTTTCCCTGCATACCATTGGTTTTCATCTCTATGATACTCGATAACACATGGCCATCCATAAAACAAAATAGAGTTTGTTGAAGACTTCATTTTATGGGAATTTGTGGTCTACTTTGAATAATCAGGTTCAAAATGTAGTCAAAGCTGTAAAATTTTTACGATTGGACATTTCATATAAGTTTCAGATGAAATAAGAGTTTATGAAGTATTCACGATCGTGTGTCTCATCTGGTAATATTCCTTAGTTATAATTTATGAAGGAACACAAAGAAAAATTTATAACCTTAACCCAGTTAATAAATACACAATAAAATGCAACGTATTGGATGTCTGCCATTGTCCAGATAAATAAATACTTTATTCGATTCAAATTAAGGAAATGTCTCTGAGTTATGTACGTAAACCTTTCAGACCGCATGCAAATTTTAATTACGCTTTTTCTCCACCAATATGATTACGGATTAAATAATGGTATTAAATAATAGAGACATTATTGGTTACTAAGTTTCAATATTCCATTTAAGATACATATATACATAAATTTTTTTTATTTTTTTTGACATTAGAAAAAACTCTTTATTTCATGAACATTGATTACAGAAATGTAGTCTAAAGTTTGTAAGAATTGGAACTTAATGAATACAAACTAGGCTTGCATTACAAATAAGTGATAATCCATGTACGAAATTAATTTTGATCTTGAAAAGCCTGAATGTACTCGTCGATTGAGTAAAGGAGTCGAACTAGGAGCCAGTTGATAAGCCGCTGTCTCATATTCTTGATTGGCCCTGGAATTATCAGCTCATTAGGCAGGTAGTTGGCAATTTGGCATCGATTGTATGAGGGCTTCTTCTCATAGAGTGCCAGTCTGTGATTGGGAAGAACATAGTCACTACCGTTTTCTTGTGAAGTGGTTATGTAGGTTGTTTCTTCTGGGGAGATCTTGACGTGCAACATGGAGGATTACCTCAAGAATGTAGAGAGCTACCACTGTAAGGATTTTTAAGTTTATAAAAGCTCCTCGGCAGGACTCCTGAGGACCTAGACCCAGCATGGCTCTGATGATTTGTCATTGGAGATACTGTAAAATGGCAATTGCCTTATTTAATTTCAATAAACATTGAATCGCTAAAAAGTACTTTCTCCGCCGGGAGTCGAACACTGATCTCTCCACTTGCCGGGTGAATGTGCAAACCATTCACCACAGAGCGCTTACTTTTTCCGATTCAATTATTTTGTATTTGGCCGTATCTGTCACATATGCGTTTAAAAAAGCAAACTAACATATGATCGAAAAGACCTGTCAAATGACTTTTATTTACATTAAATTGTATAAATGGCAATTGCCTTATTTAATTTCAATAAACATTGAATCGCAAAAAAGTACTTGCTCCGCCGGGAGTCGAACCCGGATCTCTCACTTGCATACAATTATATATACATGTGTTAAACAATATATGTAAATATTAGTTTAAATTTGTGTTAACATTACGAAAATAGTTGTATCTTTAATTGAATTAGAGATTACAAAACGTGTCCTGTAGGAATCCAAACAATTTGTCGACGCATGCTTCAGAGGATATACCACCATTTCACACCCTTACATCGTTGAAGCTGCTGTGGAGTTATAACTCTTTATTGTGGATTTATCACGCTTTGTTAGCGTATCAAATCGCTTCTCAAGGTGCCTTGTTAACATTTGCTTATTTTTTTTAAATAGTTTTTTTACAAATCTAACTACAAATGTATATTTTAAAACATTTTCAGACATTTATAGTTTAGCTTTTCTTTCCCTAATGTTGTTTTCCAATGAGTAAATGGGGGAAAGGACACTTTTTAAGTGTTTATGTACCTTACTTGTGTTTTATGCCGTATTTCTAGGGTTGGGATGGATCGAACTTTTAATTTTTAATTCTGAGTGGGAAGATTAGTGGTTTATACACACTGTGATAAAATACTATAATATATATCTTCCTGCAGTGTGTTCATGACAAAAAGTAAGCTTAAATAAACAAGGCTGCGTCAATGGCATAACAAATCTTACGCTATATAACGTGTAATTAAAAAATAAATTCTGGTCAATTTAAAGATAGTTATCTGTCCCCTGTTATAGATAATAAATAAAATTATAGATCTGTACGCAAGGTGTATTAAAAATCTTAATATATATTACAAAATAAGGTCAGACGCCTTGCAAAAACAATAGCTTTTTTGCAAGATAATTCGTGGAAAAAATACCTACATTTTAATATCATAATTTATATTGATATTTTACGTTAAAATTAAATCGAAAATGTATATCACTATGTAGTATAACAATTTTAATTTTTTATGGTTGTTGATATTCACTTATATCACTTTGCTGTTCCACATTGATTACTAAACATAGTGTTATTATGAATCGCTTTATTCATTGCAAGAATAATATTTAAAACTGTATGGAAAAATTATCAAAACGTTATAAAATTGAGGCTTAAGGTCGTAAAATATACTTAACCAATGCAATCTTATATCCTAACCGTCCCTAGTCTAAAAGTAGATTGCCCTGGTGTTCTCTAAACACACGAATTGTAACAAAGTTGAATGTTGAAATCTCTCACATCAGCTGAAATTATCCCTGCACATTTCCTGTGGCATTCTCAATGATATTTTGTTTAATTAATTTTTCTTATGTTGATGTTATTGTCAAACTTAATAACATATTTTTGAAAAATAGGAATTTTTTATGTAAAAATCTTTATTTGATTATATAAATTCATCTCAAATACTTAAAATATATTAGATTTGTTTTTATAGACGAATTTTAAAATGCAATTGTTACCTCAATATTTTGTCAGTACGATTATTGTAATTTATAACTAACTAGTGGAAGGATTTTTAGTTTCCACTACATTCTTCTGAAGGAAAGTTTTGTGTCGCAATTAATATCCATAAGCTAGTTGTTATATTTACGGAATAAAAACACTAAGTAAATTGTCTCTACATTACTAACCTGATAATACATTTAAATTACATTCCGTGGGAAACCGAGCGAGTATTATTGAAAATTCCGAGCAAACAGATTAAGGGCTCGAAATCCTTCTCAGCTTAATGGAAATGGTGCCATAATTTATCTTAATTCTACTTTATTTATAACTCTCCAGAACCAAGTCAAGAATAACTTCACAAATACTGATAAATGTCTCTACACTTGTCGAAGTCAGTAAATCATCTGATATTATATCGCGTCTTATGTATCCTCGTTACCACACCATGTTTTCAGACTAATGGTTATTTTAATATTTGGCACGTTTCGTTACCAAATACATAGGTATTTTTTGTAACGGTAGTCAATTCTTCTAACTTGTAAGCATAGTTCTATAAATAGCTAAAAAAGTAGATTTTTATCTTGCAACTGAGTATATTTCATAATTTTGTACGAAACTTACTATAAAGAATTCTTTACCGTATAGATATTATATGTTTTAAGTGTCGATATCTCGTTATTATTGAAATTCTTGCACCAAGGTTATTTATCATTATAACCTTAGAAATAAATGTCAAAATGTTAAAGCGATATAGCTTATAGTCCCTAAT
Source organism: Homalodisca vitripennis (assembly GCF_021130785.1). Classification (NCBI taxonomy): domain Eukaryota; kingdom Metazoa; phylum Arthropoda; class Insecta; order Hemiptera; family Cicadellidae; genus Homalodisca; species Homalodisca vitripennis. The sequence continues at coordinate 53,241,880 of NC_060212.1, forward strand.
TCCCTTTTCACTTAGTTTATAACAATGACGTTGTATTATTTATTCTATTCTCCTGGGTCCTAAGTATAACATAATAACATGGAGTATACTTAGAAACATTTAAATTAGTACACAGAGATTACAATTTTTTAAAAAAATCAGTAACATTTACTGGCCAGAACAAATACACCAACATTTTTTTCTGTTGTTTACATATAACGAATTTACTAATTCGCATCTACAAAAGTGCTAATACAATATTACCAGAAATTGTGCACTCTTAACCAAACAAGATGTTCAGAACAAGTTTTGCATTAACGTAATTAGATTAGATAAATCCTTTTGAAAAACCAATTCTTACTATATTTTCACATATTCTATTTAGAAACATATGTAACAACATTTCAGCATTTTAATTTATTTGAATCAGGTAGTATTACAAAATTTAAATATAATGTAACAGAACTGTTGTTCACAAAATGTAGTCCAAGGATCCGAGACTTTCATTCACTCAGACTGGGGACCAACCTGACCTTGACCCCTTCTCATCCCCGGCGCTCGTCATATCACGGTCTTGTGTATGTGGTCTTAATTCTAACGATGGTTTTTGTCTAATACGAAAATATTATCTCTTATCTCCTTCATCACACAACTACATTTCTACATTTTATGCCTTAAAACCACACCGACACGTAACAGTAACACTTTTTTCGACATCTAGATAACATACACCTTTTTAGTACGACTCTAGCCTACGCACAGGCTGCTTGCCCATGTAGGCCAAATTTCCATTTTATAATATATATTAATGTGTAATAAATAGTTTACTTAAATTATATAAATAATATTATCCAACTACTATACTTAAAATTAAATTGTTTTATTTTATCGCCACTTAGTAAGTATAGTAAAAAGGGTTAATTTAATATTTATCAAATGCAAATAAACCTAATATCTATGTGTATATGTTTTTGGAAATAAAAATGTTTCTATTCTTTTCTATTCTATTTAAATTTTGTTGATATGTGAGATGGGAAACTTATATAATTGAAACCCTACACTTAGATGCCATTTTGTTCCATCTATTTTGAAACTCCAAAGACTTTTACAAGTTTTTAAGTCCCAATAAACATAAAAATTTAATAAAATAACTATAGGCCCAAAAGTTTTCCTTTAACACCAATGAAGAATGGGTTACGAAAAAATATCTTTATGGGGAATAACAGTTAGTTATATTATGTGTCCGTAAAATAAAAGTAATTTTATATTGGTTCCTTTTGGGTAAGGCTGTTATCTTGCATCTATCATCTTCAAACATTGTTCGATATTTTCAAATATTAGTAAGGTTTTACGGAACACCATTAAATATTTCGTTTTAAATCTCTTTTAAATGTATACAGCTATTGGTCGATATGTAAATACATTGAAAATTTAGAAAATTAAACATTTAATCTTTAATTATTATTATATAGAGTTTAAATATAACACAAAGATTCTTATAAAACATTGAAATTGCATGATCAACTTGTAAATGTAATGTACTTGTATGAGGGTCTATTAAAGTTTAAAGTTACACAATATTTTATAAAAATGTCTATTTAGTTCTGTTTAATTAATATTTGTTATAACGATAAAAAAGGGGTTCTACTACTTGATTTATGTACATAGTAAAGTACAGGTTTTAAGGAGAATCTTAATAAAGGTATAACCCTATTTTGTAAAATAAAACTATTTCTTTTAGTTACTGTGTGTCAATAAAATAAAATTTGATAGTAATTCCCGAAAGGTATACCAATTGATAATACACACGTAAGTTTTGGAACTAGGCGTTTTTTCCCAGAGAGAGAAAATTTAATTATATTGTATAAGTCCATTGTAAATCTCCACCACTAATATATTTTTTTATTTCCCCACAAAATAAAATTTATAATTTTACACTTATAATAAACCAATGTGTATGATAAGTAGTATAATGGTATACAGGTACCTAATGGTAAATTTCTAATCTCTTACCAATGGTTTTTGCAAGGTTGTATCGTTGAACTGCAGCTTTCTTTTTAAACAATGTACAAGCCAAATCAGTTCAGATATTTTATAATCACAACAGCGAATAACTACCATATGACCATTCAACTACAATTCTCTATTAATGATATGGATTGCAATGATAAGGTTAAATTAATGTAATAATGTTAGTGATTTCAGTAAGTTATACGACAATCTTTTATTTTTTTTTTTTTTTTTGCCTGGTTAAGTAGGTGAGAAATGTTATATACTTAAATCTCAGCTTTTCTTCGTTTATATTAGTTCCAAGGAACTATGTTACTCATTATTTTTTTAACTGTCAACAAAAATATATTTACAGTTCTTGCGGCAGTCTTTTTCTGGAGCAAATGTATACGAATTTCTAATGCTAACTTATTGCTCTTCTGGTTTCATCTTTCATCTAACAATGCCCCTGATGTGAAGTAACTACTAGCAACTGGTTAACGAATTAGTTCTGATTTAATTTTTTAGAGTGGACTTGTGTAATTATTTGTATTTTTTAACCCGTCTAATCGGTTTTTTTCTAGATAATTGAATAATGATTTAAGAAGATCTTATCTTTTTAAACCTTAAAAAGAATCAGTCTTTTACACACGTAATTCTATCTGTGCTAAACAGTTCTGAAATTATAAATAGTTCAGAAATAACCTTAAAACCAAACAGTTACATTTACAGAAACTGTATTATTCATCGGATTATCGACAAGTTAGCGACCGTTCGAATAATGAAATTAAATTTGCTGAGTTAGCCAAAACTATTATCTCCAGTTCCTTTAAGTATGCCCTTGATAGTTTATTTCATTAACAGTATATAGTTAGTCATCGGTTGGTCTATTCCTCTTTTTTCAAAAAAAGTAAATCCAGTAGTCAATTTGACTGTATCTCTTGAGTTACTTTCATCCTCAACTCGACTGCTAAGGGAAGTTGTAAATTTGGTGGAAGAAGGTTGGTAAAAAGCAAAACTTTTAAAATGTATTGACGTTTACACAGTTAAATCGTCCAAAGCACGTTAAGAAGATCTATGTCACCACGCTTCATTCCACATTATTGCTCTTCTACAAATAACAATCGCTTTACAAACACTGCACATAAACCTGTTTGTCTACTCTTTTTGTGACATGAGTATTGTATGATATTGTAGTAGGCTATATCATAACCATAAGTATCAGTTATTTTCACTAAATCAAACATACAATAATAAAACATTAAACTTGTTCTTTAACAATACTAATAGAATCTTTGTTACCCTCTTGTCATAGAGGGAGGTTTATACGTTCATCAGGCTTTGAAATTTGGTTTATTAAAATAACATGGGCTTGAACAAAAATTATATTTAACTTTTATTTTACAAATAGTTTCGATTATGTCTTGTAACTGGTAACTGAGTAAATTAATAATAAAAACAATTTTAAAATACTTGGATTTGCTATAATAGTTATCCTACAATTAGACGATCTTTATTATGAAGTAGAGGTAGAGTAACGATCACCAATAACTTAATATTAGCAGTTAATTATATATGTATGCAGTAGACTAAATTTATATTAGCTTAACCTGTCAAACTTGTATTGAAACCAGTGTCTTGTTTCAAATTAGTCTCTTTTATCACACTTATAAACCATTGCCACCCATATGGAAATCATGCAAATAAATGTGCAAAATTAATAAAAACTTGTAAATTAGCATCCTACAATTATCCAGTTTTAAATTTGAAGAATAAATCAATAACGTTTAATGATTATTGTGTTATATACTAATAATTTTAATTAAAATATAACAAATGCTTTATGTTAAGACCAATGTATAACGCATTTAAAAACTCTCAACAAAAGCATAGTATACTATTACATTTAAGAGCAGTGCACCAAGTACGTGAAAATTAACCAGCTCTGTTGTATTCGTATGCATAAACAATTACATAACCTGTAAAAGGTTTTCAATAAGCGTTGATTTATTCAATGGAAATCTTTGCAGTACGCTGATTTTTTATTTACAGAAAAATACTCCGATATTTTTTAGAAGTAAAAATAGTGTAACATCAATAAAACTTGATTTTTCATTGGTTTTTTGCATGGTAATACTTATTAAATTTATCGATTTAGTGACCGATCGTTTCTTAAAAGTGTTAGTGTGGCCATGAATATTAGTTTTACTTGAAAACCGAGCAATACATTGGCACGTTCCTAGTATCCAATTGGTAGTTCTAAGTTTGCAACGACCAATAATTGGTGTTATCGGGAATTTTTATTATTTCCAGGATATATAATTTCACTACGTATCACGCGGCGCAAGAGGTGACATTCCTCGGCAGGTGATATACTCGCCATTGGGACCTTCCATCAATACTTATTCATAAACCCTATCGTTTCAAAAAAGTTAATACAGGAAACATTTTTAAAACCATCCTAGCTCTCTCAGCCAGCATCGATTTGGGACATGCTCCTATGTTTTTCCCAACCTTCAAAAAAAAAATTGTGTTGGCTAAAGCGACTGCATTGTTTTGTTAAAAAATTTTTATTCTTCATATATGAAAAGTATATTCTTTATTTTATACGAGATTGTTTAGTTGGGAAATATTTTAAAAGCAGTTTTTAAAAGTTATACCCGTTCGGTCTACTAAACAATTACCACCAACGGGTTGGGTTGTCGAAACACTTTATGGAATAATGAATGAAACATTTCACTCACATCTAGTAAATCTCTCATAGATTTAATCTTAAAATTGTCTTCAAACACCAGTTGTAAAGTTTTTGTCCTAAACCACTATAGGCAGACCCATTCAGCGGGCGCCACCCGAACCATTTCCATTTTACAACAATTGGGCCGAAAGTAAACAAACCTTTCAGGCTTTTCCTTTGCAACCTCCTCCTCGGTGAACGGATCACTCGTTCGAATTATTCATTCTAGTAAATACTACGGACTTTGTATCATACTAATTCATTTCCACATCTATTCAAATTTTCTAAATCTTAATTTTTACTAAAATAACATTAAATTACTTGGTCAACAAAGAAAAAAAAATTTGTATTTATATTCCCAAATAAATACCCTTTAATAAAGGCCCACAGAATATTAAAACATAAGACAAATTTACTTGCTGTTTTAATACAGGAATAAAGATGTTTAAAAACTGATTAAATTAACTCTAATCACACGTCCTACGCAGTTAGCTTTATAGAATCTTTGTACTTTTAAATAACAAAAATTAACCAGTCACACTTATGTGCTTACAAATTGAAAATTGCAATACCATTGTCTAACCATACATATATAGGTAGTGGAAGTAACAAGTACGGAATTCACATACCAGTTAGTTTAATGAATTACAAATTGAAACTCTGACGTGTCTCAATATTCTGAATGTTACGACGACGCAATTTTTTCAACACAATAACAGGACATCCTTATGTAATACGGGGTCTATAATTCTATAATATTATGGGACGTTCCCAGGAGTAAGACTGGAACTCCTCATCTAGTTTACTTTGAACTTTTTAATTTTTAATTTCTATCATTGATTCTAAAAATTTAAGATTTATTTACTTTATATATAGAAAATTAATTTCTAGAACGTGTTTGCTAAAGGTACTTGAATTGGTACTCGTTTTGAAACGTTGATAACAGCATGCTTGCATTATACTTTAAAACATTTTCGCCTAGAAGAACGACATTTAACGAAGTAATCGAGCACAATGAGTAGCATTATAAATTAAATGTCCAAAGCAAAAAAAAAAATAACCAGACAAAAGGTCAGTTTTTCGATTAGGAATGATAAATCGAGGAAAATAGGTATTTGGAAAATGTTACTACAAGAGCAAAACTCAAGCCTATAGCTAGTCACAATGTTACTTAACTTCTTGGAATCTTGAAATCAACAAGGACTGAAATTACAATATAAATGAAATATGCCAACTATCATAGTTTAAACATTATCAAAGGAGGCTCTATCCGTTACATTATAAGTTTCTTTTCAACATAAAACACAAAACAGTTTTTTCTTAACTTAATATATAAGATTTTTTATTGCCCTAGAATTGTTGTAGCAATATAATCAAATGTCATGGCAAATGTTGTTTGATAAGAAACGCGTTTTAAGTAAATTAGGTTAGCTCCGGTCTTACCTTTCCTTGCTTAATGCCTATGGTTTATAAATGTGTGGTTGCTTACGTATTCCGGCACTACCAATTAATTACTAAAAAAGTTTTCAATGCTCTTTTGTTTATATATTTCGCGAGAGAGATGGAAGAACATCGATGTTTGATAGGAGTTGGAATGGAAAGGGTCGTTCCGCAGGGATGAGTAATAATGTACACTAATAAGGGTGTGCACATCTAAACAAATTGTTTAAAATTTTAATCAATCTTACATTGATCAATCAAAAACATTACCATAAGTATTATGTTATTAATAATGTATTATAATTTACCTGATAATTATATTAAACTTCAGGAAAATATTTGGTGGAATTGCTTTTATTTAATTTCGAAAAACTTAATTTTATGGAAAACAAAGGGGTCAAGGTTGCAGCTGTTGTGTACTGTAAATTCACACTTATATTGGATCAGTGAAATGTTTCATGCATATTAATGTCAAGTCAAGCGGTCACGGGGGGCTGCGAGTGAATAAAACTCAATACGGCGTCAGGTATTTCACACAGATTCACTTGAACGGAAGAATGTTTAATTGGCTCAATTGTAAAATGAATTTTCATGCTCTGTTCCTCCGTTGTTTACTAGTAATTAAATGAAACTTGAAATACAATGAAATAAATTAAATACGGCGCCAGGTATTTAGTATAGACTCTTAGATGAAGATTCTTTATGGAATCCTTGGTTTTAAAAATTAAAGATTCAGGACTGATCCGTCTGTTTTTTATGGGCGTTGATTGATTATTATCAAGTACCATCGAATAAACTAACTATGACAATCAGGCATTTTCGTATACAACCCCATGTTCAAAAATTATCGCGAATGGTTGTGTATTTTCAAAAAATTATTTTATACACTTTTGCTAACGTTTTTTCCAATTCATCGAGGGACTTTATAAAATCATTTTTTTTTTATCTTGTTCAGCTCCTTGGTTCGGATGGCCCTACTACTATCTCGTCAATCGTGGACGTAGCGTCGTCCTGTCATGGGCCGCCTCTTCAGTTTCGCGAACAAGGAGGGAAAAAAGTCACAAGGGGCCCAGATCTGGGGGAATGCGGTGGTTGCTGGGTATCATTTAGTTGTGTTGTTTTTTGGCCAAGAAGTCGGGGTACAAGCAGCGATGAGTGACGCAGGGGTGTTATTCTGGTGCAAAAGCCCAATTTTTCAGTTTTTCCACAAATTCGGGCGTTTCTGGCTGATTGTTTCGCGCAAAATTGCGGCCCATACTTGCAGGTAATATTCCTTATTCACCGTTCTACCTTGCGGCAAGAACTCATGATGACACTAATGCCCCTACAATCGATTGAAAAAAATGTGAGCATAAACTTTCCCCATTCGACCGAAAAGACTTGGCGTGCTTTTTTTTTCGGTCTTGGTTTCGTGCGGCAGCTGCCCATTTGAGGGACGTTTTGAGCTTTGGTTTCCACGTCATAACCAGAAACCCATCGATTTCGTCACTAGTTACGACCCTCAATGGAGCAAATTCGCGTCGTCGCGGACACCCATTCCTACACCTCTTTTGCAATGTTCCATGCGATGTTTTAGATATGCCTAGGTCCTCGGAAATTTCTCTAACGGTGATTCGAAGATGATCTAATACCATTTTCTTCACTTCACCAATTTTTTTCGTCTGTTGTTGATGTGCTCGGGCCGTCCGGCTCGAACTTCTTCGTTCCACATCTTCTTGGCCTTCTGAATAACATTTTCTTCAACGATAACCGTTGCTTTATGACCCAAAGGAGTTTGCTTCTCCGTATGCCATAAATTCATACATTCGGAAATGTTATCTAGCGCTCTTATTTTCGTTTTTCACACAAAATTTGATACAGGTTCTTTGTTCATTTTTTTAAATAGGTAAAAATCGAAGACGAACCAAAACACGTTTCAGCAAAGCAGCTGTCAACAATTAACTGAACATTCAAAATGGCCGAAATTGTCAACATAAGTGAGATACATATGTACCAACATAACGCCACTAAAAGATCGAAATTCGAATATACGTAACCCACGAAAATTCCAAATTCGCGATACTTTTTGAACACACCGAAATTGAACATTTTAATTAAATCCATAGTGTTTATATTTCCGCAATGCCACTGGATTGGTTATCATCAATAAATGAAATTCCAATATCAGAAATAAAGGATAAACTTTGCCGTATTTCTATACTAACTAGTGATCTCTAATGCTAGAACCTCTTATTGCATTAGATAGGGGTGTTTAGGTACTTTTTAGGGATGTTTATATACGCTCTGTTTACATATGTTTTGGTTAAGATACCTCTGGGATTGGTTTTTTATTTCCTACAATGATAAACTACTACTTTAATAGTTTTATTACAAAAATTATCAGTCACTTTGTGACCTATCTAACTGAGTCCACATGTTTACATACTTTACTATAATGCGGTATATACCAAAACTACTGGAGTTTACCAAGTGGAAATGTAAATGACAATTTCACGAGTGAATAACACCCACCCTGGTAAAATAAGTTTGTAATTACACAGTTTAATTTTCCCTGCCGTTGTCATTTATAAATTAGTCTTAAGACAATATGTACTTACTAGGCTTTGCAATATAATTATAAGCTTAGTTTGCTTCAATAGTCAGAGTATACCGACAAAAGTACATAGACCTAATAGTGTTATTTATAAAATAACATTATATATTTGACGAAAAGTAATAAAATCAAGATGGCCGTTATTGCATTTATATAATATTTCAAAAGTGCTCTGGAAAAAAGGGAGGACCACTTTAACAATTTATAATATCAATATTATAGTAAATTTAATATAAAAATTCAAATATATGCCCATTAAAAATTAGAAGCTGTGAATTGTGTAACACATATCAATTCCAATGTAATAAAATATATTCTTTACTTTTTCAACTATACGTTCTGAGATGTAATACTAATAGATTTCATATTTTCATTGTAATTCAATATTAGGTAAAGAATGTAAATACAGTATAATGAGATATTACTCAAATTATTCGTTATAATTCTGCTCTTATGAAATATTAGTTAAAATATAAAGTAGGATTAGTAATATAAGCAAATATAATTGAAAGATAAGAGAAAGTACTTGTATGATAAATAATAATGTTTCATTTATAATAATGTACACTTGACATTAGGTGAAGCATTTTAAATGTATAAAATTCTGCACTATGTAAGTGGGAAAATAATCACTACATGAATAAACTGAGTTAGTGATTATCTTTTGTAATTATTAATTAATAATGAGTTAAATTTGAAATTATTGACATGTAAAGTAAAATGTTGACATAAGGAGGTTAAAATTTGACAAGTTTAAGCAAATGTATCTGGATGATTCGGGACACCAAGAATATAGAAAAGGATTTTAGTTGCAGTAGCAATGACGTGAAACAGAAGGCGAGATTTTCTGTAATTATAGAGTACTTCTAAAGGGCACAATAAGGCGAGACGATGAAGAGAATGTTTCAAATTGTTACGTTTAAAGTACAAAGTGTCCTTTGATACTTCACCCAAAGTGTATCTAATTAGGGGTGGAGACAGTACAGAAAGACAGAAGACGATGGTTTTGTAATTTATAGAGGACTTCTCAAGCAGCTCAATGAGGCCAGACGGTGAAGGCTTTTTTTATTTTGCTGTGTTATTTTATTCATAAAAATTGAACAGCTAGGAAACTTTACTGGCACAACAAACATAACAACTTAGTGAAAATTTAAATATCATAATATTTTTGATATTATATGATATGCGTTAATTCAGATGGTATTTTACATCTATTCTCAACCTCTTTTATGTTAATGTAAATAATTGTTCTATATATGGTATTTATAAACCGTAAGAAATATTATTTTGTAATTACACTATGATTACTATTTATTTCATAGTATATCAGTTTCAATGTACTTCCTACAAGTTTAGTACAAATTTCCATACAATTATTTATATTTTTATTATAATAACGATTTTAAATGTTTTATTGTAACGTATATTATATTACAAATATACATGTTTCAATAATAAAACTGTTTCGTTACAAAAATAACATACAATTCAACCACATTAATTTAATTACCACTCTTAAATAAATATTTGAACTATAAACAATATATCAAATGTTAAAACAATAGTATGAGGGAATAATACAGACTTTTGTGGCGTTAATGTTAATGTGGAAAGGTACATAAGTATGTTTTGTAATAGCAATATATAAATATTTTATTTTATACATAATTCTTAGGCAATACGTAAGAAATACGGAATGCATATTCTTCGAGCGTAAAGCTACAAAAATGTTGCTCGTAGATAGTGATAGAAAACACTGCTATAAATCTCTAAACTTATCATTCTGGTCGTCTCTCGGCTGAGCGCTTGGCGCCATAAGAAATAAACTTCTGCACGGTAAACAAACCCCTTACTATTTACCTATATAAAAACATTTAAAGAATTAAATTTTATTATGTTTATTACAACATGGAATATACTACTTATTTACTTTCAGAATAAAGTATTACGAATTATGAACCATAAGAAAATAATCTTTTATGAATTTCGTTCAAGTAGGTTTCATGAAAAATATTAGTTTGATTAATAATTTATGAATGGAATAAAACTTAAAATAAAAAACACATCAATTCTTTAGTAGGGAAAGTTTTTTAACGGGGGAGTGGATACCAAGGATGTCAGAGTCCCATACAACCCGAAATTAATACGTGTTTTACTTGAATAATACTCATCTAAATTTTTGTATTCGAAAATAGACGTAGTATTAGTCTCTAGAAATGTTTGTCCTTACATTTTGATTAATTTTCAACTTATGCCTCTAATCTTGATAGATTGTACCCCCTTTAGCCTTATTTTATCCGTCATCATGGGCAGTGAGCCTGTGGGTAAATCAAACCAAAGAATTAAGTCGATAGGTTGACAGTACTGATAAAAAGTGTAACGGTGGCAGACAGAATTTGAACATACGCTCTTACTCGGATCCAAAGTTATACGGCTCTAGACTTTTCAACGATCGGCACTTTGGGCTCAGTCCTCTTAAAGTGAACTCTTCTGCTGGCAGAGTAGGTCTTTCCTCATAACAACCTCATCCCAAGTACCTGTAACACAGTCCTATATCATGAATACTATGGCTTATAAACATAAACTGAAGCTGCGTTTGTTATTGTTACTGTGCGTCTAGAAACTCAGACAATTAGTATTTTATGAGTATAAAGTCTCAAACCACAATGCTGGGCTTTTTGAGTCACATTGAATTTGGGACAACAGAATTGTAACATTGTATCTGTACTGAGTCACGAGCCACAAGCTAGGCTTGTTTGTGTTACATTGAATCTGGGACAACAGAATAATGGCAAACCTCAATATTTGACCACTAAAAAAATTGTTTATATAATTTACATAATACTGGTTTGCAAAAATCACAGTACATACAATAGGAAATCACTTTTAGTGTTATATCCTGAATATTTTAATCACGTACTAAATATAATTTTAATAATCTGAATTTAATAACATTATGACTGTTTCAAAAAAGAGTAAAAAAAGTAACTTACCCAACCATTGACAAAACATACTTTTAATAAATAAGAAATAGAACTTATACAACATTATGTTGTAAAATTAAATTAAATACAGTGGCATGGAAGAGTGTTACTAATACATTTGCAGTAACCTACATAATATAAATGTTTTACAAATGACAGTATGTATATTCTGTATTAGGACCTGTATTAGCGCCAAGAGGAACAGTGTACGACATTAAAAAAGGCGTGCGGTGGTTTACTACCAGATCCAAATGAGCTATTAAAAGCCAACCAGATAGCATCGTTCCCCTTTCGTATGCAGAGGTTGAACTTTTATCGGGTTACTAAAAAATATATGTTCTTATTTAAATATAAATATTGAAAGTTTAATTAAAATTATCAGAAGTAATATATTTATACCAGCGTTAACCTTCCATATTCTCTGAACACATGTTGTAAAAAAAATAATGGACATTTACTATGACAATTTCATGGCTCTTTATTAGGTAATTCCTCAGTTTAGTAGTTATAAATCTTTAAATCCGAACTCAAGGGTTTAAACCTTTGAAAAATTACGTTAGTTTTAAGTTTAAAACTTTTAAAATGTAGGTCCTGCTCTAGATATTTTAATATTCTTCTCTTGGCTCAAGTTGAGAATGTTACTAGGTAACGTAGCTATGAAAGAAAGGGTGAACTTAATTTTAATGTTAAATTTAGCTAAGTAAAGTGTGAGACAGCGTCAGATACCAGACGCAGCAATACAAAGGATGTGGAACTGAAGCTAAAATCAACATTCAAATTAAATTTAACCTTTCCTACCAAAGCTACGTTTTGTGTAGATAATTCGGTTGCTCCACCGTGCTTAGAGACCGAAGCAGAACATCGTAGTGTACTTAATTGTGCACCTAATGAGGCAAATAGTACGTTTTCAGCTTCTTTTATTTCTTCAAAGGAACATGAGTCTAGATTCCAGGAGTCAAGGCTGATACCAGAGACAGCAATAAAAAGGTAGGTGAACTGGAGCTAAATTCAACGTTCAAATTGGATTAAGCTTCCCTACAAGAAAATATACATTGTTATTACCCTTCATGCACATTTACTGTGCAGTGTTTTTAGAATCTTTATATACTTAGTTAATTACGTATTCTGTTTACAAAGTATGTTGTTATTGGACGTATATTAAATGTAATATACAACATAAATCGAAAACATTTCATGCTACTTTTTTGTAGATTCGTTGACTATAATATAGTGAGAACCAATTAAAATACTATTATATCAATTACACCAAGGGCAACGATGTATTTAAGCTGTGAAAAAAATTTAAATGCCAAAAATAAAGATAAAACCGGTCACAAATTATCAACATTGCCCCCCCCCCCCCACCCCCCCCCCCCCCCACCCCCCCCCCCCCCCACCCCCCCCCCCCCCCACCCCCCCCCCCCCCCACCCCCCCCCCCCCCCACCCCCCATAAATTATAGTCCGAAATTAATTTCGATTAGACTATCAGTAGTTTTACAGTTGATTAAAATAAATAGAAATGATTGTATTAATAAACGTATTTTCATGTCGTTATGTAATTTGGGACAGAAACACACCTAAATAGCAAAAACAATACTCTTTACTTTTTCTATAGAGGCTTGAATAATTTAGCTATATAGAAATAGTGGAGTATCACTAGCTCCATTTAAAGTATGAATACACAGTATGCCGTATCTCTAATTGCTTGTGGAATTTCAAACCATACATTTTCTTGACGTCCTACCTTTGTGTTTTTGTTTCCCACCATTGCCTCAAAACTGTCAGAAGTTAAGACTAACTGACTCAGTATTACTTATAATAAGAGAGTGGGTAATTGTTGGGAATTTTTTATGATCTAAAACTCGTATTATAGATGGGAAGGAGCTCTAGGGCAATATTGGAAGGTTTCTTATTTAAAGCATGGGTTTGAGAAGTATTGAACCAATTGAATATGATAATTTGCATTGTCGTGTTTTTAAATTAGTTGTTGATGGTATTGGAATTTGGTTTGAATAGTTTATTTTTATTTTTCATTATGATCAGATAAGAGATACAATTTAGGTTTGTATTATCATGATGTTTAGACTCTTGGTATTACATTGTGCTTTAGAGGAACGTTTATAGCACCAATTTCTCTCAGAAACTCAAAGCAAGATTCGGAAGATGAACATAGTAAAATATGTAAGGATTTACTATAAACAATCTAGATGTGACACTTGAGACTTAATTTCTTTTGAATTTACATTTAAAAGTGTCAATCGTATCTTATGCAATAATAACTTCAGATTAAACCTCATTCAGAAAAATTAGGAAATGTACCATCTCAGACATCAATAGATTGGCAATTAAATGTATTACGCACTTAATATTATCGATCAGACACTATTTTCACTTTTAATTTCCATAGTACAACTTGAAACCCTGAGACCGTTTCATCATCACAGTTCCACAACTGTATTTTAAATATCAGTATAGTCTTAAAACGTGGATTTTTATCTTCGCGATCTGCCAAACTTCTTATCAATGTCGTACAGGCTAGAACTATTACCGATGAAATGTGGGTTTCTTTAAAGTGTTTGAAACACGTGGATTTGATGCATATAATGCATACGCTATAGGCATTTATATTATTTAAAATATTAAAACAAATATCTTAATATAATTTGCAATAACATGCCATTCATTATTCACGTGTACTCTTACAATCTAGAAAGTAATGAGTTGGATAATATAAAATATGATCCAAAATATCATATTTATTGTTGTGTAAAGTTCTGATGAAATAAGAATGGGGAGGACGTTCACAAACAATTTTTTCCAGGACGGTAGTTTTAATTTGTACTAATCATTTAGGACTGTTATAGTGTTAATGTTTTCCAGAGTTTTAACTATAATTTCAAATTACTGGACTAAAACGGAACTGTGTTGGCGTGAAACACAATTTCAAGAACTGTTTATATTGTGTACTGGGATCTACAAAATTATTGTCGTGCTGATTAGTCATTGCACAACTATAGTTGTAGCATGAAAATTCTAATTTCCTTATACAATGGGGAAGATTTTTATTGTATTTATCAGAAATCGGGTACTTTCAAGCTATGATTAATTAGACAATACTGTGAACTATATTCTATAACAAAATAAAATTAAAAGGCGAACTCTGGAATAGGGTATAACAGTACCGAATTAAACAATAAATTAAATTGATTCAATTGCACCTTCAACGAACTTTAGGTTTTTAATACTAGCCAAATAGCACTATTTGTAAGTGTGACAGTGTAAATTGTTAAACATGGTTTTGACTTGATTCAATGGAATAACTGAAGATAAATTGAAATCGATTTCTTGTTAGCATAAGCAAATAAGGTCAGCTCAATTTATCCGCAATAACCGTGCTGCGATTAGCAATCAACGTAACCTGTTTGGATTTGCATTATTGCTGTAGCATTGAAACTTTTCCGTGTAATCCTTTATCTAACTACAATAATTGAGATTTAAAGTATCAGAGCAGTTAGGATACCATTGATATCTGTACTGGTTCGCGAGAAAATGATACATTTATATTTATGGTAATAAAATCAGTATGTACTGACTCTAAGAATATATGTGTTATATTGATGCCCAGGTAAGTACAATAGCGTATCGGGATCCTCAGCACATAAAAAACTGAATATTTTGATTCGGTTAATTATTCAATTTAACCACATAGCTCAATCCATAATTTCGTTTTAGTCTATTTCTTTTTTTTAATTTCCCAGACTTGTTTTAGTGTAAGAGAAGTTTAATTTTTCTAAATAAGTAATACAAAAACTTAAAAAATAGAAATCTGTTGGATGTATATTAATAACATCTTTAATACAGTATTTAATAAAATGCGTGTACATAAAAAAACATACTGTATTAAACAAAAAATCTAATACGAAACTTAAAATGCACGGTAAGTTAGCAAAAGATCCCTGTCAATTGGGTAATAAATTCAATAACCTTTTTTCAGCTATGTCTGTACCAAGCTCATCTTTAAGAACAAATAGCTCTAACAAAAATTTACTAGTGCGAACCGATCTCTCATCCTGTCCATTTTAAGTCTCTATTGGGAAAGGTTTGGAGGTGGCAGTGGTGTTGAGATATCTAAAGCCGAATAAGTCCAGCGACACAAACGGAATGTCAGTGTAACTGATCAAGCGATGCTTCAAAGCACATCCTGTCCGCTACTTACTAATCTTTCCCATCGTCAAAGGCGCTTTCTCTCTAGCATTGAAAACAGCTAGAGTACGTCCTATCCATAATAAGAATCTTGGACCGTAAGATATTTTCTTCCTATTTCCATTTTCTGGTCTTAAGCAAAATTCTTGAATGGTTTGAATTCTTAACCCAGAACAGTTTGGATTCAGGAAAAATCGAATATTAATGCTGTAATAAAAAAACTCATTGAATGTACTCAGCATGTGTGCCGACCTATCAAAGACCTTTAACTATGTATATCACTGGAAATTTTGCATCAGTTATGGACATGTAGTTTTTCGAGGTCAGCCGCATAAATGGTTTTCGTTCATAATTCAGTGGCAGTGAGCAGTGTGTATAGTTACAATATGTCAATCCATAATGGAAAAGCGAACCAATATGATCATGACTCGACTCTATGCATCATATAAACATTTTTATGTCATTGAGCATAACTCTTGCATTGCGCATTTCTCCACAATCAATTAAAAAACATACAGTTATAATTCAAGCGTCTCGAATTGTTGTTGCCTTCTCCAGCAATAAGAGCAAGAACTTCTATTACAGGTAATGGTGGAGTACGTTCTTCTAGAAGAAATCTGAATCCACTAAGTTCCCTGGAATTGAACCTATATCGAGGTCTGACATGGCACTAACACATTAAAAGCATTTGCTCTCAGGTTGCATTGGTTTTGAAAAACTTGCAATATTCTGTTCTAAGTATGTGTGTTAAAAGTGGTCTATTATGGTCTGATAGATCCACACTTGTCTTTTCGGCTTAATATTACATGGCAGCTGTTTTAAATAAAAACGTGAAAAAAAGGTGTTAAATAAAAGAGCTGCCAGAATTATTTTAAAATTTAATCCCAAAGAATTTTACAAAAAGGCCTCTAGGAGCTTAGAATTATAGCTTTACCCTGCCTCTGTATTCTCGAGGGTCGTCAGTTAGTACAGAGCACGGATGTCTATCAGTTCAGAAGCAGACGCAGGGACAACTTTAGAACCGAACAATACGGAAAGACAGCTTCTGAACGCTTCTCGTCTCAGGTTGGTATCAAACTAGTCAATAGGCTCCAGATAATGTAACCGAAAAAGTCAAAGCACGTCTGAAACACATCCGGTGTTAAGGGTGTTTTACTATTCATAATTAATTGGGGTTGAACATTTTTAAAATTATTTAAAGCATTAATTAAGTAATAAGAAACCTCTGGTTTAATATAGAACGAGGACTTTTCGTTTTTATTTGAAACACTATTTCAATTATGTATTCCCTAATTTATTCCATTGACGCAAAAAATACTGTTGTTAAATTGTCTCTACGCAACAAACACTATTGTGATTTATCATCATCCATCAATTATTTGTTTATATTTTATTCCATGGTTTAAACTAAGGTGAAACAATATGTTAACAGAAGATTCAGTAAGATTTTTTGATCAAAAGGACAAATATCCCATATAGTTAGACACAAGCGATTTTTTCAGTTCCATGTGTTACATGACTCGGTTTCACAATAGTGTGTTGAGAACTACGGCATTTATTGACTTTATTTGTGATGGCAGTGAAACATTCCAAATTTATTTTACGTACTCATTATTTAAATTATTACAATTTATAAACGTTTACATAATAAGAACAATTTAAATATCATGTAAAAATTATTTATCTATGATGCAAGTAAAGGAAATTAATTATTAACAAGAGTGATTATTTTAAAAGTAATATTATCTTTGGCGTTAAACAGGAAATTTTCAGACCTCGTTACGCGAGTAAAAAAGTACTATTTTAGATCTAAAATTTAATATCATTCTCGGGTGGAGAACTAACCATGTAGATGATTTTAGTACGTAGCAAAGGATTAAATCATACCAATCTGTGATGTTACGCATAATTCAGAAATCACAACTTATCCTTGTTTCTTAAAATAAATACTTGAGGGTCCTTGAAGAGATTTATAGTTGTAATTGTATTATTTTTAATATTTCGCCTTACTAATTAATATATATTCATTTTATAAAAAATAAATTATTTTATCAATGTATTCGAACATAATAAAAACACACGATAAACAAACCAACTGGTGCAACAATGTCGCAGGATGTACAATATAAATATCTCTATAAAGGTAACGGAAATATACTTAGCACTTTTTCTCTCATTTGTATAGAATGTGTATTGCCGGATGTAACATGTAACCTGTGTGAGATTTACATGGTTAGATAATACCGAGAAATAGGAACAATAATAATAATGTTAAAATAACCGTAAAGATGTTAATATAAATAATAACATATAATGCAATTAAATCGTTTAAATATTTCCTGTACTAAATTTCAAATTAATAAATACCACTAAGGGATTAAAATCAATCATTATCGTCTTTATTTCGTTTTTACTGAAAAATTAAAAAGGTACTTTAAATGCTTGGGGAAATTTTAAACAAATTATTTATGTGGAGGCAACTGTTAACTCACAGTGCGTGGTTTAGCGTTCCCTGTAGATAATTACCATTCCTGCGGCTGATCTAGTGTTGTTGTGTAAGTACAAACTGAGGTACAACTTTGCGATGCCTGTGATAGTTGTGCTTGAGGGATATGTGTAAACTATTTAGTACCAGGGTAACTGTTAACACACAGTGCCTTGCTTGCAGTTCCCTGTAGTTTACCATTCCTGCGGCTTAATCTAGTGTTGTTGTGTAAGTACAAACTGAGGTACAACTTTGCGATGCCTGTGATAGTTGTGCTTGAGGATATGTGTAACTATTTAGTACCGGGGTAACTGTATACACACAGTACCTTGCTTACAGTTCCCTGAAGTTTAGTTTCCGTTCCTGCGGCGTCTGGTGTTAGTTTGTATGCACAAATTAAAGTACAACGTTTGCGATTTTCTGGTAATGAAATAGTTGTGTCAGAGGATATGTTTAAGTAATATTAAATGATGCGAGAGCAACTGTTAACAAGCAGTGAGTTGTTATAAAAACTTTTTTTAACTTAGAGTCTATTAGGTCAGCTCATTTTTTAAAATATCGTGCGGACTCTCAGACAAAGAGAAATGAAGGTTTGTCAGCCCCACTAATGATAGGCTTCACTAATGCTCAGGAAGTTTTGGCTATGAAAAACACAGCAATATAAGGTTTTGTTATTTAACTTAATTTGTATTTGTACTTACATGTGTTTGTCGTATCACTTGACTTTGTTTTTCTTGACTTCAGTAATTGCATATTCTTGTAAGCAAATTAATGTAAGTTAAACCACTATGAAGGAAGTAAACTGGTTTAAGTAAAGTGCTGACAGAAAGAAACCAGAGACAAGCTGCACTGTCCAAAGCACTTAGAGCTGGGAGATTTAATGTATTATTAACGCGCCACTTGGGAATTGTTCAACAGAATATCGACTGTATAAATCATCAGTTTTGCGGTGCAGGCGCGGATATTTTATTAACAGTTTTGGAATTCCATTAAGGCCATTAAATTATACAGTATAAATATTCTATTGTAAGTAAAACATTCACTTGTGTGCTGGATGTTTATTTTTGAGAGCTGTTTAGTTTTTATTACTCCAGCAAACTTGTATGCAGATGATTTAATTAGGTTTTTTACATTATATAATTTATTATTATTTTAATATATTTGTACTCCCATTTTGAAATTAACTAAGTAAATAATATTTATACACTAATTTAATACTATACGTATGCATAATTGTTACTTAGATTTACCTTGAATATTTTAATAGCAAAGTTTAAAAATTTTTGTACCTTGTAGTAAGGTAAGGTATGTTGTGTTAGATAAGTGCGTATTGCCTTTGGAAGTTTTAATAAGTACGGAGAGTCTCTTCCAAAAGACCTGATTCGTTATCTACTGGTTTACTGCTTAAACTATTAGTACCCTTTCCCTTATAATCGTAGGGTATAATACTGTAATTATAATACAGTAGTCCAATATAACAAGGACAGTATTGGTGGACAGGTATAATGCGTGTATTAAATAAACGTGTACAGTGTTTTACAAGATATTTATATATAATCAATGCGGGTGGATGTATTAATGTAGGTGGGTATACGGTAAAATATCGATTGGATGGCAAACAGTGCGAAGAGCGAGGCAGATTTATTCTATTAAATTTTTGGAGTACATCAAGATCCTAACTGAACGGTTAAAAAAAAAGGTAGAAGTATTTGAAGGCAAACATGCACGGCTTTCAGCTATCTTTAAGATATACTGTAACATAAGACAGAGAGTCATAACGAAATGAATGTTTTTAGATATCCCCCTTGCAGATAAAAGAGAAAATATGGTAGCCTACTTAGGGAAAAGGCACCAATGACGCGGAGCCAAATTTCATCGATATACATTAGCAAATCTTTGGATAAAATCTTTTCCAAAACATCGTGCACATATTATAGGTTACACGCATTACAATATCACCCGTTATAAATTGAACACTACATAATGATGCAGTTCAACGGTGATGTTAAAAGAAACGTTACAAAATTCTTGCTCTTGGAGATCCCTGCGGTTTATTAAAATCCCACGAATCAGAATACACAGGTAGTGTCCCTGAGAGAAACAGTAAAACATTGTTTATTCTCTTTGAATGACGTGATTCAAAGATCCCAAGGATTAACAATTTACCTATTTAGCTAGTTCAGTAAAGTATCAGTACCCCGATATTTTTCCAACGAACCTTTTACCCTCTTTTGAGCATTTACAATGTCAATTCTCTTAGTCTATTGTGATTTAGATCTCAAGGACTCGCAATTAATTTTTTATTGATCAGTGTACGATCAGTACAATGTGTTTTTTTATTTGTAGATTTGTGAGCATTATCTAACCAGAGTCTATTTTCATGTTATGGAGACATTTATGTATTTTGTAAATACGTTTTAAAAGAGTTTAAGATATTTCTTATTATACCACTTTATCTTAAAGATGCTTTAACTTCACTAACGGTCAACAGCATCGTAGGCTTTTTGAGAAATCTATAAATAAAGCTAGTCCGTGGCTTTTATTATCATTTGCCGTTGTATGCTAAGCTTACACAATTATCCAGATCTTGTTCAGCAGATCTTTTTTCTTATATAAAACGAATGGATTGTTACTTAAGTAATTATTTATGTGATGGACCACATATTTATAAAAATATTTTTTCAATTGCCGAAAGGATTGTTTATGGGATAATAATTCCTTAATTGTTTATGTTCTTTGTTTTTATAGCCCTTAATGTTTTTAAACAGTCAGTAAATATACCTGATTTCAAAGAATTGATTATCAAATCACGCAATCCTACTAGTACTCTCAGTTATTACTCTTTCATTCTTAAAAGATCTAAAGTTATATCTGTGGAAAATAATCAAGTAAAACCAATATTTAGTTATATTAGGACCTTTGTTAGAGTTTGAAACTGATTAAACTGAATGTCCCCACATTAAAACCATTGGTTAGAATGAGGTTTGAGTGTCCCGTTTTATTTTGTACCCATTCGTTTTAAACCATAGAAATATCAACCAAATCGATTCATATCAAAATGAAATATCAAGTAAGAATTTACTTTGTTTTCTACAGTTCTTTGAAAGGTTGGTATTTCCAATGTGTTTATTAGTGATTGTATATTAATTGTATAATTTTCAAATTGAAATTGTCCATAGACACAATGAACATTAACTTGTTTTTTGTGCAAGTTATAACTAAACGTTCAAATATATAAACAATGTATCTACTATGTACAAAACAATTACAAAAATGTTTCGAACCGCTAATACTGGGAATAGCTGGATTTATTCGGCTAATAACTTTTTAAAAATATTTACTCAATCCCGAGGAATGTTTATAAGGAGACAAAAAGTAAGAAAAGGTTTTAAAGAATGTTTAAGAATTCGGGAAAGTTATTAAAACATTTGCAAGACGTAAATCCAAAGTGAACTGACAGGTAACAGCTGTTGACACTTTCAGCTGAGAGTTCATCAAAGACCAGGAAACATTTTGTTTCCATTAAAATTTTATAAAATATTAGAAATACAGTGGTCAGTCATTAGTATCCCAATTTTAAAGACGGAGTTATTATATACGGTTTGCTTTAAATTTCATCAGCTGACAGTATGGCCTAGCTAATGCACTTGAAAGTATTATTAAGACGCTGTTATAAAATAAACATTCTTAATTGTCAAAGTAGCAAATGTTTGCACGTAAGGTACTTGTCACTAGTTGGCCCACGTTGTCATTGTTTATAATATTCTTATTGTAGATTAAGTAGTATTAAAGGAATAGCACACTGTTACCCTTAAACCGGAATCACAACACAAGCAATGGAAGTAGATTAATGTTTTAATTAAACAGTCTTTTTAACTTAGAAGTTGGATCCCAAATCACCAAAACTTGGTCAGTGCAACAATACATACTCAATTTCGATTTGTAAATAAATAAAGCGAGAGCGAATTTAAATGGGCCGGAAGCTTTAACAATTTGTAAACCGTAGTAACTTTTTATGTTTGTACAATTTATTTGAGACAATAAGGCAACCTCTCAGTATGGCACTTGAAATATCTTAGACCGGAGGTAGAAAACAAGTCCTGGCTAGTATTAGACAAGTTTTAAAACCCAAGTAGATCTTGAAAAACAACTTTTATCTTTTCTTCCGCGGGGCAACATAACCGTAAATAAATTAGACAGGAAGGTAATTTAAACGGTCGGAACTAAACTCTTTTTGATCGTCGTAAATTTTTCAGTCATACGAACTAACGGCTGCTACATTAAACAGGGTGTCTCACAAGTATGCCGAGAAACTCCTCAGGTGGTTTTTCTTTCTTTAAAAAAATAAATTCATTTAACTATATGTCCGGTAACACTTTGTTTTTATAGGAACAGGACGGAAATAAAGGGAAACTGATGTTTTTATGGCGTAAAGATAGTTACTAAGATAATTAATGTATAATAATCTAATAATAAACAAACACAAAATTAAAAATTAATGCTTAATTAAATCAACACATACGAGAAATAAGTCAGAGAACATGAGATATTCTGTTTATCAAATGAACGTTCTTCGTAAAAACAAAACATTTTAATTGGTGATATTTTTTCTTAAGATTTATTCAAATTTTCATGCCATATAAATGGTGTTTCAATTTAATTTCCCTGATAATATATGCACAATATAATGCTAACACATTTTGCAAAATTATTTCAATATAAGCAAATATTATTTATGGTGACTTGGCGTGTAGACGTTTATTATTGAAACACTGTTATGAAACCCATTTAAATTAATGACAGTGTAAATGTAACACACGACAAGATATCCCAAGAAAATTTTATTTGTAGACTTAAAAATTTTATGAAACTCCTTTAAGACGATTTAAACACAGACAACAATGAGTTATGTTATGCGTTCATGACCAACCATGGAATTTAGATGTATCTCGTTGAAACCTATCACTCAGTATGTTAACACATTCTTTTTCCAGGGGATAGACAAATGTATTTCTATATAATTCTTTATCATTATATCTATAATTAATTAAATGAGGTATAGAATTAAAAATTTTCCATTGAACCTCAGCGAAGCCCGTTACTTTTACATTGTCAGCTGAGCATGAGCAAGCCTATCGTTTCGTCTGTGCTTGTGTTTTGTTTGTTTGTCAGTGCGTTATCGCGAAAGCGGACTGGCGTACAGACTTTAGAGTTTGCGCGAAGCTTCATGTACATATATGAGTAACAATGAGGTTTGATGATGGTGCATGTCACTTGCTCTGATTGGGCTTAGATTTAGCAAATATTTTAACATTGGTCTCAGGAGTAACCATGATTGCAACGAGAAAATTATTTGAATTTTTATAATTTGGCATTGTGTTATTGAAAGAGGTAAAAGAAAAACGATAAAGTGGAAGTTTAATGTCATCAATTGTAGACAAGATGTGATATCAGAGCACTATTATTAGTACCCTCACCTTAGCTCACCGAAATGTTTTTATACATGAACACTGTTTTTGAAACTGAACTTGTGAAAAAATATTTTATTGTACCATCTGGAGAGATATATCGATAAAGATTTCATTTGCATTGTTTAATTTAGCTTTAAATTTAATTCTTATTATAGACAAGAATAAATGCTATAATGATGCATGTGTAACTAAGGAACTTGCCTAAGCGTTATAGAAGGCTCTTCCTCAGGATGCTGAATCAATATCTTTAGGGCGGAAAATGCTAAAGTATCTTTTTGTGTCATGTTTTGCATGCATATAAATAAATATTTTGTCCAAAGATCAGCCCAAGATAGAGGACTGCTCAAGAATGAAATGAGCTCGAGATCTTAAGTTTTACAAGCTACCTTAGCGCAGTCTGCAGTATATAGTGTGACGTATTCCAAACTTGTATATAAAGGGACTTTTGCCAGTAAGTTTCAATGTTGAGGATGGTTTGTTAGTTTTAAACAGTTTCTGTTCAGTCTTCATGATCAATAATAAATCAATCTCTTTTTCAGATACACATCTTTGTTAGTTCTTTAAAATCTGCAAACTACTGGACATAGACGAAACAAGAAAAAAACCAAAGGACGAATTTTATTTATAACATTACAGCTAAATAGCATTTTATAACTCTTAACCCTCTGAATTAATATTTCAGTTGCATACAGCTACTACGTACAAGTAAACCTACCTAATATGGGAATGTATTCATTCCTATGTAGGATATTTTGAATGAAAGTTTAATAAAACGGGGAGATTACAGTATCGATATAAACAAGGTTTCACTTTTACACCAGTAAAAGGGCTTGCTTGTTTTATAAATGAATGAAGTCTTTGATTAGTAAAATGTAAACATTTACTTCTGGTCTGATTCACTAACTGTGCAAAGCTTTGAAGTCCACTCAAATACATCAATACAGATTGTGAGATAACAGTCTTTTACGCATGTTTGTGGCATTCACCAGCTGGGGATTACGTTGGTTGATAAATCACAATTATCTAACATAACACGTTCCTTTTACTTTAGAAAGAGCCTAAGTATATTAAAGTGATTTAATTGATGTTTTCATTGTTAGAGTACGTTATACTTAAAATTAGTCACTCATTACAAAGTAGGGCACATTTATTCAATGATTTTCAAAACAAACATTTAAATTCGTATTGCATTTCATATATTTTGACGGTCATCGTTTAATCTTAACTGGTCATGCATATGTTTTACTGCCATTAAAAACCTCATTTGAATTTATGATTAATAGTAGATTAACTAACAAACAATGTATTTTAATAGAGATATAGTGCTGTAAATTTTTATCAAACTCTAAAGAATATAATCATTTTAAATTTCCCCTCTGAACGCCTAAGAGAAAATATATTACTCCATGGATGAACCAAAATAAACTTACAGAACCCCACATCAGGTACTATTAGCATAATAATTGTTGATACCAACATCTGTAGATTTTAGCAAGACATTTGTGGAACCTGGTTGGCCTACCTCAACATGAATTCCAGTCTATTTACAATTTACCTAAATGTAATGCTATATATCTGCAAGCGAAGGATATAACTCGTTATTTGTTATAAGTAATAACATGAAACAGAAAATGTTTCTTTCCTGAATGTTTAAATATTGTGATATTTTCACGTATGAAGCCTATATTTATACCTAATTGTAGTGGATTTATACATATGCGATTAAATGAGATTAACTGTCTCACATAGGCAGCCCCGCAATAAACTTTGGGGCTTTAAAAAATATTATCAGTTTATTAATAAGTTATTGTAAAAGCGTTTATTGTATAAAATAATTATTTTATTATAATATATAATTTAATAAATTATTAAGTATTATTAATTATATAATCTGTCTAACTGTAACTATTAAAATAATTAAAAATAACGTAAGTACGTAATGAAGTAATCAAACTCATATTGAAGCATTATGGAACAATATACGATAAGAGATTCAGGCAACAAGATGAAAATTACTGAAATTGTGTGTAGCAGAAGTCAAGTCCATAACACACACTTGTCCTGGTCCAGCATGGGGCCACTAAGCAATAACAGGACCCTCCTCATCTTAGGACACACGTTTTCTACAAAACGAGCTGACATACCTATTAATACTGGTGCCATTGTGTAGTGAATAGTCGAGGCCATAAAACTCACATGTTCCGGTACTGCATGGGAATTACTTAGCAGTAACAGGACTCTACCCAACTGGGACAAACGATAGAATTCGTTTCAACACAATAAAATGATATACGTACTAATAGTGATAGTGATGTGTAGGAATACTCGAGTCCATAACATACACTTGAACCGGCCCCTGCAAGTGGCCACTAAGCTATAACAGGAACCTCCCCAACTAGGACAAACGATAGCATTTCAGCTCTACACAACGAACTGACATACATGGTAATACTAGTAATGTTATGTAGCGATATCAAGTCCATGACACACCACTTCCAAGTCCAAAATCAGGGCCCTCTATATGTAGTAAACTCGCTTACCATTTCAATTGTACCACGAGCCATCGTAGAAGGTAATATTGGTTTCTTTGTGTACGGCACTTTTCCTACAATATTGTCTATTACGTTTTTTTATGTCAGTAAATTACTGTTAGGTTTAATGGTTTTATAATGACACTTAGACAAGTTTTCTGATCTATAATTTATCTCAACATGTTATGCTATGTTATAAACCACGTATTTTTAATGATATTCTTACGTTTCTATAGTATTGTTTTGATATAGTTTTAATAGTTTATATAATAGTTTGATCATCATCAAAGAATCTTAAAGAACATCTTTCTTTTTTAATAATATAGTATATCTCCTTTTATTCCATTTCAATTTTAAAAACCAATACAACGGTGTCTTCAAGAATATTCATTCCAATATTATCAGAATTAAAAACCACTAACACGATAAAAAAAATACTTTTCTCTCAATTGAATTGGGTTTCTTTCAAATTAAAACTAATCTAAAATTATCAGAATTAACCTTTTATAATTTAAAGCTCTTTGCTCAAATTGATAAAGTGACAAATAAAAAGATCAAATAAAACAAAACTTTACTACCTACTAAGATAATTACTGCTGTAAGTGGCCTCTTGAGTGTTGTACGAAAAAAATCATTTAAGCCTCGATAAAAATATATACTTTAAAAGTGATCAAATATCTGTGACATGTTCAATATACACTACATCACGCCATTACCACATAATCGTGAAAACCAATTATGTCGTGTTTGTGATTAATAATTACTAATATTAGCTTCATGTAGTGTGATATTATTAATTTTAATTATCACCCGGACAGGTCCTGGATTTGGGTTGACATACAATAATGAAGCGCAGGTAATGAAAATTTTAAGTAAGGTACGGACACAGTTAGTTACATTTACAATTAATTACACAAAGTGTCTCAGTGACATGCTGCTGTTAAATGTCACATTTGTCCAGTAACACGTGCATGATTGGTCACTGCTCATTGAGTGTATCGAACAAACAAATTATAAAATACACTCTTATATTACATACGAACACAGTTAGTTTACATTTACAATTAATTGCACAAAATGTCCCGGTGTTAGACTGTTGTTAAATGTCACTTTTGTTTAGCAACACGTGCATGGGTTGGACACTGCCCATTGAGTGTATCGAACAAACAAATTAGAAATACACTCTTATATTACATACGAACACAGTTAGTTACATTTACAATTAATTGCACAAAGTGTCTCGGTGACGTTCTGCTGTTAAATGTCACACTTGTCCAGCAACACGTGCATGATTGGTCACTGCCCTTTTGAGTGTATCGAACAAACAAATTATAAATACACTCTTATATTACATACGAACACAGTTAGTTACATTTACAATTAATTGCACAGTGTTCCGGTAAAATGCTGCTGTTAAATGTCAAATCTGTCCAGAAACACGTGCATTGATTGGTCACTACTGCCCATTGAGTGCATGAAACAAACTAATTAGAGGTACACTCTTATATTGCATACGGACAGTTTAGTTACATTTAAAACTAATTGCACAAAGTTCTCCCGTGACATACTTAAAACTATAAATGTGTACACTGAAGGACACAGGAACTTTTTCCGGACATTTGCCATCGTTCAGTAATACAATCAGTAAAACTATGTTTCGATAAATACGAATCTGATAAAAAAACTGATCTTATAGGTACATTGTGTACAGGTTTGTAAACTATGCACTATATCTGTACACTTTCGCGTTTCTATTGCTTTTTGAACGTTTTCCCTCCATTACAACTGTATCTATTCTTACGATCTTTGTATTTTACAACGAACTGTTCTCCAGAAGTAACTTTCGTGTTTTTAAAACGTGCCTTAAGAGTGTTTTGAATTCTGAAGTTTTCAAATAGTTCTAATATGCATAAAATCAAGACAGTTTCGTGTATATTTAACTCTTAAAGAGTAAAATGCAGATAATAGACAAGTTAGCACTACTATGTTGATGTGTTCATTAACCACTTCCTAATTATTGATTTCGTACAGTTACTTATTATGGTAATCATTAAAATGGCCAGTGGTGATTAAAAACGAATATGAATAAACATGATAAATTAATGCCTCAATATACCTTGTCAGCTAGTTAAATTTTATCTGAGTTTTTTTCCTATATTTTGTGTTGGGAACATGATATTTCAATTGTACAAGTAGAATGTATTAAACAAATTTATATTTTTACTTATGTATCTCTAAGAAACAATTTGGATACAGTGTTTGGGGGTAACAACACCAACATTAAAGCTCACACTATAAAATATTAATGAAGTTTTTCGGGACCATAGTGTATGGCCTGAACACATTTTAATCCCCCGGGCTTGGGTTGAATTGCGAGAGGGACCGTAATAACTGTTTTACTTGCTTAAAACCGTAATAAATTATATGGAATCGCTTACAAGTATGTGATATTGTCGTCGTAGTCAAAGTCAGACATCCATCTCATGCGCGCTTCTGTCTTCGGCTCTGTATCGAACTCTATCGCAGTGTTCTGTAACACAATACCACTTAGTGCAGTTACCACTTAACTGTTTTACATGCATAGGTGATTTTAATTTGTGATAGAACACTCAGCTTAAAACTATTTAAATCCTCAAATATATACTAGTACCATCTAAGACTGATTGGTACAGATCTAGAGAATTCCTCAGTTTATATTTGGATGCAATTTTCAAATTTATAACAACATTATTCTATTGAGCTTGATGCAATCCTACGTCCACTTGCAGAGCTTTATGGTTCAACCACATCTATACTGTTTTGAATGCATTAATTCATGTTTTTTACACTTTTAGAATTGCAGTAGAGGTTTACATTAATATATAGGTAGAACAATTAAAAAGAAGACTAGCACTAACTATATCTTGTCACCTTAGATTAATCCCAGCTGAAGCTCTACACGCCTTACATGCTATGGTCATTAATCACAGATCA
The DNA here is from genome assembly GCF_021130785.1 of Homalodisca vitripennis. Taxonomy (NCBI): domain Eukaryota; kingdom Metazoa; phylum Arthropoda; class Insecta; order Hemiptera; family Cicadellidae; genus Homalodisca; species Homalodisca vitripennis. The sequence goes on from NC_060212.1 coordinate 53,271,263, forward strand.
TACATCTGCCCCTACCACATAGCTGTCTCACGGAGCTCTTTGTTGTACTTATAACCGTACTGTGAGAATGAAACTAACACAAAAATTTGCTCTCTGAACTGAATATAGTAGAAAGCCCGTACAAAATAACTAGACTACTGTCTTTTATATAGAGTACTCCTGTATGTGCTCGTAACAGCCTTATCTGATTTGTTTGGGATTTATATATATATTTTTTTACTTTACTCTTTGCCATTTATTTTAACGAAATATTTTTAATTTCATCATTACAATTTATTATATAAAAATTTATTGCTGGATGTCGTGGAGTAAATAACCGATTAAATCTGTTACAACAGGTATATAAGCAGAATTTTTTTGTTATTATTCTTTTTCTGTTTGATCTACTATCATATGTTTTCCAAAAAAAGAAATATTCAAATTTCCCCCATAGTCCTATTAGTAAAGGTTTCCTTTTAGGTCTGTACATAGGTGAATATAGTTCTTTCCTAGGAAGATATTTAGATTATTACACACTAAATATAGCTGTGGATTGTGAAAATATATATCTATTAAAATGCTATGTGCGTTAAAATAATGAATAACTAAACAGTTATAAAGAAACACGTAGATAAAATTCCTTCATTGTAAAAATAAATTTACCATTTTATAAAAAAAAAATATGAACGAATCCACTATAATTGAAATGGCCGGAGATATGAATAGGTCCATATATATTGTTATCCTGAGATAATCCTCCACTCCTATTCTGATGAAACAAAGTGCAGTAAACCACATGAAGGAGGCAGACGCACACTCCGGCTATACATCGTAATGGAAGAGTCATTATTTATTCAAAGCGTCATGTGTCAGCGACAGTGACTGGATTCAACGGGCGATTATACATCAGAGTATTCTGTGTTGAACCTTTGGACCACCAAGACCAACGTTAGTTTGTGCAACAGTTGCTTATACAATTATGCAAATAGCTCTTCACAGAGTTATTAATATCTATACTGCTATTATAGACCTAGTATTTTAGGCTACATTTAATCATCTTTATTAAAGAATGGTCTAACATCACATTACTTACCTCCGCAGTACGAAAGTTTCCTTGCGCAATATTTTTTTCGATCAATGGCGTTTTAGGCCACACACACACACATGGTTTTTTGGCCTAAATCACATGATCTTTCCAATACATCATCAGAATGATTTACGTTTTCACAATTCCAATTAACATAGTTTTAATTAATTCTCGTACATCTGAAGGGTATTTTTTAAGTAAATTTAAGGCGTAGAAATTACAAATCCATAACTGCAGAAGTATCGAAAAGTATAACCTCAATTGTTGTCACCCAGGATTGGCTACCACGATCGCAAACTTATATAACTTATTTGATATTATTGATGGTTAGTAGTGAACTATTATCAAACGCTTACGCCTTATAAATTAAAATGTCACCATAGATCATTAAGGCTATGATCTTTCAGAGTATATAGTTTGACTAGCTACGTGTCACCTTTTCAGAATTAGTAAAGTGCTTTTACGTGCATTTTAAATTAAAAGAAATTCGATTTTCTATAAATGTCTTAATGGTGGTACATTTAAATATGTGTACCATTGTGATATAATATATATATATATATATATATATATATAATGATAAAATTCACAACCCACTGCCTAGAACAAACAGTAAATACTGATTACTTAAGGTGCACTGTTCAACACTTCGAAGTTAGACACTTTCTCGTTCATTATAAAGTTTGTGTTTACCGTGCCTAATGACCTGTTTTAGTTTGTGGGTTGAGTTTAATTTATTTTTAAGTAAATTTAAATAGTTTTAAAAATACATGTAATATATTAAATCGATTTAAGCTCCTTTAGAATAAAGGTATATTAATAGCGTCCCTCGTATAGACTTATTTCCTAATAACAATCCATTTAGACTTTTTTTGCACCTCCTTAGTACACAACGCAAGTAAAGAGAGGTTGCACGCCTCTAAGAGTATGGAAGTAGAAAATGACTAGAGGCATCCAATGGATTTGAAGACTATGTTAATTGGTAGGAAAATGTATTCTGGCATTTTTAGTTTATGTACTATTGAATCAGCCTGATAAAAGTTAAGTATATACATATGACTAGCACATACCTGCGGCTTCATCTGCAAATTACTAAGCAATATTCCGTGTATTTTGTTAAATAGCGTCCAAATTTCAGTAAGAGTAGAACTATTTTTGATAAATCTAGAGGAACTCCAAAACCGAACTTAATAGTTTTCTTAAAAAACCGCTTGCGATGTAATATGATAAGGTCATGTAATTTTTAAAGTATTATAGTATTAAAATCATGTATGCAAAATATAATAGAAATATCACTTAACTTGATATTAGTTGTAACAAAATTAAACTTTTAGGGCCTAATGAAAACAAAAGTCACATGTTAAATTTCGTTTACAGACAACTATACATATACTCCTTAAATATATATATATATATATATATATATATATTATATATATATATATATTATATATAAATTATTTTCTAAAAAAAAAATAAAAAGAGAAATAATCTATTAAATGCTAAATAGATTAAAGTTATTCAGGAATATAATGTATAGTTGTCCGTAATCGAAATTTACCATGTCAAATTCTGTTTTTAATTATGCCCTAAAAGTTTAATTTTGTTATAACTAATATCAAGTTAAGTGATATTTTTATGACATTTTGCATATTGTTTTAGGTATTTGTGTTTTGCATATTGTTTTAGGTATTTGTGTTAGAAACAGAAAACGTGTAGTTCTTCAAAACCTAAATAGATTTTTATCTTCATTACGACTTAGAACAGAATGTTATATAAGACAATCGGGTATATATATATATATATATATATATATATATATTGGTGGCATTACACATCCGTAACAAAACTACTGAAAATATAGAATTACAAAATATTATAAGCTTTGTAATAATTTTAAACGTATATAACAGTAAATACTTGATTTGCTAGAAATAATGTTATGGGAAAATTATATATATAGTAAATATCCTCAACCAGGTAACACGGAGTCCTTGAACTACCGCAAATACGGTTCCATGATACGTGAGCTCTACAGGGATATATGAGATTGAGTGATCGGCTTATAGGCTCAGCAGTAGTACAGACAAGGCCTATCTGTGAAATTCGGGACCTCGAGAGACATGAATGAGAAGAACAAGTGAAAATATTTTAAACATATCGGATATTATCGACAAATGACAATATAAAAGTGTTGATATTATTTTATATCTTAAAAAATTATCATTTGTCAGTTTTGCCGTTTCTAGCCTAAATACGTAACAGATAACCACTTTTTATGTTTGTTTTATTTCCTTAAACGATGTTGTATAAACATCTGTTTTAATTCAATTTCATCAATTTTACGGGTTCTCATAAATATTTATATTTATATTAAAATATCATACTTTTCGCATATATATATTAGAATAAGATTTTTTAATAATATTGTTAATTCAATAATTTTCTATATACGTTGTTTTTAATATTAAATGTCCTGTATATACTAATTTATTACTACATATCTAATGCATAATTTATCGTTAAGGTGTAATTCATTACACTCAATACAATATTACAAGGTGTAATATTGTATCGGGTGAACTGATTATTGTAACATCTACATGTGCACATTTCATAAGACTTTACCTATACCAAGCCTTATATTGCGGTAAGTGTACTGTCATTTAGGTCAAGTTTAGACAATGACATCCCTCGTGACCTAGAAATTTAAAGAAGCCTTTTACGATACACGTAGTTATATAAATGAGTTTTACAGATTTATACTCTCGATATTACGTTTAAAGCAAAATAATAACTAGTTCTGAAAATACGCATGCATGTACAAATCTTTATTTCCTTTTTTAGTTACATTCTAAGCACTAGTAAATATTTTTGCATATGCACAAACAATTTTATTAATATTCTCAAATATTTTTCTTTTTATAGTGATTCTAAGCATACTGTTAACATTTTTAAAATACGCCAATATTTTTTAAAGCCAAATATAGAGCTATAGTATATAGGAACATTTCAGATGTTAAAATGAAATATGCTAATAACGAATATAATTAACTGACAGTATTAATAAAATTTAAATATTTTTGAAAATAGTTCAGATTCTTTACGCTGTAATATGACCATTACAGAACAGTCATGCCATTATCACGATGCTCACTACCACACTTTAAAAAATTATTATTATAACATTTGCATGTGATAAAAATTATTTAATAAATACCAATATTTTTATGTTCACTTAAAAAGATACCATTACTTTATAACATTCTGTATAGCCTAGTAAAACCGTAACTGCAAATGAAATAATTTTTTCCTGAAAATTAAGTGTTATATTAGATTATAACTCAAGCGTAAAATAATTCCAAACCAAAACGCTTGACTTGGGCAAAAAAAGCATTCTTTTTGAACACACACACTGTTATCAGATTCCAGACGCAGCAATAAAATGAAGGTGAATCGAAGGTATTCTCAACATTTACACAAAACCGTATTGGAGTATATTATTGGATACGGTAATATTACTCAATACAGAAGAGGTTTATATTTAACTGAACATTACTCAGACTTGTAAAACATTAGGTTAGATTTCCTGCCAGTATCAAAACGTGATTTAATCAATATAAACAGACTGTAAGACTATATTGGACGCGGAAAAAATACGCATTACCGATCAGGCTTATCTATGACTGAACATTACCCTTTTGCAACATTACTTTCGATTCGATGCCAGGATAAAAACGTAATTACATCAATCTAAACCATGTGTTGAGTATATTGGATACGGTAATATTACTCAATACAGAAGAGGCTTATATTTAACTTAAAATTACTCAGACTTGTAAAACATTAGGTTAGATTTCCTGCCAGTATCCAAACGTGATTTAATCAATATAAACAGACCGATGGAGTATATTGGACACGGCAAAAATACGCAATACATATCAGGCTTATCTATGACTGAACATTACCCTTTGCAACATTACTTTCGATTCGCTGCCAGGATAAAAACGTGATTACATCAATCTAAACCACGTGTTGGAGTATATTGGATACGGTAAAAGCACCCAATATCGATCAGGCTTATCTGTGACAGAACGTTATTCTGGTTTTTACAACATTTCTTTCGATTCGCTGACTGCATCAAAACGTGTGCACACCAAATTTTCGAAGATTTAGCCTATCTTTTTAGTATTAGAATACACCCAATATTTTAAGGTTTCTTTATCAGTCTGTGCTAAACACAAAATATTTCATTATTTATCTCCCTTACGGTGTGGGTCATGTAACTTACTTTTCGTTTAATTCGAGTTCTGTTTTTTTAACTCTTAATTCCACTTTATATAAACAATGCAATACCATTTTTCTGAATTGACATTTGTGGTTATTTTTATGCCAAGCTCTGTAACTTTTATGGAAGATAAAAAACATATAACCCAAATAAGATATTGCAGTATTTTTAAGAAGTTATAAAAACAGTTTTTGAATTAGTGGTGTTGTATAAGCTGACCACAGCAAGTGTCTGGCAGTGGAAACCGGCAAAAATAGTTAACACAGCTAATCGTGGAGCATATCTATTTTAAGATGAACCTACTAATAACAGTGTAAATACTCCAAATAGATCTCTACAACCAATACATTTAGAAGTGTTAAGAAAGTGGTGCGTAATAAAAGAAAACTAATCTTTTTTAAACAGCAAATTTAATTCATAAGTACGAAAAAGACAAGCCACTTCTTATGAGATAGCAAGAAAATTAATACAAAAATAAAGAGTGCATCTTGACAGGAGCTTACAATGTCTTAAGGGATTCTTGAATGATATATTTACCATCAACCAATTTCCTTGAGTGCCAGCATTATGCTCACGCCCTGGGATCAGCACATATAAATTGTTCGCATGGGAGTTACCCTTGGTAATTCTAATTAGTTACTATATGAAACACTGAGCGAATTGCTTTAGTTTTAAGATCACTTATAACTATAACAAAAAGGCATAGCCAAAGGAACAAGCAAGGCTTTGTTATATGCCAACCGTTATATGAGGCAACTAGAACAGGATTTTAACATAAACGATATTTACAACGATGTATCTTTTGAAAACCTTTGTTAATAACGTAGCCTATAATTTTGATTACGGATTAATAATTTTAAAATATTTTAAATCATTTCTATCAGTTTTATAAAACTAAAAATTATGTTCGAAATCTTTTCTAAGTCAGTTAGATTTTATGAAAACGGATATTTAAAAGTAAAAATTGGTGAAATAAGCAAGATCTAATATTTAATTATTAGACAATACTGCATGAAAGAAATGACACCAGAACTTCTCAGGAGGGTTCTTCTATGTAAACCTAAACCTGAACCTTCTGAACCCAACCTATTAGCCAATGAATGGCGATATATCGTTTTCAGGCTCCCTTCTTGTCACTGGTAGGGGCTTAAGTGAACGGAGAGGAAGCACTTTTTAGTATGACATTTAAATTAAAACGACGTTGAGAAAATTGCTTATGACGTTTTGACAAGGTGATTAAAGAAAACTGACAATCCAGAGTTTAGTAAGTATAAGCATTGCAAAAAGCTTGTTTTGAAAAGGAATGTATCTGCACAAGTAGTACAACAAATACTTATATACTAAGCAGAATAATCCGACACGTGTAGCAGTGAGGCAGAATTTGGAAATGAAGAAGATTCTCAGGTGTAAGGCTATGATATTGCCTTCTGAGAACGAATAAATAGTATAAAACTGTAAAGGTAAGAATATTATTATCATTCATTCCAATATCATTCATGTCTTTTGTTTTAAAATCCTAATAATTATTTAATGAAAAATTTTATTATTTTATAATTCAAAATTGTAAATATAATATTTGGTTTTCTTAATTAGTCATGTTCATCGGAAGATATTAAGGAAATATTTGGCGATGAAGAAGTTTAAAATGAATCTTTGTATCGTTTAGACATCATAGAAAGCTATATTAACAAAATATAATATAATCTAGGTGAAAAGGCAATCGACATTTTCTTATTCTGTGCTTAACAGCGGGTAAGGTAAAGGTTGGAATAATAATTATACGTTTTGTTAATATTGAGCTTACTCTGTGCTTTCAAGACTATAAATATAAACAAATTGAGAAATAAAGTGTAAAATTTAAAACAATACCATAAACAAATGTTTACACAGAACAGATAATTAAATTTAATTTATATATTTTACAACTTTAGGAATCATTAGGGCATAGCCGGAGCAAAATTTACACGATTTTTGTAACTGTATTTTGTCCATGTAGCATTTCAGTACAATCAATCAGTTTAGTAGATTTTGCCATTGAGAGACACGTACATGTACAGAAGGTAGGATATACCATTAAATTATTATATAATGGTATACATATATCGATAGTGTTATTACTTGTATGAAAATGTCAACCATCTAAATTTTTTTTACGATAGTATATGAAAAATGTATTACAAATTTAATTTACTTAGCTCAATATAAAATATTAAAGTTGCAGAAGCCATAATAATTCCTGCTATGCGTAAAAAAAATATATATATATATATATTTTTATATACATATAGTTTAGTGATATAAATTATAGTTAAATGAGAAATCGATATAATTTTTTTTATCAAATGGTGCTATCCAATAATTTGTGTAATTTTATCAGAGTTAATTTAATTACTGGACCGTGATGATGGGTTGACGGTGAATAATGAAGTGATTAATCGTGATCGATACACTAATGAGTTTGCTGAAGGATTGTGGAATGGTAATGTGATTCTGATGGCGGTGTTTTAAACTTTTTGTGGCTGTCGTCGAATTTATACCTATTTTGATGACCTGTAAAGGGCTTTTGTTCAATATTTTCTATAGTAAATGTTCTATCACGTATAAGCCATTTCGTATTCAACTAAGCAAAGGCGTTGATAATCCTGAAAAATTTCATAAGTATATATTTTTAGAAAAATACACTTCGAAGAAATAATTATGTAATAAATTACACATTTATTCTGTTACACAATTTCAGTTTAATTGAATTTACAGTATTCTTAAGTTAAAATTTATTATTACATTTTTTCAATCAACATGTTTTAAAGTAAAGCCTATTATTCTTCACTGTGTTCGACTTTACTTGAATAAACGTCAGATATTATCAAAATCTTTTCTTAACTGCCCTCTGGGCAATCTTTTCCTATACATTTGAATTTTTTCCGCTGCTCCAAGAGCTGCAAAACGTTGCGGTGGTCAAAGCCGTAATGTCGTTCGCCCTGCAATCAAGACGCTGCAACTCTCGAGTAGGTGGGTCGCTACAATCGATTTCTGGTAGCCTGGCTCCTGGCTTACAGATGCTACTCACCCTCGTCTTTGCCGCTCTTCGTTGCTTAACCAAGCCAGTGTCGAACCTGGCTATCCTCCGCGGTTTCAGTCAGCTTGAATCGTAGTTTGTGGTTCCTGCTCTCTTTATCAGTGGATGAGGGGACTTCAGAGGATGTTACTATGTTTGGTTTAGGTAGAGAAAATATGTGTTTAATATATTCGTTTTTACGGGCTTCTTGTTATTGATCTGTACATAGGTGTTGGATTGAGAGCTCTATTTCTTGATTGGATGGAATGGTGTACAGCTTCACCTCAATGGCTGTTTCAAGGTTTGTGAAGAGGTTCCTGTAATCAGCACAGATCAGTATCAACAGATGATGGTGGTGGCAGAGGCGATTCTCTTTCAGGCATGAGGCAGTAGGCTGCACCGGCAGACGACACTGAACAGTTAGCGTGATTGCCAGCGGGATTCTCTGGTGGGCTGAGGAACTGCCGTGCTGGATACTGTGGCATATATATTGTGCCAAAGGTCCTAGGATTGCCGTTTAAAAATCCCCGGATTGACTGGACTAAACACCATCTTGGATACCGGGATTCTTGATCCCGAATTCCAGGATAGCAATCCCTACTTAAGCAGTTATTGGCAACGATTTCAAGCTGTTCCGACACTGTGATTGCCTGAGAAGTGTGCTTGCGACTATGTTTGATGCCGATTACACCATCGCACTGACACTCTTGTTCTTCAGTTGAAAACTTAGGGCTTTGATTAGAAAACCATAGTAATCGTGCACGATCTCCTCACATGCATTTAAGGTGATGTATACGAGTAAAATAATCTGTAATTTAATACTGCACAGTTGTAAATGCAAGGGATTCAAAATTATGAATCTTTATTCTTATTACATTTAGAAGTGAAAAACTTTGGAAAATACCATGTTTAGTAATATAAGTTTTCTTGTTTCTCAGGCAATACCACCATATGCTATGATATTTAGGAACAACTATAATGAAGAGGTCTATAGTATTTAGCGTATTCAAGCCTATTCTATTGTTATACAAATTATACACTATGTTTACTCCCGTCCGATCTTTTGCAGCAACTAAAACTATGGGTTAAAATATTTTTATTACATACTGGTATCTACTGGTTACAATATTTTTAACATCACAACTTAACGTTACGTTTCAACAATTATAGACTGTTATAAGCATTAAGGGGAAGGTGAAATCGAGGTAAAATCTAATTTCACATGATTAAATTAAGAAATGATAATTTTTGTAAAGGGTTTAGTAATAATACACACACACAACGGAGTAAAATTTTAGGCATACATTTAGACACTAAATTAAATTTTTCCGACCATATCAATATGTTAAATAAGAAACTTAATTCTACCAGATAAGCTTTGGGTATACTAGTTCGAATAACATCTTCGGAAGTTGGTTTAGCATATTATGCCCATGTATACTCGATGTTGAGTTATGGAATTACTTTGTGGGGTAACTGCTCAGATGTGCAAAACTCTCTTTATTAGTCAAAAGTCAATTATTAGAACAATAGGTCATTGCAACTCAAGAACAACATGTAAACCGTTATTTAAAAAATTTAACATCCTTACTTTGCCATGTATATACATTTTTGAATTGCGTAAATTAGTACATAAGAATCTTTATCAATTTGAAAAATATAAATGTAATCATAGATATCACACAAGAAATTGTAATTTGTTTCAATATCTGACACATAAACTAAAAAAAAAATTGAAACTAGTCCTCTTTGTCTAGGTTTGAAATTATATAATAATATTCCACAGGCATATAAAAAACTTCCCTTATCTACATTAAATTTACAAAACAATTGAAAGAAGTACTTTGTCAAAAAACATATTATAGTATAAATGAATTATTTGAAGATAGTTTATGATGATAACGAATAATAAAAATATATCTTTAAAAATATCTACAATGGGTTTAGCCTTGGATTTAATCAATGTTTCTTTTTTATGTTTTACAGATCAATGTGTCAAAAGTTATTTTTTTATAAGTATGAAAGTAATGTTTTAGAATAAGTTCAGTTATGTAGTAATCATTGACTATGTACCAGTTTTTATTGCATTGTGATACCAGAAAACGTATTGTACAATAAATATTTGTCTATTGTCTATTGTCTAGTAACTTTCCCCTACATAGCTGTGTAACGTTGGAGATATTCAGTTATTTCAACATATTCTAAGGGCTCATGTCGTAATGCATAACAAATTGACGCACTCATTACACATACGGCAAATAATTTTAAATAGTCCGAGATTTATACTGGCAATGAAATACACCAAATATAGAGTATAAAGATTTCAAAATATCTAACTTCAAGATTCTCGGCTGATATACTTTTTGTTTGCAAAAACATTATTTTTGTATGCAAACAGAAAAGTTGTATACCTGTGTTTGACAAGGTTGTTAAGAAACAATATCAAAGTCTAAGTTCAAGTTTATTTTCCCATGAGAAGGAAATACACCGAATTGTCACAGGAATGGAAAAGTTCATACTCAGAAGAATACTCTTACTTTTCATAGTAAATATAAAAAGGATATTACATTCCTGTAATTTTGTTTCCTAGATTTAAATGTTGATTTGTGTTAGGTACTTTTGTATTACTAAAATATAAATATATAATATTAAACACAATATTTTAAAAAATTTACATGCAACAGTGTACACTATTTTACTAATAATATCGCCTGTTTTCGTATTACATTTTGTTGTTTTTAAAATCCTAACGCTTAGGCTAACAAGCGGTTGCAGAGTCATTTATTGAGAGGGTAACCAATTGCTGTAACCTCTCATAGTGAATTGTGATAAACTAAATTTATTACACCACATCATTATGTGTATTCGTCCCCCTCATTACAATATTATGGAAATTCGAACTGCATTATCTAGTGAAAATTGTATCTCCCATAGCGAATGTATCTCCCATCATTTATTACACAACATCATTATGTATGCTCATCCTCTACATTATATTAATATAGGAAATTAGAATGCATTAGATATGTATTTTTTTAAATGCAAATAATTAAATTCTTTAATTTAACTATAAATTCAGGGTATTTTACAATACCAGCTAAAATTATATAATAGTCTATAAATGGCTATCTACAGAGTTTTTTTGAATTGAGCTCATATATTCGTTTGAAATTATTTAAAATCTGTAAAAATGGGTTTTATAAGAAACACGAGTTCCATCTTCCAAAATCAAACTTTCAAATGCAAACACACGTCATGTTTTACATAGTTTTAGAAAATATTTGCATCGTGAACATTTTAGTGAAGACAGAATTTAATGCACTCTATATCTAATTAAACTGAATAGTGACGAAAAGAAAAAAGTGTATATTTCTGGTTTTGTTTTTATTGTCACTTTTGTGGGTGCGAACTGTTAGTGGACTCAACAACAGAAGTGAGTTATGCATGGAAAACAACTGCATATACGTTAAGTAGTAGGCTACTTGTAAGGTAAGAAAACATGCTTTAATGAAACATATATATCAATGTACATGCACAGTTTTGAGCGCATGATTGTAGCGATAGCTAATATTAGAGTAAACTCAGCTTTTTAATATTTCATTTTATATTTGGCCTCTTATAGATATAGAATATAAACTTTAAATGAGAACTAATTTTTTTTAAGGCCTATATGTATTAGATGATTTGGAAGCCGTTTACATTTTTACTTTTAAGTTATTGGAAATATATTTTTTTTTAATTTAAATTTTACAGTGGTGGAAACTTTTTGAAAATTACAGCCATAAATGGTATAATTTGAGAGCTTGCGCTTTGAAGTATGGAAAAAATTATTTTTTACGTCGGTGCGTTTGCAGGAAAGACAATAAAACATAATTTTTACCACGTGACCGGAGATAATAACGTTATTTTTCATTTCTCTTTTACATAAATTGGGTCCTAATTCCTGTAAACTGATAGCCATTGTTTATACCAAAGTTGAAACTAATAAACGAACTTAATGTATTCTGTATATTTGTTCAGTTTTACAATGTTTCAAACAAAAAAAAACAACACCAAGCCCAATTAACCTGCGCCCGCTGAATTCGTCAAACAATCATTTGCTCCCTAATACACGGGACGGCTAAGTTGCTTAGGAAAAATAATAGTTGCTCTAGACCCGTCCAACGTCGCTCGTTTCCGTACACGCGCCCTTGTGACTGCTGTGCACCATACTGAGAGAAAACAGTGGTATGCTTACATTGACATTTAAAACTTACTCAATTAACCCAAGAAAACAACAAAAACTGAAAATAGGGGGGTTCTTTGGTGTGTCCTATTTTATTATGGACACACGGAACGAGCCCGTCCAACGTCGCTCGATTCCGTTCACGGGCTCTCGTGGCTGCTGTATACTATACTGAGAGAGAACAGTGGTATGTTGACATTAATATTTAACACTTACACAACTGACCCTAACACATCCCAATGGTTACTGATTACGTGATGCTTCAGAATGGCACAAGGATAGATAATCCAGCTGAGCTCGCCAACGTATTTAATATCTACTTCACATCAATTGCTGAAGAAACCTTGAAGAGCAGTCAACAGGACAAGTCAGGAACTGTCAGACCTAGCATGCCCACCATTGCTTTCCCAATGACAGAGCTGGAACCAACGACCGAGAGTGAACTTCGGAGGATCGTCGGTGCAATGAAGAGCAAGACCTCATCAGGACTTGACGAGTACTCTTCTAAGATCGTCAAAACCTGTCTAACACGAACTGATGGTGCCTTTGTTTCACATAATAAACCTTAGCCTTGTCGGTGGTCGCTTTCCCAGTAGACTGAAAACCGCCAAAGTAATTCCTTTGCACAAGAAAGGAAACAGGCACGAGCTTGGGAGTTTCAGACCAATCTCCCTGGTGTCTACCTTTTCCAAGATCATCGAGAAGGTCGCTCTGGCCAGGATTGAAGATCACCTGAAGAAAAACAACATCGACTTAGAGAACCAACACGGCTTTCGTAAGAAGAGGTCAACGATGACAGCTCTGGTTGAGTTGGTGGAGAGTATCCTTGAACACCTTGAGGATGGTGATGATATTGTCAGCATCTACCTTGACTTAAGTAAAGCCTTTGATTGTCTCAGTCACGATCTCATTCTGCGCAAACTGGAAAACCCTGGATTTAAAAACGTGGCTTTGTCCTGGTTTGAAAGTTACCTGCGGGGGTCGGGACCAACTCGTTGAACTGAGGCAGAAGATCAATGGAACACTTACGGCTGTCAGATCATCTTTTACTCCCAGTGACCAGGGGCGTGCCTCAGGGATCCGTCCCTTGGTCCCGGTCATCTTCATACTTTTCACCTTAGACCTTCCGGCGCACATAGAGAACTTTGCCAAAACGATCATGTATGCCGATGACACGGTATTGGTGGCAGCCAACAGAAATGTTGAAGAGCTAGAATTGAGGTCATTCATATCCCTCGAGCTTGCCGTCGAATACTGTTCTGGAAATGATCTAGTGTTCAATGAAGGTAAAACCAGACAGCTCATAATGGGCAAGAATAAAGAAGAAGTTGCTGGAAACCCTTAACATCGATTCTGTTCAAGCCATTAAACATCTAGGGATTACACTGGATGTCAATCTTAAGTGGGATGAGCACGTCGAGGTCCTCTGCAGGAAGCTGAGCAGTAGTATTTATGCCCTGAGACGCATTAAAGCTGTCAGCACAACAGAGGCGGTTAAAACTGCCTACTCGGCTCTTCTGGACAGCCACATAAAGTATGGCATAGTGCTCTGGGGTGCCACAGCACAACACAATTTGCAGCGGGTTTTAGTGCTGCAGAAAAAGGCTGTGCGTGTGATGGCTGACTTGGGGTGGAGGGTGAGTTGCAGGCGGGCGTTTGTTGAGTGGGAAATTCTTACTGTAATAAATGCCTACATTCTAGAAGTGGTGACAACAGCCTGCAGAATCAGTCCACCAAGAAATGAAGACCTCCACCAACACTACACTCGTCGTGCCCGTGACTTCAACCTACCAACGCATCACAGCAGAAGATTTGAAGGCAAGCCCTCTTACATTGGCGCCAAACTGTTTAACCAGCTGCCAGAGAATATTAAGATGTCCAACCCTGAGAAGCTGAAGGCGGTGCTACACCATTGGCTCCTGATCAACCCCTTCTACAGTGTGGAAGAGTACCTGGACTGGCACAACCGTGACTCCTAACTGTGAACTTTTTTTTTAATTTTTTTAACTGTAAAACTGTATATCTTTTTATCAGTTTTAAACAATGTTTTGTTTGACGCCATTTCAATCTTGAAGATTGTCAATAAAGATTTCTCTCTCTCTCTCTCTCTCCTCTCTCTCTCTCTCTCTCTCCTCTCTCTCTCTCTCTCTCTCTCTCTCTCTCTCTCACAGAACGGGACGGTCCAACGTCGCTCGTTTCCGTACACGCGCTCTTGTGACTGCTGTGTACCATACTGAGAGAAAACAGTGGTATGCTTACATTGACATTTAAAACTTACTCAATTAACCCAAGAAAACAACAAAAACTGAAAATAGGGGGGTTCTTTGGTGTGTCCTATTTTATTATGGACACACGGAACTGCTGTGTGTCATACTGAGAGAGAACAGTGGTATGTTGACATTGACATTTACAACTTACACAATTAAGCCTAACACACGGAACGGGCCCGTCCAACGTCGCTCGATTCTGTACACGGGCTCTCGTGCTGCTGTGTGTCATACTGAGAGAGAACAGTGGTATGTTGACATTGACATTTACTACTTACACAATTAAGCCTAACACACGGAACGGGCCCGTCCAACGTCGCTCGATTCTGTACACGGGCTCTCGTGCTGCTGTGTGTCATACTGAGAGAGAACAGTGGTATGTTGACATTGACATTTACAACTTACACAATTAAGCCTAACACACGGAACGGGCCCGTCCAACGTCGCTCGATTCCGTACACGGGCTCTCGTGCTGCTGTGTACCATACTGTGAGAGAACAGTCTGTGGTATGCTTACATTGATATTTAAAATTTACACAGCTGACCCTATAGGTACATGGAGACTCGTCTTTGTCTGAAGCAGGTTGCATGATTTCACCTGTCAGAGAATTTACATTTAAACCTGTTAAATTGGAGAACATATATAAGAGAAGAAGATATTATAATACCATTTTGTTAAACAAATTATGGACAGTAAATTTAGCTTTTGTACTGTTGAATAAAGAAAAAAATATACGAGATTTGCGGCGTAAAAGCTTCTTAGCTTCTTTAATTTGAATCACCTTCTAATCCAACTGGATTGCTTATTTGCATAAATATATGCCTTAAAAACTGGCCAAGTAAGTATTATGAAGGATGCTGTTTTTTGTGTGTTTTATTATGAACCGTAGAAATAAGTAAAAGATAATTCTTTGATTTTGAATTCACTATTACTAAGATACATTACTATAAACGTAAACCTAGTAGCCTAATATAGGAAAAACGAAGCTTCCATGAAGTGACAAACCTTCAAACGTTTACCTACTTTTACAGTCCCCGGACGTTACAGACAATATCCTTTGAGATCTTAAGGTAAAATTGCTCTGTCATTGTTACTGAATAATTCTTGTTGTTTTAGCTAAAATTGTCTTATTGTCTCTCGACAAATTATTTCGGTTTATTTCTTAAAATATTTAAAAGAAGATTCTTATTCAGATTTTCCTCAAATATTTAAAACATTACTGCATTGAGCATAATAGTCCAGAATTACTACTCTGTAAATCTTTACAATAAATATCTACTTTAGTTTTATCAATGATAGTATATTATTATATCGCACATATTTACATTTTTATTAGGTTTATTATTTTATTTCAGCTAAGTTAATTAAATTATGGTTGAAAAACATATAAAATATTTAACATAAACTTCAAAATATATGTTATTGCAATTCAAACGGGTTATTCGTGTTTTTGTATCGGTTTCATGTTAAATTTTATTTAAAACAACAATAATGGTACTGTTACATTTGAAAATCATGTTCCTCCTCAGATAAAAATCGCGTATCATAATTTACTATGGATGAAGAAAAACACTTCACTATTAATATATTTTCTTTACGATATTTTTGGGAATTAAAATATTTCTAGTTCTGCAAACCATTCATCTTTCTCTTGAAAGAAGCAATGGAAGGTTTATGTCTTAATTCAAAATCGTGGTGGACCTCGTGGAATAAGTTTAGTTTGTAGGGGGAATTGTCGTTGATTCCTACAGGATAAACATTAGGCTAAATCCATTTTCAACGAGATATTTGAAGCAGCCTTTGGAGAATTCTGTATTTATTAATGAATCATTGACACCCCTAAAAATAACACTGTTGGAAATTACATGGACAAACAATATCACTGTGCATGATAGGTGAATATTTTAGAATAATTTGCTCAAAGTATATAATAATAGAATTTCTAGAAACGCTCGTTTTCAATTAGTTCTTTATATTTAAAAAAAATCATAAAACATTCTACTAAATTCATAAGGTTATTGCAATATCAGTAATATTTTCAACTTAATTTTATATGTTTACATTTCATACTATAAACGTACACATAGAATTACATACTTAAAACCGTACAAATGAAACAAATACAACATATTAAGAATATTGCTGTAACCATTTTTGATAAATTGGTTATTACATAAGTACGGTGTCTGTAAATATAAGATACGATATATTTTATAGTTTAATGTTTAACCTAGTGTGATTGCCCTAGAGTGCATTAAGATTTGTTAGATTAACTGCAATATGTGAAATATGTGCACGCCTCTGAGCGAGCACGTTTGCACAGCTGCGAGTAACAGTAGTGAGTGTGTACATTGTACAAATCTATATATATATATATATATATATATATATATATATATATATATATATATATATATATAATTTTATATATATATTATTTTATATATATATATATATATATATATATATATATATAAAATTACACAACTCAGGTGGAATGTAAACGCTACCGGCGCCAGCTGACACTCCAGTCCAGTGGGAAAAAAGCCGATCCAGTGCACTGGCTTGAGGAGTAGATTTGACGCCAGTCCAGTTCCCCCACCACCAAAAACTGAGACTGGCGCGGCCTACTGAAAGCTTGTGAACGACTCCGGCCAGTCGGTCCAGTCCAGTACAGACCTGTCTGCATGCAACACCCCTACTGTAGTGCACTTTTCTATTTAGTTTTGTTCAACGTATTTTGTACTTTTTTACACCATGACGTCTAAAAAGTGGAGTGAAGGGTTAAATATGAAGTTTATTGATGCCTACAAAGAACAAGAGTGTTTGTGGAATCAGTTTAATCCATTGTACAAAAATAAATTTGCTCGTGAAACGGCCCTAAAAAAACTTGCCGAAATAATTGAGTTGGTTGATTTTGGTGCTGTTGAAGCAAAAGCTAAAATAAAAGCTCTTCGAAGTACCTACAACCTAGAAGTGGAAAAACAGAAGAAGAGTGAAAAGTCAGGTGCCGGATTGGATGATGTTTATGTTCCATCAGTGAAGTGGTTCAAGACAATGAAAGAGATTATGACTACGGGTACACTAAAAAGACGAACGCAAAGTAACCTGGTAAGGATGTTTATTTGCTATTACATTAAGTTTATAAGTAAGTCATAATCTGTAAGTTTGGTTTTCCCCATTTTTTAAAAACAAAACTTTTATTTCTCAAAAAGTATACGACGTACCAAATCTAAAATAATTATTAAGATTTAAAGTTACAACATACAGAAATACACTTAAGTCCTTTCAGTGCGATATTGGCTTAATGTATCATTTTACCTTGACATTCGACCGCTCCTTCATTCACAAAGTAGTGTTTGTAAGCCATCCTCTTTTCTTTTGCTTTGCTTGATTGCTGGTGGGTACCAACTTTTGCCACGCTAGGGATTCCGTTAGTCTTTTTCCTCCATAAGCCCTCAATAAGGAGCACCAATGTTAAAATCTTCAGTATCAACGGATGCTCGAGGAATGTAAGTTTGAGGACTGTGATCTCTCAAAAAGTTGTGAAGGGCACAGGCTGCTAAGACGATTTTATCCACACTATTGGGAGGAAGTGGGATTGGTCTCTCAAATAATCTAAATCTATTCACCAAAATGGCAAAAACGTTTTCAACAACGCGTCTGGCCCGTGACAACTTATAATTGTACACTTTTTCATCAAATGTTAGGTTCGGGCCACCAAATGGTTTCATCAGGTATTCTTTCAAAGGGAAAGCATCATCTCCAACTATTACACCCCCTTCTGGCAAAAGTCCATTGTTGAGTGCATTGAACAAAGTACTACTTTGGAAAACTGTGCTGTCAGAAACAGTTCCATTACTTCCTACATCAACATATAAGAAACGGTAATCATGATCCACTAAAGCAAAAAGGATAGTACTGAAGGTTTTTTTGTAACCAAAATATGCTGTTCCAGAATGGTCTGGAGCCCTTATTTGAATATGTTTCCCGTCAGTTGATCCATAACACCCAGGAAAGTTCCATCTATCTCGAAAGCCTTGCTCACTTTTTTTCCACTTTTCTTCTGTATCAGGAACCTGAAAAACAAGGGTTCCTAATTACTTAAAGTTTAACCGTAGTATAATGGTGTTTTTTTTCAGGTTCCAGTTACCCAAACAAGAGACAATAATGAGAGTGAGGTAACAGATATTGGTACTGAGCCAAGCAGTGTTGGTGCTACTAGTCCACAGTCTGATGAAGACACGCATGTTGATGATCCACTGCCAGCACCAGCGACACCAAAGAATACACAAAATAGTGAGTCACAACTTAAACCGCCTTCATGCAAAAAATTTTGGCCCCGCTCCAAAATACAACAATTTGCTGCTACTGCAAACCAACTCCAGAAACTGATCGATTCCTTGAACACAAAACCTTCAGAACAAAATGAGTGGGATGCGTTCGGAAATGTAGTAGCAGCCCATCTAAAAAAACTGACCCCTCGCAGGGCTCTTGAAGCGGAAATGAAAATCCATTCGGTACTCAACGAATGCCGTATGCAAGACTTAATTGACAAAACTATCATTCCGTCACACTCAGGCTCGTCTGTGCGCTACGTGGAAAGCAGTGATGTATCACTTTCTCCAGGGAACGTCTGTACAAGAGGCAAATCAGTTTTTACTGATGGAACCCGCATCTTATCTTGCCGACTACTACACCAATGCTAACATTTGAATACATTTTTGTTTGTATAATTTAAATTTTGTAATGAAAATTATGTGAGTGAAATTAAACAAATCTTATATTTAGTAAAAAGTCCTTACTTAATATCCTTTAATATCCATTTTTACCATAGACATTTTAAAAGGGGGACTATATATACCATAGTCACTTGGGGGTAAAAACCCCCTATATAAGGGACCCATAAGTCATGTCATGTTAATTTTTACGTTTCTATCAATGAACTTAATAATGCAAAATAAATCTTATATTTGTTATATGGTTTGTATAAAACTGATTAAAGTAACATTGATTTTTAAAGTTTGCAACTATACTATAAAGCAAAATGTTGTGTACCTGAATAAACTCCTGCAGACAGGTGTACAAAGCTTCACAAACTTCTGGCACAAATTTTGAAATTGCGGGTTTCGAAACTCGAAACATAGCCTGTAGAACTCTATAACTTGCTCCCGTAGCTAAATATGCCAATGTTACTTCCAACTTTAACTTGGGAGTTTAGAGCTTCTCTCATAACAGTGTCTTGTTTGGCAATCAAGGGCGATACTCGATGCAGAAGTTCATCGAAAATAACAGGACTAATTCTCAATAGAGCTCTATATTCAATGGGATTTTCTAATCGCAATTCTGATAACAGCTGAGATGAGGCCCCAGATGAATCTCTCCGCAAAATCCATTTTCTTATCCACTCTCGTTTCTTGTTAAGTTCTTCTTGCAGCACCTTAGAGGATTCACTCACAAAATCTCGACACAAATCTCGAAAAATTTTATTCAACTCAACGCGGGTGAGGCTTGTAGATGCACTCTCCTCCATGGTTCTAGCTCAACTGGCGGCAGTCAACTGGACTACCAACTGGCCTCGTGTAAACGCGGCTTAAGAGACAACAGAGTTAATGACATTAACACAGCACTCTCGTTGTACCTCGAGCAGGTTTTGTTTACCTCAGTTACATGTATTCTCGTTACACATTACACTGTTCTTTTAGTACCTTGTGTCAAAGTTGCCTTTCTGTGTGAAAATATAAAATCTTTTGTTCAATAAAAAACTGCACAAGTGGTGTAGTAGAACGTGACATTATTTGAGTTGTGAAGTAATAACAGGCATTAATGTTATTGTTTTAGCTAAAATAGGGGAATGAAAGTAAAACAAGCTCAGCGTAGATTTCATTTTATCAAAAGAGTATTAACTCCATTTCACTACATCTTGCATTATTTAAATATTTTCATTTACAAAGCTATAAACTTTAGTTGGAGGGTATATCACAGATAAACACGAATTTACGAGATTTTAAAATTATTTATACAGAATAAATGTAATTGTTCGCCTACAGAAGTACATTTTGTAGCACTAAATATAAAAATAATATTTAAAATCTGTATATTTTGCACATTCTTCATGTACATAAATATACACTTAGCTTTGGTTGATAAACGATGAATTACTGCTTTGAAAATTAGCAACTTATTAAAAAATCATAGTAAATTTAATTTATTTTTCTGGAAAACATTATTGAAATATCTTTGCAGAATTCTTTATTCTGCACCAAATGAAAGTAACACAATTAATAACTGTTATTATTTACAAACTCCACCTGTGTTGTAATAAAATTACTTTTTCACTGAAAGTTTCATCTGTCGTAAGTAAAATTATTTGCTAAAATGATAGTGCTCTCAAACACTTTCTTACTCTAAATTTCTAAATTTATTTACTGAGCAAATTTTACTTATTTTTTATTTTTATGTGGTTGGCATTATGTTTCACATATTATCACTCGTCAGGAGTGAACAAAAAAGCCTGCAGATAATGTGGAAATTATTAAAAATCACTTTTTGTAGGTATTAAATCATATTTATTCTAAACGTATTTTGACTTCATGTCATATATCACATCGAGGATAAAATATGTATTATGGTAACGGCGGTTGCACAGTTAACGGATAATATTATATTCTGTGACAGGTCGTGTGACAGCGATAACAGTATCACAGTGTGAACACACATTTTACGCGGTAATTCGATCATTCAGTGTAATGGTAGCACATTAACCTGGCAAGTGAGAGATCCGGGTTCGACTCCCGGCGGAGCAAGTACTTTTTGCGATTTAATGTTTATTGAAATTAAATAAGTCAATTGCCATTTATACAATTTAATGTAAATAAAAGTCGTTTGAACAGGTATTTGGTCTTTCGATCATAAGTCAGTTTGCTTATTTAAACGCATATGTGACAGATACGGCCAAATACAAAATAAGTGAATCGGAAAAAGTAAGCGCTCTGTGGTGTAATGGTAGCACATTCACCTGGCAAGTGAAAGATCCGGGTTCGACTCCCGGCGGAGCAACTACTTTTTGCGATTCAATGTTTTTTGAAATTTTTTATATATATATATATATATATATATATATATATATATATATATATATATATATATATATATATGGGTGTTTTTGGCGTTAACTATGTCAAGGATACAAAATAAAATATCACAAAAGTTTCCTATCGTCTTTATTGGAATTAATGAAATACCACCACTAATTCATGATATCCTGCATCATTCCGTAGTCTATTTACATGAGATACTCCTGTTCAATTTATCTCAATGGAAACTGTTATTTTAGGGGAAAATTTCTCAATTTCCATTACATTTAAATTTTAACAATTTTAAAAACCGTTTATTCCAAGCCATAAGGTTTTATACAGTTTTGAAACGTTAAGATAACCAACATATTACAAACTAAGATTTTGAAGTAAGTTGTGTTATTTTGTATTTACTGGGACAAAGAATTAGTAACACATTGTTTATGTATAGTATTTTTATCTCAATATGATTTCCCATAAGTTAATTATGATTTTAGGCAAAACTTCATTAAAAAATGCTAATTGCAATTATTCTGATTACCGGAAGGTATTCCACTGTGGATAGTAATGAAACACATATTCCAAAGAGTATCATAATAATCCGAAATGGTTTATAAATATTATTTGTCAGTAAATATTTTTTGAAACAATCTCCATTTCTATTCGTGCAAAATTATTATATTGATTACTTCCACGAATTACGTTTTAAATTACTGTTTCTTTTAATAACAACTTTTACTGCCGAAAATATTTCAATAACTCTTAAGCTTTGAATACGGTGGATGTTAAAAAATTGGAAATTTAATTGTTACGTATATGTTGTTAGAAATTTCATATCAAATATAAAAGGTATTTCAGAATTTTCAGGTTTTAAAAAAATCGGCATTTTTATGTATTTTTATGATACTAAGTCAGGGGTTCTTAGTAACTATCGTATACACTTTGAGAAAGTATAAAATAAAAATGCGGTAATACAAGCTTATACGTAAGTGTAAATCATTACAAGTAATAAAGTTTAGAAGCAATTTTGTCACTAATTAAAACCAAAACAAGCCCACGTTTCACATCTTTACATTACCATGCTTATAAATATTTATATCCTCTAATGCTTACTCTGAAGGGTAATGGAGTTAGAACACCCAAAAAATTAAGACTTAGTATAAAAAAATATAATCACAGACCTCCTTATTTACTTACAATGTATTAAATATCAAATTGTTTTTGTTTTGTTTTTATAAATAATGTAATGCATAATTTTAGAAACCATGCAAGAATTTTGAAAAAGTTTTACATTTTAATTGTTTTTTATATGAATTATCCCAAGCATATTTATTACAAACGGTTACTTTTGTAATTTAAAACTTACTATTATATATTTTATCTTTAGGTACACCTGTAATTTTGTCCTAGATTAATTGTCGTTTGAATTAATAGTTTACTTTTTAGATAGACAGATATAATTTGGATGGACAGTTTTCCCTTTATTTAACTTTTTTTTAGACAAGTATGAGCATGTTATTAGTTTTTATTTTATTGTTTATGCTTGCTTAAAATATTACCTTTATTCCATTTTATACATTGTTAATGTTGTATTTGTTATTCAATCTAGGTGAAATAAACGCTCTGGAATTTTTATTGGGGTTTACCTCTGCAGTCATATGAATATGTCAACAATTTTCATCATAAACAATCAATGTTGTATAAAGTTAACACGTAAACACTATTGAATCTTCTATTCTATAATTAATTATAGGTTATAGTGTAAACTAACTTTTTGTTTGCCGGAGGGGATTTATAATAATTTTTTGTAAGAAAAGTGGTTAGTGCGGAAGGCATATTTTTTCAATATGTGTAGCTCCTTTTAACGAGTTTATTCAAGTCTTGAAAAAGTAAACTAGCTTCACATTACATAGAACTTACTTGCGTAAACGAGATTAAATATAGATGCAACTGGCTGGCCAAACGATAATTAATTTAGGTAGATCCAACAGGTTTATACAAGATTTAAAGTAGGTAGAAATGTATAATATAACGTTTATAAATGGAAACTAAATACATTTTGTGTAATATATTTTAGTTTAATTATAAGAAATTGCATAATTGAAAATAACTATTTAAAATTAAAATATATTAGTTCTATGAAGGGTACCAATGTTATTTTTGCAATAAAATACTTATTAAAACAAGATAGGCTGTATTAGTCATATTTGTATCACTAGATGAATCGTAAATATCATTGATGAATAATACAAATGAATCAACTCGAGAGCATCAACTGTTTATGTCAAAGTAATGATGGTGATATTGGCAATAGAACGGAATGATGACACCATGACAAATTTGGGCAGTAAATAAAAAGTAATAATCTGCTTCCAACAGTTAAACACATCAGAAGTGTCAATCTTTGTGTCACAGATACGATATATATTGAATTTTGTGACATTGTTAAACATATGGGTTTTTATTTAATTGTAATAAAAAATTTACTTATTAATTTGAGTTTTCAGTAGTAAAATGTGCACGCAAATTTCAAATGGTTTTAAAAGATTGCCTTAGAACAGAAATTGAGATCAGACATTGTTTGTAAGTTTTTAAGTCAGATTGGAAAACAAAACTGAGGAAATGAAACATAGCTGATAAGTACTAATCAGTGATATACATTTTATAATGTGAGTTGAGCACAAAGCTGTCAGCTGCTCATAGCTCAGTCAAAGTTGCTTGTTATTTTGTTGTTAGGGACATAGCTAACTGCGACAAGCATGCTTACGGTAAAGTTTGAGCATTTTGGATGCTTACAGCTGTCAGCCGCCCACGGCTCAGTCAAAGTTGCTTGTTATTTGATATCAGAGGAGCTGGTAATTTTAATAGGCTTTTGTTATTTTTTATCTCTTATAATTATTCAAAATTTGGTCTTGCTGTTAAAAGAAATCTCCGTATTAAACTCAAAATGTTATACTTCAAATTCATTGATGTATTTTGATTTGTAGTAATTCATTAGAAACTAAACTACTAGCGTAGAATTCAGATGGTGTTTTTTAACTAAAGTGTCTGTTTCACTTTCCTGTTCAAGACAGTCTCACAGACTATTACATCATACCTACAATTAGACCATCGTAGGTAATAAATATCTCTGAATTTTGAATTTGAATTATAATTAAACAATGTTTGCAAATGATACAAAAGTATACCATGCTTCTTCAAAATGTGCCTGT
Organism: Homalodisca vitripennis; assembly: GCF_021130785.1. Lineage (NCBI taxonomy): Eukaryota > Metazoa > Arthropoda > Insecta > Hemiptera > Cicadellidae > Homalodisca > Homalodisca vitripennis. Next base: position 53,296,453 of record NC_060212.1, read on the forward strand.
TTATCAGTGAAACTACTAAGAAGAGCAAGAATTACGTTAACGAATTACTTGGGCAAAGTAAAATGTAAAAAGGGTAAAAAATTTTTAATAACATGTATATCGTATAATTATGATTCCATGTTGCCTGTAAACCCACTCAATATTCCATTTATGATCAAATTTTCGATTACATGAAAAGTGTGTTGTTGACAAGCCAGTGAAGTAAGAAAACCTGAGGCTTATACTGACATCAAATTACAATCGTGCTTTGAATTTGAACACAAAAGTCACTACCGTCTCGTCAAGTGAGACGGGTTTAAATATATCTGATTACTCTTACATTATTCAATCATATTCTACCATGTAGAATCAACTAGAACGATTTTATTCTTACGGATTGCAATACAACAATTATAAATATTTTTTTAAAATGTTCTAAAACGTTTTTAATCCTTGTAATTACAAATGCTTAACCGTAACATTTACATGTATACACCAGATTTAAAAAAATCAATATTTTTTCAAAACTTATAAGATAGAGCGTCAAAACATAGTACAAACTGGACAATAATTAAAAATACAATTTAACATATATCTAGTTTCCAGCTCCTTCGTTAGAAGTACAACCCGCTAGGAGTCAGAAGAAAGTTTTAAATGCAAGCATTAGTTGTGCGCATGAAATTGAATGTGTATGTTATTAGAGCTATGCTGCAAACCTGACCACAAATGGACAACTGAGTCAGAAATAGCAGCCTTTCAAAGATAGGTTGAATCTACAATTATTAGGTTGACGTAACCAAGGTTATGGTAGTATGATTAATGTATCCACAAGAAAAACTAGAGCGCTTTATTACTCCTGAATCCCATTACAATGCCATAATCTAGGGATAAAATAACACTGATTCATGGGTAAGTCATTTATTATTTACATTGTATAATCAAAATATGCTATATTAAAAATATTTTTCTGCACTTTGTGGGTCCGTACCCCAGAGGAAATAGCAGGTCACTGGATAAATGTAATTATATTTGTTGTCCAGTAATACTGTACCAAGTCTTTAATCTATGTCTTAAATGGTTCCAAAAATATTTAACCGTCCCGCAGCTTTTTGGACACCTTACACAATACGTAATGTATATGTGTTTATTGGTCCTACGCATATTAGCATTGTTTATTGTTCATTGAATATTACCCTTCCACAAAAAACTAGGAGTACTTGTTTTCTCAAATTAAATATTAAAAATATTTTTACTAGATATAATGTATTATACAGTATAACATGATAAAGATAAGAAAGCAACCTTTTGATTGCTAGATCATTGGGGAGAACTATTAGACAAAAATAGACGTGAGCATACACGTTAAATCAAAATCATAAGTATTACAACATGGTTTAAACTCACATAACCTAAACGATATATTAATAAGCAAACTTTATTCGCACGTGAGAGTTGAGCGTGAGTTCTTCATGTCCATCTCAATAAATATATGACATTCAGTGGAGTATGTGCAGGCACTCCATACTAGGCGCTCAATCGTGAACCGCACCCAGATGTTTCCAGAGTCCATTTTATTAGTCAATGGCCGATAAATGGACAGTTTACCCTCGGAATGGCGCTATAAGTTTCCTTTGTCATATGTTAAAGGAAACTGCTAAAGCAGCCGAAAAATATTAAACTCAACATTTCTTTGTCACAACAGTATAAATGTCACTAGGGAAAACCCTTCCCTACCTCATTGATTCTCCTCCTTTACCACATAAAAGACACTTGTTACTGTTGCGTCTTTGGCATATTTCTGTCTTTATAAATACTTATATTTATAAAAAATAAATGCCTAAATTTAAGAGCAATCAATCGTGATTTAAAACCTTCTTAATAATATATAGAGTATTTTTATTTAGGTAATGTATTTAATTTTTTTAGCTCTGAAATTGGGCAAAGTTACTAGTGATATTAAAAAACTAGTGATATATTAACAAACAGCCCTCTAAAAAAAATACTCCTAAAAATATTTCGTGCCAGTCTTAGTTATGCAACTTTTTATTTTGTGTTTTAAAGCGTGTATATTTTCCGAAAACACTCAACAATAACAGCGCGAAAGTATTAAACCTCCATCTTACTTAACGTTTGTGTTCTTACTTTGCGGAAATCAAGTCTTACAACCTACATTATTAGTTACTTATATTTTATAGTACGCGGGTGCAGTGTTTTCTTTGTGGATTTCTATGTCTTGGTGTGATTGTGGGTTAATAAGTTCCACGTAAGAGTAATTATTGAATTTTGGGAAGAATTTAAGTGAATTTCCATTCTTTCAATGCTCTAGATGCGATTAAGAAATAATTTTTGAAAATATGTTTTTTTTTCTTATAGCATTACTTTTTAGAGTAACCGTTGTTTTGACAAAAAACTTGAGTTAATAATTTTAATAATTACAAAGTAACCATAAAAATCTTTGTATGGGGATCTTGTTTGTTTCTAAGTGATTTAATGTTTAAGACCATTTATAAATTAAAGTAATAAATTCCTTGTAAATCTTGTTAATTACTTACACTCTGGCATAAAATATTAGAGGAAAAAACCATTAAATATTTCAGCTTGTTTTTTATTTTTTATTCCGGTATACTAATACAGTAATACCTCAGTAACTGGTATTCGGTTTTAATATAAATGAATGTATGTATAATAATAACAAAGCTTGTGGGAGCTATTTAAAAAATATTTAACGTACTTTAAGTTTTATTATATCGATCCAAAGAAACTACCTCTAATGAATCTACACAAATTACAATAAAATATAATTTTTATAAACGAATTTTACTTCATTATTTTGCAATAAAAATATTATTGATGATTTGTTTACAAACAAATATTTCTTCAGTGATAAAACAAGTGCTTATAACACGGGTCGATTAAAGGTTGATGTTGAGTTTAGCTCCATTTTCTGCTCAATGCTTCATCTAAAATCTTACACGTTATAAAACGCTGTAGAGCACTTATTGTGCACCTAATAAGACAATAGCAACACTTACGTCCAGTTTACAGACGATGGCAAGCCTTGGGTCTTTAGAAAAAGCTCTCTTGTGTTAAGTTATCTCTAATTTAAAACCCTTGCAAGGAGTTTGTTGTGAAAGTATATGTCACCGACTTTTTTTATCTCTTTTTATGTCCGTACATAGACTCCAGATTCTATGAGTCATGGCTTTGACAGTGTTAGAGTTCAGATGCTGCTATAGAGGTGAAATAGAGCTGAACTCAGAATTGGCGTAGTAAAAGTGATTTAGAGCTCTGTACAGAAAAACTCGTTGTTTAAAGAACTCTTCAGTTTTTAATTATCTTCTCTTTGGTAAACCGCCAGACACATTCAACGGCGAGTGTAAGGTATATTAAAGTTTTTAATTTTGACTATCATGTAGTTGAAATTAAAAATAAGATTACTGAACAGTTTCATGAAAATAAAATGGTGGAATGGGCTCTACGTTAATCCATTACAATATAAAAATCATTGAAACATTTACGTATTTGCAATATACTGCATATCTAAATACTTATACAGCCGCATGTGAAACCACTCACTCACTCACTGATGGATGTATACAAATTCTAACATAGTTCTAGAAGTGCTGGAAACTTGAAATTTGGCACGCGGGTACCTTTTGTCGTGTAACCAACAGGAAAAGTCTGAAAACCGGGAATTTTTAATTTTAAACCCCTCAAAAAAATTATAAACCGGTTGAAACTGGTTAAAAACTGGTGTAGTTTTTTGCTTTCGAGCCGTCTAGCGACTAAACCGTAGGTAGTAGCTCAAATCTAATTTTTAAAGGGTTTTAGCAAATTTTATGATCTACAGAATGGGCACATTATACTTCCCCGCATCTCTACCGGTCCACCCGAAACATGCTCTCAAATTCGAAAATATTGTCAAATTTTGACGATTTTCGCTTGTAGATTTTCGTTTGAGGCTCTGTAGCGTCTAAACCGTAGGTTGTAGTTCGGATCTGATGAATAATCGTTAGTGGGGAATGAAGTGCTCTACAAAAAAGGTCCAGTGACTTTTTGTCCTATCTCGTCTGGTTGGTTAAGCGTCAAAACGCGGGAATGTTTGACATTCCAGAAAATTTTTTGCTTAAAATAAAGTTTCGAGCCTGATAGTGGCCGAACGGTAGGTCGTAGCTCAAATCTGATCGATCCATCAAATTAGCAAATTGCGCGATCTACATAAAAGGTCCAGTGACTTTTTGCTCTACCTCCAGTGGTTCAGACGAAAAACGTGATTATGTGCAATTTTTTTGTAATTTTTACGTGAAACTTTTGTTTTCGGGCTCGATAGCGGCGAAACCATTGGTCTGAGATCGAAATAAGACAAGCGTTGGAGTTAGGAAATGAGGTGATCTACAAAAATGTGCCAGTAACTCTTTACTCTATCTCCATTGGTTTGGCCGCAAAACGCGTTTTAAGTATTGATTTTTTAAGTTTTACGTGACATTTTTAAACTGCCCAGTGCAGTCTTTTGTCCTAAGCTCTGTACTGCCTAAATTATAGGTCGTAGCTTAAATCTGATGGCATAATCGAAAGACAAAATTAAATTTTCGACAAGAAATGTGCAGTCACTTTTTGTCATATCTCTAACGGTTATCTAAATACTTATACAGCCGCATGTGAAACCACTCACTCACTCACTGATGGATGTATACAAATTCTAACATAGTTCTAGAAGTGCTGGAAACTTGAAATTTGGCACGCGGGTACCTTTTGTCGTGTAACCAACAGGAAAAGTCTGAAAACCGGGAATTTTTAATTTTAAACCCCTCAAAAAAATTATAAACCGGTTGAAACTGGTTAAAAACTGGTGTAGTTTTTTGCTTTCGAGCCGTCTAGCGACTAAACCGTAGGTAGTAGCTCAAATCTAATTTTTAAAGGGTTTTAGCAAATTTTATGATCTACAGAATGGGCACATTATATACTTCCCCCGCATCTCTACCGGTCCACCCGAAACATGCTCTCAAATTCGAAAATATTGTCAAATTTTGACGATTTTCGCTTGTAGATTTTCGTTTGAGGCTCTGTAGCGTCTAAACCGTAGGTTGTAGTTCGGATCTGATGAATAATCGTTAGTGGGGAATGAAGTGCTCTACAAAAAAGGTCCAGTGTCTTTTTGTCCTATCTCGTCTGGTTTAAGCGTCAAAACGCGGGAATGTTTGACATTCCAGACAATTTTTTGCTTAAAATAAAGTTTCGAGCCTGATAGTGGCCGAACGGTAGGTCGTAGCTCAAATCTGATCGACTCATCAAATTAGCAAATTGCGCGATCTACATATAAGGTCTAGTGACTTTTTGCTCTACCTCCAGTGGTTCAGACGAAAAACGTGATTATGTGCAATTTTTTTGTAATTTTTACGTGAAACTTTTGTTTTCGGGCTCGATAGCGGCGAAACCATTGGTCTGAGATCGAAATAAGACAAGCGTTGGAGTTAGGAAATGAGGTGATCTACAAAAATGTGCCAGTAACTCTTTACTCTATCTCCATTGGTTTGGCCGCAAAACGCGTTTTAAGTATTGATTTTTTAAGTTTTACGTGACATTTTTAAACTGCCCAGTGCAGTCTTTTGTCCTAAGCTCTGTACTGCCTAAATTATAGGTCGTAGCTTAAATCTGATGGCATAATCGAAAGACAAAATTAAATTTTCGACAAGAAATGTGCAGTCACTTTTTGTCATATCTCTAACGGTTATCTAATATACTATACAGCCGCATGTGAAACTGACTGACTCACTCACTCACTGACAGATCATACTAATTCTAACATAGTTCTAGAAGTGCTAGAAACTTGAAATTTTGCACGCAGGTACCTATTACCGTGAAACCACCGGGAAAAGTCTGAAAACCGTACATTTTTACTTTTAAAACCCCTCAAAAAAATTCGAGAAAATTTGCACATTTTTCACCCTTGCAGGCATTTCTTGTAAGCCCGATAGCGGGCGAACCGTTTGAGCTATCTCGGATCTGACGAAAAATTCATGGTCAGGAATGAAGTGAACTACAAAAAAGGTCTAGTGACTTTTTTTCCTATCTCTTGTGGTTAAGCGACAAAACGCGAGAATAATTTTACATTCCAGAGATTTTTTTCGCTTACAATAATGTTTCGAACCCGATAGCGTCAGAACCGTTGGTCGTAGCTCAAATCTGATTGACCCATCAAATTAGCAAATTGCGCCATCTACAGAAAAGGTCCAGTGACTTTTTGCCCTATCTCCATTGGTTTGGCCGAAAAACGTGATTATGTGCAATTTCTTTGTAACTTTTACGTGAAAATTTTGTTTATGCGGTCGATAGTGGCGAAACCATTGGTCGGAGGTCAAAATAAAACAAAGGTTAGATTTAGAAAATAATATGATCTACAAAAAAGGTTCAGTGTCTTTTTACTATATCTCCATTAGTTTGACCGCAAAACGCGATTAAGTGAAAATATTTTGAAATTTTCGCCTACAAATTTACATTCCGGGCTTGATAGCGGCTAAACGGTTGGTCGTAGCTCAAAAAATGCAACTTAATAAGTTTTAGTAAACGACGTGTTCTACAAAAAAAGTCTAGTAACTTTTTGCTGTATGTACTTTAATAAGCCTGAAAAACGCGATAAATAGCAAAATATTTGTCGTGAATTGGAAATTTTTGGAGTTTTTAAATATATATTAGGCCTATATGTGACTAATATTTGTGTAATTCAATCAGGATTCAGGCTTTGCTAGGTTAACGAGTGAATACAACCCCACATAATAAGTTGGCTGAGCGTTAGCTATGCGTCAATAGTAGATAGGGACAGAATAAATTTTTATTTTGTTCACAGACACAACACCGTCTAAAATAGGGACAGGTGTGTCATTAGCCCCCGGTAACATTAACCCCCCTCCGAGGATTTCCTGGTATGACCAGATAACCTCCTGAGTAAATTAAACCCCCTGATGTGTTAACCCCCCAGTAACATTAACCCCCCCCCAGGGAATTTCCTGGCTTGACTAGATAATCTCCTGATGATATTAAACCAACTGTTCAACTTAAAATACTGCCTTAAGGTCGGTTTTTATTATGTTTGTACTAAACAATTCACGATAGCTGACCAGTGCAGACTTTTCTCCCGAGCTCATTCCTGGCTAAACCAAAGGTCGCAGCTAAAATCTGACGACGGAATTGAAACATAAAATTAAATTTCCGACAAGAAAGGTCCAGTAACTTTTTCACTTATCTCTAACGGTTAAGCCGCAAAACGCCCTCAAAGTCAAAAGTTTGGGTAAATCCGGAAAATTAAACTATGGTATACATACGTCCTCTGACTTTGGTTAAAACCAAATTATCTTGTCTCCAAATTTCGCGAACACATAACTTAACTCTTCTACCACATCAATTGATTAATATCATACACCACACATCTTTTGGATGAGCGTTAGCGAAGCATTACGACCCGTAAGATTCTCGAGAACGGATACATAAAATTTGGAAACTTCACGTCTGAATTTAACCAATCACCGAACTACGCTTATCCCCGAATTTAGCCAACACCCAAATGGGGGCCTGGGGGCGTAGCCCCCAGCGAGCCGAAGGCGAGTCTAAATACTTATACAGCCGCATGTGAAACCACTCACTCACTCACTGATGGATGTATACAAATTCTAACATAGTTCTAGAAGTGCTGGAAACTTGAAATTTGGCACGCGGGTACCTTTTGTCGTGTAACCAACAGGAAAAGTCTGAAAACCGGGAATTTTTAATTTTAAACCCCTCAAAAAAATTAAAAACCGGTTGAAACTGGTTAAAAACTGGTGTAGTTTTTTTGCTTTCGAGCCGTCTAGCGACTAAACCGTAGGTAGTAGCTCAAATCTAATTTTTAAAGGGTTTTTAGCATATTTTATGATCTACAGAATGGGCACATTATACTTCCCCGCATCTCTACCGGTCCACCCGAAACATGCTCTCAAATTCGAAAATATTGTCAAATTTTGACGATTTTCGCTTGTAGATTTTCGTTTGAGGCTCTGTAGCGTCTAAACCGTAGGTTGTAGTTCGGATCTGATGAATAATCGTTAGTGGGGAATGAAGTGCTCTACAAAAAAGGTCCAGTGTCTTTTTGTCCTATCTCGTCTGGTTAAGCGTCAAAACGCGGGAATGTTTGACATTCCAGACAATTTTTTGCTTAAAATAAAGTTTCGAGCCTGATAGTGGCGGCCGAACGGTAGGTCGTAGCTCAAATCTGATCGACTCATCAAATTAGCAAATTGCGCGATCTACATATAAGGTCTAGTGACTTTTTGCTCTACCTCCAGTGGTTCAGACGAAAAACGTGATTATGTGCAATTTTTTTGTAATTTTTACGTGAAACTTTTGTTTTCGGGCTCGATAGCGGCGAAACCATTGGTCTGAGATCGAAATAAGACAAGCGTTGGAGTTAGGAAATGAGGTGATCTACAAAAATGTGCCAGTAACTCTTTACTCTATCTCCATTGGTTTGGCCGCAAAACGCGTTTTAAGTATTGATTTTTTAAGTTTTACGTGACATTTTTAAACTGCCCAGTGCAGTCTTTTGTCCTAAGCTCTGTACTGCCTAAATTATAGGTCGTAGCTTAAATCTGATGGCATAATCGAAAGACAAAATTAAATTTTCGACAAGAAATGTGCAGTCACTTTTTGTCATATCTCTAACGGTTATCTAAATACTTATACAGCCGCATGTGAAACCACTCACTCACTCACTGATGGATGTATACAAATTCTAACATAGTTCTAGAAGTGCTGGAAACTTGAAATTTGGCACGCGGGTACCTTTTGTCGTGTAACCAACAGGAAAAGTCTGAAAACCGGGAATTTTTAATTTTAAACCCCTCAAAAAAATTAAAAACCGGTTGAAACTGGTTAAAAACTGGTGTAGTTTTTTGCTTTCGAGCCGTCTAGCGACTAAACCGTAGGTAGTAGCTCAAATCTAATTTTTAAAGGGTTTTAGCAAATTTTATGATCTACAGAATGGGCACATTATACTTCCCCGCATCTCTACCGGTCCACCCGAAACATGCTCTCAAATTCGAAAATATTGTCAAATTTTGACGATTTTCGCTTGTAGATTTTCGTTTGAGGCTCTGTAGCGTCTAAACCGTAGGTTGTAGTTCGGATCTGATGAATAATCGTTAGTGGGGAATGAAGTGCTCTACAAAAAAGGTCCAGTGTCTTTTTGTCCTATCTCGTCTGGTTAAGCGTCAAAACGCGGGAATGTTTGACATTCCAGAAAATTTTTTTGCTTAAAATAAAGTTTCGAGCCTGATAGTGGCCGAACGGTAGGTCGTAGCTCAAATCTGATCGACCCATTAAATTAGCAAATTGCGCGATCTACATAAAAGGTCCAGTGACTTTTTGCTCTACCTCCAGTGGTTCAGACGAAAAACGTGATTATGTGCAATTTTTTTGTAATTTTTACGTGAAACTTTTGTTTTCGGGCTCGATAGCGGCGAAACCATTGGTCTGAGATCGAAATAAGACAAGCGTTGGAGTTAGGAAATGAGGTGATCTACAAAAATGTGCCAGTAACTCTTTACTCTATCTCCATTGGTTTGGCCGCAAAACGCGTTTTAAGTATTGATTTTTTAAGTTTTACGTGACATTTTTAAACTGCCCAGTGCAGTCTTTTGTCCTAAGCTCTGTACTGCCTAAATTATAGGTCGTAGCTTAAATCTGATGGCATAAATCGAAAGACAAAATTAAATTTTCGACAAGAAATGTGCAGTCACTTTTTGTCATATCTCTAACGGTTATCTAAATACTTATACAGCCGCATGTGAAACCACTCACTCACTCACTGATGGATGTATACAAATTCTAACATAGTTTCTAGAAGTGCTGGAAACTTGAAATTTGGCACGCGGGTACCTTTTGTCGTGTAACCAACAGGAAAAGTCTGAAAACCGGGAATTTTTAATTTTAAACCCCTCAAAAAAATTATAAACCGGTTGAAACTGGTTAAAAACTGGTGTAGTTTTTTGCTTTCGAGCCGTCTAGCGACCTAAAACCGTAGGTAGTAGCTCAAATCTAATTTTTAACCCTTTCGCTGCCACAGTAATTTGGCCGATTCATGTCGAAAAAACGCCGCGCGCTGTTTGCAGATGTGTGCCGTAAACCGCCGGAGCTGCATCACATGTCACTCCCCAAAACTGCCGCGGCCGATATTGACTAATTGTAAGGGTTTTAGTAAAACGTCAATAAATCTGTCAAAAATTGAGATATCTGCGTAATTTTTGTTTTGTTTTGTAGACAATAAAAGTCTCCGTAATACTATATATTTCGAATCAATAATAAAACAAAACTGTTTTTTTTTTAATCTAAATTTTTTAGTTTTTAACTTTGAAATTTTTGTAAATTTTTATTTTTTAAATTAGATAAAATATTTTTTAATATTGTTTCTGTTATTAGTTTATACGTTTTATTGAAGAATATTATGTTAACAACATTTCCTGCAAATTTCAGGTAAAAAAAACTAGAAATAAATTTTGTATAGCACTTTAATTAAAATAACACATTTTTTACTAAATATAGGCATAGAAGAAATACTAAATGTTTCACACATTTTTTACATAATGCTCTTCAAGAAATCCTATAAAACAGGTTGAAATAATAATAGTAACACTAAATAAATTAAATATACCTAGTAAAAATGAGTTTTATAATGTAATTTTGCATAATAATATTATTTTTATATAATAATAAGATTATTTTTATAATAATAATTATTATGCTTTTATTTTTTGTGGCACAAAAATAGTAGCCACAATAAAACAAACTTGCAAACTTGAAAGGTTACAGTACAAACTGTAAACAAACAATAGACTGAAACCATTAAGTTTAAGGGTTGGCAGAAACGTCAAACAGCTGATGTCTGCCACAGCTGATTAGATCCTGTATCATTGTTCGTATTCCGTAATATACACTAGTCATAGATTATATACTTGATGTGTTTTTCACATTGAATGCCTTTTTATCTTTTCGCCACATGTATAATAATGACTTGTGATCACTATAGTAACGAAAAAATAAAATTATAACTAAAAGCCGATGACATCGGCTCATGGCGATTTTCGGTCCAAGGGCGTGGGCCGATGTCATCGGCCCTCGGCGATTTTGAGTAGACATACGCGGGCCGATGACATCGGCTCTCGGCGTTTTTTACGATCAAACTGCAGAGCCGATGACATCGGCTCTTGGCGGTGAAAGGGTTAAAGGGTTTTAGCAAATTTTATGATCTACAGAATGGGCACATTATACTTCCCCGCATCTCTACCGGTCCACCCGAAACATGCTCTCAAATTCGAAAAATATTGTCAAATTTTGACGATTTTCGCTTGTAGATTTTCGTTTGAGGCTCTGTAGCGTCTAAACCGTAGGTTGTAGTTCGGATCTGATGAATAATCGTTAGTGGGGAATGAAGTGCTCTACAAAAAAGGTCCAGTGACTTTTTGTCCTATCTCGTCTGGTTAAGCGTCAAAACGCGGGAATGTTTGACATTCCAGAAAATTTTTTGCTATAAAATAAAGTTTCGAGCCTGATAGTGGCCGAACGGTAGGTCGTAGCTCAAATCTGATCGATCCATCAAATTAGCAAATTGCGCGATCTACATAAAAGGTCCAGTGACTTTTTGCTCTACCTCCAGTGGTTCAGACGAAAAACGTGATTATGTGCAATTTTTTTTGTAATTTTTTACGTGAAACTTTTGTTTTCGGGCTCGATAGCGGCGAAACCATTGGTCTGAGATCGAAATAAGACAAGCGTTGGAGTTAGGAAATGAGGTGATCTACAAAAATGTGCCAGTAACTCTTTACTCTATCTCCATTGGTTTGGGCCGCAAAACGCGTTTTAAGTATTGATTTTTTAAGTTTTACGTGACATTTTTAAACTGCCCAGTGCAGTCTTTTGTCCTAAGCTCTGTACTGCCTAAATTATAGGTCGTAGCTTAAATCTGATGGCATAATCGAAAGACAAAATTAAATTTTCGACAAGAAATGTGCAGTCACTTTTTTGTCATATCTCTAACGGTTATCTAAATACTTATACAGCCGCATGTGAAACCACTCACTCACTCACTGATGGATGTATACAAATTCTAACATAGTTCTAGAAGTGCTGGAAACTTGAAATTTGGCACGCGGGTACCTTTTGTCGTGTAACCAACAGGAAAAGTCTGAAAACCGGGAATTTTTAATTTTAAACCCCTCAAAAAAATTATAAAACCGGTTGAAACTGGTTAAAAACTGGTGTAGTTTTTTGCTTTCGAGCCGTCTAGCGACTAAACCGTAGGTAGTAGCTCAAATCTAATTTTTAAAGGGTTTTAGCAAATTTTATGATCTACAGAATGGGCACATTATACTTCCCCGCATCTCTACCGGTCCACCCGAAACATGCTCTCAAATTCGAAAATATTGTCAAATTTTGACGATTTTCGCTTGTAGATTTTCGTTTGAGGCTCTGTAGCGTCTAAACCGTAGGTTGTAGTTCGGATCTGATGAATAATCGTTAGTGGGGAATGAAGTGCTCTACAAAAAAGGTCCAGTGACTTTTTGTCCTATCTCGTCTGGTTAAGCGTCAAAACGCGGGAATGTTTTGACATTCCAGAAAATTTTTTGCTTAAAATAAAGTTTCGAGCCTGATAGTGGCCGAACGGTAGGTCGTAGCTCAAATCTGAATCGATCCATCAAATTAGCAAATTGCGCGATCTACATAAAAGGTCCAGTGACTTTTTGCTCTACCTCCAGTGGTTCAGACGAAAAACGTGATTATGTGCAATTTTTTTTGTAATTTTTACGTGAAACTTTTGTTTTCGGGCTCGATAGCGGCGAAACCATTGGTCTGAGATCGAAATAAGACAAGCGTTGGAGTTAGGAAATGAGGTGATCTACAAAAATGTGCCAGTAACTCTTTACTCTATCTCCATTGGTTTGGCCGCAAAACGCGTTTTAAGTATTGATTTTTTAAGTTTTACGTGACATTTTTAAACTGCCCAGTGCAGTCTTTTGTCCTAAGCTCTGTACTGCCTAAATTATAGGTCGTAGCTTAAATCTGATGGCATAATCGAAAGACAAAATTAAATTTTCGACAAGAAATGTGCAGTCACTTTTTGTCATATCTCTAACGGTTATCTAAATACTTATACAGCCGCATGTGAAACCACTCACGTCACTCACTGATGGATGTAATACAAATTCTAACATAGTTCTAGAAGTGCTGGAAACTTGAAATTTGGCACGCGGGTACCTTTTGTCGTGTAAACCAACAGGAAAAGTCTGAAAACCGGGAATTTTTAATTTTAAACCCCTCAAAAAAATTATAAACCGGTTGAAAACTGGTTAAAAACTGGTGTAGTTTTTTTGCTTTCGAGCCGTCTAGCGACTAAACCGTAGGTAGTAGCTCAAATCTAATTTTTAAAGGGTTTTAGCAAATTTTATGATCTACAGAATGGGCACATTATACTTCCCCGCATCTCTACCGGTCCACCCGAAACATGCTCTCAAATTCGAAAATATTGTCAAATTTTGACGATTTTCGCTTGTAGATTTTCGTTTGAGGCTCTGTAGCGTCTAAACCGTAGGTTGTAGTTCGGATCTGATGAATAATCGTTAGTGGGGAATGAAGTGCTCTACAAAAAAGGTCCAGTGACTTTTTGTCCTATCTCGTCTGGTTAAGCGTCAAAACGCGGGAATGTTTGACATTCCAGAAAATTTTTTGCTTAAAATAAAGTTTCGAGCCTGATAGTGGCCGAACGGTAGGTCGTAGCTCAAATCTGATCGATCCATCAAATTAGCAAATTGCGCGATCTACATAAAAGGTCCAGTGACCTTTTTGCTCTACCTCCAGTGGTTCAGACGAAAAAACGTGATTATGTGCAATTTTTTTGTAATTTTTTACGTGAAACTTTTGTTTTCGGGCTCGATAGCGGGCGAAACCATTGGTCCTGAGATCGAAATAAGACAAGCGTTGGAGTTAGGAAATGAGGTGATCTACAAAAATGTGCCAGTAACTCTTTACTCTATCTCCATTGGTTTGGCCGCAAAACGCGTTTTAAGTATTGATTTTTTAAGTTTTACGTGACATTTTTAAACTGCCCAGTGCAGTCCTTTTGTCCTAAGCTCTGTACTGCCTAAATTATAGGTCGTAGCTTAAATCTGATGGCATAATCGAAAGACAAAATTAAATTTTCGACAAGAAATGTGCAGTCACTTTTTGTCATATCTCTAACGGTTATCTAAATACTTATACAGCCGCATGTGAAACCACTCACTCACATCACTGATGGATGTATACAAATTCTAACATAGTTCTAGAAGTGCTGGAAACTTGAAATTTGGCACGCGGGTACCTTTTGTCGTGTAACCAACAGGAAAAGTCTGAAAACCGGGAATTTTTAATTTTAAAACCCCTCAAAAAAATTATAAACCGGTTGAAACTGGTTAAAAACTGGTGTAGTTTTTTGCTTTCGAGCCGTCTAGCGACTAAACCGTAGGTAGTAGCTCAAATCTAATTTTTAAAGGGTTTTAGCAAATTTTATGATCTACAGAATGGGCACATTATACTTCCCCGCATCTCTACCGGTCCACCCGAAACATGCTCTCAAATTCGAAAATATTGTCAAATTTTGACGATTTTCGCTTGTAGATTTTCGTTTGAGGCTCTGTAGCGTCTAAACCGTAGGTTGTAGTTCGGATCTGATGAATAATCGTTAGTGGGGAATGAAGTGCTCTACATAAAAGGTCCAGTGACTTTTTGCTCTACCTCCAGTGGTTCAGACGAAAAACGTGATTATGTGCAATTTTTTTGTAATTTTTACGTGAAACTTTTGTTTTCGGGCTCGATAGCGGCGAAACCATTGGTCTGAGATCGAAATAAGACAAGCGTTGGAGTTAGGAAATGAGGTGATCTACAAAAATGTGCCAGTAACTCTTTACTCTATCTCCATTGGTTTGGCCGCAAAACGCGTTTTAAGTATTGATTTTTTAAGTTTTACGTGACATTTTTAAACTGCCCAGTGCAGTCTTTTGTCCTAAGCTCTGTACTGCCTAAATTATAGGTCGTAGCTTAAATCTGATGGCATAATCGAAAGACAAAATTAAATTTTCAACAAGAAACGTCCAGTCACTTTTTCTTGTATCTCTAACGGTTTAGCCGCAAAATGCCTTTAAATTCAAAAACTTTGGTTAAATCTGGATAATTCGATGAAATAGGTATTCTTTTAACTCCAAGATCCCTAATCTAATGCTCGGACATAAACTTTCCCCTGAATACCGCTAATCCAGTTAACGAGTGAATATACCCCACATTACAAATTGGCTGAACGTTAGCTAAGCGTCAATAGTAATATAGGGATAAAGTGAATTTTTACTATGTTCACAGACACAACATCTTCTAAAATAGGGCCCATGTGTCATTAACCCCAGGTAACATTATCCCCCCCGGAAATTTCCTGGTATGACCAGATAACCTCCAGGATAAACTAAACCCCCCTGATGTCTTAACCCCCGGTAACATTAACCCCCCTGGAATTTTCTGGTCTGACCAGAAACCCTCCTGAGTAAGGGTAAGGTTAAACCCTCTGTTGTCTTAACCCCCGGTAACACTAACCCCCCCTGGAATTTTCTTGTTTGACCAGATAACCTCCTGAGGAAATTAAACCCCCTGATGTCTTAACCCCCGGTAACATTAACCCCCCCCTGAAATTTTCTGGTCTGACCAGAAAAAGTCCTGAGTAAATTAAACCCTCTGTTGTCTTAACCCCCGGTAACACTAACCACCCCCCGTTGAATTTTCTTGTTTGACCAGATAACCTCCTGAGGAAATTAAACCCCCTGATGTCTTAACCCCCGGTAACATTATCACCCCTGGGAATTTCCTGGCATGACTAGATTAACTCCTGAATGTTTACAGAACAAAACACCCTCCAAAAGCGGCCCAAGTGTCTTAACATTAAACCCCCTGGAATTACCAGGTAAATCAAATCCCCTGATGACTTAACCACCGGTAACATTAAACCCCCCCTAGAGAATTTCCTGGCATGACTAGATACACTCCTGAGAAAATTATACTCCCTAAGCAATTTTATAATACTGACTTAGGGTCGGTGTTTTATTATATTTACACTAAACATTTCACAATAGCTAACCAGTGCAGACTCTTCTTCAATGGTATGTCCTGGCTAAACGAGAAGTCGTAGCTGAAATCCAAGGATAAAATCAAAATAAACAGATTCTAATTATAATTCTCGGAAACTAATCGCTGATCCCCGAATTTACAAGCGTAAATTTATCCGCTAATCTCCGAATTTGCAAGCGTAAATTTATCCGCTAATCTCCGAATTTGCAAGCCTACATCATGGGGGCCTGGGGGCGTAGCCCCCAGCGAGCCGAAGGCGAGTCTAATATATATACAACCGCATGTGTAACTGACTGACTGACTGACTCACTCACTCACTCACGTATACTAATTCTAACCTACTTCCAGATGAGTTAGAGACTTGAAATTTGGTACACAGATAGCTTTCCACGTGTAACCACCAGGAAAATCCCGAAAAGTGAGGAATTTTTCATTTTCAACCCCTCAAAAAAATTCCCAAAAAATCGCGCATTCTTCACCCCTGCAGGCATTTTTTGTAAGCCCGATAGCGGGCGAACCGTTGGAGCTAGCTCGGATCTGACGGAAAATTCATAGTCAGGAATGAAGTGAACTACAAAAAAAGGTCTAATGACTTTTTGCTCTATCTTCCATGGTTAAGCGACAAAACGCTCGAACATTTGAAATTCCAGAGATTTTTTCGATAAAAATAATGTTTCAAGCCCGATAGCGGCCGAACCGTTGGTCGTAGCTCAAATCTGATTGACCCATCAAATTAACAAATTGCGCGATCTACAGAAAAGGTCCAGTAATCTTTTGCCCTATCTCGATTGGTTTGGCCGAAAAACGTGATTATGTACAATTTTGTTGTAACTTTTACGCGAAACTTTTGTTTTTGGGGTCGATAGCGGCGAAACCATTGGTCGGAGGTCAAAATAAGACTAACGTTTTATTTAGGAAATAAGATGACCTACAAAAAAGGTCCAGTGACTTTTTACTATATTTCCCTTAGTTTGACCGCAAAACGCGATTAAGTGAAAATATTGGACATTTTCGCCTAAAAATTTACATTCCGGGCTTGATAGCGGCTCTAAACGGTTGGTCGTAACTCAAAACAAATTTTTAAACGGGATTTAGGAAATCACGTGATCTACAGAAAAGGTTCAGTGACTTCGGGAGTTGGCTGAGCGTTAGCTAAGCGTCAATAGTAGATAGGGACAGAGGAATATTTATTATGTTCACAGACACAATACCCTCTAAAAAAGGCCCAAGTGTGTCATTAACCCCCGGTAATATTAACCCCCCCCCGGGGATTTCCTGGTATGACCTGATAACCTCCTGTACATTCAACCCCCTGATGTGTTAACCCCCCTGGTAACATTAAACCCCCCCAGGGAATTTCCTGCCATGACCTCATGTCCGAATTTTACCAGTCACCAAATCTCTTAACCCCCCCCCCCCTGGGAAGATCCTGGTATGACCAGATAACCCCCTGGAGACTTATCCCCCGGTAACGTTAACCCCCCCTGGGAATTTGTTCATATGACCAGACAAATCCTGACGAAATTAAAACCCCCTCTTGTCTTAACCTCCTTAACATTAATCACCCACCCAGGGAATTTCTCGCCTTGACTAGATAGTCTCCTGGTGATATTAAACCCCCTGTTCGACTTAAAATACTGCCTTGAGGTCGGTTTTTATTATGTTTATACTAAACAATTCAAGATAGCTGACCCGTGCAGACTTTTCTCCCGAGCTCATTTCTGGCTAAACCCATAGGTCGTAGATCAGATCTGAGGGCACAATCGAAAGACAAAATTAAATTTCCGACAAGAAAGGTCCAGTCACTTTTTGTCGTATCTCTAACGGTTTAACCGCAAAATGCCCTCAAAGTCAAAAGTTTTTACGAATCCGGAAAAAAATCTATGAAAAAGGTCAATTTTTAAATCCCTTGTCATTTACTTAATGTCCGGACTTAACCAGTCACCGAATTCCGCTTATCCCCGAATTTGCAAGCGTTTTACTTTGGGGGCCTGGGGGCGTAGCCCCCAGCGAGCCGAAGGCGAGTATTTTTATAATAATAAAACCGAAAATGTTATACGTAATTATAGAATGTGTCTCTTTTATGAGCCCTTAGATATTCATTCACTCATGTACTATTCATTAAAGCGAAATATTAAGAGTATCATTGTGAAACTATAGTTAATTAAATTTTATAACAGTGTTATCAAGGAGCAGGCACTGAATATCTCGTAAGCCACTCAAAGCTGTAGGCTTTCAGGTATTGGAAAGTTACTAACCCCGACCCAGTCAATATTGACTTATACAGTGAGATCATTACCGCTGCGTCCACACTGATTTCTTGATTATTGGTTATGAGTTCACAAACTTCAGATTATTTTGTCAGGTGACAGCTATTAGTTGAGGAATCAGAACATTAATAACCATATTCCAATCAATATTGACTAAGTACAGACACATCGTTACCCCTGAGTCCACACTAAGTTGTTGATTATTTGATATGGATTTCGCAGTCTTCAAATTGTACTGTCAGTTAATAGTTTATGAAGAACGGATATGTATTGTGATATTGGGGCATTAATAACCCTGTCCCTGATGAATATTGACTAAGTACTGGCACACTATTACCTCTGCGTCCACTTTGAGATGTTAATCATTTGATATGGGTTTAAAATCTGTTTAATTCAGATGAAACTGTCAGATAACAGTTCTAAGTTGAGGTATCGGGTCATTAATAATCCTGTCTTGTGAATATTGACTAACTACAGGCATATCATTAACCCTGTGTCCACACTGCGTTGTCAATTATTTGACATTTGTTCACAAACTGCAGACTGTACGGTCTGTTAAAAGTTATGAGTGTTATTGGAACATTAATAACCCTCTCCTAGTCAATATTGACTAAGTACAGGCACATCATTACCCTGCGTCCTCAATGAATTGTTGATTATTTAATAAGTTTTTCTTATATTGGACAAACAGTGAATTTTTTCTGCGGTTCTGTACATATTTGAGCTGGTAAATATAACACAGTTTGCTGTATCGGTAGAATTGGTAACAGCAAAACTATGAAAACACCTAAAAATGTAATGTAACGCAATTTCACTTTGTTTATCATATGTCAAAACTAAGTACATCTAATTACATTTGTCTTGAGGTTTTTCTTAGTCCACATGAAGACAGCAAATTTCCTACAAATTAAGTTTAAAGCACCCTTTAATAATGTACAGTGGATCCTCCCTTGTAACCGTGCTAAAATATACAATTATTGGCTCTCTGGCAAAAACTAAAAATGTCTACTTTCCTAATTCTCATTAACTCAGAATATACTGAGTTATTTATGAACTATTATTAAATTTGACAATTGAGTTGAAATTTCTCTAACCATCTTCCTATCTTGTGTAGGTGTTCAACTTCCATTATTACATTCTTGGTAAATATTTTTATAAATTTTGATTGCATGATTACTCAATTTTTGTATCGTTTCTTAACTCTTAGTAAAATGCAGAATTACAAAATAAAACTATTTAGTTTTCTACCCTTTTCACAGCTTTTCCCAGATTTCTTGTTTGTATAAAGTCTCTTTTCTTATTGTTAACATAAATTACAATCATACATGTGCCTAAATTAATTAAGGTATTCTTGGCTGTCACAGACCGTCCTCATGTGTGCGACGTTTTCCTTTAGTAAGTTTAACTAAGTAATCATAGGTCATAAACACAATTTCTTATATTGCTGTACCTTAAGTAAAGCACGCAAAACTTTTAATATGAGGAATTTACAAGTTTATAATAATAAATTTAAGCAGACGAACATAAATGTCAGAAATACATCACTCAAAATTACGTGCCGTACTAAATTACCTATAACGTGCCTACATACATCATCGTAATATACCAAGTAATGGAAACATGCAATTAAATAGAGTTAATTACAGTCTACTGTTATTGTTCTGTTAATGATTTTACTGATGTAAATCATTTAGTAATTTTAACTCAAACGCTAGTACTTCAGTTAGCAAGATGTGTCAAGGTTATTCTAAAAAGAATTGCAAATAGTATCCAAAGAATAATATATGTAATCACATTTCAAAATCTAATTCAGCCCCTATCTTTCCCTTAAGGGATAAGAATATTATATAAGCGTACAATAAGAGTAATATTGCACAGGCTAATGCAATATATAATGTCAAAGTCCTAATTTTGACTATATTTGTAGGTAATTTAATATGTGATCTGTAATATGTGAATATATTGTTTAATCAATTTACATGACGTACTTTAGCTAACAAAATTAATCATAATTATCAATTATTGAGGATATATTACGCTTAAACACAACAATTCATAAACTTTCTCTTGGTTATTTCATGTAAAAAAACAACTAATAATATTACATTATAGGAATAATATTGTATTACATAAACACACTTTTATAACTAAAGTATTGTAATAGTTTCAGGTACCAATTAAAATGAAAATAGCCAATTGTCAAAGTACCCAAAAGTGAAGAAGCTCGAGTCACACGATACTCGTAAGTCAACCAGATACTAGTCCCGCTGTCACACTCCAGTTGATGCAGCATTCCGGATCTCCCGATCGCGTCTCGAATTACACCTCGCCAGCTTTTTGATATTTCTTAAAGTTTATTGACTCAATAGTATATGGTATGGCCTAATCTTTGGTTTAGATGTTTCAAGTCCTTATGCAGAAGATATAGTAAGAGATATTTAGTTTGACTATGTAATTAATCTAATTGATGAATCTTTAAATACAAAAATTTTACACTTTATGTCTTTTATAATTTTGAAGAGTTAGATTTTCAGCTATGATTATAGAACTTAGTAGTCGGTCAGTCTAAATTTTTAAGCAATATCTCGTGACAACTAAAAAATAAAGTTTTCAGTTTTAAAATTCTATAAAGTTTTAAAATTGTTGGAGTTTGTTACACTTATAATAACACATAATGAACCAGTTGAGGGTTTCTAACACATTAACTACATCTAAATGTGATATGTATTATATTTAAATCAGTAATGATAAATGATAAATCAGTAATGAAGATTTTTAATTATTAGGTATAATAAATATGATTACTGCAGGTTTTGTAAAACTGACTGATGTATCACGCTAATGAATGCTAAAATTGTTTATAAAATCTAAGTTAATTAACAACCTTAGTAAATGATGAGTTACTTAGTAACTTAGTAAATGGTTGATGAGTTAAATTGGAAAATCAATTAAATGTATAAGCCGATGAAAGCGAAATCATTAGCATTGAGCATTACAGCTGTGCTTGTCTCTATCAATTTACTCGTTTACTGTTTGCTGATGATTCCAATTGAAAAATCAATGCCATGCCGATTAAAAAGAGATCACTAAATTTATTTGAGCACTAAACCTGAGCTTGTCTCTTATTTATTTACATTTTACTGTTTTCTCGTCGGCAATCGAGAGTTAAACTGATCCATGTAAGCTTTTCCAGTAAGTGATCAATACCGTAATCCACAGTAACTACTGTATTAATAGAACTGATCTGCATTTATCTTCTCTACTTACACGCAGATTAAAAGACAACCTGTTTTTATACCGTTATTTATTAGATATTATCAGACTACCCGTAACTTCGCTTGCAATTTTTTAAGAGATCAATAAAGGGGCATTGCTCTATATAGATGAATAGTAACTAAGAATGCCAATATTTAGTCATTTCAGTGTAGAGTTAAGAGGCTTTTAACCGCAGCGATACTATAAAGTGAGAGATTTTAAAAGACTGATCTTTGCTATTCTCATGTCATGACTATAACTTTCTTTACAACAAGAGGTAATAATGTTTTTAATTCTCATATAATTAAACTGTAACCAAATTAAAGGATTGCTTTCAAAATGTATTATCATATTCTTTTTTTTAGTTTGATATACGATAAACTCAATTTGATCTTTTGGAAAAGGATTCGGCCATTGCGCCACAAAAATGGCTATTTTTTAGTTTTGGAACTTATTTACAAGACTCTAGTTTTACAAACTCTAACTGCATATGTAAATTTATTTTGTTGTATTTATGTTTTTATATTTCGTATCATAAGCGTTGGTCGTTAAATTGTTAGAGTTTAAATATTGCCAATCTCCAGCTTTCCTTTTTACGGACCAGATATTGGCCATACCGTAGGCTAGTTTATAATGAGTTGAAGGTTAAATTAGTGTTAATATTCTGAAGAATTGCTGCATATCCATCCATATTTAGAAATGAAATTATAGGTTTAGTCGTAATTGGTTTATATCACCACTCGACATACGATGAAACATTTCAACAGTTATCTGCCTGAATGCGTGCCTCTCAGTCTGCAGCTGACTGCATACTATCTCACTCGATATGCAGCAGCAAATATACCCAAGTTTCCCTGTTATTCAATCGGTCTCTATAAATAGTAAAAATTCCATATTTCTCTTCTGTTTTCACAATAATGTATAATAGTGTATTTTTAATGCATATCGGAGGTCCAAACCAATATTCAAATATTGGTATTCAAACCAATTAGACCTAAAGGAACAAAGCCTTATTGATAAATTTTCAAAATTTTCCTGATAGTGGTGCAATTTAACGAACAGTTTTGCAGTTAACTAATTAGTCGCAAATTAAACTTCAAGTTAAAGTTTGTTTCATTATCTGAACGTCGGGCTTGAGAAAGTTGTGCACAAAACTGAAGTGATCGTATAATAGACTTGACGTTTTGCAAAAGTGAGTTCAATGATCGTGCTTGGTACTCCCTGGGATTTGACAGCCTTAAAGAACATTTCTGATTTTCCCTTATAGGTAATTATAATAAATCTGAAATAAACTGAGTATAACCATTTAAATTTAACGTGTAACATATTAAAACGTCTAGTGTATACATTAAAAAAATAAAAATAATATAATGGAAAGCCAACGTTGGAAAGATCTTATTTCAACGTACTTTAGTTCCCGTCTTAGCTCCTCGAAAACTGAAGGCAATAATTTGACATGGAATCAATTTGAAATGTACTAATTAATAATACAGTAGTATTAATAATGTCCACTTAAGGTTTGTAAACATTTCGCTTGAATTGTTCAATTATTGTTGATTACTACGCCTTATAAACATGCAATCTAAATTGTTATACAGCGTAATGATATGTTGATAAGATGAAACAACTAATAAAACTGAAACTATGATTATCATCTTAACAGTTTCAATAAATTAAGGGGAGTCCAACGTCCCTATACCGCCCATGTTAAATTGACATATTTTCGGTACCATTATCTCCTGTTCTACTAATAGTACACTTTTGAAATTTTGTGCAGTTACTTATGTATGGTTGCTGAGGCAATTGGACGAAAAATATATGTTCAAAAATACATAAAAAAATTTTTAAACAATTTTTATTTAAAAAACATGTTTTTTTCAATTAATTTATTTATAAAAAAAATATTTTTTCCTTGTTCAGTTTTCTACCAATTTAAAATATTTTAGGTCCAAAGCTTACTTATAGAATAAAGGAAGTGCAGAAAAAATTTCATCAAAATATCTCCAACGGTACTTAAGATATGTGTACCTAAGTATGAAAAAAAAACTTATTTTCGGAAATCAACGATAAACAAAAAATTCTTTGAATATTGTACTTTAATTTGACAATTTACTGATAATCTTTGATCACTCGCTTTTAAAATCCTCCAGGGCAGTACTCAGTATCATCCACTTCTTCTTCTCTCAATCTTTCCCTTCTCTTGACCCTGGACTCCTTGGATGCCAACCCCGCTGCGTACTCCGATTTTCTGATTCGAGCTTTGTCAGCAACCTTCAAAGCGTCTGTTGTGTTACTGCCGATATCTGAGATTCCCAAATGCTTAAAAACTTCTAATCTACCCAGGTTTCCATTATTGAAAGTTATTATGGCATCGTACACCCCTAGTTCGAGTGTTTTACGGCCAACAAAAAAAATTTTCGGCAACTTGGTCCACACAACGTTGTTGAAACTGAAAGTCGTCAGCTGATTCAACACAGATTTCTGGGTAATTGAAAACAATAACTATTGCCAACCTGATAAACAAAAACTACAAACTAAAACCACTCAAATAATACATGTACTATAGCTATTGTATGAAAACCCACTGATGTGAGGCAATTAGTGCTGAAGTTCTAGCAATCAAAATGTGCGACGGCATGTTTTCAAAAATTATTTAAAAATATTTAAAATCAAGTTGACACCATTTTTTTGGTATTAAAATGTTCAGAAAATACTAAATTTGTTAATAAAACAAAAAAACTAAATTTGAAAGTTTTTCAATTTTTTAGTGTTGGACTCTTAAGTGAAACACGTAGATAGTTAATAAGAACATGGCATATAGATCAATCAAGATATTTGAAACTTTGGTTAAAAAATATTTTAAATCACTTTTATCGTATAATCAACATTGCTCTTTTGCCTGGCAACTATATTATTAAATTTTACAAACTACGGCACTAGAAACCTTGAATTATAGACGCGGGCATCCCACATGGAGGTACACGTAGAGTGAGAGGGTGTCACCAAAAATACAGTGTAAGGGGTAACCACACATATAGTGGGAGGATGTCACCACACATACAGTGTGAGGAGTAATCACACATAGAGTGTGAGGAGTAACGACACATATAGTGGGATAGTGTCACCACACATAGAGTGAGAGGGTGTTAACGCGGATAGAGTGAGAGGATGTCACCACACTTGGAAAAAGTGAGAATAAATCGGCCTATGTCTAAAGCTAAAAAATAATTTATATCACGTTGAAATTCATTAAAACTCCAACTTTTTAATGTCTAGCACCACATACCGAACACTTCACACAAAACCACTTCAAACCGCTCACCAGCCTCGCACTGGGGACCAGCAGAGCTGAGTTTCAACAGTGTTCCGCGGGGATTAATAAATACAGTTTTATATAACTTTTGAATACTATTTAACGTCGGCAGCACCTTATACGTTTCTCAATTTACGAAATGTAGTTTAGTTTGAAAAAAGGAAACATTTTTAACAAATATTGCATTTAACTCAATTCACGTTTATAGCATCATTTATCGAAAAATCTAATAAGAAACTCCTATCTCGAGGCACTACTAGCATTTATAACTTTTGTGCTAAACATCAAACATTCAAATAAGTAGTAAAATCTTTGCGTAAACTACCAAACACATAGGTTTTATCAAAACATTATATAATTTCAACTGATTCTATTTATAAATATATTAGTTCGTAATGTTACAAAACATTTGTAGAAATCTGAACAAAATACAAATAGTTGCTTTTTAATCTAAGTAACAATATTCAAACAATATTAAAGACTTACGTGATAGTTATATTATACTTAAATGATGAAATCCTAATAATAATACAAGCGCAAGTGCCTTTTTAAGTTTGTTTTGCTTTCACGCGTAAGCTATTCAACCTATTGTGCCGAAAATTATACATGAACATTCCAAATCTACCTTTTATCTATATAGGAATATTCTTATTTGGATAATCCCTCTGGGATACGCCCCACTGGTTTTAAAGTAGCGAAATTCTGTCTTGGTCGCTAAAGTTACAACGTATTAATTGAAAACGCCTGTCAAATGTAATCTACTGTTCAGTTTAAACATGTTTTGTGTCAGCACAACCATCTGTATCGTTTTACCATGGTTTAATTTTTTATATTTATAGCGTGTAAATTCACTGAAAATACCTTAACACCTTACCTACCTTAGAAAATGTAATAAAATATAAAATGAATAGAGTTTTGACTCCATGAGTAAGAGTGAAGACTCCCTTTGAAGTAGTCGTTAAGAACTGTGCCATATGAAAGTTTGCTGGAAAGGCAAAATTAACCACGGAAAAACAAATACTAAGAACAAAGTAAATTACAATGGCTAAAAAAATATACACTTTTTCTAAATTTTCTTCATTATAGCAATAAAACAAGCATTGACGTTGCAAATATAATTCACTCAATCCATACACGAACGAGCGTTTGAAGCCACGGGTAACTACAAGTAATTGTATACCATTCCGAATAATTGAAGGCATTCTAAATTATTGACTTACTAATAAATTAACACTTTTATAACATGGTTTGCAGTGTTCCTCTGACCGCACCTTGACATAATCTTAATTATTTACCTGTTACAGTAACATCTTATGACTTTAATTTTAATGTCGACAAAGAATTATACCATACTTTATCTAAGACTGGACAAGTATAAATTATGCTGTCCGCAGATACTCAAAATTAAGTATTGGTGTAAGTTTACGAAATAGATAATCTAGGCACTGTTGTAACTGTTGTTTAATAAAACTTTTTAAAACCAGTTTTAGAAAGTGTTCTCATGTCTATACTAATCAGTAACTATTATAACCGAAAATTTATAAATATTTAAAAACGGGAAAAAATCTTTACAAAATATTATGTAAAGAGATATTGTGGGTTTTACGGAACTCAACTCATATCACTGTTTATTCCATAAAACCCTCTAAGCTAGGTCCTACTGATCTACAAAGCAGCAGAAAATCCTACCCTTTTCTTCAAAGGTGTGTAATATGATTTGAAAGAGCCTTTTATATGTAATAAACTGTTTTCTTTAAACATTGTATTATGACAGCTCTACCATGATTAATTTATTTAACCACTATCTTTAATTTTTTCATATTTATAGTGTGAAAATAATACAAAAGTAACAATACTTCTTATTTCAACACCATGGTAACAATGCATACCGACTAATTAATTCTGAATTTTACTTATTGAACTAAATAAGGAATGTGTAAGGTTACCTTTTTTGGTTTTCTCAGACATTGTGGTTTGTCATATACGGTAGCTGAGAAGAATAAATGGAGGCACTGGGAATTAACTTGAATCAACAAAACATTCCCTCCGTGACTACAGTTTGTGAAAAGTAGTGCAGTGAGTTTATGATTACATCATGTATAATTATAAAGCAATTCAAGATACACTAAATTCAATATTGTTATGACAAGACGTTTGAAGGGCCACCACATCTATTTCTTAATGACGAGAGTTACAATACTGGTTAAGTACATAAACACTGATATAATTCCTAGACTAGACCGAGGAAATAGTGTGATGTTTTGAACATGGATTGGGAAGCAAGAACATGGACTTTTTTTGTATCACGTATCAGCTTTACAATATGGATTACAACTGTCGTAATGTAAGTATTGAAATGTGTTAGAATAACAGATTTTGATTTTAGTTTTTAATTTTTAACCGGAAAATCTATATCTTGACGATTTAAAAACTGTGCTGTATTGAATCTAGCCTCATAACAAAATTATATATAGGTCTAATAATATCGTTTCTCAGGGAAAAATAGCAAATTATATTTTTCGTCGGATTATGATACATTGTAATTAGAAGTTCCAAACCTGAAATAAAAATTATTCACAGTCTTTATTACACCTCTGGTCTTCTTAATTATGAACAATAATGCGTGACAGTACTAATTCCATTTTTTAACATAAGACCATATCGTATAACATCACTAAGTTCTTTCACTAAGACACCTATGAATTTCGACTTTGGAGTCCTTTATATTGACCTTCATTAATTCAAGTGTTGAAATCGTAATCAAGAGCTGATCAAACACATACTTGGGATTTAACATAGAAATTGCGAGCGAAGGATTTGTGCTAGTATCTAAAATGTAATAATGAAAGAGCATTAAACTTTTTAAAAATATCCTAGAAACATCTTTTATTTATATACATGATATCAAAATCAGACACATGCCTATAATTGCAGCTACATCAAATAATTAATAAAACCTTACGGAGAGGTAAAATCAATTTTTTAATTTTTCTGTTATATCATCCATAAATCTTCTAAACCCACATATATGAAGAATTGTATTTATTTTCATACGTGTGGTATAAAATTAAATTGATTTACATTTTAAAGCTTGTATCATAAATATTCATTCGATGGTATACATGATAAAAGTAAAGTTACTGACTAAACGTTACCTTTTCCTATAGTTAATGAAGAAAAGTTTCTGTTTTTTTGCAATGTGGAGATCAAAATGTTACTTAGTTTTCTTTCATTGGTTTCTTATATTACGGGATAGGTTTATCTAATTTAAGGCTTTTGGTTTTACTACTGAAAGTTATTTTTAAATACTAAAGTGGACAACGAATATGTTTCTAATCATTTTTGAAAATATAAAGTAATATTATTATTTTCATAACCTTTATTACTTGCATCAAACAAAAGGAAAGCAATATAGTAACGTGTAAAAACCTCAAAAAGCTGCGAAGCTTTAGCAATGAATGACACTTTTACAGTCATGCCCGGCTGAGAAAACAGGCCAGCCAACGTCTGCAGACTTAAGAATTGCATAGCCTGCTTTTAATTGTTATAGGGTTATTCTCTTACAAATAATATCTACTGTATAAAAATATATTTACATTGTTAAAGTATTTGTATTAATTTATATTAATGTATTGGACA
This sequence comes from Homalodisca vitripennis, assembly GCF_021130785.1. Taxonomy (NCBI): domain Eukaryota; kingdom Metazoa; phylum Arthropoda; class Insecta; order Hemiptera; family Cicadellidae; genus Homalodisca; species Homalodisca vitripennis. The sequence continues at coordinate 53,325,076 of NC_060212.1, forward strand.
AAATTATACACACTAACAGTTATGCTAAAATTTTATTTGTAAGGTTGTGTTAAATCCAGACAATATCATTAAATAAAAGACTATTTATGTTTGTAAGATAAATGCAAAATTATAATTTAAACTGTATTACTCAATCATAGGCAATGTATATCAGACATTGCATTGAGGGAGGGCTGCAGAAAAAGTCGCAAGTACATCAGTTGAAAAATAGAAACAAATTTTAAGTGTACATTTACATCAAAACTTCCAAGCTTATCTTTTGAAACAAACATTTGTCCTAATGCTTAATGAGCACAAGTGGTTTGAAAATTTAAGTATTATTAATAAATTAATAGAGAAACAAAATTACTAGATTATGAAATTTTAATCTTGTCAAATTATTACTGGAAAAAACCTTTCTTGATAAATTTTTACATTTTAAATGAACTTGTAGTAAGGATAATCGAAATAATCGAATACGTTACAGCCCTGGGATAGAAATATTATGTGATATGATAAAGCAAAACTTGTTTAGTTTTTGTTAAATTTAATAATTTTATTTTTTGTAAATTATCGTAAATTTAGTTTTTTATTACGCCAACCTCTTGATATAAGCAAATTATGAATTAAAACTGTTTTGGAAACTCTAACGTGTCTGGCAGAGTAAGAAAACGCAACTTCGTCAGGAAAAGCAAATATATTAATTCTTCCAATTAATTGTTAATAGACTATAATGAATAAAAGTTCAAAGCAAATTTGCGGAGAGCACTGACCCCTGAGATTCATCAGCTTTAACTTATATTTTCTACATGTAATAATTACATACTTTTACTTTCTTTTCCCCTAAAACGGTTTTTAACTTTTGCAATACCTCCACCGCCTGCTTGTTCGAGTGTAAAGCAGATATTAACGTCATTATCTACAAAATATAAAGCTTTTTTGAAATAAAAAAATATAACTATGAATTTATTATTTGAATAAACGTAATTATACATTCGTTCTGCAACAGAAATTAAACAATGCTCCCTTGATTTACATCTAGTAGAACCATGTTCTTTTTCATTTAAAAATTGTACCCATTTAAATAATTTAACCGTCTTTTCAACATTAATTCTTCACTGAATTTAGAAACATCTGAGGCCTAAGTTTATCATTGTAGAATTTATTCATTGGATAGGTATAACAGTGGTTTATTTAAAATGTTCTGGGAAAAAATCTTTACTGAATCTAATATTTGTTATACGACCTACAATAGTGCTAAGAGATTGAATATATGTTTTATTCCACTGGTGTTGATGTTTTAGAAAGTTTCAATTTCTCTATTTTTTTAACGTTTATCAACCTTTAAAATGAACGCAAGTTACCTCCCTTCATTAATTCTGGTGATATGTTGCTCTGTTACAGCTGGAGAGGCTCCGTCACAACTTTCTGTCTTTGTCATTTTTTACGCTGTTATCGCTTACAGAACCAGATATTCTTTTTATTAACTCCCATTGTTTACAATTGTGCCCATAGTTACGTAATAACTTTCGTAAATGCTGTCGCTTAATATTAACGAAGCGTACAACACTAATCACGAATACCTGTTATAGCCGATGTCACTGGTTGTTGCGAGAGTCAATACAAAATCTGGTCACACGTAACATTAATATCTCGGCAATGTTTAAAATTGAAATTTTAATTTCCGACACGGCTTGAAACAGCGCAAACGAGAGCTTTCCATGTCCAAGTCCAAGAGCTGTCCTAGTCCAAACACCCGTTTGGACCAGGAATGTGTTAATTTCAAACAAAACCTGTACCATTTCTTGCCCATATAAACGTATCTTTAGGCTCTAACCTAGCTGTTAGACAAAATTTAGATTAGAGTGTGGCACAGTGTCAGCGACAACATACATTACAAGTACACGGTGTACATGTCTTATACTACTACTATACTCTAAATAAATGGTTAAACTTAATTTGTATTCTGATGATTATAGCTAGAAATAATAAATAACTCAGTATGATACAAATGTAAACTTTAATGATGGTAAATTAATTGACATACAGGTTTGAATTTTGAAACAAGATGGAGGATACAATAATGGTAAATTTTTAAATACAGTTCTTAAATTTTAGGACAGGGTGGGTCGTGTTGGCTTAGTGAAATAGAAATATTAAGTATTGTTTTTTAATAAAAGATATTGTAATTTTTAAAAATTATTTTTAAAATTTAATTATATTAATTTTGAATTCTTATCCAAATCGAATGTTCCTGGGTTTTATGTTCTTCCAATGGATCACTGTTAAATTTAAAAGGAATTTTCTCACCCAATGTCTGTCTTCTGCTTCTCTGTACTTCAGTGATAATATGAATTTAATAAATTAACCTTTCTTTTGAACGAAATACTGCTGAATAAAATGTAACCAGTTTCTTTATTTAAAATAATAATCTTGCTTCACTTCTTCTATATCCCTCTCTCCTCTAAACTTTTAAACCTCTGCTGCCTTCACTCAACAATCATCCCTGCACACTGTATCACTGACTTTAGTTTACTTTATAACTTTTGAGTTTTATATGTAATAAGGTGAATTTTGATTAATTTTGATATATTTAATTTTGTATTTATTATTATTTGCGTTAGAATTTTAGACAATTTATAGTTAGTTATTCCTTAATTATTTAATTATTATTACTAATAAATTTCTAAATTAAATTAAATATTGAAATGAATGTGAGATGGGTGTATGGAATGAGTCGTTACATACGTGAGCGTAACCTAGCAGGGTGTGAAAACAACACAAACATTACCGGTTTTTACACTCAAGCACAGACATGTTTGTTTTCTGTCTCGAGATAGTAGTGACACGAGTGAAAACAGTAATAGCCGTCGGATCTCTTGTTGTCATAATCTTTTGAGAGAACTGAGTACACTTTTCTCTTTATTAGTTCCGTCGCTGGCTTACATTTTTATTACCCAAGGCGACGGCAACAAACATACCAAGTAGTTGAGTAAAAGCAGAAATATGGATGTTGATGAGATTATGTACGAAAACACTCAAAATGTTTATGAAAAAACGTTGTTTATAATAAATGTTTTCTGCAACACTTGATACTTGAACTGCCGGTTGACGTTGCCAAAAATAACTAAAGCATTCTTGGCACTATTGTGCGACTGTATTATTTAAAAAGGTACTAGCAATTTATACATCTCATGCCAAGAAAGGTTATTAAAATTACATTCCTTAAATATGACTAAGCAAAGCCTAAAAACTTCAAAAACTAAAACTCTAAAATATAGTAAATAATACGCAGTTTTTTCACTAATAAATTAAACTCTTACAGAAATAGAATATATTTTTAACTGTGCATAAGACGAAATGTATATACTATGAAAACAATACATTTCTCTAGAAACGTCAAATTTCATTATCATTCGGCCCAAATTCAAGGATAGTGAATTAATTATGAATGGGTCAATCTCTAAATCAGGTATTAACACTGAAATTCTGGGATAATAACAATATTCGTAATAATATATTGCAATAAACTGGCAGAACGTACTGCAACGAAAAGAGAACTCGAGAGAACATTCACTACTTAATAGTAATAATAATAGCGAAATCTTAGCAAGAGAAATACACGAGAAAGTAAATGACTTAAAAAAAAGTTAACATCAATAAACTGGCAGCCTGTGATGACGAAGTCACGTTGATCAAGCCTCAGCGGCTGAGAGTCAGCATTGCATAATGACACGACCTGACCTTTCTTAAAATCGACAGACAAAATATCCTAAAATAAAATATTTTATTACAACCCGCATTATTCTTGACAGACTTCAAAATCGGATAGTATCAAAAGAATTAAACATAGGAAAGGATAATTCTCTGACACGTAAAATATTATATACCAATAATAAATTATTCTACATTCTCTAACTATAAGTTTTATTTTGGGCAGGTCTTTAAAATCACAGATGTCGTCAAAAAACTGAATAGACAGTTTTTTGAATTCAGAGGCTTTGAAAAAATAAAAATTAACATTTTAAATTGTGTCATAATTTACTAGTGGTATAAAATTAAAACCATTTCAACGCTCTAAAAATCCTAACATAAATAGATGTTATAACATAGTCTTTTAACAATGTACAGATCGATAAAGTGGCAGAGATAAGTATCTAGTCTGACGGTCGGTTCCAAGTACATTTCAAGATAGGAAAATATTATCTGCGAGAAAATATACTTTGTTATCCTTTGAGTTAAAACTCCATTCTAGGCGTGGAGCCGAACGACTTTTTCTTAGATGGATTTTTCTACCATGGATTACAAGATAAAATCAGGTTTTTTTTTTCTGTACGGTGATAATTGGCTATCGGCTCCGCCTATATTATGTCACCTGTATACGTGTATGTATATTATACGCAGTTTCGGTTTAATATCTATTGAGTAAAGATAGCTTTCCAAAGCGAGGAGGAAACATTAAAACATTTAACTGTTAAGAGTATTGTTAAAGTTCATGCCTGCTTTCAGCCGGAGTATGGCTTTAGTTATTTAAAGCATTAATAGTGTTTGTATTTATCGACCTCTTTTTTATGTGTAACAAATGATTTTTACAAAAAAAACTACCCTTCATTTATAACTTACAGTAATCAAATGTATAACACCTTGCAAAACAAATACGTGATCTTTTAAAATATAGATTTTGAAACTTAAAAATCCCATTTTGATTATAGTTAACGATTTCATTTCTTATGAGGCTTCCGCTATTGATTGAAACCCTATCTCTGTTAATAAGGACAGAGTGAGGTTAAATATGAAATATAATTCTTAAAAATATCAATAGTAATAACAATAGTAACAAACATATAAAATCGAATCTAGTAAAACTTATCTTTTATTTAACAGCGTTATGCAAAATTCAAATCATTTTTGGACAACAGAAGCATGTCAGATAATTTTTTGGGCCTAATTAGCTTCATTAGCCCCAGTGTTGGAGTTCTCTTTAAAAACTCGTAACGAAGCATTTATAATGTCAACATATGACGACGTATGAGACTTGTTTATATTTGCTGCTATTACTCTAATTTGCTGGTAAACAGGAAAATCCTGCATATACTAATCTGGCTGTCAACATCAAGTGGATTACAGCATCAGAGAGTTCCTCGAATAACATGTTTTGATCATTTAGAATTAATTTTTTAGCAGAGAATAACATTTTTACTTTCCTAATTTAAGCGGATTCATTATGAAAGAGAGCTTAATATTGTTCTGTGATTTCATCGTGGACCTTTGAATCATAATTACCGATTACTAATAATATAAATATCCAATGTTGTGTATTAGAAACTATAGTTACAAGTTAGAGAGCTCCAAATTTTTAATGAATTTACAATGTCCGCGTAAATGAGATAAACATCAACTAAATAAGCTTTGAATATGAATTTATTGACAAAACTTATCACAGATTCATAAATACATTTAACAAAAATGAATCTAGAAACAATGTCAAATTCATAATTTACGTGGTATGATTGGTATTTTATATTATTATTATCATTAATGCAATGTATATCAATTTAGTCATAAAATACTCACTGTATTAGTCCTCATGTTTCGTGAAATAAAAATAACATATTTGATATATTTATACAGCCCTGCATTAGTATATTTTATTTATTAGCCTGCAAACTTTATTAAAAATCTATATATTTTCAAAGAATAATTCAACAAACACATGTAATGATACAATATGTAACATGTACAATAATAAATTTTATAAAATAGTTAAGAAGTGATTATAACGATATAATTTACCTTTCCGAGTGACGCTGCGTTCCTGAAGGAGTTCTTACAAGATGGATGATAAATACTTAACCATTACTTTTTTATTTTTCGTATAAGAAGTTTTAATATACATTTATATTTATTCAAACAATTGTTAAAAAAAGTGAATGTATGCTCTTTTTATTTTCTCAGAACTCCAGAAATGGTATTAATATTTAGAATTTTAATATTTACTTTCTTAATTCCTCTATTAAATAAATAAATGGTGTCAGTTATTAACTATGAGGTTGTAAAGCTTTATTAGACATGATAAGTGAAATTTTAAATTATTTAAAATGTCATACTTGTTGTCGGGGTAAAAAATCTAATTAGTACATAATTATAAGTACTAATAATAGTAGTAATAACCTGATGAAATAATAATTAAATAAGTAAAATTTATAAAAAAGCAAATATTCTCAAAAATTATAGAAATAACTTATAATTAATTAGTTAAAATATATAATCAAATTGTAAAAAGAAAAATATCCTTTATATAACTCAACAAATCTTCTTAATTAAGAATGATTTCAGGTTCAAACCAAAATAAAAGTCTTCTATTTTGCATAAGATTAAAATAAATTTCTTCTACATATTTCTTGGACAGCTTACTGAATTACCTATTCAAAATCAAGTCCACTACTGTGCGTAAATATTCACACATTTAACTTCGTAAAATCTTTTAAAATAAACAAACATACAATTTTTGCAGAATGTTTATGCTATTTGCACACTTTAGATTCCAACACCATGGCTCTTGTTTACTGACCTTGAATTATTGCAAAACTGATGTACAAACTTCTCAACTAAATATCATGGAATTTAGGTTGCATCATAAGTGCTTACTTCAACCATACACTTGAGCTTTTTTCGATTAGAATCCAATCTGATATTAAATAATTCAAGAAATGGAGATTACGTACACAAAAATAAACTTGAACTATAAGGAACCATTTAAAATGCTGGGGATGCATGCTTGTTTAAAGACGAATACAAAATAAATACAAAAACTAATAGTTCTAATTCTAAAAAACTCCAAACCATTATAGGGAAACTTTATTATTTTCTACAAAAAGTATTGTCATTATACAAATTAAATACAAAAACTAATAGTTCTGATTCTAAAACTCCAACCATTATAAGAAACTTTATTATTTTCTACAAAAAGTATTTTCATTAACTACGAGGTAAGAAAATATTTAATAGGAGAATGATAACCCCTGAAATATTGAATACATTTTTTTGGATCTCCAATTATCGTTAAAATTATATATTTAAAAAAATTTACATCTTTTGCCAGTTGAATTTTATTTTAGCCACATTTCATATTTATTTTACATTCTATGATTGGAATTTTAAAGCTTCATTTCACTCAGTTTAAAATGTAATAAACTTATAAAAGAACGGATAAATGTATTTTCAAATTACGTTTAATACTCTTTCAAGTTTTATTTTTTTTTACCTAAAACAGTTTTCATTAACATTGAAAATACATCCCTGACGGAAAACGTGGACTAGAAGATGCTACCGCTGTATGCATGACCTCGTTTCCCAAACCTTTGTCAACACAGACACTTATTGTGTACTATAATCCTGAGAGTTTCCAAATCGAGTTTTAAAAAGATGATAGTTGAGTCAATTAGAGTGAACATGAATTAATAGAAACTTAGCCTGGGTTTATATCAAGTAGTCAGTACGTTCGTTAACATAAGTTTTATTAACACTTTTTCGTTATTAAGAGAATTCTATTAATTTTCCTGTGGTAATTATGTTCGAATCCTTTTGTTCCTAGAAATAGTGGAAGTAATCATAAATCACCATATGTAACTTATCATTAGAAAGTGGATATATCATGTCATCCTTTGACTAACGTTCTTCAAACAAATCTTCGGGTATTTGCAAAGGTCTTCCCGATTTATTAATAGCAGTATGAAATCAGAAAGACAACACGGTGTAAAAATGACGTGTACAATATACATACCCAATCCGTCGTCTCGCTATATTTTATTTACTAGAAAAGATTTGAAAGAAAGTGAATAATCACACCTGTTTGTTTGAGTACCTATTCAGATGTAATGGACCCGCTCCTCGCAGTTGAATAGTCGACTTGGTTTTCAATTGCACTTATAAAATTCATAATAAAAAATTGTATAAGCTTTTCTAGTTACGTATTACATTAATTTCAAAATATTTCAAAAAAATGTCCAACTAAAACAAATAAAGAATGTATTAAACATATTGGTAATATGTGTGTACGAAAACTTTACCACCAATCTGGTAGCAAGTGATTGGTTAGCACATCAGTCTATCACCCCAGACACTCGAGTTTGTAATCTCCTGAGGCTTAGCATAATCAATTTAGTAAACTTGGAGAGTTTAGTAATCTATTCCATCCAACATCCACGGCATAGAATAAACCTGAAGTTAGTGTTGAATCGATTTACAATAAATAATAACTTCCAATCAAAATTGAACATTTAATAACGTTAGAGCGAACATTATAATCAAAAACTGAAATAAGAAGCTAAATTCATCTAATGTTACTAAATTCCTAATGAAAACAATAATTTTCCAAATTATTTATTTTTGGACGACGCCTTCCGAAACCAAAAGAATTCATTATCAGGTGATGCGAGAAAAGTGGAGTTATACCTAAATTATAGCTAAACCCATAAGACCAATGTAAAGGTATTCCCTAAAGCTGAGCTAAATCCCTTGAAATGACATACACCAACGACGAACTCATAGTTGCTTTTATAGAAAATGAAACCGTCATTGAAAATTTCAAGTCTTTATGTCTGTTCATTTATTATATATCTTGTGTACAGGCTGAAAGATAGACAGACAGAACAATTATTATATTTTTGTAGCCACTCGAGCGTTAGGCTTCAATAACTGTTTCCACAATACTTTATTATCTTTGTATAATAACACACTGATGCCCCTATCCGTACAGCACTTGATACTGCTTCTACACGATACTTTGTGCACAGAAAATGCACACGACCGGTAGAGACTAAGAAGTATCAGTTCACAATATATCACTAGAATCCCTAACTGTACAGTATTTGACAATAAAGGCTCTTCAGAGACCAGGCACACCCGACCAGTACAAAATAAAGGCGGGAATTTCCTAGCTGCCGATTACGGCAGGAACTGCCGACAGACGACTCCTAGAGCAGTCAGTTCCTAACCCCGCAGTAACATAGGCGTGTTTGAATGTTCTAGTATCAGTAGATTGTTTTAGTTTTTATTTTTTTTAATATAACTGTGTTATTTACATTCGGTGAGCATGTGTTCATAAATATTGAAAATTATATAATTTAACTTCATTTAAATGTCAAAGTTTTCAACATCCGAGGGCAAAACAATCCATTCCAGGGCATGTTTGATTAACGCAGGCATTGTAACAAACATCCCAGATAAATGGGGCTACTACACTGACGCCGTGGTCATCTATATCGCATTCCAGGAAATTCGGCAACGATATTCGACAGCTAGGAACCCAGGCTTTAAGAAATATCAGTCTATAAAACAGCGCTGATATCCAAACCTCACAGCGTTTTACCTCCGCTACGTCGTTAAGTTGTTAGGTGAGCTTAACTTTTTAACCCCACCGTGCAGAGGTTCGCAAACTTGTAGAGACGTTATTATTTTCGTTTACTGTTGATTCAAATAGGAGATGTACAAAGACAGTAATGACCATAGATATGTGACTAGAGGCTAAAAAAACATTTCAAAATAAACAACAAACAAAGACATCATTTGAGTATTTGCTATTCCAAACAAGTATTAAATATAACAATAACCTCGAAAGAATTCAAATCTCAACTGACACTTAAAGAAATCGTAAGATTTCTTAGCTGTAAGACTTTTGTTTTAACTTTTGAGTTAAAAATTCAAATAATTAAGCATAGCTTAATACTAGTTATAAGCAAGTAATTACAATACTGTGAGATTGCTCTTGTGATAAATGCGCTGTTTAATTAGTCAGATTTTACAGTAACACAAATCATTCAGAATTAACAAGTACGTTTAAGAGAGTTATCAAATTTATTTTATCTGTATGTAAATGTGGATAAAAGCACAAATAAATCGTAGAGAGGATGCTCAATTAGTGTAGCAGGAGACGTGGGTTCATTATCAATGTGTAGTTGGCAATCTAAACTTTGGTACCCAACTTGGTCCGTAATCTGTTTTCAAGTTTAGATCTGACATTTGAGTTCACATCTATAATTAAAGGCACTTTCAATGCTACCACCTATTTAATCATTTGCCAATGTTGTGAAGCTATTATTTTTCAAAGGGATACTGACATGTGTTTCAATTATATTCTATTTTTGGTTTTTCAAGTTGAATGTTGTTCAAGGTGTGATATTAATTCCATCTTATTCCCTGTGCGTTGAACGTGTTCAAGTGTTCAAGCGTTCCAGGAAGAGGATAATGGAAGAGAACCGCAAGGAACACTTGTACAGGATCATGTGTGTTATGCAGTCCTCAACAAAACCACTTCCATTTAATCCAAATCCTACGTGATACCCACACAACTCTCCGAACAACATATACTACCTCAAACAGATTGGGCTCCGGTATCCTAACATTTTACTTACTATATCATCAATTTATAAAATTTTAAACTTAAGTAGTCATCAGTGTGATCTATTTTTACTGTTAGAATCGGAATTGACTGAAGCGTGTGTGAGTAATGTTTTCTCCAATAAGAGACCTGTAATATTTGCTGACTCCGTAGGAGACCTACACTTACTAAGCATTCATATAGGAGTTATGAATGCCCGGGAAAACACTTTTTGTGTAGCAGCAGAGAGCAATACTTTATTTTTAATACTAGTAAATTCTCAATGGGGCTTCCTATTGCGTCAAGGAGACGAGCGAGCCGCGCATATGGAAAGTTCACGCGCACTGACTGAACGGCAGTAAGTACTTACTAACCCCCCCCCCCCCACCACTTCAGGACGTCATTGGTACTGTGCGTGCGCAACTCTAAACTAATGCTGACACTAGACAGATATAAGCGGGCATTGACTGACATTTACGGAAAATAGTATCGTATTTTGTACAATTAATTTCTATCAGGTTTTTATATATGAGATAATTCTTATTACAATTGTCTTAAGTTTTTTATTTTAATTAGCACACTATCATATATGTACTATCGATATAAACAATATGGATTGCTAGTGGGGGTCAGAGTGCGCCTCTTGGCCCAATCCTGCCACAGTACGGGGAAAACAATCCCGGACAGCCCCATGCAAGCACGTTAATCCTGCCGCTTTAAATCTTCTCTGTAGTTTTTATACACTTGCTAAAATATGTTGGTTTTCTGGAGCCTTTTTATATCCTCTTTTCAACGTTACAGATCAAAAAGCTTTTAAAGTGATCTATGTAAGCAGATTAAATTACTGTTTACAAGCTATGCAATCAGTGCGACTGTGTATTACTTTTTCCATTGTACTAATACATGCAGAAAACTACTATTTGAGGTAACTATCTCTTTCTGAACTTTGGGTCTAGGAAAATTCCGATTTAAATGGGACTGGAAAAGGACACCACTCCTTGGATACCAAATTATACAGGTTCGTGTTTTTAAATTAGCTTAAGTAATGTTTTAAAACGCTTCAGGGTCGATTTGATTCTATGTTGGAATAGGATAAATATAACAGTAATACAGACTTGTACTAACTTTTGCTGTTCTAATTTTTTTTCATATCATACCCAATATGTAGTAGAACAAAGTGCTTGCGAGTATGCTGTCCCTTCACAATACAATTATACTCGTATCACATTGCCACTATACGGCTTCGAAATGTTTTTAAAACTTATAACGAATGTGTTGGTGGAGTTAGTTTTTTTTTTTGAAAAAAATTTGTATGTGATTATCCCGTGGTTTCTAACTCACACTAACGCGAGTTAATTCACTTACTGACATATAAATTGATGTCACAATGGTATATAACTTTATGTATCTAATATGGACATTTTCATAATATAATTTTAGAAAAAATCCTGGTTTATTTAAACTTTACTACACATTTTTTCTCTATAAATATGAAAATTTGGTAAACCAGTTGCTAGTAATATTACTAGGTTGTGCAACGGCTTGCAAGCATTACGGTAATCAGTATAGTAAATTAAAACAAAACTACTCGTTTTAGAATTAATCTGCTGAACTTTACATACTAACTACTTAAAGAGTAAGGCCAATATTTCCCAATGCATCAAACTGCGAGACATAGAGATTGAATAATAATAATATCTATGTCTACCTGCTCATATTACTATACACTCGTCATGCAATACTTATTATACAGGGAGAAGGGGAAGTCTCAGATCGGCTTCCCAGATGTCCAAACGAGTAAATATAACAGAATACCACTTGATATTATCAAAAATTGTACTAAAAAGTCTAAATTTTTGTTAACTTTTCTGGTTTTTACTTCATCAGGAGGATCTCTCTCAGAGAAAGTCCTTAAACAGTTTTAACTCAACCACAAGTCGAGTTTTAAAACATGAAATTAAATAAAAGGATCTTAAAAAAAATTTGAACTCAAAAGGACCATCTTAGATTACATGACGGAATTTTAAATTTAATTTAATTTTAATTGGATACATGTAATTTAAATTAAAATATATATCTGCAACTTTTCAAAGTCGAATATCTTGTCCATTTTTACGGTGGTACTATCTTCTTATAAAAACCTGATTCCGTAAAAATTTATGAACTAACTAGAAAATGAAGGTGCTACGTGCGTTAAAGGTTATGAATAAACCTGAAAAAATTGTTCAAAAATTTATCAAATAACAAATATCAAATATAATCAATCAAAATTGTATGTAAATTATACGCTTAATGGTTTTTTATATAAAATATTATTTTAAATATACTAAAATTTACTTTTAATTCATAATTTTAAAATATTTGACAAGCCAGTTTTAGTTTTAGGCAAGCAAATACAGAATAAGACTCCTGAGCCATGTATAACACTCCCCGCCTCAGATCAGCCAGTTTAAGAATTGCCTTCTAAGGAACTCACAAGCGATTTTGCTATGTTTTTCTATATGTGGATTCTGGACTCTGTATAATTTCCCTCGAACGCTTTAAGGGAGTTTTACTACAGCATATTAATTTATTTCTATATCACAAGTGTTCTCTTCTCATAGACCTTGCCCCACTATTATACCAACTGTTGCAGGAAACATCTATAACTGCAATGTGTATTTAAATCTGTTGAAACAATTTCTATCGGACTTAACGTCACAGTAGTGAGGTGGAAGCTGCATTTATCGTTAAAACATTAACAATTTCATTTACGGTTTATTTTACAAACTAAGTGACATTTGCAGGAAAACATGTTAAAAAAATGAAGCCAAATATAAGAAGAACAATTTATTTAAATTTATTTCTTTGTAGATATTGTTAAAGACTCATTAAATGTAATCTCTATGGTTAGGGAAATGAGTTTTATTCACATAATATATTATACTAGACATACACAAAGTAAATATTATAATATTCATTATCGTATTTATATCATTTACATAATATTTCAAATGTAAACTTTTTCTATTTAATCATGTAAGGGACCGTTGGTACAAGTAATTAATGCCCAGTTTCACAATTACAGTAACAATCATAAGGAGTTATTTGTGTTGCAGTCTATCAGATACTTATACACTAAAGTAAAGTCTATCAAAACTTATACATAAAAGTTTTATTAGTAGGGTTTAGTCTCATAAACAGGCTGGAATGGTACTCAAAGAGATAGCAAAGCTTTCGGCCTGCAACTGAGTACACTGCAACACAGTGACAATTTAAATCTGTATGCTGTATATCTTTGTATGAAGAGACAAAAACGTCGTTTGATTACCTACTTGACTGACGGAATACCAACTCCTTTGCTCAACGCAAGGTTTATCAAAAGAGCCAAAATTTCCATAAAAGTTATGATAAAATGCTAATAAATATACACGCAATAGATAAGACCTGAAAATAATTTTCTAAACAATCAATTTTAATTTATACTAAATATTAAATAACAAAAGTACGAAATGTAATTAATTTGTCAGTGTTAAGTCACAAAATTTTTTCACAACAGCCAGTATATTGTCACCCCATCACTCATCCACACATGGTCACACGCAGAACTATAATTATCATAATATATCGAGGCTGCAATGTATAGTAGTATAGTAGATTGTGTAATCAGGTATATTAGCTACTATCAATTATACATTTTTATATATATATATATGAAGGGCTCAGGGGAAGAAGGGGCAAGTCAATTTTTTTTTTTTTTTAGTTTGCTATACCAGCGGATAGGTCAGATAAGTAGCTACCTCGTGTTTAAAATTATACAGGAGAAGAAAGAGGCTAGTTAGTTTAAAATCGTATTTAAAAAATATCCATACAGGTTATAAAGGAGGTAAAGTCTGAGCGCTTCAGGCTAAGAAGGGGGCAAAGTCAGCTGGCGAAGTAAACAGGAAATCGTCCTGCAGGCTTTTCGTATCTGTAATATTGATTGTTCTCCAGTATTGATCCGTCAGTGTAGTTGATTTTGAGGTTATGTTTTAATGTTCTGCTGTTGTAATAGTGTTTCTTTGCAGTTTTAAAATCTTTTGTGGTGAATAAATGGAGAGTGAAAGTGAGTATGAAGAGCATAGTGCAGTGAATGAAGTGAAAAAATACGAAGAAGAGAAAACAATTTGGACGTTTAAGTGATGCGAATAAGAAGTTGAACCTTCAGAGCCATACTACAAGGGCCTGATTGCCAATTTAAACATCTCAAATGCTTTGAAAATGTCCCACAACATTGCCGGAAAAGTATTTTGTTGAATTTTAATTTAATGAATTCTGTTGACGAACAAAATACTTATCTTTGTGGGCTTATATCTGTGCAACAAATACAAAACAGGCGCCCTCGTTTAGCTGAAGATGAAGCTAATTTTCGTGATGCAACCTATTCTTACAGAGTCAGATTTTTGTGTGATGAAACAGTAAAGGGAAGTACAGGTTTGCCAGCAAGCATTTCGTTCAATTCACGGAATTGGAAAGAAAAAACTACAAATCCTCCAAAGAGGTCTTAAAAAAGAAGGTAAGGCACCCCGAGACGGTCGAGGTAAGCACAATGTAAGGCCTAATAAACTTTCAGAAGAAGCCAAAACAGCTATTAGTAGAACATAAGGGTCTTTCAAGGGCAGAAAAAGGCCACTACAAACCTGTCACAGTCCAAACAAAATATATTTACCAGAAGAATTAAACATAAAAAAAAATGTTTGATATGTTCTGTATTAAGCATGAAAATATAAAAGTGTCCTATGAAACATACCGTACAATTTTCTCCACAGAATTTAATATATCATTTGGCTATCCCCGCATGGACACTTGTGGCACATGCGATGAGTACATTGCAAAATCAAAAATCTTTAGAAGCAGAAAAATTACATTTAAATGTAAATACAGACACCGATCAAATAGAGCAAAAGGATACTGAACCAAAACGCTTGCGTAATTGAGAACACAGTTCATAAGAAAAAAGCTGAAAGGTTCTATGAACGAAAAAGGATTGCAAAAGCTCATTAGCAGAAAAAATGAAGACCTTGAGGCAATTTGCTTTGATTTCCAGAAAAATCTGCCAGTCCCCAACTTGTCGACAAATGATGTGTACTATAGACGCCAGCTGTCAGTTTTATACCTTTAACATTCACATTTTATCCACTGGAACCAGCGTTTTTTATACGTATCCACAGACTGTTGGTAGCAAAGGCAGTGACGAGTTTTCTCCATGATTCAAGATTTTGTATATAACTTTCTAGATCCCAATGTTAGACGACTGCGCATTTTTTGCGATTCATGTGGAGGGCAAAACAAGAACTGGAATGTTTTTAGATTCCTTCACCAACTGCTACATGAGCAACCACAGATTTGATGAAATCATTGTTTGTTTCCCCATAAGAGGTCAACTCCTTACATGGAGACAGATAAGAATATGGGAGTTATTAAGCAAAAGACTAGAGTCGAGCTACCAAGCCAATGGGCAAGATGTGTTCAGGCAAGCCAGGGTTAAGCCTCGACCCTTTGACGTTGTAGAAGTAAAGCAATCAATGTTTCGGAACTGGTCTGGACTTCTCAATAGCATGTATGTTAACAAGTGCCCCTTCAAATCCAGGCCAATAAGAGAACTTAAGATAACTGGAACTCATCCTCGTTTCATCTTTCATCGAAGCTCCTACAGTGGGCATTTTGATTCTGCAGTGGTTTGTAACCGACAAGTGAAAAAACGAAGGAACTTGGCAGACAACGAATTCATTCTTCCAGATTATCTATATGAAGGTAGGTCTTATAAACGTTTATTAATTTAAGAAGCTTAGTATTAGAATAAGTGTTTTGAGTGAAGGCTCTAATGTTATCGTGCTTTAATCAACAAAACGACAATAATATTCTATTTAACACAGTATTATTTTTATTTTTTTATGAACTGTATTTTTCACTATGTTCCTTGTAATAAGAAATTATAAAGAGTAGGATATGGAGAGGGAGGGATAATTTAGAAAACATTCTGAACCACTCATTTGATTTTTCAATGTAAATGGTTAGTGTTAAATTAAAATTGTATAAAATAAAAATAATGTAATTAATTGTATTCATTTATATAAATTGAATTGTAATTAATTTACATCTCTACATTACAGTTTTTTGTTACATTTATAGATTTGATACCGATACCCAAGGCAAAGTATGAAGATGTGAAGCACTTGTCCAGGTTCTGCGAAAGAGAAGCTAGAGAGTACTTAGAAAACTTGCCATACAAGTAGAGAAGCTGAGAAAGTTGCAGAATGTCATGAATATTTAGTTTGTAATAGTTTTTTAACAATTAAAACAGGTGTTAACAAAAAAATCCACTTTGTGTAGTAGATGACTTAACTCTTTTTTTTCCCTGGACATCCATTTATTTTCTATGACTTACCCCCTTTATAACGTGTAAATATGGAATTTATAAACAATTTATGTTATTTTTAAAAAATCAAGGAAGGTAAGACAATCTAACCTTATAAAATTTTGTAGATTTAAGATAAAAACTGTATAAATAATCTAAAAAAATTAAGAAAATTTTATATAGAGATTTCGATCTTAAAACTTAAAAATCAGTTTCCTGTAAAATCTACAAAAACTGACTTGCCCCCTTCTTCCCCTGAGCCCTTCATATATATATATATATATATATATATATATATATATATATATACCACACACACATACAAATCAATCATTGTAGATACACAATATTATTGTATAGTTGTAAAATTTGTAGTGTAAATGACAGAATAATGGTTCTGAAATCCTGTTTTAATCTGTATAAACCGTTGTAGCTTGGTTTATATCGTCACTATTACCCATAACGATAATTTTAAAAATAAAAAATGAAACTCTGATACCCTATCCGTACAGCATTTGACACAGCTTTCTAAGTAATACTTTACGGAGAACATGCACTTGACAGTAGCAATTACGAAATATCAGTCCACAAGACATCAATAACTGTTATTTATATTTGGTGACGGTGTGTGTTTTTTAATATTTAATTAAAGTTAACCTAAATTTCGAACAACTTCCGAGGACGAAACATTAATAGCAGGGTACGCTTGCTTAGCGCAGGCATTATATCCTACAATCCGAAAAAAGGAGGATACTACATTGACACCCGGTCATCTGTCCCGCACTTGAATATCGTATTCTAGGAAACCGCTCAAGCCAAACTACGGAAGGGCCACGGAATTTCGCGTACTATTAGAATCCGCAACCGAATGTGATAGCGCTATTCGGCATCTAGGAAATCGGACCTTAAGAAATATATAAAACAGCACTGAGACAAAAACCGCACAGCATTTGACACTCCGGTTATTAAATTGTTAGGTGAGCTAATTGTCAAATTTACAGTGCCTCTATTTTGTTGCGGTTCGTTTTGAACTGTTGACTCAAATACGATATGCTCAAAGTCAGTGATGCCAATAGATAGGGGATAGAGGGTGAAACAACTTTCTAACTGAACAACAAAGAAATACATCACTTGAGAATACGCTGTCCCAGACAAGCATTAAATATATCAATAACCTTAAAAATTCAAATCTCAACTGACACAGATACTGAGCTATTGCTATCCAAGGCGCTTTTATTACTGTACACGATTTCATGTTGAAGCCACTAAGATGAAAATTCAGTACACGTTTGTGTTACGTAACCTTTTGTTTTTTTTTAGCTAAACAAAGAAGAAAGTTCTGTAGGCCAATCCTTAATACTAACAGTGATTACTTCTATCATATGAATATAAAGCACTGTAACGGCCTCTGGACGCATACACTGCTAATTTAAGGGGAGGCGGTTACCCCTATCTTTGTTAATTGTTTAACATAGGTACCCATTATCTCAAGAAACTAATGGGACCACATCAACCTAAATTTTTTTATTTACAACATATATAGGTATTTAAGGCAACTACTGAGTTTTTTTTGGTAGCTTGTATCTCTAAAAAATAAATTTTTTAAATGATATTTTATTTTCAAACCCATATTGAAATATCAAACTTGGAAATTTAAGAATTTTTTTTATTATTTTTTTTTTAGGTTTACCTAAATTATAATAGGAGGCATCTCACAAAAAAACTCAAGTAGGTGCCAAAAACTAACCTATCATACAATGTGTAGTAAAAGTTTCAAGTTGATTGTCCAAGTAGTTTCTGAAGAAAACGTGTACCTTTGTGTGCATAAAACTGTTAAAAAAAGTAAATTTTGCGGGGATAAGTCGCCCAAAAAAACGATATATAATTGTACCTATTTAGCTATGTTATATAATATTTTTACCTATATATGATATGTAATTGGTTTTTATAATTAAATGTGATCATTTATAATTAATGAAGAATTAGGCCCTATCATATGCCTTTTAAATATTTAAGAATTATACTATATTGGATGAAATTTGTATATCAAAAGTAACGCGATGCCGGTTAGGCCTAATAGTCATAACGGCAGTGAAAAGATAATACTAAAAAAAATTAATTAGGCATATATTATTTTCCAAACATTTTTGAGTTAAATAGAATACATTTATAAGAGAATATAACAGAGAATAAATTATGAAATAGGAAACTTATAACCCAGCCACAAATAGAGGTAAACAAGTAACAAAAATTATAGAAAAAAAAAGACATGCTCAATTTATTTAACCGTAGCATCTATGTGCATTCCTGGGATCATATGCAGGCTCCTTCTTCAAAATCCTCCCTCAAATCCATCTTCTTTTTTAAATTCCTGGTTTGTCGTCCTTGCTTGTCTTTGAAAGTCACTTATCGCACAATTTGCTCGTCGCACCTGCGCTCGTAAGTCAAAAATCTTTTCATTGCGTCCAATTGTCCTCTTGCAAGGTTCAATGCCTATCTGCTCCTAAAGCATTTTGCATTTTGCTTGCCTAATGTTTGCCATCATTAAAAGTAGAAATAGCATCATTAAGCAACCAAACTCAAGTGTGTTCAATAGTCACAAAATCTTTTTTATTTGGCACTCTAGAACCAGCATGACATTATTTTATTTTTGCCCTTTCATTGACATTCTGCGTCTTATATTAACCGTGTATAACATTCTTCGAAGAAGGTCAGGATTCTGGCTAAGATGCCTGAAAGTATTGGTTTCAAGGCTAACATTATAGCTGAAGGAATGCTGTTCTTCAATGAATGGAATAATGGCTCTTTAGTGTGCTTTGCCTATGATTGTATTTACACCATGGTTATTTATTCTCCTGACGGGCAAAGGCCATGCTGATTGGATTGTTCGCGTCCGTCGAAAGTTTATGAAAATATATGGCCCAAAAGCCGCTGAGCCATTCATGTTCTGTAGGTTATTCAGTATTTTTCCTAATAGCATCTTTCTCCATAATAGGGTTTTGCAATTGATCCAATTATGCCATCTGTTTAGTCTAATTCTTTCCACCTAGTTTGCCGCCGATCAGAAAGTGTTACGCCTTTTGAGTCTCTTTTTAGTTTCCTTAGGCCTCAGGACCCCATTCTTCCATCTTTTTTGAATATGGCCTATACACTCCAGTGTTCTGTATTTCCACTTCACACATAAGGTTTACTTGTTCTGCGAATTAGTTTTTGAAACTATTTGTATCTCCAACTCACCTAAATACTACTAAGATACCTTATATAACATAAAAACCCAATTATACTTATTTACTGATCGGTGAAAAATAGCTAAGGCTCCAGCCTGACCTTCCATACCTCCGCTCGAGCCTTGATAATTTGCCGAACAAATATGCCCTCCATGGTTGTTGTTTGTCCCAAACAATTACAAAATTTTAGATAACACTTCTATGTCCATAAACTTTTCCATGTGGTCAAGCACTTGTACAAGTAACAATTGCCGTTTAGAGTAGAGCTAAAGCCACGCCGTTGCCAGCCAAGTGCCATTCAATTACCTACTTTTTAAGTCGCGTTCGTTCTTACCTAAGGTTTTTATTTTCCTCAACAGCCATCCATCCACAGCAGTTTTCATGGATTCCTCATCCATTAACCTGTTTAGCCTTGTCTTTTAAAAATTTATTATATCGAAACGGTTTTGTTGGAGGTTAGCGGAAGATTCATTACGCCACAATAACATTTTTGCCTGCAGCCCATAATAACCTTTCCCGATAGACCTCAAGTCCATACCACTAGTCTCTAATAATTTTCATCAAATAGAGTCTTTTTTTCTCTCAAATTAATAATTTCCTAGATACTATTAATATTTATGTACATATTTACAATGGCAACAATAAATCTCCATCTCAAAATGCCAGGAGGCCAAAAATTGTTGAGCCAGCACGCACTGTGTAAAAACCACTTTTCCTTGCCAATTCTTTACAAAGTGATGAACTAAAAAGTTGATCTGATAAAATTTGCATGTTAATAATTTCATTGTCATAGTTTTTCATCACAATTAAACATCTCCATACTTATCTATGTTTATTTTCTTTGAAGAGCTTGACTGAGATTGTGTTGACTCATTTCTCAGGGCCTAGGAGGTTAGACTCATCATTTTGGGACATCTCAGTTAGGGTTAGGACTGGCTGGTTTTCTTTTCCTACCCACCAACTCCTTTACGGGGTTTAGCATAACCTACTTTTTAACACGAGGCATATTTATACATAAAACAATCTTCGTGTAGTCAATAATAAATAATCAAATTTACTAACTACACTCACTATATCACTTCAACAAAGCACCAAAAAACAACTATAGCAAAAACAATAAACATAACAGTATAAAGTCCAGAAGCAGAACTCACAATGCTGATGTAAAAACATAGAAGTTAGTTCAGGCCTGCCAACAACAAACAAAAATGCAAATTATAGCACACAAAAAATAAAAGGTCATATGTACTAATAGGTACATAGTTGTGAATAAACGCAAGCACGCTGTCACAAATTTCTTCTTCCTGAAACATGATGTAAGCATATTTTAAAAACTTTTTTTTCTGTAGGTTTACAATTTTTCAAATATACCATTGTAATTTATTACTTATCATTGTTAGTGCAGAAAAAGCCGCCTTAACAATTTTAAAAAAATAAAAAAAAAAATGTGAAAACAAATATTTTTCTGGGGTAACCGCTCCCCTTAAATAACTTTTCCTCGCAATAAAGAGTATTATCCATTTACTATAAACGTTATACTCAAACGTCATACCCAATTTTGGCACACTAAACTCCCCCCCCCCCCCCACCCCCCCCCCCCCCCACCCCCCCCCCCCCCCACCCCCCCCCCCCCCCACCCCCCCCCCCCCCCACCCCCCCCCCCCCCCACCCCCATTAAACTGACATTCCATGCTGCAGATAAGACTTGTACAAAGAGCTAAGTAAGCTGTTATTCCGTACTGCAGATAATACATGCACAATGAGCGTGGTAAGCAGTCATTCCACTTTTGCAGATGGTATGTACAGAGATCGTGGTAAGCTTGCATTCCATACTGCAGATGAGACATGTACAAAGAGCGTGGTAAGTTGTCATTCCGTACTGCAGATAAGACATATACACAAAGCTTGGTAAATTTTAATTTTTTACTGCAGATAAGACATGCACAGAGAGCCTAGTATACCATACTGTTGATTAGAAATGTAATGAGAGCGTGGTAAGATTGCATTCAACAAAAATTTCATACTGCATCTATGACTTTCCCAACCGGAGATTTGATATGTTGCATTAGAGTGATTCATATATCTATCTTAGTTAAAAAAGTGTATACGGAATCATAGGCATTACTAATAAGACACATCATAAACAAAGATTGTAGAGTCATACGAGATTTTAACATGTATTTTTATTTATCAAGTAATAAGAAAAAAATAATTTTAACATTGAGAGGAAATTCAATGTTAAAAGTCTGTGACAATACAGATTTTAATTTATAATACTTACTATCAAATCGTGTAGGGTCTTTTTAAATATATAAGTTTTTTGTTTTTATCATGTTTTTGGTAGTCTGGTTTGGATACAAAAAGTATTAGCATATTTCATGATAGTTTTATCCAAAATTTTGACTTCTTGCACCTTGTTTATAGCTCTCTATAAATTTTAAAATTCTTTCAGATAACATATTATGAACATTTTATGAAACAATTTAATCAAATATATAATTTATTCTTAGTGTTTAAAATAAATTCGTAACCGTAACACAATATTGCCAAAAATGATTTAAAAATTGGTATGTTTAGACTTACTAAAGATTAAGAATTAAATAACAAAACGTCATCCGGAATTTAAAATCTGCAGATATTTTTTGTTTTTTTTTTACTTGAAAAAATTCTTTACCGCGTTGGTATTTTAACCTATGGAAAAAAGGAGAGCATATGCTAATTCTCTAAAAAGTCTTATTCTCTTTGGTAAAAACATAAAAAAGCTGTAAATGTCCCCTTAAGAAAAAAAATCATACTTTTATATTAATATGAATTGAAAATAAAGAGGAGTTGGTTTGAAAAGGTGTATATTGTTTTGATTCTCGTTTTTTTCATAGAAACTGAGCGATGTAAATTAAAAATGTTGAGCATTTTGTAACTAGCTATATAGTTAGTTTGTTATAAATTTGTGGGAAAAGTAATCACGATTTTTAGAACAGTAACCTTTACTACATAAAATATTGTTTCTAACTGTAACTCAGCTATTAGTGTAAGTAACTAACTTTTCGTCAAGTTTAACTAACTTTAAGGAAAGAAGTGCTTAATTACAAAACTTAAATTGGTTTGTAATATTGCCGGATTTCCTGAAAGATATAATTTGAAGTGTTTAAGGTTTATATTAACGACCAACAATTTCCGGTAAGTCGTCAGATACTTAACTAAAATTTTCAGCAGAGTATACATTACCGTATGATTGAGTTTAAATTGTTAAAAGTAACAACTAAAACGGTTTCAACAAAGTAGTACGGAAGCAGCACTTTTATAGAAGGAAATGTTAGTTTATTAATTTTTGTATTAACTTTTTAAAATTAATTTACAACGATTCAATTATAAAGTTTATAAAAATCACGTTTAAACGTTTAATTTATGAAGTGTCTTATTATAAATAACTAAAACTGTAGTAAAGCAGTTATTCTGAAGACTTGATTATTTTGCTGATTAAATTAACTTATAACGAAATTGGGTTTTATAAATTTACTTAAGTATTTTAAATATATTTATTATGAAAAACTTACCCACTGATTAACTGCAATTTCTGTGCTTTGAGTTGCATCTAACATTCCACGAACTTGATTGAACACCTGCAATGATTTCTGTAACACTTTAACTTTAGTGAAAGAATTTATATTGCAGACTAATACAACAGAATACAAAATGGACGCAGTGTTCGACAGTCTTAGGTCGTTAAAAATTACATTTATTGACTGGTGTACTGATTAGTGATTCTAGTTACCCGTGGCTCCGCACTTAATTTCGTATGTATGTGTTTCACCTGTATGATCTCTTCTGGTTTGAGTGAATTATATTTCTAACGCTAATTTTAAGTTTCCCTTGTTGCCAGGGTAATCAAAATCTGTCAACAAGTGTTTATTTATGGCCATTTAAATTTAATCTTGTCCTAATACTTTTTCCATAGTTGATTTTGCTTTGTTTCCAGATCCAGAATATATACACAGGAATTTACAAAAGGGGCGTAACAAATTTCTGTGTCTAATAGTACTCATCATAAAAAATGACGTTCGATATGGTGTGAACAGACCGATACAAATGCAGTTTTTCCAACCCCTTGCCTAATAAGCTTCGCTAACGATCATCCAAAAATTTATGACAGACGTTTGCTTATTCTTCAGCTACTCTTACCTCAAATATAAACTTTAAAAATGCAAAAAGGTTTAAAAAAAGAAGAAACGTGATTCTGTACACTCTGCAGGATCAATTAAGACAACAAAGTGAGTTTTTTTCTTGTAAAATGAAGCTGTCAAGTTAAATTATGCAAAATCAACATCGAAGTCATGATATTATACTGTTTTAATTAGTTTTATTTGAGTTCAGTGTGATTTCTTTTGATTTCTGTTCATTTTTTAATATTTTTCCATATTTTTATCTTTAGTTTTATTTCCACTTACCTAAAGAGAAAGTATTTGTAGGATTTTTAAAACTATTTTTATTTACTTTAGTCACACGTTATGATGGAAAAATGTCTATAACATTCGTATCGTCTTTTTTGTTAACAATATTTTCAAACAATACAATGTGTTGTAAGTAATAACAGTTTGAAGGTTTACAAACTATATTAAAAGCTGGTGCTGTTTTAATTAAAATTAACGGTTTATTTTGGAATTTTGGAAACAGTAAATTCCATTGCAAATAAAAAAAGTGACATAGTGAATGCTATCGGGACCCGCAATAGAAATTTCGTACATTAAACGATACTTTTAATCACTATAAAAAAGCACACAAAGTATTTTAAAATATTCCCTGACGTTTCATACTCTGGTAATTATTTTTACATAAGGAAATGGTGGAGTAGGGCTATTTTATAATTAATTAAAAAATATAATCATTTATTTATTAATAAGGAAAATAATTTATTCAGTGATGGAAATATAACGTTCTAAGATAAAAACTATGAGCGAGCTAGTTT
Organism: Homalodisca vitripennis; assembly: GCF_021130785.1. Taxonomy (NCBI): domain Eukaryota; kingdom Metazoa; phylum Arthropoda; class Insecta; order Hemiptera; family Cicadellidae; genus Homalodisca; species Homalodisca vitripennis. Next base: position 53,349,999 of record NC_060212.1, read on the forward strand.
ATTTTGTTTCTAATGGCGTTAACCCTTTTCGGCCAGAAGTTATTAAGAACAGGGATAAATAATTTAATTTTGCGTTATGGAATAGTGTGTATTAAAGTGAATGCCTAAAATGTAATCACAAAATTCAGACTTAGGTGGAACAGACCAAGGAAGGTTAGACACATTTGGAATTTATTGCTCAATCTACCCACCGCGTCCCGGCCTCGTATACCATCTCATATTTTACACTGTATAAAATTAAAACAGCAACAGTGTACAGTCACTCCCGGAGTTTTAACTGTGGCGTGAATTTCACAAACAATATATACGCCAGAAAATGTGTACAGTGTATGTTAGTGCTCTTTTATAACCAATAACGTCTTGCTAATTCAAGTTTAGTATTACACTAAGTTTAGTTTCAGTAAGTATAAGCTATATTATTCATTTCGAGATAAAGTGTTCGACTTGGACACAGGGAGTTATGCACCTGTCACTAGGATGAAGGTTTACTGATACTTTTTAAGACTGGTGTTAGACTCGATTAACGGTCGGATTTTTAATGAAATGATGCAGAAGTGTGAATTGTGTCATGCACATGACTCTAGCTTGGTAGGCCTTGGATTTTGATAGGTGAGCCTGAACTGCCTAAATACATTAGTGGGTATTTCATCTCCATTTGATAGTATTATTTTATGTCCAACACAAGGTATATTCTTTAATAAAGTAATATGTGCTCCTCGCTTATTCTCTTGAGTCAATGAAGTATGTAGCCTATCAATCATTGTTGATGCAAGGAATTGGAAGTGCCACACTGATTCTAGAGTAATGATCTACCATACCCTACTTGACACTTAGTGTCGACGTTAGATTTATTGTCCATGGATATTCGCTGAGCCTGCAACCCATCCGGACTCTGCTGGCTTGCAGCTTTAATGACTGTAGTCAATACCAACTACTATAGTTAATATAACATGCTGATTCTATAACATATAACCTTTAATATTGTTGTAATTTCTAAAATCAAGCATCATGAATATTATAAATTTTCATTTATGAATAACACTTACAAAAATATTTGATCACTATCTTTTTTTAGTGAAGACCAAATTACTATCTTAATGGCGTTAGTGGTATCTGAATTAAGTACAGATCTTTCGAAGATGATATGGCAGATTACAGAAAAATGTGTGTGACATAATTTAAATATCCCCCTGTTTTTCCCTGCGGATTTTGTATTAGTATTTATAGAAACAGAATTGTGATAAATGGTAAATTTCTTGACCTATACTGTCACAGAAACTATGGTGCATTTTCCATTTACCTGTAAGTTAAAAAACAACTTCAATGAATATTGGTTCTAAATCATCTCCGCCGCTGAGGTGATTATATTTTAACTGATCTGAACTCGACAAGAAATTATCATGGACAACGTGGTATATATAGACTTGTTTTCCAAGTTTCTCATTTTTGAACTACTAATTAATAAAAATGCAGAAAATTAATTTCATTAAATATTTATGTTCGAAATGGTTATAAATAAAAAACAGCTCCTACCACTCATTTACAGAATGGCTACAAAACAACAGTACTATGTCTTTTCTCACTTCTACAATTAAAATCTTGTTTGTTATTTTGTAAAGAAAGAAAGTAACGGGTTCTATAAAAAATATTTCATTCATTTACTAAAGTTTCAAACCTTCGATATTTATTTACCTTCTCACATAATATTTTAAATACGAACACCATCATTTCATTGCTAACTCACCGCTAATATATTTGGAGGATCCACCAAGTTTTCCAATCCAAGTTACCCAAAAATAGTTCACAGGAGATATTTATATTATAGCCAAATTTACTCCGCTCGTAACTGAATTCGGTCTCAGTTACTGTTTTATCAAACTGTTTATTCCCAACTTTGAGTTTGTCTTTACAATGTGAATTCATACATTGCAACGGCATAGGAATGTGATTTTTTTTTAATTTTTTGGAACAACGTTGCCAATCGGTTAAAATTTGTCATAACTTAGCACTGAAAACCCACCTTTATGAACAAAACTGGTGCATACTGGAACATAAGGTTATCGAAACTCGTTGGTTCCCTTAATTCAATACTTCTAGTCAGTACCAACTAACTACCAATAATTCCCGCTTGTACTCTATCATGCATACATTATCCGCATCTTATCCAGTGGGATTGAAAAGTCCCGAAACGGTTTAATCATTTTTTGTAATTTCTTTTAAAGCAACGAGGCTTGACATATTAATATCATTACCCATAAAACTCCAAATTATACGCAATTGTCAGGTTTTAACCTCATCAGGTGAAAGGCCCCATGAGTTTTAAAGAAAATTTCAAGAAAATTTAAAATTAGAGCATAGTTTAAGATGAACAGGAAATTATAAGTGTTTTAGTAGAACACAATGCTGCAAACCGGACCTAAAAAGGCTTACCCTATGCAAAATAGCGGATAGAAAGAATGCATTGTATCAAAACTGTATTTAAGCCAGTCCAGTTTGAGAACAGTGAATAACAAGATTGCAAAGGAAAAGTGTTGCCCGCAATGGTCAATAAGGCTTCTGCATCGTTGGTAACATAATTTTAGACAATTTTGCACTACATCTTTTATTGAAGTTATTTTCGTTCTTGATTATTCCAAAAGGTTCCCTTTGGAATCTTTTCTTTCACTGGTCACAAACTGGGCTGGATTAAATACAGTTGAAATTAAGTATCTTTAATATCCTTCCAATTTTATAGTGAAATTTAAGGAAGATAGGCTAGTTGCGTATTCCAGTGTGCACCTCGGGAGTCTGCGATATACCGTAAGGCGATGATTCAGTCTAGATTAGAGTCTGGTAGACTAAGTAGCGTTTACGCAGCCTGACGTGTATCCGACAATAGGCTTATAAACATATTTTCTGAGACTAGTATTCTACTTCAACATGAAATTCATTCGGTAACTCGTGTAATTATATTTACATATTTTTCGCCAAATAAAATTACACGCAGAGCATGGAAGGGGTTATGTTTTCTATAGACATAAATAGTTTTATTGTTAATAAATTTTCAATTGGGCTTAAAGTAGAATCATGGCGTTTATTTACGTTGGACCCTAAGAAGGGGAGGAAATAATTTTCTCAAGTTAATCAAATAAATTAAGTTTCGATATTATCAGTATAATGAAATTTTGATTATATCCAATAATATTTTAATTAGCCTAATACAGCTTTATTAAATAGCTGACAGTAGGTAATACCTACAGTATTGATCAATGTGTAGTTTCCAGAAAACTTTAATTTAAATTCAGTTTAAAATTACCTAGATTCTTTTTAACGTTGTCACTGTTAAAATTAGATTAGATGAAAAAAATATAAAAGAGGGAGTATCTTCCATTAATTGCATGCTATGTCGCTTAATCAGATGTACTTCACACTAAGGACCCTTTGTCCTGATTTCACACCCGAGCTATAGAGTTAATTGCCAACCGGCCCATCAAAAGGGCATTACTCTCTAATTCTGCGATGACACTTCAGCAGCGTGTTTATTATCCGATACATTTCATGATATTACCCTAGTTCTACACTAAGGAATAACATATTTTCGTGTCTGTAAACGACCAAGCATACCTGGAAATCTTTGTCGCAACACACAAGTAATTTATTTCAAATATATTTATACATAATCAACATGGAAATTTTGTAACACTCACGCCTGGTTTTCTTTCAATATTAAAATTAATTCATTTTCCGATTATATATCGTAATATTTTTTCAGAGATCAAGAAGATGTACCGACAAAGAAAATTCACACTAAACTACGAGGAGTAATTTATCATTTAAGCTTAGTCAGAGAGTTTTCACGAAGAAAAAGTTTTTACCGACGCACGTCAAAACGCTATTTGGTCGTCACGGAGTTACGGATCCCATATGGATAACGAATATCTGAGTGACTGAGATATTCTATGGAACTCTTCTTTGTCGAAACAAAATTTTGGGGGGGGAAGCAAATATAGACCCAGCTTGCAAACAGTAGCGGACCCAATAGCAAGCCCAGAGGTTTACTTTAAACCTGGAGAAAAATTCCACCCTCTAAGACACTGGTAGGGGTAGACAGATATGTAAGGTAATGTACACACCACTATAGATCTTATTGGTCGCACTATGTAAGTAGCCACTTAACAATCTAGGTAACTCTTTAGTTTAAAAGGCTTGAGAATAAGTTAATGATACGTTAGACAGTTATAAATCCTGCGACGTAGAATCTTAACCTTTACACCGGAAATGAAACAATCATCTTTAACACAAAGTAGTAAAACAAATATATGCACGCAGGATCGTCTACAATATGTAACATTGACATATAAATCACATACAATACTGAATACGACCTTTTGCTGATTCTATAACATATAACCTTTAATATTGTTGTAATTTCTAAAATCAAGCATCATGAATATTATAAATTTTCATTTATGAATAACACTTACAAAAATATTTGATCACTATCTTTTTTTAGTGAAGACCAAATTACTATCTTAATGGCGTTAGTGGTATCTGAATTAAGTACAGATCTTTCGAAGATGATATGGCAGATTACAGAAAAATGTGTGTGACATAATTTAAATATCCCCCTGGTTTTCCCTGCGGATTTTGTATTAGTATTTATAGAAACAGAATTGTGATAAATGGTAAATTTCTTGACCTATACTGTCACAGAACTATGGTGCATTTTCCATTTACCTGTAAGTTAAAAAACAACTTCAATGAATATTGGTTCTAAATCATCTCTGCCGCTGAGGTGATTATATTTTAAACTGATCTGAACTTGACAAGAAATTATCATGGACAACGTGGTATATATAGACTTGTTTTCCAAGTTTCTCATTTTCGAACTACTAATTAATAAAAATGCAGAAAATTAATTTCATTAAATATTTATGTTCGAAATGGTTATAAATAAAAAACAGCTCCTACCACTCATTTACAGAATGGCTACAAAACAACAGTACTATGTCTTTTCTCACTTCTACAATTAAAATCTTGTTTGTTATTTTGTAAAGAAAGAAAGTAACGGGTTCTATAAAAAATATTTCATTCATTTACTAAAGTTTCAAACCTTCGATATTTATTTACCTTCTCACATAACATTTTAAATACGAACACCATCATTTCATTGCTAACTCACCGCTAATATATTTGGAGGATCCACCAAGTTTTCTAATCCAAGTTACCCAAAAATAGTTCACAGGAGATATTTATATTATAGCCAAATTTACTCCGCTCGTAACTGAATTCGGTCTCAGTTACTGTTTTATCAAACTGTTTATTCCCAACTTTGAGTTTGTCTTTACAATGTGAATTCATACATTGCAACGGCATAGGAATGTGATTTTTTTAATTTTTTGGAACAACGTTGCCTATCGGTTAAAATTTGTCATAACTTAGCACTAAAAACCCACCTTTATGAACAAAACTGGTGCATACTGGAACATAAGGTTATCGAGACTCGTTGGTTCCCTTAAAAACTTTACCGTAGTTAAAGGAAAATCAAAGGGAGGGAACACTCTTCCCCTTAAATCATAAGCAGAATACAAGTGGCTAAAGTAGGTACATGCCGTAAAACGCTTTTAATTGAAAGTTGGATTCCAATACCCACATGTGTTTAGTTTCCTGGTCAGCGTAAGTATATTATAAACTGTGGAATCGTAAATAGATTAGGGTGGAAGTGAACTATACTGTCTACACGGTTGTATCCAACTCTTATAGGACAGTAACTTTTCAGTCATACATTAGATATACATTTTATCACGAAACGAAAGCAAATTATCGCTAAATTAAAAGAGCCGAATATAAAAGCTTTATAATCGTAATTAGTTTTAGTTAGTATATATTTGCTTGATCGAGGTATAAGCCTAATATAACTCAACTATGGAACTTGAAATTATTGAGATAGAAAATTAGAGCTAAACAGACGGAAGTTAACACTTTTTTACTCAATTAGGTTTTCAATACTCACATGTTTATGTTTAATTCTACAAGAATTTCGATTTATCTTTTAAATCTAACCATGGAAACTGAAATAATACGTACCTGATATGTTTAATTTTTTTTAATTGTAGGGCTCTATCATATTAAATCATAAATGCTTTCAACAAGAAAGTTATGGCCTTTGATTTTTAAAAATTAAGTGTTAAGTAGCGGGTATTTGCTAGTTTATAATATTTTCTTGATCGGAGAACAAGACAGTCAGCTATGGTCAACATTTTTGCGTCTTGTTTGAATTAGATTTGGTTTCCTCTATCTTGAAGTGCTATTTGATGACCTTTCTAATTATCTTGGACTCATATCATTACACAATAGAATACGACTTCAAGACGCCAAATTTATGTTCAAGCTTCTTAGACATTTTATTGAATCTCCTCATCTTCACAGTTGGTTCGATTTGCGTATCTCTTTTGGAAATTGCTCTCTAGATATATCTTAGGTTACAGGCAAAATGATGGAACCCATGATTATTTTGCTCCTCTGCCTCGATTCCAATACTTTGGCACTAAACCTTCCCCTAAATTTGAAGAAATGAGTGTCGTCCCTTTTATGTGAAGATCTAAAGTTTTTTTTAGTTGAACGTGAGTGAAAACTCTGCCGCTAGTGTTTCAAATTATTCTTGTTATACTTAATATGTTTTATTGCTTATTATATTATTACAAAATCGTTGTAATGTTGATAAATAAGTAATATTTTTAACTTTTCAACCATTTTTAAAACTTAAAGAAAGTTAAGAATATTTAAATTACTTTTAAAAAACTTTCTTATTCTCGCCTCTGTATATGTTAGATGTAAAACGAAATTGTTGTTAGGTAAGTAGCAAAGTGAGCGCGAGAAACCTCTCTCTAGATTGACTCGCGGGGTAGACGACATATTTATGTCACCACTATGATTGATGGATTTCTGATAGAAAAAGAGCAGGAATATTTATGTTAATGTGGAAGCCAGGGAATGATCCAGCCGTTAATGGCAGCAATGGAACATCCGTTAGTACCAAAGGAATACAACAGTAATGGCAGTATTATCAATGTTGAGGTTATAATATAGCAGATTATTAAAAATATTAATATAGTTATGAATACAACACGCTTATTAAATATTAATCTGAGTATAGTGTATAGTACCTCATAGCTCAACGATAATATTAGAATGGCTAATAGGTTGACTAATGCTTGATAAAAATATAATTTCCTTATTTACTGGACTCTCCATGTGTATGAAACACTTATGTTTATTTAATACAATTATCTTAAAATCAAATTGTACAGTTATATTGATCCAAACATTTCACATATTGTGTATCAATTTGAGGATAGTAGTTACATGAATATAGAGCGTTCGTTCGTTATTTTTCGTGCGGAGGTTAGATAACCAGTTTGCATAAGCAGTTGTTCAAGCAAATTTCATGGAGGGATTCATTTAATTATTATTTGTTACAGTGAAATTTCCTGTACAAATCTGGCCAATAAATAATTTCATTTCATTAAACATTGAATCATAAAAAGTACTTGCTTCGCCGGGACTCGAACCCGGATCTCTCACTTGCCGGGTGAATATGCTACAATTACACCACAGATCCCTTACTTTTTACTATTCAATTATATTGTATTTGGCCGTATTTGTCACATATTCGTTTAAATAATCAAAGTAACATATGATCAGAAGACCAAATACCTGTCAAATGACTTTTTTTTACATATACAAAATTTTTACAAGAGTGGCAATAGCCTAATTTAATTTCATTAAACATAGAATCACAAAAAATTCTTGCTCCGCCGGGACTAGAATATGGATTCTGTTAATTTGTAGTTCAATGTTTAATCAAATAAAATTAGGCTATTGCCACTTATACAAATTTAATAAATAAATAAATAAATAAATAAATATATATATATATATATATATATATATATATAGTATATTACACGTTAAATAGTTTATTAATAGGTGTTAAATAGCCATCTGTAGAGAGAACCCATACTTAACGCTTCTGTTCTGAATTTACCACTTATTTAGACTTTTCTGGTTACTAATAAATTACTGTTATATTATTATTAAATGTTCTGCTATGATTTTGACACAAAACTATTTACGTCACAATGTTGGACTTTGGTTATAAGTTTGCACGCCGTCCAATGAACTCACTCTTCGAACGGTATCGATGAGGTTTGTAAAAAATAAATACATGAAATTATTGTGAGGTAAAAAACACCTGAGCTATGCACAAAATGTATGATCTCTCATCTCAATATACATAACTCTATAGAATCAATGTAACTGTGTTTAAGCATCGTATTATCTACAAAGTGGCGTAAAACAAATAAAGTTTATAATTTTCAATACATATTTTTAAATATATAGTCAGGTCAGAACATCCATAAAAATTTAAATATTACCTGGCATAGTACAGTAACTTAACATTTTTATTAATATTAAAAAATAAAATATACTAGCTTTCCACCCTATTTAGTTTGAAAATTAGTTATAATTATCAACTCAGATAAGCAATAAAGTGAGGCGATTAAATTAAATTAAGTCCTGAAGTATAATTACATAAAAACGCAATTTGGAAGAGGAGAAACTAAAGCATTTTGAGACATTGATGTTTAAAAGAAGCCGCATTTCCCTGAATGCGTTTTAACTGCTCCCTAACGGCAGTTTTATGGTAGTTCTCGCGTTCTCTGTACATTTCGTACGTTGTTGTGCTCGTAAATAATCAGGTTTACTCTCGGAAACCTACAAGCACTACCTTCGAGAATCAATAATTCTTAGCACTGTCAACAAAATATCTAATACACTATTATGTTATGTTTGGTTTTTTAAATTATAAAACTTTAAGACTTAGTATATATGTTGGATGATTTGTAAAATTACCAGATTAAAGACTGATTGGCGGAGATTTTAAATGAATTAGCCATATGTCTCTATAAAACAACAATATGAAACTATAAGATACCTTACATTGGAAATCAAGTAAAAGAATTACAAATACGGATTATTATACTGAAGTTTCTCAGTATCATTATTGATACTGAGGAACTTCCAGGGCACAACTTTATCATTGCTTTTTACTTATTTGGTTCGATGGTAATACAAAGCGCTCGATTAAGTTGTCTTTTTATGTCTAGTAAAATACACATTTGCTCATATTTTTATGTTTTCATAACCCAGGAGATTATTGGTGACATTTTGAGAAAATTTGCCTACATAGACATGAGTTAACATCACCACAGGATAGTAAATCACATACTTCTTATTTAGGACCACAGTCATAGTTCCTCTTTGAATTGACCTTTGTATACACCACCACTGGATAGTAAATTATACATTTCTTGTTCTGAACCACAATCATAGTTCTTCCTTGAATTGGCCTTCGACAAAATCACCACTGAATAGTAAATCACATGTTTCTTGTTCGGACCCACAGACATATTTCTTCCTTGAATTAACCTTTGTCAACACCACCACTGAATAGTAAATTATATATTTCTTGATCTGAACCACAGTCATAGCTCTTCCTTCAATTGAACTTTGTCAACATCACCAATTGATAGTAAATAACATATTTCTTGTTCGGACTTGTCATAGTTATTCCTTGAATTGAGCTTTCTCAACATCACCACTGAATAGTAAATCACAAACTTCTTGCTCGGACCCACAATCATAGTTCATCCTTATATTGACCTTGGTCAAAATCATCACTGAATAGTAAATCACGCAATTCTTGCTTGGAACCACAGTAACAACTCCTTCTTCCACTGAACACGAAATAAATATTTCAGAAGTAGTTTAGTGATACATTAAAAATTCGGGTTTATAGTGTACTTACTTTCTCTAGACATTCAGGTTTGGTACTGGTATTCATCACCCTCAATAAAATCTGTTCTACTTGCCTCTGATTGGTTTAGTGGCCGGACTGAATATATGATGTAAATTGAAACAAGATCTTACTGTCTCCTATTTTCGAATTTCTTATTCGTTATGATCTTTTTATATTTGTATTGAAAAATAGGATTATAAAAAAATCAATTATCAAATACGACTATTAGATATCTGACAATAAGTTATAACTATATTTTAGTAATTCATAAGAATCGTTTTGACTTATCCATTTAAGACCGCATGAGAAATGTGACGAAATGCGGCCAATTTACGAATCGTTCCATTCAATGTGACATGGTAATCCTGAAGATCGATTCAGTAGTCACTTAACATTTAGTGTTTCAATTAATACTTAGGAGTATAGGTTTTCTTTTATAATATAATAATACGGAAAGTAAATTCCGTGCTTTCCAAAATCTCCGTTTGTTCCACATTGTACTCGGTTTGCACAACAAACAAATGAGGATTACTTTTCCACCCGAGAGAAGTTAATCCACTAAAACAGAAAGTCGTAATCCCGTTACATTTCAACATTATCATACAGGTACTGTCACAGCAACAATACATTTGTTATACACAATTATTTGGTACTATTTTCTGATAAATATGGTATTAAATTTATGACAAAATCTAGATCAACGCCGCATATATTTAGTGTGGTGGTAAGGGTTGATTCTATGCAAATTTTGAGTTTAGCTCTAGTTCAGTTTCTGGAATCTGGAAGCAGTGACAGACTTGTCTTCTGGTAATCTGGAACCAGGAAAAAAGTTTGCGATGAAGAAGCGTGAACAAAATGAAGTTTTTACATTGTTTAGAGACACCAGATCCCCAGAAAAAGTTTTGGATTTCTTCACACGAACATGATTCAAGAGTATGATGGCGTCAGATTCCAGACCCTGCACTGAGAGGAAGGCAGTACAAAAAGTCTGTTGTATTGATCTTTTTTGGATATGCGACGAGAATTAATGTTGAAATCAGTGTTTTATTAATTATGTTTTTGTGTTAATTAGTATGTTTTCCTTCAACTACTACTATATGGATCTCACGAAAGAACTTGAGAATTATATTTTCAGAATTGTTTTTCCTAACCACTTCTCATTAGCTGTGATTTTCATTAGGAATTTCTGTCAACCAATCGTAATTAGTCGATTTAAACATTTACTAATTTTTATACAGTATAGAGGAGCGGTCTCATGTCTGGATAATATCTTTGCCAAATTCTCAAGGTCTCGTTTTTAAAGGAATTTCAGTTTTCCGGCCACTCAAAACATACTACATAACAATGTAAAATATCTGAATAAAGACTCATAGTTTATGTGCAGGGAGACGGGAAAACACTAAGTCGAAATTCTTCAAATATTTCATTGGTCAAAAAGACATAGTTTTTGATCCCGTTAAAACCGAACATAGCTTCTAATGCAAAGTTTTCTAATTTTGTGTCTCAATTTAAACTTCCAAAATTATAAAATATTTTGTCATTGACTTGTTTTCCTGTTATAAAATATTCTATATTGTATCATGACAACCTCTGGTTGATCAATAAATGCAGAATCATATACAAAACAAATAACACTTGAAATAAATTATTAAAAGTGGTAGTAGAGTGTATATTATAATTAATTTTGGTTAAATTATCTGCCACATAAACATACATTATCATTTATTATGGCACAAGTGGAACTTAATGGCCATTGTTAATTAAAATTTCTTATTCTTATTATTAACATTGGTATACACGAATTAAAGAATTTTTAAATATCTTTTCAAATAACAATGGTGACCACAATGGCATAGTGATAGAATAATTGTATGATACCAACAATAAAAAGTGTTTATTCGTTGTTCTAGGAGATTACATTCTGTTTAGTTGACGATCTGGCATGCTGCAGGAATTACCTCCGCCATTCACATTTTACCTGAACAAGTACACGATAGTGAGCCGATTGTCAGCGCACTTCGCTATCCTGGGCAGAGACAGCCAACACTTCACAGGGTTCATGGTTCAGGCGCGAGACGACGCCTGAGGGTTGCCGGTCGTTCAGTGCGACACAGGGTGTCTCAACATCAACACCATGAACTGCTTCGGCGGTTTCGCGGTAGGGTAATTATGTGGCCTTTATATGTTTGTATCATACACTGATAATATATGAGATGTCACTTACATCACATGTGTCTATTGCAAGTCATGATAACGTATATTCGCAATAATAATATTCTCTTTACAATAAACAAATCATACAGAGCTTAACGACACATATAAGTAAGGAATCACAACAAAGGTGTGTGTCAACTCCATGCACACTATATCTAGAACAAGCAGCTACGAACCACAAAGTTAATTATTGAAAACGAATTATATAGGTAACTATAGCTCTGCGATGAACGACCAACAATTATATGAGCAGAGAAATAAATTGCTATCTTCAAGGCGGCAAATAAAGTAACTAGATTGGACTTTTTTGTTATATTTATATTTGTTTAGTATTCGTATGGAACAAATCAAACAGAAAAAGAGGTACACTGAATTCCAAATTCTGTATGTACAGTATGAAACGTAGTTGTAACAGAGACAACATAGGCTAGAAGAAAAGGCCTAGTACACGTTATGGACAAACCTCAACAGAAATGTAAAAGATAGAAGATCATGTTGATTGTGCAAGATCACGAATTACTAGGAATCCACCCAACATAATAAATCTGGAAACACATTTCTTGAAAAGGATATTAATCGAAACTCCATAAATTAAATCAGCGGACCAACTAATCAGTGTAAATTAGACCGCTTTGGTTGCCAATCGGTGATAGCGTTTGGCGCCAATCAAAAAAAAAAAATAACTAAGAAGGAAACCTAAAGTATTAAACCAATTAAAGATCTTTCTTAGAAGTTCACCTACCCCAGTGGTTCCCAAAAACATTTTTAAAGGACCCCTCATTTAGTCACGTTACTGACACGGACTTCAAATACTTAAACTTAAATGTTAGATTACACGCATAATAATCTGAGTTGCATTTGTTATTAGGTAATTTACAAGATTACTTTAAGGTATACACTGTTCTTTAAAAAATTAAATTTGATGCTAGGACCAGTTTATTATAATTTATTCGATATTAAAGTGTTTATTTCATAAACATATATTAAAACCATTAATATGTCAGAATGTGTAGGTCTACGCGAAATTTAATACCCCCTGTTATATTATTAATTTAATATAGTACTAAAGCAAAAACAATAATCACAAATAGGTTTTCAGTTAAATATACAGAGAATAAGTATTGATTAAAAATAGTTAATGATAGTAAAATAAATAATATCAAATTAAAATATTTATGTATAAATAAAGCAAAACTATAACGCACAACTCTAAATATTTTCAGTGAGATCTTGAACCTGATCTTGGAGTTTATGATTTCTGATACTCCATACTTGACACTTTAGTCTGGAATCATACTGCATATTAAGCTGATTCCTGTATTAATTTTTCATTAGGCACATAGTCGGGATTGCCTTTTCTCATCGGAAGGTAGTTGGAAAAGGAAGTAATAATTTCATTGCCTCATCGCTGAATGTTTCGTAGTCCTTAAGTGTTGTTAGCAAAAATTCTACGATGCTCGCCATTAAAACGTTTTTTATAGTGCCACTACTTTTCTGGTATACAAGCTGATTTTGTTCGTCTTCTAAGAGACTCTGTATCCTTTATATTTCCGGGAAGGAGAACGGATTTCTAATCCAACGTTGATTAGGATCTGGCTCGGGATAGTGTTTCCTAAAGGTGGTTGCTTATCTTTGAAGGTGTTCAATGATGTTTCCCTTTATTTGGTTTCTTAAGTTCTCGTCAAAAGACTCTAAAAATACTTTCTAAGTGGGGAAATTTGTAATAAAGATTTATCGACCATTGTTGCCTACAACTGACACTGATGATTACAATATTTATTCGTACGTACAATTCAACCACATTTACTATTACTGACAGATAAAATAAATTAAACACAAGGTATATCTGATTATTTTGTTGAATTCAGTGTATAATTTGACAACGACAAATCGCGAACTAAAAACCATCACAACAGAGCGTTTTAGTACCAGGAGGCGCTTCCCACGGGCATTGAACTGTTTGGAGCTGTTTAAATGTTTGACTGCTTAAGGGAACCTGTAGATTAGTATGATGCCAAGTTACAAGGTGCTGATAGTTGTAGTGGAGAATACATTGTTCTTAAATCTTACCTCTTATTAGTAATCTTTGTTACTTTGAATCATATTATATTACAAATGGCAGCATATTAACTACTAATAAGTCGAGGCAAGGCAAATACATGATGTAAGCTTCCCGAAAACATTTGTTTAATGTTTTTGATTTTATTTGATTTGTTTTTGACAAGAAAGGTTTGAGAGATTTCCAGAGTTTTTACCAACACTTGCCATTTGTGAGTAGTAAAAAGAATCGAAAATACTACATTTCTAGATCTTCAATCTAATCTCTTTCTTAATTGACTAAATAACCTAACACATAAATAAAATCTGGGATGAAAGGAATCTACGAATAAATTATGACTCACAACAAATATGGGTGTTAAGAGTTTGTAAAATTTGTAAAAAACATGCATTTAATTACTGAAATGATGTCTATTTGCAATAACCAAGCAGCGTAAATGACAACTCGGTTGTCTTTCGTTGACAAATAAATCCCTGATTTCTTTACTTGCTGATTAAAAAGGTAATATATTTTTGACTACGGCTATCGTTATGTGTTATAAATTAGATAAATAAAAATAGTACATAGTTTATTATACTTTTTTAATTTTTAAAGAATGTTAATTTTTTTTAGTTTTTACTAGAAAATTTGAATAATTGTGTATAATTGTACATTGCAATCTAATGTAACTTTTGCAAAACACTGCAGTCCACCTCAGTTCGGAGCCCAAGTCTAACGATCACATGCGCTGGCGTCTGGACTTTGTCAGGAACGTCACTTTCTTGTGAGTTCATTTTTTTCAGAAACCAACTATCTAAACCATTTTAGAGTTACTGTGAGTGTAATTTTACTGCTCACAGGCGAAAACGGCATTTTTTAAATGTAGACCATATTTGTTCTATTCGCCTATAGTTTCGCAAGTTTCTATAATCAGATTTTAATTTTTTGTATCTTCTGGTCTTTGAAGCTCCTATTCTATGAATGATCCCAGCCTCTGGCAATACCCGGAATTTGGTTGAATCCAGCCTGTATGAGCTCTTGGTCTCTGGAAAGTCCTGGCCGCATATAGCTCCCGGAATGTTAGCTGATTCAGTATTTGGCAGATCTCTGCCTTTGGTAGTTTTCAGCCTGTAGTAGTCCTTGGTCCCGCACGCTTCGAGTTCTCGGCCTCGGGGAGCTATAGTGCATGGGGGTTCCCAGCTAATAACTGCAGGAAAATATATCGTAATTTCCGATTGATTTTGGCCTCTCGCTGCTTCGACAAATCCAACATAGTGTATTTATTGTTCTCTTGTACTATTGTGTAAACATTCAAAGGGAATTCATAACGATTCAAACGTATTATCAATACAAAATTTATAGCAATTCAGTTAAAATCAATCCAAACACCCGGAGCACGGGCTATTAATTCTTTGTGCAATGGATTGACATATGACTCTGAATCCTTGTTTCAAAGGACGTTGAAAAATCATCGTTGGTTAATAATAATCACAAACAGAAACCTTCCAATTTGCGTTAAAATGTACCGAACCCAAATGTGTTTAGTGTAATTGTACTTATTAGTTTTGATCCTGAGGCTCCGCTCCTTTTCTGAAAGGACATCGACTAAGTTGTCCATGGTTTACATTTATAACAGAAATCGTCCAACATTGATATATCTATATACAGTATTATATACATAATGACATTTTAGGTCATTCTATACTGAGATTTTAAAACGGGGCTGTTCCGTTAAGTCCAGGTCCTCTGGAAGAATTTTGTATAAAATAAGATTTCATTACTAGTAATGTAGAAAATGAATTGGGCCTTGGGCCTCTACACAATTGGCTTCAAAGCCAGTTAGGGACCTTCCTTTATTATTATTAGTTCTATAGAATATGCATGTAAATTTTGGTTAAAGTCCCATCTATCTATCTACAAGATGTCTTAATACTGTTGTTTATGATCACGTGATCATTTCTTTCAAAAAACGGCGGTGTTGTACGTCTGAAAACTTCAAAAGTCGGTAGCAGAGAAATATTCCTCATTATTTATTATTTTATCATGTGACTATACTATTATATCGTTCTTGTCTTCAAATATTACGTGTTAGATTTTGAAGCTGGTTGACTGTCTCGAAATCAACTGTTTTTTAGTGTTAATTTTTTCTGAGAGTTTTAGTAACTGTGTAGAGAACATACTCAGTGAGAGTAGGAGTAAAAGTGAATGATGGTTTTTTTATGACGATGAATTTTGAGTAAATTTAGTTGTGAAGTAATTCAGGAAACTATGTGCTAAGACCTAACCTTCAAATTTTGGAGTGGCCAAGGCATAATGTTTTTAGTGGTAGACCTTGCATATATATAATTCTTGCTAGGCAACTAAATACTAAAAATATAAGGTATTAAAATACTATTTTAACATTTTGTGTGGTAGTTTGATATTTTAAAATGGCTCTCAGCACCCACACGATTTACATTGAAAAATGAAAAAATTAATACGGTCCATAAGTGTAAAAATATTTCCATTTTATTTGTTAGTCAGTGGATGATATATAGAGAGTGCAAAAACATTTACTCATTGCAATAACTAGATTAGAAATCGAACTAAAAAGCTACGGTAGAATAAAGTATTAAGAATGAAATCATTTTGAAGAGCAGCTTGTCATGGCTATACAAAGAAAGGTCAACGTTTGTGATGTAACTACTCTGACATTATAAACACTCTAGTTTTTATGGGTTTGATTTGATGAAAAAGGCAAATTATGCTAGTCATATTTTATTACTAGTGAGTTCTCTTTTACAGAGATGGCACCTCTTAAAGGTAAAGTTAACTTTGTACAGAGAGGAGGTAAAGCAAAGCTTTGTAAATATAATTAGAACAGCTTGTGAATATTGAGAAACCGAAACTGAGTTTTTGAAATACAAATCCAGCCCTTTCTCCTTCTGTGAAATGGAGTCTGCTAAGGATGCCCAAATAAATAAGGATGTTCAGTACAAAGATATGAGTGTGGCTCTGAATGCTATATTTCAACATTTTACTGGCGTAGAAAAAGCGAAACGGGGTATTTAGAATTGTAGTATAAGCCTTGAGGTTTTATTGATGGATTGGAGCCTTAAAAAGTTATATGTATAACATTGGCGTGAAGATAAAGTTCAGTTTTGAAAAAAGATTAAATTAGTGTTACAATACTAGTATTCCGTGTATTAATTCTGTACTTCGTTCCCTAGTAGGAATATCTTTGTTACGCTTCAATACTGGACTGTTATATATGAAGACGCATGAACCATCTACGTATAAACTATAAAAGTGTGCTAATAACAAGCCTACACATTACTAGGTATACATATTATAATAGACAAGTCTTGATATACGTACATTAATTACTAATCCTAATATAGTAAAAAGAAATGAAAGAAAATGATTGAAAAGAATGCAATGTTTCAATTACATACACTAGTTGAAATTGCCAACTGTAGAAGATAGCCTCACTACATATCTGCTTCAAGTTATTTATTTTTCAGATATATGAAAACCGGTTGCAATTTATTATCAACAAAATTGTGTTATTACTACATTTAACTATAAGAGACAATAATAACTGTTAAGTTTAATTAACTAAGTACTAATTAATTACAACTTCTTAAAAGTAATTTTTCCTGGCTTTTATGAATTTCTTATTTTGGGACTAAATTACTTGAAGTATTTCAAAAAAAAGTTACTGAAAAAAGTAATTTTTTTGTTAGGCAAAACAAGAGGAACTTCCCTTTCCCGTTGACAAATATAAACTATTTGGAGCCAAGAAACACATGGAAAATATGAAATAACAAATGTTATTTATTATTTTATATTGTAAATAATGTAAAAACGTAGGTGGTCCTGTACAGAAAAATGGTTCCCATAAGGTTTTGTGTTGCAGTGCAACGGTGGCCCAGTCCACGAAAGTTTTCTGGGTGAGGCATCCTGCGAGAAAATTGCAAGTCATCCTTGACATCGCCTAATCCTCACTTAGTCCTCAATCTGCAAAATACCTTTCCTTTATTTATACTAACTAGTTTAATATAATATTATCAAAGATTGTAAATTAGTAAAATCTCTTGTTACTAAAAACATATGTTACTATTTAGCCCAGACACATTCTTAAAGATCTTAATAGAAGTAGGTAAGGGAGGGGAAGAAATTTGGTAGGTACATGGCAACAGGTTATTATATAAAATAATAAAACTGTTGCGATAGTAAGTACAGGGTGAGTTACAAAAGTTTTCCTTACATGTATTAAGGAAATGGTTTGACTAATAAAAAAGAAACAAAATTAAACTTTCCCTAAAGAAATACAGGGAATATATTTCAATAATATCATTCAAATTTAAGGAACAAGGTGTGCCAGAACAAGAGGTCCCGGATTTTTTTATGTAACTAAGATTTCAAATCACGAAAACTAGCCTACTGCAGCTAGTTAAATATGACACCTTAGACTCCAAAACTGGCTGAGGATATAAAAAAAAAAACAGGCAGCGATGAAGACGTTATATTAAACTACTTGTTTCGACATTAGAGACAAATAAACTACAAAGGAGCTCAGTCTGGTTACCCAGCAACTATACAATGTAGTCTAAATGAAGAAGTATTCTCATTGGCTCATCAGGGGCACAACTGAGTACACGATGACGTTTTAGACACCATATCAAAGCACAGCGAGATGACAAAGTCGAGGGAGCGTGTTTACACAATAACATAAAATAAAGCAATGTGTCAATATATTTCAATTATATTTCAAAGTTGTGGGACCGTGTTTTCACATTATCATGAAATACATCAATGTGTCAATATAATTTAGCTCGCACGGTGCGGAGCTGCGAGACTTAATCATTGGCGAGGTGACAAAGGCGTGGAAGCGCATTTCCACATTAACGTGAAATACAACGTTTCCTGCTGTTGCTTTGTTTTGTGTTAAAATACGAGCACTGCCGCTTGTAGTGGTTTACGTTATGGTTTGTGCAGCTTTTGTAATTTTATCATTCACCTTGCCGAACTATTGTATTTAAAACAAATATTAGTATTGATAATATAAATTTTAATTCTTTTTATATAAATTTTACACTCAATAGTATTTAGCCAATAGAGGGCTAATGAACCCAAGGGTTCATTGGAACTGAAATACAGCTTACAAACAATGAAATTGTAAGGTTTCTATGCTCCCAGTTCCCCGTGGGCAATATTCAAATATTGGCTTTCAAGGCCTATTCCAGTCAATAGACACATACTACCGGAACTTGTACTATATTTGCAGTCTAATCTGTATCAAGCTATAGTCGAGTTTACCTTTTTATACTATAACGATGAAGGAATTATTCATACATATGTACGACTGGAAAAACATTACAGTCCAAAATTGTCTATTATGGCCGTTTAAATTAATTTCCGGTCTAATTTATTTACGGACCCACAGTAGAGATTACGTTATTGCCTGACCTAAACAATATGCAGGCCTCGGAAACCTTATTAAAAAGTGTATTTATTTTGTAATATATTCTTTTGTATATAGTGATTTTGTGATTTTGATAGTTTATCCCGATCAGGAAACTATATACTCACATGAGCTTAAAGAGGTACTTCTGTAAAAATGCATTCACTTTCCACCGTTGTGGTTGTTTCTGCTGAAAGGGAAAGATAAGAAAATGTAAAGAGCTAAGTACAATCAACATTTCAAAACAATCCTTTGTTATAAGCTTTGTTTGATAAACATTTGTTGTTTTTCGCACTATAGTGTGACTAAGAATGACTCGTTGAGCTATGTTTGTGTCCATCGCTCTCTTTTTTCTGAAACCACAGAAAAAATATCATACACAATTTCAAGGAATCTAATTAAGTTCGAGTTCCTTATCAGCAAACATTTATTACTTTGTGTTTCGTAATAGTGTTTCAATAGAATAGCTACTGCATTAATTGTTTAAATTCCTAACTTATAACATTTGTGTTAAAAAGTAGATAATAGCACCATCTTTGCAATCTGCAGTGTATATTTAATATTTTCTACAATTCAAATTGCAACAAATGTTTCTTTTTCTATGGCGAACAACGGCTATCAGTTATCAGTTAACTGATTGATTAAGTTCAGTTAAATTTGGATTATGTTTTGTAAGTATTATCTTTCGAATTCTAAAATAATCTGGGAAACGTGTCGAATTTTTTCTCTTCATAATATCCTTTCTCAGACTAGAAAGATAATTAACAAAATTGGTCCAGCTGTTCTCGAGTTTAACGTTTATATCACGTGTAACGATTAATTTTTATTTATAGGTTTTAATCATCATATCTAGATAAAAAGTTGAGCTCATCTATACATAATAACGTGAGTATGTTGCAGTCATGGAATAGTAAAGCCACTGAAATAGGTTAAAATTGTGGACGTCCGCTGAGGGGCTTGGAGGGTATTTAATATTCCCTATTACAAAGGACCTCGAGAAAATATTTTAATTAGTACAGTGCACAAAATAGTAATGTTAGCTATCTTACGAAGCAGAAAAATATATATACAACGATATATATTAGGACGAAATTTTAAATTTTCTGACAATTGATGTTTATTTTATATATGACTTTGAGCCCCGAAGTAAGGTTTGTGGTTCCACAACTGATAATGCCATAATTTATAGTCGATTTTACATTAGATGCGCCAGTGACGATTTTAATGCATTGGAAATATTTAAAACTGATACACTCGTAAAACCTACCTTAATTGATAAAGCTGTAAAAATTTGGCCCAGATGGTAACTGGTTTGCTTCCTCAACATTCTTATGTATCATTTTTATTGTCGATTAAGACAAAGTATTAAAATAAAAATTAACATGCCACAATGAGGTATTCTATTCCAGACTACAGTACGAAAAGTAAAAAGGCATATATAGGATACATTTTGAATGTAACGCACATCTTCTAAGAAAAATATGTATTTTATGCATTCAATTGTTACAAATGGTTACATTGTTTCACAGTGTTCTTTCCCTTCAGCTCTCTCTTTAGTAGGAGGAACAAGAAATTTTAATATGGAGACAATTTGGGTTTTAAGGAGGATGGGTCACCACGGGAGTCTTGTTCTGGGTCAGGCAGTGGGTAACGATGAAGGCCGTGTGGCTGGTGGCATTGTCGTGGTGGAGCTTGAAGTCGTTTCTGTTTTTAGGCCAGACGTGTGCGACCCGGCGTGTCAGTCTATTGAGCACCTCTACGTAAAGGCTGAGTTGACAGTTTTTCCTTGCTGTACTAACTCAAAATGGACCATCCATTGGAAGTGAAAGAAGAAAATCAGCATATTTTAATGCGAGATTTGCTGTTGCATGTTTTTTGGGTTTGGGAGAAGTCTGTTTTGCCACCTTTCGTATTGAAATCTTGAAATCTATTCCTCCTCAAAGGTCTCTTGAAGCATTTGATAAATCTCCATTACGTTCTCCCCAAGCCACATAAAAAACTTGATCGTGTACCGCTATTACAGCGAGCGCTCTATCGCGCCAAGACACAATCGAAAAACAGACTTCGTGCAAAGATACGTCCTACTTCTCTTGCTGCTTGGAGCGAACTGAGACTGGAAGGAATGAGAAGAACACCCACCACATAATCTGACCGTTCCGAGCGCGCTTTAATTTATCATGTAAATTAATTTCTTAATACACCCTATAAATCGTACAGAATATTATAAATCACTATTTAGAAATACTGCATAAGCGTAGTAATATTTCGCGCTTATACAGGAAGTAACGCTTCCTGACCTTAGTATGTTTCTAGCCCTATGTATATTTTTTTCGAATTGACAAGACAAACTCAACTATAGCACTGGAAATAACCAATGTCATAATAAAAATACATTGCAAGAGCCGGAAATAGCCGTTTTCGACTGTAGTAGGTTTCCTGTATTTCGAATGCAGTAGCGAATATTGACTATTTGTCTATCTACTTTTTTTACTTGGGGTAATGAACCTAAGTTTATATTTTCCCGATCTGGGCAACAAGGCTAACTCAGCTACGCCCTCGGAAAAAATATTCAATACAACCAGAAATACTAATATATGCGCAAAACCTGATATAAAACCCAATCGCAATTTCCCTTATCGTCTGATCCTCTTAAATATGAACATTCAAAATAATATTTATCTGATGTATCTACATACGCTTGAAAAATATTATTAGCTCCGTTATATTAGGTAATAATAACAATCATACTATTACTAAGTGCAAAGCCGTGGCTAATAGCTTGTTACTAGCATAAACATTATATTTCAATTACATAGAGGTTTGTTCATTATAATAGTAGTTGGGCGAGATATCAGAGAAAAAAACGGTATTCAGGAGCAGTTGGAGTACTAAAAAAAGCCACCCACTACAGTTGTCGGGACTCATATTTTTCACACCAAAACAAAGCAACGGCACAGCATTGTTATTGTATATCATGTGAATGTGAAAATACTCGCCCGCGGCTCTGTCACCTTGCCAAGGTGTATCTTATTGTGTCGCACCGCGCGAGCCGAGAGTTAACTGTTTACGTCTCGGGTTCACGTAGAATTGTAGTCTGCACAGGAAGATATTGAAGTAAGAATAGCCGTTTGTCTTTCAGTTTGATTACGTTGATTAGTATATTTACTATGTGATGAAAGAATATTATACATTTATTGGTATAATGAACCTTGTACTGAGTCGACGAACAATTAGGGTTGGATACCGCTGAGGTCGTGGTAATGAGAACTTGATTTGCAAAGTTTACTTATATGTTTAATTGTGGCAAATAAACACAAAATACGAACTTAATAATTACTAAGACTTTAAAATGTACTTCCCATCACGTTGATGTCAACTTACAAGCGCGAGCGTCAGCATCTTGGCCCGGAATTTGCAGTTCCAATCGGAAAAGTGAATATTTGTAAACTAGAAGTGTAAAACTTGAATGCTGGAAGCTCTCTAAGTTGTACTCATAGTTCACATCTTAAATTTAAAAAGCATCCCAGATAGCAAAGTGAGGATATTTCGGAAATCGATATTACAAAAAAAACTCCAAATAAATTAACCTCAAATAAAACATTAACTAAAATGCTAGATGGTTTAGTCTTTTGAGTCCATTTAATATATTAATGCTCACCTGAGTAGTAGGTGAAGTGGAGCTGAGCTCAACATTCCACTCACATTGATATTGTAACTTACGCATATTAAAATATTATACGCAGCTAAACATTATCAATTTTTTCGTAATATTCTTGTAATATCTTTATATATGAGAAATAATATTTTAAATATCATTTAACATTATGAAATGGAAATAAAAACTGAAATTAAAATGCAAAAGATAGAGATATAGGGGGCTTAAATAACATTTTTATTGTAAATGTAGGCTATGGTTTATTTAATAATGGTATATGCATCTAATTCCAGAACTTCAACACTGAATACAGTTGCTAAAAGCGTTTAAGTACACAACGTCTATCATATCTTTGCCTTACTACTCAGAGAGCACACTTCAGTAACACATATGCCAAACAATTTCAATTAGCCTAGAGAGGACTCATGTTTGGAAACAGTGTCCAGTCAACAAACCAGGGAGACTTGTGCAATATTACCGTGTCATACAAAGCTCTGTCATGAACTGTACCTAATATTAAAGAAAATAGCAAAAATTTTTTATTTCCAAAGATGGTAACATACGATCGTGCTATAATATAATATATTATACTATATAAGTGGTTTCTTTGTATAAATTGAGGTAACAAAATTAAATGTAAACAATGTTTTAAATTATTTACCAATGAGAAATGTAAGTGAAATAGCTACAAACACTGTACTGAGTTTGTCTGCAGAGGGAAATTAGTTTGAGCTTCCTCAGATGTAATGAACGTTATTAAAGTTATGAACAACAAACTTCGCTTAAGTGAAAATGCTCGAAGCAAACTTAACACATACAGCATTATTTTGATACTTGTAAGTCATTAGCAGAAAATGTTTTTACAGCTCCAAAGTTATCCAATGAGAATTTTAGCGAAGATGCCCTTAAAGTTAAATTACTGACATATACTGGTTGTTTGTATACTTTCTGAAAGCAATAAGAGGTACAATGACAACTGTGAAACCAAAGTTTGGTATTACAGGTTAAAATAAACAAATAATAACAGATCATATGACTGTCACAACACTCTGGTATGATTTGTTTAATTTAACATAGATTGTAATTATGCGTTTAGTTAATTCACCTCAAGAAGATATCATATTGCAGGTCTCGAAACGTTATTTACTGATATTTTGTATCACTGAACGATTGCAAATGTTCGGAAAATACAGTTTCCTTAGAAATATAACGATTACAAGGCACTGAGCCCATTGTACAGTTAAAGCACCTTAGCTGAGTTGAGCCCTGAAGTACATAACGTAGTCCTGTATACAAAAAAAAAAACCGTACTCAAGTATACTAGTTTACTTGAACTGCGCTATTAATAATAATATTTTACTAAGGTTACTTCATATATTGGTAACAAATTCATGAAAAGTTGTATGAAACCTTCAATGACTTCAAACATGAATTCATCCAGTCCTCGTAAAAATTTCAATAAGCAAATGGAAGACACTGAAAAGCGATATAATGATCAGCAACATACCGCCAGCTTCAATAGGCAGCATGTCGAAGAATAGAGTCGTGCTCTTGTGTCTCTCCTCTCGTAATCATCATTGTTATTAATTCTCTCTCTCGCTTGCTATTAATTCTTTAGGTTCTCAACAAATCTGTATAAACTCTATCTCTAACCTTAAGTTATTATTTGTGCTTTTCATGTGAACTATAAGTTTACAACTATATTTTTGGTCACACTACTGTGTGAGATGGTGCTAAATAGGCAATCGTTATATGCATTCAATTGAATATGTACGTCATTTTCTCGTTACAATTGTTATACAGTCATGTTGCCGTTTTCAATCTTTAACCATAAAAAAATAAACTCTACTAAGGCAAACATCTTTTGCGTCGAAGGCAAGTAACTAGCAGTTACCTACAACTTCACACTCAATTGTATTTTGTTAATCAGGTACATCATGCACATATTCTTTTTAAATGAAATTCTAAACAATCCTGAAATGAGTGATAATCACTGAAAGACATTCCAAACTCGATCTATTTCACATTTAAGTTTAAAGGTGGCGTCTTGATGTCGGAGATTGAAATTGTTTTCTATAAGTAGTCTAAAAATTTTTGGAAATTATCTCGAATACATTTTATTAGAATAGCAATTTAAATAACTATTAAATTATTTTAAGAAAGTTTGGATAAATCATATGTCTTAAGGGAGTAAAGTAAAAGTTGTTATCTTATAATGTATTAAGTTATAGCATGTTACTATAGTTATTAAAATCCGAATAAAATCAAACCCAAACAAAAAATAGCTTTAACAGGTAACAAGATATTTATAAATAAGTGTAACTATCTTTGACAGACGAATAACAACAAGCATTTACTATTAAATGTTTAAATTTTTATTTACCCTGCATTAACTATCATTTTTTTATTCTTGACTTTCACGGGTGACTAAAACACACTTAACATCTACTGACTAAGGCAAGTCCTTAATTATAATAAATAATGGAGTGTTAAGAGATTGTTAAAGGCCAGCGAGGCGTAGCCGGGAGGATTTTAGAAATAGGAATCGCCTTATGTGAATCAGGGACGCTAAGGATATCTATGTAACATTTCAAAACAATCGGTCGATTATTCTTTACGTGATTAAGTAAAACACACACACACACACAACAAACCGTTACCATTCGATTCGTATAGTAAAAGTACAGATTATAGTCTAAAATAACATGTCTTACAAAATTATGAAATACTGCCAATTTGAAATGAAACTTGTTTCGACCCATGCATAGTTTAATATGTAAATTAAACCAATTTTAATATTATACACAATGATCAAATATCTAGTTTAGTTTATAATAAAGCAAATATATTTAATCTATAACTTAAACTGTTACTCTAAATCATTAACTTATTATATTACTATATTTTTACGTCATTTTAACATCCTAAATAAACCTAACACAATTTTCAACCTTAAAAACAAAACATAACTTATACGAAAGTTGAAAATTACATGGGAAAATGCAGAAATCCAGAACCGACTTTTGTAACATATGAAGTGCAGAATAACACTCTCCTTCATCTTTCTCTCCCTCCCTCACTACCCTCCTAACAACCCAGTCTCCCAGTAATAAACAAGTTTCTGAAACCACAGTTCTTGTCGGTGTTGACATAGCTAACAATAAAGTTGTAAGTCGTGTCTTTCTAGCTTGTCAAACTATTAAACTACTGTACCTTAATAACGTAGCAGTAATATATAAAGTTTAACTACTGTCAAATAAATGTCTAGACTACAGGCTATTAAACCATTTATATTGCATCAACAACAAACACATACATTAAATTTTATATTATTTCAACATTCAATAAACCAAGATTAATTAATTAAAACCAATAGCATATTGCTATTACATCGAATAGTTGTCATTCGTAAAATCTCATGATTTATTGACCATTATGAAAAAATAGGAAAAAATTAAAAAGTAGATATTTACAATTAAAAATTCAATGCTACAATTCAGGACAATATTTTTTTTATTATTGAACATTTAATAAGTTATGGACTGAACAGACAAACACAAAAGATATTATAAGTATAACTACTAACTAGACCAAACAATTTTGCTTGCACATGCGGATCCAGAACTAATAAAATACTTTAGGGACTTCATTCTTGCAAGTAGGTTACATTAAATGCTTTGTTTAAAATTAGTTTTTAACGATGAATAGGTTTTAAAGGAAACAGGATTCTCCAAAAAGGATTCTCTTCCTCAGGTATACAAGAAATCGGTTAGACTTTGATATCTGCAAACTGATCTCTTACTTAGGTGCATAACTTACCTAACTCATAAAAACGATCTAGGTTAAAGTAATTAAATCATACCAGAACGTTGCTACACACATAAGTCAGGAATTACAGCAACGGTGTAGTGTGTCAACTCCATGCACTCAATTTTTAAAATATGCACTTAATGAACCGAAACTCTAATTACTAAAGAATAGAGGTCACAAGAGATCTGCACTGACCAACCAATCACTGACAGTCAATGCCAGAGGCCAATAGTTAATGGCGACCGTTAAATATCCTCTTAGGTTTTTATAAATATAGACCTTCCTAACTGCTTTTAAATTGTTGAAAATCTCATTCAAATAATTCCAAATGAAATGCAAATGCGTGTTAAAAACAACATTGGTTTACAAATGTGCCTGTAAATAATCTATGCACGCATGTGAAAACATGTTGAACTTGAAATAAACAACCAAGTTAACATATATCCGGTGATCTAGATACAGGGTTCAGCATAAACTTCAAACCCCCATCCAAGGCTCGGATGAAGCGTCATATTTTATAAAGTAATTGTATAATGATTGGACTAAAATATATTTTTAAATATACTTTCTACAATCTGTTTTGCACAATTAAAATAAACAACCTAAGAAATAAGTACAAAGAACTAAACGAGATCTTATAAAATGTGTTTGTTTTACATATGTAGCCCAAGTATAAATACTAGGGGCTTTTTTCACTTAATACTCTAACACGGGGGTGTTTTATTCTGTTTGATTCCAATATATAAGTTATATATGTTTCAAAACAAAGGCAGGATTTTCTCTGTTGTTTTCCATTGTAGAAACGCGATCTGTTCTATTCAATTTATCTTCTGTAATTGTGAAAGGGGATTAAAACATCACAGAAAGTCACACATGTTCTGTATAGGTATATTTTAAAAATACATGGAAAATGCATGGAAAACCATAAGAAAAAATAAATACATTTTGTTAATAGCAATAGCACTGCCTGTATTCGATTTCCACAGATACGTGTTATTTAAATGCAATATTATTGAAAATAACAATCTAAAAATTAAGATTAAAAAAAGTAACAGGGGTTCTCTATTGGTAATTAGCATATTGAAACAGGTAGTTTTACGTTATCTTGTTTTTGAAATTACTCTTTGAAATATTACTTTCAAACTACTTTAGCCATTGTTCTGCAGCATAACGCACCATTTCAACGGTTTTGCTTATAAAACTTGTTGAATCCCAGTTTCTATTTTGGATAGCAGCTGCCTCATGGTACTTATTTATTTATTTATTTCCAATGAACATACCCTCCATTTTTACATTCAGGATCCATATACTTAACTATTATAACAACTTAACCTAAACAAGAAATTCTACAACAAAACATGTGAAAGGCTGAAAACATTATATTAAGATAATACACTTGTAAGCCATGATATATAACAAGAATAAATATAAATATATATTAAAGGTACTGTATATAGGTGATAGATACTGTTGAAAGTGACTTATAAGTTGGTGGTAACTCATGGCGGTTATAGTGATTCGTGGTGGTGATGCTAAATCATGGCGATGGTAGTGACTCATGGTGATGATCGTGGTGGCTTATGGTATTGGTGACTCTTGCTCGTCGCGGTGACCATAATGGTAATTCATAGTGGTCGATGGTGACTCATGGTGGAGGTGATCACTCATGTTGGTCGTAGTGACTCATGTTGGTGGTAGTGACTGGGTCTGTAAAGGATTAGACAAGAATCTGTATTATTAAAGTAATGCTTTTGTAAAATAAATAAAAAATAAAAATGTATAGAGTAATGCAGCAGAAATACAACACTTTTTCATACTGTTATCCACAGATGTGTATATTAATTAGGTTTAAATTACAGAAATTACTGTCAAAAAGTATTTCTTATAAAACAATAAGCTAATCATAATTACCATACTTGGGTAACAGTGGTAAGCTGTTGAAATGCTTACATCTTTACCACTAGTATTATTTTGTAAATAATAAATTTACCCGGATTAAATACTGAATGAGAATTCCGACGAAATTTAAATGAATAACATTCATTGTTTTTTTAAATCGATAAAATTTTTAATTTTTTCCAAAATTTTGACAAAAAATGTATAATCAAATTAAAACATAATGCCAAGAAGTGTCCTTATATTATAATTTATATCAGCGATGGATTTAGAAAACAATTATACCGCTTTAAATAATTATATCAATTAAATAGAGTTTTTTACAATTTGAGTTTACTCTACACCCTTATTATTTAAATTTCTAAGGGTTAGGACAATCCAATGTCTCTATTTCCTCTAATACAATGAGGCCTATCTATGATTCAGTCACATGATTGCTGGTTATAGATTAGTGTGAAGGTGTCGAAGATCGTCCGCTCTCATACATACATATTCACAGACAGATATTGGACCTCAGAAACGCTACCATATTATGTCTTACCCCGATACTATCAAATGTCTACAAACATTAGTTAACTTAAGGGATAAAATTTCGATCTCGGGCCATGTTATGCATGTCAATCATTGCTTACAGTTGAGTGTTTTATCACCACGTATTACAAATACTGGCTAAATAACGTAATGCCTAATATTAAAACAGTATATCTTATAATGTGTTGACATTGAAGTTCCATATTACAGCACTATAATATTGTACAGTAAAACACTCTTAGTAATAATAACAACCTGTTCCTGAATGAAGCCTTTCTTTCTCATATACTGCAAAAAGACATGCACTATTTATTTACCCTTCCTACAACGGGAGTAACCTGATCATGCAATTCCCTCCGTCATTAAATATATTTTACCCCGAACTGTCAAAGTTTTACAGACTATTCATTCCTAAACATTTATCGCCTTACAAATTATTACTAATTATTAGAATTTACCACTTTACGGAGATATTTTCGGAGATATTTTGTTATCAACCTACCATATGGATGAGTTACATCAACGACCAATGAGATTACTTGTGGTGACGTAGACGTGACCAAAGAGCCTACCAGGCGTTGCTGAATGATGGAGAACAATCAATCATCTGTAGAATCTTTAAGGAATGCACTAAGTCGCGTCCGCCCAAAAGGTACAGCGCTATTTGATTCGGGACATTTGGGACAAATTAAATTATTAACCTCAACTAATTATATTTTAGTAAACTAAAGTGATTAAATAGTGACTTTTGGTATGGTCTAAGGTCGAGAACAGGAGCGAGTTCATATTATGCACAAGGAAAATCAAAAAATAAAATTATGTAACCTCAAGTATTAATATTTTTGTAATCTAAAGTAATTAAATAGTTACTTTTTATATGGCCTAAATGATCACATAGGTTCGTCTTAGTACTATTTAGAAAGAAAACAGTTATGAATTCAAAGATCTTATAAACCTAAATGTGACGATTTTCTTTTTATTGTTTGTATTAAATACGATCCATAATTCAGTAATGTAACAGATGAAACAGCAATGAATTTGTAATTTCATTAACTAAAGATTATCCATTCAAAATTAGTATTATAAATAAATTTTGTAAAAGATGAAATTATTAAGCAAAATTAAATGTTTAGAAATTTATTTCCATTATCTGCTTATCAATCTAATTCAACACTTTTGTAATATTATAGCTGAGGCAAATTTTAGTTACGTTTCGTAAAGATATGTAAACAATCATATTTTATTTTAACCAAAACAAGTCTTTAATTTCGCTTCCCAGATGTACATTGTTTTCAGAGCGTCTAATATCTTTATGAGCAGTACTTCATATTAGATCTTAAACTTTGTAGTACTAGAGCTACTATTTTCCAGAAATGGTACATTCATTTCAAAATAATCTAAAAAATTCGTTTACACGTACAGTACTAAACTGAACAAACCAAATAATATTTAGAAACCTTAAAAAGAATCAAGTATACGACGATAGAGTTAATAAATATAATAAGTGACAATATTTCAACGTCAAGTAATTTCATGTCGGCCATTTGTCAACCTCGAGACCTTATCATACATTATCCACTTTATTTTGTGCCAGTACTTTACCGATATTATCTCAGCAAAAACCACAAATTACCTTATTTCTTGAACAGAACATTTCTTGCACAGATAATAACGATTTATATCTTTTTCTAATATCATTTTGCGACCTAATATAACACTCAGTTGGATAACAGAATTATGGACCTTAGTTATACACGGCCAGTGTCCTTACTTCATACTAACTTCTCTGGTATACAGTGTGTTTCAAAATGCATGCACACTGAAGGGATTTTGGAAGTTATAATAGATGAAGCAAAGGTTAAATAGGCAATTGTGCATAATAATAAGCCCAAAAAATTAATGAGGTCAAATAAATTTTTTGTTGCCGTTCATTTAGTACAGTCAAAAAACCCGATGCGCTCAGTTTTGTTTTCAATATTTTCAAACTGTCACAGCTTATTAAGAACTGTATTGAAACGTTTTTATATGAAATTTCCTTCTTTCTTGTTTTTAAATATTATAATTAAACAATTTTGAAGGCCAGCAAGCTAGAGGCGAAGGGTTTGAGTTCATTGTTTAAATGAAACAACCCTTTTTACTTAATCAGAAGAAAGTAGATAAACTCTTTTAGAATATCATATATGTTATACTTTCCTATACATCCCTCGTGGGTTTAATGAAATAATACATAAAAAATCCGATTTTTGAGGTTTTTTAAAGGGAATTTGTATGAAGCTGCAGTTAGTAAAACAGAAATTATATGACAAGGTTACTACGTTACTAAAAATGACTGTTAGGTACTTATATTCCGTATTTTGTATTATGGAAAATTTTGAACCTCCATTAGTCTACGTTGTTTGATTGAATGTTTCCTTTGCCTTATAATTGTTTAAAGCCTATTAAAATTTATAAATTTAAATGTGTACAAACGATATCAGTTGATTAAAAATAATACAAATATTCGGTGTTGGAGAGTAATAAAAGAACAAACCAATGAAAGTGGTTTACTTTACGTATCGTATTCGAACCATTAGTTGTCGTGGTATCTGAGATAGTCTCGATTGGTGCAGAGTTATACTCAGTGTACTTTAGAGGAACAGAGAACATTGTTTTCGATCAAAGTGCATAGGCGTGCGCAGAGTTGATGATTTGTAGGTGCCTGAAATATGGGAGGATTTGGGGGTTATGGCACTATACCCATCAAAAAAGGGCGGTCCGGGGGCCACCTCTGGAAAATTGTACTCAATCGTTTTTGAGAAATGTCTTTTTAACATAGAACTCTAACAATCGACTGCACTAGTTTGCATGGGCTACAGGTAATTATATGTATCTTAACAAAGTTGCGACCTCCTATCTCACAAGAACCTATCCAGCAGTGTTCCAGATAGTAGGAGGCTCCCATTGTTAAAGCTAAAGGTTGACGCTGCTGGATATCGTGTTCGGGGCTACTGATAGATTACGCGCCAAATTGAAATCTATAGTGGCACTCGCCGCAAAATTAAGCAATATCGTTATTTAATAATAAGCAAAAATATTTAATTTTCAGGAAAATAAATTTTAGACAAAATATGATAAATTAATAAAATTCTTTATTATAAATGTTCAAAATACTTGTTGAAAAATTGCAACGACATTAGCCTTTATCCAGAAATTATTAATTTTCATTCCTCAATAATATCTGAGTAATAAACATTCAAGTTGAATTCTTGTTTAATGAACGGAGCGTCACAAAATTCAACCTCTCTTGAGTCTTTGTTTATCTAAGCATTGTTTTAATAATGATTATCTGTATTTATATTAGAACTAAATAACGGACCAGGTAATAAGTACATAAACTTTAAATAAATGTGTTGTTTTGTTTTAGTTATTGTTAATAACAGCATTAAACGATTCTAATTTCATACAATATTCTTCATACATCACCATAGTGTGGTGGACGACTGTTAGGTTAACGTATTGTTGAATATATATAGTGATATTTACAGAGTATCATTAGGAAAAATTATATTTGACAGTACGACAAACAAGTGTCATTATTGCTTCTTTTTTTATGCTGCTGAGTTTAAGACCCACTACCGTTATAAGAGAGGATATTTCTGTTGTACAATTTGGCTTGTCTCAGCTCGAGACCATATTTTTCGCGAGCTGTTTCCGTAACTATTAATTTTCCGTATAGTAATTCATGGTTATTAAACCCTAAATATATAGTAAATATTAATTTTAACTCATTGTGTAATAAATGGTTTATTTGTATAATATTTTTAAAGACATTAGAATCATTTAAATTGAATTAATCCTTTAAGTCTAAATCTAGGAATTTCTACAGAGATAAAATACATAATGTATCGAAACTGCCTTGGATTTATTTATTTCATTTCATCGATGATTAAATCGTGTTTGTTATTAAAAACTTTTGAATTTCTTTCCATTAATTTCAGGAAGGATGGTAAAATAGTGTCATCAGTCAGACTTAAAATGTGCTAATGTATATTCAAAATGTAAAGTATTGTATGGATATTTGTATTGTGTATTGGCGGGAGCATGGACTTGTGTGCCCATCAGGTGTCGCTCTCGGGTCTGCAGATATTACGGTGATTGCCAATATCAGCGAAAAGTGCTTCCGAGGCGTTAATAAATAACAATTTACTTTCGTGACGTCGAAACGTTCAGTGAAACCATTTTATATTTATTGATTCTGAGCGAAGATATCTGTTATCACTTTCAGTGAGTGAGTGTGTTTGTGATAAATATAAACGTTGCTAGGTACGTTCTGATACTCATACTAACCTAACCATTTTAACAACTGTTGGTATTCGAACCGAAATCATATTTTTCTTACGTTTTTATATGCCTTTATTAGGAAGATGTAAAACAGTTTAGGACTAATTAGTTGATTGTTACTGATACAAGTACATTTATCTCTAAATATGTATGAAACGATATTTTTGTAGTATATTTTTAATTATTGTTCTATTTAGTATTTATTTAATTTAGTGATATGTCATAAAACTACAAAAAAACAAGAATAGTATGCTAAAACTCAAAAGAATAATAAACATTTAAAGTTATAAACAACGATTAATTACTGTTGTATTTTAAAGTACATGTTTTAAAGTTAATGTGCGTGAAACATTGTCTCAAAACATTGTTGTTATGATCCACCGAGCATCGCAATGCTTTGGCATGTTTTGATCAGATTACAGATCTCGAAACTGATTTTTGTATCAATGAACCAAAGCACATTTCCGCAAATATCCGGTTTCCTTCTTAACTGTAAGAGTCTCGTAACTAATAAGTATCGAGTACTCTCCGCTCCGCCTCCACATTTAGTTCAGTCACCTTAATATTCATCCACTCCATTTGCATTAATTAGTACCAATGTCACGTGACAGGTTTATTGTAATGAGTACAGAGAGTACAGTGAACTTATAACACTGTTAACTTATACTATGAATTATATTTGAATAATTGTGACTATCTAAGCTTAACTATTAATAATAAGTTAAAATTTGTTCCAAAAGAGAATTACATTTCCATTGTTATAAGTAATGTCGATGTCTTAGTAGAACCAATGTCTGTACTTTGTATATATTTAAAAGTATGCAATAGAGCAGAAACACGGAAGTCTTGACCTCCCATTGGAATCTTGATTGAGTGCAAAAGTGATTCTTCGTTATTTTTAACGGAAGCAGTATAAAGACAAATAAAAAATAAGAGCATAAAAATAACGGTAAGGCTTTTTTAAAATTGATAATAAATAAAAGTCAGATTATACATTTTAGAAAGATCAAATTATTGTTAATAATTTTTCAAGTAATTCAACCGTTTGTATAATATTTTAGTATTAATAAAATATTTTATTACATCTAAATATACATGTGTGTGTGTATATATATATATATATATATATATATATATATATATATATATATATATATATTGGTTATGAGACATCTGGTATTTTACTGTATATACAAGGCAATACTAACTTTAAAATGGTAACTTAATAAATATATTTGTCATAAAACGGGAATATTTTCATAACTTATAACTGGCTAATACACGGAAATATGATATAATCGAGAATAAGCGAAATAGAAACAGAGTAAAGCAAGGTGTTTTCAAAGTATTAATTACGTTATTTTGAACTCAAAGTCATATGTTAAATTGACCATATATAGAAATTGTATATATAAAGTTTCTTTTGGTATTTTTACCGAAAAATTATGGGTGAACAGTTACCACTGCCAAAAGAGGAGCTTTTCGAGGAGAAAAAAAGATGGAAATTGAATTGGTGCTGTATCGATAAGTTGCTGAAATCAGGTTTTGACGCAGTAATTTAACTGTTTATCACCTAATTTTGGACGTTTCTAACATAGTTTGTAAAACATACCAAGATAAAAACATCTAAAAAACCCAAATTTAGCTCGTCTAACAATCTTCGATTAGCAACATTTTGTGTAACATATCGGTTTCTCTAGTGTAATATGCTGTTGGAAATATAAAATGATTTAAAACCTGTTTGTGTCTTATAAAGTTTTTATAAAAAATTGGTTTATAAAATATTTCACTAAACAAAAGTTAAATGCTAGTATTTACTAGCATCCAACAACATGTACAACATTACAACAACATTTACATTATACAACATTTACTGGGATTTATTTTTTATTTCATTAATCAAAAACAATATGCAAACATTAGATTATCGCGTATAGGAGTAATCTACTTTATATTTTTGAAGGTAATGTGTACAGCCAGAGGTATATAACATAAGGGATAAGGTGACAATGAAAAGTAGATGAAATGAGTAACCGGGGAATGAACTCATATATTGGAGAAATTTTGATCATAATATAAATATCTCTTGTGGGTCACTCTAGGAAACTGAGTTTAGAAAACTTGAGACTGAACATATACAGCACGGAAGTGCTTGGTTATGACCTTCTTAATAACATTTTTTGTTTATGCACAAAAGTTTACAATCTCAGTATTTTTGTAGTTATTATCTCAATTTGTAACTAGAAAACAACACTTTTAAAATTAATATTTAAAATTCAAAATGAATTTTCATATATATACTGGGCGCAACTTGAGACCCATGTCTTTAATAAGGTAATCAACACTGCACAGAACAGTCTGTTATGCGTAATAGAACCTACGGAGTGGTGATATTTATACCACTTATGACATTAGCTTGATTTTATGTTTGACAAGACGTTAAGTGATGACTAGGGGACACCCCTGTGCTCTTTGTAAGACGTTAATCCTCGGCTCGCTGCTCTTTATGTCTTCCAATAATGAATGAAATGTTCCTATTATTTATTGATCAAAATAATTTAGACTCTTATGTGGCATAAGTGTCAGAAACAATGATTTGAAAGTTCAAGATATTAATTTTAATCCAAGATTTTTGCCAAAATCATAAAATCAAAACATAGGCTACTAGTTTTTTTTTATAAATAATTAAATTCTCAGTTAATCAACACTACTCCCAAAATTCAGTTAATTGGCTACCTCGAAATGCTATTGGTTTTCCATATTTTCCATGAATAAGAGTACGTGACACTTATTCCATTCATACACAGTTTATTCGAATGTACAACACAAATTTCCTGCAATATGTTTTAAATGAAATAGTTTATTTTAATTTAAACAAATAACAAAAATAAACAACTTAACAATTGCCAAAAATAGCTTGTTTGCATAGCAGGTATAAAACAAAACTTGTTTGATTTGCTGATTGCATTTAACATTTATATCTAACAGCATTAACAAATATAATTGATGAAACCGATATAAAAAGAAAATCTAATATATTGAAACAATCGATCAAAAGACAAGGATACATAATACTTCTATATTTTAACTGTATTATTAAAATATGTTTTTTGTACTAGAGTATCAAGTTGTTGGGGGGGGGGGAGGAAGGGAGCGCCAGTAAGGGAACTAAATATTTCCTTATCCTCTTTTCTTGAAAGCATTCTCATGTGATGCGCTAAATTTGTAAACGATGTAGACGTCTACAGTTCCGTATAATTCTCAGGTAAACATAATATTGTACAAATGATACAAACTTGTCTAGAAAACACATTGACTTATTTTTATTTACTTACACCCCAATATAAATTATCATATATGAATATATGTTTAAGTTAAAACTAGAATTCATAAAAAAAACTGGTATTGACCGGTCAAAACTAATTTTAATCAAATTTTATGATCAAGTCCAATTTTGAAAATTCAAAACTACAAATCTAGGCATTTAAATATGAACTGAAGTTATAACCAAATACAGTAGAAACCAGTTTTGATTTATTTATTTTGGTAAAACAATTAGTTAAGATTATCATACTAGTCAGAACTAGGCTGTAATATTACGTTATGGTAAAAACTAGCGTTGCTTGTCAAATAGAACTCCAACCAATTATATTTCAAATTGTATTATAATTTGACTCTGTAATAAAAGCATTCAATTCGATCATCTATTACTCAACCTTCTATGTTCTTTCATGTGTTCTTTCCTTTCCTCTACTCTTTTAATAATATAGTTCATTAGTTCAATTTTTCGGATATCACCCCTTTAAAGTTTTATTCAACTTGCCTTCCCCCTTAATTATAAATACAATTGTGTTCTAGAGGCTTGCCTTAATCCTCTTAATCAACCAGATAAAACGGATTTTCCTTTGTTTGAACTGGGATAATCTCAATAAATTATTATACTCGAACTTTCACAAATTAACAGGAATTTAAAGTATCATGATTATAGAAAATAATGTTGAGGGGATAAGCTTCGTGAACAAACGATAGAATAGAATTAATTTACTATAAAGGTAAAAAATCAAGTAATTAACAAAACTATTTTGTACAAAATGTAGGTCAAACAGCCTAAATGACACCATCCCACATCTTAAAAGGGTGTCGCCATGTTCAATGTAAATTAAATACAATGCGAGGTCTACGAGGCCGCTCTATTACGAGGGGTATCTAAGTGTAAATGTGTATGCCTCAGTTTACGACCATTCCAATGGTATATATTCTATTTACGACCAATTTTACAGGAGTTGCCGACAATGTGGGGAATTTATGATGTCTACACGATGTAGATCTATGAGCAGTAGCTGTAAATGTTTTATATAACAGGTTTACGTAACCAGTTATAGTAAGGGTTGATATGCGTAATGTACTGAGTCAGCAATAAAACTTTGCATTTTATATCTTTAGTAGTCATTATAGACACTTCAATTAGGTTGTTTCCTACTGTCATTATTAGTAAATTAAACAAAATTTCATTTGTGTTTCCAAATAGGAATTAATAATTTCTGTAACTTTTGTCGACTCTAAACTGAAAAATTAAAATATGAAAAAAGAATATTGGTAAGTAAATATGTAATTTCCTCTAGTTAAAAAAAAAACTAGGTCGAGAATATTTATGCCATCATCATGCTCTATGAAAGGTGGTATCTGGATGTGAATTATTGAAGTTGCCCTTATAAATCATGACCAATTCTAGGAGTATAGAATAATTCGTTTGCATACGAAGAACTCGGAAGTGTTTTATTCAAGTTAAATGGTGATATAAGAGCATCACTATAATAACATTAAAAGAATACTTCTACCACTGCGGTTCTTCCAATATCGTAAGTAAAGATAAACGAAAAGTCAGATTCAGCATTTCCTTCCTTACTATGAACATTAATTGCTCAAATATATTTTACGTGTACGTATTTATTGTGTAAAAGATATTTTTCTGATATTCCAATATAAATTCTAAGATTTTTGTGTCTGCCTTCTTAAAGTACATAACACACTTATTCCGATATCAAATTTAAATATAATGTAATCCAGATGAATAGGCATTCTAACTGTCCCGTCAGATAGATGATTGTCTGATCAGGTCAACTGGAGCAAAACTCAACATTCATATTAAATCATCTCTTTCCATCATAACTATGTTACATACTCGCAGCGTTGTTACTCATCGCAGAAACTCGACTAACGTGGTTTATTCAACAATATACAGATAGTTGTCAATGTTAAATGAATACTCTTCTCTCTATGTGTAACAGTCTCCAACATATACAGCACTTCAGCTTTAGTGATTTCTGATACTGTTGGGAGAAATTTATTTCTAATGTAAATGAAGATTCCAAAATTTATATTAAGTATTGCAAGGTTGTTGACGTATTTGCCGTCTAACCGCAGGAAGTGCTTCCTGGATTGCCAATTCATTCATTGGTATTTGATTAATAGTCAACATGTAATATGATAAAGCGGTTAGGCTCTGGCAGCCATCATTGAACTAACTAATCGTAGAGATCTCAACTGTCAAAACTTCTCATCTTTACCAAGAGTACCTTCACAGTGAAAATTCGGTACATTGGTTCCGGAGGCTACTATTTTTTGAAGCGATTTTCATACCTGATACTTCAAACTACATTTACTTATGACGATCAATTTTTGATTTCTGCTCCCAAAAAAAAGCAATGTCGACAAGAAGGGGGCCACTCTGTCCCAAGAAACTAGGTGTTATAAGGATACATAAGTAGGTAAATACATACGCAAGTATAATAAATAATAGGAATTTAGGTACTATCTCAAGGAATCATTTTTCTTTTTTCGTTAGAAGTGTTAGGTAGCACTGTAGTCCCCAGAATCCCGTACTGATAGCCAAAGGCATTTCCGGTCAGTACTTTATCGACCTTAAATCACGTGCCAGATCATCTAATATGCCCGTAGCTATCAGAGCGGGCTGCAGTGGTGCCTTCGGCGCCACCCCGCAATTCTGACAAGCAAAAAAATCCAACCAGGTAGTACTCACATTCAAGCTCAGAACACGTAATCGTACGCAAATGTTATCTCGAACTTTAGTACTAGTAGTAATATACTTATATTAATTTAATAAAAACTTACTTATATCGATTAATAATAAGTATTAGATAGGGAAGAGCGGCTTCCTTCTCACCGACAAAAACCCTTCCAAACATTGTTCAATACCACAGTACCGACAATCATGCTTTAAAGGCGAGAAATGAAAAGATAAATGACAATTTTGAAGAAGTTTGAGGAATTAAATAATGATATTCTATAAATACAAGAGTGAATATTGCTACAAACATCAATACAATTATGACAGAAAATTGCGTACTCTTCTTCCTGATATTTCCTGTTTGTAACTTTAGATACTATTTAACCTAGTTTATAAAATCTTGGCACGTACGCTCGAAACTTCTTGGGCTTAAAACTCGTAACTCTACTAAAACTATGGCAAAGTAACAATACTGTACGATTCAAATTTACTTTTATACATCTAATATAATATCATTTTTACATCACTTTAAACTTTATTCTGGCAAAATTACACTGTGTCCTATTGCAGTTTTATTACAGTGAATTGGATCTATGTACCAACTTTTAAGTCTCTGTGACTTTTTTATTGATAATTATTTCAACGATATTATTAAAAAAAAACCGTAATCAAACACAATATTATGTTGGGCTCAGATGAATCGAACACGAAGTTCAAGTGACATCAGTTCCAAGAGCAGCGTGTGGGTATTACGTAGGATTTGGATTAAATGGAAGTGGTTTGTCGAGATTGCATAATACTCATGATCCTGTACAAGTGTTCCTTGCGGTCCTCTTCCATTACCCTCGTCCTGGAACAATTGAATACATTAACACGTTCAACTTTCAGGGATATGATGTAATTAATAATATAATTTGAACACTCATCTTGAATAACAGAAATTAAATTCCTTGAAACATACGTCAGGCTTCCTTTAGAAAATAAATAAGAATTTTCTTAATGTTTAATCATTTGTAATGTATTGATTATCAGTTAAATTTTCTATTCATTTCTATGAAATTCCACCCCTTCCCACTATTATTTTTTCTAAAGAAGATCCCTGACGCATCCGGGTCCCTGAGACAACTCTCACACGCTAAAAAACTCACTTCAAACGTCTACAAAATTAAAATAAACCCCTGAATTGCCTCGGAAGTAATATTTTTACTGTTTAGGCAGTATTCGTCCATGCATTCAAGTAAAAGAAATTATTTTGCGTATTACTGTAGATTGTGGTAACCAAAATTATGGTGAAAAACAATTCAATTTCACACTATCCCATAAATATAATATATTTAAAAGAGATTTTGGTGATAAGAACAGATGAGAAATGGCTGGGAGTACAATCTGTGTCTTCCGGCAACAATTAAAGCCAAGCACCTAAATACTTTCCCATCATTAGTTGTTCATTATTTCCTTTTTTTCTAATGAAATGTTCATTACTTCAGTAGTAATATTATTCTTTAATCTCTGATTAATTGTGAAAAGTTCAATTTCACACCTTACAATTACATATTGCCTCCCTAACATTTAAATATGATAATTCCGTTGCTTGCATGTATATCGTTGCTTCTTGTAAATTCTCATAAATAAATTAAAATATCAGTAATATTAACCTATTTAAAGACTTAATTCAATGTGTAAGCCTACTTTTCAGAATTACAAGTACTTAGATTAAAGATAATCAAATATTCGCAATATCTACTGTTTTTTTTAATCGTTAGTTCCTTGTTAGTATCTGCTAGATTGTAGTTAGTTTTCTTATGCTTATTATAGAACTTTATTTCAGTGTAGGAAAGTCCATTCCACAGCGTAAATAGTTGCTTACCGATAATGAAAAATCAGAATTAGGGCTTCGTCTTTCGTGCAGTTCAATTTTCGTTACTGCATCTTATTTATCATAATACTGCAGTAAGAAAATAAAAATATTAAAGTTTTAATTCAAAGTGAATAAGTCAGTTTCACATCATGAAATTTAACTTACCCTCATTCAATGTAACTATATTTCCGGCATATATTTCAACATATTTTATTTGAATAAAATAACTAAATTACTAGCGGTATGAATTCATCAAAGAACGACCATATAATTGGCTTAGAAGGAAGCAGCCGCCTCACAAAGAAAAACATTTTCCAATACCGGAAACTTCCAGGTTAATATTACTCAAACTATAACAATGACTTCTTTAGGTTTTTAGGTGTAAATTATAATATGGTAGACGCTAGAAGTGAGATCTACCAACGATGGGCTGCCAGTTATTGCTATTTGATTTTGAAATTGTTTTAAATTGCAAATAGTACCTACCTACATATTTTCACGGATGACGTAAACATGGTATCCCTAAAGTGCAATAAATTACTATAAGCAAGACATTTATTTAAACACAATGTAAAAAGCTGGGCTAATGTACGGTTTAAAGAAACCACCACGAGTTAATGCACATTCCCAGAACTCTATTGACCATAACGTACTAAAATATGGTAATTATGACTTCAACATTTAATACGATTTAAAGCCATGAATTACTGATCAACCAGCTGTTACATGTCTCGTTGACTTCATCACTCAGTTTGGACTCTGACAACACGCAGTTGGACATGAAGGTGTTAGATGAGCTGTTAGTATGGACTAAGAT
The DNA here is from genome assembly GCF_021130785.1 of Homalodisca vitripennis. Classification (NCBI taxonomy): domain Eukaryota; kingdom Metazoa; phylum Arthropoda; class Insecta; order Hemiptera; family Cicadellidae; genus Homalodisca; species Homalodisca vitripennis. The sequence continues at coordinate 53,392,453 of NC_060212.1, forward strand.
GTACTTCTTAATACACTGGGTAGGTATTTTTAAAGTAAGTGAATTTAACAAATTCAAAATACAAATTAAATATTTAGTAGATTTTAATGTTTTATAGACATAATCACAAAAAAAATATATATATATATATAATTAAATCAGTGGGAGTATTCAAAGTGCCTTTAACAGATGCGCACTCAAATGTCATATCCGAACTTGACAACAGATTACGGTCCAAGTTGGGTACCAAAGTTCAGATTGCCAACTACACAGTGATAATTAAACCACTTCTCCTGGCGCCCTGATTGAGCACACTCTCTATGATTTATATGTAAACACATTTACATAGGGATACCACGAACTCGATAACACTGCTAAACGCCCTACTTTGTAATTCTGCGTAATTTGTGTCAGTGGATAATCTGTATAACTAATCGGCACATTCATTGTGATAGGAATCTGACATTATTGGAATTCATTGTTCATAACGAATATTGACAAACTTTTAATCCTCAAGGCAGCAAATTCATTATTACTATATTTTAAATTTGTTGTCAATACGTTTTAACACAAAATTTAAAACATAGTTTTACAGGTAAGAAATCCTACTTTTTCTTCACGTGCTTTAACCTAAAAGTCATAAGCTTAAGATAGTTGCAGGTAACAGCATTCCAGACATTTGCTATTGCTATATGTTACAAAATATATGACACAACGTTTTCGAGAATTCGAATCTATCCTCTTCGTCAGGTGGGGAAAAGTTATTAATACATGCAAATCTCTTGAAAATGTCCGAAATTATATTATATTTTCAAACCTTCTATCTTCAATATCAAACCTGAAACTAAGAGTTACAGATACATGGCTGTAAACAAAACTTGGCACAGCGCTTTAGTCAGCGATGTTCCGTAATCTCTCTGTAGTCCCAGTTGATTAGACCGAGGTAAAACTACTGATTAGGTAATCCAATAGACGTAAGTCTAGGGTTATATTTTAATTTCGATCGCTGACATAGCACTTACATATAGTGAAAAAAACTTCTGTACTTCGTATGTGGTTTTAAGGTCTCGGTAACAGCTTGTCCCGTGATTGACTTTAAACGTGAATACATGGCGTAAAACAATATTAAACCAGCCTAAAACCGGAACATTTTAGAAAATTCAATTTTGTTTTAGTCCACCTTTAGTAATGGTGAGATTTACATTATCGCTACTGGCCATTCTCGTATAATCTGTCTATTATTAATACGATTTTTACTGTTCTTGTTGTACTGTTTTTGAAGTTGTTGGCATCTTGTTTTCATCAAAATTTTCTTCAATCTAATGCCATTTTAATTTTTTTATTTAAGTAAAGGTTTTTGAGCAAAGTGAAACCCATTAAATATTAAGTTTACACGAAGGAGATCCTCTGTAAATGAACCTCCACCTCAGCCAGCAATCAGGGCAGCGGACTTTCATTAGAGAGCCGCTACCTTCAGACTACATGGAAGAATGGGTTATACTATAATTGTAATATTAATGTTTTAATACAATTTAAAAACTATAATATAACAACATGATTTTATGTTATATAATATTTAATTACCATGTGTCGGTTTAAGCATATCATTGTTAAATATCTCAAGAATAAATAATGATGGGATTTGCGAATAATTGACGTGTCACGATTGAATAAATAGTAAAATATTTTGCTCTGGTGGAATAAATTATTTGAGTTTTAGCACATAATCAGTTTACTACATCCATGTAGAGCATTGTGAAAACTCGTTATCGATAAGCAGGCTAATTACAACAACGTGATTGCTATCACGGTAAATTCCATGTTTAATTAAAGAGATTATCCATTAACACAAATCACGCAGAATTAGCAATTGGGGCGTTTAACAGTGTTATCAAAAACATGTTATCTCTATTTAAATACGTTTACATATAACGCATTTGACGTTTGAGTTTTCCATATTGTAATTAACACTATTGTAATAATAATAATATTCTTTATTGCGTGAAATATCTTAAAATTTTCATTGCATGCGTCACTGCCATACAACTTTATACATTTATATGTTTTAATTAATACGCTCACGGTAATGGTTGGTAAATAGAACTAAGGCTTATTCTTTGTTCCTACAAAATGGCAATAACTTTATTCCGAATGGTTGAACATGACCTCATCAACGGAGTAATATACCTTAAACAATAGTAGTCCAGTACTTGGGTCACTTGAATTGTTTTGCGTTTTTTGTTATATTTTCAATGTAGAATGAGACATCAAATTCTCAAAAAATGTCGTACTTTTTTGTTAAGCTCAAAAGTTATCTCTGCCTCTAGTCCCGTACTTAATTTTTCAATGATTTTGAACATATCTTATTTAAAGCGATAGTACAAAAAATCCTCAATAATATTGAGACACAGCAAGGTTTACAAATTAATCTCAGCTAACAAGTAAACAACGTAGTTGTAGTGTTAAATGCTGTACGATTTGGGTTTAAGTGCTGTTTTATGGCCAGTTATTTCATAGTTTATATTAGTTGAGAGTTTCTACTCTATGTCGAGTACTGCTTAGTAGCAGTGTCAAATGCTGTATTGTTAGGGTATCAGTGTTTTATTATTTAAATGCCAAATAATTATTGGTTGACCGTTGGCGAAAACAAACACTAGAGGAGCTAGGCAAATTTAATCTCTCTTTTCTGTCTGTTTGTGGAAACAATATATAAAAAAGCTATCTAACCTCTTTTGTTAGACGTTGAAATATGTAACTCCAAGGGATATGGCTGAGCATTAGCTAGTATTTTTACATTGGTATTATGGGTTGACAAGATTGTAAAGAAAACAATAAAGAAATAAATAAATGTTATCAATAAATTTGTATATAATCTAGTATCATACGAGATTTTTACATGTGACATATAAAGATGTTTAGTTTCTCCATACAATTAATACACACAAAAAATAGAGTAAAAGTTCATTGTTTAAAGGCGCTGATGTGATATCATGGCACTGTTTCGTTGTAGAACCCTCCCTACTTCATCGTATTGTATAAAACGTGAAACAATTCTATGAAACCTAACTCAATGACCTAAAATGTGAATGTATAATGTGACGAGTTATCTTGAAACTACTCTTCTATTCTTCATAAACATTAATGAGGTTTATGATGATACAAATCAAAGCATGGAATTTGATTGAGTGGTATTAAAGAATATCATTCAATAGGCTAACACAATTTCTATAGCGAGTTTTTAAATTTAGTTAATAACAGTGCTAATGTTTTTAACACGCTTTTATTAGCTTCGGTTGTATCTATGCAACGGAATCTTTGAGCATAATTTTCACCAATTTCCAGAAGTCTGATTAATTTAAAACTTTGCATACGTATCAAGGACCGATGACAATGCAATAATTTGATCATAGTTTTCCATTATCCTTATAAGGACCGCCAGGATTAATAAATTCTTTTATAGATCCTTTGCGATAGAGCTAGCGCGATCTGCGCTAACCCAGCGTTCAAGTCTTTATTCAATCTGCGCTAACCCAGCTGTTAAGTCTCCATTCGTCTCGGTATTCTCGGATGTGCTGACTCTCTTAATATAGTAATATTATAGTAGTCATCCAGTCTCTGCCATTTCCAGTGGTTTTCTTGACAGCCTTATCTATAAGTACACGATCCATGCATGTTCTTTGTTTAGTATACATTACATAATACTAACTTGAGTTGTTGCTTTACAGAAACATACATAGTATTTTTATCAGACAAAGCCTTTAGTTTTTTTTAACTAATTCCATTTGACAATATTCCAAATTTTTCTTGGATTTTCAATTTTATTTACTATAAATAAAGTTTAACAAATACATTTTAGTTATGGGAGTGCCGATAGCCGAGCGATCTTAGACGTTGGACTTTGAGTCTGCGTTAGAGATAGCGCAGGTTCAAATCCTGTCTGTAACCGTTGCACTTTTTATCAGTATTATTGACCTTGTACTGTATCGACTCTCCCTCTTATTCTGCTTGATAAGATCCTCGCACAGGCCAGTGGCCCATTAGGATAGGCAGAGTAAGGTTTAAAAGGGGATCGGTTTCTCCTTTTTTTTTAAAAAAAAGGAAAATTTTACACATTACTGAAGACGTATAATAAATTAAATGATAAATGTACAAAAATATGGGTATATTCAATTCTGAGCTGCAATAACCATTAGTTTTATTATGTATGTGTATGTTTTAATCGCAAAAAGTACTACGTTGATCCGCCGGGACTCGAACCCAGATCTCTTACTTGCCGGGTTCGAGTCCCGGTGGAGCAAGTACTTTTTGCCATTCAATGCCATTCATATATATATATATATATATATATATATATATATATATATATATATATATATCAGAACATAGCAATTATATAATAAAAATATAAAATGATTTACGATACGAAAAATTCAACTTAGTTAAGGGTGTAACATTTTATAATAGTATATCTCAAATTAGTAATAGTTTTAATACAGATCAGTAAGAATGATAAATGATATATACTAGCCAACATTGCGTTTATTAAATACTTCACATACCTAACTCTCAAGTCCGGCAAAGGTGTTTCAAACAGCCACAGTTCCTTGGTAGCTTAGATGCCAGCCTTCGATTTATACGACAATAATTAATCTAAAGAGAACTGCGAAGCTCCGAGTCTCCAGGGATCAGAGCCGACATCTTAAATGCAAGCTCGAGGAGTCATATTGAGGCGATGCATGTTGCTATTTTCCCGTTGGTAGCTATTAATAGGACAGAACCTTTAATGAGGCACCGATGACAGAAACGCACCAAGCGGGCAAAAACCTGTCCGACCCGACATCCTTGATCTAGGCTCGCGATAGTTTGCTGCTAGGCAAGCCTATGTAGCACTTAGTCGAGTAAGATCTTTAGGCGTTATTCGGATTGAAGAACTTGATTGCTCTAAGTTAACAGGAAATACCCCATGCAATAGTGAAGCTTTAAATGAAATGATGAGATTGCGGAATGATTCGTAAGAAATACCACATTTCCACAAAAAACTAATTGGATTAATCGAAATAAAAAATGAAAAATAAATAATAGTTCAAAAAAATAATTACACGCTTTTATAGCTAACCAAGCTAATAAATAGAAAATAATTTTTAATTGCAAAGAGTTTATATTATGGTAGTAGAAGGCAAAACAATCATTCATAGTCAATCACCTCAAAATAAAATTATAATAAAATTTAAGCTATTAACAGAATAAATTAATTCAGAGTAAAAAGCGTGGGGTGCATTTTACTACATTTCATAAGTCTCCTCTCAATGATAATTACTCAATGATTGTAATATTTAACATATCAAGCATCCCACGCTTTTTACTCTGAATTAATTTATTTTGTTAATAACTCAAATTTTATTATAATTTTATTTTGAGGTGATTGACTATGAATGATTGTTTTGCCTTCTACTACCATAATATAAACTCTTTGCAATTAAAAATTATTTTGTATTTTTTAGCTTGGTTAGCTATAAAAGCGTGTTTTTAGTTTTTTTAACTATTATTTTTTATTAATTTAAAAGTAAATGAACATTTTAATGATAATTTATACATTTGATTTTGTCCAAAATCCTAAAACATACTGTTTACTATTAAGGCTATACATTATTAGTATAAACTGTTTTGAGATCCTGTCACATCTTTGTTTGACATGTCACCTCCCACCCACTGCACTCTCCTCTGAAACAACATTGCTCTTGTTGATGTTCCCAACAGTGTTGAGTTGTGCATCCAACCTGGGTTTTAATCGAGCTACTTTAGGTTTTAAACATTAATAATTTCTTATGTAATGTATGTACCAATCGTCGTCAAAACTACTTTACTACTTTAATACTGATTATTATATATCCAATGTCTACATAATCTGTTATCAAAAAAATAATTATATGTTTGAGATATATAACCTTACTATGTCATAATGTTTATAGATTTATATTAATACGCAATTTTTCAATATTCAATAAAAAAATGTATTTACTTCCAATTTGTTTATATTTTCTTCTATTTAAATATCAATTCACGAACTTTATTCAACCTTTATATTATATAATATTTACAATAATAATTAACTTTACTGTGAAATTATAAAAACATGGATTATACCGTATCTTATTAAATATTTTTTAAGTTTTTTAATTAAAACTATTTTCCAGCATTACTACTACATTTCTTGCACATAAGGTTAGTTTATTCTATCCTTATAGACTAAATTACGAAAAACCTAAATATATTTTACCAAATATTTATGACTCTATTAAGTAATTAATATGAAGTGAAAAATTTAAATATTAAAAGATAAAGACACATAATACACTGTTCTTGATCACATACAGGTATTTATGTACAAACCATCATTATTAAAATAGTTTTGCTGCCAAATAGTACATAATTGTAATAAAGCAACTCCAAAAGAATTTGCATACCTACTATGAATTGACGTAATTATAAATAATACGTAATTAAATCATTTTTGAACAGACAAATTTTACAAGTTTGTTAAGATGTTAACTAAGTTAACAATGGGAAAGAGTAATTTATAAGAGTAGATAATTTTATCTGGAAAGGTTCTTTTTATACATCTGCTTCCAAACCATGATTGATTCCCTGTTGCTCGATCCTGCTATGTGTCCTATCAACCTCTCTCTCCCCCTTTTGTCATTCCTTAATGTAATAGCGGGATTTTACTTGAAGTTGTATATTTGACGTTTAGACTGGACCATATGTCGTACTTTTGAAATACAAGGCTTTTAATTACTTATACCATTGATTGTAAGTTCAGCTATTACGACATATTATTTTGTAAAAATAACTTGTAATATTTCTTGTTATTGTATTGTTTGGATGCATCGTTGCTCGGAAAGATAAAGTAAATTGTTAGAAATAACTTCTTAATTTATTAAAAAAAATTAACCGATATTGTAAATAAATTAAATATTTGGAGTTCTGTAACTTTTAAATGTAGATATTAATATAAAATTCGAGTCAATGTATATAAGTAGTAATGAGAAATCATTAGAATCATATTATTTTTTAGTCCGCCATGAAGTTACAACACAAAATTAGGACTTATTTATTTATAAATCCGTGTAAATCGGGGTATTAAAATTTTTATCCTCTGCTCACAAATAAACTCCGAATGATCAAAACATGTTATTCAAGGAGTTCTTTGATGCTGTAATCCGCTTTATGTTGACAGCCAGATTAGTCTATGCAGGATTTGCCTGTTTACCAGCATAGGAGAGTATTAGGTGTAAATATAACAAGTCCCATATGTCATATGTTGACATTATAAAGGCTTCGTTATGAGTTTTTTAAGGGAACTGCAACAGTTATTAGTGGAGCTAATGAATCTAATTAGGTCAATTAATAATCTGGCGTGTTTCTCTTATCCTAAAATTATTGGGCATTTGCATAACATTGATGATTACAAAAAGTTACTATTATATTTTTGGCTATTATATTTTTATAATAGCCAAATAATTGTATAATTATTATTAATATTTTAAGAATTATTTTTCTTTTAACGTTAATCTGTCCTTAATAACTTTAGGTTTTTATCACAGCTTTCCGCTAAGTCTGAGGAGCTTTTCTGCATAAAATTATAACAATATTATAATCGTCAACATTGCAATTATCACAAACCGCGAATTTGAAGTTTAAAACCCAATATTTTATAAGCTTACATATTTTCTTATCAATATGTTATAAACTTTGTTAGGAAAAATATTTAGGGAGGAATATAAATCAAGATTCCCCCTAGATATTTTGCTCTCAGGTTAACTTTATACGATAACGTTAGTATTATTAGTATAGAGAAGGATTTTTTTTTTTTTTTATAAATTTAATATTTAATTTTGACATTTCTAAAGTTAAAACGTAACTTCAGCTTTACACAGCACGACAAAAGACACTGGAGAAGGGAGCAGACGATACAATGACCGGTTCGAGTTAGCGGCGGCGGAATAGAAGATCTCGCGGACCAGCGATATTAAAATCTGTTTTTCTCTCCCGCACAAAAGATTGCTGAATCTTCGTCGTTACGATAGAATTTAATTTTAAACGTAGTATTTTATAACGGGACATTGGACAATTCTAATTAACAATTATTTACGCGAAATCGCGAAATATAGAACAGAAAACGGTGATGGTACCGTTCCATTGAGTAGTGCGAATAACCAGATTCACTCTGAAAGACAGTCTGAGTTTTTCTGTACACATACATTCAACCTTATTTCTCATCTCGATTTCTACCAGCGTACGGTGACGGTGCAGGTAAGATAAAAATATAAGGCGATACCACAACCCTGGAATAGAACCCAGCACGACTGCTACTCTCAGGGAGGACGATACAAAAAGCGATCATACCGAAACACCTCACACTGTAGCTTTAAATAAAGAGCAGTTTTCGTGTAAAATCATGTGTTTCACATAAAAAATTTTTCAATAAACACACATTTATTATTGCTCAGGATAACTAACATATAATACTCCTGCTAAGGCCATGTCTAAACATAACAAAAATTCTCAACAGTCAAAAGGTATTAAACCAAAATAGGAATATATTACACAGATGATGTGACATTATTGGACCTCATAGTCAATGCTAAAAGTTTAATAATTTGACAATAGTGATAGTCTAGGAGTGATAGTTCAATTGTCACCGTACAAAACCACAACCATTTTCATTTAATCCATAACATGATATCCGTCTAAGCAAAAATCGATCGTCGCCACGTTCGTGTAGAGTGAAGAATCAGATGTGTAGTTTTTTTTACAACTAAAAATTTTGATATAAAATTACCATGGCAGAATAATTACATTAAGAACAGCTAAAATAGTGTTTCTTTCAGTTTATAAATTAAAACAATTTATTTCAGGTACTTTGATGAGTCATGCGATCTTCCTGTGGCTATTTCTTCGCAATATGTACTCTGTAATTATTTTTTACTATTAAGATTAGCTTTGCTTAAGAGGGTAAATGTAAGAAAGGACCATAGGTCCTAATTTCGTCTCAATAAGAAAATGTTTCTATTCTATTCTATTTTATTCTGTGACCCACAGTCCAATCTAAGATGATCAAATCCACCGTCAGGGGTTAGGGTGTTTGACGATTCCACTGTTGCCTACACCTTTTCCATGTAAAGTTGATACCCAGTCCAGAAACAGTGAATAATGTAGGAGGTCTTATAGTTGTGCATTTTCAATATTGGCTTTCATGGTTTTCATTTTCTTGCAGTGAACAATCGGCATAAAAAATACATATTCTTATTTAATTGTTTCTTGGTCGTGACTCTTCTGTTTCGGCACCATTTCAGCAAGTTTGATGTTTGTTTTCGAGGATGGAAGGAATAACAAGGAAATAGGATTTTCCAAACATTTCCCATTATTCAGCGATACAAAAATTCAAGAAACCTAAATAGGTTAAGTTTCTTGAATTTTTGTATCGCTGAATAATAAATTTCGAAATCTGCAATCTGATCTTATCCTTTCGTAATTTATTATTCGTATTTGACCCGAAACACGTGTCAGTTATTGTTTGTAACAGAATATGTTTCTTAACTAATTCAAAAGGTTAAATTATTCCGGAATTTTAAAAGAAAAATTGATAGTTGTTAAATAATTATAGTCCAGTCTATACTGTACTATTTTTTTCAAAAATACCTTATATTTTTTTAATTAAAAATATGCTTAACTGATAGCCGACTTGGATTTAGAAGGCAAGTTCAAAGAGTTGTTGAGAATGCAATGAAGGCATTTGAATGAAAAAAGGAAGGCGGTTCTTCTTGTTCTGTTTGACACATTTAAGGTCTTTGATTGCCACAATTTGATATTTTGATTAATAAATTTAAATTTTATGGGATTACTCATAATGCTTTGAGAACTATAAAATCTAATTCACAATCTATTAGTATAAGGAGAAACATATCTTACCTAAAGATGTAAGGACCTATATAGCGCGGAACTAGGTCTTTGGATCTTTTTATCATTTTAGAAATTATTGATTGGTCTTTTAACATTCCAGATATATCGTTATATCCTTTTACTTTATGTATTCTGACCCCCCCCCCCTCTCACTCTATGTGTAGTGTGACCACACTGAGGTTTATACTTGTGATACCAAGACATTTTACTCGAACAGAGATCTGCTCCAGTGATCGGATGTTATGGAAGGGACCAGATATATGTACTGGATTGGTTCGAGTGTAATAGACTGATATGCAATCAGGATAAAACACAACGATAACTTATTGGGCAAAATCATCAAAATAATCATCAGTCTGTAAAATTATTTAGATATACATTTATTTTAAACTGGAGTGCTCAAGTTGCAAATATAAGTAAAAATGTTCCTAGAGTTATGTATTTCATTCATAAACTTAAACCGCTACTTAATTTTGAATAACTGTGGACAGCGTACATTGGACTGTACACGAATCTCACGAAGACTATGGTATAATGCAATGGGAATATTATACTGAATGTCATAAGATTTTACTATTAAAGGAAATAATTAGGATTATGTGAGGGTACAGCCCAGTGGAGTAATATAAGCCAAGTGTTACAAACTTTAATTTACTGACACTCACCACCTGTGATCACTCAATACCAATTCATACAAAAATTTGTTTTGATAAACTTCTCACAAAGAATGATACACATTATTAGAATTCAAGACGAAAAATTTTGATTAAGATCCCTCAGGATCGATTGGCAAGCACACGTGTCATTTAAAGTTTAGTGAACAAAATATTTGATTAAACTTTAAGATTAAGCTACTTTTGCGAAACTTGGTAAATTTAAATCAAAAATTATATAATTAATTGTAAAGATAGGAATCTGTTTGTAAAGTTATGAATAGTTGAAGGCACATGTAAGCCTTTAGTTTACGTAAAGAACTCTAAGAACTACGTAACGAATGTTGTTATCAGGTCTTGATCTATCTTATAATACAGTTAAATATCTCACTCTTAATAGACTAATATACTTATTATTGTACATTTATTACTAAGTACCGTCTGTATCATGACTTGCCTATTTCAATTAGATTGTTCGATGAAAATAATTACCTATTCTTTACTGTTTTCTTGATCCTAGATCCCTGGAACGTAGCTATAATGTATCGTCTGGGCACTTTGTGCTTGTATTTAAAAGTTATTAAATTGTAATAAACATTTTCTCCGTCCTTATAAATGTTATACAATTTTAACCGTAATTCAATTTAATTTGCATCGTTAGAAAATAGATTGCTCGTTTATGAGGTTTTTTAAAGTTTTCTAAATGCTTGGCTTTGCACTTCAGTATACGAAAATCTGAGACACTATGTCCACTGTAAACTATCCACCTACTGACTATCGGCTTGTAATAAAACCTTTTACTATTAGTATGTGTGGGAATATACCATACCGCTGAGCGGCTTTGTGTAGATCATGCCCAACGATGACTGAACCACTGTATCGATTGAGGTTGAGATTTTAGGGTAACAACAGTCACAGGCTTCTTGTGATACAATCTCATTAAACGTTTGGTGAGCTTTAGCCTCCTTATTGTCAAAACAAAACAAAACTTTGCTACAGTTAAATTATTAGTTCTTTACATATTATATATGGCCCATTGGCAAATTTATATATTATTGGCAAGGTTTCAGCGATTATTCGGCCACATTCTTATACAGGAATATCGTCTAATATGTTACCAATATGTCAGAAATGTTAATGTTCATATCCAATTACTGGGGCAAACAATATAAATTTGTTATATTTTGGTAAGTTACCATGGGTGTAAAAAACCAACTATGACATTATATTGCATTTTAACATAACATCAATGATAAATAAATTCAACGAGAATTAAAAGATATTTTAAGTTATACTAAATGTGGAGTATTAATCATAAAATCTTGATAATGTTAAATGTGATAAAATTTAAGATATAAATATATATTCTTTTTTTAAATAACTAAACATTTTTGTAGACCAAACATATACGAATACGTATATACGTATATAAATATTTATTATATACTAATATATTTAGAGATTTTAGGGTAACAAAAGTCACATGCTTCTTTTGATACAATCTCATTAAAAGTTTGGTGAGCTTTAGCCTCCTTATTTTCAAAACAAATTAAAACTTTGCTACAGTTAAATTATTAGTTCTTTACATAAATTATATATATATATATATATATATATATATATATAATATATATGTACGAATATATATAATGTATATATCCACATATATATATGTGGATATATGTGTGGTTATTTGTATATATATATATATATATATATATATATATATATATTTATAGACAATATAAATATACCAAAAAATAAACTTCTAACAAAGAAACATATGTTTTTAAAATACTTTTTTTTAATGAAATAAATTAATTTAGATGTAAGACAAGAACACGATTATAGCATTAAAAACTCAAGTTAACATAAAGCTAGTGCCTTAAAAGCTTCATTGTAGACTATCACCTAAAAGCTTCACGTAAAATATGATACATCCTCTACCTCTTTACCACACTTTTTCATCGCTGTTCTATGTGACTCCTGGGATAAAAGGAAAAATAAATAATTTGTTATCATCTTTAGTATTCATTTTTCATGTTTGACTGAACTTTGGTTACAATAATTAAAGTGGCCGAAATGAAAATTGTTTCACAACTGTGCAATATAAAATAGTTTATTGTAAGAATATGAAATTACATTTAATTGATATAGTACACACATTCCTTCTTTGAACAACTATTAATTGAACAATAGCTTTGACCTTTAAAATAGCTTTTGAGGCTCCAGTTGATAAAAGTAAAGTAAAAGAACTTACACTTTTTTATTGTTTCTGAAAAAAAAACTTTTTTCTTGAGATTTCAATTTGAGTTTAATTTCTAAAGCGTATTTCATTATCTCTATATTCTACAGACAAATAAAAAGACAATCATAAAGAAAATAAATTTTACAAGAGAAAATCTGTACCTTATTTAGTAGATCTAAAGATCCTCAGCCAAATTCTTGGACATTCACTAACATAGAACTCATTATTGTCTGTTGTTAAATTTCAAGCAACAATGAAAGTCTACGGCCGAAATCTTTCCTGAGATATCTTGCTACATGTTACATTAACTTTTTTCATGAAGTTAGGTTGCATAGGAGTGCGTAAATAATAAAAGTTTACTCACTAACTCATAGGAAGTATGTGTGTGCTGGGTGAGGCTGAAACAGGCTCGTTTAACTCAAATACGGTGACTAAGGCTATACTACACATTTTATTCTTCGGTTGTGGGCGCTATTAATAGTACTTCGATTCTCATTGACCGAGTTTATAGTTGATTTTTAATATAAAATATACACTGTCAAAATAAATAAATTTGTTTATTTTTTAACTGCATCTCTTACTGTTCTTGTTGTGGAATTACAACTGTTAAATAACTTTTCCAAATTACAATATTTATTTAAGTTTAGTTTATTTTATTAAAACTGTAAGTTTGATACTCACAGACTGAATTAGTTTTCTGAACTTATTAACACATTATAATGTTTTTGTGCATTTTTATAATGTTTTACAGTATAAAAAATTGAAATATTTGAGCGAGATTATTACAATAAAAAGTGCACATAATGACTACTGGTTTTTTATTAATAATAAATTTGAAATTGGTTCCACGTTAAAGATGCAAGAAAGTATAGCCACCAATTTTCGGTGAAGTAGTAACCACAACACTAGAGTACGATGACATTAAATCTTCACTCAATTTATTATGAGCAAAATTTTCTTATACATGTATTTTATTCTTATGTATTTCGGATTTGAAATATCCATATATATTATATATATATATATACTCTTCTAAGTACTTTAAAGTATACACAAAAACAGAAACAAAATTCAGTGCTCATGTTTAATTTTCGAGTTCATCAGAACCACACTGAATTAAAACGTATAAACAGAACTCAAACCAAGAACAAAATTCATAACCAGAATAAAATTTTAACAAAAAAAATACCATAAACAACAAGATTTCAATCAACTGTGTGTAGAATATTTGTAAATGTTTACATAGAACTAAAACTTTTTTTGTTATGAAAAGGAAAAGAGAATCATCTTAGGTTCAACCCAACTGTTGCCTTGGTTTTAAAATTAATTGATGTGCGATTTCAACATTTCTTATAGATTGGTATTTTGATTAGGTTTTGGCTCTAAATGGTAAAATCCTTTTAGGCTGAAGTAATTTATTTCGATTGTGTTGAATCGCATGAGCAGATAATGGTCTCTCATAATTTTGATGAACAACATCAAATCGATGATTGGTCATTCTCACTCTTAATGGAGTGATGGTTTTTCCAATATAGTCTTCGGTACAGGATTTACAGGTCTTAATGGTTCCTTACTTGTAAGCCTTTGTATCATTGGCTGAATGTGATGCGAAAAAATGTCGTTTCTGCCCGTTTGTTCACACACACACACACACACACACACACACACACACACACACACACACACACACACACACACACACACACACACACACACACACACACACACACACACACATATAAATTAAATATTAGAATCCAATTTTAACAATATGCAGGCAATCCCATTACAAAATATATGCCTAGCAAGAGGATTATTTAAAGTGGGAATTACATCATAACATGTCAAATACCGAAATGTGCGGACACCTCAAGCCACTTGAAATTACCGGATTACCTCTACAACTAAAAAAAATTACTGTGGATGCTTAGGAGTAATTTAAATTATAATAATAAATTTGAAAAATAATAAAATTGGGGGTTACAGATCTAAAACAAGCTACTTGTCATAAAGGCGTCAGAACTTCTTTAACACTACGGGAATCTGGTGATTAATGATTAATTAAAAGTTCAAGATTAAAATAAATTATTTAATACATTTTTCAATTAAAATACATATTAAAGTTAATATGAAAAGTAAATATTTGAATTTTTAGATCAGCAATAAAATGGAAATAAATTGCAGTAATTATACTTTACTCGATAGTTTAGATTCTTCTACTTGATATCTAACTTACAGTCCTGTTCAATCATAGAGTAATAATTAGAAAATCGACAATATAATACATAAATATAAACTGTCACACACACACACGCACACACACACGCATATATATATATATACATACACACCATAGGAGTTTATATTCAATCATATATTTCTGTTGAAAGCTGAGATATATGTGCATAATTTATACAATTTAGATACATAGTATGCAAGAGCTAAAGAGAATCACATTTGTCTGAGTCTACAGCCTGGTCTAGACTGCCTTCCAGCACACACAGGTGCTGACTGCACCGTCAGCAGTCTTCCTGCTGGTTACTCATTTACTTTCATCAATACTCTGGATTGAATAATTATTGTGTCTCTTGTCAAAAATTTTGAGCTTGATACCAAAAGGATAAAATATTTGTAAACCCATTGCAGGCGAACTTCCGGAAAAAAATTTTGTTTACATTAACGATAAACATTACCTGAGCTACAACGCATATAAGGCACGGGTCGTTACATCACCCTCTTCTCCGGAAAAAAATGAGTCATAAGTTCAAGTAATGGCACATCTACTCTGATCTTACTGAAACAGCATATTCTTAAGTGCATAACTGTAAAATCATGACTTATTACTCCATATGTAAATAAGATACTGGTCCACCAAGGTATAAAATTTTATGCTCAATTTGAAATAAGTTTTGGTTGTAAGTCACTGTATGATTTTGGGTAACATGTTCAAGTAATGACTTGTAAAGATAAGCACAGATTTATTGCTCCTTCTGATAAGGTGCAATCATCTTTAGTTTAGCACGGACAAGTCAGTAATTTCACAGTAAATCCTAACATAGGCTACTACTAGAAACTGATATTAAATAACCATTTAGTAAAAATAAGATTTAGTGACAAAATATAATCAGTAATAGGTTTTCATAAAAAAATATATTACCTCTTGATGTGGAGAAAATTATGAGCATAGCACGAGAACAATAAAGATAAGTCTTTTAATATTCGTCACTTTATAGCCTCGCAGTGGTTAAAAGCCTCTTAACTCTACACTGAAATGACTAAATACAAGCCTTAAAGCAGTAAGCGTTGAGGAGGATATTGATAACACTTCCGCTACTCACAAACTAATTTATTTTAGTTACTATTAATCTACATCCACTATAGTTATTTATATATATATATATATTATAGTTTTTTATGATAATCCACGCTAAAGGTTCATGAAGATTTGGTTAAAAATTCATAATGAAGTGTATTCATGTATTCTTTATAGAATGTTAAGTGAGCGCCAAAATTAAATTATTGGCGCCCTTTCTCTCTTTATCCCCAAATCTTACAATAAAGAAGAGTGCAAGGTTTCATGAACCGCATTGACCCCATACATATTTAAAATGACGAAAAAAAGTTGGAATAACACAACATATGACGTCACTCCTAAAGCACTACAATAACACAAACATAGGAATGTGCCTAGACAGGTTATAAAACTTGTATTTTGCTCTAAGAAGTGAGAGAAAAATATGTGATTTTGTGTTCAGTATCTTAATTATGATAAATTTTATTCTAATTTGACATCATAACCTAGTATAAACCCAAAACCCTCTCTATTACACCAGTTCCGTAATCCGGGTACGATCACATGTCCTATAGGGAATAAAACTAACGTTAGATGACACGAAAAGTTTATTTCTATTACCTTACGTGTTTCAAATAACTCTCAAACTCGGACTCCCAAGCCAGGACCGGTCATGTACTCATCTAGCGTAGAGTCTTGGCTTGCTACTATTGCCATCTATGACCACAATACGGGAACATTGAGGCCACCCTTTCCAGACACGACCGTATCTTCTCTTATAACAAATACTCCCCAACACGAAATGAGTTGTAATTTCTTATAGAACTGCTTCCTAAATCTGGTCACGGTGGTAGAGTGGGTATAATAGTGTCAATGCACAATTCTTCTTCTTAATATGCACGCTAGTTAATATAACCCTTCTTTAGTAGGAGGTTATAACACACCTTCAATAGTAATATATTTAAACCTAATGTGATTTAAAGCAAATAATGACAAATAAATTTTATTAATGTTCATATAACAGATATGCCAGATAATAACTAACGATTAATCTTAAAACAAATGGACTCTTTATCTAGGTAAAATTTTTGGAGATAAAGAATGAAGGAATGAATAAATTTATATAGATAATAAAATATAGCTTGTACATAATTAAAAGAACCCATTTGTTTATACCAAGTCTATACATTTTTAAACAAATAATTAGCTTACGCATAATCGTACCTTAAAAACAAAACAACTTCAAATTAAAAATATTATTGTATATACATTTCAGACCTTCAAAAATTGGCTCTACAAACATATTTGTTCTTGATTTATATCGACGTCTGCCTAATTGACTTATAAGTGAGAATAATTATTGTTAGTCAGTTCTAATCTGAAATCCTAGATTTATAGTGTTTAGTTTTGGAAATACTAGTTATGAGATAAACGTCATGCAGTTATTAATTTACGAGAGAGATATAATTATTTAAATAAACGAAAATTGAAGAGAGTATTTTTGAACAACAATAAACAAATGAAAAGAGGAGAGAAAAATTAGTTTTTTGGCAAAAATACTAATTTGGACTGTTATAAAATCTACAGTAGGAACCACCAGAAATTGCTATTAAGGGAGGAGCATATTTGGTATGTGAACTTCAAACAGCCAACAAGGATTGAGCGACGTTGCCAAACTTCTTACCCGCTGTAACCACAATGCGCCATGTCAGGCGGCAGTTGTAGTGTGTGTGGTAACATCGCGCGCGGGCCTGTCCATTCTACCGCCAACGGCACTCTTTCATGATCCCTGCTGTAGTGACTAGTCTAGATATTGATTACAACAAACTAAACAAACAATTGGCCGTTAGGAGGAAATATGCGTATCATACTGTAGTAACTTTGAAATACAGATGGTAGTGATCACGGATGGAACGGCTGAACTCTCGATTGCCGAGGAGAAAACAATATTATAAAGGGAATCAATCCGAGACAAGCACAGTTTGAATGCTTGAATACGTTTGAGTGCTCTCATTTTAATCGGCTTATATACTTGATTGATTTTCCAATTTAAATCATCGGCTTCTGTTAACTAATCTAGATTTTGTAATGAATTTTAGCATTCATTTTACAGAATCGAAAATGCATGTAATTAATTAGATTTGTACTGAATACCGTAGCGACAGCGCGATACATCAGCCAGTTCTATAAAACCTGCTGGAGTCATACTCATCACACCCACTCTGTTTACTGGTGTAAAAGTGATACATAGCACACTTAGTGTAGTCACTGTGGAAGAACCCTCAAATGGTTCGTTACGTATTATTACAAATACGCAATCGTACCATTAATAAAATTTAGTAAATAATACAAATATAATTTAGAAACTGAAGATGTTGAGTGTTGTAATAATAGATATTAGTAATATATTATTCACGAGATATAGTTTATTAATTTAAAATAACTTCAATTGACTTCAAAGTCCTATAAGGACAGCTGACAATCCAACTCAGGAAAGTGGCGTAAATAGTAATAAATATAACATTTACAGTTCACTAACAAAGTTAATTACTTAATACATCTAAACATATAATCTGAATAAGTACTAAAAAGACATAAGCCACAGTTTAGGCTATAGGCCTACCATATCCTATTGTATTAATATCATTAAGAAAATGCCAAAAATTTAAGATATGTTTATTAGACTTATTTATGGAGGGTTAATTTGGCAAATCCATTAAATTGAACTAAGTAGTCCTCTTTAAAAAGTGATAAATTTATTCTACATTTCTAAAACGATCATATATTTTTTAAACTTCCTATTTTGCTTCAGCATTATTAATTATTATGTACCTTTGATTTGAAGTTTTTTTCTTGTCTAACAAAATCTGAGAACTATTTACAAATGTCCTAATTACACTCTGACCAGGAAATTCCCTAATTATTTTATTAATTTGCATCATTTTAGGAGCAGAAAGAAAGTGGAAAGGTTCATTACAATATGATCCTAATTTATATAAAAATATAGGCATGGCAGCCTTACCATATTAGCCATAAATTCATTAAGATATTTTTATAATAAATATTATCTATACGATAAAGGCATAAGTACAATTATTATTACTTATATCATAAACTTAAAAATAAGTCTTTAATATCAAATAGAGATTATTGTTATTTAACTCTTAAAGGCCCGGTTAAGAATTTCAAAATATGTAAGAGTCCGTCCCTGGACTAAAGCTATTGTAATATGTAAAAGAATATACTACTTCTATTTATTAAACCAAGTATTCCGTTTAGATGTAGCCTATGATAACCAGAGAATATAGCCTGTATGTATTCACCTCGGTATCTAAAGACTTGTCTATTAACAAAAATATTTTTTCAGAATGTCACTTAGACATTTATTTTGATAATTGAATCATTTTTAAATAACTCTATCAGCGACCTGCCATATATGCACAAACACACATGTATTGTATAGATATAACTAAACCCATTATTTAGGTGTACCGTGTTAAACCTAATATTCAATGGCAATAGTTTCGAATTAGTACATAGCAAAACTCACTATCGTCACCACCTTTCCAGATATATAATGTAATGATATCACATATAATACACAATTTAACAATAATAAAATAAACATTGAGTTTATCTCCAGTTCACCTCCCTTCCAGGGCAGCGTCTGGAGTCTGTCGTTGTTGAGGAATGGACTCCTGGACTTTGAAGTCATGATCGTGTGAACATATTCAAAAATAGTCTACAACGGGGGAGGTCAAAACGAACAATTTATATCGTTAAATTATCACGCACCACAGTTGACGTGGCCAATTTATTTAATTAGCTTCTTCAGTATTACTCTTAATGAGTATTTATTTTGGGAACATGAAAATTGTAAATATTTATAGAAGTAAAACTTTTAAATTGGTAATATTAATATAAAATTAGTATTTTGTAGCATCTTTGATAAATTTAGACGGATTATTTAAATTTCCCAAAATGTATGTAATATGTACAATTGTAGGTTTCCAAACAAATTATAAACAAATTGTAAATCACTTTATATATTTAAATGGTATGACTTGGTTTACTCTAAGTTCAGCTGAGTTACTAAAGTTATTAAATTAATTACTGCTGTTCGAGCCTCAACACAACAATAACGGTAGACTGTAATTAACTGTAAATTATTGTATGTTCCCATTAGTTCGTACATTACGTTGATGTATGTACGACTGTTATAGGTCATTTAATACTGTACGGTCATTTTGTGTAATATGGTTGATATTTCTTTGCTTAAAAGTTATTGTTAAAATACGTTAATTCCTCATTTAAAATATTTTTTTGAGTTTTACTGTTAGTTTTACGTTTTTAGAAACGTAGTGTTACTGATTTATTGTTTCACTGAACGATGGCAAATGTACGGAAAAATCACGTTTCCTTCATGAATGTAATTAGTCAATATTAACTGGGTCAGGTTTACTAATGCTCCAATGCCTCAATTTATAACTTTCAATGACAGTGCCACCTGAATTTTATAAACTAATATCAATAATCCATTACTAGAGCAGACACATCAGTAATTTTGTTTTTCATACTAAGTCAATATTGACAAAGAAATGGATATTGATGTTCCAATTCCAGAGCTTATAACTGCCACCTGAAAGTATCACCTGAAGTTTTTGAACCTTTAAAAAATAATCAAGGAATCAGTGTGGACGCAGCGGTAATGTATTAGTCAATATTGACTGGGTCGTTGTTATTAACTTCCAATACCTCAAAGCTCACAGCTTTCCACGGCTTAAGAGATATCCAGAGGTTTCACCTTGTTAAGATTGTTATGGAAATGAATTAATTATAACTCATGGTCAAACCCTTTAAAATCTTAATCTTTTAATCAATATTATATGAGCGAATATATATTTGAACGCACATATAAAAGGCATGACTATTAATAAATTTAAACATTCAAATTTTTATTATAGTTGAAAATAAATCTGGAGTAACACGTCTAAATTATAATCTTTTTTGTATTTACGAACAAAAAATATTTTATTTTAAGATTTTATAGTAAAGAACTAATAATAACCATTTAATAATTTTGTATTTATGAAACTGTTCAAAAATTTCAATCCTAATTTCATTAAAATCGTAGACAAAATTAAAACTTTCAAATACATGTTAAGCTCACACATGGAATTGTCTGGTGGTCTACCAATGAAAAGATCGTTAAAGCTGATGAGTTTCTTTAAGGGCAGTCCGACCTCCATAAGAACATAATGTTAACTTGGGAACCTATATCTCTGTAATGGTTATAGATAGAGTCCTGATTTTTATTTTACTTATTAAATAGCTTATAATCTAGGTCTTATCATGAGGTTTTTAAATTTGAAAAAAAAATTAAAAAGTTATAATTTTTTTATAATTTATTGTTTTTAACTAACTTTTTTATAAGTAAAAATGTTTTACTGTGCCTCATTGACAAGAGATATTTATAAATTCCCATGAGGGGAACTAGGCAATAGTAAGTAGAATACTGTATAAAAATTTGACTGGGTAGGCCTAGTAGTTTTTGAGTTATAGGGCCCCAAAGTTAA
The DNA here is from genome assembly GCF_021130785.1 of Homalodisca vitripennis. Lineage (NCBI taxonomy): Eukaryota > Metazoa > Arthropoda > Insecta > Hemiptera > Cicadellidae > Homalodisca > Homalodisca vitripennis. Next base: position 53,414,164 of record NC_060212.1, read on the forward strand.
AAAATAACAAGTTTCGGCAAATCAAGAAAAAGCAAGAAGGGTAGCATATTTTGGACTCATACCTTGGTTTAATGATGGCCTGCACTGTAGGAAGGGTTGTCTGGATCCTCTGCTTCTTGATACAGATCCCTCCAGCTTCCTTTTGGCTAAAGTCCTTGATTGCCTGATTTTTTTTTTCAATGTCGGTAGCCGCTTTATCTGCTTTGCGAATCCGCTGGGTGTCGAGACGTTTTAAAGCTAACCGCATATTCAGTCCTGGTTCTAGCCCAATGTGCTCTAAAACTTTCACTTTGGAGCTGTACCCATCATTGAATGATAGGACTGCCTCATAGACACCTAGCCTAAGAGCACCTAGTGTAACAAAGGTGCGTTTAGGGAGCCGAGCCCAAATGACATTATTCATAGACTCATTAGGATTTTGAGATTTTCCTTTGAGACATTTTCTGAGTAGTTCTAGGCTGCACAAAGATTTAAAAATAGGTTTGATTGCTTTCATTAGAACAGGTGAGAGGTGAAAATGCTGGCTGTGGTCATATTTAGTTTTTTCTTTGGCGGCTTTGTTATACTTACACCATGTGTCTTCGGTGTCTGGGCATAAAATATGTAAAGGCGTATCGTTAGTAGACTGAACATGACAGTACAACGCCCAAACTGCTCGCCTCATGGCTTCCACGCTGTGTGTATTCCTACGGATGGCTAGTCCATAGTATATTTGGATTTGTTGGATCGCCTTCCCTGTTAGCCTACCTTTCCCAGAAAGAGATTTTCCGTCAGAAAGCTTCAAGCCTTTATTTTTCATGATAAAGTCCCTTATTCTTGTCCCCATCCTCTTCTGGACGTGTCCTACACATTCCAACTTCTGAATGGACACATCTGGGCCATATGGTGCTTCTGCCACAACTGCTGCATAGCCATTGGAGTCACCATCTCAAGGTACTCCACATAGCGAACACCGTATTTAGTCTCGGATCTTTTGAACATTGCAGTCGCACCTTCAGCTTCCATACCTCCACTGCTACCTACATAATTTGCCTTGCATATTTCTAAGTGTTGGTTGCTTGTTCTCTGAGGGCAGTTACAGTATTTTGACATTGAATAAATATCTATTACTTTTACCCGTATCTGCTGAAGTAATTGTGACAACGCCATTTAGCGAGGTGTGGCCTCGCTTTTGCCAGCTTCCGTCAACCGCAACACATAAGTCATTAGAATTTCCATTTTCAATAACTGCTTCTGTCACTGCTCTCTTCATAGAGTTTTCACACACACTTTCTACATGGCTGGACAAAAACTGTTCATGTTGATTGAACTTGCTGGGCGGAGCGGGTAAATTCATCATGCCGCAAAGAGTTTGGGCAGCAGTATAGCCCTTTCCTATTACACGCAAGCCGTATACTAACCTTAGGTTCAAGTCATAGTTAGCATTGTGAACTTTTGCTTGGTGCCTCAATAGGCCTAGGCCTAATATCTGTTGCTTTGGGACAGTTGTCAAAAGCTTTTGTCATGCCACAGCTACAGGAGACGGAAATTTGTACTGCGAGCCCTGCTAATGGTTTTCGACTAAATGATAGGTTGCCATGACAAACCCTACACACTGCAACATCTTTCAAAACTGATTCTAGCTGTACAATGTTTACTATGTCATACTGTAAGGTATCAGTTGAATTATCATAGCAGGCTAGGTTAGGGCTCAATTTCTCATTGGATGTGGAAACAACTTTGGGTGTTCTAGGCCTAATCCTCTTCATTACCTGAAGTTACTACTGTTTTTCTTGCTACGAACAACAGTCTTCTTCTTGTAACATAGTTTCTTAGTTCCTACTCTCTTCTTATTACCCATTTTAATCTACATTCAATTTACAATAAAACTCCTTTACAAATAAAAACAACAGGGAAACTTGCAAATCACAAAAACACAGTATTTCAAAACTTCACAATAACCTCCAACATAAAATAATAACAACAGGATGACATCTGTCAATATTGCTGACAGTGTGTGATATCAGCTAAAACCAGACTAAAAGCAAAACAGTACCAACATAAACAAAACCAATTAATATCTATTTTATAGATTGTTGTTTACTATAAGGAGTGGTGCTCAACGCCCAAACAACAGTTGCAAGCCTTTATATATATATTTTTTATATAAGGTTAATATTATAGTAATAAGGTATATTATATACCATTTTAAGAGAAAATTCTAAAGAATATTAATAAATAAAAAACCCAAAATTCCCCAAAAAAAATTGTTTTTTTTTCATGTCAGACTGCCCTTAAACAACGTGTTGTCTTTACAGAGTTGTTAAATTGTTTCTTTCTTCTTACTTACGGGCTTGAAGAATACGAGGCAGTCATGTGGAACGAGACAGGAAATTGTGCCAGCATGCAGGATCGCACCTGCTTCCATGATTAAGAAAACTTGTCAAGTAATAGAATGCTTTGTGATATTTTCTAAACAAAGGGTAAAGGGAAGTATTTCGGAAGATCTTGTTGACATGCCAGAGTTTTCTCTCAAACTAGTTTTATCTATGACGTTCTAAGAGTACATTCCTGTCTCTTGTGTTCTAGTTATATGTTATATACTTTGAATGACTACGCTCTAAAATCTTACATACGATATTGATTTACATATTCACAGATTTTCACATGTTATTTACATATATTAAAAACTTAGTACTGAAATATAATAATATTTTATTTTACACCCACTGCAGAGAGTGCCAATAATACGTCTTTGCTGGCTCCGCTTCAAGTCACAGTATTCGGATATAGATTGTTATTATAGATACTAAAATTATATCTTATAGAACTCTCCTTAAGTACAAATCATTTTTGTGTCCTTACTATACATTATTTAATACGAGTAGGTTTAATTAAATAATAAAAATGAATTAATCCTCAATTTTGTTGGAATATTAAAGATTAGCCTAAGAAAAACACATCACTTATAATATACTTGTTAGCAAAAAAAAATAATTAATTTTTAAATTAAAAACCGTTTTGAAAAGTTACATGTTAATGTATTTTCGGTGAATTTACTTGAATTTACATTAGAATTTGTGTAAAGTAGAATTTGTGAATTTACATTATAGGCTGTTTCTATGGACCCATATAATAAAACTTTATCTACGTTACAATATTTTATAAATAGGTTATATAAAGTTTGTTATTATTGTAAGTACATGTATACAAATTATAAGCCAAATTTTATTTACTTAAATATCACTGTTCGAGTATATCAGAACCACTAGAAAAGAAAAGCTAAGCTGAAATATTGAAAGTTTTTTTTTCTCTAATGCTCTATGACGGAGTTGTAAGAAAATTTTTCATAACAAGTTTTAAAAGTTATTTGCTAGTTTAGATTATAAATGGTTTAAACATTAACTTCATTAGACATGATATGTTTTTGTACTTTATTAAGCTTAGTAAGCTACACCAAAATATCTCCATAAACTAATACACTAATTTTCATGGTTACTTTTCAGCTTATTAAAACCATTTCTGATGCTTTGCACAATTTCAGGACTAAAAATATTAAATACAGTACCTAAATTGAAACTCTTTATACATTATTAAAACTTTTTAGTCCACAAATTGATTGCTCTACAACTTTGACATTTAATTTGTTATAAAATTAGAAGTCTAATTAATTACGGAGATATGTCACGAAGATACATGAGTAATAAGTTCATTTAAAAAATTTATGTGGTAAAGGAGGAGCATCAAAGAGGAGGTTTTCCCTTAGTGATATTTAAGCTCTTGTAACAAAGAAAGGTTGAGTTTATTATTTTCCATTTACCTTAGCACTTTTCTTTAAGCTATTGTAAAGGTAGAGTATAGGGAACTTACAGCGCCATTCTGAGAGCAAGCTGTCCAGTTATCGACCATTGACTTATAATATGACTTCTGGAAACATCTGGGTGCAGTTCACGATTCAGCGCTGAGTATGGAGCCTGTATTTATAATGTGTGAGGAAATACTATCTGAACACAATCCAGTGAATGTAATATATTTATTGAGAAGCGCATGAATGAAGTAGAAACATACGCTGAACTTTAACGCATAGTCTGTTTATTAATATATCGTTTTAGCTTTAGTGGTTATAAATGTTTTTAATACTTCTAATTTAGGTTATACGTGTATGCATACTTTTATTTATGTCTAATGGTTATCTTCTCCGATCTAACCACAAAGGCTTTCTTTCTAATCATTATATTATTACAAAACTTTTTTAAAAAATAAATTTGTAAAAACAGATACTCATAGATTAGTGTAAAAGGGTAGTACTCAATCCAATGCTCAATAATCAACACTACACGTAGGTAGAATATTTATATACCCATATAGTAACTTATTGACACATTTATACACATAAATTGAATATTTATGCATATCTTGAGATTTTATTCATACATTGAGTATTTATACATAAACTGATTGTTATTACATGCATGAAGTAATTTATTATTACAATGAATATTTATACCTACATAGAGTAATTTATTAATACATTGAGTATTTATGCATACATAGATTATTTTTACATACATACAGTAATTTATTCATACATTAAGTATTTATACATAAATACGGTAATTTATACATACATAGAGTATTTATACATACATTGAGCAAGGGGTCCTACTAGAAATGTTACGATAAATGTACAGATAATTGACAGGGTGCTTTGTAAAATAACTCTAAACTATACATAAAATACATTTTGCTCCTTTAAAATACATGACTCTCGAACAAATAACTGTACGCAGGACCATTAAACATATATGCATTACGTATTTTTTATATACATGGAATGTTATTGTAGAGCATAAGAAATTACTAGAGCAAAAGCATTTCGGAGTAATAAAATTTTTTGTATCGGAATTCATAAAGAGAATTCATTCTAATTGATTCTCCACGGTATAGCACGTCTGAAAAATATAAGAGTAATCACAAAAAGTTAAACCCGTCCCACTTGACGAGCCGGCATTGACTTTTGTGTTCAAATTCAAAGCACGATTGTGATTAGATGTCAGTATAAGCCTCAGGTTTTCGTACTTCACTGGCTTGTCAACAACAAACTTTTCGTATAATCAAAAATTTGATCGTGAATGGAATATTGAGTGGGTTTACAGTCAACACGGAATCATAGTTATAAAATATAACTGGTAATGAAAATTGTTTGAAAGTTTTATATTTTATTTTAGCTAAACTATTTGGTAACGTTATTCTTGCTCTTTTGTACTAATTTTGCTGAGAACAGAAACATTTTTAACAAACATCATATAATTTTGTCTCATTTGCAAATCGTTCCTTAACTGTAATCCAACTCCAATTGTTTTATAGATCATCAACAATCGTATAATTGCAGGCTTTATGTAATAATCTGTAATACTGGCTTATACACGGATAATAGTGTAAATCACTATCTAAAACGTACTCAAAATGCCTAAAGAGAGTGAGTATCCAACGGATTCTCAAGAATGATGATAAACCGATTTACTAACTATTTTTAAATGTAAAATTTGCAGTTTTATAGATGGGCTTTTAAACTAACAATGGAAAAGCTGGGAATTAATATAAGAGATGCAATGAAGAAGAAAGATCTATTAAAACTACCAACTCCTCTGACAACAGATAACAAGCAACTTTGACTGAGCCGTGAGCAGCTGACAGCTGTGTGCATTCCAAGTGCTCTAACTTTACCGTACTACTTGTAACGGTTAGTTATATTTCTGACAACAGATATTTTAAAATTTCTGCTCTCCTTAAGAATATAAATTATGGTTTGGTACATTGGTGCTTGTTAATCCATAAACCTTAATTTAATAGTAAATTTTCAATCATTGAACGTTTCTTCAATCGCTATACAAACCAAACTTTATATATTTTACTCTAGAAAGAGTTTTTTTTCACAAATTTCAAACGTTATTAAATTTTTTATTGCAGGATTTTATTAGATGAATTACTCTAGATTCTTCGATTATTCTATGTATAATCAATGCTGAAGATGTTATTTTTGTGTATTTAAAATTATAAAGTTTTGATTTAAAACTTGAATTTTACCTTTGACATATTAAACAGCTTCCAACAGGATGAGTAAATGTTTAAATTATTTCTTGTCCATTTCATCACTTGTAATTTGTTCTTTAATTTATTTCTTTTCAATTTAATAAATAAGTTATTTAAATAGAAATATCTTGCAGCATGAAACATCAATCATGAACTGAGAAACGTAATACTAAGCATATATGCATTTATTAATCTGATAATTTCCTAATATAAATAAAACTTAAGAGAGCACACAAGTAGTTTAAAAAAAATGCTATCGCTTTAACCTGTATTAAAACAGATTATTTAATTTAGGTAGGTAACACGTCGTCAAACTATTCGTGTTTGCTGTTGTAGGTTTTCACACATTTAATACGTCCTTATAAAATGAGTGTTTGTTTGTATGTTTCATGTGTTTTAAAATGTTCACTAAACAAACAAAGCCATTTACCTGATTGAATTTGATCTTGTTACATTCTTTATTTTAAGATCAAAAATGGAGAACGGTAAACTGGTTTATAATGATGCTAAAATCTAGTATTCAGTCGTACACCAGAAAAGATTTTTTAAAACCAATAATTTAAAATATAAATAACGACACCATATTTTTTATAAAACAGGTTTAAAGTCACTATTTACAGTATAAAAAAGATAAATATTTGGAGAAAAATAGGAGGAGATTTGTTTTAATGTAAAACATGGTTGTATATGTTTACAATGTAAATATCTTAAAATAGCCAATGATATTAAGTTATGGCTAATGATATCACGTTAAATTAACATATATAAAAGTTTTGAAAGATTATGGGGAAAAGTACTGTTTTTCCTTGTAAATTCCTTTAGTACTCGCATAATTGTTTATTAATTACACAGTTCATTATTAATAAATTTGGATTTAGAAACAAGAAAGTTGAATGTTTGAGATTGGGTTTTAGAAAAAGATTTACATTCATCAAGGTTGGTGAATACATACTTAGAAATGAAAAATAAAATAAAAAATTTAAAAATACATCATAGTTAAAATTAAAATTTAACAATGGAATATCAAAATATAAAAACCAAATTAATGGGGAATGGTGATATTTCAAAGATTTTGATAAAATGAACCTACACGATTCCTTAATAATTAAGAAAAGTAATTTTTCTTAATAATATGATTAATAAGCTCTAAGAATACAAAAACTTCTTGATAAAAAAAATCGATTAAGAGAAATTGGAACAAAGCGTTAGAAACTGATTGAAATAAGAATGTACAGACGTGCAGAAGCAAATAGGTTTAGATTACAACATAAATTTAAATTAATTACATATAGCTATACATTTGACGTTAATACAGAAAAAAGGAAAAGCTTCGTTAGTTAAAGATGTAGGACGAGGGTGGAGTATTCTGGATAGTCCTTTGTCGTGTTGCTGGAACTCCAGACAGCGGTAACGTGGACCGCCACTAAATTTAGAAAACGCTGCAAACAAGGGGATAATCAGTCAGAAGGAATGGTTAGAATTCCTTTCCTAATAAGATAGACATCGTAATTTTCGTCTTCTATCTGCTATCAGAAATGTGCCGTCTCTCTCTTAATAGATTTTTAATAATTAGAAATATTCCATTACGTTTTATTATAAGTGTTATAATGGCCCCTGTTGTAAGTTTGAATGAATGCAGCAGCAATGTTTTGTCCTATTCTGCGACCGATTTTATCCTTCGTGTACAGATATTAAAATAATTTTAAACTGATCATTTTCAAATAATAGGTTATTTGTGTATATTTCAGGAGGTTATTTTCCAAACGGATTATTGGGTGAAACCGAGGAAGTTTGACGATTGGCATCTACACATTTGCTATGAGTAATTCAATGAATAAGTCAGGAATAAAAATACTAAGCTCCACTACATAATACATGTTTTTCTGTATTCGCATTGATTTATGAACTTCAACGATAAAGTCTAAATTTGAATAAGATAAATGTATCTAGACCACACAGTACACTCGTAGATCCTAGGCCGGCCACACAGGTTGCTCTCGCCCTTTTGTAACATCAGCAATACGGAAAATTGACTGAATATTGCATGATTGTTCTATTTTATTAGGTTATCTTTATAGAAAACGTAACATATTTTAATAGTTCTGACTGTTAGATAGTATACTTACTACAGACACCTATATTATAAATTGTTACATGATTTAAAATGTGAAATAAAATAATTTCAGAACATGCAGTAGGTAGTGGATATAATCTAACATAAAAAATAACTTGTGCAGTATGTAAGAATATACCGGGTGCTCATCTGGACTTGGCGTCATGAAGCAGAACTCATATTTGTACGCATTGAATACCGCATGAACAGACATTTGTAATACTTTTATCACTCAAACATGTTAACATCTTTGATTTTTTTTTTGTTTTTTTTTAATGCGCAGAGAACTAATACGAGTTTGAGTATAAACAATAAGAAAACTAAAATCTGAATTACAAATAAATGTCCCTTTCGACTCAGTCCGAAGAAAGGTGTATTTAACGCCATCTCTAAATGTCAAACTGAAGAAGTATTGTTAGTTTAAATGTTTGATTTGCACAACACCGATAGGACAATAACTCTCCTTATTGAAATGTTAATTTAGTCCTATTACTTTAAAAGATTTAGAGCCTTCTTAATCTTGAACCTAGAAGAGAAAAATTGTTCTAACAATATAAAAGTCTTCGTAAACACTTAGACTTGATTTTTATACAATCTTTAAACACATATGTAAATGGCTTGAATACACATACTATCTTGAAATTCTAAGATTTATCGAAAAATAATTAAGTATAAATGTTATTAAAAAAAAACTGCTTTACGGTTTTAAAAACACTATCAAATTTGATTTATGTTATGAAATACCCGAGATAAAATACTGACCGTCATCTTAAAACTTGTCATTAGTAAAGACTGGCTACAGAACTCAACCAAGCTATGTAAATATATTGTCTCTATACCATGTTTGGTGTAAATCAATTAAGAACTAAGGTAGTTATTTTTTCACAATTATTATCACAATATTATACACTACTACAAACTTTTTACGCTCACTGCCTAGTAATCTTACGAGGTATAAAATTGCATAAGCACAAACATTACTTTCAAAGATCAAAGATTTACAATAACATGTTTGCGGTATATTATATAGTAACATGTAACCATCTTGAAACCTTGAAAGATATTGAAAAACAAGGAATTCCTTATTCTTTTAATAGATCGTAGCATATTAAAAATTTAACTATTTATATGTTAGGAATAGTCGAATTAAAATCTTTGCACAAATGGGAATAGCCACCATCTTGAAAGTTTTTATTATTTAAGACTAGCTATAAAACTCATTTTAGCTATATACAAATATTACTCCTGTACCAAATGTTGTCTGAGTCTATTAAGAACTGTGGTAGTCAACGCGTTAAAATTTACCCCATCAATGAGCCACACTACTAATTACTTTGTCGCCCTCTATCTGGAAAGTATATTATGTGATATCAAAAGGCACGTAGAAACAAGTGCCGGTGGAGCAATTACTTTTATATTAAATGTGTATGTAAATTAAATTTGTATACTGCCATTTACTAATTTAATGAAATAGAAATAAAAGCCATTTGACATATATATATATATATAGATATATATATATATATATATATATATATATATATAGATATATATATATATATATATATATATATATATTTGTTCTTCAAGTCATATGTTAGTTTGATTATTTAAACACGTATGTGACAGAAGCGTCCAAGTATACAATTACTAAAAATTAAGGTCTCTGTGATGTAGTGTAATCGTACCCACCAGGCAATTGAGTGATACGAGTCATGTATAACATAACAATCCATGAGAAAAAATATAGTTAACTCACCCTTTGTATTATAATCATTATTTAATATAAATGTGTGTGTGTGTTCGTTTTAGTTCAAAAGATAAAAATATGCAGATTTGTATGAAAGTCTACCTTAAACCGTGCGTAAAACACAAAAAATGCTATTTAAGCTATAATTTTTTTCTAATGGATTTTATTTCATACGAACCAAATTTGTAACTAAATAAAAATTCCAAATAAATTACAAGTCTCAATAGTAATGTGATTTGAATTTTAAAAATTTACTTTTATGATAATAAATAAATGATAGATTTATTTAGAAATTAACAATTTATACTTTTATAGGGATAACGAATAGAACTATATTGCAAAACTAACTGAGATAAACGAATATCTTCAGATTATCTTTCAACTCTCACCCCGTACAGTTATAGGTTGTCGGTGCCTACATAGATATATCAACGAATACAAAAATTAACTCCCCAACTTTGATTACCAACAAACTTTTATAGCAAAACTTCGTGAATTTATTAGTCTACTGCTTTCTTCCTTTTACTGCGTACTGAGAGGAATTGGATGACTCTGCTAGGACCAGTTGACTGTTTCGACTTTAAATGGTAAACCTCCATGAATTTATTAGTCCACTGCTTCCTTCCTCTCACTGCGTACCGAGGGGATTTGGATGACTCTGATAGGACCAGTTAACTGTTTCCACTTTAAATGGTAAACCTCCAGGAATTTATTAGCCCACTGCTTCCTTCCTCTCACTGCGTACCGAGGGGAATTGGATGACTCTGCTAGGACCAGTTAACTGTTTCCACTTTAAATGGTAAACCTCCAGGAATTTATTAGTCCACTGCTTCCTTCCTCTCACTGCGTACCGAGGGGAATTGGATGACTCTGCTAAGACTAGTTAACGGAATTCACTTTAATGGTAAACCTCCATGAATGTAATAGTCTACTACTTCCTTCCTCTTACTGCGTCCCGAGGGGAATTGGATGACTCTGCTAGGACCAGTTAACTGTTTCCACTTTAAATGGTAAACCTCCATGAATTTATTAGTCCACTGCTTCCTTCCTCTCACTGCGTACCGAGGGGAATTGGATGACTCTGCTAGGACCAGTTAACTGTTTCCACTTTAAATGGTAAACCTCCAGGAATTTATTAGTCCACTGCTTCCTTCCTCTCACTGCGTACCGAGGGGAATTGGATGACTCTGCTAAGACTAGTTAACGGACTTCACTTTAATGGTAAACCTCCATGAATTTTATTAGTCCACTGCTTACTTCTTCTTACTGCGTACCGAGAGGAATTGGATGACTCTGCTAGGACCAGTTAACGGAATTCACTTTAATGGTAAACCTCCATGAATTTATTAGTCCACTGCTTACTTCCTCTTACCGCGTACCGAGAGGAATTGGATGACTCTGCTAGGACCAGTTAACGGAATCCACTTTAATGGTAAACCTCCATGAATGTATTAGTCTACTACTTCCTTCCCCTTACTGCGTCCCGAGGGGAATTTGATGACTCTGCTAAGATCAGTTAACTGACTTCAATTTAATCGTAAACCTCCATGAATATATTAGTCCACTGCTCTTTTCCTCTTGAGTTAGTTTAATTATTTTAAATTTCCTCGTTTTAAATTTTTGACTTATTGTCTGAATTACACACAATTTAATAACTCACGCAAGCTCTTTATATTTGTTCGAACGCCATCCCTTTAAACCTTTAGGGCTTCCTTGTAAATTTTACCGCTCAAAATTAATGATTTTATTAGTTTGTCTCAATCAATATAAAACGAATATTTAATAAGGTATATTAATTAAGACATGATAGAGAATATCACAATTTATATTTCTACAGTAATTTAATTTATATCATATCCGCGACTCCAAGATTGACATTCTGATATGTTTAACTGTTGGAAGCAGTTTATCACTGTTACTTAACTGTCACCATTTGTCGTGTTGTGATCATTCAGTTTCATTGCCAATATCGCCATTTTTACTTTGACATAAATACTTGATGTATTTCCTTGAAATTTTCTTCATTAATATTTACGTTTAATAAAATATTTTAAATAAAAGTACTCTGTCAATATACACTGAAACTAATTATTTAAACAAGAATTATTGTAGGTTAAAAATATAATTTTATCTTTAGCTAAAATAATAATAAGTCTTAAAATTGCAACCAATATACCTTTGGTAATAAATCTTTAGCAAAATAAGACATTCACAACAATTTTTATGCAACAAGTTTTACAAAATTCATGTGTGGTTTATAAAATTATGTATTAATTTTTTCACAACAAAATGTCAAAAACAATTGTTTATTTTAAGAATTATAATTAATTCAGGAGTTTTCGTGTTTATATTTTGTTTAGACTAATTTTATATTATAAGCGTTTTTGTATACAACGTATACAATATCGTCTCAAAGTTTATTAGATAGTTAACTTGAAACATTACTTAATATCATAAAAATACATATAATAACGAGCAATTTGTGTTAAAAACCAGAAATTGCTAAAATAGTTTTCATGTTTGCTCTAGGATTCCTAACACCAATTATTTTTCCAAGGTTTGAACGGCCGCCATATTAAACATTAAGAGGTATCGAAATATGTTCAAGATTAAACGTTGCTGTTATAAAAATTCATTATAGTTATTTGGAGTAATAACCAAGATAAATTTGCAAAGTTGGGAATAGGCACTATTTTCGAAATCTTTTACTGAATGAGTCCAGCTAAACATTCTATCTAAGCCATATGGAAGTAGAAGCTCTTTACCAAATGTAATTTAAATTTATGAACATTTACTGTAATTACAATAATGCTAACGATTCCACATGCACACATACATGTATGTGAATTTTCAGATTATTATAGAATTGTTGGATTCTGGATTCCATTACCGGCTACAATGCATACTCTTCTGGAAGTTCCATAATGAGGGTTGAAGTAAATTTTAAATAAAAGTTCCCTATATTCAAAATTTTTCGAGGACTTACAGTATAAATATAAAAAACTAAATTGTTAATTGTACTTTAAATGTTCGTTAATAAAAAATGAATATATTCTGACAGATGGAAATTTTACTATTATTGTTTGTGCGTTAACTTACTCGCTCAAGAAAATTCATTCTCCTCGTACCCAAAGCCAATTGTACTTATTTTCCCATGTAATTCCAACAGAGTTCTTTTTGCGGGTTTGAATTGAATAAGAATTTAAAATATACACCATGATAATATTTTATTATTGATCAACTAAATTAGATAATTTTGTTCAGATTTACGAAGTAGGAAATCTGGATTGTTTTAGGAAAAAAGAAATTAAGCTTACGGTCTTAATTATAGCCTACATAAGGATAATATAATGCTCTTTTAAAAATGTTGAAGAAGTAAACCGAAATAATGTGTTGAGAAAGCTCTTAGATAAAACACCTAGAATTATTTAGTAACAATGACAAAGCAATTTGCCATTGACAAGCAATTTGACAAAAAGGATATTGTCTGTAACGTCCCGGGGACTGTAAAGTAGGGAAACGTTTTCCGAGTTTGCCACTTCGTGGGACGTTTTGTTTATGTGCATTAGTAGGTTAATTTTAGCACTAGTGAATCCTAATTCAATTTATATGTTTTTTCTTATTTCTTATTCGTATTACACACAAAAGTACAATATCCTTCAAAAGGACTAACTTGACCAATCGTGGAGGCAGTCCACGGACCGTCCCCTCCTGGGAAATAAACTTCTACCTAAACTTGTTAAGGTGTTGTTCCCTGCAACTATATCAAAGACAGTCAACCTCTTTGTTAGTAACAAAAAATATTCCTTGTTGATAAACAAATCCTTGTCATAATAATGGCACTTAAAGGTTGAAATTAATATTGTGTAATAAATACGATGAAGGCATACTCGTATGTACCAAATAATCAATGCAGTTGAATTAAAAGGAATGCAAAGTAAAATGAGTAAGAAGCATTTTTGCAGCTAATCTCTTAAATGTATCTTTTAGAAACAATGATTCAACGATAAAAACCTATAGTTTATTATTATAATTTTCTGAAACAAAATTCATCATAACATCGACCTGTGTTTCTCTTTAACAAATAAGGTTGTAAATACTCTAACGCGTGAAATTATACAACCTTATTCGGACTTAGAGAAGTCTCCATGTACTTATAGGATCAGCTGTGTAAATATTAAGTGTCAATATCATCATACCACTGCTATCTCTCAATATGGCACACGACAGCCACGAGAGTCCGTTTACGGAAAACGAGCGATATTGGACGGGCCGATTCCTTGTGTCAAGGAACAATTATTTGTTTAAAGAGTTCAACGGACGCAGGATATTTGGGCTTTCAGATAGTTTATTTGTTTCATCAGTGCAATACAGGAAAAAACCCAGGAAAATAATGTGTAATTTTGTAAGTAAAAGAGGGAAGGATGATTTATACAGAATATAATACATGAAGTTAATTTAATAAACGCGGTTAGTACTCCCGATAAATATGAGTAGATTCAACAGATAATGATGAGAAAAAGTCATTTCAAATTTACAGAATATGCAGGAGTATCCTTATTTAATGTTATAAGGTGAGGAGACTGTGCGTAGCAATATATGGAGTCAGGAAGACAAACACCGAGCTTACACAAAACTGATGTGATCCTTTACTTCCACTTTATTCTCACTGAATTACTCCCATTTGAACACGCGATAGAATTTGTAAGAAAAACTTTTGTATTGTTCTTTAAGGTTTCTGTAAGGTTTCTCTATATACTGTATAAATAAGTATTTTATTTTATCCATTGTATTCAATTTTGCTATCCATTCTTTAATATTTTTTTTAATTGTTTAGAAATTATATTTTGATGCTAATTAAAGTAGAATTAAAATAATATATGAAACGTAAAATTTAATACAGTCCCTACACACTTTTGTTACTGAATTAATTTTGGTATTCCATGTAATTGAACTAAAGTATTGAAGATAACATAGTTGATAAAAGTATTGGGAATAATTTTACTTGTTCATAACTAATGATAATGTAATAACTAAATTTTCATGACGAGAAAAATTAGAACACGTAATGTTAATATTCATCAATAGGCATTACCCCACTTGCACCAAAGAGTTAAGGTGCAACAAATTATGAATACAGTTTTAAATTTTGGCGTTTTTTATGTTTGTGTACGTCAGTAGAATTACTGACGAATCTTTAGAGGAAATAAATTTTTATATCACTGCTCAACCTGACTGACAAGTATCGACATTAAGCCTAGTCCCGGGCGTAAAACATAAACAAAATAAAAAAGAAGGATTGTTAAAGCAAATGACACGACTTTTTCCGGAAACTTACCATCATTCAGTGATAAAATAAACAGTACTCCTAGCGTTTCAAGATCTGGAATGTTCCTCAGGTGAATAACTAACCTGATTCATAGCTACAATCTGGTTAAAAATAAACATATCGTACCGGAGCGTTTTGGCGCGCATAACTCAGGAAACACAACAACCATGCGAGTCAACTCCATAAAAAATAACTCTTAAATACGCACTAAATAAAAATGAAACACTAATTTATTATAACTAAACTACAGAACACAGATGACAATAGGTTACAATTCACCGATCAATGACATGGAAATAACCTGAGGCCAATTGTAAATGACGATATTTACGGCAGAAAAAAAACGTCAAAAAGAAAGAAACGTTAGTGGAGGGCCTTTTTTTGTTAATAGTTCACTATAAATTATTTTCTTAAACCTATCCTCTGCATCCGCATCAGATTATTACAAATCTATAATCTTTAATTGATATGTTATGTTTCTATATTAGTTCCTTTTTTCAGAGTTTGCAACTAATGTGGTCTATTTTCAATTGATGGTTGACGGTTTTGTTGTTAAGGAACCTTATATTTTTATAATAGTATTTAAACAACCCATAAGCTAATAAGTATAATTAATTATCTTTACTATAATACCTTTTTCTTTACTTTTACTTTATAAAATACCTTTACGATATTAAATTAAACAAGTTCATTTACAAAGTAAATTGGATGTTCAATACGAATATACAAATGTTTCAGAATAATCTAATGAAGAGGACGAACACACATAATGAATGTGGTGCAATAAATTATGGTTTATCATATTCGCTATGAGAGGTTTCAGCAATTGGTTACGCTCTCAATAAATGACTCTGTACAGCTTGTTAGTCTAAGGGTTAGGATATTAATAACAACAAAATATGATATAAATCGGCAACATCCACAGTAAAATAGTTTACAGACAGTAATTGCAGCCTACCAATTTAATTAATATAAAAAAAATAGTGTTTTGGTATCTTTAAATCTTAGTAATACAAAAAAATATTTATCAAATACAAGTAAACATAAAATTTAGGAAATAATAAGAAAAACTAATATCAATGTTGATATGAGTGTATTAGACCTTTTATATTGATATGAAAAGAAACAATATACTTCTGAGGATGAACCTTATCAGTATTGCGAGAATTCTAGTGTTTCCTTCCTATGGGAAATAAACTTGAACTTAGACTTCGATGTTGTTCTTAACAACCTTGCCAAACAAAAGCACACAACTTTTTATTTGGTTTACAAAATAATGTTTTTATAAACAAGAAGTGTTTCAGCCGAAAATATTTAAGGTAAATATTTTTCACATGTTGGATCCTAAGATTTGTGTGTTAGTCAGTCTTCATTACCGGTATGTAATCGGAGATCTGTTTAACTTGATTTGCCGTTTATGTAATATAGGCTTCTAACAATTCGTTTTGCACTAAGACATATATTAATGTTGAGCTAGGTATTGCATTAAAGATCTTTGAAAGTAACTTCAGCCCCTACTGTGAGTGCGTTGAGTTTAACCCTATTTTATTGTCTACTTAGTGCTGTGCCGTGAAGGTTTTATAATATTCTAAAATAGCTAAACGTATGTTAAGTGGTCATGATTGGATAATTTGATAAAAATTTAAAGCATATTAAAAAAAATACTATGTAACAGTACAATATAAAAAGACGTACATACCTGCGGTGCTCTCAAACATAGTTAAAGAACAGACTTTGAAAGACCAATGAAAGAAATTAAGAATAAAGTTCATGAGTTAATACTGGCTTCTTTTGAGTATTTTAACAAGTAGATACCTGTTATAAACAAAGATGTTATATTTCATGTTCAAGTCGTAACTGAATTGGCGTGAGAAAATATAAAATATAAGTTGAATAAAAAATTGAATATGCTTAAATACGCTGTGGTAAATTGTTACAGTTTTATACTCGATCGATGTTTTACACTCAAAAAATATTAATCAGATCCCAGCAACCAGAGATATTCTGTACTCACAGTAGACTAGTATCTCCGCATCTGATAGTAAGAACTCTGCATAATGGCCATTCCTAAATACCATCTAGCATATGCTCGTATTGTCGGAGATACATGCCAACTTAGTTTATTAAACATAGTATTATCCTTAAGTTTTCATTTCTAAAGATAATAAAACTTTAATGAAGATTCCAATGAAGAAACTATGGTTCTCTGAGCCAAGCATTGAGTTTTCAACTAAAGAACAAGAGTTTCAGTGCTATGTTGCAATCGGAGTAAAAAATAATCGCACACACACCTCTCAGATAATCAGATGAGTGTCGGAATAGCTTAAATATCGTTGAAAAACAACAGCACTAGTAGGGATGAAATCCCTGAAATTGAGATCCCAGTATCTCGGTATCCCGAATGGATATTTATCTCTGGTAATCCTGGCATCCCAGGACTTTTGTATTAATAATATAAATTAAGTTTCATCTGTAAAATAAAATTTTAAAATAAATTAACACTGGGTTACCACTTCCAAAGGAAAAGCTTACTTTGTTGTATTACATATTTTAGTTATCGGTCAAATATATAATACTTATTCTTTGCATATGCATGTGCAATCATAAAGCACGGTAAACGGTATTGCTCACAGAAAAGGTGCAATTTTTCTATTCAAAACCGGTAGAAATCATATACCGTATACAAAGTAGATGTAGTATTGAAATTCCTTCTGAGAAAGTTAGAAGGAATTTTTTTGAGGTTTTTGACCCAGTAAAACAAATACCACGTTTAACTGAAAAGACTATATAACAATAATCTAACAACAGAACATGTCGCAACAAAAAGAAGAATTGTGTGAGAATTAGGAGGAGAAATGTCTAAAATTAACCCACCAACACTCGAATACGTTTTGACGAAAGAGATCAATAAAGTTACGAGGTCATTCTAACCTTAATCAAATCCAGACCTGCGATTATATTTTCATTTAACAAAAATAAAATTTAAATCGTAAAACTGTTTTCTTGACGCGTTGTAAAATTTTACAAAGTGAATAATGTTATTTCAATTAATGAATAATGTTTATCAATGTTATATTTCAACTCATTATATTGAGATGTTGTATGATTGTACTCAGTTTACAAATTACGAGTTGCAAAATCATTGATTCTGATAAAGCAGTAGGCAATGACTCTCCTACAGCCAGATAATTGTCAATAAGTAGAAGATCACCTCACTCTACACAATTGTGATTTTGATATTAAGCAGTAGCAATCAGATACATCCGTATACAATGGCTGTCACACAGCCACATAATTCACGGCCCTTGACAGTAAATAAATTTGAATTTTATATGATGAAATAGCAATCAACATAGGATAAATCTCTAAACAATGGCTCATATACATCCACTTGAGCGTCAAAGGCTGGATTTGTCTCTACACACTTGTGATTTCTATATGATGCAGTTGGAATCAGCATCGGATGTAGTTTTAAATATACGAGTCGATAGAAACATGAGTGGTTCATCCTGCGACAGGCACCTCACTCACATCGCTTACGCCTAGCACAGCGCCTACAACTCTCACATTTATCCACCCGACTAATCCTCTGCCAACTTCACGCCCCAACAGGTGATGTACACTCAGTAACGGTGATTTCCCGTCTAAGACAGAAGAATTAATCTCTTAAAGTTTAGAATCAGGAGATACTATACCATACGACGATTCAGCCAGATATTCACTTACTCTATTTGCCAATACACTGAGGAGAGATTTTTTTGTGAACAAACCAATCCGTGAAAACGCGGGAAAATCTCCAGCAGAGTCCAGCACGCAGCACATTAGTTCATCAGAGAATTACGCTTTCACCCATGATGAACTGTTTTTTTCAGTGTGTTCTGACGGTGCAGAATCCTCCATGACTGAGCGCGCTACTGAAAGTGACCACCTGTGTTTCTTCTATCTGTCGAGACTGGAACAGTGCTGACCATTGGAAACATCATCAAAAGAATTAAAACAAATATTGAGGTTCTTGAATCTCAACAGAAAAATGTTTATGGATGAGGGGAGAAGGCCAATGGGAAACAGTGATGAGGGCTAACTTGGACGAAGGGGTCTGGGTGCTAGTTGAATGATAGAAAGACCACCATTTTCATCCCTTCCCCCCCCCCCACCCCCCCCCCCCCCCACCCCCCCCCCCCCCCACCCCCCCCCCCCCCCACCCCCCCCCCCCCCCACCCCCCCCCCCCCCCACCCCCCCCCATGCAAAAAAGTTTACCCCCCAAAATTTTTCGGTGAATGAAAGTAGTAACCAAAACACTTAGAGTAACGATATGACATTAAATTCTTCACCATCAATTTATTATGGAGCAACATTTTCTATCTATACATTGTATTTTATTCTTATGTATTTCGGGATTTGAACTATCCATATATATTATATGATCGATATATATATACTATTTATATATAGATATTCTCTAAGTACTGTTAAAGTATACCACAAAACTGAATCAAAATTCAGTGCTTCTTGTTTAATTTTCGAGGTTCATCAGAACTCACAGTGAATTTTAAAAACGTATAACCAGAACTCCACCCAAGAGACAACATTCATAACCCAGAAGAATAAACATTTTAACACAAAGAATTTTACCATACAACAACAAGATTTCAATCAACTGTGTTGTTAGAAATATTTGTAAATGTTTACATAGATGAACCTAACACTTTTTTTTGTTATGAAACAGGAAAAGGAGATCATCTTAGGTTCAACCCAACTGTTGCCTTTTGGTGTTTTTTAAAATTAATTTGGGTGTGCGATTTAAACCCTTTCTTATTAGATGGTATTTTGATTAGGTTTTGGTCCTAAATGGTAAATCCTTTTCAGGCGGACGTACTTTCTTTCGATTGTGTTGAATCGGTATGAGCAAGAATAATGTTCTTCCATAATTTTGTTGTAACCAACATCCAAAACTCGATGAATTGGTCATTCTCACTCTTAATCGAGTGATGGGTTTTTTCCCCAATATAGTCTTCCGGTACAGGATTTAAAGGGTCTTTAAACTGGATCCTTTACTTGTAAGCCTTTGTATCATTGGCTGAATGTGATGCGCAAAAAATGTTCGTTTCTGCCGTTTTGTGTCACACCACACACACACACACACACACACACAAAACACACACCACACACACACAACACCCACTCACACACACACTCACACACACCCACACACAACCCACACCAACATTCTTAAAGTAAATATTAGAAATCCAAATTTTTAACCAATATGGCAAGGCAATCCCATACAAAATATATGCCATAGCTAAGAGGATTATTTAAAGTGGGAATTACATCATAAACACATGTCAAATACCGAAATCTGTGCGGGACACCTAAGCCACTTTTATACATTACCGGGCTTACCTCTACCAACTAAAGAAAAAATTACGGGGATGCTTAGGAGTATGTAATTTAAAATTATAATTAATAAATTTGTAAAAAATAATAAAATTGGTACGGGTTTCCCAGAACTAAAACATAGCTACTTGTCATAAAGGCGTCAAGAATTCTTTAAAACTACGGGAATTGGTGATTAATGGATTAATTGAAAAGTTCAAGATTAAAATAAATTATTTAATACATTTTTCAATTAAACTACATATTATAGTTAATTTGAAATAGTTAAATATTTGGTATTTTTAGGATCAAGCAATAAAATTGGAAATAAATTGCAGTAATTATACTGTTACTCGCTAGTTTAGCTTCTTCTACTTGATATCTAAACTTACCAGTCTGTTCAATCATAGAGTAATAATTAGAAAATCGGACAATATACTACATAAAATTAAAACTGTCACACAACACACACGCACACATCACACGCATATTATATTATATAACATAACAATCATAGGATGTTTTATATTCAATCATTATATTTCTGTTGAAAGCTGAGATATATGTGCATAATTTATTACTTTTAGAGACATAGATGCAAGTGCTAAAGAGAATCCAATTTTTGTCTGAGTCTACAGCCTGGTCTAGGGACTGCCTTCCAGCACACCACAGGTGCTGACTGCACTCGTCAGCAGTCTTTCCTGCTGGTTACTCATTTCACTTTCATCATTACTCTGGATTGAGATAATTATTGTGTCTCCTTGTCAAAAAATTTTTGAGCTTGATACCAAAGGGATAAATATTTGATAAAAAACCCATTGCAGGCGAACTTCCGGAAAAAATTCTTGTTTTACATTAACGGGATAAACATAACCTTAGAGCTACAAAAGCAATATAAGGCAGGGGTCGTTACATCACTCTTTTCTCCGGAAAAAATGAGTCTTACAGTTCAAAGTAATGGCAACATCTACTCTGATCTTACCTGTGATACAGCATATTCTTAAGTGCATAACTGTAACTATTCATGACTTATTATCCATATGTAAATAAGATACTGGGGGCTCCACCAAGGTATAAAATTTTATGCTCAATTTTGAAATAATGTTTTTGGGTTGTTAAGTCACTGCTATGATTTTGGGATAACTATGTTCAAGTAATGGACTTGTAGAGCTACGCACAGATTTATTGCTCCTTTTGATACGGTGCAATCATCTTTAGTTTTAGCTACGGACAAGTCAGTAATTTTCCACAGTAAATCCTTAACATTAGGCTACTACTAGGAAACTTGATATTAAATAACCATTTAGTAAAAAATAAGATTTAGTGGACAAATATAATCAGTAATAGGTTTTTCATAAAAAAAATATCTTACCTCTTGCTGTGGAGAAAAATTCATGAGCATAGCACGAGAACCCAATAAAGATATCTAGTCTTTAAATATTCGTTTCCTGTATAGATCGCACTTGGTTAAAAGCCTCTTAACTTACACTGAAATGACTAACAACAAGTCCTTAAAGCAGTAAGGGTTGAGGAGGGATATTGATAACACTTCCGCTACTCACAAAACTAATTTATTTTAGTTTACTATTAATCTACAATCCACTATAAGTTATTTATATATATATCTATATATAATAGTTTTTTTATGATACATTCACGCTAAAGGTTCTATGAAGATCTTGGTTAAAAATTCTTAATGAAGTGTATATTCATGTATTATTTATAGAATGTTAAAGTTGAGCGCAAAATTAAATTATTGGCGCGCCTTTCTCTCTCTTTATCCCCCAAATCTTACAATAAAGAAGAAGGTGGCAAGGTTATCATGAACCGCATTGACCCCATACTATATTTAAAATGACGGAAAAAAGTTGGAATAACACAACATAATGACGTCACTCTAAAGCACGTTACAATAACACAACAATTTGGATTGTGCTAGACAGGTTATAAAACTTGTATTTTTTTTTGCTCTACGAAAGTGAGGAGAAAAAAATATGTGATTTTTGTGTTAGTATCTTAATTTATGATAAATTTTATTCTTAATTTGACATCATAACTAGTATAAAACCCAAACCCTCTCTATTACACCAGTTCCGTAATACGGGTACGATCCATGTTTCCTATTAGGGACAAAAACTACGTTACTGACACGAACTAGTTTATTTTTTTACCCTTACGTGTTTCAAAATAACTCTCAAACTCGGGACTCCCAAGCAGGACCGGTCATGTACTCTACTCTGCGTAGGACGTCTTGCATGCTACTGATTGCCCTTCTATGAACCCTAATACGGGACCATTGAGGCCAACCCTATTCCGGAGACACGACGTAATCTTTTTTATAAAAAATATCTCCCCAACACGAAAATGAGTTTTTATTTATTATAGGACAATGCTTCCCCATCATCTCGGTCACGGTGGTTAGAAGTGGGTATAATAGTGTCCATATGCCACAAATTCTTCTTCGAAATATGCACTCGCTAGTTAATATAACCCCGTCTTTCGTAGGAGGTTATAAAAACCTTCAATAGTAATATATTTAAACCTAATGTGATTTAAAGCAAATTAATGAACAAAATAAATTATGTATTAATGGTTTAGTATAACAGATATGCCAGATAATTATACTAACGATTAATCTTTAAAACAAATGGACTCCATTATCAGAGGTAAAATTTTTGGAGATAAAGAATGAAGGAACTGAATAAAATTTATAGTAGATAATTAAACTATAAGCTTGTACATAACTTAAAAAGAACCATTTGTTTATACCAAGTCTATTCATTGTTAAACAACTAATTAGCTTACGCCTAATGTTACCTTAAAAAACAAAAACAATCTTCAAATTAAAAAATATTCTGTTATATACAATTTCAGACCTTCAAAAAAAAGTGGACTCTACAACATATTTGTTCTTGGATTTATATCGGACGTTCTGCCTTAATTGACTTATTAAGTTGAGAATAATTCTTGTTAAGTCCCCCCCCCAGTTTCTAATCTGAGAATACCTAGATTTATAGTGTTTTAGGAGGGGTTTAGTTTTGGATCATATAGTTAAGAGATATAAACGTCATGCACGTTATTAATTTTCGACGAGAGAGATATATATTATTTAAATAAACGAAAAATTGAAGAGAGGATCTTTTTGAACAACAATAAAACAAATGAAAAAGGGAGAAGAACTAATTAGTTTTTTGGCAAACATACTAATTTGGACTGTTATTCAAATCTACAGTGGAAACCCCAGCCAATTGCTATTACCGGGGGGAGCATTATTTAGTGTATGTGAACTTTCAACCAGCCAACAAGGAATGCGCGACGTTTGGCCAAAACTTCTTAACCCGCTTGTACCCCACCCAATGCGCCCCTGTCAGGCGGCAGTTGTAGTGTTGTGTGGTAACATTCGCGCGCGGGCCTGTCCATTCTACCCCGGGGGCCCCCCCCCCAACGGCAACTCTTTCATGATTCTGCTGTTGTGACTAGTTAGATATTTGAATTTGGATTACAACAAACTAAACAAAAAATTGGGCCCGTTAGGAGAAAATCTGCGTATCATACTGTAGTAACTTTTGAAATACAGATGGTAGTGATCACGGATGGAAACGGCTGAACTTCGATTTCCGAGGAGGAAAAACAATATTATAACAGGGAAATCATTTCCGAGACAAGGCTCAGTTTGCATGCTCTTGAATACGTTTGAGTGCTCTCATTTTAATCGGCTTCGTATACTTGATTGATTTATCCAAATTTAAATCTATCGGCTTCTGTTAACTAATCTAGATTTCTGTTAATTGAATTTTAGCATTCATTTTAACAGGAATCGAAAAATTGCATGTAATTTTTAATTCAGATTTGTACTGCAAATCACCGTATGCGACAGCTGCGATACGATCTGCCAGTTCTATAAAAACCTTGGGATGGAGTCCGGATACTTCATCACACCCACTTCTGTTTACTGGTGTTAAAAGTGGATACATAAGACACTTAGTGTAGTCACTGTGGGAAGAAACCCCCTCCAAATGGTTACGTTACGTATTATTACAACTACCAAATCGTACCATTAATAAAATTTATTAAAATAATACAAATAATAAATTTAGAACTTGAAGAATGTTTGTGAGTGTTGTAATTAATAGATATTAGTTAATATATTATTCACCAGACGATATAGTTTACTTACATTAAAATGAACTTCAATTGACTTCAAAGTCCTCTATAAGGACAGCCTGGACAATCAACTCTGGAAGTGGCCGTCGTAAATCGTAATATTAATTATAACATTTACAGTTCACTAACAAAGTTAATTACTCTTAATACATCTAAACAATATAATTTGAATAAGTAACTAAAAAGACATAAGCCACAGTTTAGGGCTATAGGCCTATCCATATCTCTATTTGTATCTTAATATCATTAAGAAAATGCCCCAAAAAATTTCAAGATTATGTTTATATAGACTTATTTATGGAGGTTTAATTTGGCAAATCCATTAAATTGAACTAAGTACGTCCTCTTTAAAAAAGTGAATAATATTTATTCTACATTTGCTAAAACGATAATATATTTTTTTAAACTTTCCTATTTTGTACTTCAGAATTATTAATTATTATGTACCTTTGATTTCGATAGTTTTTTTTTGTCTAACAAAATCTGAGAATATTTACAAACTGTCCTAATTACACTGTCTGACAGGAAATTCCCTAATTATTTTTATTAATTTTGCGATCATTTTAGGAGCAGCAGAAAGAAAGTGGAAAGGTTCAGTACAATATGGATCCTAATTTATTATAAAAATATAGGCATGGCAGCCTTACCCATCGATTAGCCATAAATTTATTAAGATATTTTTTATAATTAAATTTTATCTATACGATAAAAGGCAAATAACCGTACAATTATTATTACTTATATCATAAACTTTACAAATTAAGTCTTTAATATCAAATAGAGGTTATTGTTGATTTAACTCTTAAAGGCCCGGTTAAGAATTTCAAAAATATGTATAGAAGTCGTCTGGGATAAAGTATTGTAATATGTTAAAAAGCATATATACTTCTATTTATTAAACCAAGTATTCCCGTTTAGAATGTAGCCGATGATAACCAGAGCGATATAAGCCTGTTATGTATTCACCTCGGTATCTATTAAGACTTGTCTATTAACAAAAATATTTTTTTCAGGAATGTCACTTAGACATTGTATTTTGATAAATTGAATCATTTTTAAATTAACACTATCAGCGTCTGCCATACTATGCACAAACACACATGTATGGATTAGATATAACTAAACCGCATTATTTAGGGTTGGTACCCCGTTGTTTAAACCTTAATATTCAAATGGCACTAGTTTCGACATTAGTAATAGCAAAACCTCACTATCGTCGTCACCCACCTTTCCAGATAACATAATGTTATGATATACTCATATAATACACACTTTAACAATAATAAACATAAACATTTGAGTTTTATCTCCAGTTCACCTCCTTCCAGGGCAGCGTTTGGAGTCTTGGTCGTTGTTGAGGGAATGGACTCAATGGACTTTGAATTAAGTCATGGATCGTGGTGAACATATTCAAAAAATAGTCTTACAACGGGAGGGAGGTTCAAACGAAACAATTCTTATAATCGTTAAAATTTATCTACGCACCACCAGTTGACGTGGGCCAATTTATGTTAATTAGCTTCGTCAGTATTACTCTTAATGAGTATTTCTTTTGGGAACATGGAAAATTGTAAATAGTTATAGACGTTAAAACTTTTAAATTGGTAATAAAGTTAATATAATAAATAGTATGTTTGTTAGCTATCTTTGGGGATAAATTTAGACGGATTGTATTTAAAGTTTCCCAAAATGTAGGTAATATGTACAATTGTCTAGGTTTCCAAACAAATTATAATACAAATTGTAAATCACTTTATATTATTTAAATGGTTATGACTTGGTTTACTCTAAGTTCAGTTGAGTTATCTAAAAGTTATTAAATTTAATTACTGCTGTTCGAGCCTCAAAACAAACAATAAACGGTCAGACTGTAATTAACTGTCAAATTATTGTATGGTTCCCATTAGTTCGTAACATAAAATCTTACGTTGTTGTATGTTACGACTGTTATAGGTCGTTTAATACTGGTACGGTCATTTTGTGTAATATGGTTGATATTTCGTTGCTTATAAAAGTTATTGTTTAAATACGTTAATTCCATCATTTAAAATATTTTTTTGAGTATATCTGTTGAGTTTTTCGTTTTTTAGAATAAGTTAGTGTTACTGATTTATTGTTTCACCTGAATCGATGGCAAAATGTACGGAAAAATCCCGTTTCTTCATGACTGTAATTAGTCAATATTAACTGGGTCAGGTTTTACTAATGCTCTATGCCTCAATTTATAACTTTCATATGAACAGTGGCCACCTGAATTTTATAAACTAATATCAATAATCCAATTACCTAGTAGCATTTTATAGGGACATTACAGTTACATCAGTACTTTTGTTTTCATAACAAAGTCTAATATTGACAATAAGAAATGGATATGTGATGTTCCAAGTTCCAGAGCTTATAACTGCCCACCTGAAAGTAATCACCTGAAGTTTTTGAAAACCTTTTTAAAAAATAATCAAGAGAAGTCCAGTTGTGGACGGCAGCTGGTAATGTGATTGTATGTCAATATTGACTGGTGTCGTTGTTATTAAAACTTCCACAATACCTCAAAGCTCAAGCTCAACAGCTTTCCCTCAGGCGGGCTTTAAGAAGATATCCACGAGGTTTTCACCTTGTTAAGATTGTTATTGATAATGATATTAATTATAACTCTATGGTCTAAACCCGTTTAACAATACTTAATCTTTTTAAATTCAATATTATATGAAGCGAATATATATTTGGAACGCACATATAAAAGGCGCAATGACTATTAATAAATCGTTTAAAACATTCAAATTTTTTATGTATTAGTATGAAAATAAATCTGGGAGTAACACCGTCCTAATATCTATAATCTTTTTTGTATTTACGAACAAATCTAAAATAGTGGGTGGTTTTTATGGTGTTAAGAAGTTTTATTGGTATAAGACTTAATTAATAATTTTTTACAGGGTTTAATATGGGGTGGGTTGTATTTATGAACAATGTTCAAAAATTTCAATCCTTAATTGGGTCTTTATAAAATTGCGTTAGACAGTATAAATTTAATATTTTACTGTTCAAATACATTGTTAAGCTGCACCACATGGTAATTGTCCTGGTGGTGTTACCAATGAAAAGATCGTTTTTAAAAGCTGAGAAGTTTCTTTAGAGGGCAGTCCGACCTCCAATAAGAACATAATGTTTACTTGGGAAAACCTATAATCTCTGTTCAATGGTTTAGTAGATACCGAGTCTGATTTTTATTTTACCTTAATTAAATAGCTTTATAATTAGGTCTTATCATGAGGGTTTTTAAATTTGGAACAAAAAAATTTTAAAAAAGTTATTAATTGTTTTTATATAATTGTATTGTTTTTACACACTAACTTTTTTATAAGTAAATAATGTTTTCTGTGCCTTCATTGACAAGAGATAATTTATAAAATTCCCATGAGGGGAACCTAAGGTTCAATAGTTAATAGTAGAGAGATACGGTAGAAAAAAATGGTTGACTGGGGTAAGTGCCTAGTTGAGGAGTTTTGGATGGTTATGAGGGCCCCAAATTTTTAAAAAATAACAAGGTTTCGGCAAATCCAAGAAACGCAAAGCAAGAACGGGGTAGCATTTTTGTGGACTCATACTTGGTTTAATGATCGGCCTGCAGGTAGGCAAGGGTTGTCTGGGATCGCTATCTGCTTCTTGATACTTCAGATCCGCTCACAGCTTCCTTTTGGCTAAAGTCCTTGATTAGTGCCGTTGATAGTTTTGTTTTCAAATGTCGGTTAGCTCGCTTTATCTGCTATTTGCGTAGGATGACTCGCTGGGTGTCGAGCACCGAGTTTTAAAAAGCTAACCGCATATTCAGGTATACGTTACCTGGTTCTAGCCCCAATGTGCTCTAACAACTAAATTAAACTTTTCACTTTGGAGCTGTACCCTCATTGGAAAGAACTAGGACTCCTTATGCCTCACTAGAACTACGCTAGCAGCTAACAGAGCACTCTAGTGTAACAAAGGTGCGTTTGAAGGGAGCCGAGCTGCAAATGGAAATTTGTTCATAGACCTCATTAGGATTTTGAGATTTTCCTTTTGAGGTTCTCTCATACTCTTTACGGTTTCTGCAGTAGCTTCTAGCTGCACAAAGATTTAAAAATGAGGTTTGATTGCTTTGCATTAAGAACGGTGAGAGGTGAAAATGGCTGGCTGAGGTTCATATTTATGGTGTGTTTTTTTTGGCGCTTTGTTATACTTATAACGACCTGTGTCTTCGGTGTTGCTCAGGGAATTAAAATATGTATAAGGCGTATCGTTAGTAGGACTGAAAACATGGACAGTACAGCAACGCCCAATACAGCTCGCCTTTCATGGCTTTCCACGGCTGTGTGTATTCCCTATCGGATGGGATTTAACTAGTCCATAGTATAGTTTTGGATATTTTGTTGATCGGCCTTCCGACTTGTTTAGCCGTACCTTTCCCAGAAAGAGTATTTTCCGTCAGAAAAGCTTCAAGCTTGTAAGTTTTTATGATAAAGTCCCTTATATTCTTGTCCCCATCCGCTTCTGGACGTGTCCCTAACACATTCCAACTTCTGAAATGGACACATCTGGGCCATATGGTGCTTCTGCCACAACTGCTGCATTAGGCCATTGGAGTCACCATCTCCAAGGTACTATCCACATAGCGGAACACCGGTATTTAGTCTCGGTATTCTTTTGAACATTGCAGTTCGCACCTTTCAGCTTCCATACCTTCCACTTGCTACCTACAGTAAATTTGCGCTTGGCATATTTTCCTAAGTGTTGGATTGCTTGTTCTCTCGTAGGGCTAGTTACAGTTTACGTATTTTGAACATTGAATAAATATCTATTACTTTACCCGTATCTGCTGAAGTATACTTGTGACAACGCACATTTTTAGCGAGGTGTGGCCTCGCCTTTTGCCAGCTTCCGTCCAACTCCGCAACAACATAAGTCATGTAGAATTTTCCATTATTTCCAATAACTGCTATCTGTCACTGCTTCTTCCATAGAGTTTTTCACACACACTTTCTAACATGGCCTGGACAAAAAACTGTTTCATAGTTGATTGAACTTGCTAGGGCGGAGCGGGTAAAAAAATTCATTCATGCCGCAAAGAGTTTGGGCAGCAGTATAGCCCTTTTCCTATTACAACACCGCAAGCCGTATACTAAACTTAAGGTTCAAGTCATAGTAGTCATTGTGAACTTTTTGCTTTGGTAGCCATTCAATAGGCCTAGGCCTAATATCTGTTTGCTTTGGGACAGTTTGTCATACAGCTTTTGTCATGCCACAGCTACAGGAGACGGAAATTTTGTTATCTGCGAGCCCTGCTAAATTGGTTATTTTCTCCGGACTAAATGATAGGTTGCCATGTTACAAACCCTACACACTGCAACCATCTTTCAAAACTGAATTCTAGCTGTACAATGTTTACTTATGTCATACTGTTAGGTATCAGTTGAATTATCATGCAGGCTAGCGTTAGGGCTCAATTTCGCATTGGGATGGTGGAATACAACTTTGGGTGTTCTAGCGCCTATCCTCTTCATTACCTGAAGGTTTACTACTGTTTTCTTGCTACGAACAAGTAAACAGTCTTCTTCTTTGTAACATAAGTTTCTTAGTTCCTACTCTCTTCTTGATTACCCATTTTCAATATCTAACTTTCAATTTAACAATAAATCTCCTTTACAAAATAAAGAAAACAACAGGGAAACTTGCAAAATCACAAAAACACAGTATTTCTAAACTTCACAATTAACTCCTCCAACAAAAATATAGATAGACAACAGATGGACATCTGCTCATATTGCTGACAGTGTGTGAGATCAAGTCTATAAAACCAGACTAAAAGCCAAAACAGTACCAACATAACAAAAACCCAATTAATATTCTTATTTTTATAGATTGTTGTTTACTATTAAAGGAGTGGTGTCCTCAACGCCAAACAACAGTTGCAAGCTTTATATATATTATTTTTTATATAAGGTTAATATTATTCAGTAATAAGGGTAATATAATTATACCCATTTTAAAGAGAAAAATTCTAAAGGGAATATAAATACAAATAAAAAACCAAAATTCCCCAACAATAAAATTTTTTTTTCATGTCAGCACTGCCCTTAAACAACGTGTTGTCTTTACAGAGTTGTTTAATAATTGTTTCTTTTCTTTCTTACTTACTGGGCTTGAAGCAATACGAGGCAGTCATGTGGAACGAGACAGGAATTTGTGCCAGCATGCAGGATCGCACCGTGCTTCCATGATTAAAGAAAACTTGTCAAGTAATAGAATCAATGCTTTGTGATTATTTTCTAAACAAAGGCGTAAGGGAAGTATTTCGGAAGATCTTGTTGACCATGCCAGTAGTTTTTGCTCTTCAAACTAGTTTTTATCTATGACGTTCTAAATGGAGTACATTCCTGTCTCTCTGTGTTTCGTAGTTATATGTTTATATACTTTGAATGACTTTCGCTCTAAAATCTTACATACGATATTGGATTTTACTATATTCACAGATTTTCACATGTTATTTACATATATTAAAAACTTAGTACTGAAATTATATTAATATTTTATTTTTACACCCACTGCAGAGAGTGCCAATAATACGTCTTTGCTGGCTCCGCTTCAAGTCACAGTATTCGGATATAGATTTGTTATTAATAGATACTAAAAATTATATCTTATAGAACTTCTCCTTAAGTACAAATCATTTTTGTGTCCTTACTATACATTATTTAATTACGAGTAGGTTTAATTAAATAATAAAAATGAATTAATCCTCAATTTTGTTGGAATATTAAAGATTAGCCTAGAAAACACATCACTTATAATGATACTTGTTAGCAAAAAAAAAATAATTAATTTTTAAATTAAAAAACCGTTTTTGAAAAGTTACATGTTAATGTATTTTCGGTGAATTTACTTTGAATTTACATTAGAATTTGTGTGAAGTAGAATTTGTGAATTTTACATTATAGGCTGTTTCTATGGACCATATAATAAAACTTTATCTACGTTACAATATTTTATAAATAGGTTATATAAGTTTGTTATTATTGTAAGTACATGTATACAAATTATAAGCCAAATTTTATTTACTTAAATATCACTGTTCGAGTATATCAGAACCACTAGAAAGAAAAGCTAAGCTGAAATATTGAAAGTTTTTTTTCTTCTAATGCTTCTATGACGGAGTTGTACAGAAATTTTTATAAACAAGTTTTAAAAGTTATTTGCTTAGTTTAGATTATAAATGGTTTTAAAAACAACATTAACTTCAATTAGACATGATTATGTTTTTGTACTTTATTAAGCTTAGTAAGCTACACCAAAATATCTCCATAAACTAATACACTAATTTTCATGGTTACTTTTCAGCTTATTAAAACCATTTCTGATGCTTTGCACAATTTCAGGACTAAAAATATTAAATACAGTACCTAAATTGAAACTCTTTATACATTATTAAAACTTTTTAGTCTCACAAATTGATTGCTCTACAACTTTGACATTTTTAATTTGTTATAAATTAGAAGTCTAATTAATTTACGGAGATATGTCACGAAGATACATGAGTAATAAGTTCATTTAAAAAATTTATGTGGTAAAGGAGGAGCATCAAAGAGGAGGTTTTCCCTTAGTGATATTTAAGCTCTTGTAACAAAGAAAGGTTGAGTTTATTATTTTCCATTTACCTTAGCACTTTTCTTTAAGCTATTGTAAAGGTAGAGTATAGGGAACTTACAGCGCCATTCTGAGAGCAAGCTGTCCAGTTATCGACCATTGACTTATAATATGACTTCTGGAAAACATCTGGGTGCAGTTTCACGATTCAGCGCTGAGTATGGAGCCTGTATTTATAATGTGTGAGGATAATACTATCTGAACACAATCCAGTGAATGTAATATATTTATTGAGAAGCGCATGAATGAAGTAGAAACATACGCTGAACTTTAACGCATAGTCTGTTTATTAATATATCGTTTTAGCTTTAGTGGTTTATAAATGTTTTTAATACTTCTAATTTAGGTTATACGTGTATGCATTACTTTTATTTATGTCTAATGGTTATCTTCTCCGATCTAACCACAAAGGCTTTCTTTCTAATCATTATATTATTACAAAACTTTTTTAAAAAATAAATTTGTAAAAAACAGATACTCATAGATTAGTGTAAAAGGGTAGTACTCAATTCCAATGCTCAATAATCAACACTACACGTAGGTAGTAATATTTATATACCCATATAGTAACTTATTGACACATTTTATACACATAAATTGAATATTTATGCATATCTTGAGATTTTATTCATACACATTGAGTATTTATACATAAACTGATTGTTATTACATGCATGAAGTAATTTATTATTACAATGAATATTTTATACCTACCATAGAGTAATTTAATTAATACATTGAGTATTTATGCATACATAGATTATTTTTACATACATACAGTAATTTAATTCATACATTAAGTATTTATACATAAATACGGTAATTTTATACTAACATACATAGAGTATTTATACATACATTGAGCAAGGGGGTCCTACTAGAAATGTTACGATAAATGTACAGATAATTGACAGGGTGCTTTGTAAAATAACTCTAAACTATACATAAAATACATTTTGCTCCTTTAAAATACATGACTCTCGAACAAATAACTGTACGCAGGACCATTAAACATATATGCATTACGGTATTTTTTATATACATGGAATGTTATTGTAGAGCATAAGAAATTACTAGAGCAAAAGCATTTCGGGAGTAATAAAATTTTTTGTATCGGAATTCATAAAGAAGAATTCATTCTAATTGATTCTCCACGGTATAGCACGTCTGAAAAATATAAGAGTAATCACAAAAAGTTAAACCCGTCCCACTTGACGAGCGGCATTGACTTTGTGTTCAAATTCAAATTCAAAGCACGATTGTGATTAGATGTCAGTATAAAGCCTCAGGTTTTCGTACTTCACTAGGCTTGTCAAACAACAAACTTTTCGTATAATCAAAAATTTGATCGTGAATGGAATATTGAGTGGGTTTTTTTACAGTCAACACGGAATCATAGTTTATAAAATATAACTGGTAATGAAAATTGTTTGAAAGTTTTATATTTTATTTTAGCTAAACTACTTTGGTAACGTTATTCTTGCTCTTTTGTACTAATTTGTGCTGAGAACAGAATACATTTTTAACAAACATCATATAATTTTGTCTCATTTGCAAATCGTTCCTTAACTGTAATCCAACTCCAATTGTTTTATAGATCATCAACAATCGTATAATTGCAGGCTTTATGTAATAATCTGTAATACTGGCTTATTACACGGATAATAGTGTAAAATCACTATCTAAAACGTACTCAAAATGCCTAAAGAGAGTGAGTATCCAACGGATTCTCAAGAATGATGCATAATAAAAACCGATTTACTTACTAACTATTTTTAAATGTAAAATTTGCAGTTTTATAGATGGGCTTTTAAACTTAACAATGGAAAAGCTGGGAATTAATATAAGAGATGCAATGAAGAAGAAAGATCTATTAAAACTACCAACTCCTCTGACAACAGATAACAAGCAACTTTGACTGAGCCGGTGAGCAGCTGACAGCTGTGTGCATTCCAAGTGCTCTAACTTTACCGTACTACTTGTAACGGTAGTTATATTTCTGACAACAGATATTTTAAAATTTCTTGCTCTCCTTAAGAATATAAATTATGGTTTGGGTACATTGGTGCTTTGTTAATCCATAAACCTTAATTTAATAGTAAATTTTCAATCATTGAACGTTTCTTCAATCGCTATACAAACCAAACTTTATATATTTTACTCTAGAAAAGAGTTTTTTTTCACAAATTTCAATACGTTATTAAATTTTTTATTGCAGGATTTATTAGATGAATTACTCTAGATTCTTCGATTATTCTATGTATATATCAATGCTGAAGATGTTATTTTTGTGTATTTAAAATTTATAAAGTTTTGATTTAAAACTTGAATTTTACCTTTGACGATATTAAACAGCTTCCAACAGGATGAGTAAATGTTTAAATTATTTTCTTGTCCATTTCATCACTTGTAATTTGTTCTTTAATTTATTTCTTTTCAATTTAATAAAATAAGTTATTTAAATAGAAATATCTTGCAGCCATGAAACATCAATCATGAACTGAGAAACGTAATACTAAGCATATATGCATTTATTAATCTGATAATTTCCCTAATATAAATAAAACTTAAGAGAGCACACAAGTAGTTAAAAAAATGCTATCGCTTTAACCTGTATTAAAACAGATTATTTAATTTAGGTAGGTAACACGTCGTCAAACTATTCGTGTTTGCTGTTGTAGGTTTTCACACATTTAATACGTCCTTATAAAATGAGTGTTTGTTTGTATGTTTCATGTGTTTTAAAATGTTCACTAAACAACAAAGCCATTTACCTGATTGAATTTGATCTTGTTACATTCTTTATTTTAAGATCAAAAATGGAGAAACGGTAAACTGGTTTTATAATGATGCTAAAATCTAGTATTCAGTCGTACACCAGAAAAGATTTTTTAAAACCAATAATTTAAAATATAAATAACGACACCATATTTTTTATAAAACAGGTTTAAAGTCACTATTTACAGTATAAAAAAAGATAAATATTTGGAGAAAAATAGGAGGAGATTTGTTTTAATGTAAAACATGGTTGTATATGTTTACAATGTAAATATCTTAAAATAGCCAATGATATTAAGTTATGGCTAATGATATCACGTTAAATTAAACATATATAAAAGTTTTGAAAGATTATGGGGAAAAGTACTGTTTTCCTTGTAAATTTCCTTTAGTACTCGCATAATTGTTTATTAATTACACAGTTTCATTATTAATAAATTTGGATTTAGAAACAAGAAAGTTGAATGTTTGAGATTGGGGTTTTAGAAAAACGATTTTACATTCATCAAGGTTGGTGAATACATACTTAGAAATGAAAAATAAAATAAAAAATTTAAAAATACATCATTAAGTTAAAATTAAAATTTAACAAATGGAATATCAAAATATAAAAACCAAATTAATGGGGAATGGTGATATTTCAAAGATTTTGATAAAATGAACCTACACGATTCCTTAATAATTAAGAAAAGTAATTTTTCTTAATAATATGAATTAATAAGCTCTAAGAATACAAAAACTTCTTGATAAAAAAATCCGATTAAGAGAAATTGGAACAAAGCGTTAGGAAACTGATTGAAATAAGAATGTACAGACGTGCAGAAGCAAATAGGTTTAGATTACAACATAAATTTTAAATTAAATTTACATATAGCTATACATTTGACGTTAATACAGAAAAAAGGAAAAGCTTCGTTTAGTTAAAGATGTAGGACGAGGGTGGAGTATTCTGGATAGTCCTTTGTCGTGTTGCTGGAACTCCAGACAGCGGTAACGTGGACCGCCACTAAATTTAGAAAACGCTGCAAACAAGGGGATAATCAGTCAGAAGGAATGGTTAGAATTCCTTTCCTAATAAGATAGACATCGTAATTTTCGTCTTCTATCTGCTATCAGAAATGTGCCGTCTCTCTCTTAATAGATTTTTAATAATTAGAAATATTCCATTACGTTTTATTATAAGTGTTATAAATGGCCCCTGTTTGTAAGTTTGAATGAATGCAGCAGCAATGTTTTGTCCTATTCTGCGACCGATTTTATCCTTCGTTGTACAGATATTAAATAATTTTAAACTGATCATTTTTCAAATAATAGGTTTATTTGTGTATATTTCAGGAGGTTATTTTCCAAACGGATTATTGGGTGAAACCGAGGAAGTTTGACGATTGGCATCTACACCATTTGCTATGAAGATAATTCAATGAATAAGTCAGGAATAAAAATACTAAGCTCCACTACATAATACATGTTTTTCTGTATTCGCATTGAATTTATGGAACTTCAACGATAAAGTCTAAATTTGAATAAGATTAAATGTATCTAGACCACCACAGTACACTCGTAGATCCTAGGCCGGCCACACAGGTTGCTCTCGCCCTTTTGTAACATCAGCAATACGGAAAATTGACTGAATATTGCATGATTGTTCTATTTTATTAGGTTATCTTTATAGAAAAACGTAACATATTTTAATAGTCTGACTGTTAGATAGTATACTTACTACAGACACCTATATTATAAATTGTTACATGATTTAAAATGTGAAAATAAATAATTTCAGAACATGCAGTAGGTAGTGGATAATAATCTAACATAAAAAAATAACTTTGTGCAGTATGTAAGAATATACCGGGTGCTCATCTGGACTTGGCGTCATGAAGCAGAACTTCATATTTTGTACGCATTGAATACCGCATGATCAGACATTTGTAATACTTTTTATCACTCAAACATGTTAACTCTCTTTGATTTTTTTTTTTGGTTTTTTTTTTAATGCGCAGAGAACTAATACGAGTTTGAGTATAAAACAATAAGAAAACTAAAATCTGAATTACAAATAAATGTCCCTTTCGACTCAGTCCGAAGAAAGGTGATTTAACGCCATCTCTAAATGTCAAACTGAAGAAGTATTGTTAGTTTAAATGTTTGATTTGCACAAACACCGATAGGACAATAACTCTCCTTATTGAAATGTTAATTTAGCTCCTATTACTTTAAAAGATTTAGAGCCTTCTTAATCTTGAACCTAGAAGAGAAAAATTGTTCTAACAATATAAAAAGTCTTCGTAAACACTTAGACTTGATTTTTATACAATCTTTAAACACATATGTAAATGGCTTGAATACACAATACTATCTTGAAATTCTAAGATTTATCGAAAAATAATTAAGTATAAATGTTATTTAAAAACTGCTTTAACGAATTTTACGGTTTTTAAAACACTATCAAATTTGATTTATGTTATGAAATACCCGAGATAAAATACTGACCGTCATCTTAAAACTTGTTCATTAGTAAAGACTGGCTACAGAACTCAACCAAGGCTATGTAAATATATTGTCTCTATACCATGTTTGGTTGTAAAATCAATTAAGAACTAAGGTAGTTATTTTTTCAACAATTATTATCACAATATTATACACTACTACACAAACTTTTTACGCTCACCTGCCTAGTAATCTTACGAGTATAAAATTGCATAAGCACAAACATTACTTTCAAAGATCAAAGATTTACAATAACATGTTTGCGGTATATTATATAGTAACATGTAACCCATCTTGAAACTTGAAAGATATTGAAAAACAAGGAATTCCTTATTCTTTAATAGATCGTAGCATATTAAAAAATTTAACTATTTATATGTTAGGAATAGTCGAATTAAAAATCTTTGCACAAATGGGAATAGCCACCATCTTGAAAGTTTTTATTATTTAAGACTAGCTATTAAAACTCATTTTTAGCTATATACAAATATTACTCCTGTACCAAATGTTTGTCTGAGTCTATTAAGAACTGTGGTAGTCAACGCGTTAAAATTTACCCCATCAATGAGCCACACTACTAATTACTTTTGTCGCCCTCTATCTGGAAAGTATATTATGTGATATCAAAAGGCACGTAGAAACAAAGTGCCGGTGGAAGCAATTACTTTTATATTAAATGTGTATGTAAATTAAATTTGTATACTGCCATTTACTAATTTAATGAAATAGAAATAAAAGCCATTTGACATATATATATATATATATATATATATATATATATATATATATAGATATATATATATATATATATTTGTTCTTCAAGTCATATGTTAGTTTGATTATTTAAAAACACGTATGTGACAGAAGCGTCCAAGTATACAATTACTAAAATTTAAGGTCTCTGTGATGTAGTGTAATCGTACCCACCAGGCAATTGAGTGATTACGAGTCATGTATAACATACAATCCATGAGAAAAAATATAGTTAAACTCACCCTTTGTATTATAATCATTATTTTAATATAAATGTGTGTGTGTGTTCGTTTTTAGTTCAAAAGATAAAAATATGCAGATTTGTATGAAAGTCTACCTTAAACCGTGCGTAAAACACAAAAAAATGCTATTTAAGCTATAATTTTTTCTAATGGATTTTTATTTCATATACGAACCAAAATTTTGTAAACTAAATAAAAATTCCAAATAAATTACAAGTTCTCAATAGTAATGTGATTTGAATTTTAAAAAATTTACTTTTATGATAATAAATAAATGAATAGATTTATTTAGAAATTAACAATTTATACTTTTATAGGGATAACGAATAGAACTATATTGCAAAACTAACTGAGATAAACGAATATCTTCAGATTATCTTTCAACTCTCACCCCGTACAGTTATAAGGTTGTCGGTGCCTACATAGATATATCAAACGAATACAAAAATTAAACTCCCCAACTTTGATTACCAACAAACTTTTATAGCAAAACTTCGTGAATTTATTAGTCTACTGCTTTCTTCCTTTTACTGCGTACTGAGAGGAATTGGATGACTCTGCTAGGACCAGTTGACTGTTTCGACTTTAAATGGTTAAACCTCCATGAATTTATTAGTCCACTGCTTCCTTCCTCTCACTGCGTACCGAGGGGATTTGGATGACTCTGATAGGACCAGTTAACTGTTTCCACTTTAAATGGTAATAACCTCCAGGAATTTATTAGCCCACTGCTTCCTTCCTCTCACGTGCGTACGAGGGGAATTGGATGACTCTGCTAGGACCAGTTAACTGTTTCCACTTTAAATGGATAAACCTCCAGGAATTTATTAGTCCACTGCTTCCTTCCTTCTCACTCACTGCGTACCGAGGGGGAATTGGATGACTCTGCTAAGACTAGTTAACGGAATTCACTTTAATGGTAAACCACCTCCATGAATGTAATAGTCTACTACTTCCTTCCTCTTACTGCGTCCGAGGGGAATTGGATGACTCTGCTAGGACCAGTTAAACTGTTTCCACTTTAAATGGTAAACCTCCATGAATTTATTAGTCCACTGCTTCCTTCCTCTCACTGCGTACCGAGGGGAATTGGATGACTCTGCTAGGACCAGTTAACTGTTTCCACTTTAAATGGTAAACCTCCAGGAATTTATTAGTCCCACTGCTTTCCTTCCTCTCACTGCCGTACCGAGTGGGAATTGGATGACTCTGCTAAGACTAAGTTAACGGGGAACTTCACTTTTAAAATATGGTAAACCTCCATGAATTTATTAGTCCACTGCTTACTTCTTTTTACTGCGTACCGAGAGGAATTGGATGACTCTGCTAGGACCAGTTAACGGGAATTCACTTTAATGGTAAACCTCCATGAATTTATTAGTCCACTGCTTACCCTTCCTCTCTTACCGCGTACCGAGAGGAGAATTGGATGACTCTAGCTAGGACCGTTTAACGGAATCCACTTTTAAGTAAAATGTATTTAGTCCTACTACTTCCCTTCCTCTTACTGCGTCCCGAGGGGAATTTTGATGACTCTGCTAAGATCAGTTAACTGACTTCAATTTAATCGTAAACCTCCATGAATATATTAGTCCACTGCTCTTTTCCTCTTGAGTTAGTTTAATTATTTTAAATTTCCTCGTTTTTAAAATTTTTGACTTATTGTCTGAATTACACACAATTTCATAACTCACGCAAGCTCTTTATATTTGTTCGAACGCCATCCCTTTAAACCTTTAGGGCTTCCTTGTAAAATTTTACCGCTTCAAAATTAATGATTTTTATTAGTTTGTCTCAATCAATATAAAACGAATATTTAATAAGGTATAATTAATTAAGACATGATAGAGAATATCACAATTTATATTTTCTACAGTAATTTAAATTTATATCATATCCGCGACTCCAAGATTGACATTCTGATATGTTTAACTGTTGGAAGCAGTTTTATCACTGTTACTTAACTGTCAACCATTTGTCGTGTTGTGATCATTCAGTTTCATTGCCAATATCGCCATTTTTTACTTTGACATATAATAGATCTTGATGTATTTCCTTGAAATTTTCTTCATTAATATTTACGTTTAATAAAATATTTTAAATAAAAGTACTCTGTCAATATACACTGAAACTAATTATTTAAACAAGAATTATTGTAGGTTAAAAATATAATTTTATCTTTAGCTAAAATAATAATAAGTCGTTAAATTGCAACCAATATACCTTGGTTAATAAATCTTTAAGCAAAATAAAGACATTCACAACAATTTTTATGCAACAAGTTTTAACAAAATTCATGTGTGTGTTTATAAAATTATGTATTAATTTTTTCACAAGAGACAAAATGGTCAAAAAACAATTGTTTTTTATTTTAAGAATTATAATTAATTCAGGAGTTTCGTGTTTATAATTTTGTTTTAGACTAATTTTATATTATAAGCGTTTTTGTATACAACGTATACAATATCGTCTCAAAGTTTATTAGATAGTTAACTTGAAACATTACTTAATATCATACAAAAATACATATAATAACGAGCAATTTGTGTTAAAAACCAGAAATTGCTAAAATAGTTTTTTTCATGTTTGCTCTAGGATTCCTAACACCAATTATTTTTTCCAAGGTTTGAACGGCCGCCATATTAAACATTAAGAGGTATATCGAAATATGTTCAAGATTAAACGTTGCTGTTATAAAAAATTCATTATAGTTTATTTGGAGTAATAACCAAGATAAATTTTGCAAAGTTGGGAATCGGCACTATTTTCGAAATCTTTACTGAATGAGTCCAGCTAAACATTCTATCTAAGCCATATGGAAGTAGAAGCTCTTTTACCAAATGTAATTTAAATTTATGAACAATTACTGTAATTACAATAATGCTAACGATTCCACATGCACACATACATGTATGTGAAATTTTCAGATTATTATAGAATTGTTGGATTCTGGATTCCAATTACCGGCTACAATGCATACTCTTCTGGAAGTTCCATAATGAGGGTTTTTGAAGTAAATTTTAAATAAAAGTTCCCTATATTCAAAATTTTTCGAGGACTTACAGTATAAAATATAAAAAACTAAATTGTTAATTGTACATTAAATGTTCGTTAATAAAAAATGAATATATTCTGACAGATGGAAATTTTTACTATTATTGTTTGTGCGTTAACTTACTCGCTCAAGAAAAATTCATTCTCCTCGTACCCAAAGCCAATTGTACTTATTTTCCCATGTAATTCCAACAGAGTTCTTTTTGCGGGTTTGAAATTGAATAAGAATTTAAAATATACACCATGATAATATTTTATTATTGATGATCAACTAAATTAGATAATTTTGTTCAGATTTACGAAGTAGGGAAATCTGGATTGTTTTAGAAAAAAGAAATTAAGCTTACGGTCTTAATTATAGCCTACATAAGGATAATAATAATGCTCTTTTTTAAAAATGTTGAAGAAGTAAACCGAAATAATGTGTTGAGAAAGCTCTTAGATAAAACACCTAGAATTATTTAGTAACAATGACAAAGCAATTTTGCCATTGAACAAGCAATTTGACAAAAGGATATTGTCTGTAACGTCCGGGGACTGTAAAGTAGGAAACGTTTTCCGAGTTTGCCACTTCGTGGACGTTTTGTTTATGTGCATTAGTAGGTTAATTTTAGCACTAGTGAATCCTAATTCAATTTATATGTTTTTCTTATTTCTTATTCGTATTACACACAAAAGTACAATATCCTTTCAAAAGACTAACTTGACCAATCGTGGAGGCAGTCCACGGACCGTCCCCTCCTGGGGAAATAAACTTCTACCTAAACTTGTTAAGGTGTTGTTCCCTGCAACTATATCAAAGACAGTCAACCTCTTTGTTAGTAACAAAAAATATTCCTTGTTGATAAAACAAATCCTTGTCATAATAATGGCACTTAAAGGTTTGAAAATTTAATATTGTGTAATAAATACGATGAAGGCATACTCGTATGTACCAAATAATCAATGCAGTTGAATTAAAAGGAATGCAAAGTAAAATGAGTAAGAAGCATTTTTGCAGCTAATCTCTTAAATGTATCTTTTAGAAACAATGATTCAACGATAAAAACCTATAGTTTATTATTATAATTTTCTGAAACAAAATTCATCATAACATCGACCTGTGTTTCTCTTTAACAAAATAAGGTGTAAATACTCTAACGCGTGAAATTATACAACCTTATTCGGACTTAGAGAAGTCTCCATGTACTTATAGGATCAGCTGTGTAAATATTAAGTGTCAATATCATCATACCACTGCTATCTCTCAATATGGCACACGACAGCCACGAGAGTCCGTTTACGGAAAAACGAGCGATATTGGACGGGCCGATTCCTTGTGTCAAGGAACAATTATTTGTTTAAAGAGTTCAACGGACGCAGGATATTTGGGCTTTCAGATAGTTATTTGTTTCATCAGTGCAATACAGGAAAAACCCAGGAGGAAAATAATGTGTAATTTTGTAAGTAAAAGAGGAAGGATGATTATTACAGAATATAATACATGAAGTTAATTTAATAAACGCGGTTAGTACTCCCGATAAATATGAGTAGATTCAACAGATAATGATGAGAAAAAGTCATTTCAAATTTACAGAATATGCAGGAGTATCCTTATTTAATGTTATAAGGTGAGGAGACTGTGCGTAGCAATATATGGAGTCAGGAAGACAAACACCGAGCTTACACAAAACTGATGTGATCCTTTACTTCCACTTTATTCTCACTGAATTACTCCCATTTGACACGCGATAGAATTTGTAAGAAAACTTTTGTATTGTTCTTTAAGGTTTCTGTAAGGTTTCTCTATATACTGTATAAATAAGTATTTATTTTATCCATTGTATTCAATTTTGCTATCCATTCTTTAATATTTTTTTTAATTGTTTAGAAATTATATTTTGATGCTAATTAAAGTAGAATTAAAATAATATATGAAACGTAAAATTTAATACAGTCCCTACACACTTTTGTTACTGAATTAATTTTGGTATTCCATGTAATTGAACTAAAGTATTGAAGATAACATAGTTGATAAAAGTATTGGGAATAATTTTACTTGTTTCATAACTAATGATAATGTAATAACTAAATTTTCATGACGAGAAAAATTAGAAACACGTAATGTTAATATTCATCAATAGGCATTACCCCACTTGCACCAAAGAGTTAAGGTGCAACAAATTATGAATACAGTTTTAAATTTTGGCGTTTTTTATGTTTGTTGTACGTCAGTAGAATTACTGACGAATCTTTAGAGGAAATAAATTTTTATATCACTGCTCAACCTGACTGACAAGTATCGACATTAAGCCTAGTCCCGGGCGTTAAAACATAAAACAAATAAAAAAGAAGGATTGTTAAAGCAAATGACACGACTTTTTCCGGAAAACTTACCATCATTCAGTGATAAAATAAACAGTACTTGCGTTTCAAGATCTGGAATGTTCCTCAGGTGAATAACTAACCTGATTCATAGCTACAATCTGGTTAAAAATAAACATATCGTACCGGAGCGTTTTGGCGCGCATAAACTCAGGAAAACACAACAACCATGCGAGTCAACTCCATAAAAAATAACTCTTAAATACGCACTAAATAAAAATGAAACACTAATTTATTATAACTAAACTACAGAACACAGATGACAATAGGTTACAATTCACCGATCAATGACATGGAAATAACCTGAGGCCAATTGTAAATGACGATATTTACGGCAGAAAAAAAAACGTCAAAAAGAAAGAAAACGTTAGTGGGCCTTTTTTGTTAATAGTTCACTATAAATTATTTTCTTAAAACCTATCCTCTGCATCCGCATCAGATTATTACAAATCTATAATCTTTAATTGATATGTTATGTTTCTATATTAGTTCCTTTTTTCAGAGTTTGCAACTAATGTGGTCTATTTTCAATTGATGGTTGACGGTTTTGTTGTTAAGGAACCTTATATTTTTATAATAGTATTTAAAACAACCCATAAGCTAATAAGTATAATTAATTATCTTTACTATAATACCTTTTTCTTTACTTTTACTTTATAAAATACCTTTACGATATTAAATTAAACAAGTTCATTTACAAAGTAAATTGGGATGTTCAATACGAATATACAAATGTTTCAGA
Organism: Homalodisca vitripennis; assembly: GCF_021130785.1. Classification (NCBI taxonomy): domain Eukaryota; kingdom Metazoa; phylum Arthropoda; class Insecta; order Hemiptera; family Cicadellidae; genus Homalodisca; species Homalodisca vitripennis. Next base: position 53,459,063 of record NC_060212.1, read on the forward strand.
ATAATCTAATGAAGAGGACGAACACACATAATGATGTGGTGCAATAAATTATGGTTTATCATATTCGCTATGAGAGGTTTCAGCAATTGGTTACGCTCTCAATAAATGACTCTGTACAGCTTGTTAGTCTAAGGGTTAGGATATTAATAACAACAAAATATGATATAAATCGGCAACATCCACAGTAAAATAGTTTACAGACAGTAATTGCAGCCTACCAATTTAATTAATATAAAAAAAATAGTGTTTTGGTATCTTTAAATCTTAGTAATACAAAAAAATATTTATCAAATACAAGTAAACATAAAAATTTAGGAAATAATAAGAAAAACTAATATCAATGTTGATATGAGTGTATTAGACCTTTTATATTGATATGAAAAGAAACAATATACTTCTGAGGATGAACCTTATCAGTATTGCGAGAATTCTAGTGTTTCCTTCCTATGGGAAATAAACTTGAACTTAGACTTCGATGTTGTTCTTAACAACCTTGCCAAACAAAAGCACAACAACTTTTTATTTGGTTTACAAAATAATGTTTTTATAAACAAGAAGTGTTTCAGCCCGAAAATATTTAAGGTAAATATATTTTCACATGTTGGATCCTAAGATTTGTGTGTTAGTCCAGTCTTCATTACCGGTATGTAATCGGAGATCTGTTTAACTTGATTTGCCCGTTTATGTAATATAGGCTTCTAACAATTCGTTTTGCACTAAGACATATATTAATGTTGAGCTAGGTATTGCATTAAAGATCTTTGAAAGTAACTTCAGCCCCTACTGTGAGCGTTGAGTTTAACCCTATTTTATTGTCTACTTAGTGCTGTGCCGTGAAGGTTTTATAATATTCTAAAATAGCTAAAACGTATGTTAAGTGGTCATGATTGGATAATTTTGATAAAAATTTAAAGCATATTAAAAAAAATACTATGTAACACAGTACAATATAAAAAGACGTACATACCTGCGGTTGCTCTCAAACATAGTTAAAGAACAGACTTTGAAAGACCAATGAAAGAAATTAAGAATAAAGTTCATGAGTTAATACTGGCTTTCTTTTGAGTATTTTAACAAGTAGATACCTGTTATAAACAAAGATGTTATATTTCATGTTCAAGTCGTAACTGAATTGGCGTGAGAAAATATAAAATATAAGTTGAATAAAAAATTGAATATGCTTAAATACGCTGTGGTAAATTGTTACAGTTTTATACTCGATCGATGTTTTACACTCAAAAAATATTAATCAGATCCCAGCAACCAGAGATATTCTGTACTCACAGTAGACTAGTATCTCCGCATCTGATAGTAAGAACTCTGCATAATGGCCATTCCTAAATACCATCTAGCATATGCTCGTATTGTCGGAGATACATGCCAACTTAGTTTATTAAACATAGTATTATCCTTAAGTTTTCATTTCTAAAGATAATAAAACTTTAATGAAGATTCCAATGAAGAAACTATGGTTCTCTGAGCCAAGCATTGAGTTTTCAACTAAAGAACAAGAGTTTTCAGTGCTATGTTGCAATCGGAGTAAAAAAAATTAATCGCACACACACCTCTCAGATAATCAGATGAGTGTCGGAATAGCTTAAATATCGTTTGAAAACAACAGCACTAGTAGGGATGAAATCCCTGAAATTGAGATCCCAGTATCTCGGTATCCCGAATGGATATTTATCTCTGGTAATCCTGGCATCCCAGGACTTTTGTATTAATAATATAAATTAAGTTTCATCTGTAAAATAAAATTTTAAAATAAATTAACACTGGGTTACCACTTCCAAAGGAAAAGCTTACTTTGTTGTATTACATATTTTAGTTATCGGTCAAATATATAATACTTATTCTTTGCATATGCATGTGCAATCATAAAGCACGGTAAACGGTATTGCTCACAGAAAAGGTGCAATTTTTCTATTCAAAAACCGGTAGAAATCATATACCGTATACAAAGTAGATGTAGTATTGAAATTCCTTCTGAGAAAAGTTAGAAGGAATTTTTTTGAGGTTTTTTGACCCAGTAAAACAAATACCACGTTTAACTGAAAGACTATATAACAATAATCTAACAACAGGAACATGTCGCAACAAAAGAAGAATTGTGTGAGAATTAGGAGGAGAAATGTCTAAAATTAACCCACCAACACTCGAATACGTTTTGACGAAAGAGATCAATAAAGTTACGAGGTCATTCTAACCTTAATCAAATCCAGACTGCGATTATATTTCATTTAACAAAAATAAATTTAAATCGTAAAACTGTTTTCTTGACGCGTTGTAAAATTTTACAAAGTGAATAATGTTATTTCAATTATGAATAATGTTTATCAATGTTATATTTCAACTCATTATATTGAGATGTTGTATGATTTGTACTCAGTTTACAAATTACGAGTTGCAAAATCATTGATTCTGATAAAGCAGTAGGCAATGACTCTCCTACAGCCAGATAATTGTCAATAAGTAGAAGATCACCTCACTCTACACAATTGTGATTTTGATATTAAGCAGTAGCAATCAGATACATCCGTATACAATGGCTGTCACACAGCCACATAATTCACGGCCCTTGACAGTAAATAAATTTGAATTTTATATGATGAAATAGCAATCAACATAGGATAAATCTCTAAACAATGGCTCATATACATCCACTTGAGCGTCAAAGGCTGGATTTGTCTCTACACACTTGTGATTTCTATATGATGCAGTTGGAATCAGCATCGGATGTAGTTTTAAATATACGAGTCGATAGAAACATGAGTGGTTCATCCTGCGACAGGCACCTCACTCACATCGCTTACGCCTAGCACAGCGCCTACAACTCTCACATTTATCCACCCGACTAATCCTCTGCCAACTTCACGCCCCAACAGGTGATGTACACTCAGTAACGGTGATTTCCCGTCTAAGACAGAAGAATTAATCTCTTAAAGTTTAGAATCAGGAGATACTATACCATACGATTCAGCCAGATATTCACTTACTCTATTTGCCAATACACTGAGGAGAGATTTTTTTGTGAACAAACCAATCCGTGAAAACGCGGGAAAATCTCCAGCAGAGTCCAGCACGCAGCACATTAGTTCATCAGAGAATTACGCTTTCACCCATGATGACTGTTTTTTTCAGTGTGTTCTGACGGTGCAGAATCCTCCATGACTGAGCGCGCTACTGAAAGTGACCACCTGTGTTTCTTCTATCTGTCGAGACTGGAAACAGTGCTGACCATTGGAACATCATCAAAAGAATTAAAACAAATATTGAGGTTCTTGAATCTCAACAGAAAATGTTTATGGATGAGGGGAGAAGGCCAATGGGAAACAGTGATGAGGGCTAACTTGGACGAAGGGGTCTGGGTGCTAGTTGAATGATAGAAAGACCACCATTTCATCCATTCAAAAGATAAAGCTCTCAATTCAACAAGTACGTGCTAATCAATAAAAAAGCCCATAAAAAGAATAATACAGTATCTATGCTCTACCTAATATAAAAACGGAAATAATCTTAGCTAGTCCCTCATCCACTCCCAAACCAAGCAGGAACCACCAACTGCGGTGCAAGGTGTTTGACATGACATGGCTGCCTTGGTTCAGCAACGAAGAACGGCAAAGACGAGGGGTAAGTGGTATCTGTAAGGCAGGAGCCAGGCTACCACAAATCGATTGTAGCGACCTACCTACTCCATAAAGCTGGAGCGTCATGGTTGAGAGGGCGAACGATATTGCGTCTTGACTACCTCAACGTTTTTCCAGCTCTCGGAGCAGCATGTCAGTTCAAATGTATAATAATTTCCATGTAATAAACTATAGTGCAAAAATTAACTAATGAAAAAAAATATATTTAAAGGTATATCTCAGAGGATAGTTATATATTTTAAAAGTGAGATTTAAGCACGAAAATTGAGAAAAGTAATTAATTTACGCATAGACTATACCTATAAAATTTTTAAGGATTACCAATGTTTTTTGCTTAATTGAATATTCTGTAAACAATACGTTACAGAATATAACTATAGAACGAATAAATAAAATCCTTTTACAGGTCAAAAGCTAACGTTTAAACAGAGCCATCAGAATCCCATTACCATTCTTCAAACCTTCAGCAAAACTCATCAGTGTATCGATCACGATTAATCACTGCATTCTCCACCACCAAACCCATCTCTCTCCAGTAATTCATTTTAACCTTCAAATATTTTATAAAGTACTAGATAGAAAAACCATTTGATAAAATATTTTTGACGATTCTGCATATAGCTATATTTAAAAATATAGGTAGGTTTAATACGCGTAGTATGAATGATTATGACCTTTATAATTTTAACATTTTTTTTAAATTAAGCTTAGTAAATTATCTTCCCATTTATTTTCTGAAATAAAATCGTAGACATTTAAATAGAAGTTTCCATACAATTTCTAACAATATCAATATATCTTTAACGTTACACAGGGTGTAAAAAAAGTCCCGCACTGGTTTGGCGAACGATTACAGGCAAAGCGATTAAAACTATGTGCATCATTACTGCACCTATAAATCTTCTTTTTTGGCGTAACTACCATTTTTGTCATGTCAAGGGTATGGCCCGCGATTAGTCAGAAGAAAACCATAAATGAGAGCATAGGTCGAGAAGCACATCAAATTAAAGGTTTTATTAGTAGAATACAAGGCCGCAAAACGCGACCCACAAAGGGTTTACTCTTTTAAAAAATTACGCTGGGTTACAGTTTGAAATACAATGTAGGTCCCGTTCTAGATTGTTTATTATTCTTGTCTTGGCTCATTTTGTTAAAGTTAAACTTATTTTAATGTATATTGGACTCATGAGACAGTTTTTAAGGTTGTTAGTGACTCAATAACTTTAAACCAGTTTAATCGTTTAAAAGAATGAACGATTTGAGGTCATATTTTTGGCATTGTACTCTACTAATTAGGACCTTTTAATTTGAATGTTTTACTCGGCCTATGCTCTCATTTAAGATTTACTTCTGAATCCTTGCTGGCCATCCCCCTGACATAACAAAGATATACAAAAAGTACATTTATAGGTGCAGTAATGATGTACGAAGTTTTTTTTTTGCTTTACACTTAATCGTTCAGAAATGATGATGCCCGTGCGGGACCCTTTTTACACGCTGTGTAGTAATCTAATGGTATATTTCGCTCTGTATAAATGTGTGTCTTACTCAATCACGTAACATCTGCAGGAATGATTATGCTGAAATGTTACATGGACAAAATACAATTTTAAAACCATAGAGAGTTTTACTCCGAGCTACGCCCCATTTGGTAAAGTTGTGAAATATAAATTGAAAATCTGTATAAATGTAATGAGCTGTTGCCTGTGTAAACATTGTTACATGACATTATTTTGCTTTAATAAATCGAAACCTAATTCTCAATTTTTTTTAATTTTTTTGGTCTTGAAAGCACAGCATAAGCTTGATAGTAAACAACACTTGTTATTTTGACCCTCTTCTACAACTGCTGTTGATCACATAGTAGGAACATATCTGAATAATAACATTGAAAGGTTCGGTGTTAACTATTCACTCAAACTTGAAGCAAAAATTTATTAAATCAAACTTGTATTCCTACCGTTAGAATTTTCAGTCTTATACGCCACCTATTTACTCGAAAACGCAATTAAAAAGAATAAAATCTACTTTTCTTTCAAACGTTGTATACGCCAGTCTTTTTCACCTATTTATTCAAAAACAAAATGTTAATTTAATCTATCAAGTTCTTATTAATCTTTTTTTCACAAATAACTTCGTTTTACTTGGAATACGTTGAATGAAAGTTGTCTATCAAATAACTATTGGCTTTTGTTTTTTCACCTATTTTACTTTTAAATGTTTTCTTTCTATAAATAATTTCATATCTAGAAATAGTAGCTGGTAATTATACAAATATACTATTACAAATCAAATATAGGCTACGTTTTTTAATAAAAATATTTCCAAAATATAATGCTTGTAAACTTAGTTAATAAGAAAATCCTACTCATGATAACTCATAAAATCGTTGGCCTATGACACCTTGCGAGTTCCTTTGGATCTGCCTTTTCGTTCTGGATTAAATTTGCCTTCAAAAATAAAGCAATTCATTATAATTTTTACACATCAACTAAATAGAACCTCGAAAATAATGCCGGCACTCGAGGAAATTGGTTGTTTGCAAATAAATCATTCAAGAATCTTTCGAGACGTTCTAAGCTCCCGTCTCGATGTACACTATCTTTGAAATTAATTTCTTTTGGGATTCCATAAGAATTGGTTTATTTTTCTTTGTATTTATAAACGAATTTTTCTGTTAAGAAAGACTACTTTACTTGTACTTTGCAATAAACATTGATATAAATATATCGATGTGCGCTAAGTGCGTTCAACCAACACTAGATATCCTCCGCCTGGTGAGTTCTAAAATTTTTTCGGTTTCCACTCGCAGAAAAAGATCTTTTTTCTATGGCGAACCGTACAAACACTTCTCATTCAGAAAATACTTTGATAAGTTATTGGAAAAGTGCAATATATTTTTATTTGCTTCTAAGGATTTTACCGTTCCAAAGGTATTGGCATAAAAGTAGCTACAAACTTTAATATTGTTTATATAAAGAGGAATTTAGTTCCCTCCAAAGAATGATTCAGTGGGAAAACAAGATTTAGTAAAATATCCACAATTTGAAATAAACTAAAAATCTGGTACGGATCCCGGGGTCGTGAGAGAGATTAAAAACTAAATATCCTGGATTTAGACTGGTTTCGCATAGACGGACAAAGAAATCTCTGAAGATATGTATAACATCTCTTATCATCTCCTAATCAAACAAATTTGTTTCATTCTCGTAAGAGTTTCGTAATCACGTTTAGATGTTGGCAGTGAATTTTAGTCAGAGCAATGTTCAGTCAATGGTAAGCTTGATCGTTTATTGCGTATTTGTACCGTATCCAATACACTCCACCACACAATTTAGATTGATACAAAACGTTTAGATGCTGTCAGGGAATCGCATGTAATGTTGAACAAGTCAGAGTAATGTTCAGTGAGAGATTACTGTACCCAAATCAGACAAAGACAGAGATAGAGTAGAGTAATGTTCAGTCATTTGTACTGTATCCAATATACACACCCGTTCAGATTGATAAAATAACGTTTTTACTCTGTCAACGATTCCAAAGTAATGTTGGTCTGGTCAGAGAAATGTTCAATATAAGATAAGCTTGATAATCGTATTAAGTATACTCTAACACCCGTTTTAGATTGATAAATACGTTTTTGATGCTGGCAGTGAATCGAAAGTAATGTTGTTTAAGTGAGAGTAATGTTCAATCAAAGTTAAGCCTGATCGGTTATTGCGTATTATACCGTATGCAATATACTCTAACACCCCATTTAGATTGATAAAATAACATGTTGATGCTGGCAGTGAATCGAAAGTAATATTGTATATGTCAGAGTAAATTTAGTTAAAGGTAAACCTCATCGGTAGTGGGTATTTGTATCGTATCCAATATACTCTAACACATGGTTTTTTGAATGGTAAGTTTAGCTCCAGTTCACCTTTATTTTATTGCTGCGTCTGGAATATGACGTATATATATTTATGTGATCAAAAGAATTTATAATATTTTCTCTAAAATAACACTTTTTGGGTTTACATTATTTTTACGCTTTAGACATAATCTGATATAGTATCTTTTTTTAGCAAATAAATATTTCATTTGCAGTTGCAGTTTTAGCATGTAGAATGTGATAATTTAGTCAAGAGCGTATGAAATCTAGACTATACCCGAAATCTTCTAGTTCAATTGACATTTGTTTGTTAAATATATAATTTTAATGTTTACAATGTTGCAATATACAATTGAACTATATTTGGGTTTGAATATTGGGCCACTTCTGGTATAAATGGTATGCTTTAGATGGCATGAGTAAAAATAACTCCAGAAAGAAGGTTTTTAATAAAATATTAATAATAATAATTAATTTTTAAATATTCAAAATATTGATAAATATTAAAATAGATCTGAGAAAAACTGTATATTGATTCCTATGTACGTTGGTATTCTTAGAAAAAAATTTACTTCCTCTGCCTTGAGCGATATCTCGAGAATATAAATCTGTAAAAGTAATAATATGACTACATGTATGGCTCTGATAAATTTCGAGGCCATGAGGGATGTCTTTGAAATCATAGTGGGAATGGTTTATTGAATTATCTGACAAGGGTACCTTGACCTGAATGTCAGTAAAACTCAAACGGTAGCTGTATCTTTGCCGGAAGAACTGCTGTGGGCGTATTATTGACTGCATGTCGACTGAAGAGATTTATGTACAACTCGATCTAAGTTATGAGGAAATGAGCTTTCATACAAATCCCTTGCCTTCAGCTCAATACGTTCTTGAGGTAATCCCCTCAGTTATAGACTATACTAACGCTCATATCAAATGACATGAAAGAATATGTATCATTATCAAACCTACAAATGGAAAATCCAAGTTTAATACCTCAAATAATTTTTGAGATATTATGAGGACAGGAAAGCTTTGCAAATGCTCAGTAAAAATTTTATGGATCAAGGTATACCATTATAAAATAATCAATGATGCCTATATAGGAATCAGTGTGTTGCAAAAGTCTATTGTTTGTTTCGATCTCATGATTTTCTTTGCACTTACGACAGTCTGTCATATAAGACACACTTTTATACTCCTCCAAGTAGTGGGCCTTTATAAAAATCCACCTTAAAAATGAAGGATTAAAATTTCATATAATTGTTTACGATTGTTTAAGTTAAAACACTATAATTGATTACAAGTATAAGATAACATTTAAAATGAAAATGAATTTTTATTAGTGTTTTCATGCTGTTATTTCTCATTTGAACAAAAGATCTCGGAAAAAGATAATTGTAAATGACATAAAACCCGAATAGTTAGATTGGGGTATTTACTCTCGGAATACCAGCAGGTTCTAATAAGGATCAAAATTACGGAAAGAGGGAATAATACTAATAGTAGCGTGTTATTTTTCACTCGATCTAAGTTATGAGGAAATGAGCTTTCATACAAATCCCTTGCCTTCAGCTCAATACGTTCTTGAGGTAATCCCCTCAGTTATAGACTATTCTAACGCTCATATCAAATGACATGAAAGAATATGTATCATTATCAAACCTACAAATGGAAAATCCCAGTTTAATACCTCAAATAATTTTTGAGATATTATGAGGACAGGAAAGCTTTGCAAATGCTCAGTAAAATTTTATGGATCAAGATATTACCATTATAAAATATCAATGATGCCTATATAGGAATCAGTGTTGCAAAAGTCTATTGTTTGTTTCGATCTCATGATTTTCTTTGCACTTACGACAGTCGTCTGTCATATAAGACACACTTTTATACTCCTCCAAGTAGTGGACCTTTATAAAAATCCACCTTAAAAATGAAGGATTAAACTTTCATATAATTGTTTACGATTGTTTAAGTTAAAACACTATAAATTGATACAAGTATTAAGATAACATTTTAAAATGAAAATGAATTTTTATTGGTGTTTTCATGCTGTTATTTCTCATTTGATCAAAAGGATCTCGGAAAAAGATAATTGTAAATGACATAAACCCGAATAGTTAGATTGGGGTATTTACTCTCGGAATACCAACAGGTTCTAATAAGGATCAAATTACGGAAAGAGGGAATAATACTAATAGTAGCGTGTTATTTTTCAGTGTTTTCTGACCTAAACTCTTTATCTGTTTTAAATTTGTACTAATTGATAAATTTTACTTCAAAATAAAGTAATTAATAAAGATATAACATACGCGTTTTCAGTAAATGATCTCTGTACCGTAAAACATTTGTATCTTCTAAGACTCTAAATCAGCTGAAAATTAGATTCTAGGTCGTTGCTTGTTTAACTCGTGCAAATAGGAATCTATAGATAATATATTTTTCAGGACTTTTTAAAAAATACTTTCCGTTATTTCTGAATTAAGGTCCCTTTACACTAACTACAAGCTAATTTTGGGTGTAGGTAAAATTTTATTAAACATACACGTGCATTTTACACAGTAAATAGTTCAGCGAACACAATATTTGGAGTGAATTAGTCCCTATTTTCACACTTACTTCTAGCTAATTTTTTGTATACATAAAGTCTTATTTAACATACACGTGCATTTGACACAGTAAATAGTTCAGCGAATACAATATTTGGTGTGCATTAGTCCCTTTACACTTACTACAATCTAATGTTTGGTTTAGGTAAAATCTTATTAAACATACACGTGCATTTGACACAGTAAATAATTCAGCGAATACAATATTTGGTGGTCATTAGTCCCTTTACACTTACTACAATCTAATGTTTGGTTTGGGTAAAATCTTATTAAACATACACGTGCATTTTACACAGTAAATAGTTCAGCGAACACAATATTTGGAGTGAATTAGTCCCTTTTTACACTTACTTCTAGCTAATTTTTTGTATAGATAAAGTCTTATTAAACATACACGTGCATTTGACACAGTAAATAGTTCAGCGAATACAATATTTGGTGTGCATTATGCCCTTTACACTTACTACAAATCTAATGTTTGGTTTAGGTATAATCTTATTAAACATACACGTGCATTTGACACAGTAAATAGTTCAGCGAATACAATATTTGGTGTGCATTATGCCCTTTACACTTACTACAATCTAATGTTTGGTTTAGGTATAATCTTATTAAACATACACGTGCATTTAACACAGTAAATAGTTCAGCGAATACAATATTTGGTGTGCATTATGCCCTTTACACTTACTACAATCTAATGTTTTGGTTTAGGTATAATCTTATTAAACATACACGTGCATTTGACACAGTAAATAGTTCAGTGAATACAATATTTGGTGGGGATTAGTCCCTTTAAACTTACTACAATCTAATGTTTGGTTTAGGTAAAATCTTATTAAACATACACGTGTATTTGAAACAGTAAATAGTTTACCCAAAGAAATATTCTGTAGGTATTTGTTCCGTTATATTTATCACATCCTAAAGCTTGGTTTTAGTAGTCTTATTAAACATACATATGTAGGAAACTGTAATTGCCACAATAAACAGTTTACCCAGAACAATATTTTGTTTGTGTTAGATATACATTAATAAAAAAAAATTATGGTTGCCTGTAAAGTCGGTTTTACGGGCGAAGATTTTACGTGACAACGTCTTTTTCTCGGTAGAATATTTATTGATATGAATATTATTAAATTGCACAATAGGAACAAGGAATTGAATGAAAATAAGAATTGCACAAATTTTAACTATAGAAATATATTTCGTTTACTAAAACATTGGACATAGTTTGAAATTAATTAAAATTTGTTATTGTAAATGGTAAAGTTGAATAAAAACATTTACTAAAATTGGAATTTGAAATTCTTGCTAAACACAGTTAAATTCTAACTCCGCGCGTGGTGATTGGTCGGTTTAGTTCGTTTGTTTGGTCGCACTGTTATGACAGGTTAGAGGTTATAATTTGTTGTTTTAAATGTTTGACCAGCAATACGCGCTGTTTCTTCTCAATCGACTGAATTACGATTGATTGCAGAGTGATTTAAACTAATAATTTACTTAACACTATCAACATTTGCCAATAGTATGACATAACCTATAAACTCAGTTTCTCAACTTTTGTGTCAATCTAACAATTAATCAATCAATCATAGTTTACGATAATGAAATATCAGTGTACAATTATTTATCTTTATTGTTGTAGTTGTTGTAAATGACGAATCTAAGCACTCCACATTTTCACGAATAAACATAGTTATCTGATTTATCCCGTGCGGCGGACCCACAGTTATCTGCTTTATCCCGTGCGGATCCCGTGCGGCGGACCCACTGGACGGGCATCGTAACGTTACCGGGCGTTACACTTTTTCATGAGTGACTCCGAGCCGCAACCTAATTTAAGACGTTGTCACGTCAATATAATTTATGTAATTTATAATTTATTTTGTTACTAATTGCAACGTATATAATATTGAATTAACATTATTACTAAAAATACTGACCTTATTAAATGTATAAGAAAATAATAGTTTTCATCTTATTAAAATGTTAATGTTGATAGTGCTATGCTGTCAAATGGGGAAATGTATTTAGAAAATATATTTACATGTTTTAGAACATGAGTTACACGTACCAAGTTTGAATTCTGGAATGTATTTTGGCTTGAACAACAAACTGATACAGGATGACCTGTAGTAACTTTTTTAAAGATATAACTAAATATAATTTTTAATAGTTTTTTGTCAATAATATCCGATATGATAAGGGATTTTTATACGTATTTTACATTCATGTCTGTAGAGGTCCCAGATTTGCCAGATATGCCTTGTCTGTACTACTGCTGAGCCTATAAGCCGATCACTCAATCTCATGTATAGTTCCAACATCCCTTTAGAGCTTACGTATTATGAAACCTTATTTGCTCTAGTTCAAGTACTCCGTGTTACCTTATCTGTACTACTGCTGAGCCTATAAGCCGATCACTCAATCTCATGTATAGTTCCAAACATCCCTTTAGAGCTTACGTATCATGAAACCTTATTTGCTCTAGTTCAAGTACTCCGTGTTACCTTGTCTGTAACACTGCTGAGCCTATAAGCCGATCACTCAATCTCATGTATAGTTCCAACATCCCTTTAGAGCTTACATATCATGAAACCTTATTGCTCTAGTTCAAGTACTACGTGTTACCTTGTCTGTAACACTGCTGAGCCTATAAGCCGATCACTCAATCTCATGTATAGTTCCAACATCCCTTTAGAGCTTACGTATTATGAAACCTTATTTGCTCTAGTTCAAGTACTCCGTGTTACCTTATCTGTACTACTGCTGAGCCTATAAGCCGATCACTCAATCTCATGTATAGTTCCAACATCCCTTTAGAGCTTACGTATCATGAAACCTTATTTGCTCTAGTTCAAGTACTCCGTGTTACCTTGTCTGTAACACTGCTGAGCCTATAAGCCGATCACTCAATCTCATGTATAGTTCCAACATCCCTTTAGAGCTTACATATCATGAAACCTTATTTGCTCTAGTTCAAGTACTCCGTATTACCTGGTTTAGGATATTACTGTAGTTAGAAATTTCCCATAACATAATTTCAGCGTACCAAATGTTTACCGTCATATACGTTTAATTATAAAGCTTATAATTCTTTTTATTTTAGAAATTTTCTTATTTATGTTCAGCGCCAACAACATTTCATAGAGAAGTTTAGTTGATTATAGAACCATTAACGACCGAAAAACCCAATTATCTCATAACATAATCCGTCCTCAGTCGTGAATATGAGGAAATACTGATTTAGGTTTTATAACTATATATGTAATCTGTTTCCAACAGAAATATTCAAAACAATCAACAACTATTACTTCACCTAATTTTATCTCTTTACTAAATAACTAATTAAATAGCCTAGTTGAAAACAGAATTTTACGATATATTTTGTCATGAACACTTTCATAAATGCTTCTGTATAACGGTATCTGTTTAATATTTAAATTAAATTATTTCTATTTTTCCTTCTTTCAGGAAATAACAATTAAGCACCTTATTCATTGTTTATTAGAATATATGCTAGATTTCGTTAGGATGCTTGGATGTTTGCATGTTTGGAAGTCTGGGTATTTGGATGTTTGATAATTAATCACACAAAACCCAGTAGACGGATTTTGTAGAAATTAGGCATGTACGTTACTTAGGCATAGATCAAAACATTATGCTATTGTTTATTCGTAAATACCACTCAAAAACTTTTAAAACCCAAACAAATATACTTACTATAAGAAAATACATCATTTGTGACAGGTACTAGAGTTACAGACACGCAATATAATATTATTTTGTATTTGCATGAATAAATGTCAGCTGCGTAATGCATGAAAAATGTCAAATGTTATGAATAGTATTATAAAAAACGTAGGTTACATGAATTAGGTGTTCTTAGATTGTGTGATGCATGTTGTGTATGTATATTTACAGTAGGTGAAGCAATAAAATAGAAGAACGGGGCATTAACACAATTCAAGATAACATTTGCTCTGTAATTACATGTGGCCGCAATGATTTCGTGACTATAGCAAGTTCTCTTACTGCTTCTTCCTGGGCCACAAGTATGCACTGAAAATTCCCACCCTAAACGAGGAGACCATAGAGGAGTTTAGATTCAAATAAGGCATAGTTAACTGTTTTGGCTATGTCACTGACTACTTTTATTGTTTAAAAAACGGTCTACAAGCTAGTACTTAGTTCCCCACATAGGTTGCCAATATAAGATGTCCGCAACGATTACGAGCCTTCACTATACTGTGACGTTCGTGAGGGTAATGTTTTCTGAATACAGAACAGGTGTACACAAGGTGGCCCGGCTGATTACGGACAGCAGGAGAGGCTGCTAGAGACTTCCATCATGCAAGTACTCCGCAGGACTGAAGTGGAGAGCGTGGTCACATCTTTAGGAGAAAAATTGACTTTTAGAGGAGAGAACGGTTTAGGACTAAAATAGGAATCTTTGGTATCATGAGGCGTTGAGTGGGTGGAAATTAACATCCTGAACGTGGGAGCATTCAGTGTTCAGGAACTGTGTGATTTCCTGAAAACTGGAGAGGGTGCGAATACAGTTGTGATGGGTTGTTAATATGCGTGGGCAGAGGTTCGAGTTTTTGTCATCAACCTGTGATCAAGTTTTTGCAACAAATGTACAGAAAGGACAACGTTACTCAATTTAAGAGAGTCGCCTGATAAGACAGACTTAGTTATCAAATAATGAAACTTAGTTACAAGGGGTAAACTAGAGTTCCGGCGGATAGTGGAGTCAAACAAGTTCAATAACAAGATTGTATAGGAAACCTGTCAAAGTGGTTCAGGTCTAATTTGGGCAGTTAAAATATTATGAATGAATGTAACAGGGAGCTCATGCTGACCTTGGGAGTGTACCGAGGGAGACTGAGCAATAGGCTCTATAAGCACTTCAAACACACTATACATTTGTACAAGTAAGTCGTTAGTTTTGATCCACATGCTGATAGCGCATAGTTTCAGGTTCAGTACGCATTTTAGAGCTCTACGCAATGTAAATATTAAGAGTGCAAAGTTGAACTTGAACGAGGTATGGAGCAAGGATTTAATCATTGGCACACTAATTCTAATAAGGTCGTCCCTAAATAGAGTCAGTCGAATGACGGTAAGACTTTAGCTTCAGTTCACAAAGTATGCTGAACAATATTTAATACGGTAAAAGACATAATATTTATTTTTAACACACTGGTTGGATTCACGATTTGATTGTTCCATAAACGTCTCACTTGATTATTCTGTTAACTAAATCCGAACAGACTGGCAACTGTAATTTTCAACACTGTTTATTGAGTTAAACTCTCCAATTTCCACGGAAGCTTTGTTGCTGGTTTCCTTCTTATTACTTTATACCTAATCCTAATCCTTCGCTAGAATTCCTTAACCCAACTAATTATTAACTCTACATGTATATCTTTAATTTTAATTAGAATAGATAGTTGTATTTCTATTATGTGTTTAATACTGTTTCACGGAATGGAAATTTAAAGTACGAGATTATTAATAAATTTTTACTATCAGATTAATCCGTACAAAACGTCGAATCAACAACGAACTCTATTATTCGGTATTGCCATTTTATGGGAAATACTAAACGCTAGAAAATATCTTTTAAACTTAAATTTTTAGAAAAATTAAACAATTAGTGTCATACATTATAAAAAATATTATTTTATAGAAGATCAAATCAGTGATATATATATTGCATTTATGTTACGTTATGTTATTTTAAAAGCACTTCATTCACGTGAAAATAAAGTAAACTCAAACCTACACACTAAACAGATCATTAGCAGCGGTAAACACAAACTTCATAATGAACGAGAAAGTGTCTAACTTTCAAGTGTTAAACAGCACATCGAAAGTAATTAGTATTTCTTGTGTGTTCTTCACAGTGGGTTGTGCATTTTATGATATATACCACAACGGTACACATCTTTAACTGTACGACCGAGGAAATTTTATGGACTATCAAATTACTTGTTAATTTCAAATTTACGTGGTCTTTTTACTAATTCTAAAAAAAAAAGTGACATATGACTAATCCTATACTCTGAAAGATCATGTTGTACCATGACATTATAATTTATAAGAATTTAAGCATTAACGATTGGAAGAGTGTTTTTCTTAAAATCTTATTATTACCTAATTAATAGTCTCAAATAATATGAGCCAAAACTGTATGACAACAACTGAATTTCCACGTTTCGAGAGCTTGTGTTTGTCTGTCAACTAGACTCGTGACATGTATCATCATTGATTTCATTCTTCTCAATGTAAAAGTAAAATTTCGTGCAAATTTTAACACCTGTAGATAAATATTTCTCGATATATCATACATTAATATTTTTCTCATTAAATTGAGTTTCATATAATCAATTTTGTGTGTGTTAGGATCGTTAGGTTACGTGTGTTAATGTGTCACATGTTAAAATCTCAAATGAGTGTTCAGAGTTTGTTTAGATATTCGCTAACGCTTAGCCACATTCTATGGAGTGACGTGCACGATCATTCAACTCAGTGTTCCTCATGTATAATGAAGCTTCATGCACAATGCACTTTATAGGTTATTTATTTAGGGATACCGTGTGGTCACAGAGACAGATAGACAGACAGAAAGAAATGAAATATGTACAGCCTTACGAATGTTAGACTCCGCTAAAGCTCAGTCAATAAAAACTTTTCCACTTAATCTTTAAGCACTTAACGTATTCAAGGCGTGTACGCTTATGTGCTATGTAAACTCTGTAAAGAAATAAATTTATCTGGGCAGTATTTAGTGTTCGTTACTGTATATACATTAATGACTATTTATTTCGTACTTTTCATTTATGTAATTATAAGCGAAAGAAATTAATTAAAACTTTATAAATCTTAAGACTATATTAATTTAGACAGTTTTGAAACCTTTATTTATTGTCGTAAACAACTATTGGATATCCACAAACTCAGTAACGAGATCACGTGATTTACACCTAGAGCCTAAAAGGCCATCGATCAACAAAACTATTCCACAAGTAAACTTTCCTTTTACGGAGATCAGTGATTTTAATGTTAGTTTGCATGTAAGTTTTTTTTCATTTAAAGATTAGTTGACGGAATAATATTGAGCCTGACTCCTTGATATAAACTCAGTAATAATTGTATAATAAGAGTGGTTAAAATGTAGCAAAACATACTTGATATATAAAAACATTATACATATTAGTACAACTCGTTTAAGAGTTATTTCTATAAAACTGTGAGTAAAACGCTGTATAAATTAACGTGGTCTTGTTAATCCAAAGTTGGAACACAGAACACTCTGATGTGTAATCGCCAGAGAAATCCAGTCACTGACGCTGACACATGACGCTTTGAATAAATAATGACTCTTCCATTACGATGTATGGCCGGAGTGTGCGTCTGCCTTCTTCATGTGGTTTACTACGCTTTGTGTCATCAGAATGGCAGAAAAAACATCAGAAAAAAAACTCAGCTATTAAATTTCTTACAGGTATCATGGCCATAAAATCCAGAACAAAAGAGTAATGCCGAGTGAGTATGCACTTGATTTAAGGACTGTTTGAAAAAAAAAGAATTCATATTATATTCTCTTGCAATTTCTAAATTTTAAAACGTATTTTCAATGTGCACGCAACTCCTTCTCAACCCCTCATCAAAAGAACCATAAGAGTCGGACAGAAGGTCCCAGGGTATGACCCTGAACCAAGTGTTCGCCTCTTAAGAAGTAGATGAGAAATGGCCTCGACAGTTGTATGGCCGTCAGCCCCCCTCCCCACCACTTCTGACCAGCTGTGTACAACCTGTGCTTGTAGTGGACTTAGTTCTGTGCAGTGTTATCGTTTTGTTTTATTCTCTCCAGGCTGGACTTACAGATAAATGATAGGTTTTATGATGTAAAGATTATTTTTTTCAAGTGTAGTATTATGAGAATTCCTCACCACACATTTAATCCTAAATGTTTGGGTGTAGCCTATGTTTAATATTATGTTTCTAGGTTTTTTTGACACTTTAATAAAATAGATAACAATCTTAAAACGAAAGTTAAATTTGGGTCTTATTATTTTAAGGACTTGAATATAGTGGGAACAGAATTGCTAAACAAAGTCATACTATGTACTGATTTGTTAAATGAGGAGTTCGTAAAGAACTATTGCCACACTATCGTGATTGTATATTAACTTTTACACTTAAAATGGTACACTTAGAATTGTAAAAATATTGTTGTAAATTTTTTATCCTTCTCAAGAACCAGAATAGGTTTTTGTGTACTTTAAGACTTGATGAAATTAAAACAATTCTAATACCACTTAAACATAAATGTAGAGTTTCTGAACTCTGTACCGAACTTATGACGTTTTCTGTATTTCTGAAATTTATCACTATGTAATTGATATATTTTGATTGAATGTACCTCTCATTCTGACACCACACTTCAGATACCGATTTTGATATGAATACGTCATATCACGAATCACGAAAAAAACCTTCACGATGTTGCATGCAAAGTTTCAATTCTATTGCACATTTCATTACGCTACATGCATTAATATGTTACATGTTAAATTTCATGGTTACTCGTGTAAAAATCTTCACGAACCTACAGCCAAAGCTCATGCAGTGAGTAACACGCACAGTTATTAAACTCGATGATACCCATACGGAAATGGAGTTTCAAGTATATTGGTCAATCTGTTCGTGAGTCAACGTGTGGATAGACAGATACAAATTTAATTTAATCAGCCTCTCGAGTGACAGGCTAAGTTTTAACCGAAAATAAAAAATGATTAAAAACCACTTAAATGGATTGTAATTTTAATGCAAACAATCAAACACTCGTTACATAATGAGAGATTGGATCTGGATGTGACGTAGGATTGTATGAGTTGATTATCTACAGTCTACGACCAAATTTCCTCAAAGAGTGTGAAATAAGTCTTAATATTCGTAATCCTTTTACAAATTCAGTTGGTTGTGTAACACGATACATAACAAAACTGAATCGAACAACAATAAAGGCTTCTAATGAGTTTAATTAATTTTTAACAATAAGTAACTCTACCTATTTCCCATCAGCAGTTGAATTAAGAGATTGAAATGATGCAGGATAATGAAGCGATTAATTTTGATGGACACTCTAATAGGTTTACTGACAAATTGAAAAATGATAATGCGTTTCTGAGCTACTTTGATCTCATTAGCTTTCTATCAGTTGTTTCAGTTCAACTCATTATGTACTGATGACAGCACACCAATGTTTTAATAACTTTACAGTTTAATCTGAAAAAATGTATAATCTTAATTTATTTAATATGTAATGTACAGTTGACGAACTATTTACATACTCGTAACTGTATAAAAACTTTATTTGTATATAGATTGTGAACTTTATTTGAAAAAATTACAAACAAAATATTATGGTTTTAATGATAATAGTAGTAATATATTTGCCGTGATCCTTGTAGTGGGAAACAATAAGGAATTATTGCAAATTTGAATGAAAATGTTATACGCACACACAATATAGTAAACGAGTTTCTTCTTCTATTTTAGCTTGAAATTTTGGACAACAGTAGCTACTAATCACAGTGGATAATAACCCCAATATTGAAAACTCCCGTTACATAAATACTTCATTCATGTACTTGATGGAGAATCAATAGTGGAACGTGTAGCTAAAAGGTATCCTGCATATGACCGCCATAGCCACCAATTTTAACCCCCTCCAATATATATACTATATATATATATATATATATATATATATATATATATATATATATAATTTCAATAAACATTGAATCACAAAAAGTACTTGCTCCGCCGGGAGTCGAACCCGGATCTCTCACTTGCCGGGTGAATGTGCTACCTTATATATATATATATAAGGGAACTGTCGTCAATTGAAAATGAAAGACTATTATAGTAAGGAGTATTTGTATTTACTCAGTGTCACTACTTGAGGTGATATTGTCATTTTCAGAACAGCAGGGCAGTGACTGCCTAAGCTGGAGTTTGATTGTCTCTGTCAATAAAGTATTAAATCTATAAATGCTCTGGCACTTTGGTTAGAGTGGGTGACAATCAGTGAAGGTGTACTTACTAATCTAACATCACGCAGAGAATCATCAAGCAGAGAGTTCTGATCTTCTCACAGACTGCCAAATTCTCTCCACCCTGGATACCCTCTATTAAAGGCTGTGGTGCTGTGTGTAGAACCATGCACTTGCCAACATTCAGTCAGTCCATTGATAACCGACCTTTCGAAAACTCCCTCTGTCATAGTTCACCTGATCTCTTTCCATCTGCCAAGGTTCATAAAAAATATGCAATTGGGAGTCATCTGCATATAAATGAGCAGTAGAACTCTGTATGAACACTGAAAATTAGATGTGAACAAGTTGTACAGAGTTCGTCTCAGACCTTGCCGAACACCTTTTTTCTCAACAAATGTCCATATATTTCACTTCCTAGCCTGGTAACCTGCTTCCTGTCATTTAAGTAAGACTTAATCCAATCGACCACGTTATCACAAAATCCATAGTAATAATTTTTTGCAAACGACATCACACAGTGCATTGAGCTTTAGAATTATCCCGTGGTACTATAGAACTAAATCCGCTAAGCATATTATAATCTTTTAAATAAAAATGAATCGCTGATGTTGGTAAACGCTAATCTCAAGTACGGCTAACAGATTTAGCTAATTATTTTTTTATATTTGTATTTTATATCAAAAGTTATGAATCTTTGCACATACAGAACTCAAATTCAGTTGGTTAACTTTGGAATGTGATACTGTGGCATATAAATGTGAATTTCAAAGAACATGTGGATAGACACTAAGATGCCTCAACGAACTATTTTTTTGCAAACTACAATCCGAACACAATCAGACTTCAGTCACTTAACAATTAATATAAACGATTATTTTGAAATTCTTAGCTTAATTTGAAGGATCTTTCAATCTTTCCCCTATACCAAAAGTGCAAGTGCCGGAAGTAGATTTGTTTTACGTCGAAGTAGTCTATTGTTTATGTATTCTATCTTTTTTGGGCGGGGATAAAAAGCAAAAATTAACATCGTACACCAGAGGTAGGTGTTTTTCAAACGTAATTATATTTTCGAAACCTACATATATTAATTTCCTGGTGCAATAATATAAACTCAACTGTTGAACTGTAAATAAAGAAGGCCGTAAGCCCAAAATTTAAACGGCAGGAACTGATACATATTGACCGCATTAAACTTTTCAGTCTTACGTAATAATGCATATTTTATTGATCGGGTTTAAAAAGCCATCTCTAACTATATTACTTAAAATATAATTAGACCAAAATTAAGCTAAAATAGCTGAAAGTTGGCGTTTTTGATCGACTAAATATTCCAAAATTTATATGTAATATTTTATCAAGGCACAGGGCAGGAAGACTGAACTGTCCGTAGATTTAATGTATGTAAACCAGAAATGCATACTCCTACACGCGCATTACATAAAACTGACAATCACGTTTAACATACAGGTATTTAACCACTCTCTTAGCCATTGATACTGAAATAATATTTACCTGATATATGTCTACTTCTGTTCGACTGTATTACATCATAAATACTTTCACTAAGGAGGCTATGTCCTTCAATTCGGTAACAGCTAGTTGTAAATAATTTATGAATGAAGTAGATATTTTGTTGAAAATATTCCCTATAACGAATACAAATGAATATAAGTTGTTGCCATGGCAAGAAGAAAAAGTATTTTATTAAAAATAATACTAAACACGTGGCCTAATAAATAATGTGTGGACTAACTTATAGTCTGGAAGCATGAGTTCTGGAAAATATCTAAATAAATTCTAAACATGCCAACATTTTTATTGTATCGTTTATTGGTATGGTCTACGATAGAATGAGTGAGTTTATAAAAGTATTAAACTGAATCATTACACCTTTTTTCAATGATTCCCTTTAGAGAATAGTCGAGAAAACAAGATTCTCTTTCTTCAGAGATTGCGAGGAAATGAGATATATACAACAAGAAAACATGTAAATAGGGTCTTTTCTGCTTCAAGGCAAAAATAAGAACAACATGATATATTTTTGTAATAAACTAGTAGTTCGGTACTTTGTAATATTTCAACTCAATCAATAATGTGTATTGTAGAGTGTGTGAACATATATACAACTCTTGACACACTGGCACAATTATCGAGCTCTTAATAGTACAAGTGTTTTTACAATTTACACTTAAATAGGAAATGTATAATCATTAAGAATAAAAAACTTCTTAGATCTTCTGATATCATTTAGGACAACCCAGATTGTAAATCGCCAAAACCCAAACAAATACTTGAAATATGTCTTCAATAACTTATTTATACTTTACATAACAATTAGTTGCAGTGAGATCACAAAATATTAATTGAAGTGACAAACATAAACATGAAATTGTTAAAAGATGTATTTTTTAGGATTGGCATTGATTTTTTTAAACACAATATTAGTGCTGCATCCTTTTAATATACGCTGTATATCTAAATATGAAGTCTACTATAGAAGGACACAGGATCTTACGGTAATATTGCCATAAGTTAGTGATACGAGAAATCAGTATTACATATCTGAAATCTTAATTACTTACTTAATTAAAAAATCATCAATTCGTAAAATGAACAAAGTTTACAAATGTGGTTTGATACACATAAGTCAGAAATGACTATTTTTTGTGTTGTGTGTTGTTCAATGCATGACAACTACCACTAAGTCATGCACTTCGAAAAAACAAACAGTAATTATAGAAAAAAATATATATATATACAATGTAGCTCAATCTACAGCACGGACACGATACTTAGCTATCTACACGAGTTAGTATACCAATCAGACAAAACCAATTGTTAGGAAACATGAAATCTTCCAGCTCTACTGATCAGTTGTTATACCTGAAAGGGTAGCCGTGGAGTATAGTGTTTCAGTGGATATTGCGGTAATTATACATAAAAATAATATGTTTTATTTGTAAAGAATACTGGAGTTTATAAGCTTGATATAATTTATAATATATGCCTGATGATTTATTTAACAACCAATTCGGTCACGTTTTTGAGTGAAATATTTAAAACTATTTCGATTTAAAAAGTTTATTAGAATATTACCAATCTAAAAATTAAATTTATGGTTTAAAAATTAAATTATTTAAAATATTCATAGATTTAAAATTATTAATCTTCTCCTTTTGCAGTCAATGAAAACATAGTTTACTTTATATGTAAATCAATTCGACAACAACATATATTATGTTTAACATTATTTTTAATTAAAATAGTCTTTTTTAAATAATTTAATAAGAGATAATATTAGAGATTTATGTTATGAACATCTCTATTTTTGCATCGCCTAGGATAGTAATGTTTTCTTGTGACAGACATAAACTATGGCCAGTAAACTTGAAATCTGAGAAAGTGTAATGAGTTATGTACTTTTATTAGTAACGGATGACTAACCTATTTTTAAATAAAATCATAGTGTATATGAAATACATAATGAAACACGTTTTCGGACATTAGTGTACAAAGAATTGTATTTTGTTTAGGGTTATCTAGTTGCATCTCCGACTTACTCCTAGGTACAGAGAGTGTGTTTATATATTTTCTGTTAGAAGCTTTCACTTTCTCAATAATTGAGTTTAAATTGCTACATACCTTATTATTAATATAGTTTTGTTTTATTATATAGGTTTAGCATAACCTATTAAGAAAGAAATTAACCTAGCCTTTGTAGGACCGAATGTTTGAATTGATTTTGGAAAAAATGTATGCGTGTACTAAAATTATAATATTAATAGAATGAGTTTAAATACAAATAATTTAGGCTATTTTTCAGGACATTTCAGTCTATTTGGTTGCTCTACAATAGTGTCTGATGCTTTTTCCAAATAATTTTTTCTTTAATTTTTAAGTACCGGTATATATTTACTAAATTTTAGTAAGAAAACAAACGATCAAAGGGAATTGTCAATATTTTATTACTTTTATGTTGATCTATTTCAATAATTTTTTATTCCAAACTTTACAACGTATTTACATGGAAAACCTGTTTTTTGCATTACTTATTTATAAAGCATAATAAAAACAATCAAAATTCACTAAAATTTTTCACTTTTTGATGATGAGATGTTTGTTTCATTAAATTTTTACTATTAAAATGCCTATTACAATAAACTGCTTACTTTTTACACAAGGACCATTCATTTACATTTTAAAGTTCACTTTTGTGTCAGTATTTGAGTAGCTTTAATATCTCAATATCACCTACCAAGTATCTGCCTACTTCTGAAGTATGCAAACTGTCTTGTTCCATGAGGTAGCGGAAGTACTAAAAACTTATTAAACAACTATAAACAGTTAAACACTAAACATTAACCCTCCAACTGGCAGTAATTTTTTCCTGTAGTGGCGGCATGTTTTCGAGCCTCGTGCAAGGGTTTTTTAAAAAATTTATTAAAAATATAAATTAAAAGTAATATATATAGAAGTATATATTTTTGTGTTCAGAATTAAACATATAATAGTATTATTATTTAAATTTGGCCTTAAAAAAAATGTTTACTAAATTTTTTTTCCATGAAATTCAAAATTTACATTTTTTTTATTTTTTATTTGGGGGGGACCATACCTAGCAAACCAAGTTATAGTAAGAAAACTATAAAAGTGAGAGTACCATTGTGTGTCAAATTTATTCTAGTTTCAGAAACACATAAGCATTATACAAATTTATGAAACTATAATAACACTATATAACAAAAAGCAGCGATGCGCATAAATTGTGAAAATAGGGTGTATATGTAAGAGTTTGCTAATAAAAGTTTTACTAATACAGTTTTACTTCTATACATGTTATATTGCATATTTTATTACTCAGAATGAAGTAAACTATACAGCAGTAGTAAAATAAATTCCATAACTTTTTTTTTGAAGAGTCGAAAAAAGTTTCATTTTGTCATTACTCAAAAATTTTGCGAAAAATTTTCGAGAAATTTATTTATTCTAAAATATATTTATTTGCACTACTGCAATATTTAACAATTCACCACACACTAAACACAACACTAAAACACAAATAAACCTACTAAAACTTACTAATAAACACGACTCGTCACATCAACAACTCAGACGGCATCGACAACATGGCGGTCACATCTTTTACGTTCCAAACTACGAACTTGGTACGTTGCAACTACAATATAAAGAGGAATAAAACTATAGTATTCCTTAGGCTTTTTTTCCCCGAATCCAATGGTGCATGAATCGAATCGATACGTTGCCGGAATATACTGTTATGAGTGATTATGCAAGGGAATGTTTGTTTATCAAAATTTTGACGAACAACAATCCGCTAAGGGTTATGTTTATCAAAATTTTGATAAACAAAGTTGGAGGGTTAAGAACACGATATGTGAATGTGAGCAGAACATTGAAGTGACGAAAATTGAGCATATATGGCAAAATGTACACAGTAACAAAACAAGCTATCCAGTCCCGCTCGGCCGAAACGAGTGACGCTCAGACAAGATTATTCAGTCCAGATCGGCCACAACGAGTGATGCTCGGGTAAGATTATTCAGTCCCGCTCGGCCGCAACGAGTTACGCTCAGACAAGTTTATTCAGTCCAGATCGTCCACAACGAGTGATGCTCGGTTAAGATTATTCAGTCCTGCTCGGCCGTAACGAGTGACTCTCGGGCAAGATTATTCAGTCCAGCTGGGCCACAACGAGTGACGCTCGGGCAAGATTATTCAGTCCCGCTCGGCCGCATCGATTTGCTCTCGGAAAAGTCCCCCAATGGTTAATTAATCGATCTGGTAGTTTGTCTGCTTCGAATTAGGGGATGTAAATGAGAGTGTATCTCGAAACTTGCAAGAGATACGTAATGCCTTTATAAAAGTCTTAAATTATTATTCCTTCAATGTTTTCTGAATTATCGTAACAACGAGACTCTCCCTAGCGTGTGGACTGGAGCTTCTATAGTATACAATAACATTGCGTTAAAGATAATTCATTTATTGAATTGCAGTATTGCGTTAATGAACAGAAACCCATAATAAAGTACTTATGTACTATGGTATAGTGTTCATTCTACAAAGGTAAATAATAGTGACCTCAACCACATAGCTACCAGTTTCAACATGAATATTCGACACAAATACATATCCCACATATAAAGCGAAATCATATGTTTACCTTTGTAGCCTTGATGGAAGGGTTTAATTATCTATACCACAAGTGATGTATCATAGTGTTACAAACAATAGATGACAACCGTAGGCCTACTTTGCGTGATATGTTGCGGTCACATGAACCTTCATTACCAGCAGCTGTTCTCTTTGTCCTCTAACATAGCTTTAGCAGATTGTCGTTAAGCCTTTACCTTTTAATAGTCTGCCATAACCTCACCAGTTCTTTGATAAGACTTGTGTTACCTCCCCTCGGTCGTGCTGTTTTAATGGTCTTTGGGTTTAATATTTCTTCAAGTACAGGCTATGAGTTCTTACAATTATATAATTTATCAATATTCAATCAATATATTTATGTGTTTTTAAATTTTCTTGAAATCCTGAAACGTTTTTCCCAAAGATTTCAACAACATTACGAACTGGAAATTTTTACCATTCACAAAATAGTATACAATAAACAAAATAGGAGTACGCCACACCACGTGGCACGTATTAGGCTTCGCCGAAGTTGGATGCAAAATTGTAAATTTATAGATAATTTCATTTTCGAGGATGGATGAACATCCTGTCATTAGTAGAGAAAGAAATTATATAAAAACTACGCCTAACTAATTTTGATGGAAATGAAATATCAAGCAAACATTTACAGTCTTTGAATGATTTCTTTCTAGAGATATCTTACCACACGATACATCCATACACGATGGTTCTTAGATGAACGCGAAACGTACACGACGAGAAAAATATTCTGGTTTTGTATGTCCATTCAATTTAAAATTTACAACACGAGCATATATTCAAACACGAATGTACGATTTTTCTAAAAAATTTTTAGTAGATTGGCATACAGTATGCTCGCCTTATTACAACTCATACTGCTCATACAGTGAATATAAAGTTAGTTTTGACTTATACCGGACTTCTCGAAGCTGTTAATAATTTGAAAATAAAACATTAAATCAGTCATAACCACTCTAGTTCACTGGAAATAGATTTAATAATCCACCATAAACTCATAAGTTCTAGCCCCACTTTCTGTTTGTTGGTGCAGCAGCTGACGCCTGAGGTCAGACTCAGGTGCTCAGTTGTAGGTCCAGAAAGTTCATTTATTACTTTACACTTTACGGCTTCTATTGTTGTTAAATGCAACACTTCAAAGGAAAAATAAAACTCCTTCAGGCCATTATGTGACCAGAATTGTTCTATAATTTTGCTCTATGTAAACAAGATTCATCCAGCTTTGATTTACTCTTAATAAACTTCATTATTCCATAAATTTTGTTGATTTTACATTCAAATACAACATTAGAGGAAATACATTCATGTAACTAAACCTCATCTTATCAATTAATTTCTCGACTTAGTAGAAGGCAAGGTAACTTTATAGTCTTGTGACTGTTCAATACTTTTAACATCACCAGAATATAAACATGTATAAGGTCTTTACATTGACGCAGGGTAACATGGTAGCAACAAAATGAAACAAAAGTGGAGTTTTCATATTATTACTTTATCCTAGATGAACTCAAAATTGTATTGTTACTCCGCATTTTTGTGTTACAAATCAGTGATCTATTTAATACTTTATGTTTCCTTGTTAACTAATTTTTCAGAATTGGTAATTAAAACGGTCTAATTTCGACTGGTATTCCACTATCCGTATGGTATAATATAATCTATAAAGCCTCTATTAATTTCCCTTTAAATAAAAAGTCCCAATTGTATCACGTTGACTTCATCCCAAAATTCAACTGACAATTATCTGGTTTGTCCGAATAAACACCAACTTTAATCAGTTTTCAACTATAATCTCAAATTTCCTAACAATTTCATCTCAAATTCAAAACAAATGCTAAGGTCCCTTTGTTTGTTTTGCTTTCACTCAAATTATTCTATCGATAGTAATGAAATTTTACTGGGACATTCTTACGGTCCTAGGGATGAATACACGCCTATTGTTATTTCGAATCTAACTCTAGGCTATTCCGCACAGGCCTTTAAAGTACCAAAAAATGCCATCTTGGTCATAGGTCTTAAATTTTTGAAATATTTATTGAGCCAAAGCAATGTAGTATAAATTTTAACACGCATTTAAACACTATTATGAAATTAGTTGTATTTTGACGAAACTAGGCTTTTCAGAGCTGTGTAGCCCAACTATATATTAATTTTTTTACGGGAACCAAGCAAAATCATCTATGGAACAACAAATACTAAGATCTGAGTAAATTAAAAAGACCATAAATATAAACTTTTGACTTTTTTTCTTGTTCGTGGCAACAAAGCAATCTTAACATTGGCGTCGATAATACAATTCCATCGAACCAGAAGTGCTCATACAGCTATAAAACCTACGAAATTGCAAGCCGAGGATAACGGCTAGTAAAAATATAAATATTTACGCAATATCCGTGTTAAGATAACATATTTTACTCAAAAACAAGAAAAGAAAGAGAGTTAACAGTAACTTCTGAACTACCATACATGAGATCCAATCTGCGTCCATCTCATGTTCATCAGTACTAACTTTAATTTTAAAATAAAACTTACGTCTAGGATAGAGATGGTATACACTATAAAATAAATATAAAGAAATGTGTTAACTTTTGAACCACAAGAGTATACGTAAGACGAAACAATCTTAAGATTTAAAGAAAAGTAGGTACTAAAAGAACTTAGGAAATTTCAAACTTGTTCGTCTTTGCTGTAAAGATTACGCTTCCATATGTCGACTTTACCAGTAAAAACTAACAAATCTTTTGTACAGATCAAGGTGTTTTCAGTTCAGATAAACATATGTTTACTCGCAAACAGAGATACTGTAACCAAACGTAAACATGTTCGTTTTCTAAATTACAAGTTAAGTAACAATTTATAGTTGGAAACAAATTCTAGTAGGTCAATGAACTGTCTCATTAGTTATATTAAGTACATTTTGATTTCTGGTAAATAGTATGATGGAGATTACAGATAAAAATCAAAATATAGTTCCAGAAGACGCTTCACAAGGCAATATACAAAATGTAGGTATTTAGAACTTATTCTTTATAACTAAGACATACTCTACTATTTAGTATACCGGTACAAAAATTTATAAATCTAAGCAAGGAAGCACTTGAATAATGAATATCTTATTTCATATAAGTGAGGAGTGTTGTGATTTAACCTACGTAGTGTTTGAATGTTACGGTCTAAGTGGCTCGATTGGTCAGAATCCTCCATGAATTCTGGTTCAGTATTATATTTAGTTTGTTCGTTCTTGAAAGTCTGTCAGCTGAAATATTTTAATGCCCAGTTGCTTATGTTATTCAAGAATGGTATTACGATTCAAAACTCATGATTTCTATCGTGTCACACTAAACCATTAGGGAAGCCATTAACACAATGTGTTTAAGCCAGCGACCTGCATGTCGTGGTGTTCTTTTGTTGTATTTTTCACGTGCTGTTAAAGTGGTCCAATATTTAAATGAACAACCAATTTAATTATATTTCATTCGAAACCCGTTGTCCTCTGTTGACAAACGCACACTATTTAGATACTCAATCAAATATGTCATTTATAGTGTAGTTCATTTACCTTCTTAAATGTTAATACAGAATGATTTTTAAATACTTTATCATTGATATCTTTAAACAATAGATATATTCCATTTTTTGTAGCCAGATACATTCCAAAATAACGGCAACAGAGACACAACCTATGCTAAGACCATGTTAAAGGAATTGCTGAGATTTGACGTTGATCATCGAACTGAAAAGGACTTACGGGAACATGTCTCTCGACTTCACTGTTTAGTTAGAAAGGTATTGTGTCATCGCACAACTGTTATCACTATAATTTACCTAAACTAATCAATATAATTGACTGCTGTTTTCACTGTAATTGACCCATTTTATTATCAAGGGGACTTGTTTGTCATTAACAATCCAACTACATGGTTACAGCAGTTGTCGACACTTTAGTCACAAAAGTGAATACAATCATAACAAATACACATAGGTTTCATTATTATTTTGGTAGCAATGCAGTATTTTCAATGATAAAGTCCTACCAAGTTTGATGTTTTACAAAACTATTGTATTTATTGAATATTAATATTTATTGATATTAAATTCCAATATTCTTATTCACGAAAATCTTATAGGTATGTTAGTACAATATTATGTGTATTTAATAACTTAATAAGCTGGTTTTTATCAAATCCCTAGCTTAAAACAGACTCAAATATAGTTCATTGGTAGTTTTATAACGTTTAATTACATAAAACTAAAAGAATTTGATTTATCTTTCATTGTATATATTTGCTCTATATATGTTTTTTTTTACAAAAGGTACTTATCTTGCAGGTGGTTTTATTTCTGCTAGAGAAAAGTTCTCTTTGCATACATTTGGAGGAACAACGAACAGTACTTACTCTACAGGTAGTTACGTCGTACATATCTTAGTTATTGTCAAATATTTAATTCTAACATTCAAGTCAGGATACCTGTTGAAACATAAGACACATGGCCAATTTAAATAACAAATATCTCGTTAAGAAGTCATTTAAGTAAGTGAATTTATGATTTTATTTAAATTCATGACAGTTGAATTAGTTAAATTCTATAAAGATATTATCTATAATGATTCAAATAACAAAAGAGGAGCAAACATGGGCATAGTTTTTATTGTCAGTGAAGGAATATATATAATGAAATATAATTACATTTCAAAATTTCGACTTTTGTACCAATAGGCTTTAATAGTAAAAGGTCCTTTTAAAAATTTCATAATTAGGAGAGATAGTGGTTAATTTTGATTTGCGTTTAAATTTGAAAAACCATGCTTCAAATACTATTCAATTTCTCACTGACATTCATAATCAAAACTAAAGGCCATTGAGATACTGTTTCGTTCTCAAATATTTTTTTCAACTGTCCTCAAACTTATTTTCTAGTAAGACAGCACAGGGAATCATACTTATTATTAAAATATTTCTGTGATTTGTTGAATTATGTTTTAATTAAAGTCTAAGTCTGTACACTTATCATTGGTGAACAATCGGATTGCAGTGCACCTCGCTGAAGAATCTAGTAGCTGTCACGAAGGACCTGTTGGCTTTGAGAAACACTGAAGTCGAGCAGCTATATAAAAGTACGAATGATATGGAGGAAAGAATTAATTTGGAAAAAATTAAGCAACAGAATATTCTTAATACTTTGTCTGAGTCTGCAAGGTGAGTATTGTAAGCTTTAAGAAAAAAAAGCTTTTACAAACTTATTTGGTGTAGGATGATTATATTTTATTGCTTTTGGTACATTTCTTGATAGAATTAACTTTCGTAATTCTTCACCAATGCAAAGTTCTTAATTGCTTATATTAAATATAACTTAAAACACAAAAACACAAGTATATATCTAAGAGCTAACAATTAGTTACATGAATATTTGGTAACAGGTTGAATGAAGACATTAAAGCACAATACCATTGTCAAATAGAGATGTACAACAACGACCTGCGAGCTCGGTACGAGGAGAAGGTGGCGCTCCTGGTGGCCGAGAACACGCAACTGTCAGGGTTGTTGGCGGAGCAAAACACTAACATGGTGAGAGGAAGGGAGGGGAGACATTGTGACAGTCCTGAAGAAGCAAGAGAAAGTAAACAGTTATCTGATGTATTCGGTCAATGTGAACCAGAAGAGATACGTACTGATCCAGCAACTCACTTAAGTGATACAAAATCGCTATGTGAGGTTGTGACTAATGAAGAAGAAAATATTGTACCGAAAGATCCTAGTATTGATAAGCAGTCTAAATTGTGTCCTGATGATATAACCGACACAGTAACAGAGAAACAAAAGGGATATGGAGAGGGAGAACTACAAGTAGGAGTAAAAATGAAACTCGAGGGAGATAACGAAGAGAAGATTGCTACATCAGGACCAGAGATCATTGCATCTCAGGAACTCATAGAAAATGTTATGGAGAAGGAAATAGCAGAACACACAGGACAGGGGGAGGGGGAGAAATCTTGTCTTACACCTGATATATGACATGTTTACACTTGTATTATAAATGCGTTTAATTGATTAAAAAGTAGATGTCTAATATCACACATTACTAAGTTTCTATTCTTTATAATTGCCTGCTACAGTTTTAATTCTTAGGAGTAATAATGACATATTTTTCTTCAATCTATAAAACCTTATTCTTTACAAATAATGTTACCTGAGGCTTCGCACGCAATCGCTTATATCAAACAAGGATCATCGTGGTAATATCTTCTTAAAGGACATTCTAAACGTTGGGTGATAGTCATTGAAACATTTTCTTGTGATTTATTCTAGACTTTTGTTTGAAGGCCAGTGTATTTTGATTGTCGGAGAATGAAACCATTTTTATAAGTACCAAGAAATAGCTCGAATATTGAAGATATATTTGATGTTAAACTACTTGAATAACATTATACTATTCAAACAATTCAGGTCAGCTTGGTGGTTGGGAAAATCATAAAAGTCGAAGTCCTTAGCTTTCAGTTAAACACACTCATGACGTGATAAATAATGGACTCTATGTCATTTTGAAACGGAAATTGATTTTTCGTTTATGTCTCGATCTAGAATATATACACGTACGCGGATCAGAGAAGTGTATTTTGGACAAAAATGTAGACCTATCGCCGTTGTAGTTTATCCGTTCTATAGTATTCCTGGTGCTACAGTTCTCTTTTCCAAAAGGTCTACTTGAGTAAAAAAAACAACAACAAATACGTGTCTTATAACAATCTATAAAGCCGATCATAACTTTGCCTGTATATAGAGTTGATTTTATACTCAAAACTAATATTATGAAATATCCTTTACTCTAGTAAATATGACTGTATATTAAAAACATGGGTCTAGAACACAATGATTAAACAAATACATGCTGAAAATATGGAAATAAAATAGTAAATGTTTGTTTTTACGAGCAGTAGCGGGGTACACTGGTATGTTGTACAATTCATACCAATAATACATGTTAAACCAAAATACAAGTAATACCTGAAACACCAATATAGTAGTACTAAATGTTAATAAAACAACAGTTTTCCAAATAGCTTATTTTTTGGACGAGTCCTTTCGAAACAAAAGTTTTCATCATCAGGCGAGTCCACAAATAAATATTTACATTTTTTAAAATAATTATTATTAAAATATGCTATGCCAATATTTTTCTATAAACTATGTGTATTGTTTGGATCCCACTCTGTTCATCTTTTATATAGTTCGAAAATCTTTAACAAAAAATCTACCAAAAATCTTAAATATTGAGAACATTTAGTAAAATAATTTCAATAACTTGACAATGTTTCGATCTATTTAAGGTAAATTCATAAGTTATACTTGCTTATTGTTAAGAAAAATTAAACGTAGTTTTGAATCAATTAAATTTGCCATTAAATAAATTAAGTAAATTATGTTACTAGACAAATCAAAATAGGCATAAGACAGCCGAGCAGGAGTCAGACACACGTGACGTAGATGCTGCCAGGAGCAGGAGTGACTGTCTGGTTAGCGCTTCCAGCACTGCTGCTAGCTGCCGAGGACCTGGACTCTAGCACCTGCCTCACCCTCGACCCATTCGACAGCGCGCTGCCCCAGACTACACATTCGCCCTACACCCTCTCCTGTAGCAAGACTGGGAAGATCACGAACCAGGACTCCGTCATCTTCACAATGAAATCCTCGCGACCACGGGTCGACTTCCGACGGTTCGTCGTGCAGGCACTGGACCGCGAGAGCGGTGTGGCCGTGGGCATGTTCGTGGACACAGGAGACGCCGACATCACTGTCGTCAACTGTTTTGGTCGTTCTGAGGTAATGTCAATGGTCACATCTATATTACAGCTATTACAATGTTACTACTTAATATAGCACTAAGAAGTTGCTTTGGAATTTTTACAAGTACTTTTACCTGTATAAGCCAAGTTCAAATAATACAGTAATTCACTCAGTTAATGAAACAAATTTCCAAGCTTTTAATTATAGAGCATATGGTCGTGTAGTAGAGCACTGTAATGAAACACATAAGTATAATGTACTTCGGAGAAGAATACTGGTCTATAACTCAACCTGATTGCCTCAGCAATAATTCTTTAATCTTCTCCGTTTTAGATCTTTTAAGTTTTACGATGCTGATTCAGTACACGATATACCGACATGGTGGCTGCTACATAAGATGTCGGTTGAACTAATCAGGAAGTTTAGTGGTTGATACAGTGGAGTGATATGTTAGTTTTATTCTCACAGCACGGTTATAAGTGAGATAAATAGTTCCGTGAGACACCTTCGTAATATAACTGACCATATGCAGTTTTACTGAAATTCTAGCAATATAAAACATGGAGTAAAGCGTGCAAACAATACCGTTATAGACACAGATTACATCATCTCAATAGAAAAATATAGTTCAATATTTGCACATTGTTTCTGGATATAACTATCCAGAGCTGCTTATGTTGGCTAATCAGTAAATAAATTCATATATGAATAAGTTTAATAAAGTTTGAGGTTTATATGGTACCAGTAAATAATTGAGGATTCAAATAGTTTGAAGCTAATTATTGTTCTATCACAAATTACTGTTCCATGCATGTAAAACGGTGGTAACTGTTTTAATTGGTACTGTGTTACAGAACACTGCGATAGAGTTCGATACAAAGCCGAAGACAGAAGCGCGCATGAGATGGATGCCTGACTTTGACTACGCAGGCAATATCACATTCTTGTAAGCGATTCCATATAATTTGTTATTTGTTAGAGAGTTTAAGAAAGTTATTACGGTCCCTATCCCAGTAAACCCAAGCCCGGGGATGAAATGTGTCCAGGCCATAGAGTATGGACAAAAGTTTTAGTGGTTTTGCAAACTTCGTTAATATTTCATAATGTGTGCTTGAATGTTGGTGTGTACACGCAAGCACTGTATCCATTTTGTTTCTTAGAGATACATAAATAAGAAATGCATTATTTTGTAATACTTCACAGTTGAAATATCATGGTACGAGCACAGAAAATAGTCAAAACTGAGATAAAAACAAACAAGCTGGCATTGTATATTGGAACATTAATTTATCACGTTAATTCATAGGGGTTTCAA
This sequence comes from Homalodisca vitripennis, assembly GCF_021130785.1. NCBI lineage: Eukaryota > Metazoa > Arthropoda > Insecta > Hemiptera > Cicadellidae > Homalodisca > Homalodisca vitripennis. The sequence continues at coordinate 53,494,569 of NC_060212.1, forward strand.
TCACCACGGGCCAATGTTTTGATTACCATAATATGTGACAGTATGCAATCAATAGTAACATTTTTGGGAGTCTGCAATGAACTCCCCATATAGTAATAGTACTATTTCGATTAGATAACTCTTCAATTTCATCTTAAGAGTGAGTTGTACAGGCACTGTTTAGATTTTAGGTCCATAAAAACAATGTTAATCCTCAATCACTTCTAAGACTTTTCGTTTCGGTGCAATTATGAGAGATGTCCCGTTATAAAGATATTATTAATATGAATTGAAACACCATTTTATTTTTTCTTACATTTGTATTCTTTATTCAAAATTCTCAAACTTTTTATCTCTTCATTGCAAATTTAAAAAATTATAAATTTATGCATAAAGTATACACAGCGTTTGGGTGCGTACTAATCATATCTTTCCAAATAAGACAGGTACTGATTCTAAGCCCGAGAATAAAGCTATTATGAGGTAAAGCTTAGAGTCGTCATACAACAAACGGTTCTTAAACTCATGTCTCCACTTAATTATTGAAAATTCCGCAGATAAAATGTTATCTCAAACATAAATCTGTGTGCATATCACTGACGAAAGTGAAATACCGTGTATAGTGCAGTGTTCTAGTTTTGTTTGTATTGTTTGTGCTTTTGACTAGCGTTCTTATACAGGGACGTTGTTTGGGTTCATTTTCTCTAGTCTGGACTTCTAAGCTGATGTTGTTCAAATCAGTTATTATATAAAGTTTTTTATTAGTCCTTTGATGCACTTTTTACGTTTATTTAATAGGTGTTTTTATTTCATAAACACCCCTTAGATGATTGTAAGCATACACGACATACTGAGGAATTTACAATCTTGGCAGGAATTTTAGTACATTCTGTTGCTAGATTTTGTCTTTAATGGAATTATAATGCACTACAATACTTACGAATGTTGGAACGTAACATTGTCCCTACAGTACCATGAAATAATTTGGGACAGTTAAACTCCTTACTTCCTATCCAGTTTTCTACCTCACTAAGACCTCATTCTTATACCGGACATGGATAGGACGTCATGGTGCTGTGGACTAACCAGCTCGCTTATCAAACCTTCCCCTAGATTTTCTCTAGAAGTTTTAGTAAAGTAAACTAAACCAGACTAACCAAATCTTAATGGGTTAAGAATGCCGAAACTTGCCTATAAATAACGCCTGAAATGTTGGGTCCTCTGAGTCCAGATTTTATTTCAGTAAATAAACAAGAAGCAGGAATTTCCAGCATATGTTTTTTAGTTACGACTAGGCTTAGGTACAATTTTTTATTTATCGCTATTATGTTTTTTAAAGATGTTTTATATTACTAAATATTAAACACTTATTAAAAAATTATTGAAGTTTTATTGTTTCTTTAATTACAATTTTTAAACTAGAATTGTTTCCCATTTTAAAATAGCTATTCATAAGAAATAATGTCACTCAAAGTTTAGTTTGCGATAAACATGTTTATCGAGGATTGATGGCTTGGTATACCAGTTGTATGCAGTACTATAAAACATAGTTTCTAAGTACCATATGTAACGTAAGGAAAAAGGAACAAAATCACTCATAACATATTGGCGAGTGGGCTTGCTAGTTTACTTTTCGGTCTTCAAATCAATAGAGTTCATCTTTGGAACAAGAGAAACCCAAGTATCATGTTGCAGATCTCTCGGACCTTTGTATAAAGATTTATCACACAGACTAAGGACGAACAAACAAATAGATAGGCAAAGTATGCATTCAATTTGAGAGCGTTTGTACTTCCTAGGCAAGTAACCGGAATTTTATAGAAGTTGGAAAGTTGGGACTAAGAAAACGAGGGAGAGGTTATCGTCAAACACTGCTCGAGCTGTAGACTGCATCCACGTTCCAGATATGGAGAACTCATTACATTCCACTGTAGGTTTGCTATTTTACAAAGAACTATAATGGAAGGAACTAATATTATAGCTGTCATGAATTCACTACCTGTAACAGTAGGACTCAGGGCAGATTTAATAATTATTTTGTTGAGGTTTCTTTATTAGTGTTAAATTGTATCTAGTAAACTTTTTACAGACACATTGTTATGCGCTAGCACACGCATTAAAATAACACAGAATAATTTGGATCAAACAAGAACTACAAAATTAAACGACAACATTAATAATAATAAGAAAAGAACAATACAGCATACAAAGAAATACAATATATCAGGTAAATAAATACATAATAATTATTACTAACAAAACTAAATTATTCTGCAGCTTAATAAAGACAACGACTACTTACAATTACAAAATATTGAATATTTAAGGTTATCGTTGAAATAGTACTACCAGCAACATAATGGAGATAAATAAACAGTCGAAGAGTAATAGAATGAGATACGTGTGTATTACATGCATATTGCGTGTCTACACTAGAAACAAAGACGTAAATGTCACGGAATCTATGGCAATCGTTATTCCTACACTTTACTAAATAATGTAATTGTAAGTAAACACTTATAATATATTGTTATAATTTTGTGCTATCAATTGTTTATACCAACTGTATATAGATATAACAGTATGTGGTAACAAAATTAGGTTTATTATAACTAAAAAACGTACCTAAATATGTTTCAGGAATACTTATTTGTTTACTTATTGTAAGTAACTTTCACTGTATAGCCTTCATATATACCAATTTTTATCAATTTTGTATTTGGATTTGTGCATACTAACGCCATATATTAGCTATAACAGTAAGCGGTAAATGAATCAGGTTTCACTTCTTGTAAGTAAGTTTCATTGTAAAGCCTCCATATATACTGAATTAACCACTTTTAACTTTCTATTGATTATTGATTTATACATTGTGCTATAGTTTTGTATTATTTCCTGTTTTAGGGCCACAATTGTCCAGTCTGGGGAGATATTCTGGCTAAGAAAGAAGGGAGATTCAATATCTGTATATAACCCTTGGTAGTTCTATACAAATTGTTGGTGTATGTTTGTATATTTTCTTTACTGTAAGTCGTACTTATTATTGCAAACCTCTCTTTTACGCTAGGCGAATTCTGTCAATACACAATAAACAAGGAAGTCATTTTCTAAAAATTAAATATTTCTATGTTTGTCATGAAAAAAAACAACAAAATGAAACGACAACATTAATTATTTGTACATTTGCTATTTGTTTTACTTACCAAATTTTTGATTGTAATGCTGAATAGAAATCATTGAGAACTATATCTAATCCAAAATACCAAACATATATATTACTGGATGAGGAAATAATATTAAGTATATTACACTACTAAATGTTGAAGCAAAACAGTCTTGTTGTAGTTTGCTGAGTGCTATATAAAAGTTGTTTACATAATATTTATTTTTCAATGTCTAATAAACCAGATTTCAATATGTTAAAACATTCTTTTAAACAAAACCATTAGTTTTTTGTATTTTTTGTCACAAAGAAGTAGATTTATGCTTTTAAGAACAGATACAATAAATGCCTTATTTTTTTGGTTAAGCTTTTGAACATACAAGTTGAACATACAATGGGTAGGAACAGGTGCAGGAAAAATTATGAGTATCATATGTATATAAACCGTACAAAAGCAATTTTATGAGCAAGATACATAAGTTATGTCAATTGTAACAATTTGCTTGTAGAACAGTGGTTCATTAATAGTACATTTATTATAAATACAAATATTATTAGTGTTATTGGAATAACACTTTGTGCATAGTAGTATTCTTAGATATTCTTTTAAATACTGAGAATATTACTTAAGGAGACAATGGAGTGTTATAATGAGGGAATGATATGAATAAATGTGTATATAAATGGCAAGTAGATCTGGAGTATCAATGGAATTCATCGAAGGACGAAGATGTAGGTTCAAATACAAAGTTCTATATTATAGAAGTTAGTTGTGGACCCTGCAGTCCCTCTGTCGTAGGATCGCTCTTAAATTACATATGGAATATGCTGTAGACATATCTACATGGCAGGAACTTCCTCTAGTACTCTCCTGGACACATTACTAATCAATAACACTTATTAATTTTTTGATTCAATATTATTAAAAGAAGTTAATTTTACATAACGTTTCAAAATACAATCCTTCAAATATACATGATTGGTGCCTTGTATTAGACTATATTTGTGTGGCAGAGTCTTTAATGAAAAATATGAAGGCATTTTCAGTGATTTGTATCAGTTATTAAATTTAAACATTTTTATTTTAATGAAACAAAGAATCTAAACTTATATTTTCAAATGGTTTCCATACTAAGTAATACTTTTCAAAATTAATATACAATTATGTATTTTGAAACCACTACATCTTTCTCCCCCACACTTTCGCTGAAAAACTGTAAATGTATTAAGGAATAAAATACAAAGAAAAGTTTTATAAAGTATACATTAATAGTGTGAAAATAATGCAGTGCTTTTTGCAATCTAATTTATAAATGTCTTTAAACATATTAATTTGCAAAATTTTACGTTTTTTAGAACACAAACTAATGTTTTTAAGGTTAATGATTTGTATGTTTAAATGAAATGTCTATAATTCCAGATATTATATATTTAACAAAGTTATACTCATGTTTCACCAGTAGAAGTCAACTAATAATGCGATACGACATACAGACCATCTGTAACTGAGATCCTGTAAAGATTCATGTCTTAGACCATGTAAAAGTTAAGTGATGTGCACGTTGGTCAAAATCAGAACTGTTTTATAGAAATAAAATATCTAGTTTGAAAAGGAACAGCTTTTGTGCAACAGATTTTCTATTTTTTTTGTTATTGTAAGTTTTCATATCACTTAATGTGTAGTATACCATTTTTTTTAATTTTACTTCTCAGAGCAGCTGGTTATACAATATTAAATACAAGGCTGTAAGAACAGATACCGTCCTAATTTAGTGAAACTGTTCAATAAGCAATAAAATCCTTTAAAACGTACAGATATAGTGTATAATTTCCAATCCTGTACGCAATGTTACATATTTAGTTTAAAAAAGAAGAATTTAATTTATTTAAGAATGTAACATTATATTGAAAATGCAATAAGCGAGTGTTTTTCTAATACTGTTTGTATACTACAAACAATGTGCAGTGACCAAACCTTCACATTTTGCTGGACAAACGTGACATTTCCCAATAGAACGTCACCGAGGCACTTTGTGCAATTAATTGAAAATGTAACTAACTGTGTCCGTAATATACGTGACATTTCCATTACCTTCGTCATATTATTGTGTGTCACAGCAGATACAGTACTATTTCGTCTGTAAATTTCAATTAGAATTTTAAACTAAATTAAGGTAATATTACTAATTATTAAACATGATGTAATTGTTTTTCACAATTATAACAGATAGCTAATGACGTACAGTATACAAAGCAGTTTCCTAATTAAATGATAATATTTAACACGTCACAATAATAGATATATTTTAATGAATTAATATAATGCACCTTTATTGACGCTTTCACGAAATGATTTGCTTCAACAATAAAATAACTCAACAACTAACAGCAGTAATTAATTTAGTAGATAGTATAGTAGTGTGTTACTTTTTTGTGTTTTAATTAATATTTTTAACTATAAATTAAGCATTCAGAACTCCAAATAGTTTAGAATAAAATACACCTACCGATAAAAAACAGTATTAACTTGTTATTAATTTTCATATTATTTGTAATGGCATTATTGTATTTTATTGTACAAGTAAAAATCTAAACATTACTGTTTTTAATATTTTTACACTTTTTAGTTTTAGTTTTTATTATTTTACTAACCACTGTACATAATGCTACACCAACATGTATTATAGTTTAGTGTTGCATGATTCATGTGTATTTTTTGTGGTTATTATAATTGTTATAATTCTTTAAATGACCAGTAGTATTTAATAAGTAAACCTAGATTTTACTAAAGTAAGTTATATTTGTCTGACGTTTGAAAAACCTTTAATCAGAACTTTTGTATGTGTCATCCTAAAACCATTAAAACCAAGTGCAATTTAGTTACATAAGCATACGTAGCACACACTCTGCACTACCTTAGTTAAGTGCCGCACACAACATACTAACTAGTAATACTAACTACGTCGGCTTGTAGTGTAAAAGTGAAATGGTAAACGTGTGTCCTACATGTAGAGTGTCCTGTTATTGCTAGTAGTCCCATGTTGGACCGGGACAAGTGTGTGCTATGGACTCGACTATCGCTACACAACATTACCAGTATTACCAGCTATGTCAGCTCGTAGTGTAAGAGTGAAATGGTAAACGTGTGCCCTACATGTAGAGAGTCCTGTTATTGCTGGTAGTCCCATGTTGGACCGGGACAAGTGTGTGCTATGGACTCGATTATCGCTACACAACATTACCAGTATTACCAGCTATGTCAGCTCGTAGTGTAAGAGTGAAATGGTAAACGTGTGTCCTACATGTAGAGAGTCCTGTTATTGTTGGTAGTCCCATGTTGGACCGGGACAAGTGTGTGCTATGGACTCGACTATCGCTACACAACATTACCAGTATTACCAGCTATGTCAGCTCGTAGTGTAAGAGTGAAATGGTAAACGTGTGTCCTACATGTAGAGAGTCCTGTTATTGTTGGTAGTCCCATGTTGGACCGGGACAAGTGTGTGCTATGGACTCGACTATCGCAACACAACATTACTAGTATTACCAGCTATGTCAGCTCGTAGTGTAAGAGTGAAATGGTAATCCTATGTCTCACATGTAGAGAGGGTCCTGTTATTTCTAGTAGTCCCATGTTGGGACGGGACAAGTGTGTGCTATGGACTCGACTATCGCTACACAACATTACCAGTATTACCAGCTTTGTCAGCTCGTAGTGTAAGAGTGAAATGGTAAACCTATGTCTCACATGTAGAGAGGGTCCTGTTATTGCTAGTAGTCCCATGTTGGACCGGGACAAGTGTGTGCTATGGACTTGACTATCGCTACACAATATTTCCGAGTCATCATGTTGTCTGGATTCCCCACTATTTATTGTACCAAAAGCTTTAATAGGAATTTTTATAAAAGCTTACATTACTTCATACGTATTTATTTTCGTAAATATAAATAAACACTTGCACTATATTCCTACTGCCCAATACAAAATTACTTTAGTTGGCCCCAAAGTGAGACGGTGCAGTATCTGGCCATGTGTCTACATACATAACAATTATTTGTAACTATACGCTATACTCGTGAAACTATCCTAATAATTAACATACAAATTTAGATTAATATTTAATAATATTCAGTTACAGGTTGCTGCATTTTTTAGGTTGGTTTCCGTTACTTTCAATGCATTTTAAAAAACCGATTTATATTCTTACCCCACATATAAATTGCATTGAATGTAATTTGATACTTTTGTAACATTTATAAATAGACTGAATTTATAAATATGTCATCCTTCCGATTCCCACAAAGGTGCTACTAAATTCTTGAGATTGAAAGAAGCAAGCATATGATAATAGTAGTTTAAGCTTTGTATTTCTGCAAGTTGATTTGGATGATACTACATTTTCTCGTAGCCGTTCAGAGGTGCAATGAAACATGATCATTTAATTAAAAGTTTGGAAAATTCCCAATACTATGTATATAATAAAACACATTATTTGTTCGTTAATCAACTATCAATCATGCATTCAAAATTAGAATTTGATGGTGGCTAACAGACGCGTGACTAGATAAGATTAGATTATGACCCTCAAATATAAAAAATCCAAAAAAAATTAAAATACTTGAATATGAGTATCCTACTTTTACTCAAAGTTAATCTAAGAATGAAAACACCAAATAAATCCCTTCAATATACCTAGGCCCTTTCCAAAGTAAAAGTGACGTGTAATTTTAGCTAATTGTAGTTTTACTAATCAATGTAAAGCCGGATGTTGAATGACACAAACCTGCGTAAAAGACTGTTATCTAACAATCTAAATAGATGTATTTGGGTGGACCTCAAAGCTTTGAGCTGTTAGTGAATCAGGCCAGGAGTAAATGTTTACATTTACTAATCAAATACTTTAATCAGTGGAAAACAAGCAAGGCCTTTCACTGGTACAAAAGTGAACCTTGTTTATATCGATACTGTAATCTCCTCTTTTATTAGTTTTCCATTCAAAATGTCCTACATGATGTATGCGTACATTCCAATATACTAAGTTTACGTCTACGTAGTGGCTGCGCTGCTGAAATACTAATTCAAAGGTCAATAGGGATAGGATGCAATTCTGTTGTAAAATCGGCTATTGTGTAAGTAAAATAGGCCCCTTTGATTTTTGTGTGGTCTATGTCGATATTTTGCAGATTTTAAAAGTATTTAACAAAGATGTGAAGCTGCAATAAAGTTTTATTTATCATTGGTAATGAATACCGGAAAAGATTGTTTAACACAAAAAACTCAAAAGAAATAATGTCTCCTCATTATTCAAAATGAGGGAGTTGTATACAAAAGTTCTTTTTTATACAAAGTTGGAGTACGTCACACCACGTAGAGTTGTCTTCGCTGAGGTTGCTTACAACATTTCATATCTAAAGCTCATTTCATTCTTGAGATTTCCTGTGGACGAATTTCTATTTTAAAAATAAAAAACACACTAAAAAATTTCTATATCCCCATGCAGACAAAAGAGAACTTGCATCAGCACCCTGAGCGATAGTCTTCAGTAACGCTCAACCAAATTCCCTGGTTGAACATGCATCATCATAGAACTCATCCTTGTGTATGTAGATTTAGAATTTCAAATAAAACTAAAAGTTACTCGTAAAACATTTCTCGAAGTATCTCGCCACGTGATACATTTACATATTTGTTCCGTAAGTTCAGTTTAAATATTTAATTGTATAGTTAATTTAATTGTTGATATATAAACAGACAATAATAGACAGGAATTGAATTTTTACATCCTCCAGAAAATGATTGTGTTAAACTACTGAGTGATATTCTTCAACGAGGTTCACCAAACTTTGATGGTTGGACAGACAACATAACAGAACTCATTATTATTTCCGTTACATATGCCTTAAAGAAGTATCATGCCAAATTTCATATCTAAAAAAATATATTCGTGAAATATCTTACATCATGACACATTTATATTTTTATTCATTAAATAATTTTTCATAACAGTGTTGAAACAATAAACGTCTATACGCCTTGTTACTAACAATTATAACTGTTGGATGTGTTGGAATAATTAGGCAAAATGTGTTATTATCTCTCACATAAAAATATTTTCTGATTATATCGGTTTTCATGTACTATTTAAAATATATAGGTTAATTTTTGTTTGAGATATTTTACTGAAAGGCAGACATAAATACATTTTTCCAACCCCACGATTGATAGTGCAACAAACATATGTTTGTTGATTTAGTACAAACCATTCTCGGTTTGTACTAGCTCTACAGTATAGCTCTCTTTAATTTATAGCTCTATTCTGGCCATGTTCCAATCAACATAAATTAGTCGTTTAAGAAGCTGCCGTGAGTACAACACAAACCACTAAGATGTAGGGGGGAATCTTGCTTTTTGTCATCATAGAAACTGGTTTTGGAGGTTTTAATAACAATATACTGATAAAGAATCATAAAAAAATTCTGTTTCCTCAAAGTTTACTTCCTACCATCAGTACCATCAGATTTTCTCAACATTTACCTTAAAAAAATGTTTCGTAACCTTTACCAAATGTTACATGCCGATTTCATAATAGCTAGAGCTGACACTCTTACGATTTACAGATTTTTTTAATGTTCTAAATCGTTTAAGTAGTATATTCAAGTTTGATTTATGTTATTGTAAAGTATATTTCGTTTAAAATGGGATTTTAAATTTTACAGAGACAAATTAATAAGTAATTCTTATAGTAGAAAAATTTTATACCCTAAAACGGTAAATTTTTCAGAATTTCTAGTGGTTTTTACTATGTCCGGTTTATTTAATTAATACTAAGCTTAAACTGTTGGTGGACTTCCTAATCAAATTGGTTCGTGTGATCAATCTACGTAATGTCCCAGCATTAATACCCAATTATTATATAGTATTCCAAAAGGACTGATAAATATTGTAATATTTTCTTTAACTACGCCGCACAGAACACCTTTTCCTGATTATTTAAAAGGAAGGAGGATTAAATCCGCTGAGAAGTCTTAGGATTGACATGTCTATGTAAGCTTAGATCAACAAATATTTTACAGTGAACAAAACCATTGTGTGCAGATTAAGCGTACAAAGTGGTGAATATTTTAAGTTTTTGAATATTGAAACAAAAATATGGTGCTTATTAGGTTTATAAAAAAACGAACTAAAACAATAATATAAAGTATAATGAAAGCTGAAACATTCACGCAGGTGTCACAACTGATCTCTCAAGCAATATGATTGTGGGAGCTATGATGGTTAAACATTATTGTTTATGTGAATTCAATTTGTGGAACAATACTCTTCGCCATCCTTACTATCAAGTGTTCACTATTTAATAAATTTCATTTATAAGATTATATAAGCTGCCTAGGTTTTTTACATGTATGGTTTAAAATAATAGCTTCTTTGTATTCAATATTTTTTTCAATATTATTTTGGCCTCTTTCTATACATATAAAATTATAAGTAATTTAAACTATACTTGCATAGAACATAAGTTCTAATTTATATTTTAAGTTATTTTTACATTTCCAACGTTTCAGTGACCGACACACTGAGATGGTGATGAGTAGTCATGGACAAAATATGAATGTAACCAAAACACAACAAGCGTTGCAGTCCTGGGAATATTAAAGGTACAAAGATACCACCAAATAGGAAATGCTATAGTGTAGAAAAGAAGCTGAAATGACTAAATTAGTTTTTTTGTAGATAGGCGGAGATAGTTAATTAACTATAAGTGGAAGGATGCATACATTATATAATGAACTGAAATAATTATATGAGTGTAGTTTTTCAAACAGTTATCAACATAAACATAAAGTATAACAGTGAAATAATGTAATGGCAGGTAGCACTACTACTGCTTGACATATTTGTGAATCAATAAATGGTATAGCACAGTGGCAGTCGGATAGTGATAGTGAGAAATAAGATCGAACAGCTGATGTGCGTATTAACGTTTTTGTTAGTTCTTCATCTGACTTGTGTTGTATATATCAATAGAAGTGTCAAACAACGGAAATGGCGTGAGCGGTTTGGGTTGAGGGCGATCAATAATCTAGGTAAACGATGTAGACGGTTTTTTATTTTTAAGTGAATCTAAATTGGTGTGGTTTTTAAACCGGTGCTCAAAAGTCATGCTGTTCCTTTTATAGAATTTAATTTTTTCAAAACTAGTAAGTAACGACATAACCTCAAAATGCTTTATATTTAATATAGGACAGTTATTTGAAAATCATGCAAAACTAATAAAAACAAACGCATAGCTCAGGTCCACACAATCAGAGCAGAACCGGTGATTGCACTCGGTTTGCCATCTCGTGCCGCTTGGAGCGCTGCGCCGGTTTGTGGGGCTTTATTTCACGTGAAATGGAACCTGTAAAATAAATCTTAATATTTTCACTAACAACTGTAATCAAGACGACAGATGAAAACATACATACTTAATATACTGTATATCACGATAGCGTACATCGAGCGAATTGTTATTATAGTGACATAATCATAGGTTGCCTTGTTTGACCGATGAAGGAAATATGTACAGTACGTATGACTGAAAAGTTACTGCGATCAAAAAGAGCTATGTCCACCAGTTTAAATTCACTCCCGGTCTAATTTACTTACGGATTCACAGGTGAGTTTATGTTACTGAATTGATTTGTGTGAATGTAAATGGATTGTCTTTTATTAGATTTTATTAATATATTTAAAAACAAAATAATCTTTGAGTTCTATTTCTGTGAAACCTTGCACCAGAACCACACAATATAACCTTTTTGAATGAAAACGTGTAGGCCTGATGATATTTGAATACGAAGGCCTGACATAAATAAAATATATATACCTGTATATACATTATTTGAATGTTTATTTATAAATTATTTAATATCCAGATTATTAAAATAAAAAGTACTTTACGAAATTTTAAGTTTTAATCTTGATTAAGCTCACCTAACTTGATGGGGTTTCAGGTAATTTGATTATAACTCAATCCGCAATGATTACGTAGAAATATCTAGTAACACACTGTACACAAACGAGTTTCTTTAATCCATGCATTATACCTGTCCACCAATACAGTTATTGTTGTATTGGACTACTGCGCACCTCTGTGTTATAATTGTGAAACCCAAACTGCGAGTATAAGGGAATAGCTACTCATAGTGTTAGCAGTCAATAACGACTTATCACGTCTTTGTGAGAAGACCCTCCGTACTTAAAAGTTAGAAAGAAGTCAATACTGCGCTTACCTACGACAACTTACCTCACCGTAAGTTACGAAAAGAAATAATTTGCTATTAAAATACCAAGTTATTCTAAGTAACAATTATGCATAGGTATAGTATATAATTAGTGTATACATAGTGTTTACTTAGTAAATTTCACAATTAAAGTACAAATATATCAAATACAATAAATGATATCATGTGAAAACCCTAAATAAATGTAGTGCCTACAAGCTTGCTCTTATAATAAAATTTAACGTCTCTTAATCATGACCCAGTTCACAAGAAAAATATTTCTGAAAATATTATATTAATACTGTATAATTTAATGCTCTAATTGAATCCCAAAAGTATTCATAAATATCCGCGGGTGCACCACAAATATGATGATTTATACAGTCGATATTCTGTGGAACAATTCTCAAATGGAGCGTTAATAATACATTAAATCTTTCAGCTCTAAGTGCTTTGGACAGTGCACCTTGTCCCTGGTTTCTTTCTGTCAGCACTTTACTTCAACCAGTTTACTTCCTACAAAGTGGTTTACTTACATTAATCTGTTTATATAAATATGCAATTACTCAATGTTGTTCTGAAAAAAAAAATCATGCGATTCTGTCACTGCATCTTTAATTACTTACACATATCCTTAAGCGCAACTATTCATTCTCAGGCTTCGCAAGGCTGTAGCTCAATTTTTACACAACAACCAACACTAGACTGGCCGTATTAATGGTAAGTAACCCCGGGGACCGATTAACAGCGCACTGTGTGTTAACAGTTGTCACCGCATCATTAATTACACATATCCTCAAGCGAAACTATTCAGTCTCAGGCTTCGCAAGGCTGTAGCTCAATTTGTACACACCAACCAACACTAGACTGACCACAGGAATGGTAAGTAACCCCGAGGACTGATTAACAGCGCACTGTGTGTTAATAGTTGTCACAGCATCATTAATTCAAGCACAACTATTCAGCCACAGGCATAACTACTCTCTACATAAGTTTGTACACACCAACCAACACTAGACTGGCCGCAGGAATGGTAAGTAACCTGGGGACCGATAACAAGGCACTGTGTGTTAACAGTTGTCACCGCATCATTAATTAAACATATTCTCAAGCACAACTATTCAGCCACAGCCATAAATACTCTCTACATCAGTTTGTACACACCAACCAACACTAGACTGGCCGCAGGAATGGTAAGTAACCCCGGGGACCGATTAACAGCGCACTGTGTGTTAACAGTTGTCACCGCATCATTAATTAAACATATTCTCAAGCACAACTATTCAGCCACAGCCATAACTACTCTCTACATCAGTTTGTACACACCAACCAACACTAGACTGGCCGCAGGAATGGTAAGTAACCCCGGGGACCGATTAACAGCGCACTGTGTGTTAACAGTTGTCACCGCATCATTAATTAAACATATTCTCAAGCACAACTATTCAGCCACAGCCATAACTACTCTCTACATCAGTTTGTACACACCAACCAACACTAGACTGGCCGCAAGAATGGTAAGTAACCCCGGGGACCGATTAACAGCGCACTGCGTGTTAACAGTTGTCACCGCATCATTAATTAAACATATTCTCAAGCACAACTATTCAGCCACAGCCATAACTACTCTCTACATCAGTTTGTACACACCAACCAACACTAGACTGGCCGCAGGAATGGTAAGTAACCCCGGGGACCGATTAACAGCGCACTGTGTGTTAACAGTTGTCACCGCATCATTAATTAAACATATTCTCAAGCACAACTATTCAGCCACAGCCATAACTACTCTCTACATCAGTTTGTACACCAACCAACACTAGACTGGCCGCATCTAATTTATTCATTAAGTCACGCATCCTTATACCTTTTGGGTAGTCATGGGTTAGACCTTATACTCCTGTCACACCGAATTATGGCCAAATTGTGGTTAATACCCTCCAAAGAGGCGTCTATAGTTACTGTTTGAAATAGGTCTCACTCTGAAACCCCACCACAACTCTCAGTCTACTCGTACATTTTTCAATTATGCAGACTGAATTATGTTAAGATTTGTTTAGAATTACTTAAGTAGCCGTGGTGACACATTGATATATAGAAATCTGTTTATATAACCATGGTGAAATATTGGATTAAAATAACTTAGGTAAAAAAGTTTACATTTGAAGCGCAATTAATTATTGCTTAATATGCAACTACAGTATGTGCTTGTTTTAAAGGTGACTATCCTCACAAAGTACCATACCTGCCGATTGAAAGCAGAAACTTGAGAATAAAATACCAGTATTGGAAAACGTTTTTAATCTGTTTAACTAGAAATTACGGGCAGTTTTATAAAATAAAGAGTCTTCTTAGTGAAAGCATTTACAATGTAATATGATAAAGCTCTATGATATTTTCCAAACAGAAGCAGTCGTATCAGGTACAAATGATTTCAGTATCCATAGTTGAGGGATTAAAAATGTAATAAAACTTTGTAACAAAAAGTATTAGCATTCGTTTCTACAATTTTTAGGAAGCTTATGTTCACAGAATATTTGTAAAACCTATTTTAATAACTGGGTAGAGTGTGAAAATTAGTGCATAATAAATGGGCAAGTAATATAAAATTAGACGTTTAACCCTCTTCGTGGGACACTGTACATCCAACAATTTTTCTTTTTGAAACCGGTTATCACTTATACAGATGAATCAAAATTTTCGTTCACCAAAACAGATCTGGTAAGTAAAAATTGCATCAAAAAGGAAATTAAGCTAGAGCTATGTGGTGAATCTGAAGACCTAACACTGTCAACATTTTCAATGTTTTATGGGCTGATCACTTCGATAAGCTATCTTACTTACCTGGAATTAATAGAGCACATAAATACATGTACCTAAAGTTAATATATACGACTTTAACTACGTAAGAGCTCAGGATGTGTAGTAAGAATAAAGATTTTTTAAATTTTCTTTAAAGTTATTTATTTAAAATAAGTAAAAGATATGTTTTAAAAAGTTTTGAAATTAGGATGAAAAGTATTAGGTTATTTATTACACAATATCTGAGTTTTAAAGTCAGAAAATTTTAGGTGAAAACTTCAAAGTAATAACTTAACAAGTTTGTTTTTTTAATATTATTTTGTTCATAACATTATTCTTGAAAGTTCCAAATTATCTCGGACTTGACGACAAAATTACGATTTATTTCCATTGTAAGGAAATTGGTTTTTTAGGTAGTGTTTTGTATACAAAATAATCCTATTTTACTAAGCCCTGAGACAGAATTATAGTATAGAGGTGTTTACAGTAACAACGCAAATCCAAATAGGTTACGTTGATTGGTAATTGCACCTCGGTGGTTTAGGCTAAATTGAGCTGATCTTGTTTGCTTATACTACAGCGAGTCGATTTCAATTTATCTTCAGTTATTCCATTGGATCAAGTCAAAGCGATGTCAACAACTTACACTGTCACACTTACGGATAGTGCTATATGTCTAGTATTAAAACTTTAAAGTTCATAAAAGTGCATTAAGCTGTATTAATTCAATATATTGCTAATTTCGTAACAGTTTTTATAGACATGCCACAGTTAGTTTTAGTTTTACTGTGTACACTCTAGTTTACAACATTGTGTAACAAAGCGGATGATTCTACCTTTGCTCCTTCGAACACAGTCGAAACGTATTCTAGAAGCTCAACTACTATCAGTCATCAAGTGGCTCATACTGTGAGATCAACACGTTGTAGATGGATCAAAGCAACGTGTTTTAACACTCGAGTGAACAAAGAAGAAACAAGTAACCAACTTGGCGAGAAAAGTATTCCAAGAAGTTGTAAGTTGGGATAATCCATCATATTCTCCCAGCAAGCATATTTTCCTTTGTGTTGTGATGACATTTTATACCGCACAAAGATCTTACATTAGCCTTTACGAGTTATATAGAGCAAGTGTATTTTTTTAGTGATTTTAACACCTAAAGTAAGACGTAACAATCATAAAAAATCACCTTAAGATTTAACTATATTGTCTGAATATTATAGAAGTTTGAATTTTATGTAGGCAACATTAATTTTGATAATATTGTGTACGTTACTGTATGAGATTTAGCTAATAACTTTAATAGCAATGCGAAAATCAGAATAAACCACTTTATTAACATACTTGAGTACAATCAGACTCTATGATTATTTCACAAGTAGAATTTAGTGGATATTTATTTAAAAACGAAACATTGTAACACACGTAGTCTAATTATCCTCATGATATCTAAGAAAAGTAAATTCTTCAATCTTGATATGAAATTTTATTTATTCGTAAACATGAAATAATCCTATGATAGTTTATGTCCGTCTATTAGTATTCGATTTATCCTAATTCTATATAATTCTATCACTCAGTAGGATGGGGCAATCTATTTTTATCTGCTAGGGGGTTGACCTTTCTTTATATTTGTCATATATTTGTTATATATTTGTTATATATATTTTGTTTATATTTGTTTTGTTTATATTTATACATGCAGATTATCTAAAAAATTATATTAAATATAGGTAAGAACTTTTGCATGCAACCTCAGAGAATCCTGTTATGCGATATTTCGCTTGGCGTACTCCCATCTTGTCTATTTTGAGATAATTTTATAATAATTAAAACACAATTTAAATACAAAAATAAAAATCCCATTAAATCAGGTTATAAGCAGAAAAATTATACAAAACGGTATAGTTCTGACTTATGAATAATTTTATAACTGCGAAAGTGCCTTGGTGCGTGGTATAAAAGACAAAGTTACAATCGACTTGTACTGTAAATCTTTAGAGTGTTTAAAACCCATTTTCGTTGTATTTTGACAAATTAGGTTTCTTAGATATTTTTTTCTTTTCTTGATTTTATTTGATAGGGAAACAAGACAAAATCAACTGTAGAACAAAACATTCAAAAACCGGAGTAAATTACAATGGCCATAAATATACACTTTTTGGCGGATTCTCTTGATCGCAACCTCAACATTGGTGTCGGACATATAATTTTATTAAACTAGACGTACTCATCCACATGCAAAAGATTACTAAATTGTGAGTGAAGTAGTAGGTAATTGTTATTTAATCATAATAAACGTCAGTAACAAACTATATGTGCAGTGAACCAATTTAATTTTTATAAGCACTCAAAATACTTTATCGTGCCATTTATAAAGATAATGATTCTCCTTGTGTATTTAATTCGGGAGTTGTATGGTGGTCCGATGAACTTGTCTACCTTGACCCATACCATGCTACAAATGACAAAACATAATTTTTAACCATTTTCAAAATTTTAAAATACTTCCAAGATATAGATTTCCTTCACTGGACCTGCATGACTTTCAAAAACACAACTTATCTATTATTCTGACTAGTTTTATAGTCTGAACTACTAGATGACATTTACGTTTTGCCCAGTCTACTTAGAACTTTATTTCGTAAGCTAAACAATAATTTGAGAAAACAAAATGTCGCAAAATTAAACCTGATCAGTTAAGATATGACTTTAACGCTAACTAGTACTTTTCATGACATAGCAAAACTTTGATAGTTAAAACGGTTTAGATCACAGACAAATATAAAATTTTTGACTTCATTCCTGAAAACTGCACAATTGTCAGTCACCATCTGCGCAATATTAAGAACCATTGCCCTTTAAGTAAGTTTAAGTAAGTTTGGCGCATAACACTAGGTACTTGAATTCAGCATTTATGTTACATATATATTTTGTAAAAAGTTTGTCCATAATTTGAAAGGAAAGTAGGAATTTTGACCTATTCCCCCTTTGTATTTTACACAGGTATAGTGTTATACTTACAATGACAGAAATAATTACAATGACCTAAAATTTATAAAAAGTATAATTTATTTATCACTGATAACCATTGGCATGTATAATTATGCCGGCAAACAGTATGTCTGCACGCATCAATGATATTGGTAGTGTGTCAGTGACATGTGGAATATTAATGATGTGTAATCTTAGAGATATGGATTGTCTACGACTAGACATTGTGTGATTACATCCGATGTTTGTACACTTAAGAGAAACTTATCCTCAATAATAAAATTCTATATATTTGGAAAAAGATTATATTGATTTAACTGACAGTCTACTATGACAGTTTTCTGCTCTGATGTGCTTGGGGAGTCTAAAAGAACCGTAGTTAAGTACTGGGGAGACACAGGAAGGTTCTTCCATCGTGTGTTACATTCAAAGTTGGCATAAGAAATTCACGACGGGGAATATTGACGATGTAACTTAGGCCACGTTACATATGCGTTAATCAAAACTTATGACATATGGTGTATGGAGGATAATGTACCAATAAATTAAATGGTACTTAATTTATATTACTTATTATTAGTGATCCATGAAAATCGTTGATCTACATTACTGTACTTCAGGACATAAATTATGTAAAATTTTGTGTGGTTACTTTCATAATTTAAATTTGTTAATGTGTATATAAAATTTAATTTAATTACGTTTTATTACTAATCCATGAAAACCAGTGATCAAAGTTATTTCGGGTTGTAAATTACATTAAGTTTGGGATAGCTACTTTCATATTATAACAGTTACAATGTATATGTAACATTTAATTTACATTACTTATTGATACTGGTCCACAAATATCATTAGTTTTTATTACTTTAGAATGTAAATTTTGATTAATTTAGGTTGCTTATTATTACATTATATTATAGTTTATGTGTGTTAATATATACATACAATTTAATTTATTTAACATTTTATTAATAATGCATAAAATTGGTGGTCTCCATTACTTAGGAACGTAAACTACGTTGAAGTGAGGATGGATACATTTTATGTCTGTTTATATATACCTAAAACTTAATTCATATTACTTATTAATTACTCATATTTACAAAACTCATTGTTATTAAGTTAAATTTGAGATGGTTACTTTTATATATTAACTGATCTAGTAATCTATACTTAAATCTTAATTTATATTACTTATACAAAGAAATAATTGATTTACGTTACTTCAGGACAGAACTTACATGTAAAAGTTATATGTTTGTTATCATACTAATGTATACATTTGATGTATAACACTTTGTACATGTTATTAAGATTTATAAAGTAAAATAATGGCAAAACTCCAAAATAGCTTTATATCAAGTTCAAGTAATACAATCCTTTAAATAAACTAAAAGTGTTTGTACTATTAGGGGTTTTTACAGTTATACCCCATTTGTTTTTGAGTTTGGTTATTTCTTCTGTATTTGCGGAATATAATCTGAACGTATTATAATAATTAATGCATTAGGAAACATATGAACTGAGGATACGATGATCAACAAATATGATTTGTAGTAGTTAGGAAGCCTTCCAATAACTTTGTACCTAAATATTATAAACATGTTATTAGCATGGAATAAACAATATTTTTAATACTTTATGTAAAAAAATGTAGTTATTATTATAATATGTTTTATAAATGTTAGAAACTGCATTTTTGGTTATTTAACTATTACAATTTGGATTAGTTACTTTTATTTTCCCTTATTCTACTTGAAGAAATGTAATGTTGAAACCAAAAGAATGTATAGAATAATGGTTTTACTGCCAACAATATCAACGTTCAGGAAATTACACTCGATGTTTTTGTTTCGCTCAAGCAAACACAACAATCGCTTCCGTACACATTTTTTTTGTTTGAAAAAATAAATTCACCCAAGGTAAACGAAAATTGTGAATCTATAATACATTAAACCTTGATAAAAGTACGTATTTCTAAAAATAAGTCAGTTTATGAACTTCAATAAATTTAAAAAAAAATTTTAATTTGGCAAAGACGATAAGAAAATTTAAGTCTTAAAATAATACCAGTTCACAATTACAACTTGAATGTCATTCTGGAACCTTTATAATAAATAAGAAGATCATTAATTATCAAATAATATCTTTTCACATCCTGTTAAGAAACTTATAGGGACGATAATCTTACTTTATAATTGATCTTATTTACCATCTCCGTCCTGTTCTAAGGTAGACATGTGTTGCAGATGAAACCTACTGATTTTACACAAAACTCTTTAGCTGGAGAGGCGAATAGAGGCCGAAAAAGTTACTATGCAAAAATTGACAAGAGCTTTTATTTCCAAAGGCAGTTGACGAAACGCGGTTTGATCAAAGTCACTCGAGTAACAGTTCCCAAAAGTGTAACCGATCTCTTTGTGACACATTCATTCGAGTAGGATCCCAAAAGGGTTTTTGATCTCTTTGTGATATAGTCACTAACTGATCTCAAAAGAGTAATCGATCTCTTTGCGACAAAGTAATTTGTGTAATTGATTCACAATCATTGCATGTAACTGTTCGGTACTTGGTATGTAGAACTCGGTTGATTACCAAGACTAGCTCCCTGCAGACAAATTACAAGATCTGGCAGTTATTTCTATGACTACAAACACTTGAGCCCAAGCTCACCTAAGCTACAGATCACTGAGTATATCATACACAAGTTAACCGTTATGACTGAAGAAATATTGGGGATTGGATAGTCGAAGGAGGGCAAGTTTAAAGGATTTTGTATAAAAGGGTTTTAAATAAATGTGTTCAAATTTCGCACAGAGCACTTGAATTTCCACCGGCCGTGTTCTGTGCCTGGACCCGAGACTCAGTGGCTTGAGTTCAACTGTTCTGTCTGACTGCAAACTATAAACCTACCTCGTACCTGCTCTTTCTTTACCTTTTCTTATGTTTGACTAGTTGTTAAGTTTGAACACGAATACGAATATACACTTAGTATTCATTTGGTTTAAGCTATTGATTCTGAATCTAGTAAGCAGAAGCAGCATTTTAAAATGAAGATATATTGTTTTAATGTAAGCTCATTAAAGTAATAAATTCATGTTAAATAAAAACTCCTTTGTTTGAAGTTTGCATTTGATGATGGAAGGTTTGTGAAGGAAGCAGAAGTATTCCGGATCATTGTCCAGTGTTGCAAGAAATCAGCAACACATGGTTTTACATTGTGTAATAAGTTGTGTATTGTTAGTATTGAAACATATGTGTTAGTGATGTCAGACAAAGATGATTAATTTTCGGAAAAATTGTATTTACTTCAAAAATCAATCGATTGATTTGAATTCAGATCCTGTCTTCGTGGTTCAGATGTATGGTTTTTTGAAAAGCTATAAACTATTTTTTTATTAAAAGATTTTTTTTTTATTTTAATGCATTTTCTATAATTGTAAAGGTATAATATTTTTCCAGACAGTTGCCACCGTTCAGTGATAACAAGTCAGCAACACTTCGATTCAAGATCTGCGATCTGATCTCTTTCTGAGGTAGATAACTAACCTAACACTACTAATTAGATCAAAATAAACAAAATTAATACTAGAGCTTTGTGTCTAACACAAGTCAGGAATCACGAGAACCGTATTGAGTGTAAACTCCATGCACCCTATTATGAAGCTGGCAGTATAGAGTTGCTCTCTCCCATCATCTAACGTTTTCGGTAATACTCGGATGGACTCGGCAACATTCGGCCGCCTCGCCAAATCTTCTCCTTCACACTCACAAACCCCTCCCTCTTTTTCTGATGCTATTAATTACAGAAGTAGTGCTTTTGCGCTGTTACTGTTCCGTTTTGCGTGACCATTCATTCGCTGTTTAAGGAATCAGTGTACTTATACTGTTCTAATTCATCATGGAAAACAAAGACAAGAAAGTAACCATATGTGTTCTTGTTTTGCTTAATATGCACAAAAATGTGTTTTTGAATTCCTATTCAATATGTATTTCATCTATGCCAGTGTACTGTTTATATAATATGCTTTATATTTGTTGAACACCTATTATAGTTGTTTTATGACATTTTAGACTACAAAATAGTTGTAATTTATTTATTAACAGTTAGACATAATTTTAAATTACAATAAAACATGCAATAATAAGCAAAACATATGAGTGAAACAAATAAAAAGAATCGTACAAGATTATTCATAGTTTTCAAAAATACACTTTATTGTTAATGAAATACATTAACTTACTCTAATGTAACAGACATGCGAGTGAAAAACTTAAACCAGAACTGCGAACTACTAAAAATTAGTGAGTCTATAAGAACCTTAGTAACATTAAAAGTCCAAACCTCAATCTAAAATTATGAGCAATAGTAAGTTATGTTCTTGCTGCTCACTTCGTTTTTAACATTTTGTAAACTTACTTTTTAAATTCGCCACCTCTAGACGATTTGCTCTAATTGTTCATTTATGCTTATCGTTTAAATTTCTTAGAAAAGTAGATTAGACTAATATTATGCTAAAACAATTATAAATGACAAGTTTATATATTTTTATTGGGTCTAAAAAACGAGATTCTGACTAAAATGAAGTTTATTAATTTCGTATAAAACCACATTAAGGCATTTTATTTTTCTATGATCGTAGATGTTTTGCAGGAGACCTAAAATTTACAAAATGACCCACTAAGATTATCTATTATTATATTATACATTCCCAGTACTCTAATGGGGCTCTAGTTGAAGTAACTTATCACATATTGGTATGCAAACTATTATTATACAAACAATAAAGTTATAAACACATTATGAAATATCCTCCGTTTTAACAGACGTGATAACCCTAATTGTTTAACAAGGATTTTCTCTGATCTACTTAATTAGGTACTCTTATTCAAATATTAACAAGAAAGAATCGTTAAAATAATTAAAAAATAGAAGACCTATAAGTTTATTATAAAATCTAAAAGAATCGAGAATAATGTAAGATCTCGATTAATAATTTATTTTCAATTTCATCTTCAATCTTTTTACTGTCGTAGGAAGATATTACATGTATGACAAAAGTCAGTAGTATATTATTAATAACTAACATATGAAAATACAATATTTGTATGAAAGTCAAGCTGAGAAAGAACTAATTTTACATTAAATACCAAAAGAATACAAATGATTAATAAAATATGGTTTAGGCTAGAAATTCCCCAACCGAATAAAAACAACCCTCTAATAGATATTCTTTAAGTTGTCTTTTTAAAAGTGTTTCTTTTCTTTTAAATGACTGGGGAGCTTCTAAAAAAACCTAGCCCGTGAATTTTGAGGAAGTCCACCCGCCAGGGCCGAGGGATGCTTCGTTTGTCGCAGGTCTACTCGGGCTCGAGTGTTGTAGTCATGTATAGCAGCTCCATCTACTACATTTGTACAAAGAAACCTGGTATAGATGGCGGTCTCTTAGATGTACAAAGATGAAAAGTTCAAAATGCTGTGCTCTTTAATGCATTTCTGCATTAAATTCTGCGAGATATGCCAGCCACAACACACACAATTCGTTTCTGTAAAACTAAAATCCATTGTAGTAAGTACTGAGGTGTCGAGCCCCAAGCAAGAAGTCCATACCGCAACCGTGACTCTACATTAGTGTTAATAACTGAACATGACGATATTTTGCAAACTTTGACATCAGGTAGGGCGATGAAGACAAAGAGGCACACAAAAAGTTTATGTGGGATCGCCAAGCCAAGTCATCGTCCACCTGAAGTGCCAAATATTTTACTGATGATTGGTGTTCTATTTTTCTTCGTTTATTTCAACACTTGGAGGCTGAAGATAATTATTTTTGACAATTCTGTAAATTGTGTGTTTTTTTAATTAAGATTTAAATTCAGATTGTTTAGAAATTGATAAGCCTGTGATAAGACTACGTTACTGTTAGTTTTGAGTTCTTCTGTACTATAATTAGAAAATATGAAGGCAATATCATCAGCGTACATAACAGTATTTTCGTGGTTTATAGTGAGCACTAAATTATTTATGTAAAGGTTAAACAAAATTGGTCCAAGTACTGACCCTTGGGGGACTCCAAATTTTATCTCAATCGGTTCCGAGCAGTGGTTATTGAGTTTGAAAAATTTTTTTCGATCCCTAAGATACGACTCTAGCCACCTCAGTATCTCATTTGCAAAACCTAGGCGTTCCAAACCCTTTTTGATAGAACATTATTGTTTAGTCCTTTTCAGTTTGGATTTAGGAAAGGAAAATCAATCGAAGAAACAATATTAGCAATCTCTTGAAATGATTTGGAGTTTTTTAAATAATTAAAAATACACAGATTTATATACACTATTATTAAAATTTCGAAATATTGTTGTATACTGCTCAAAACTGTGCACGGCCCCTACCTGAAAATTTCATGTACCATAAAAATACGTGCAAGATTAAAGATTAAATAATGGCCGGATGGTTCTAACAAATTTTGTGTTTTTTAATCAAATATGCATGCATATTAACTGAGATTAATTATTGATAGTCTAAACTTAAAATGGCCATAATCTTTAAACCTCAAGCAATTTTGAAAAAAAGCAATAGTTGCTTCTGGTTATCTAACCTATCAAAATTTTGCTAGAGTTTTTCAAATATTGATGATCTTTGGAAGTTATAATACTTGTATGTTTGGGTGTAGTTGATAATCAATCAAGAAAAATCTATTAAAAAATTTAGACGAAATTTTACATTCAAATAGCTTAGATAATATTGGAATAATGAATAGGCACATTTATATAAACGTTAAAATATAATTATTTTAAATAATACTTGTAAATGTTGTATTACTGTGAAGAAATACTATCTGTCGTCGTGTGATGTAAATAGTTATTACAGTAGTTTTATATAATTTGTTGATATATGGAAGTAGTGACGAACTCAAATCATTTAGTTTATTTAAACAGTCGAAATTATTTGAATTTGACACGTGGAATGGTATACACACAATAGCTGAAGGAACAAATAAACTGAGAGACTAGTAGAGTCCGAGAAAAGTCACGTTTTAATGACAGGAAAATTACTAATAGGATCGCTGGTCCGTTTTGCCGTGGATAGACACAACAGAGAGGAGTGGGGATGAATTGCACGTAAGACACGTAAACATCGGTTCCGTGATTTAGTTCGTTTTTAAGTGAGATATAGTGATCCATTGTTTATAATTTTTGTCAAGTGCGTGCACATTGTGTTAGTGATCACTGTGGGAGTACGTAATTAATCTACAATTGACGAGCTGATAAGAAATTGCAAGTTTTTAAGTAATAGGAACCGGTCTGTGCAATGTCAGTGTCAGTGAGCGCCATGTCAGCTGACAACAAGGTCACGACGCGTAACTCGGCTAAGTCAGGAAAACCGGAGACGCCCGAGCCTGCTTCACTACAGTCTATTGATGATAAGTTGAACTCCATAATAAATATTCTACGCAAACATACAGATGACATACAGGACATTAAAAAGGAACAGAAAGATTTAGCTGCTTCTATTGAGCTGTGCCATACTAACATCAGTGATGTGAAACAACTTGTAACCAAACAGGACTCGAAAATAACTGCTTGTGAGGATGAACTGGTACGTGTAAATGAGGAGAATCAGAGGTTGTGGAAATAGCTGAAAAGTACTAAGAAGGAATTTAGGGACTTGGAACAATATTCTCATAGAAACAACTTGATTATATATGGAATACCGGAAGATAAAAACGAAAACATTCAACATGTCATGAGAAGATTGGCTGTCACCCTGCAATTTGAAAACTGGTCATCAAGTCTGATGGATGCTGTACATCGGATGGGAAAAGCTACACAAACTCAGCCCAGACCCATCATCGTAAAGTTTGTGAGCCGACTCCATAAAGATGACTTCTGGAACAAGAGGAAGGTCAGACGAAACCTGAGAGCTACCGATCTCGGCTACAGCAGCGAGAACTCTATTTACATAAATGAATCGCTAACACCTGCCAACCGAGAGCTGCTGAAGATGACGAGGGAGGCTGCCAAGCAGAAGGGTTATTACCAAGTGTGGACGACCAACTGCTCCATCTTTGTACGACGAGAGAAGGGATCGCCGGTCATCAAGATCACGTCTTCCACGGATCTCCAACGCATGTAGAGACAATATTTGTAAGTTACCGTATTTCATACCTCTTAAGCGTTATTTATGTGTAATATCTATATATATATTTTTATTTATCTATGTGCTCTCTATATTTATTAATTATTATTTACTATAGTTCATTAATCCATAGTATCTTGTGCAAAAGCCCTAATATACATTTATTAGCTTTAATGGGTTACTTTTTCATATCTATTAAGGATTATATATGTGTAATCTCTATATTTATTCTTATTTATTAATGAGTTCTCTATATTTATTATTAATTATTTATTATAGTTTATTAATAAATAGTCTCTCATGCATAGGCCCTAGCATATATTTATTAGCTTTAATACGTTACTATACTATTTATAATTTATTATTACTACATTTACCCCCAAATAATTTTTTCTTAATTTACTTTTGGAAAGCTAATGTTTCAGAATTGACTTTTTTGTTCACTTTCAATTTAAATGGTTAAAGAGTCAGTAGAATATTTCATTTATTATCAAAATGTAAGAGGGCTGAGAACTAAAACTAATAAATTCTTTTGCAATTTATTTACAAGTAGTTTCGAAATAATAGCCTTGACAGAAACTAATTTACAATCAAGTTTTAATTCATCAGATCTCTTTTCTGATAACTTTAATGTATATAGGTGTGATAGAAATTTAGATATTACAGGGAGACAAGGAGGAGGGGGAGTTTTATTAGCTTTGTCTAAAGATCTACTGTCAAGTAAATTAGATAACTTTCAAGTAAATGTAAATGGTTGTGAATGTGTTTGGGTAAAAATCTCAAATAATAAGGGAAAAGTATTGTATATTAGTGTAGTTTATTTTAGACCTAGATCTCCATTAGGGGTTTACCAGGCTTTTTACGATTCTTTGCAGCAAATACAGTTTTCAGTTAATAGTAACGTAGTGATCATAGGTGATTTTAACTTGCCAATATATGGATCAGATTCTAGCTTAATCACTGGTGATAACCTATGCAAGGAATTGTCTCTATTTTTAGATTTACACGGTCTTAAATTAAAAAACAATATTTCCAAATTTCAAAACAAAACATTAGATTTAGTTATTTCCAACATGGATAAGATAGAGGTAACCAGGCGTGAGGATCACTTAGTGACGGAGGACCCGTATCACCCGGCTATTGAGGCGAGGATTTTTGTTGATTCTCCTTTATCTTTTAGGTCAAGGTCAACCGGACCAGCGGGTTATTGTTTCAGTAAGGCCAATTTTCTTCAATTGTATCAAGACTTATCTTCCGCTGACTGGTCCCAATTGTATTCCGTCAAATGTAAATAGCGCAGTAAATTGCTTTTACAGTCAACTGTATAAAATAGTTGGAAAATCTTGTCCTCTGAAAAGAGAAAAAAGATCGAAGTATCCATTATGGTTCACCCCATCAATTATTTTTAATTTGAAACTAAAGGAAAAGTTGAGGAGAAAATATAAAAAATACAGTTCTTTAGAAAATTATAATATATTTAAGAATCAAAGGTCTTTTTTGAAGCGTGAAATGAAGGTTGTGTACGATAATTACTTGCATAACATAGAAATTTTAATTAATAGAGACAGTACTAAATTTTGGAGTTTTTTAAATAATAAGAGATCTGAAAATAGTAAGTTAATGGTTATGAAATATAATGGAGTCAAGCTAGATAGTGGAATAGCAATCGCCACTGCATTGTAGAGTCAGCGACGGCGGCGCCGTGTCTGGCGGGTGTGTCATGCCTTGCTCTCCCGCGCATTAGCGAACATGACGTGCTGAAAGCTATTAAAAGGTTAAAATCTAAAAACACCACTGGGCCTGATTTTCTACCTCAATATTTATTTAAAGGGTGCGCGGACACTTTAGTAAAACCATTAACATTTTTGTACAATTTAAGTCTAACCTCTAACATTTTCCCCAACAAATGGAAAATTACTCCTATATTTAAGAGCGGAAGGAGATCGGAAACAGTTAATCACAGGCCAGTGGCAGTTTTGAATGTATCAGCTAAAATATTTGAAATAATTGTACATAAATCTCTATTTAATCACTTTAAAAAATACATTTCTCCAGCACAACATGGATTTGTTCCGGGGAGGTCGGTTAGCACAAATTTATAAAATTTTACAGGATATAACTCCTCAGGGCTAGACTCTGGAGCTCAGACTGATTCTTTGTTTCTCGACCTGGCCAAGGCTTTTGATAAAGTCGATCATCAGATTTTATTGCAGAAGCTGCATTTTTATGGCATATCATTAAGTTTTTTTAATTTTTTCAAATCTTACATTGTTGATAGGAAACAATTAGTTTTTTATAATGGTTTCAGCTCATCAACCTTTAATGTTCAATCAGGAGTTCCTCAAGGTTCAAATTTAGGGCCTTGCCTGTTCACTATATTAATAAATGATATAAGTAATTGTATATTCTCTTCTAATACTCTTTTGTTCGCGGACGATTTAAAAATATTTAAGCAAATAAGGTCACATTCGGACGCTGACGAGCTGCAAGCCGATCTTAATAACGTTTTTAGATGGAGTGTTGTAAACAAAATGTCTTTTAACGCATCAAAATGTCAGGTAATGACTTTCAGAAGATCTCGTAATTACATAGAAAATGATTATTTTTTGAATGGAGTACTAGTATCTAGAGTGAACGAGAAAATTAAAGATTTAGGTATTTATGTAGACTTTACTTTATCTTTTAACTGTCATGTAGATGCGTGTGCTTCAGCAGCTAGTAGATTTATGGGGTTTGTTATGAGACAAAGTTTCAATTTTAAAAATGTTGAAACTCTGATATTGATGTATTGTTCATTGGTCAGGTCGAGGCTAGAAAACAATATCATTATTTGGAATCCTATTCACATTACATATCACGATATGTTAGAAAAATTCAAAAACGATTTTTAAGGTATTTATTTTTCAAATGCTTTAACATTTTTTACGTACGCAGTTCCATATGACTAGTTGTTGGGGCTGTTTGGGTTCGGGAGTCTTGAATTGAGGAGGAGGGTGGCTAGCCTGATGTTCCTATACAAGCTGGTGCGAGGCGTGGTAGACGATCCTGCTAGCCTGGCCGTCTTATCTTATCGCGTACCTTCATTCAACAGTAGGAGCAACCTTCTCTTCGCGGTTCCATTCTGCCGCACGACGGCTCACGCTTCCTCGCCGCTCTACCGGGTGATGAGGTTGTACAATTTTATACAGAGCTTAGGGTCTGATGCAGACATTTTTTTTGACTCGCGAAATGTATTTAGAATTAAATGCCTCAGAAGTTTAAATTAACTAATCAGCTGTGTACATTGTAATATTTTTTTTCTATGATTGTAACTGTTTGATATTCCATCTAATTAATTGTTTGTTCCTATTTATTTCATGTGCATATATTTATTACTAATTTTTTGTTGATATCATTGATATATTTATTATTATTGTTATGGATTGTTATAGATTTATTTATTCTCTTTCGTTAACTTATAAGTTAAAAGTTATAGATTATATAAGTTACAGGCAATAGGCTGTAAGTAAAATTTTTTTATGTTATCACATAATTTAAAACCATATATAAAGTGAAGTGAGTGAAGAACATTCCCACAGTTAATTGTTTATATGTAATAACTGCTTTATTGTAAATGGTTAATACTGATATAAAGCATGCAAATAAAATAAAATAAAAATAATAAATAAAAAAAAATAAAAAAACATACAAAAGAGGTATATAGCGACAAGTATTTTACAATTGATATAATCATTCATAGACCGAATTAGGAAATTAGGTTTATATAGTAACCAGTTATTAAAAAGCAGGGGAAGAAGTGTATGATGTCAGGATTATAACTATTCATACTTTCGAAGAACTAATTTTAATTATCTGTACTTATAGCTTCCAATAACTCCATTTCAAATACTTCCATAGTTGTCAAAATGTTCTCTAAAAGTTATTATATCATAAAGTGAGTTGTAAGTATTTTATTGTTTAGAGTCTTATTGTATGTAAATCACAAATATTACACTTTACGAAAAGATGCTAAATAATCACAGCGAAATACGTCCGTTTGGGTACAGCTGTCATACTATAAAACCGTAACGCCACACTACAGTCAACCATTAAACTGTCATATCACTGTCTTCTTTAAAATATGGCTAGATGGTGGCTGATATTCAAAATTGAAATTAATAATATTATAAACGCAAAATTCGTTTTAGATAATGAGCGATTAAAAAAACTATATGCACCTAAGGTGTTGTTTAGCTTTTACAGATTTTTAGTTAGTATAGCAATTTATCACTGAAATGTTTTGCTATACATACAAATAGGATAGTCAAAATATTTCATGACACTAAGATAAGTGAAAGGAATCGGAAAATTATAGTTCGCCTGTGTTTTGGAAATACTATATTTATAACCTTCCTATTCGAACAAAGGCATTTTAAGGTAATTAATGCAAACACAATGCAACATCTAAAAAAATCAATCTGAATTAATGAGAATTTTTACTTCTTTTGATAATTGACTTGAATTAATATTATCAATTTAGATTGCACTCAATCAATGTTATTACTTAAGTACACCATTTAATCGACAATGGTCCGCCTGTTAGTAGATTGCACGAACATTGGTTTACATTATTGAATTGATACCATTTAAAGATCTGCCCCAATGGATTTAGATAAATGTTTTTTATTTACTTTAATGTTTAACTTCTGCATCTCCTCTGTCCATCCGTGCTAACTTATTAACATTTTCAATAAAACAATGACACAATGTGAGATTATATTATCTGAGTGTTAGGAAAGCCAATTACTCAAGGGTCTGGAACAGTTTTATTTCTGTCTATCTGTACGCACGATATCCTAAAAATAATTTGAACTATATACTTGAAATTTCTGATTAAGTTTCATTTGAATACGCAATAATGAGATCAATAATGGTACATGCCACTCCATGGGTTTTATCTGAGCGTTAGTGAATATTTTAACTTGTCTTATGAGTAACAATGATGACAACGAGAAAATTGCAGAACGAATGAAACAGTATTCGCAGTAAATTTAGTGATATGATATTTTAATATGTAACATTTTTATTCATTGAGTAAGCAAAAAATTATAGACTTTAAAGTGAAAGCAAAAACTCGGTGACAAGAACATTAATTATTTAAGCTGTGCTTTCAAACCACAAATCATCAAAACGAACTCTACGCATTTATTGGACATCAAAGACAACTAGTCTATATAATAATAGTGTAATCTAAGTAAAACGGCATTCCCATTGCACAATTGATATGACTATGACGTTTTAGACACGATCCCAAAGCAATAAAAAAAATAAAAAAATAATAACAAATCTATAATCTATCTATCTATCTTTTATATCTATCTATATTTAAATCTAAATATATATATACATATATATATATATATATATATATATATATATATATATATATTAGATTATTATTAGTCGTAATCCAGCTTATATCGTCGTCTTTTTGAATTTCCGGTTATTAGAAACATTCACGATAGTGATCCTTTGTATCGGTTATGAATATTTGAGGTTAATTTGAACAAGAAAGTAAATTTAACTCACAGTGTGTACGGCGTCCCAGCACTGTGCAACATTGTTTATTTATAATTAAACTATTTTATAAAGTTTAAAAGGAAAAATTGGAAAATAAAGTGAATATTAGAACCTTGAATAAAGTTCTACGGTCGTAAGTTAGAACTGTATGGGCAGGTTAAGGACATGTTATGTTCCTTCACCAAAGATCGGAGTTCAGGTCGGGAGCGGCATTGAAACGAAGGCTTGCCGCTTGCCGTTGACTTAGACTTAACCAGTCTCCGCGACATCAAATTTGGCTGAAGCTTCCGTCTAACCCTTATATTATATTTTCGATTCGTCGTCAATACCCATGAGTGACAGGACCTTTCCTGAAAATTTGGGTGTTGGACCAATCATAGGACTTGGAAATTACGTACTCAGGAAGGAAATAGACGAGTTTTTCTATCAATAAGATCGCCTCGGTCATTTGTGAGGTATGATGAAGTCTGCTAAATTAGAGTCTGGCTTTGACAAATAGTTCTTTGACAAAGACCAATAGTGAGTTTGTGTACATAGATAAGATTTAGGTTTTTGTGAATTTATTATTATAGATCTCATGCTTATCCTATGTTTTCACAGGAGTGTTCTTCAATAACTCGAATATAGATGTAAGGATTTATTTGAACTTTGAGGGAAATTGATTGACAATGTGAAAAGAAAATACTAAATCAACTGACTTTCAAGTGTTCCGCAATAAATATTCAAGGTTTAATTTATTTTTGCATTTTTGGAAAATGATCTTTGAAAGTTTTTTTGAAGAAATAAATATTAAACTGAATCCATTTTAGCTACTAGTATTTTTAGTAGATTCGTTACAAATTTATATAATTTAAGTATACGAGGAAAATAATAGTGAAGAAAATGTGAACAATAGAAACTTTATCGTATATATCATGATGGAAAATTAATATTTTTTAGTAAAAAGGTGAACTTAATAAAATTTAATTAGGTAAATTTCGAGCCTTTAATTCGAGATTTTCAATAAGATACATTTTTAGTTCGTTTCGACCTTTTAACTTTTGTGTTAAAACTAAGTGCTATTTTCCCTTGTATGTATTATTTATACCAAAGCAACTCCCAGTATTCTCGTATTGTTAAATACGTCATATAGATAGCAATTTAGCGATAAAAAGGTATCCTTAACATACTGTATCGTACTTTACTATTGTACTTTCCGCAAAGGCGTAGCGTTATAAGAATGGAAGAGACGCATCCCGTAAATTGACTTATAAAAGTCCTTTTTGCCAAGAAGCTGCCAAGTTATTTCTCTATCGAGATTTAGCTACGAAAATCCACTGGTCTAAAGGGTCTAAAGGTCTAAAATAAATTGCGTTGAATAAAAATAATTTACACATCTTAAAGAAACCAATTATATTTTAAGTCAACAACTGGTTTTACGCATTTGTGTAATTTCATACTTTGTTTGTTTGTTCCATTCTGGTTATGATCGTAGCATACTACATAACACTAATAATAATAACAATAATATGATTCAGGATTCTATTTTATATATATATATATATATATATATATATATATATATATATATATATATATATATATATATATATATATATATATACGAGGGCTGTTTTTTTTTCAACTTCCGATGTGATATAAAAATAAAACTAGGGAGAGTAATTAAATAAATTTATTATCAAAAGTTAGGTACATTATTAGTTACTTTTCAACATAATCGCCATTTAAATTGAGGCATTTTTCATACCTGGGTACAAGCTTCTTAATACCTTCTTCATAGAAGTTTGCCGCCAGTGATTTGAGATGGGTCTTCACGGCGTCTCGCAGCGCGTCGTCTGTTCGGAAGCTCTGCCCTCCTAGCATCTTCTTCAGTTCCGGGAAAAGGTGATAGTCACTCGGCGCTAAGTCAGGACTATACGCCGGATGGTCAAAAACATCCCATTTAAAACCGTCAAGAAGACGCTTTGTCAAAGCAGCACTGTGAGGACGGGCGTTGTCATGAATGAGCACTACTCCCGATGTGAGCATTCCTCTCCTTTTGTTCTGGATAGCTCTCCGCAAACGTTTGTAACGTACCGCAGTATCCTTCCGCATTGATTGTGGTACCTGGCTCTAAAAACTCAACAAGCAATACACCTTTTTGATCCCAAAACACTGTGGCCATAATCTTTTTGTTGTTGAAAGTTTTTTTGAATTTTTTGGGTTTGTTTGGAGAGTTTGAATGCATCCATTGTTGGGACTGCTGTTTCGTTTCTGGGGTGTCGTACAGAACCCATGTCTCATCTCCTGTCACGATTTTTTGTCACGATGTATTACGTTCTCAATACTAAACATGATTAATTGACATACTATTCAATTATAACACGCTATTTCACGTACCTGTCGTAGTCGCGCAGAGTAATCTTCCCGTATTTTGACGATACAAAATTTCTTTTTTGAAATGTAATTAGTCATTATTTGTAAAACATTTATTAATATTACATTTACAAAGGCAAAATTGCAACGGTATATTGATATTTTTTATCATTACACATTACTTTCTGTATAATAAACACGAATAATTGAAATACTATTCACTTATAAGAATGATTTATATTTCTATACATATAATAATGTACAGTATTTGAACCAACACAAAGCATATAGGCTAACTTTTGTTACATTTGTCTATATAATTGTGCAATATACATAATGATGAAGAATATATTAGTTTGAAAAATAACCCGTCAATATTTGTAATATATTTCTTAATATTTATTTGTTATAGCAAAATTATCACTGTATTTTGATATGTTTTATCATCACACATTACGTTCTGAATACTAAACATGAATAATTGACATACTATTCAATTATAACACGCTATTTCACGTACCTGTCGTAGTCGCGCAGAGTAATCTTCCCGTATTTTGACGATACAAAATTTCTTTTTTGAAATTTAATTCGTCATTATTTGTAAAACATTTATTAATATTTCTTTTACAAAGGCAAAATTGCAACTGTATATTGATATTTTTTATCATTACACATTACTTTCTGTATAATAAACACGAATAATTGAAATACTATTCACTTATAAGAATGATTTATATTTCTATACATATAATAATGTACGGTATTTGAACCAACACAAAGCATATAGACTTACTTTTGTTACATTTGTCTATATAATTGTGCAATATACATAATGATGAAGAATGTCTTACTTTGAAAAATAATCCGTCAATATTTGTAATATATTCATTAGTATTTATTTGAAATGGCAAGTTTTTTTACAGTATTTCGATATTTTTTATCATCACACATTACGTTCTGAATACTAAACATGAATAATTGACATACTATTCAATTATAACAGGTTATTTCACGTACCTGTCGTTGTCGCGCAGAGTAATCTTCCCGTGTTTTGACGATAGCAAATTTCTTTTTTGAAATGTAATTCGTCATTATTTGTAAAACATTTATTAATATTTCATTTACAAAGGCAAAATTGCAAATGTATATTGATATTTTTTATCATTACACATTACGTTCTGTATAATAAACACGAATAATTGAAATATTATTCACTTATAAGAATGATTTATATTTTTATACATATAATAATGTACGGTATTTGAACCAACACAAAGCATATAGACTTACTTTTATAAAAACTACTGTAAAACTTGTCCAATTGCTATACATAACTATTAAGTGTATGCAATAAACTTCTAAATTTATATAAATAATTATGACAAATACATATATTTTTATGAAATAACAAAACGTTTTAAAAACTTGTAACTTTTCTAAGAATATTATACATTCTTATCACTTTATACTACTGTACATGTTACATTTGTCTATATAATTGTGCAATATACGTAATAACGTTACAAATCACCATACAAAACGTAAAAAAAGAATGTAATTTCCTTCCTAACACCAAGCCAATAAAAAAACTCGCTTATTTCACAACATGCAGAATAATTCTTAGTAAGTTTATGTACATTATGTGACCCATTTCTCTACAAATTATTACTTCTATACACAAAATACATGTATAAGGTGTCATTCATTACGCTAAAAAAAGCAATTACGTTCATTTCAAATAATATAACATGTATAACATTTTGCAATTCCAATAGAATACGCTTCATCGTGACAAAAAACGTTTTTTGTAGCCTAACTTTTCAGTTACGATAGAGTATAGGGCTGACCTTGAAATCTCAGGAAACTGATTGGATAGCTCCGTAATCGTAAACCTTCGATTGCTTCTTACACTTTGGTCAACTCGATCAACGAGGTCTTCGTTTGCGACCGACTTTCGTCCTTGGCCCCCTTCATCATGAATGTCAACTCGTCCATCTTTAAATTTCCTACACCAATCACGCACTGCACTGTCACTCATAAAGCTTTCACCGTATACTCGTTCCATTCTACGGTGAATTTCTGCTGCAGATAACCCTTCAGCTTGCAAGAAACGAATGACACTTCTCAACTCACACTTGGCGGGAGATTCTATCATGGTAGCCATGTTTATGTGTCGCTAGATAAATTGGAAATGGCGTCGGCCGTCTGAAATTGAGTGAGGTTGTAGTGGGAGAGGTGCGCAGTCGACTGCCGCGCATTGCTGGCCGATACCGCTCGCCCAGCCATCTAGCGGCACGATCGGAAGTTGAAAAAAAAACAGCCCTCGTATATATATATATATATATATAGTAGATTATTATTAGTTGTTCTTCTTATTATTATTATATAAATATTATAGTAAGTGACATAAAATTGCAAGTCTGGGTTGTGGAAATGAACTATTGTTTAAATGCACTAAGTCAGGAATTATATTGTTTAAACGTTGCATGAGTGGAGAAGATAAGATTCTTGTGAAAGCACTAGCATTAAAACTACTAACTGTAATCCCTTTATACCATTAATGAATAATTAAGTCAAACGACCGGGCTTCCTAAAATCTGTCTTATTCTATATTACATTACTCCTAATGGTATATGTATAATTAAACTAATAATAGTATTAACTTCTATTTTGGTTCAATCACTCTTGCTTAGCTATTTTAGTGTTTATGTACTTGAAAGGACAAAAGGGTTACAAGAAGTCACTTGATAATTTGAAGTGTTTTCGTACGCTGGCAAGCCCAGAATCTCTCTAGAGGGTTAACCTTTTCAGCAATTGTGACACTGCAAAACGAAAAAATTTTATTGGTTTATTATGTAATAAAATATACATTAAAAATCAATTATAATAGACAACATGGTTACAATAATTAACTTTTTAATGAACATTGTATATCGTGTAATGACAATCCTAGTATGTTACAGAGATAAAGATGCATACAACAATACTATTTCAGTACAACAAGTTTCCATGAAGACAAAGGAAACCCATCTTGTTATATACTCAGGTGTAGAACAATACGAGATCCTAGTTCTATTTATTTGGTTATAAAAACATAAAATCAATGATACAATATTGTTTTGTAGACATTTCTTTGGGGATACAAATGCTATTTATTTCCGGTACATTAAAAGAAACGGAAATTAGGCCAAATGTACTTGATTTATTTATTTTATATATTTATGTACTATATATTATAAATATTATATATATATATGTTTATTATTTATATATTTATTCAATCTTTTAAAACAGTCAGATGTACTTACTGTCAAACGTGCTATTTGAGTACACACTAAAATTCATTTTTGTAATCGACACTACTTTAGGATTTTGGAGGTGATGTGTGAGTGTATTTTTGATTTGTAATGTGATTTTAAAAGTCCAAATTAAAATAGAATACATGTGAACAAAAGAAAATGTAACATACAAACAAGAATAATAAATGGAAATAATATGTAGGAATGTTAAGGTATAAAAGCTATAATAAACGTAACGAGGGTATTTAGGAAAATCCAAGGTTTAGTTGGATCATCGAAATATTTGTTCTAGCAATCAGTAAGGGACCAAAAATAAACTTTAATTCTCTATTTTATATATAAAAGACATTAGCGTTACAAAGCGGTGTATGAACTTCCTACTATCATGCGGATATACACATGTGATGTACTCACTAAAATGTGGCGGTAGCGTCATTGTCATCCTCGGGCGCCCATCTGGCCGTCACCTCCGTCTTGGGGGAATTGTCAGCGTGCATGGCCGTGCTCTGACCATAGAACATACTTAATATACTCACATTTCATATTTCGTAATACTTATCATACGAGACACCTCAACACTTCTTTAAATGTTTTCTATATAAATTAACTGATAATTAAACTTTCCTTCAGCTTCTTCATTATTATCTTATCCTAGAAAATAAAAAATAAATATAACAATGCATATAATAATAACATTATAATAATAAACTGGTGTCTTCATGGCAAATCTCAGCCATTCCCTTGTTTCTGTGTTACGGAACTGTTTTAATTTACTACAGAAGTAGTTATTAGCACATGTAATAAACTCATTCTTACAATTATTCTGGATATTTTACTCATTCAATATAACAAATCATAATTATTTATAAGTAAGATATTAAAATCATTGATCGTCTGCGCTGCACGTGGGAGAAATAAGTTTACACATTTTCCACAATTTATAAATTTATTCTGACCTCTGTATAACTTATATGAACATTGAAGCGTTCAGGGCGTGACGAAATAGGGGAAATTATCAATTTTATATTAATTGATTTTATATTATATTGTTGATCATGAAGAGAATATCCGAATCAAACGGTATTATGCCCAGAGGGTGAACTTAGTTTTATTTCCACGTCAGCTTTGATAAACTGATTCCAGGCTTTTATAAATAACAACTTGAATAACATTTTATATACTACTGATATAATAATAATAGTATTTAAATGTGCAATACTACTTGACTGATCCCCCACTGAATAAGTAAAACTATTCACGACTCTCCTCTTGTCTCATCTCGAGATACGTACGACCTTTGCTTATGTGACATCTACTTGGGTTATGGCACGGTGAAAAGATAATATCGCGGCTAGCACCACAACCCCTATCTCTGTGTGTACAAGACGCGAGAGTAGATTGACCTTTAATGGGTTAGGATTGAGGATGGATTTAGAAACCCATATATGTCAGTTGAACATCATATTAACTAAATAAGTTGCCTAACTAAACGAGAGCCCAAAACGAGACTAAACGAGTGCCCAACTTCAACAGCAGGAACAATTGTTTGTTTCATTTGCCCTATTGACGCACTGCGACGCGTGCATTCTTTCCTCTGTTGAGGATGATGAGGTATTATAATACAATACTTGGGTGGGTCCGACATTGACGTTCACCATTACAGCTTGAATGTTTTCAAAAAAATACTAAGCCATTTTTGTCATGAGATCCGTAGGTCAACTTTCTCCATAGGTTTCTCCCCGGGCTGTTTTGTTATCTATGTGGGTTGGTGTTTAGTTATTTATTTTATTTATTACTATTATATTATACTACTCTTGTATTGTTATTATATTATATTTATTACATTGTTATTATATTATATTTATTACACTGTTGTTACATTATATTTATTGCATTGTTATTATATTATATTCATTACATTGTTATTATATTATATTTGTTACACTGTTGTTATATTATATTTATTGCACTGTTATTATATTATATTTATTAGATTGTTATTACAGTATATTTATGATATTACACTAGTTACTGTAAGAAAAGTAAAGTAAAGCCAAAAATGAAGAATTGTGCTATGGACTTGAGCTATAACTCAAGCCACTGATGTTTGTTTTGTAATTTTTGTGAACTGCTATAATATTATTAGGGTAAATCCTGTTTTATAGCATGTAAATAAAATAAATAAAATGCCTATCCAGCAAACAATTCGGAATTTTGGTGGCTCCTCTCCTAGTGAGGAGCTGATAACCCATGGTTGGATTTACGACGAGGCGACGCAATATTGATGTAACAGGCGTCGTGCCATGACGAGGCTCCAGGGTCTCTTCGGGGGGACTCCCGGTGACTAACGCGACCGACTCAACCAGTCGTGAGGTTATCAGTAGTTGGGTGGTAAACGAACCTGTAATTAATGGGGGAGCACAGTACCAGGTGCCGTGGACAGAACAGACTCGAGGATTATATCAAATTAAACGCATTCTTATTACCAGCGTAGACTCCTACCTCCCCCTGGGGTGGAAAATAATCAGAAAATCCGTTTTAAGGAAGAGGCCTCTTAGAGCAGATAGTAGTGCACCAAGGCAGGGTTTTTTGGTATAGGTTTTACTAGGATGGTAGTCTTAGATAAGTAATACTACTAGTAAACAAACGGTTTTTGAGCCCACGATTGCAAGGGTGTTTTATTTGGGTTGTACCAAAAGGTGAGTCAAGACGCCATAAATGGCAAGTTGCCATTAATTCGTAAAGTTTAAAAATTGTCCAGACAGTTCGTAAACAATATTTATGGTTTACGGTCATTAATGTGAAATAAAGTTTGAGACTCACCTTGGATTGCAAGTCATTGTTTTGGGAAACTAACCCAATAACCCATTGCAATCGGATTAAATGTAATCAATTTCTTATCAAACTGTACATATTTGAGACTTGGTACGAGGTAAGGATAGGAATTACCAAAGGTGCACACCCATCTGCTCTAATTTAAATTAAAAATTAATTAAGTCTATAGGGTTGGTATAAGTATTACGAGTGAACGTTGGTAATCCTAAAAAGATTTCGGACATTCTTCACAATCTCAAAGCCTACTCACCTTCAGCATCTGTCATGCTACATTTAATTATATTGGAATTAAAGGCACCCGAACCAATGAAAGCACATGCAAAACTAAACAACACTAACCTAACTGTGTGAACAAGTAATTGTTAGAGCAGAGGGAGAGTAGGGTATGGTCAATCACTCGTTTATGTACTAATGGACTAATTTACTAATAAAAACATAGTTGACTACCCGTTTGCAAATAACCTTAAAGACGCGCGCCTATTTATTGTGAATGACGATACTAATTAAAGGATTCTCGTTAAGGCCCATTTTTAGCTATTTCATGAACAATCTTAAGAGCTATGACAATAAATTAATAACAGTATTATAAACCTTCTAATAAATAAAACTAACAATTTATTCGTAATAGGGAAAGATAAAAAGTTATAGGAGTAGTGAAGGGGAAAATAAATTATTGTAGTGTGATTTGCTGTTGGACACTCGTCTAGTAACAGACAGCCGCCAAACGTTTATAAGAGTGGAAGTTGCCCTCATCTATGGAAGCAAATAACAACAATAATAATAATAAATAAGAAAACTATAAATAAGGATCCAAGAGAGGTGGACTAACTACTTATGCAGCTAAATTGTAATGCAAATAAGATTAAAACTCCTTCCACTCATATAAATCCCGTTGATCCACAACAAAGAGATTCGGACATTGAACCAGAATGTCCACCACTCTGGTGAATCCTTATATAAGACACACATTAGACCAAGCGGTGGATGTCCCGGACAGTTCGCCAATTAGTCCGAATGATGTGTGAAAAAATGAGAAGAGGAACACAGAAACTTACTAATAACAAATGAAGAAACTCAAACCAAGATTCCCTCTGAGCATTAATATGTTGGTAATAAAAATCTTTTTAATTGTGAGCCGAACAAATAAACATTCCAGTAGAATAATTAGTTTAGATATAACTGGAGACGTAAAAAAACTATAATACAAGGTTTAGACCTTAAAGACATTAGTGTATAATTTGTTTTTCCAAGAGCAAGCCCCTTAGGCGCTGTAATGTGCCTAAGCGGTCGCTATTTAGGAACCTATCGCGCTTGCAGTTCCCAGTATAAATGTTTTTCCATTTGGTGTCGTTATTGTCGGAAATTTCAAAATTTGGTGTGGAAATATCAGTCAGTAAGTTAATGTCACCTTGTGGCACCACATCAAGTTTATATTCTCCTCGGGATTTAAGTTAAGAATTTTTCTTAAGTGTGGTGTTACTATTTATATTCGGTCTATCATGTTATATGCCGATAAAGTTTATAAGTAAAGATCTATTTGTTCCAAAATATTAGCTGGGTCAATAGACCAGGCAATACATTTTTTCTTGGCTTGTTTATCTGTTAATGTGTATGTCAAAAAACTGCCTGACGGACGGGAGGGAAACGAATATACAGAGGCGCATCTTCTAGTTTTCCTTGAAAATTTTGTTTTTCCTTCGACACGTTCATTTTTTTAAATATACCTGCATGCATAAAATATTGGTATTTATAACGCGACAAACGTACTAATCAATACACAAATACTACCAACGTCTCGGAAATATTGTTAGTTAAACAAGAACAAGGAATATATCCTTTTCTGATCAGATGCAACAGCGATAAATGTTGGTCCTTAATTAATTGTAAGGAGTTCTTCCCACAAATATCATTTGTGTCGAGAAATATTGTAATAGGTATATTAGTCAAAACTAGCACATGCATTTTTATTGTTTCCTTTCACATAAATGATTTACTGTAGACATTTAAATCGCTAGTTCTCAATTAAATTGTTATTGTATGCGTTATAATTTATTACAAATATTTTTTACCAAATATAATAATGACAGCATTGGAAGATTAGATGAAAACATAGTTAGTAATATGGTGTTCGCTTCCTTGTTTCCAAGTTTACCGCGGTAATGGCAAAGAATTATAAAGAGCTTACAGAACTTAAAGTTCTAAATAAACTTATCACTTCTAGACACTATTAACCTTTAAAATTATGGGTGTGATGTCGCAATTTATATACAAAACCACTCTGAGCAAATGGTGAATTATATGTTTTACAGTTATTTTGTAGAGCTGCTTTTAACCTCATAGTTTCTACACTGCCTGGTAATCACATAAGCTTTTATAACATCACACATACCTACTTATCTAATGGTT
The DNA here is from genome assembly GCF_021130785.1 of Homalodisca vitripennis. NCBI lineage: Eukaryota > Metazoa > Arthropoda > Insecta > Hemiptera > Cicadellidae > Homalodisca > Homalodisca vitripennis. The sequence goes on from NC_060212.1 coordinate 53,537,368, forward strand.
AATACTTCTTTTCACCTTATATACATGTGTAAAATCTATGTTCCGTGTGATGTAATGATCTTACAAAAATATAAAACAATTTATTTCAAATGAGATAACAATACAATTTTTCATCGGAGTTTAAGTGATACTAATCTATAACTATTAAGTTTGTTGTGAAAATTTTAAGTATAGAAAAATTAACGTATCTATTGTATTTTTAAAGGAAACCGAATGGAAAATTTTAAAATGTTACATGTTTTCAATTCCAGTGTGTGCCCTTGCTATCATTGTGCCTATCTAAACATGAAAATCAATAAAAGACATCTGGCTTAAGTTGTCAATCAGTTGTTTGTTGCGACAAGAAGTTAAAAATCAAAAAACGTTTATTTTGGGTCAAATATAACCGTACAATGAATATAACAAGATTGTAGAGCATGTTAGGAATAGATAAGATACTTCGCTTACTGCCCTTATGGTTTATAAATTCGATAAGATTTGCAAAATGTTTCCATGAGACACAAACAACCGTAAATAAAAAAATGTAATTTGTATGTACTTTAATTGTAGTTCTCACGATAATTGTATTACTTTAAACGCATGAAAAAATAATTTTTAATACATTTAAGCAACCTGTCTACAAATTATTCACTTAATTTCACCTTTAGAGCAAGACTGTGATTTAAGGACAATATTTCAATAAAATGACTACAAACAACTTCAGTTCCTTTTCCTAATTCTACCTATCTCAGTACATATGAAATAAAACATGTAACTAATTGCATGTAGTGTAATTTACAGTTAAAGTAGCAATTCATTATAAGTTTTAGAAGTAGTCTTTAATATATATCAATGTATTTAGTGTAACTAGAATTCTTTTAGAGATTATCATATTATTTGCAGGAATCATTGACAAATAAAGGTACTTAAAATTCTTAATTAATTACTACCCAAGCCCAACAAGTAAGTTTCGAAATATAAAATTAATAAATTACAATGTAAACCATTGTTAAGGATAAATGCGTTAGTTTTTTAAACAGAAACAGGATATTACAATAAAAAAAACAAAGAGTTTTAATACTTGACTTGTGAAATAGTCACATTGATTCATATATAATTTCAATGAGGCAATTAAATAATTATTGTGCATTCATTACTGTGGAAACTGACAAAAATGTTTCATTTTACATTTCAGAATTTTAATCTAATCTTCAGATACAGCTTTTGTTTAATTATGAAAAAATATACCTTTGTTGGAATGACCAGATATAAAATTCAATCTTTTCTTTTTTCCTCAATTTCTTACTCTATAAAAAATAGTAACTATAAATTAGGAGAAACTTTTTATAATATTAACAAACTTTAATTTAATAATTTGAATAATTTAAGGCTGTTCTTTCTAGTAACAAATATAAATTTAAACAGGATACCAACAACTATTATTCAGGAAGTATCATGTAGTACTTACATGTTACAACTGTTGAGTCCTGTTCATAATTAATAACATTAAAGCTGGAAAGAGAATAAAATAACCACGATTTGCCACCTTTTGGAGAGTTGAGGGGGCAAGGAAATGATAATAGTTATTAATTTTATATTAATTAGTATTGTTGATCAGGAAGGGAATATCCGATTCAACCGATATTATTCCTACTGGATGAACTTATTTTAGTTCCCTCGTCATCTTTGATAAACTGATTCTAGACTGTTATGGTTAAAAACTTAGATAACAATTTATATATTACTGATATAATAATACTATTATTTAAATATGGAATAATCTGGTCTAACCTCTTACTGAATAAGTGATACTAACGAAAAGACATGTAGGCAAACCCTAAACCCCAAAAAGACCTCGGGTTACTTAATTAAGGTATATTCACATTATAGCATACTTCTCGAAATAGCTATAAAAACGTAATATAATTAGTTAGAACAATTGTACTTCCCCACACTGCTGCTACTGCTCGGCCAGGGATCGTCGTCGTCTTTTACCGGTGCTCTACTCGCGACTGCGACCCGCCTCTTGTCACGTCTCGAGACACCTACGACCTTTGCTCATGTGACGTCTCCTTGTGTTATGGCACGGTGGAAAGATGTGGTTATGATATTCGCCATTATCTCCATATTATAAGGTATCTTGTATTCGGCTAAATTTTTCACTGTAACTTCAATTGTAAAAAATTGTGTTCATAATATTTTATTTTGCCAGTACGAGCCTATAGTTAGATTCCTCTGTAGAACTAAAATTTGTAGTTTACACATTAAATAAAGCTAGTAAAATTAAAGGAACTTTATCTAAAGGTTGATCTAATCTGTAGGTTTTATAATAAAACATGAAATCAGTACAAGCTACCCTAATTTTACTGTACTGGTATATTATTTTTGGTTCCTTAAAAATTAGAATGTAATTATAAAATTGGGTTATGAAGTTAAATTACAGAAAACTTAACAAAAATATTTTATTTTAACTTTGATAAGTTTAAAACAGCATGTTTATTCTAATGTTTTAGGTGATCTACTATATGGTTATTGTTTACCATTATATAATTGAATGAACAGCTGTTTCAAAATTCCACTGAATATACTCACTATGATTGTGTTACTGAATAAGCAGCTGGTTTACAACAAAATCATCTCTATAATATCCTTAAATAGAAACGCTAAACCTTAAAAGGGCTTGTTCAGAACTGCAATGAGAAGAATTAAGATACACTGTGAACAACTACTACTCGTACCCATTTATTAACACCTTACTTGTTACAATTGGTTAAAATTAAACGAACACATTTCTACACATAACGTGTTTTGTACACCAAGAAGTGAAATGGAGCTAAACTTAACGTTCCTGGATTATGTTTGTTTGCAAAAGTGTACGTATTATAAATATATATTCACATCATAAATTGAATTATCACAACTTGTAAGGATATAGCCATGCTGGGTTACTTGAGAATCTAGTAGTAACTCTAACTTAGAATGTATGAACACTCCTAAAAGCGTTTACAATTACATATTTCTATTATATTAGGAAAATTAAGGTATATATTTTTTGTACTCTCGAGTGTTACCTTTGGCATCATCAATGGTCAGAATTTCCCTAACACCCTCATAATAATGTTAAGAATGAAATATTTACGGCGATTCTTTCAAACACTGATCATAATACGTACATCTGGCAGGGCGAGTAACTGATGATACTGATATTCCTGTTGTCTGTTTCGATCTCACCGAATGTCTGACCGGACTTGTCCCGAGCCTGAATAATAAATCCCTTACACACACATATACTGATCATACTACTTACATCTGGTCTGCCGAAGCAATTATTGACGCTGATCTTCCTGTTGTCTGTGTCGAACTCCCCGACAGCCTGACCGGTCTTGTCGTCCCTAGCCTGAATCATAAACCCCTGGAAACTCAATGGAGGTAGTGCTCTTATATAGACGTACACCGCCTGATCGCTGTTGATGTATGGTCTGTTGAGAGTAACTATGTAGGGCATGGGGTCGGTCTGGGGTTCAGTCAGGTTACAGGGGACCATGGACTCGCAGTTGTCTGCCCAAAGATCCCACAGTTCATCTTCTTGACCCTTGACCTCCAGAAGGATTTTTATCGTCCACAAAACCATCGCTAGAGTTTGCATGCTGCAAGGTAAAGTCTTAGTTCGTTCTATGATTAATCATATGTAAACGGACTAAATATAAATCAATAGTTATACTATAACAAATAAATTTTCGATTCAATTATTTATGTAAATAATGTATATTTTAAGTTTGCTTTAGTTACATATTTCTCTTCTATAAAAGAGAGTAAAAATGTAACTGTCATAAATATTTATACAATATATTTGAAGTTGTAATGCACATCATGAACATAATAATTGTGAAGTATCATAAGGTTACATAAACATAAGAAATATGGCGTAAGAATTGCAGTACAATACCTGGAAAATAAAGCAATAAAAGTTAAAAAATATGCACTATTTATTTTATACAGCAACTCCTCTGCACTGACGTCCAACAATAACAGAAAATTATTCAGACGATATAACAAATTAACTTTAGATAGATTACAAAACTTAACAGATATACAAATACAAAATCACCTTGTTTATTAATCATTATTTACCTCTGAATGTTGCTAGAAAATTGTACCTGGCACCGTTCCTCCAAGGACCAGATTCAGGGCAGCCACGGAAAATACAGACTTTAATAACACGTAGTCAGTGCTAACGGATTTACCCACACAAATTAAACATGTTCACTAATGAATATTTACCTTAGATCGTTACTACAACAGGGCACCAGGCAATGTTCCTGCTAGGACAAGTTTGAAGGCAGCTACGGACACGATGAGCCACAACACGTAGCCGAGAACCATCGCTCAGATAGTGGACAACTATGATATCTCTATATCTAATCAGCTGCTAGCGATACCGAGCTATATAATCTATTACTTCATTGCTATCACAATACGTATTTAGCCGATGTAGCTTGATAAAAAATACAGATTCAGCACCTTTAGTGGCTTTAACTTTTCCTACCAATAAATCTTTTTTAAGATTTCGCTAGTTAATTTCATGCAAACGCATTATTCCACATTATTTTCAACACGAATCAAATCCACATTTTGCAAAAGCTATAAGTAATTTAATACAACTTCTATAGAACCAAGATTTTTTTATCTATTAAAATACTAAAAGATATTTAAGATTAAAGCTTTTTAATAGATATTTTTGAGCGGGGATGGGAGCCGATAGCTGAACTGTCTAAGACATTTGACTTTGGGTCTGAGTTGGAGATAGTGCAGGTTCTAATCCTGTTTATGACCGTATCCCATTTTATCGGTTCCATCTTCCTTGTACTTTATCGACTCTCATCCTTATTCTTTTTTATAAGTTCCTCACAAACACTATACAGCTTAAACGATGATCGGCACCTCTTGTTTATAATTAAATAATACACAATATATATATTTATACATACAGGGTGAGTGGCTCTTGGTGTGACAAAATTTTTTGGGTTATAATGCAATGTAAATGTGATACAATGGTGGTTATAAAAATTCTCACTCCAAAAATTAGGCCTGAAATGAATTATTTTCAGTATTTCTAAAAAACCCGTGTTTTTGTACGTAAATCTGTTATTTCTCAGCCACGTATAGACGAGAGCAAACTACATCATTTTTAGATTCTCCGTTAAATTTTAAATTTGAAAAATTTATTGGTTTAAACGGTAGGAAAAGAAAATTAAGCTTTAGTTCGATTCAAATAGCAAAGTTGCTAAGTTTCAGAAAAACTTAAATATCATTGAACCCCATCTTTTTACCACACCCTGTACACACGAATGTGTCAAGTGTTTTAAAAAACTTTGCCATTTTATAGGCTTTCAAATGGTATGCCATGTGACCATAGTTAAGTATTCGGTTACCTACCTTTATCGGTTTGAATATTAAAAAACACGCAAGCTACAAAAAGATTAAAACAATTTAATAACAACTGTACTTAATTTTTATGTTTTATAAAACTGCCTCATAAAACAAGGAATTGAAGAGTACAAAAAGGTAAAGCAGTTTAAAATAATTTGAGGATGCTAGTTACGGATTTATGGTTACATCCTTTATCAATGTTTTAATTCCTTATTTTACCACTTTCACCAGTATTGTACATTCATTCCTTATCTTGTGTTGTAAGACCAGTGCCCACATGAATTACTTCTACCTTCAATAGACTATTTTTCAGCTCAATTTAGTCAATTGTAGTTTGCTCTCGTCTATACGTGGCTGAGAAATAACAGATTTACGTACAAAAACACGGGTTTTTTAGAAATACTGAAAATAATTCATTTCAGGCCTAATTTTTGGAGTGAGAATTTTTTATGACCGACACTGTATCACATTTACATTGCATTATAACCCAAAAAATTTTGTCACACCAAGAGCCATTCACCCTGTATATCCAATATAATTTATAATTTCGATAAACATTGAATCGCAAAAAGTACTTGCTCCGCCGGGACTCGAACCTGGATCTCTCACTTGCCGGGTGAATGTGCTACCATTACACCACAGAGCCCTCACTCTTTACGATTTAATTATTTTGTATTTGGCCGTATCTGTCACATATGCGTTTAAATAACCAAACTAACATATGATCGGAAGACCAAATACCTGTCAAGTTACTTTTATTTACATAAAATGTTTATAAATGGCAATAGCCCATATATATATATATATATATATATATATATATATATATATAAATCTTGTGTGCGTATGTATTTCACTCCTCCTAAACGGCCGGATTGGTTTTATAAAATATTCTAGAATGATTTATATTGAAAAATGTAAGCTATAACACATTTTGAAGATAAAAGATAGTTCCTGCACATTATAAACTGCAATAACTAGACAATTTCGTGTACTGAATAGCCAAACACTATTTGAAGGCACTGTCATTACTACAAATTACATCATTATGTATGTTTGTCTTTAATATACACATCTAGTTGATATCTGGTTGAACTTATAGCTTGAGTGTTAGACCACTTTTTAATAAAATAATTGTATGTGCAGCATGCATTTTTTATAATTTGTTTGTGGTTTACACACACCCTAGAATACAAAACATTATAAATTGTTCATAATTGTATTTATAAATATAAGCAGTAATGACAATCATGAATTAATTTTCATTATTTATTAAACCTTACCTGAACTATTGTGTATCTGTAAAATTAACATATTTAATTAATTATGTTAATTTTACTTTATGACTTTTCGGTGATACCTTATATATTAGAAATGTCCCAACTGATTTTTATCTATAAATAGATGTTTAATCTAAGCCAAAATCAACTAGATGAAAGTCCGTATGAAACGTTTATTTGTGTCTAAGTTAATCTACTCAGTCGATGATTTATGTGGGCCGAGGGTTACTTTTCGTGAACACCAATGATTAGTTTAGTGAAAAAAGAAAATAAAACTTTATGTGAGAGTGTAAAAGAAGTGAAACTCTTACAAAGAATGAGAACTCAGTTTCCTAATGTATACAGCTCACGCGATCTGCCGTGAGGCTTATCGTAAGGCAACAACACTCTCGAGTTGAAACAAGAACATTTGATAAAGAAAGAGGTTTTAGTTCTAGTAATTAAATAAGAAACATCGAGAAAGTTAGAGATTTAAACGCAATTCTCACTTACAGGGAGAGAAAATTTAAGGAAATAAATCTGTTTTACTCTATGTATAGATGAGTTTTGGACTTAGTTATAGTTATGTTTTATCGCATTTATGCGTGAAATATATTATAATAGTACTGTGGACGATCAGTTTATAGACATATCACTACTAATATTATCTGCTATTATTTTAATACCTACTGAGGAGATCTTTATTTGGTAGTAAATACAAATTTTTACATGTACAAGAATTTATCAAGTATGCCAAAATTAACTAAATAATGACCTTCTTATAAATAAACAGCACGTATTATAAAATCAATAAGAATTGCAAAAATTAAAGGTTTCTAAAATTAATACATATATTTTTGTCTGTAATTAAGTTAAGAATTTTAACAAACCAAATTTTATAGAGTAACATCAGAGATCTGTAGTTTGTTATTCTTTTTCTGTTTATAACACCTTTTAAATGGGGCTACAAATCAAGTTACTTTGAAATACAGTTGTTTTAGGTAACACATAAACTTGAATGACTTGATAGAAGAGGAAAAAAAAGTATATCACACGCTTTCCAAAAACATGGGTCAGGTCAAGAATATAATTAAAACCAAAAAGAGTAAAGCTTCTTAGAGTACATACTTTGTCTAGATAGAACATTGTACAGTGGTAGAATACATGCAACAAGTATAATATACTTTATCTGTTTAAAATTTAAGCTAAATTACCTGTGTATAAGGACAAAATTTAGTATCATTATAATATACAATTCGTCCCTATTATTGGCATTAGTATTATAAACTTGAGGTTGCTCCTTATTATTGGAGTTTTGTGAGTAAATTGAACATCGATGTGTCGTAATTAATATCCAGTTTAAAATTTCTGTAAAATAAAATAATTGCATATTATATAATAACATTTAATAATAAATACGTTCTTCGTTTGCGAATATTTATACAACAATTACAGTTAAGACACATAGCTGTACGATGGCAGGTACAATATAAACCAGCACGATCTCTCAAGGGATCGGAAATAACCGATTATTACATACTATCTGGGGATTACCAATATTAAATACAAACGTATTCGGCACGGAATGTTGTTGTGTCGGTCTAATCTGGTGAAAATCAACTGACCTTAACTCCTAAGTCACACAAGTACAAACACCGAAGAGGTCAAACCGACACAATACAACATAACAAAGAAGGCAATTACAAAGAGGACCACTCAAGTGTGAAGCGTCGACTTGTGTCGAAAGTACTTAAAGGGTGAACGACATCGTGAGCGACAACTATTGTGTTGAGTGTACAGTAGACTGTAGTCGATTCCAACAGTTCATCTAACGCATACGTTTAATTTATACGGTGGTTAGTTATTTATGGCTCAAAAGATTTTAATGAAGTTAAATTAGTGCAATTAGTACTTATAGTCCGCAGTTAAAGACATCCGTTTCAATATATTAAATTTTACTTTGAGTCTTCTTAGAAAAAGTGTTATTCTAAACTGATATTATTAAATTGTTACAAACATTTAAAGTATTACATTAAAACATAGTGTGCTACTTACATCATTATAGGAAACATGTATTTACCTACTTGTATTTTAAAAGTTTGTTACCATTTAAACCCCAATGGTCTTTGTTTCTTTATTTTAGACCCATGAAATAAATTCTACACAAATATTTTATTATCAGTTAAATATGTAAAAAAGCCATATCAATCCAATTTAAAAATTATTTTTTTAAGATTAAAGAAATCTCAAGAAACCTGTTCGTAAATATAGTATGTACTGAAAGTATTATTCGTATTTATGTTTTTATGAGGTTATTATGATAATCTAAAGATGGTTTATGCATTGTTTGTTATTCTTTTCTTAGCTTTTTTATTAAACTGGCTTTTAAACGTGTGGGTTTTCAGCGACGTTGGAAAACTATGGTGGCTCCTGAGCAGAGAGAAGAATCCAGAATGATATTAAATTAATACTCATTGTGTTACTTGTCTTTCTTAAGTATTACAGTTTTTTATTGCGAAGTAAAAATGAGATAAGGACAAAATATTCCTAAGACATATGTTTAATAATGATAACACGAAAAGCACGAGCACCTTTCGAAAATTTAAAAATCGCCTCATCTTGTCCTACTCTCCCAGATTTGGGCTTTCAGTAGGGCTATCATTGTTTATCAATGCAGTACTTACATAGCGGTACACATACTACCAAGCATCAAGAGTACAAATGATTTTCAGTACCGCGACGTCCTATTGTTGCAGCTCTTGGCTTTCAGTAGGGCTATCGTTATTTAACCATAGAGTACTTGCATTGGAGTGATCATTATTCCAGAAATCAAGTGCACCGATGGTCTTTAGCACCGCATCCTGTTATACAGTCCCAGCTGTTGGCTTTCAGTGGGGCTATCATTGTTTAAATATACACTACATGATAATGCCAAGCATCGAGTACGAATGACTATCAGTACCACGATATATTATCACATGTAAATATAAATTTAAATAAGCTTTAGACTTGCATACGAAATCGGCAAGACTTGTTACGCAACATTTCTCCTATCTCGTCTATGTAGAAATGAAGTTTTATGATAAATTTTAATTTAAATATTATTTACAAATCCTATAGAGGCAGCTATACATGCAGAAACTAAATTTTAATTAATAATCAAACTACCATCGTAATAGACTTTCGTAGTGATCAGCGAAATTTATCGGGGAAAAAACACCATTACCGAACACGATGTTTCCAAAAAATAAAGGAAGCATAAAGCAAGTTTTCAAATTTACAGGTCACTTTGTTCACGAGATCTCGTGCGTACAGATAGAAAGTCAAACGAGAGATTTCCCCATCCCCTTGAGTTATGTTTTGCTGACACTCACTTAATATTAAATCTTTAACAACTTTTTCTTGAAGAAATGTTTACACAAACGTGCACACAAAGTAAGAAAAAAAGTTATAGGGCGTGACTTTCCTTTGATATTATTTTCTAAAACTTCTCTTATAAATAAATTAGTCACGCATACCTATTTAACATTTCCCCAGTGTTGGCAGTGAGGGCAACTAACTGGCTCCGGGGAGTTGTAGAATAAACAAACTAACGATATCCGAGCGTTGGAAACTTTGTCAGGGACGAATGTAACACATCAAACTTTTTATCAACTCAAACATAACATTTAGAAATATTTTATAATGAGCACCAAATAAATGTTACTTTGCAGCAATACATGTTTCGTGAGATGTTCACAAACATAATGAATAATTGACAGAGATATTAAATAACAACAACATTTTTAAATACGAGAAATAAAAAAGATTGACCTTTAACGATGACATCGTAATAGTGTATATACGTCCGTTGAATTCTGGAAGTAAAAGAAATGAGCAAAATAAGTAAATAAGTTTACTATCAAAGTTAATCTTAAACTTTTTATAAATACAGTTTATATTATATAAAAATAATAGAATAATAAATTAGCGCTGAGACCTACCTCTACTATACTACTTCTGTGTCTGTCTCTCCTCTACTTATTCACTTTTCTGCTTATTATCCCATCTCACCCTCTCTAGTTACCCTTTCTCCTGCATTGTATTGCCTACTTTAAAAAAATAATGTGCCCCGTTGTGCGTCCAAACAGGAATTTACAGTATATTTTTTGTCGGTCTATTTGAAGTTGAACGCAGCCCATGAAAGATATATAATACAGTAGACAAGTTACAAATTATGACGAATTACTAGCTAATTCCGAGTAGTGCTATCACAGTGTTCTCACTACGATACTTTATTTATCATAAAAAGTCCTTGAGTGGGGAACATAAAAAGAATACAATGTGGAGTGCGGAATATATTGTGAATGGTAGGTTAATAAATTGTTTTGTGACCAATGCATTTAAATATTCGAGCTTTTTGCAAGAAAAAACAAACACTACATAAAATACCCATTCTATAAAGATACAACAGGTACCTAGGTATCTGCACCTCTTAGTCAAAGATGTCACTAGCAGATTTACCGGGATCCATGTTAACTAGAATGGAGTGTAAGGTTTTCTGATGTATGCTCATGTTATATTTGAGTGTAATTTTTACCTAACCGTTGATTGGTAGAACACAATTTGTAAAGATTACAGTCAATCCATACAGACACGGGCAAGGTTTAGTCGCAAATTATACCTGAGTTCAAAGTATAACTAGGTTATTTTGGCTACGTATGTATTCTGGGTCAAATTCGTGCACAGATTAACTAATTGTAGTACATGTGGTAAATTATAAGGTTAGCTCATCAAAGAGAAACCTATAATATTATTGCGGAAATTATCAAGGACAATAACAATAAGAGCTACTCATATGAAAATACAGAAAATCTTAGAAATAAAAATTATTTTAAAATTGAACGAGGTAAAAAAAATATTCAACATTTTGTAAATATTTTAACCTAATATATTCCTACGTAAGGAAACGAAAAAATTGTTATAAAATGAGATAACTAGGGAGAATTTTCATTATTAATTTAATTGCTATTTTTCTATGTTGTATAAAATAAGACCTAAATATCCGTTTGAACATGTTAGATACAATTTTAAAACCTAAAATAATCGGTAATATGCAAACGCTAAGAGTAGATCAAATTAAATCCAATTTATATTTGTTATGGTAATTCTTAGTATGTGCCCGGTGGTATCTTAATAAGTAATTTTAGTTTCTCAGAAACAGTTACACTTCGTGCATATATTAACCAAGAACTCCCTCAAGTTCCCAGGACGCTATAGCTTATTCAATAGAGTGTACCTGACGTGAACTGATGAACAGCGATTCTTGGCATCATAAAGTGATAAGGTGATAAGTGATAGTCACTGAGATACACTACTCACATGTTAGTACTAGTGTCGATGAGTGTACCTGACGTAAACTGATGAGTTGCAATAATTCTGGTCATCATCAGTGATAAGGTGATAAGTAATAGTTACTGAGTTACACTGCTCCCTTGTTAGTATTAGTGTCGATAGTGTGTATCTGACGTAAACTGATGAGCTGCAATAATTCTGGACATCATCAGTGATAAGGTGATAAGTAATAGTTACTGAGTTACACTGCTCACTTGTTAGTATTATTATCGATAACGTGTATCTGACGTAAACTTATGAGCTGCAATAATTCTGGGCATCATCAGTGATAAGGTGATAAGTAATAGTTACTGAGTTACACTGCTCACTTGTTAGTATTAGTATTGATAACGTGTATCTGACGTAAACTGATGAGCTGCAATAATTCTGGGCATCATCAGTGATAAGGTGATAAGTAGTAGTCCCTGTGTTGCACTGCTCACTTGTTAGTATTAGTGTCGATAGTGTGTATCTGACGTAAACTAATGAGCTGCAAAAATTCTGGGTATCATCAGTGATAAGGTGATAAGTAATAGTCCCTGTGTTACACTGCTCACTTGTTAGTATTAGTGTCGATAGTGTGAACTGATGAGCTGCAATTCTGGGCATCTTCAGTGATAAGGTGATAAGTAATAGTCCCTGTGTTACACTGCTCACTCGTTAGTATTAGCGTCGATAGTGTGTACATGATGTGAACTGATGACCTGCAATTCTGGGCATCTTCAGTGATAAGGTGATAAGTAATAGTCCCTGTGTTACACTGCTCACTTGTTAGTATTAGCGTCGATACTGTGTACATGATGTGAACTGATGAGCTGCAATTCTGGGCATCTTCAGTGATAAGGTGATAAGTAATAGTCCCTGTCTTACACTGCTCACTTGTTAGTATTTGTGTCGAGAATGTGTACCTGTCGTAAACTGATGAGCTGCAATAATTCTGGGCATCATCAGTAATAAGGTGATAAGTAATAGTCCCTGAGCTACACTGCTCACATGTCGTAGCTATTTGTATTTGCAGTGATGTATGTGATAGTGACTGAGCTAAACTGCTTAAGTGTTGTGACTTGACGAGGAAATTAACTGCATTGGTATTGTTTTTTTAATATTCAATATGAAAATGGTTTAGTATTTGCTTTGCTTTATTGAGTAAAGTAAGTATATTAGAAGTGAGGATCTACTCTAGCTGGGTTGCTTTTTCTGTTTTATTACAAGGTCTTGAATAATTTTTTAGGGAGTCTCTAAATTATTGTGTGTAAAATTCCTAATTATTAGCGTACTGAAGGTAGAAACAGATTTTTAAAATCTAATAATAGCAATCAAATGAAATTAGTTATGTTGTTTTAAGATCAAGTAACATCTTATGTGTCTGTTTTATTTTGCAGCACACGTAAGTAAGTAGCATACAAGATGAATTTATAAACAAGTTCCAGAGACTTTGCAACCTGTGGTGTCAATATTTTAACTAAATATTTGAACCGACACTGTCAGCGGCGTTTCATGCTTAGTACTGTGACATTCCTTGTGTCAGAAGTTGACAAGTGACAGTGACATAATGACATACGCCGATGTTACGCGACTCCCGCGAGTTTCTTGGAGTCCATATTTTAACTTATTCAATGAGACTCGTCCCTTGGGTTTCTTGTTGTTTTGAGTTCATGATTCCTGGTGCTGAGCAATAGATTGTGTGAAAATTTAAACTAAGTTTTCTGGTTCAAATTGTGTCAAAACATCACTCAAACAATCATTTATAAATTTACCTCGCTGGGTTCCTGTATAAATACACTGGTATTCCTGCTGTCAGAAGCCAGTATCTATGGGAGCTTACAAAAACGAGAGGAGATAAGTAAGGTTTTGCTAGAATTCCGGAGTTCTAAAGAAAACATAGCAATCAGAAACCAGTAGCTTCTAGAGGTAGGTGCTCCAAGAAGCCTTGAGTTATTTCAGAGCCCCAATTATACAAGTATAACTTTATAGGTCTGAAAAATGTACTATGATCATGAAGCGTCCATTTCCGGTCACTGTAACTGACAATTCCTAGTCTAAGGTAAGTCCGATGCCGCAGAACCGTTTACATTATTGCTCTGATGAAGAAAATATATAAATAGTATTAAATATAGTACAAAATCTTCTTCGGTAAAATATTGACAAATTCCACCGCTTAACAAATAAATACGGTCCAATGATTTTCTGGCATAGTAGTACAATTTGCCCTGATGTTCCAATCAAGTACACACTTTGGCCTGAAAATATCTTTTGTGCATAAAGTGAATACTTCCGGCAATTGTAATCTACTCCCTGTATAAGGTATTTCCGGTACCGATAGTCTGTTAAGTTCATAATACTCATAAGATAAAATGTCATCTTCCTAAGACAACGGGAAGTTGAAAAACAACATATAATTATTTTGGGGGTTGTAGCACTATTTCAGCCGTTATGGGTAGTTCATATTCACGAAGGATTTCACTTTGTCTGGTGACAACTTAAGCTATATGTATTAAAAGTTTCATCGCTATAGGCTGTAATCAAAATTAAGGACTATATTGACTATAACCATACTTTTTGGGATAAATAGAATTGCTTTTTCAAATTTAACAAGACAACCAGCTTAGAAACTGTCACAAGAATATAAAAAAGTGATGAAAGAAAACAAAATCTGATATAGTATACCATATACGCTGGAAAGTTTTGATATTGTTATAATGCTTAAAGATAAATGGTACAAATCCTAGAAGATTTGTGCGTGCCAAAATGGATCAGTTTTGAGCGGACCCTCGCAGGATAAAAGTTCTTAGTGACGAATTCCAAGATTAACAGAGTTAGGGTGACCAACATTAGCCACGCTTAATTCCGAAAGTAAACACAAATCATCAGCTTCCTTAAATCGTTATATTTTATGCTATAAACTGGCAATTTTTTCTTAGATTGCCATATTCAACCGTAAGCGCACTATTCCTAATAATTATATAACTTATTGAACAGTTTATTTCATTTAAGCTTCCAAGAGTAATTATTTACCTAAGTACAGCTTACGTTCCGCAGAGAGTTGGGCTGGTAAATTATGCAGAAGGCAAGGAACCTGTTAAGTAATTAATAAGCTTTACACAGCTCAGCATTACTCAGTGGTGTAGATATTATATTACGAAACAAGATTAGTTTTTGGTTAACCACTATTATATTTATAATTGAAATTATAAAACAACAGTTCAGAGTAACCTGATATTTAAGAATGTTACATTTGTATGCACCAAGTAATACCCCATTTCGCTTGAATTAATCGGGTTGGGGACTCATTGATGTTCTTGTACGATGACCAATATATAATTCTATGTCTTTTAATCTATTCCCTTTGTCGCAATGGTGTAATATTTCTATATAATCTGCTGTGCTAATATAAGAATGGTTTTAATTATTCAGATGCTAAGTGAATGTAGACTGTCTGTAATTTTTATTAAAAGCTTTTATTAAATGTGCTATTTAAAACGGGCTTTAAATTTTTTTCCCGTTTGGCCTAAGTAAAAACGTTCACAGTCAGTGCTGTTTAATCTATAAATGTCTGAATTGGAATAAACATCTGGATAATCAATTGTCGCTTTAATTAGAGAAATTCAAGAATAAATTGGATTGCTCAAGCTGTGAGTAAATAACATTAGATTTATACTAGCAATCCCCGACCAGATCAAAATAAAAATTATTTTATTCTATGATTTCCCTATTGCCAACTTGGTTTCCCTTAAAACTAATATAAAAATTCTTATTTAATGCATAGCCAAATTTTTTCCATTACAATGCATTATCATAACAAACTCAACGCATCTCCTACTCAAACATATATATTTATGCCAAATTACAAGTATAAAGGTAATGTCGTTCTCGAGACATCGTGTGGATAGAAAACACGAATACAAAGTTTCTACCCCCACGAAGGGTTTGACGTCACTACTGGTCGGCCAATAAATTATGAGGGTCTCTTTTATATGAGGATGTTTCGGAAAATAAGTATTATTAAATAAGATGATATTGTGGCAAAGACTTTAATATGCATATTTTAGTATGTACTGGGTGACAACCTGTATAAGTAAACAATAATTACACTTGGTAAATATTTAATTAATCTTAAATTATCTTCTATGACACACTGTAAACGCATTTTCTATAGTGTTAACATTTGGAGATTAGGAACTAATTATTCAAAAAATATTGTCCTCTTACAGATTGGCTTTCAAGTGGAAATACTACTGGGTAGTAGATGTAAAATCAGTAGGCAGCAGCAATGAAGTGCATGAAGATTATTCGCTGACAGCAGAAGAGCGCTCTACTGGTTTCATGCCAATTTCCAACTCAATTAAATTATTACTCTTCGTTTAACATTTATTTGAACTGTACAGCTGAAGAGATATCGAAATATTTAAGATTATCCGAAAACTGTTATGGTCATTTTTACGTTTTCTTGATTTATCATAAAAAATTATAAACATTTATTATCTTTAACTAATACTAGCAAATAAAAATTAAAAAGCATGTCAAAAAATTATTTATCAATCAACTGCCAAGTTTAATGCTCTGTAAAATATGGCAAAGTTTTGTAGATCGAACTGGTGCTGCAGCCGAAAAGGATATTATTAAAATGTGGCGTTTTTTTTTAAATATTATTGAAACCTGCAGCTACAACTATGACTTTATGTTTTCTTGAGCTGTTTTGGAGCACTTAATTGAGATAAAATATGAAGTTCAGAGGTTTGCTCTTAAGATTTCTATACAAAAACATTATAAAAGACTTTACAATAACTTTCCAAGGTCTTGAGTAAAAATCTTAACAACGTTTTACAGAAATATGTTTTCGATGCTCTCAATCGATGTATCAACGTATGAATAATCAGAGTCTGTGTGAAGTATCTTAACTCGAGTGTATACTACATGAAAGCTTGACACCCTGGTTGCCCAAGGCAACATTGTCCTTCTTGTCATGTTGTACACCTACGAGTATTAATAATACAGTAGTAATTAACGAGCATTGAATGCTTAATATATATGATTCTTAGGTGTTGAATTGACATTCAAGGAACGGATAAAAAAACTAAAAATAAACGAAAATACTGGAATATGCAATCAAAAAATCATAATTACATTTATCATTAACAATCGACACATTATTGACGTTCTTGACCATTTACCTTACATTATTGTAAACCACTTTATATTTATAATCATCCGGAACTATAAAAAAACCTTAAAGATATCTAATAATAATGAGCTTATGGAGAATAGTATAAAATACAGTTAGGCGCAAACTGTTTCAGTTTTACGCTGGAATTAAAAAGAAAAGGTCGTTATAAATTTACTACTTTTATCGCGAACAAGAATAATTATTCCAGTTTAATTTTGTGGAAACAATGATTTCCCTATCGTTTGTTTTAACCCATCCATCACACTGTTTGCTGCACAAATCCAGCACATGAGATATAATGATGTTGTGACGTTATTATGATTAATTGGAGGGGCTCTTTGGAAAGAAAAGTATTTAGAACGGATTAAATTTATATTTTTAATTAAAAAGTAAGCTTAACAAGGTAAATAATTATCACAATAAATTAAGAATCTCTTTTTATTGTGAAGATTGGTGCAGGTATTTAAATTTCCAGCAAATACTTGAGGCTATATCATTCCGTTAAAACAAGTTGTCTTCGGAAATATGTAAAAGATCATTTCATGACCCCTACAATGTATCTTTAAATAGCGTAGTTAATGGTGAACGATTAACGGATAATTTGGATAATATCATCAATATTTAAGTATTTAAGTACTGTAGGATCTGCTATTATTAAATTTATAACTACTACCTACTTATATGTAGGTTAGAGTAGCATTCTGTTATATTTGTTAAACAATCTTTATAAACCACTAAAAATCATAAGTACTTCATTTAAATTTGTTACTTCTGATGAATTAAAAAAAAAGATTCATTCTATTTATTCTTTCAGGAATATTCATCTAGACCTGTTGAATTAAATTAAACTTCTTCATTCCTTGTTTTTAACATTTTTTATACATGTTTTAAAGTTATTTAAAAAATTATGACTATTCATTTTTTATACTGATTTCCAACTTTTATTCAGACGGGTAGGGGTTTAGTGTTCGAATCATAACTCAATTTACATGAATATTTCTTAGAGCTCTGATTTAACCTCGTTGATCGAATCTCCTTAGGATTGTTTGAGAAATATTCAAGAACTAATCTTCAGTGTACATAAGTATAAATTTGGTTATTTCATTATTCTGTGATGTACTCGTTGCAATCCTAGTTAAAAAAGCAATGTGCGTTTGTTCACTAATCCTCAGATATATCCTATGCTTTTTCTTGACGGTACCTGTACAAAAAAGAAGGTTCATCGAGGTAAGTTTGTATTCCAGATATCGTGCAGACTGACAGAAATTAAAGTGTTCCCGCCCATTTCTTTACTAACGTTCAGCCAATAATGAAGTACTTCTGTAACAGTATTGTTTACGTTACTGATGGATAGTAGGGTTTAAAATGCAGTTATAGGTAAAATAATACCACATACTAAACAACTGTTTTATATTTCGTAATTATGATTTAAAATTATTTTATTATTGAATATAAAATTTAAAACACATTTATATGCTGAGTGTTGCCACACATAACACGCTTCAGTTCATCACTCGAGATAAAGAACAATTACGGCACTGGCAGTATTCTTGTAGGAAGTAATTTATGGTATACACTATACGCGTCCCGCTCTCGCCTGACAGAGATTCACTTAGCGGATACCGTCACGATTGTTTAACAGTCAGCCACTTGATTTTCCGAGTCCCTGTCTCATAGGTATTGTAGTGACAGGATATTCATATTAGGTTGTCTATGTTATAACGTGTTTATAAAATAATTCCTACAATTTATATAAAATGCCCCTGTTAAACTTGCTACAAAATTGATTGGGTGGAAAAAAAAATCCAACTCTTACTAGTCCTGACTTCCCTTTAAGTTATGGTTTTTTTACACATCATAACGTGTGTGTGTGTGTGTGTGTGTGTGTGTGTGTGTGTGTGTGTGTGTGTGTGTGCGCGCGCGTGCGTGTGTGTGTGTGTGTGTGTGTGTGTGTGTGTGTGTGTGTGTGTGTGTGTGTGTGTGTGTGTGTGTGTGTGTGTGTGTGTGTGTGTGTGTGTGTGTGTGTGTGTGTGTAGGGGGGCTTCAGATTATTTATAGAATCTGCAACTTTAATAAAAAGGAAGCAACAGATATTCGTATATCATGCATACTATTTTACAATTATACATGAGATAATGTGTTAAAACAAATTACATGGAAACTTGAAAGAACATAGTATGACACCTGGATTGGAACTGGACCCTTAGATAACTCGAGTATAATTAACGAAGGTCCGCATTTCTGTGAAATATATCCATAGATAACGCTTCTATTAGTAACGAAGTCCGTATTTCTGGGAACTCCTTGTCTTCTGACACTCATAAGGAACTGAATGTGGTTTGATGACTGAACAAGAACTGCTGCACAAAAATACACGTGTATCTCTGTTTATGGAAACTGTTTCAAGTAAAATGTAACTCTCAAAACAAGGTCTCGAGGTCTTATTTCAATTAGTTATTTAGGGAGATTACATGTTTTGGATTTTTGTTTACTAGTAAGAAATAGCTTCCAATTCCATCGCACATTCGCCATCATAAAACAAATTATGTATATGAAGTCTTTTATTCGTATTTGTTTTACTTTCCAAAGGTGGAACTCAGTAGAGGTTATTTCAACTAAATGTACTCTAATGAACAAAGAGAATGTGTAAGGGTGAATCATTTCTATCGAAGGAACTCCTTCATTGATGATTTTATATATGGATAACCGTCCATTTTTATTTTCATATGAAATATAAGTTATGTAGGTTAGTTCATGTTATTAAATTTGACCTGATATCAACTCAATAATAATCTGTATGATTTAAAAAATGTTTGAATCGCAAATATATTAATATTCAAATTAAGGCAATATATTCACATACAACATGACAAGAAGCGTATTAAAGTTTTGCATTAACTTCGAATACAGGATTAAACTCAATGGAACTTTATTTATAGTGGTTAAACATGCAAAACAATCGGAAAATTAATTGCTGAAATAGTGAGTTTCCTTCAATACAAGTTTCCTTAACATAAATACTAATATAACACTTTACCAAATAGGCTGCACGAGAAGATAGAAACTCCTCCGGCTGTTGGCTAGCTAACTGGCCGGAAATTAGCTGT
Source organism: Homalodisca vitripennis (assembly GCF_021130785.1). Taxonomy (NCBI): domain Eukaryota; kingdom Metazoa; phylum Arthropoda; class Insecta; order Hemiptera; family Cicadellidae; genus Homalodisca; species Homalodisca vitripennis. The sequence continues at coordinate 53,557,680 of NC_060212.1, forward strand.
TGACAACACCGGACCTGTTTACTTGTCCTCCGTTGCTATAATCTTTTACATCAGTGAGCACTCCGTGTATACGTTACTATGGCTCGTTACATCATTATATCAGGAGGCACCTTTGTTGAACACCAGGAATTTACCATTTACTGTACTATTTTTGTGGTATAAGTGGGGGGGTTTTATTTTTTTAATCAACCAGGCAAAAATATAGAAACCTGATTAGTAGTAAATAAATAAAAAATAAAATATTTTCATATTAATAATGCGATTGGGTTTATGATTAGTATCTTGATTATCTATTCCGCAAGAGAGAGACGAGATATTTTGGCAAGGATGTTCCGGACATTTCCGGTGCTCCATCTTTTTCCAGTTTGACTCAGGAGTCATTGCGGTCTACTTCCTTTTTCTGATCAAAATAAGTGGATTCCACCATAACACACACCACAAGATCTAAATGTAATTTATAAAATTCTTATTCCTTTAAAGAGGCAAACTTCCATTCCTTGACCATCAGAGTATAGTTCATATCTAATGTATATCAGATTTAAGGTTGGACAGTTTTTAGTTATGTTAAACTTGCTTGTATACACCAGAAGATTACATTTTGTATCATAATATATCTGTAGTATTTATTAAAGTTGTGTTTCTTTTACTTTCTGCTGTATAATATCTCTTTGGCTCAAGGTTTAAAATAATGTTAATTATTTACTGTTGTATAATAATTTCTGTAACTTGCCTTTCGAAAACTATGTAGAAAATGTGCAGTAAAAAAAATATAATTTTTAGAAATTTAAACGTTGCCATAACAGTAATTCTTTTTTTTAAGTAAAAATTGTGCACTAAGGTTTATAACCTGAAAAAACGTAATAACATTTCTCAATTTAGAAGTCGAGGCGGTTTGCTCTCGGTGAAAAATTGTATGTACTCTCCAAACAATGGTATTGAGACATATGTTATTATAAAGAAACGTGTTCATTTTAATTTATATAAACACACCTAATTTATATATATTTATTTAAAGTTTTGCACGTGAGTTAATTTTTAAAACAGTTATGTAGACTGAAACTCGTTCTGAAAACTTCCATTAGTATAAAGTAAATTTTGCTTGTCTTAACTATAAATTTCAGAATCGTTGTTTCGTAAACGATGTGGCAAAACTAATTGGTAACCTGTATAACACTCCTGTACACAAGTAGAGTTTAGTGAAGTGCAAGGTACTTGCTACAGGGCACTTCTCTGCCACTAAGGGTTGTTCTATTTTTGTAACAAACGTCATAAAATACCTTCCGTTATTACTGCACTGCATTTTACACGTAGTATAAGAAACGTTTTCGAGTTGCCAAATAAATTTAAAAATTTATTGCTGCTGAATATTATTTCTTTGCAACAAACTTGTCCTATTAATTATGAATTTAAAATACAGATTATAAATCAGATGTGTTAATTTTTAAATTCAGGATTAAGTTACAAAACATTCATGAATTGCACACTGACTTAAAAACTACTGATCGTAGAAAATTACATTTTAAATATTTCTTACCTTTGATTCAAATTGTAAAAAAGAATTATACATCTAAAGTGTAAAGTTTAAGTAGCCAAATGCTGATTAAAAGTGGGATAAGGAAACGGACAATCGTATTTTTCATATTATTATTAATTTTTTACAATTAAATATATATTTACATATATATACTTCTCTTACTTAATAATGTGCCACGTGTGTTTCTTAAGTTAAATAACAATATATTTTACTTAAAAAACCTTAATGTTTTAATTAGTTTTGATCAAGTTAAAAAATTTTCACCTTACTACTTATTCCATATGTTTATCCACTTGTTACAGATCACCATGTATCTTGTCACTAATTGTGAGTAATACGGCTAAAACCTAACTACCACTAGTAACACTGAGCTATGTCAAGAAGACTAAATGGGGTCTACAACACAAGACATGGTTTGTGTCATATCATCAAAATGTTTACCTAACGGCTAAAGCCTGACTATCACTAGTAACACTGAGCTATGTCAAGAAGACGAAATGGGGTCATATAACACAAGACATGGTTTGTGTCATATCATCAAAATGTTTACCTAACGGCTAAAGCCTGACTATCACTAGTAACACTGAGCTATGCCAAGAAGACGAAATGGGGTCATACAAGACAAGACATGTTTGTGTCATGTCATCAAAGTGTTTACCTAAGGGATAAAGCCTGACTATCACTAGTAACACTGAGCTATGCCTGACTAAGAGCTAAATACTTACTTAGCTAAAAGCTAAGACTAAATACAGTTATAAAAATACTTGGTTTCCTAATCATTACATAGTTTAAACATTACCTAACATACGTCACTGGATTCCCTGAAGCATTTACTAAACAACGTATATCAGTTTCTGTATGATTTTCAATTGTAATTAATTGTGATCTTGTGATGCAAAACACTAGACTATTGTATTTTTAAATGTTTATCAATCCTTTACAAATTTTCTACCACTAATGTTTACTAGGTCATGCCAGTTTATACACAGGTGTATACGGGAACTAACATGTATACAAGGAGGTACTGTTTTCGTCGTGCAGTGTTCCCTTAGCCACCTTCAGGTTTTTATAATTTTTATAACATCATTAAGATATATAAAATTTATTTTAAGTTTAATTGTGGTTCATAAAAGCATGGAATAACTTTGGTTTGATTCACTAAAATAGTTTTTAAATAAATTATATCGAAAATGGCAAATTTAAAATAAGGGTAGCATTACAAGTCGACAGAATCCCCATAAACAGTTATTGAATTAGTAAAAATGCATATGGAGTTTAAAAAAACCCTGTTCAATAAACGTTGAAAAGTACAGTAAAAATAATCTATGGCAGAAGTCAAATCTCTAACTGTGAACCTATTCAGTTAGTCTGAAGTGTGAATATAACTTTTTGTTATAAACCATGATAGTTCATATTTTTAGTGATTATTATAAAATGATAGTATATCTATTTATCTAACATTCATGTTGAAACAGCTGATGCCTTCCAACTGACAGAATGTTATATGGCAAGCATAGTCTTTAAAGTGGTCGTGCTCGCTTATGGGTTAACAGATTTAGATGGATTTTGTTGTAAGAAAGGACCTTTAGAATTCTAATGAACATGTATAATAATTATTATCTCGTAAAATATTTATAGGAATACAATTTTTTTCAATTAGTTTTATTTTGTTAATTTTTAGGGGAATAAATGTTGTTAGGATATAACGTATATATTGATTGCCTTTCATATATAACCGAAAAAACTTCGTTTAAAATGTCCTCTTGAAATGAGAGTGTCATTGGAAAAGTTATACAAAGGTAATACCATCTGGTACAATATTTACATGAGCTGACTTCTACAGCAAACGTTTGTGTTGGTTTAAGTTTCAAGCATTAAACAAATTAATCCTATCAAGTTTATGGTAATTCCAGTGTAAGCTGATTAGGCTGTCAGTAATGCTCTAACTAAGCCACCAAGCGGGATTTTAAAACATTGACGCGTAAGATAGTTTGCTTAAAATTATCTAACATCGTATGGGTAGAGTCAAATAATGAACAGTAGCCTTAACGTGAACCATTCCTTTTATTTTTAAATACTGGACATTTTATGTCCCCTTTCCACATTCACACGAGCCCAGGATAGTCGAGGCAGTTTGATGTAGATTACTGGTAACTAAGTTATTAATTTCCCTGCAGGCGGTCAATATGCAAAGTCAATACAATAATCAGCCTCAGCACACCTACACTAAATTGCTCTATACTAAAATGCAATACAAGAGAAAGTATATTTACTATATTTTCTATATTTACACTTCACTGACTAAAAGTATAATCAAGTTCAACAGATTGTTTTGGTTTATAGTGTTTTTGTTTAATGTAACTGAAACAGAAATGGCAAACCCATCAATCATATAATACTTCACGGTAAAATCAATACAGTGAATTTTCCACAAAATATTTTGTTTTCTAAAAAAATATGTATATATATCCTAACTAAATATCACGACTAACTTCAGGATTTCTGGAACAAAAGGAGGGACGTTTAACTGTATTTATTAGAATTAGTAGGTATACAGTGTGTATATATATATATATATATATATATATATATATATATATATATATATATATATATATATATTGAACCCATTAGTTTTCATTCTCTATATATTATCATTTACAGTTACATTACTATTTTTGTCATTGTTTCTTTTACCATATGTTTGATTTAGCGTAAAATAAACAGTAATAACATAGGTGGATAAAATTGGACTCTTTTAGTGTTTCGGCTAATTATGTAAGGTAGAATTAGTCGTATAATTATGCCCATGTAGGCTATGTTGAGCACACGAAATGTAAGGTTCATTTTACAAATTTTATAAATAAAGCTTTATTTAACCTTAAAATTTGACTAGAATAAATAACAGTTTCTTTATGTATTTTTACGTGATTTATAAATTTACATTTCAGTATCAATTATCAAACTTATATAGTAAATAAATAAAGACATTACCTCTGTATAGGATTTAAGACAAGGTATATATATTTATTGTATATGTATGTATATATATATATATATATATATATATATATATATATATATATAAATTCAAAACCAAGCACTAACTTCATCATTGCTCTCATAAATTTTATATTATTTTTCTATTGTTTTCGATTTCAAAACAAATTTTATTATATATATATATTTTTGTGTGTGTGTGTGTGTCACTAGCACTGCTTCAAATTAACAAAATTATATTATTTGTGCAAATTCACAATTATTTCAGGCAGTCTGACTCATCTAGGCTGCTGTTGAGATGATAATTTTGACAATCTAATGTAGTTTCAGAGCCATTCAAATTGGACATAAAATAATATCACACAATGGTCAATAATTATGTGAATGGATAACAGGATTCGGTAATTTGGCATCGTTCATTATTATAAGAACAAAACCTTAGGTTTTTAGGTTTAGAATCTAGTTTTTCTTTGGTGTCAAAATCGTTTAAAGGATAAACATTAATTTGATTTTTTTTTACCAAACTACGTACATGTAAACAGACAACGTTATACGTAAAAAATATGAAGTAGAGTAAATTGACTAGACAGAATAGTCATCATGATAGTAAAACATATTAAAGAAGAAGAGCATGTGAGTTTTTTTAATCGTGAGGATAAGGCAAGACTAAAATCATCGAAGCATAGTGTTTTATTAGAGACCATGTGTCAGTAATTTAAATCAGCTATCGGCAACAATAAATTTATAGCAGTTAAACAAGTAACCAATTATGTAATAGAAGCCACGCATTGCCAGACTCGGCGTCATGGGGTAAAACAACAATGGAGTAATTGCTAACTAATTACCTCCATTGCCCTGTATGTTCCGTCAACTATTAAATTCATATTACAATTCAGTTCCACATATTAAACGTGCTATAAAACCATAGAGTAATTGTTAAATAATAACCTAGACTGCTCATATAAGTTCTCTCACTATTACATTTATATTACAATCCAGTACAAATGTGAAAGAGTATTAAAATGTACTTAAATTAACTTTCAATTCGATTGGAGCATTGTCCCTATTTTTCGTGCGGTATTCAGTGGTAGACCAAATTTCGGGTGAAATGACGGTTTGATATCAACTCAAATTCTTACAGACAAAATTAATTAATATTCTATCTAATTTCAAGATACTTATGTACTAACTCCTGTTAGTTTTGATTATTATAGATATTGTGATGTGCAAGCTAATGATATTTAAAACGAACTTTATTATATTTATCTATTCCCCGTTATAGTGACAGAAGGGTGTCATGTTGTTTTATTTCTGTTGACGGAGACTGGATTGAACCCATTAGTTTTCATTCTCTATATATTCTTATTTACAGTTACATTACTATTTTTGTCATTGTTTCTTTTACCATATGTTTGATTTAGCTTAAAATAAATAGTAATAACATAAGTAGATAAAATTGGACTCTTTTAGTGTTTCGGCTAATTATGTAAGGTAGAATTAGTCGTATAATTATGCCCATGTAGGCTATGTTGAGCACACGAAATGTAAGGTTCATTTTACAAATTTTATAAATAAAGCTTTATTTAACCTTAAAATTTGACTAGAATAAATAACAGTTTCTTTATGTATTTTTACGTGATTTATAAATTTACATTTCAGTATCAATTATCAAACTTATATAGTAAATAAATAAAGACATTACCTCTGTATAGGATTTTAGACAAGGTATATATATATTTATTATATATGCATATATATACAGGGTGATTCAAAACTAAACGGCAATCTCTCGTGAGCTTATTCTATAGCTAAAAACAAGTAAAGAAGTTCATATAACCATATGCCCGGAAACGCTTCGTTAGCGAGTTACGCCTAGCGAAAGATTTCGCCCGGATTTCAGAACCCTTGGTGAAGTCAGGCCGTATAAAAATGGTAAAGGTAGTTACAAAGATACAAATACGATTGTTTTTTATGTTTTTATATCTGAAAAATTTATTAAAATTCGTCCCAGAGCTGTAAATGCAATACTTTCAGAGATATCTTACGTAAAACACAAGAATTGGTGCAAAGAAATAACACATTTTTGTGTTTAACGTAAGATTACTTCCATAAATGTTAAATAAAGGTCATTCTTTTCTTAAACAGATTTGTAGAACATTTAATTCTGAAAAGATTCATGTGAATTACTTAGGAAAAAAATTAATAATAGGTATTGAAATTTAGCTTTATTTAAAAATAAAACAGACGCACAAAAATGCATATTCTTATCTGCATAAAATATTAACTAATGTTTAGGTTGTGAATATCAGCTGATCAACAATTAAGTTCATGAAGTAATGTTTGAATAACCTTTATGGAGGTTTTTGTATTGTGGCGTGTGAAGATTGTATTTTGTGAGATCTTGTGATTATTTGGAAATATTTTATACAAGTGTATAAAATATTTTATTAAATATTTATTTTTAAAATATTTTATTAAATATTTATTTTTAAAATATTTTATTAAATATTTATTTTTAAAATATTTTATTAAATATTTTTATAAAAGTATATGTAATTATCTTAGTAAATAATGGCAGATAATGTAAATGGTATGTATTCGTTTGAAGAGTATACGGACATGTTACTGATTTACGGCAAAGTTAACAAGAATGGTTTAGCTGCAGTTCAGGAATATCGTGATACTTTTCCACATCGAAGAACACCTGATCGCAAAACATTTGAAGCTGTGGAGAGACGACTTAGAGAAACTAGTAGCTTTAAACCGAAGCGAATAGATACTGGTCGTCAACGTAGCGCAAGGAACTATAATAATGAACAAGCAATAATAAATGCTGTAGAATTATCACCAACCACAAGCACCAGACGATTATCACGTCAGTTAAATATTTGCCAGTCAAGCGTATGGCGGACACTTCATGAAGCACAGTTGTACCCATTCCATATTATAACACGTGTTCAAGACTTATTACCGCAAGATCTTAATAAACGGAAGATGTTCTGCCGCTGGTTAAGAAGAAATTGTTTACGACATCAGTATTTTCTTCGGCGTATTCTCGTTACTGATGAATCCTGTTTTACTAGAAATGGAATTGTAAATTTTCGTAATACCCATACTTGGGCGTACGACAACCCACATGAAACTGCGACGAGGCATTTTCACCATACATTTTCAGTCAATGTATGGCTTGGTGTTCTGGGTGATATAATTTGATTGGTCCATTTTTCCTGCCTAATCGACTTAATGGAGTAGCGTACTTAAATTTTTTAAGAACAAACCTGCCTACCCTCTTGGAAGATATTCCTGTTCAAAACAGAATAAATGCATGGTTTATGCACGACGGAGCACCTCCAAATTTTTCTAATGATGTGAAAAACTATTTAAATGATACATACGGTAGACAATGGATTGGTCGAAATGGACCAGTAAAATGGCCACCACGTTCTCCTGACCTCACGCCAGCAGACTTTTTCTTATGGGGTTGGATGAAGTCAATTGTTTATTCCCATAGAGGAGTTACGTAATCGCATCACAGAGGCGGCAGAAACTATCAAGAATGCTCCAAACGTTATGAAACGCGCTAGAAAAGAGTGGATTCGTCGTGCGAAAACGTGCATTGCTAACAACGGAGGACACTTTGAGCAACTATTATAGGTGATTATTACAGTTTTATAAAGTTAAATACATTTTATGTTAATGTTCAGTCTAGAATAAATGATCAGCTGTTACTCACAACCTAAACATTAGTTAATATTTTATGGAGATAAGAATATGCATTTTTGTGCGTCTGTTTTATTTTTAAATAAAGCTAAATTTCAATACCTATTATTAATTTTTTTCCTAAGTAATTCACATGAATCTTTTCAGAATTAAATGTTCTACAAATCTGTTTAAGAAAAGAATGACCTTTATTTAACATTTATGGAAGTAATCTTACGTTAAACACAAAAATGTGTTATTTCTTTGCACCAATTCTTGTGTTTTACGTAAGATATCTCTGAAAGTATTACATTTACAGCTCTGGGACGAATTTTAATAAATTTTTTAGATATAAAAACATAAAAAACAATCGTATTTGTATCTTTGTAACTACCTTTACCATTTTTATACGGCCTGACTTCACCAAGGGTTTTGAAATCCGGGCGAAATCTTTCGCTAGGCGTAACTCGCTAACGAAGCGTTTCCGGGCATATGGTTATATAAACTTTTTTACTTGTTTTTAGATATAGAATAAGCTCCCGAGAGATTGCCGTTTAGTTTTGAATCACCCTGTATATATATATATATATAAATAAATTCAAAACCAAGCACTAACTTCATCATTGCTCTCATAAATTTTATATTATTTTCCAATTGTTTTCGATTTCAAAACAAATTTTATTTACAAAAGAAAGGAACAGCCATGGGTACCCGAATACGCAAATCTTTTTATGGCAAAATTTGAACAAGATTTCTACATTCTCAAACATTTAAACCTTTATTCTGGACTAGATAAATAGATGACATTTTTATGTTATGGTCAGAGAGTAATGAAACACTTTTAGATTTCTTAAACGCATTGATCTCCTTCGATAACAATTTAAAATTTACTTGTAAACTTTCAACAGAGTTAGTTACATTTCTGGATATTGACGTTTGCACCAAGAAAGGTTACTTGAAAGACAAAATTAATGTAAAACCTATAAAACAATATCTACATTACAACAGTTGTCACCCTGTGAATGTAAAAAGATCAATTCCCAAAAGCTTGGTTACACGAGCAACCAAATTATGCAGTGAGAGTGAAGATCTTAAAAATTATTTTAGTAACATATATGATGCTTTTTTAAAACAAGGATATCCTGAGAAGCTATTGAATGAAAAGCTACAGCTCAATGAAAAGTAACCTTAATAATAATCATGTCAAAAATAAATATTATGATGAGCCTAAATTAATAACACAATATCATCTTGGTCGCTACAAAAACAACATTTTTAAAGTAGCTTACAAAATTCTTCAAAATTCTCCTCTGACAGACTCATTTCTAAAAAGTATTCCACGTATATTTTGTTTTTTTTTAAGTCCTCCTATCTTAAAGGACATTATATCGAAACCAAAATTGCCAGCTGATTGTGATGTGGAAACTAAATTTAAAGGAGCACATAATAAATCAAGATGCATGGTGTGCAATCAAATACAAGAGTCGCCAAAATTCGAAAGTAGTTCAACTAAAAAAGTATACAAAATTATTGGCAATTTGACATGTGACACAGAAAATTTAGTATATCAAATTCAGTGTAAACAATGTCCTAAAGACTACATTGGCTCTACAACAAATAATTTAAGAATAAGTATGACAGGTCACCGTTATGATATTAAGCATAATGATGAATCAAAACCATTAGTCATTCATAGTAAAATACACAAAGCATCTTTGAAAATGTATATACAGTAAAACCAATACGACAAATAAAAAATAATTCAGATACATATAAATTAAGAAATTAATAACAAGCATGTCAAATTGTCACAAAATCTAAATTTCCCTATGGATTAAATCTTCGATAAATTAAAATCGTCTGAACACTCACACACACACGCACACACACACGCGCGCGCGCGCGCGCACGCACACACGCACACACAGAGAGAGAGAGCAAAGTGATTGGCTATATGATTGGCCTTTTCTGAGCCCAAATCCCCCATATAAATTCTTATATTTTCCACCCACACTTATCCTACACTATCTGAAATCCAAACTGTAACAGAGTTTGTTACTGTTAATTAGTAACTAAGTACACATTACTAATAAAGTAATAAATCCCGTTTAGACGTTTAGATACTCGTACAAAACGCTACTGTTATAATGAGACAACAATTCACTCCGAAATATTGTGTGAGTGCGGTTCATCATTGTTGTGAACGCGGGGAAGCGTCATTAGGGAAACAATATCAACTGCGCTTGAATTAAATAGGGTAACTTGCTAACTATGACCATTCTAGTACTCATAACATGACTGTAAGTGAAATTTTGTTAAATCACTAATTGAAATAATGCGAGTTAATACTACATAAATTAGCTCCCCTTTGTGTCATTTACTGGAAATGATTTAGTTTTAATTTAATCTATATTTTAAAGAATTATTGTTAGTATTGATTTTAAACGTGCATTTACAACTTACTGTTTCCTGTAGTTTCGTGTCTGTAAAATAGTTTAAATTATCTAGTCAATACTTATTATGAATGAAAGTAATGTATTATTGAAATTCAATAATTAGATCTTAATAAACGTAAGAGCTTATTTGTGGAGCAATTAAAAAACTAAATATTCACATCGTATTATAAATAGTCTATGTCATTTTACAATTATCAGGAGTAACATATTTTTTCAATGTAAAGTTTTAACGAAGTCTACTTAAAAAACGAATTACCTTATAACACCTTGTAGCATAATAGCCTGATAACTATCAATGTATGTTTTATATGATTGTTGTTACAATATATTTCGACATGGTGTCAGACAACATATCAACATATCTTCAATTTGCCAAAATCACTGTTGACTTATTACTTTTAAAATTCCTAGTTTCATTAGTTTATCACTGTTTTATTCCTTTGCAACCAATATAAGTGAATGTCTAGATGTTTATAATACTTTATACGTTCAATTTAAACATATATGAGGGTAAAAGAATATTTTATTTCGTTGTAAAAATTTAAAATTGAAGTTATGAAATCAAACAATTTAATCATGGAAATAATTCAAACCCTGAATATTCACATAGTACTTAAACAGATACATAGTGTTTTTATATGCATCGAATACTATTTTTCAATATAAAGTTTCATAGCAGCCCTACATAAAAAAATATAATATTATAATAGCCTAATAACCAGTAATATATATACTTATTTGTTGATACAACAGAGAGGTCAGCATCAATTTAAGAGCATAATTTAACATATCATCACTTTCCCAGAATCACTGCTGAAATATTTACTTAGTAAACTACACATTTTTATTGGTTTACCTTTGATTTATTCCGTAGCAACGAATTATAAGTGGATGCCAATATGTTTATAAACATGGTACCATAGGGGTTTAGTTTGAAGCAGTTTTTAGGTTAAGGTTTAAACTGTCATACGATTGATTATCAGCGGCTCCATAATGAGAGTATGGAGATAAATGGTAAAGTCTTAAATGAATCGGTAAACAACCTTTTATAATATCCTAGACATAAGATCAGTCTTTTTTGTTGACATACTCTGTTTATAGTGTTTTTTTTTTAATATGACTATTTTTCCATATTACAATCTAGGAAGCAACAAGTAATAAAAGTTTGAATTTGAAAGACTGCTTTGGTAAACTAAGCGGCCTATCTCCTTTTCAACAGAAAAAAAGAAAAGTGTGACAGTTATAAGTTACATTCGTCTAGCTAAACCTCGTATGTCATGTATTTCCTGCGAAAACGTTTCCTAAACAGTGCACGACAGCTATTCAATTTTTTTTTGCACAGCTTTAGCACCAGGATAAAAATAAATTATTACCGAATGACATGTTATCCCATAGTTTGATATAGTTATTTTTATACAAACGTTAAATTTCTATATACATTTGGCTAAACTAGAAAAAATATGCTTGCTAACTCTGAACTCAGCGTTGAAGGTATTAATACTTATCAACATCCTCCAAATTAATTTTAAGTAAAATTATGTTTCCTTCATCGGAACATTTTCCTACAAGAAGACGTTCTAGCTACGGGTATGACCTTGTCCAGCACCCTTTCAAAAGTACATTTTAACAGCGCCATAAGCAAATTCATCGTCTCATTCATAAATAAATGTGTGAATAAAAGCACATTACTTAAATAAGCATGGAAAAGTTTTCTATGCAATTCTACGACAGTCAAGGGATTTTAAAAAATTTTATAATAAGTATAAGGCTTAATAGTATAAAAAAACATTCACATCGGGTAACGAGCGGAATTAATCTTTGGACTTCTTAATCTAACAATACCTAAAGCCAATAACTATGGTAAACCTTAATATGTGCAGCAAGCCAATGACTACCTACGTCAGTTTAGCTACCAGACTCCTAAAAGTTTCAACGTCTCAAAACTATTACATTAAGAATACTAAGTGTTATATGCTCAGCTGTTAGTTAATTGTTACCACAGCAATATCATAGATACCATGATAGAAAACGGAAATAAATCCCTGGGATATCCAAACAATACTTTCAAATTAAATAAAATGCAACATTATTTAAATATAATAATAATATAAAATAATCCCATCTTGATGATACAGGTGGCAACAAATTCTCTTTTGATTTTGCGAAGTTTTACATCAGACAATGAGGTGTAACTTCCTAAAACAAAACTGTAGACTACTAGCGAACTAGCGACACAGGTTTGCAGAACACGTAATTGATGACAACCATGGCGTCATAAACTCTAATGGCAATTTAAGAATACTATACCATATAAAACACTGTATCAAATACTATTCAATGAAAAAGGGGTCCTATTTATGAATGAATTCCAACACAATTTTAAAAAATATATATATTTTTTCAACTCTCTAGGAATATTTTAGCAAACAGCACACTCACGTTTACGTATATATTTTTACTCACACATTTGTAGAGAAGCTTGCTTTTGACACACCTGGCAAAAGGGTTAGGTTATGTGTTCAATGGTTTAAACTCCATAGCCAGTTTCTTTTTATAGAGTCTTATTAATAAACTAAATGAACATTCATGCTAACATATGAAACATACCCTCAAACACAGACACCAACACAAATATATACACGTATAGCTAGCACACAGATAGAGAGTCGTGTTTTACAACAGAGTATATCATTTAATAGAACAAGTGTGAATCGGAAACTGGAAGCGATAAAAACTACAATTACTGCAATTCCAACTGGGGAGAAAATCGTTACATATCCATTTCACAACCCCCTATTTAAGTTATTATAAATTTTTATTGCATAATAAAATTGCTCCTACGTAAGGAGGTAAAGATATTACGATGCTGCTTGAGAGGCAAAACTAAGTTACAAACATACATTTATACACGACTGTCACATTAGTGAGGCTGTTATAACTTTTGATTCTGTCATTTGACAGCAGCTACTTAAGACTTCTTATGGCACTAATTTGCCTGTCAAGAAGCAGAAAATGTTAGCAGCAGACACTTCTATTCAGTTAAAAATCAGATATTATTCGTAAAATGTGCAGCCCTCTGCTATCACATACTAATATTACACATTTGATTCGCTTGGTTATTACTACTATAAATAATGCTCTGACGTGGTACGTCTTACGCCTACAAAACTAAGAGCAGCTGAAAGAGCTACTTCAGTTCTCTAAGCTGAGGTTGTGTATTATAACTCTTGATGTTACTATATGACGATTAATACTCTTCACTTTATGCGATGTTATGATGATGCTGATTAAAACTGACTTTCAGTCTTATAATCATACATAAATACAGTTTTATGACGTCGTATTTCTCTTGGTTTGTTATAATATTGGTAGTGTAACAAAAACATTAAACAAAAAGCATTATATTTTATGACGTAATATTTTTCATTGCTAGCAGTTTAATCATCTAACCAGATACATACTCATAAAATGGCTACTTTAAGTCTCCTTAAACAGTTTTATGACGTTTTCTATCCCTTGGCTTGTTATAAGAATAGGAGTGTATCAAAAAGATAAAAAATAAAGCAATATATATTATGACGTAATATTTTTCTTGGCTTGTTATAGTTCAAATCAACCAGACACGTAAATAAAAGTTTAATCAGCTAACCAGATACAGATTCATGAAATGGCGACTTCTAGTATCTTAATCTAGTTTTAAGGCGGCACGGCGATGGTACTTTAACTTTTGTACCTCGTGGTCAGTTTTAAGTGTACTAAGTTAAAAAAAATATGACCTAATAAAATAGTCTTGATTTCGTATTTAACACTTTTAATGCCTACCTCGCATTTTACATCAAAATTCTCCATGGTTGAGGATCGAGTTTTCTCAGACAATTATTTCTATTTGCATTTGTATAAAAATACCAGGTTATGTTATTGGACAGATGAAATTTGTTTAATCTCCGTATCGGTATGTTTCAACTACTTTTGGAGAAGATGCTAACGGTCTAGGCAACAGCATTAGCTTATTGCATTATAACTGGGCTTGGTCTAGAGGCTTATGATGTGGAATGAAAACCAAAGCCATGATATTTGCCAACATCATGGGGTCCTTTTATTTTATTTACATATAGAACAGGACATTAGCCAATTAACCCAAACGATGCATCGTAACTAGCGTACAAGATCCGCAATATAGTAAATTTATGTTAATAAAAATAAAAAATCTAGTATTAGTTATGTAGATGAAGAATTAGATGGTATTTCACGAGGAGTATACTGCCAGTATTAAAGGATCTTGGAGCAAATATTGGGTACAATAAACCAGATATACATAGTCACCTGGAATTATGTAGAGGTAGTGTTATCTACGATCTTTGTTGTTCACCGCTAGAGATTATTTATACAAGAAGCCACTCCTCCTTTTAACCTTATGCTGCCCGTTCTCAAGTAGCACGGGCCAAAGGACAACAATTGTGGCAGAATAAATGTATTCTTAACATTCATGGAACTAAGGTAACCTATGTATTGCAATTGTTGCAGTGTTTTAGACGTTTATTTATGGATATTTTATGAATCGCGTTATCATAATAAGGTGTATAAAGATGAAGTGGAAGCGAAATGATAGTAGCGGATATGGCTGTTTGTGGGAGTTATTAATATTCATGAGGTCTACATTACAGGATAGCGAGGCATGGTAGAAGCTTAATAGGTTCAACTGCTGCCGCGGATGGGCAAATCTTGCATCCGTTCTGGTTTCTGTTGTTTAACACTCTTAGAGATAACGGTGTAGTTTACGTGCATGTACATTGTGTGCGTACGAACAGTCCATTTACCTGACAGTAAGTTGTATTTTCAATATATTTAGGATGTGGTAATGATGGACATGTCAGTTAGTGAAAATATATATATAAGTTAATATCAGCATTTTTGAGGTGATAATGACCTTAGAGATAAGTATCAGAATTCATGTGGTGATAAAGTACACGAGAGATAAAATAGCAACATTTGGTGGTAATGTCCATGGGATATAGTGGTAGAAATTTTGTGGTAATGATGTCGGTGATAGATAAATACAAGTATGCTTGTGGGTTGCATACACAGTAAGGTCTTCATGATTACTTTTTAGCCCTCGCGGTTACAGGAACTTCCGTATATCTTGTGGCTTACCCCATGTCATAACGATGCTTATTATTCAATTATCGCATTTCAGTCTTAAGCGGTGAAAACAGTTTTTCAATGAGAATTAATTTGAGAAAAATTGTATATATATTATTTATGATAACAATATATATCGTCATATATTAATCATTAATTAAAGATAGAATATTATTATTTTCAATGCGTCAGTTTATCAGGAAACCTTTTATGCA
The DNA here is from genome assembly GCF_021130785.1 of Homalodisca vitripennis. Classification (NCBI taxonomy): domain Eukaryota; kingdom Metazoa; phylum Arthropoda; class Insecta; order Hemiptera; family Cicadellidae; genus Homalodisca; species Homalodisca vitripennis. The sequence goes on from NC_060212.1 coordinate 53,573,723, forward strand.
AATATTTAGAAATATAGGGACTTAGAAACACTTTAACAGCCTGGGTTATCATTCTAAAGATACTTTTATTTAAAAAAAACGACTGTACTCATTTTCAATTACGGTTCCTGTGGCCACCGTAAACCACAGAGAGTGTGGGTACGCTATTTCGCGTGTTCGTAAAAGTAGATCTTAGTAAAATTGATAGAAATTGTTTTTCAGAATGGTCGAAACTTGGCATTTGAAAAATCTGTTGGTTTACGTTTATTAATTTTAAATTGGGTATATTTTCTAGAGAGACCGCCCGTCGAAACAAACTGTAACGGAAAGTGCAAAAATAAGACTCGATCAATGATTTTGCATATACGTTACATGTAATACAATTTGTGCTCCAACGTAATATAACTCACCTTTTACACCACAGAAGTTCATATTGCTAAAACATAATCTGTGACGTGTACTTTTCTGTTTTACCTGAGCAATTGTTATGTAGAACTGATCACTCTACATAACGAAATTTTAAATCCAAATGAAGAAGCGCGCATTCATTGTTGCTGCAATAACAGAACGGTCACTGATTAGACGCCAATCAGCTGTTCAAATAAAGGAGTAGGCTAAGGTGAGCCATTACCATGCCATTGATATTTTGTCGCTTGCGTATGTCAGTTAGTAAAATTTCAGTATAAAAATTTTGTCTTTACAGAATTAAATATCTACGGTAAACTAAGCCTTGGGCCTCGTAGTAAGATTGTCAAGTCCTGTCGATAAACGTAGGAAATTAATACGTTATCTGTAATAAATTAATACTAATCTAGTCTTTTAATAGTTCACGGAGATAAATAGTTGTAAATACGTGTTCATAGTGTCAAATACTGTAACCACAAATTGTTTCTGTAAATTGTACATAATTAGGCCGAGATATTATCTCGTAACAATTGCATCGTCTCTCATAAATTTCCTTACTAAACTTGTTAACTGTTCTATAAATAATTGAATCGGTAACTTTATGTCCTAATGTTTGTATATTATTTAGTTTTACTCAGAATAATGTAAAGGCAGTTGTCATGAAATTTATACCTACCATTGCCGTGAAAGTGCATACATAAATGCATTATGTTAATACTTCAATACACTTTACTATAATTATTGTAATTAATTAGTTTAAGTAAGAACAAACGTAATTAATTCTTTCCGTGTCAGAATAATTATGCTTTGTGTTTAAGACCAATATTGTATATCATTGTAATTGGCAGATTCTGCACTTTTTTAATGTACTTATGTTTATACGTTAAACGTTTCTTTACATTTTACTGGCCGCTGTAAGCTAAATACGAGTATGTTAGACACACCAACAATAGTGACAGATGTTGCTGTTTTAGTCAGCTGGTTTCTTTTAAGTTAAGTTTGACATTGTTTTCATGATTGATTATAAGTAGTGTTTACTGATTTCAATGAGCCGCAGAAAATGAATAAAACTGACTTTATGAAATTAAAGTTTCAATATTGGATTGAACGGACGATACAATCGACGGCTCGTGTGTGTGTTTTGGGTCCGCCCAGTTGGTGAGTAGACTTTACACTACTTATTCCATCGTGCTCCCCTGGGAGGTCGGACTAACTCCGTCAATGTCATTGTGGAGCCTCTACCTATCGGACTAGGCCTGAAGAACTGCATCAGGGTGGATCCAGTTCCGAACTTTGACAAATGGGACTCAACTTTAATTTAATATCTAGCCATTATGTATTCATGTGAATTATTGTTTTGTAATTTTGTAGTTCAGGAATATGGTCATCATGATTTTGGCCACTGTAATTTTGTATTAGTAATCGGAGCGCTCCTACCGTAATAATTTTTCGTATTTTTACTTATTTCAATTGGCCAACGAGTTAAGTTTAAGTTAAGTTAAATAAATATTTGTTTATTTAGTTTAAGACCTTAGCACTGTGAGAGAAATAGGCAATACAGAATGATATACGTGAAATATTGGTTTTAATTTCTAATTGCCTGATATTTAATTAGAGACCTTGAAACTTACTATTAGAAAATAATCAACCGAAATCTGTGGCTAATTTAAGTACCTAAGGCTTAGTGTCGTAAACCTAATAGTTCTTGCGTGCATGGTAGTGGTCTCGATTGAGCATACCTGAGGGCAGGAAACTGTTCCTTGTTGGAGACCTGCGACTATCACACCCCATCAACAAGGTGGCGCCCTTATTACCGAGCAAACCGTAACCATCTGGGTATCCGTCAATCTTAGTAGTCCTCTGTCACTGCGCAAGAACTTGGTTGTCCTGGCGCTCTACCAATAGTCACGCCCTTCTCCACTGAGCGAGGCCGACAATATTGCTAACCCGCGAGGAGGGGTGGCAAACTGGCGCCCAACGTGGGGCCCCTTGTGTTAGCACCTGACTTTCACAGAGTATAAAATTGTATTGAACTTGTAATGTAAATATTTTTGAAAGATAGTATTTAGTATTTTTGTTGTTTGTTAGTATTGGGAAACACTGGTAATGTCTTGTTAATGGTTATGTGTTAAATTTTGCTAGTGTTCATGATCTTAAGTTAAATATTGGAAAAAATACCTTTTTGCGAAACATAAAATAAATAATTTTGTTTTGGATTTGAACTTTCCCCGGTATGACAAACTGAGGATGATGTGAACTTACATCATCGTTGGTTGCATTCTAGTGTTGTTATTTGGTTGGAAAGAACTGCATTTTTAGGATTGGCTAAAATTAGTGCGAGGTGATACTTCCATGTGGGCTGTATGAATTATTCTGGTTATCTGGTGAATTTTTAGTATCCTACCTCACGATGAATGCGTATCATCTTCGTAAGACTGAGGTTATCTACGAACTTAAAATTAGGAATGTTGATACCGATGGCAACGCTAATGAACTGAGGAAGCGTCTGACTCAATGTTTTTTCGGCTGATACCCAGGTTGATGAAACCGTTGTAAACTCTTTGGATGCCGATGCGGAATTGGAGGAATGCGAAGAGAAGTACCAGGACTTATCTTCGCTAGTGAGTGATTACGAAGGCACGAATAATGACAACGAGTTTCATCGTATTGTGGCTCGTCTTTGGCATTTGTATCTCCGAGTGGAGAGAATTCCGATTGGAGCATCTTCCGATAGTGAGCAATCGGAAAGTAAGGAAAAGTTGCTGAGAAGAAGTAAGGAGCTATTGGATTCTTTTAGAGGGACTTCTGATTCGAAGAACCAACCGGATCCCAGGACATCGGCAGGTGGTTTTCAACAGCTTCAACGACCAGAGGATGGAGCGCAAGAAACTAATTTTGAACTGCCCAAAACTTTAGAGTTGGCATTTAAACCAAATAAAACCACTGAAGACGACGAGAACCTGGCGACAGAAAGGAAACTTTTAGAGGAATGGCGGAATAGGGAAGAAAGAAAACTACAACAGGAAAGGCGTCACCAAGAGGAATGGCTCCAAAAGGAAGAGAGAAAACTACAAGAAGAAAGAAGGAAAACAGGAAGCAAGATGGAAACAAGAAGAAGGACGACTGCAAGAAGCCCGAAGACAGCAAGAGAAGAAATGGAAGTTGGAAGAAGTGCGACTTCGAGGACCTCAGCAGAGAACAGAAGAAAGAATCCCGCAAGAGGATTTGAGAGGTCAAGAAAGAAGAGGACCTCCAGAGGACGACTACCTTCCCAGATTTTCACTAACTCGAAACGACACAGGCGCTAGTTCCCGGCCCAGATATGTCCCAGTCTACAAGTGGGGGCTAAAGTTTGACAACTCCGGACCAAGTATCGCTGCATTTCTTGAGAGAGTAGAAGAACTTCGTCGGGCAAGAGGAGTCACACATCAAGAGCTATATGAGTCTGCGGTTGATTTATTTGCCGGATCAGCGCTTGTCTGGTACCGTGCTGCGTCTATTCGGATTCAGTCATGGCATCAGTTGACGAGGGAGCTCAAAGAAGTCTTTCAGCCTGCGGATTATGACATAAGACTTCATCAGGAAATCTTTAATCGGCTGCAGGGAGATAATGAGCCGATAGATCTGTATATAGCCGCTATGGAGGGTTTATATGGAAGATTAGCAGTAGCTGTTCCTGAACCTACTCGCTTAGCACAGATCTATAATAACCTGCACCCTCAGCTGCAAGATCGATTGGCACTTTGCAGCATTCAAACTCTTGAACAGTTGAGATCCATGGGACGTAGAGCCGAAGCGGGCCGACTAAGTATGGTTAGAATAAGGCCCGCAACTACAAGGGAAAATACCCTTGAACCGGACCTTGCTTATCACAATCAGAACCACCCACGAAAAACCTTTATCCGGACGTGTGGCCAGCGTACAGTCTGCAAATTCAGACCGCCAGGACCCTGTCTGCTGGAATTGTGGAGATAAGGGCCACCGCTTCAGGTTTTGTAGTAAACCAAAACAAAGGTTTTGTTTTGGTTGTGGAAAGGAGGACGTATTTAAACGAGACTGTGTAAAATGCAGCTCAAAAAACGGGCAAGGCAAGGGGTCAGAAAGGAAGTAGGCGGTTCTGGCTCCTTGGATACTGAGACCATCCCGGCCATAAACTATGTCATTCATAGCCAACAAGAAGACCATAGGCCTATTTGAAAGTGAGGGTGTTTGGCCGTGAAGTTACCGCCCTCTTAGACTCGGGAGCTTCCCAAACGTTTTTAGGTGGACATGGAATGTGGATTTTGAATCAGTTTCCCGCTCGCTTTCAGAGTGCCAGTGGACGCTTTGTAGAAACAGCCGACTCAACACGCCATGAGGTCCAGGGCTTTGTCAATCTACCCATCACTTTACAGGGCCGTACTAAAAGTCTAAAGGTTTGCATTGTACCATCACTGCAGCATACCTTAATCCTAGGCATCGACTTCTGGGAAATAATGCACATTGTTGCGGATATGCGCAATCGGAAGTGGGACTTTGCAACGAAGAGTGTGGATTTATTTTGTGGTTATGTTGAGGGAATCACATCGGAAGACAATCTAACTCTAGCAGAGAGAAAACGGCTACAAGATCTTCTCAAGGAGCATTTCGAGGATGAGCCATCAACATTGGGTAGAACAGACCGTGTGAAGCACGTCATCGACACTGGGGGTGTGCCACCAATCAAACAGCGGTACTACAAAGTATCCCCTGCTCGTCAAAAACTCATCAATGAGGAGCTAGACCGCATGTTGCAGTTAGGGGTTGTAGAGCCTTCACAAAGCGCCTGGTCCTCGCCAATTATGTTACTGGATAAACCTGATGGCAGTAAAAGTTTTTTTGTGGACTTCAGGGCGGTGAATGCAGTGAGCCGAAAGGACGCTTACCCTCTACCACAGGTGACCGCTATCCTGGATAGACTGAGGGATGCTCGATTCTTATCTAGCCTGGACATTAAGAGCGCCTATTGGCAAATTGAACTAGACGAGGCAAGTAAGGAGAAGACCGCGTTTGCAATACCGGGTCGTGGCTTATACCAGTTCGTCACGATGCCCTTTGGTCTGTGCGGAGCTCCCGCAACATGGCAGCGCTTCGTGGACACAGTCTTGGGACCAGAGCTGGAGCCGAATGTCTTCGTCTATCTAGACGACATTATAGTTGTGACATCTACATTTGAGTCCCATCTGAAAACCTTGAAAGAGATATTTAGAAGAGTTCGTGAAGCAAAGCTCACCCTCAATAGAGAAAAGTGCAAGTTTTGCAGGAGAGAACTGAAGTACCTGGGCTATATTGTCAGTGGGGAGGGTTTGCGAGTCGACCCTGAAAAGGTAAAGGCGATTGTGGATATCCTAATCCCCCGGAACCAAAAGGAGGTTCGTCAATTTACTGGAATGGCCTCGTGGTACAGACGCTTCATTCCCAACTTCGCGTCACGTATGACTCCTTTGACTTCCTTACTGAAACGGAGAAATCAGTTCGAATGGACTCCAGAAGCCGAGATGGCCTTCCAGGACGTAAAATCCTGCCTGATTAGCGCTCCAATATTATCCTGTCCAGACTTTTCGAAGCCTTTCACAATCTCCTGTGACGCCTCAGGCGTGGGGATCGGCGCTGTTCTTAGCCAAGACAGTGAGCAAGGAGAAAGTGTTGTTGCCTATGCCAGCCGCACATTAACTCGGCAAGAGCAGAACTTCTCGGCCACTGAAAGGGAGTGCCTTGCGGTGATCTTTGCTGTGGAGAAATTCCGGCCTTATGTGGAAGGAACCAGGTTCACGGTCGTGACAGACCACTATAGTTTGCTTTGGCTAAGTAACTTGAAGGACCCGACAAGACGTCTGGCTCGTTGGGCTTTGCGATTGCAGCCCTATGATTTTCACCTAGTACACCGTAAAGGGCAAGAGAACGTTGTGCCAGATCTTCTCTCTCGGACCACTCCACCGATATCGACTGATCCCTCTCATCCAGACGTGATTCATTGTGACTTGTTTGAGATACCAGCTACAATACAGGACCAGTGGTACAAAGGAATGTTGGAAAAGGTTAAAATGGGCCCTCAAAAATATTGTCAGTGGCGGACTCAGGAGGAGAAACTGTGGAAGAATGTGAGCACACTGGAACCCTCGCTTCACCAGGATAACTGGAGATTGGTACTCCCAAAAGATCTCAGATCCCAGGCCTTGTTCGAATGCCACGATACTCCAACTGCTGGACATCAAACGTGTGTCAAAGACCTATAAACGTATCCAACAGCTGTACTATTGGCCAAAAATGCGGAAAGACGTAGCCACTTATGTTTCAAAATGTGCTGTATGTCAACGGACTAAGTACGACCAACAACTCCCTGCGGGCGTTATGGGCAGGAGACGTGCAGTTGATTCTCCATGGCAGATGATCGCTGCAGACCTGATTGGCCCTCTGCCACGATCAGTAAAAGGCTTTAAGTACCTGTTGGTTATTACTGACACGTTTACTAAGTACTCAGTCCTACGACCTCTCCGAGCTGCTACAGCAAGGCTCGTGTCTCAACACCTGGAAGAGGACATCTTTACGGTTTACGGAGTTCCACGGTACTTCATATGTGATAACGGGTCTGAGTTCATCGGGAAACCAGTGAAGGACCTTGCCAAACAGTACAATGTCAAGATACTACTGAACGCAAGTCGACACCCACAGGAGAACCCGGCAGAGAGGGTTAATCGGGATATCGTTGCTATGTTGCGAGCTTATGTAACAGACAACCACCGGGAATGGGACAAATTCATTCCAAAAATAGGTTTTGCACTCCGCACCGCGCATCATGAGGTGACACAGCATTCACCCGCGTTTTTGAACTTTGGGCGAGAACTCGCTACGTCGGGAGACGGATATGAAGTTCTTAACGATGGTTCGGGTGTACCCTCTACTGAAGATTGTGGTCCCTTTAGTGAGAAACTACGAGAGCTTAAGGACATATTCCAAGAGGTTGCAGAGAGACTGAAAACAGCCCATGAAAAAAATGCTAAACGCTATAACCTGCGCAGACGACCTGTGACTTATAGAGTGGGAGACGTCGTCTTGAAAAGAAACTTTGTACAGTCTGATGCTACTAACTACTTTGTAGCCAAACTAGCACCACGCTATGTTGGACCCTACGTAATAGTTGAACAGGTATCTCCTCTGATCTATAAGCTGGCGGACATGGACGGCAAGAAGATAGGCCAGTGGCATGTGTCGGACTTTAAGAAATTTCGGCAGTGAAGAAAATTTAGGAAATTTTCTGCCGGATGGGGGGTGTTTGTGACGTGTACTTTTCTGTTTTACCTGAGCAATTGTTATGTAGAACTGATCACTCTACATAACGAAATTTTAAATCCAAATGAAGAAGCGCGCATTCATTGTTGCTGCAATAACAGAACGGTCACTGATTAGACGCCAATCAGCTGTTCAAATAAAGGAGTAGGCTAAGGTGAGCCATTACCATGCCATTGATATTTTGTCGCTTGCGTATGTCAGTTAGTAAAATTTCAGTATAAAAATTTTGTCTTTACAGAATTAAATATCTACGGTAAACTAAGCCTTGGGCCTCGTAGTAAGATTGTCAAGTCCTGTCGATAAACGTAGGAAATTAATACGTTATCTGTAATAAATTAATACTAATCTAGTCTTTTAATAGTTCACGGAGATAAATAGTTGTAAATACGTGTTCATAGTGTCAAATACTGTAACCACAAATTGTTTCTGTAAATTGTACATAATTAGGCCGAGATATTATCTCGTAACAATTGCATCGTCTCTCATAAATTTCCTTACTAAACTTGTTAACTGTTCTATAAATAATTGAATCGGTAACTTTATGTCCTAATGTTTGTATATTATTTAGTTTTACTCAGAATAATGTAAAGGCAGTTGTCATGAAATTTATACCTACCATTGCCGTGAAAGTGCATACATAAATGCATTATGTTAATACTTCAATACACTTTACTATAATTATTGTAATTAATTAGTTTAAGTAAGAACAAACGTAATTAATTCTTTCCGTGTCAGAATAATTATGCTTTGTGTTTAAGACCAATATTGTAGGCCTATATCATTGTAATTGGCAGATTCTGCACTTTTTTTTTTAATGTACTTATGTTTATACGTTAAACGTTTCTTTACATTTTACTGGCCGCTGTAAGCTAAATACGAGTATGTTAGACACACCAACAATAGTGACAGATGTTGCTGTTTTAGTCAGCTGGTTTCTTTTAAGTTAAGTTTGACATTGTTTTCATGATTGATTATAAGTAGTGTTTACTGATTTCAATGAGCCGCAGAAAGAAAATGAATAAAACTGACTTTATGAAATTAAAGTTTCAATATTGGATTGAACGGACGATACAATCGACGGCTCGTGTGTGTGTTTTGGGTCCGCCCAGTTGGTGAGTAGACTTTACACTACTTATTCCATCGTGCTCCCCTGGGAGGTCGGACTAACTCCGTCAATGTCATTGTGGAGCCTCTACCTATCGGACTAGGCCTGAAGAACTGCATCAGGGTGGATCCAGTTCCGAACTTTGACAAATGGGACTCAACTTTAATTTAATATCTAGCCATTATGTATTCATGTGAATTATTGTTTTGTAATTTTGTAGTTCAGGAATATGGTCATCATGATTTTGGCCACTGTAATTTTGTATTAGTAATCGGAGCGCTCCTACCGTAATAATTTTTCGTATTTTTATTTCAATTGGCCAACGAGTTAAGTTTAAGTTAAGTTAAATAAATATTTGTTTATTTAGTTTAAGACCTTAGCACTGTGAGAGAAATAGGCAATACAGAATGATATACGTGAAATATTGGTTTTAATTTCTAATTGCCTGATATTTAATTAGAGACCTTGAAACTTACTATTAGAAAATAATCAACCGAAATCTGTGGCTAATTTAAGTACCTAAGGCTTAGTGTCGTAAACCTAATAGTTCTTGCGTGCATGGTAGTGGTCTCGATTGAGCATACCTGAGGGCAGGAAACTGTTCCTTGTTGGAGACCTGCGACTATCACACCCCATCAACAAGGTGGCGCCCTTATTACCGAGCAAACCGTAACCATCTGGGTATCCGTCAATCTTAATAGTCCTCTGTCACTGCGCAAGAACTTGGTTGTCCTGGCGCTCTACCAATACTCACGCCCTTCTCCACTGAGCGAGGCCGACAATATTGCTAACCCGCGAGGAGGGGTGGCAAATCTGGTCTAAATTTAATACATTTTAAAGATATTCTGATGCCTTTAGTCTGCCAACATTTATACGAAACTATTATGAAGCAAACTTTCATTATTGAGCTATGTTTTTGTTAAAACATTTCTCTACTTATTCAACATTTAGGATAGCCAAAAAACAGAAGTCAGTATGTTACACAGTTTTAATCTTCTAGTACATAGTGAGCCAATCTAATACCTCAAAACAAACATTTCCTATATTAAAATTTAAGTAGCTGGGTGAATTTATTTTCTTATCAATATATTTAGAAGCCGGTATTTTCCTATTTTTAGGACGTGACATACGAAGGAAATTAAATTATTTATATCTAGCATAACTTATATTACGAGTACAAATGTAACATTATCTGTATTATTTTGTACGGATAGTTTACTAAAAAGGTTATTTGATACACTATATCTTCCGTTAATATATTTGATAGGCTCATTGGTGCGTATTAGGCTACTACTGAAAAGCCGTAAAGTAACCAACATCCAATTCTACACAAATGAAATGTAACATTTGCTCAATATGTAATTCACATGCAGCTGACATCACAGATGATTTACCATGCTATTATTACCTACGAGAGGACATTTTGTGGAACATTAATCTTGTCATACTGTGCTACAATGTTGACTAGGTTTATCTGTTCCTATTAGTTCTCTGTGATTTTAAACTGTACTTTATAATTGCCCTGTTTACGGCTGGAAATATATTACGTGTATATTTACACTTGATAAATGTGCACGTTTTCAATCTAATTATAAGTTATTTTATTTTACAACCATCATGTAAAAATAAAGTTCGTACAATATTAATCAGACCATTGGATCAAATACGTAACATTTATCGTGTCTAAAATAATTTTAAAACATGTGGGCTCTTGTAAAATACTCACATTTGTAGAATAAGAGATTTTATTCTTTAATTTTTCGTTTGAAATTTGCGTTTTACCATTATTCTGGGTAACATTAGAAAAGGAGAATTTTGTTTTATTTTTACATGCATCATTTTCTATTGTTGATTGTTATCTTTTTTTGAGATTATGTTAATTATAAAGACCCAAGAGAGCCGTCTTAACATCGTGATATATTCTGTTCCCATACTCGTCCGTCTATAGACTTGTGGCTAGGTACACGTATAATATTAGCAGATATGCACCTACATACTCACGCTATGCTCAAAACGTAATTTACCACTAAATAAACATTCAATAACCGAAAATTGTCTCCAGCGTTTGTTACAGAGTGCTTTCTAAATTCCATGAATAATTTAAAGTCAGTTCACTGTGCTTATTTAATTACTTTATTGCAAAAATAAACCATTTAAAACTAATTAAAACTATGTTGACTTATTGACGTTTCCTAATATTCTATATAGTTTCCACTGAGATTAAACTGATTTTTGACAAAGATAAAACTTGTTATAGTATCTAAATCTAAACCCAATTGTTGGTAAATCATTTTAAAAGTTAATTATACCCACATGAGTTCAGTCTGTTCTATTTTAATTATGTTCTTATTTATACAACTATAATATATTTTATACATTTATAAATTTTGTACAGGTATTGTATGTTATTTGAAGTTTGTTTTTAGAAATCTTGTTAAGAAATCTACCTACAAAACTCTTTTTATCTCCTATAAATTGTTCCTAATTTTGGCAAGATACCAATATTCAATTATCACTCTAAAATATATTTGCACTGTATATTTGTTATTGGTTTATTAATATCTTATTTTAAATTAGAAAGAATATTAAGAGAAACATTAACTATTGTTATATTATCATGTAGCGATAATTTTATGATTTAGGAGTATATTCTATTGTTATAAAAAATAATAGCATATAGGAGTTTCTAACACTTAGTAATGCAATATTAAAGTCTATAAATTCATCTAAACCTATAAATTGCTGTAATTAGTACTAGATGTTCTCACATACAGTTCACCTGTATGCTTGAAATAGTAACGTTCACGTCAAAGAGTAATTTAAAATATCATTCTCATGTACGAATTGATGAGGTCAGTTCCCAGTGGGTTCAAGGCAGAAGGCGACTCGTTATGGAAACCCTAGGGACGCGAGCCGTGAGCTGAAATTTTAGATGCTAGTCCAAATTTTTCTCTTACTGTTGTGTAAATGAATGTATCTTTAAGATTACTTGAAGTACTCTCCTACTAGAGACTTTTTTGTATTAAACGATGACGCAATAATCCTTCTCATATGATACATATCGTAGTAATGCAATAATATGAGTAGACTCAATAAAAAATCATCACATATGCTTATTTCGTGATAGTAGAATAACGGTTTTTGTATTAGACTAGTGAAATCATCGAACACGTCTTCCACTCTTGATATGTCTAAATTCACGGCATGGACATTCATATATTTCAATACAAAGAAAACAGAATTGTTCCGATCATTATATGTCAACATTTGGTGATGAAAGGTATCATTAACGCTACGGTTCTTGATCGGCAATAGGATCTCTTCCTAGATGTATAACTAACTTAAAAACATTTATAAATTAATTTTAAATGAAAAAATCGTAGCAGAGCGTTGTGTAACACTTAAAAGTAAAATATCCCGAATGTGATCCAATTCTATGCACAATATTTCTAAAAAAAGCACTTAAAGAATAGTAATAAAATTAATAATACTGGTCACTATATGTCTGCACTGAACGACCAGCCACTGAGAGCTGCCCAGATATCAATATTAAATGGTGACCTTAGGCAGAAACAAGAAGGCGGTAATTTTCGGAAATATCCCGTTTCCTACTCAATCTTCCCATTGTCAATAACGAACTTTAAACAAATAACTTTAACACAATAGGTTTTATCTTCTTTACGACACCAAATTTTGGATCAGCGTGGGAGGCTTTGCTTTTATCCATCAGAGGACAACATCCTGGTCCGATCTCGTATCATTTACTATTTTCACTATGGGAGGGATTGTACCAGGTTTACACCCTCTGAGTTAACTTGTAAGAAATTTATTTTGACAGAACCAACCCCAGGAATCTGATATCACCATTAACTTTTATAAGAGGGGAGGGGGGATTCTACCCTTACCATTTGGCCAATTAAACAAAATAGATACTAGTTTTAAGTTAATGAATACAAACAAACCTAGATTTGACGAATCAAACAATGTATTCATTTTTTCAGTGAGACCTCGTATTAAATCTGTTTTAATGCCTAAAGTTTATTTAGTTATTTTCCTGTACAGTATGTTATATAAAAATATAAAATGTCTATTATTTTTAAATTTCGGATAAAAAGTCAACCATAATAATTTCAGTATTCTACGGCAGCGCACAGTCTAAGCTCACATACAATTTAGAGTTACGTACAAATGTACCTTAGGTATATATCGTTTCCAATGAGGGACTAATCCCCCTTTATTAATATCTCAATTTAATTCAATTCAAAATTATATAACTTTTTCTTTGCATATTTTCTTAAATGTGCTGAAACCCTTTAGATAAAAAGGATATTTACGTCTTAATCACTTAAATCAAACACACAATAACTAAAGAAAATATTTACGTAAAAATCCATGAAATATTTAAAGGTAAAACGTAAAACCATTTTATAACAAGAACATTACAGTAAAGTAAAGCCGATACAGTAAAGGAACGGTCAGCATGAAGAATGACTCCGGGAAGGACCGTTATCTCTCGGCCGCCAAACCCTCAATCCCTCACAGTAATATTACCTGTTGATGGTGGCAAGATTTAAATCTGCCTGCCTTGGGAACATTTTTTCAAGACAACGCCCTTTCCATGCATGAGAATAAACCGAGTTCAATAATGGTTCATTTCCATTCATGGGATCTGAGAGAATGTTGGTAAAGCATTTCAAGGTTATATTATATTTGAAGTAAAATACTTGTAATTTCTTATATGTTGTTTAGCTATTACAATATACTATTATATTGGCAAAATTTTCTGTCTGTTTTCCGACTGATATCTCAAGAACTACTTGAGCAAATAACTCTTGGATGAAGATATAATCCTTTAAGGTTTGTAAGATGATTTAAACTTTGTCGATTAGCCTATTTTTTCATTGTAATAAAAACAAACAAAGCAAACCTAAACTATAATATATGTTGTCAAGGTTATCACAGTTCTTAAAATTAATTCAGTATATTTTATTAATTTCCGAAAGTTTTAATGGTAAGTATATGAATTCATTCGTAAGGAAACGTTTTCTGAGAACTGTGAGTCCCCCGACCTTATTATTAAAACAAAATTCCAACTGTCGTATAAAAAAATAGCAGGCAATTTTATTGCCTTATCTTAAATTTATTAGAATAACAGAAAAGGTAGGTTTCATATTAATGTACAGCTACTTGAGCAGCAAGTAAGAAACAGTAATAATTTTTGTTGTCTCAACCCATTGAATAATTTTTTTATGTAATAAATTGTGAACAGCTTAACTCGATGCAAGCGAAATTAAATTCGTTAATTCATTATTTATTCTTAGAAATATCGAGAAATAATTTAACCGTAACGTTATAATAATACTTCAGTGAGAAAATTGTGAACGAATTTAAAAGTAAAGATACAAATTCATAGGTTTGGCCACTCACCTCTGTTTATGGTTTCAGTAACTTTTAATAATATAAGAATGATGATATTGTATTCTATCTCTCCGAAAACATTAATATTACATTCAATAAAGGCTATTATTAAATCGAAAAGCTTACTTTTAGGATATGGCTGAATTGGTTGCTTTCTAAATACTTTCATGCTCACTAAAGTCATTAAGTTATATTATTACTTAATAACATTATATAATAACAAATTTTTTGTCTAATTAAGACTTCGATTATAGAATTTCAGTTACTGGTTACATGGGGAGAGGCTTTGATTACAACTCTGTAATAAATGCTACAATACATTTTTCATATTTCAAAATAGTAATTATAAATTCTTAGAAAAAATATTAATTATTATAATATAGGTATAGTAGAGAATTTATAGCATGACCGGTGACTTCGAGATGCGCCGTAGGCTAAGACGGAACTAAAGTGGTGGGGGGTGGAGCGGCTCAGTCTGTTGCCGTATTTAGCCTTGTGAACTTCGGTCTCCAGTCTTCTATACGTGCCGCCTAAAAAACATTCGCTTGTGCCAATTCACGAGTTGTAATACAATTTGTGAATTAATTGCGTTGTGCTCATTACGTTTTAATAAAGAGTTTGAGATGGATCATAATGTAAAAAGTAAAATTGGAGATAGAAAGGTTATACACGGCCAAGCAAGAGAAAGCGCTTCCCATTTTATGAAACGGGAAGCAGAAACCAACACACTTATAAATTTGAAGAAAGTTCAACAGCGTGTCGTAGAGGCAACTGGAATTTCTGAAAGTACGCTGAGACGAATTTTTGAAGGAGGAAAAAAAATAAGTCCATTTGGCAATTCTTTTAGTTCGCCCAACAAAGTAAGAAAACGCAAACATACTAAAAGTGATCTGGACAATTTTGATTTGGGTGTAGTTCGAAGAACAATAAATAATTTTTCATCGACAACGGGGTTTTGTTATGTTAACTATTGCGTGTGAATCGTTGGCGTTATTGTTATTTTAAGTATACATCATTAAATTAACTTGATACAAGTTGGTAGATAAAACTGAGTTTTTTCTTATTCTACTGTGTATATTGACAAATTAGTTTAACCAGTTTTATATTAATTTTTAATTTAGCAGCTAGGCTATGTCAGTTGAAAATTTTTGTAGTGTATAATTGTATCTACTATCATAAATCCTGAAGCTTACACGGTTAGTATATGATAAATTGAATTTTAATGGCTAAAAAAGCGTAACAATTAAAATTCTGAACTGTTGTCGTCGTTGGAGATCAAGAATAATATAAATTCCTACCCTTTCCCAATTTATGAGAACCCTTTCCTTACCACCCACCAGGTATCTCTACTGCGAACTCATTAAGAAGGGTGATCTATGAACACAATTTCGGCAGAACATTGTCATTGTTAAGATCACGTACATCCGGTCCCAATATTTCCAAGATTTCCTGTATTGAATTCCCCATCATAAAAGTCCGTCGCCGTAACTTCAAAAGAGTCTAGAAATGTTCAAATATTCTCAAGGTCTCCTATACTAAATTGCTCATCATAAAAGACTACCGTGGTAAGAACATAAGGGTCTAGAAATGTTGGCAAACGCTACAATATTCGGCTCCCGCCACCACTATGAGCCGGGAGCCGAAAACTCTCAGTAGGGTTAGTAGCACCGTATTCACTCCCCTACTTTAGATTGTGCCCCCACGCGCTCAACTCCTCCACTCCTCACGCGCATCCCACCGGTCATGCTATAACTTCCCTAGAGTAGATAATTAAATGTGTATATCGCTATTTCAGGTAAATACAAACTGGGACAGGATTGAACATACATTGCTATACAGGCACTAAATGTCTTAATATAACAAAAATTTTGTCGATGATGTTACGTATGCGTTGTTTACAAAACCGAAATAATTTAGAAAAATCATATTGAGAATATTAAAAATTGATGTTAGCGCCAGAAATACGAGCGGAATCAGTGCAATAAAAAAGATAAATTATAAGATAACGACAGGAATTATAGGAAGTAATGGAAATTCTTAAGCAATGGGTAAAACACCTGACCGAAAATAATTCAGCCCCAGAAGCTCTGGTTGTCGTGTTACTAACGAGTTTTAGATCCGTCCGTACGAAGGCACCACACGCGAACAAAAATACCATTTAAGTTCCATAAACAAAGTTTTTCGTTCAGGACAAAAGTCACTGACATGATCTAAAATCAATTGTATTGACATCTAAATGTTTTTGTGTTAACAGAAAGGAATTATGTACATATTAAAAACGACTAAACTGTGATTCTACAGACACATTATTAGTATAAAAACAGTATAATGTATCACTTAAATGCTGATCTCTATTATTGGGTTGTAGCAGAATAATTTGATGTGATAATTAGTTCCCGTTCCTAAAAGATTTTCTCGTGAAGAACTAAACAATGTACATGAGGTCACGTCCCATTGATTGGTAGTCACAATCACGTTATTCGTTCACACTCAATATGTGGTATTCGATGTGGTTTCACTGACTTTTTTTTAATTAGCAAATTATGTCAAAAATGTATAACAAAATAAATAAAACTAAAATGAATTCGTCGTCTTTATGTTTTTGAATTAACATAGTTGCACAACTAGCAATGCTATTTTATTCACTTTGAAATAGTTAACTTACCACTTAATTTTTTTTATTAAACTTTTTGATATTTTTTATAAATACTAATTAGTGAAACCATTGGTTAGTAGAGTGAACCGCCACCTACCGCATCAGAATACGACGATCCAGTCAGAAATGGCAGCGTATAATGTACTTCACAATGTAAATAAAACAACCAGCCATTTCTGATTGGATAAACCTTTTGGAGATGCAGTTTGCGGCATTCAACTCTAATAAGTGAGCCCTTTGAAAATGAGGTCATGCTTTCACTTAAAAATTTCCATGTTTTCCTCTGTGGGCCGTCCCCCCATGGTTGGCATGTCATGGTAATAGCAAGGGAAAATAGTTTACATATCCATGTGACACTTTGCAAAGTTTATAGATGTTATCTGCAATGGCTTATAAAATATTAAGCCGTAACCAGACTTTTCAAACACCTTGTATATTTCGTGTACACACGTAAAATTGATTAAATTACAGTAATAAAACTTATTTTTGTAAATAGTTCAATATTATAATTTTGTGCCGAAGCGATCACCATCGTGAAACCTTAAACGATATAAGTATGAATGTGCAAGAATAAGGGTATTGTTATTTTTTTATTTATATAGTGAAATACCCAATATAAATATTTGCCCGCATGTGAATGACCAACCACTGAGAGCCCCCCCCACCCCCCCCCCCCCCCACCCCCCCCCCCCCCCACCCCCCCCCCCCCCCACCCCCCCCCCCCCCCACCCCCCCCCCCCCCCACCCCCCCCCCCATTTATTAGCAAACAGAATTTTTTATGTGTCATGTTGGACTTAGATACATGGTTTACCAGGCTTTACTAGCTTATTTTTAAATTAGTTGTTCACCTAAGGAAGAAGTCATATGCTCATCTCAATAGTTAGCGCTATTTTTGTAATCACCAAAAAATGTCAAATGTCCGAAAGAGTATTATTATTTAAAAAAATTCTATTATCGTCAAAAAGGAATTTAATCAAAAAATATGGCATTAACCATATTTTTATTACAGAAAAACTTTGAAATTCGCTACTAAATTTAAACTTCCTTGCTCTTTTAAAGAATTTAGTTATGTAGGAAAAAGATATTATGAAGAATTTGCACATCGGAACACGTAAGCAGCACTTTGAAAGTAAATTTTATGTAATCAACGACAAATATTTTGTCTGTTACCTTACAAATAGTTAATTCGCGCTTTAATTCGCATGGAACAAGGACCATGGTTTACACAGTTAAAGCGAAAGTGTCTTGAAACATCTATTTGTCTATTAGAAATTCTGCATAGTCCACGAACTATCTTTAAATGAATATTCGTGTAAGTTTTCGGGGTAATACCATAGTTTATGTTTTAGATTATTTTCAACCATAGATATAGGTTTTCTAGATAATTTCAGGTTTTGTAACCAAAGATTAAGATGAACTAGTAACGTATTATATGTAGGCCCTCTCAAAGCCTAGTTATTTACTAGTAATGTTGTTCTCTTTAAAATAAGTGAAGTTGTGCTGTCGTGTAGACGTTTTAAAGACAAAGTTTATTATTTTCAAGTAGTTGCATTAATCAATAACTTGTAATATATTTCATAAAAATAGTTTTGGTAGTACAATTCTTTCTATTGTGTACTTACACCCCAGAACAGTTTGAATACTATAACATATTACCTATAACACAATTAACCATATATTGAAACTAGTTATGTAACGTGGTCTTCCAAAACTTATATATATATATATATATATATATATATATATACTAGAATTATTTATGGTACCCAAAACAAGGTTTGTCTTCGAAAGAATATTGAATTAATTAAGTTCCAAAATCGGCCGCCGAAACACCAATGATGTTTGTATAGCACTGCTAGAGACGAGCGGCCCAAGGGTTCCCCAAAAATTCCATAAACCCATTCGTCCTCCACCTGGGGGCGGGGGGGGGCCTGGTGGAGACCCTTTATTGTTTCTCTACGTCTTATGGGAGTCCAACAGAAAGATATTTCAGCTTATATTGAATGATCAAAACTGTCAACCCTTTTGTAAAAATCATTACCTATCCTATATAAAAAAATATCTACTGACTTTCATTGATAAAATTACTACTGGTTAAAACAAACCCAATTTCCTGTGAAAATTCAATTCTAGTAACAGTAGATGTAAATTCTCTATGACACAAACATACCACATAAAGAGGGTCTGCAGGCTGGTAGAGAGGTGTTCTAGACGCTAGAAAAAATACTGTTATTCCATCCGACCAACTTTTTGATTAATTTTAATGCACATTCGTCCCTTTACAATGAACGAATTTTAAATATAACGACAAAAAATTAACAAACAAATTTCGGGTATACAGCTATGGGCACCAGGATGTGCTCCCTCATTTGCTAAACCTATTCATGGGCCGAATTCGAGAAGGAAATTTTCTAGCCTCACAAAATCTTCAACCATTAAAATGGGTACGTTTCATCGATGATATATTTTTTCATTATGGCATCATGGAATTGGAAATCTTTGGCAAGAATTTTTTTGAAGAATCCTTCAAGAGTTTCTCTCCTTTGAAGTTTACATGGAACACTATTCTGATGTTATAATAGACTTTTTTAGATTTAGACATTTTCTTAGAATCAGGCTACATCAAAACAAAAATTGCATGTTAAAACAAACAAACACAAATGACACTATCTAAATTTTTCCAAGTTGCCAATCCAATATATATAAAAGAGCTCTATTTCAAAAAGTTTATCATATACGAGCCGAAGGAAGCTATCGCTCAGACAATAGATATAGACTTCCTAAATTTACATTGAAAATTAAGCCAAACACTTTTAAACCATTTAAATTACCCAGTACAAAATTTTAAAAAATCAAATAAACAAAACCAAAAACATCCAGCAAGCTTCAATTATAAAACACAACACAAAGTTTAGTTTACACAGTTTTTTTCCTGGACTACACAAAATTAACAGTATTATGAAATATTGCCCATAATGTCCTTACTTGTCCTCTTCCAGATACCCAAACTTTTATGGCTAAAGCACCTAGAGTAGTAATATTTCGAAAAACCTCCAAATTTGAAAAACAAACTAGCTCCAACCTAAAACTACCTAAAATTACACCAACCCGTTACTAATTGGATGTGACACCGTGCAACAAAACCACGTTGCGGTTCTTGCAAAATTATGAAAAAACTCTAGGGAATTTCAAAAGTAACGTAACAGGTTTAAACTTATCCCATCATTGCCAAAATTTTAAACTGTGACTATAAGAATGTTAATTTTACCAACTTAATTGTAAAAATTTTGTGAACAAACGTTATATTGGACATAACTTCTAACCACCTTAGAGTCAGAATAACCAGGGCACGAGATTTGATATTTTCCATAAAGACAAGGAGAAGCCATTGGCCAAACATGCTGCTCGAGCACAAAAAAGACAAAAGTTGAGAGAATGTTTATAACGCTTAAAGGAATTAATAAGGTCTTCCCTTGTCATGAAGGTAAAATTTAAAATAGAACTTAAAATTAACAAATCTGGAACAAGCACATCAATTACTTTTAAAAATTCAAAATACCGGCAAATGGTCTAAATTTAAGGATAAACTTTTAACTTTTCCAAATTTCCATTCTGTGCCCATTAATGATATATCAGCTGGGGTTTTTGCGAATGTTTTAGTTTTGCGTATTTACATTTTTTGGTTATTTTATTTGTTATGGTGTTTCTTTGTTTTCTTCATTTGATAATTTATGCTCTTCCTGAAAAAGAGATGGTGGGTATTAAATCCCGACATGTGAAATATATAGAAGGCCTTGAGTAATCTTTGTTTTTCATTTTTCAATAAGTGAAATAGTATTATATATACTATATTAACAGAGGTGAGTGGCTCTTGGTGTGACAAAATTTTTTGGGTTATAATGCAATGTAAATGTGATACAATATGCGGTTATAAAAAAGTCTAACTCCACAAAATTAGGTCTGAAATGAAATTATTTTCCAGTTTTTCTAAAAAAAACCCGCGTGTTTTTGTACGTAAATCTGATAATTTCTCAGCAACGTTATAGACATTATGTGCAGCAAACTACATCATTTTTAGATTCTCCGTTAAATTTTTTCAATTTGTAAAAGTTAGCGGTTCAAACGGTAAGAAAGGAAAAAATTAAGCTTCAGGTCCGATTCAAAATTGGCAAAGGTGTGCTAAGTTTCAGAAAAAAACTGAAATATCATTGAACCCCATATTTTTACCACAACCCTGTACACAAAGGAATGTGTCTAGTGGAATAGTTGATTTAAAAACTTTGCCATTTAATAAGGCTTTAAAATGGAATGCCCATATAGAACAACAACTATTTAGTGTTTTGGCCATAAAAAAATCAGTATAGGTTAAAAGTTTAAAAATTAGGTAAGTCATAGACGGAACAATTAAGTAAAACATAGATTTTTGAGCATTAGTTACAGATAAATTCTAATAATAGGAACTGTTAATCAAATTATCAATAAGGTAAATTAAAATTAGAATACCTCCATGAACACAAAACATTAATAAAGTAATATCATTGCAGTTCATTCTCAAAATGGCGACCTTCTTTTCTCACACAAGCTCTAGTGCTTCGATTTCTCATTGCTCCTGACGGTCATTTTAAAAGACAGTTTTTTCCCGAAAGCCTGTTGAGCAGCCAGGACCAATTCTGCCTCGTTAATTCTTCTTCTGAGGTTTTACTGGGGTGGAATAAACTCCCTGCTTAAAAAAAAACCCCCACAAAAAAGTCCATAGGTGTAAGGTCAGGAGATCGGGCAGCAGCCTAGTGCGACAGTTCCCCCACGTTTCCAATCCACTCGGGATAGTTTTCAAGGTCAGCCATTGACGTAATTTTGCCATTAAAATGTGAGAGGGGCTCCCATCCTGCCGGAATATAAGCTCGTCTCTTTCAATATTTGTTCAAACCATCTATGAAGGTTAGATAGGTCGTGTTAGCAAAAATTCCTAAGTCAGTTTGTTCCATTATAACAGTTCCATCAAATATGGTGAGGGCCAAATCAAATTGGTCGCCTGAAGACTCCACACCAAACATTAATAGCTAAAACGCGTTTTTTAAAAACGGAATTGTTCCCTTAGTCCGGTGTGGGTTTTGTTTGATCCCCAGTGGTGCATACTATGACAATTGAAAATTCTTGCTCTGTTAAAACTAATGACTCATCAGTTTCAAAGGATTTTTCGAAAAAAGACGCTGCTCTATGCTCCTCTATTTAGCAACCAACGACCAGATTTTGTTACTCTAGGAGCCATAATCAGTTGCTTTCAGACCTTGAACAGGCGTAAAATGGTATGGATGGAACTTTATTCTTATGCAAAAATGTTCCAAAACCTTTCCATTTGTGATACACCTACGTCTCTAGCAAGGTTGTAAACTACTAACTTCTGGATCATTCCGAACTGAATTTAGAACTACTTCATTTAATCCTACATCATGAACAATGGTTGTCCTACTTCGTTAGGTCGCTTTTGTGAACATTGTACCTCCCTCCACAAGACGTTGATGGAGTCCTTGAGAACACAGAATGACTGGGAAGGCCGGCGATGAGGGTAGCGAGCTTGATACTTTCTTTGGGCAGCACGCGCATTTCCATCACAAAACCCGCAATTAAAGTGCATATCATGACGTATTCTCGAGTAGATGAACTCCATGGCAAGCCCTGAGCAACTTGACTAAAATTGAGCAGAAAAAATAGTCTATTGAAGGTTAGATAGTAATTCATGTGGGCACTGGTCTTACAACACAAGATAAAGGAATGAAGTGTACAATACTGTTGTTGAAAGTGGTTAAGATAAAAGGAATTAAAACATTGCATAAACAAAAAGGATGACGTGAACCATTAATCCGTAACTATAGCATTTCCACAAAATAATTTTAAACTGCTTTTTACTGTTTTTGTAATCTTCCAAATTCCTTGTTTTATGAGGGCAGTTTTTATAAAACATATTCAAAATTAATAGTACAGATGTTTATTAAATTTGTTTTAAATCTTTTTGTAGCTTGCATGTTTTTTTTGTAAATATTCAAACCGAAAAAATTAGGGTAACCGAATACTTAACTATGGTCTATATGGCATACCATTTTTAAAGCCTATATAAATGGCAAAGTTTTTAATTTCACTTGACACATTCTTGTGTACTCAGTGTGTGGGAAAAGATGGGGTTTCAAATGATATTTCAGTTATTTCTGGAACTACTTAGCAAACTTTGGCCATTTGAATAGACCTGAAGCTTAATTTTCTTTTATTACAAGTTTTGAACCGATAACTTTATACAAAATGAAAAATTTAACAGTAGAATCTAATAACAAATTATGTAGTGTTGCTCACATATGTCTATACATTGCTAAAGAAATATCTAGATTTACGTAACGCAAAAAACAGGGTTTTTTTTAGAAAAACTGAAAAATATTCATTTCAGACCTAATTTTTGGAGTTAGACTTTTTTTGATAACCGCCCCATTGTATCAACATTTACATTGCCATTTATAACAAAAAAAAATTGTGTCCACAAAACCAAGAGCTCACACTCACCCTGTATATTATATATATATATAGATATATATATAATATGATAGCTTTATATATAGTATATTCTTGTGGTGCGTTAGTGTATGGGCCTAAAACTCCTCCTAAACGGGTGGACCGATTTTAATGAAACTTTTTGAGTGTCTTCAGTTGGCTCCCGAGAATGGATTTAGATTCATAATTCGGTCCAATTTTAATAGTTTATTAATTAATTTTTAATAATATATTGTTTTGTTGATGGTGGAGTGTTTTACATTGGATTCCGCCAGGACTGCGGCCACGAAACGACACGTAATACAAAGTGAACTGATACTTAACAGCTTAGTGAATATTTTCAGCTGAAGTTCAATCCGAAGAGAGGCAGAAACATTTGTTCACATTATAATTTAGAAAGTTCATATTTTAAATTTTGTTTAAAGTGCTTTCTATCAGTAGTGTAATGCAGATTGCAAAGATGAAGTTTCACCAAATTGTTCAACGTAAACATTATACATATTACAAACACAGCCATATTGTTTTTCTATTTTTATAATTCCTGGTTTTTCCACCGACATTTTGTGCATGCTATTCAACTTTGTGTGTGTTGTTTTGTAACATTCTGTAATTATTGTGTGAGAGTGCTAATTCGTTATAAAAAATAACATTAATAGAAGATTGAAGATGTTTTAAAGTGTTATAAAAGAAAACTATAGTTATTTAATTAAAGTTATTTGAACTCATTTTGCACATTTTATTGAAGATGATGTATATTGGGGTCGCATACCTCAAATAACCTAAGATAGCATACACAATGCAAAAGGTTTTGTGTTTCTATGTGTGAATAATTGTTAAAAGTTTAGATAATCAAGTTTTTAAACAAATTGGATTTAAATATAATTTGTTGTAATTTACATTTTTTAATCTGCAGTCAGTAATTGGTCAGCATAATTTCCAAATTAAGTAGATACAAATCACAATGTAGTGAATAACAGACTTATTGTTAAATAGTGTAGGATAGGAATTGGTTTTAAATTAAATTTTCTGTTTGGCCAAGGTTCCGACATTATACTGGTAATTTAATTATTTTAATTACTAAGTTTATAACAAGTTAACAAAAGTACTATTTTTTAAATCTTTACAACTTAATTTATTGTAATGGCTATTGAATGTACACATATTTTTTGTTAATTCCTTCAGGAGATGTAACATAAACAAATTATATGGTTTTCCGATAGGGCTGAAATAATAATAAGTGGGCTCCATTACAATCGAATTATTGATATTTCTGAATAGCCTATTCCTAACTACTATCCGATATTGGATTATAAAGGCTGAAGTATAATAAGCAGCCACCAAAGTCACAATCCG
Organism: Homalodisca vitripennis; assembly: GCF_021130785.1. Taxonomy (NCBI): domain Eukaryota; kingdom Metazoa; phylum Arthropoda; class Insecta; order Hemiptera; family Cicadellidae; genus Homalodisca; species Homalodisca vitripennis. The sequence continues at coordinate 53,598,485 of NC_060212.1, forward strand.
AATTATTGATATTTCTGAATTAGCCTATCCAAACTACTGAATTTCATTATAGTTACTTTATTCGGTCAAATGTAATTAAATTTTTATTATTATAAATTTGTTGATGTTGGAGTGTTTTATTATTGGATCCGACAGACTGCGCTACGACACGTACATACAAAGTGCGAACTGATACATTAAAAAAAACAAGCTGTGAATATTTTTCCAGCTGGAAGCTTCAACCAAAGAGGCAGAAAACATTTGTTTATACATTTAGATTACGGTTAATTTATAAAGTGCTTTGATTCAGTAGTCGGTCTAATGGCAGATAGGCAAAGTGTAAAATTTTCACCAATTGTTCTATGTAAACATTTATAATATTACAACACAGCCATACGTTTAATCAATTATTAGTCCTTTGAAAGCATAGGAGTTAAGCATAAACATATAAAAAATAACAACCACTTCCTTATTTCCAATATATTTGCTGTACTCACTTTGGAGGCATAGAGATTATCCAGATATAAAATTTGGGAAGTTTTCAGCTTTTAAGTGAAATTCTTAGTAAATTATTAAGTGGTTGATCCTTGGAAGAATGGCGATAGCGATCGCAGTTTCTAAATGTATTTTCTATTTTAATTTCAGGGTTTTCTCCCGACAGTTGTGTGCTGCTATCAATGTTTGTGTGTTGTTTGTAAGTGTTCGAGTGGATGGATTTCAAGAAGTAGCACGTAAATACGGGCAAATAACATTAATAATATTAATCAGAATGAAGTTATAAATAAGTGTTACTACGTGGCACGCCGTTATAAGTTTATATTATAAAGGCTCAGCCGAAACAGGCAAAAGAAAACAATAAAAAAATTAGAAACATCGTTTAAGTTATTGTGTGAGTGCTAAAATTGTAATAGTACATCATTAAATAGAGATTATTGGTTCCGCATTCCCTCAAATAATCCTAAGTAGCATACAAAATCAAAAGGTTGTGTTTTTGCATATGTGTGAATAACTATTGTATAACATTTTAGTTAATCAAGTTTTTAAACCTAATGGATTTTCAAATAATTTGTTGTAATTTACATTTTTTAATCTGCAGTCAAATCATTGGTGGAGATAAGTTGTCAAATTAAGTAGGCATACAAATCAACATGTGTGAATAAACTATTGTTAATAGTGTAGGAAATTGGTTTTATAAATTAAATTCTGTTGGCCAGTCTCTGAAGTATTATATCATGTTAATTTGTAAATAACTATAATGGAAATTCGGTAGTTTTAGATAGGCTAAACTCAGGAATAGTCAATAGAGGTTATCCAGATATAAAATTGGAAGTTTTAGGTAAAAATCACACTTTTAACCTGAAAATTCCTAAATATTAAGTGTGGCAGTGATTGATCAGTTAAATTTTTGGTTTCAATAAATATAATTGTTTTTTATCTTGGTATGTTTTAAATTGGAATCCAGCAGATATGCGCTATACGATCGGCAGTTTTCAAATGTTATTTTCTATTTTAATTCCACTTGGTTGTTCCTGACGAGTCTTGTGCTTGTGCTATCAAAAATTTGTGTGTGTGTTTTGTCATCATCGTGTCAATTTATTGTGTTGAGTGTAAAAAAATTGTAAATATTAAATGTTTTTAATAGAGAATCACAGTTGTCAATAACTATATTGTTAATAATGTAGAAATTGGTTTTAAATATTAAATAGGCTAATCAGAAAATACCAATCAATTCGATTGAGATGATGGCGTGCTTATTATACTTCAGCCTTTAAATAACTATAATTTGGATCGTGCATTTAGAGTACTTTTAGATAAGGCTATTCCAGATATATCAATAATTCGATTGTGATGGTGGCCATTTATTGTACTTACAGAACCTATAGGGAATAACCTTATTTAGTATGTTAGATAAATTAAATTATCTGTTGGCCAGTTCTGATAACTATACTTGTAATTTTTAAGATAATTATTAGCTGTAAGTCGGTAGTTTAGGGATAGAATAATCATAAATATCAATAATTTCGAATTGTGATGGTGGCCACTTACTGTTACTTTTAGACCTATAGGGTAATACATCTTTCTTCAGTAATTTAGATACTGTAGTCCTATTGTTGTGATACATTTTTATCTAGAAGTTACTTAATTAATATTACATATTCAATAAGTTTATTCATATTCCATTGTGTACTATTATACAGAATTTTATTTTTACAGAAAAATGCCACGTCCTTCGGGGAAAGAGGACGAATAGTTATTACAATCATGTGATTTATTATGCTAACATTAATTTTTGAACTTATGTGAACAAACGGTATAACAATAGTTATTCACACATAGAAACACAACCTTATTTTTGATTTGTAATCTACATTAGGTTTATGCGACCACATCATACTCACTATCGTTCAAGTAAATTTTCAAAATTAAGTTCAATAACATCAATGACTGACAATAGTTTTTTATGGTATCTTCAAACATCATCAAGTGCTTCTATTAATGTAAATATTACAATTAGCACTCACAGCATATAATTTTCCAAGATGTTTACAAAACACGCACACACTATTTTGAATGACAGCAAAACCTGGAATTAAAATAGAAAACATTTGAAAAACTGTGATCGTAGCGCATTTCTGCTGGTTACAATGGTAAAACCATTCCAAAGATGGTCCAACCCAAATTAGGAAGGAGTTCACTCCATACACCACGCACACAAGGAAATATAAATATAACAATAATGAAATTCGGGTTAGTTTCGGATAGGCTAATTAGAAATATCAATAATTATGATTGCGGATGTTGGCTCGTCCATATTATAAAACAGACCTTTAAATAACTATAATCAAATTCATTTGCGTCATTTTAGTAGTTTAGATAGGGCTAATCAGAAAATGTCCTATAAATTTCGATTGTGATGTGGGCAACTTTATTATACTTCAAGCCCAATACAAAAATAACTTATTTATTATTTTAAGATAAATTAAAATCTGTTTGGCCAGTTCCGATACTATACTTGTAATTTTAAATTAACTATAGAATGAAAATTGGTAGTTTAGGATAGACTAATTCAGAAATAGCAATATGTCGATCTGTTGATGTTTGGCCCGCTTATTATACTTCATGCCCTTTTCCTTTACATAACTATAATCTAATTCGGGATTATGAAGAGTTATTTATAGGCTATTCAGAAATACCAATAATTCCCGATTGAGGATGTAGGTCACTTATTAAACTTCAGCTCTATAGGAAAATCATCTAATTTGTTTGTGTATACTCCTGAAGGATTAACAAAAAAAATATTGTTCATTCAATGGCATTACGATAAAATTAAGTTTGTAAATTGAAAAAATATACCTGTAATAAAATAGTTTGTTGCAACTATTATTTTACCTTCATTATGATTAAGTAAGTTTTCATTTAAAACATCCTCTACAGTTTCACACCTCACTCATGTTTATACCTCACACACTATCGGTTGGTCGGAGTGTGATTAAAATGTTTCATGGTGAATGAAGTTAGTCATAGTCTGTAATAACGTTTTTAATAGACAGTTTTTATCCAACGCAGTACCCCGATTGGTTATCAGATTAATCAAAGTTTAAAATTTTCGAATTAAAGACGCCGCACCATTTGGTAACAGGACAACGGTTGTCGGGTCTGGCTAGTATATATATAGTATATATATATATATATATAAGTAGATCATAATATGGGTGTTCCTTGGCGCACTTTTCGGAGCCGGCCGAGAAAGACAATGTAAAATACTGTTCAATGTACCATAAAGGAATCTGAGAAATAACACAGCAACATCTCAATGTAAAAAAAAAAATTAAACCGTAATCTACAGTGCGTTCGTCCTCCAAAAGCGATCGGTACATTACTAACTACTTCTGTGGAATGAAAAATTAACCAAAACTACAGTTGTTTACTTCTACTTTCTTATAGCTGTGCGCTTTGTAAAATGTAGTCAAATCTGCTACGAATAAAGGAAAAATCTTCGAAATCTTAATTAAAAATATTAATCAATTTAAAACATTTTTTACTAAAAAACATACTGTAACTTTAATAAAAAACTTTTCTTACTAAATAAACAACATGAACTCAACCAAAGTCTCTACAATTGTCTAGCATAAAACCAGTGCAACAAAGATGAATTCAGTGAAGTTGGGGGGGGGCCGGTTTTATTTTCATACAACAGTTGATACCGCTTCGATACTTTCCTTAATATTGATACAGGAATTCAATAGAACTTGTAGAAGTCTTTTGCAGAAAAGAACTCCTAATGAGTGTTTTTACGTATCGGCAAAAAACAAAAAAAGTAAGGGATTAACAATATTTAATATAATTTACGAAAGATTATTGAAAAGAAAAGTAAAAAATAAACAAACTGAGAGATTTTCATACGTTTTTTTATGACATGTTTTCCATATTACGAATTACTTTCTGTTCAAGATAAGTCAAGACTGTACTTGATGAATTTCCTTAGAATTTTTTGTGAGTATCCAGATTTAATCAACACAATTCATTAAAAGGGAGCATTATAGGGAATTTTTCTTATAGAAAATAGCCACATTTTTGTGTGAAACAAAAGGTATTACTGTAGATATATATTCCCAGTGATTCCTATGAAGAAAGACACCAAAACTATGGTTATCAAAAACAGTACTAATGACGTGGGGGAGGGACTGCAAGGTTTTCAGTATAGCACAACTGAAAAGTACTTTATTCTAACAAAGTTAATTGTTATAATTTTTTTTTCCCCTGATCCCCCCCCTTTTTTAAAAAAAAAAATCTTTTATAGTCTTCATTCCAGTGAACAATCAAGTGTACATTTTTTCATTTTGTGGTAAATTCTTTAATCTTTTTTTTTTCATCCAAAAACAGTCGAAAAATCTGTTTCGCAAAAGTGTACTTTTACAATCCTTTCCAAACTCGGCAATTATTGTAAACCCCGAATTTAATCTTTCATTTCTTTCTCCAAATTCAAGATTTCTATGTTTCTTCCTTTCTTCCAATGTCATTTAACTTCTTTATACTTCTTTAAACTGTACATTCTCCAATTTATCATGTAACTCCTTTTAAGAACTCCATTTAGAATAGAAAAAATTTAAAGACCGGAAAAAATTAAAATTTGCTAACAATCACAACGAGAAACAGGGAGAATGTTAGTAAAACCGCATTCTTTTCACGAGGTTCTTCGTTTACTTTCTCCAAATGTACTATGATAAATCATTCAAAGATTTCAGGCTGTAAAATCGTAGACAAACTTCAACATTCCAGATAATGAATAAATAACAGGTAATATCTTTTCTATAAAAAACGTGTGTATCGATACCTACAAACCTAATTGAGCTCCTTGAAAAGGAAAATAATTTTTTTCAACGGTTTCCCAAAGAGATAAATTAAAAATTTTTATTCTGTTTTCTAAATTCTGTAACAAATTTTGTTTGTTTCCTCACCTCCGTAATGTAATTTCCATAAGCAGAATATTCAAATGTGTTTCGTTTATTTCGGAAATTTCTTAGGTTCAGGTCTTTCATACAGAAAATTAAAATTACAAATCTCTAACAACCTAAATATCTTTTTTTTTTATCAATAATTCTCCCTCTAATATAACACTCTTTGTAAACAGTTGGCATTATAGCTCTTTCCCCATTTATAACAAAAAGATTTTTTTGTTATAAATGGAGATTATGGAAAACTAACTTCTGCCGAGAAACAAATTTTTCAGCGCAAATGTTTATGTTTACTTTTCTAACACCTGGAGATAAAAATTATAGAATAATTTTCATTCATCTATTGTTACAAACTAGTTTCGGAATATATTTTGTCTATGATTACAAATGTTTATTCCGAAGAAATCGAGATTTTTTCATCAGCGAAAGAGTATATTTTTTTGAAGTTTTAGAAAGGAATGGAAAGAGAATAATATGGAACATTCATCAAATTATTGTTAGAAGACATACAAAATGGGAGTGTTGTTAGTGGAGTTTTTGGCGATATCTACTTAACTTCTATAGAAATTGGGAAATGGGATAAGAAGGAAAGGTATCATATGTTTTATGTCAATCAACTTCTAGATTTTGTGACGTCTGCTGAGAGCCGTTTGTACCACTAACGGCTTGACCTTGCTTTGCGCACGCCGTGGGTTGGGGTGGTACAAGGACAAGTAGTGATGACACCAAAACAATGACCCTTTGCTTTGCACACACGCCGTGTGCGACAATGAAATCACTGTAAAAACACCCCACTTAATACTGTATTACAAATGAACACTAATTTCACACAAAGTTTTTATCACAGTTTAGATATGGTCTACAACCTAATTCCAACACACAATCTTCTCGTCATGTCTATCTTACTGAGAATTATAATCGAAACTATTAAAAAAAAAAAAAAAAATTAAATATGAAGGACTCGCCCAGTGGCGAAACCACTTCACTTCACTCTTTAAACAAGAAAGACACAGATCCTTCACAGCAATCTTCCTTACATTTTAAAAAGTCCCATATCTTCTTTCATCAAACTTGCCAATACATTAGAATCTTCTAATAATGATATATCCTTGTTAAATTTCGTTAAAATATAGGAAGATTCGCAACATTGGCTAGCTATACGGGGGACAACGCCCAGCAAGAGATGAAGACGAGATGTAAGTGTTACCAAACATGTTAAAAATGAGAAGTTGTCTCAATTCCCTAAGAACTGGTTATAGTTTCCCAATGTTATATTAAAAAAGTATATAACAATATTGTCTTTTCAAACCTTGTTGTTCAAAAAACCCACTCAACCGATTTTAAATGAAATTTTGGTACACATATAGCAAATGCTTAACTCTTTCGACTTAACTTATCCATAAGGGTGAAATCATCCCCTATTTCTTAATATTCAAGAAAAATCTGAAACTTCAAAAACAAGCGAGATTCAACTTAAAATTTCATGAAAATAACAAAATTTTTCAAAAATCTACCCCAATTCATCCCTTATCTTAAAACTCTTATATCTCGAGAACTATTAAGAGCTTTTTTGATGAATTTTGGTATATAGGATCAGTAAATATTAAAGTATTTTTTTTAAAATCATCACTTTCCGGTCCATGACCTTGGAATAGTTTTTTCCTAATATCATCCCTAATTTTTCAAAATTTTGTTACTGTAATTTAAAATGTATACTTTTACCAATGTCTTTAACAATTCTGTAAAGTTTTAAAATATTCCGATGAATAATATAGAAAATACGATGATTTTTTACTGAATTTCTTTAATATCGTTCTTAATCACATCATAGGCTAAAAATTTCTCAGAAACCACAACCAACATAACAAATCGCGTTTGTAAACAGCATTTTGAAAATCCATATTGATAATTATATCGTTTCTTTGAACCAAAAATATTTGTCAAACTCTTTGTTGTATCAATGACATAAATAGGTCTAATTCGCTAAAAATTCTTTAGGATTGTAATACATTTCCTTATTATTACAGTAAACTTTCTTAAAATCTTGATACATCTGATACATGATTCTGAAAAGACCTCCTGAAATGTTTAAGTTTTGTAATTCATCTGGATAATAAGAACCGTTCAATTTTTACTCTGATATTTTTTACATTCAAACTATCAAACTTTGAAGGATTTTTCTCTTGATTATTCTGTCTATCTGTTTGAAAAACCTATGATAACGAACTTGGGATTGAAGATATTTCTATAAATATTTGTGATATCGAACGAATAAGTTGTTCCGGAAATACCTTTTTGTTCAATACATTGCCAATCTAGAAAATTTAAACATAATGTTTTGACTTTTTGTAATTTCATCAATCAACCTAATTTTACTCGTGGTTTTATAATCAATCATTGGAACTCATAATAAAAAAATCTGTAATTGTTATTTTTCCATCAACAGGCATAACATTTTCCAGTTGCAGTCTTCAGAATCACATCATTGTCTTCTGCTCTTATAAAACTTAGATAAAATCCTCCTTTATAGATCGGAATAGTAACATTTTTCAAAAAATCCTAATCCAAAATGAGACAAATTTTCCAGCTGCTTCAAAAACACCAAATTTAAAATCTGATTCAAAGCCATTAGAAGTTTGAGAAATAACATCACTTTTTTGAATACGAAATAGTTCCTTTAATTGTGCTTAATTGGCCACAGTTTTCGACTTCTTCTATCAATTTATTGTGTTTTTCTTACTTCAATCTTAGAAAATAAAAACGGTATAAAAATTATCGATTAATCTAAACATTATCAGTTCCAAGATATGCTTGACCATCTTGTTTTGTTAAAGTTCCAGAAATATAAAACTGGAAGTTAGACGAGCAAAAGTTATCTCCAAAATCAATATTAAACTCAGTTCTTTTATTCGGTTCATTCAAATGTTGTTTACTAATTGGATAGAAAATTTTTAAAACTCCGCCCTTTCAATATCACTAGCATATTTTCTGTAGTCCGCCATTTAATAAGAGAAAATTTAGAAATTTTAAAACATCATGTATAAGAAAGATATCATTTTTTCATCGATCTAATGTACGTTTTTTTTATAAGAAAAGATATAAATTTTTAGTAAAATAATTAAAAAGATTAGAGTCATTTTTAATGATCTACTTCGTCATATTCAGGATTCTCTTCCTTAAATTTTTGCGATCTCGGTCACATATTTCAATAAAATTTGCACAGGATAGTAACCGCTATCTATAATATTGTTTCCAATCAAACTGTTATCTTTATTTTCATCCAAAAACTTTATACTCAAGTGTTGATAGAGACAAAAGAACAGGACATATGATCTTTTAATTGATAATGTATATTTTCTTGAATGAACTCTTGGGGACAGAGTTTGATTATTTTGCAATGTTATACCAATTCAATTTGTTTACGTTATAATCTTCATCATATCTTCGGATAATTCATATTTTTGAGAAATGTCATCCCAATGTTCTTTTTTCAAATCTCTTTCGTGTTGCATGATAAAAAGATCGAAAGCACTGTAATGTCCCGCCATCTTTATTTACTAAGAAAAAATTTCAAAATCAAGTTTTTATAAATTGGCTCTTTCTTGAGTTACATTCAGCACATTTTCCAGAAATTCTTTTAAACTCCATTGATATTTGCATAGTATTTTATATCATTTGTTGCAGTTTTTTCTTTACATCTCACACAATATATGAGCGCCATTTATTTAGGGAAAATTTAAAATGAATCATCATAACCGCCTAATTCTATAAATCTGTTATCAATGTTTTCAAAAGATTTATTAACATCTTCTTTAAATTTATTAAAGTTTTCTTCTAGTTTATTTACTTTATCGAGATATAAAGAGTATTGATCATCTATTCTTTTAAGTAATTCATTATTATGTGTTACTTTCTCATTGAAACGTGTACCAAAATTTTCAAAAAAGTTTACTTTCTCATTGAAATGTGTATCAAAATTTTCCAGAATTTTTGTAACTACTTCACTAACTAATTCATTAACATTATTTTTATATGTATTAAAGTTTTCTTCTAGTTTATTTACTTTATCAAGTAATTCACCAACATCGTCTACTGATCTTTTACTTCTTTCATAAAGTTTTTCATAGACTTCTGTTGTAAAATCTTTAAAATGCTGTTTATGATTCTCATAATTTTGTTTTAGTTCATTAAACATTTTAATAGGATCTTCTAATTGAATCATTACAACAACATCAAATGGATTAATTCCTTTACTAACACTGCTAATTCTTTTTTCCTTTAAAATCTAAGGCATTTTTAACATTCGGATCATGTAAATCAACAATATCGATGTTTTCTGATAATTTTAGAGGTTTTAAAATTTGTTCTTTAAACAACAACATCATGTTTGTCAATACCAGGTCGAACACCGACAATTCTTTTTTTATTAGCCAAACTAACATAATTCTTTTCAACTTTGATCGCTTCAGTAATTTTATCAGCTTTTTCGATATGAGACATTAAATTGGTAAATAAATTTTTTTACACCATCATCAACTTCTTTTTCCAATGTTTTTATTTTATCAGCAACTTCATTTGAACTCATGAAATTTGCAAGTTTGTTATCATATTCTGCTTTAAAATCTTCAATCTCGACAGCAAACATATCTGAATCTGGAAGGTTTTGTAATAAATTTTCTAACTTGTTATCAAACTCTTTTCTCAAACTATCAAAATTCAAACTATTATCTACATTTTGAATAATTTGTGTTCCAAAATACGTCAAAAATATTTTGTGAATCCATATTTATTAAGTAATAATTTGTTAACAAACTTCTTTAAAATCTTTACCAGTACTCAGTTCATTCAAAACCAAAAAACACATAAATGACCACAAATTGGGGGATCTTTATAGTCTTGAATCTGAGAATCATTGTAGTAGACGCTTGATTTTTTCAAATATTTAATCAATTCTATAGGTGGTTTGTCCTCAATTCTTCCATACGAATCAAAATAACATGCATTCTTATCATTTTTATAATAACAAATCCAATGCGTTCCACTTCCCATAATCGAGTCTAAATTCACAATTCCACATTAAAAATTTCTTAACTTTTTCAGGTAATGTATCTCTCATGAAGATTCCTCTAAAAATGTTTAATATTTTTGCAGATTTCTTCCAATTCCCCGAATGTTAAAGGTTTAATTTTTTTTTTCAATGTTTGATTTCACGTAATTCAAAGTTTTCTCATCTAATCCAGATCCTGTAACATCTTCCAACTCTTTATCTAACCAATTTAAAATGTTTCGAACAATAGGAATCACATCTTTTTTAACGATTGGAGCAGCTTTACGAACATAAGGAACAACATTTTTAACAACTGGAATATTTTCTCCAAAATCTAATAAATCTTTCAAAAGTCCACCATTTTTGAGTTCTTTCAACTGATTATAAGAAAATTCTATTCTGGTTCCTTTATTGTTTTTCTTATGTTTTTCGAGTTTATTGTATTGTCTATTTGTTAAAAATATCTTATCTTCGCCATTTTTTAGTTGATCTATTTTAAATTGAATACTAACGGGTATTTTCTTCTTAAAAGCGGATTTTATTTTTTCTTTCTGATTTTTGCTGAAATTTACATTCACCTCCATTTATATAGTTAAAATTTCAAGTTCTCTTTGATTCCCATTTCCTAGTTTTTTTCTTCAAAAACATTGCTCCAGCTGTTGGAAGCGCAACAAATCTTTCACCTAAACTAGCATCTTTTGATAAAAATCTATCCATTGCCTTATCTTGCAAAACTTTATCTGCGATATGTCTGGAATTTGTGTCTCTATGTTTTGCATAAAAAATATCGTGTTCCATAGCAGCTTGATCTAATTTATTTATACCAGTATCTCCTCTTTTTAGTCTTTTTTCGAGTTTTGTTCCGGGCCCCAGATACTGATAAGTTGGTACGTGTAATTCAAAAGGTAAATTGTTGATAAAATCATTCAAAAGTCCGCTACCTTCAATCATAGATGAACTTATTGCCGGCAAAACTCCTTTTAAAATATTTAATTCCATCAGGTTTTTCAATCATTTCATCAAGTTTGTTCGAAATAAAATCTTTAATCGCTTTCTCTTTTCGTTCAAAAAAATTGTTGTTTCCAGCCTTTTCTTGAGCATAAATATAATTTATAATTCCATCGAGTTTTGTCAAATCGTCGATATATCTGTACTCAATCTTATTATCACTTTATTTTCTTATACCAGATCCTTCGATTCGTTTTTCCCAAATTGGTTTAATTAATTTAATATATTTTTTACCTCTACTTGACTTAGGCTTCTTAGTAGATGGATCATTATTTTTGTAAATTGAGTCAGATTCCCATAAAATTTCTGTATACTTTTTCAAATCTTCTTCAGAATATAAATTATCTTTTGGAGCGTCATAGTCTGTTAATAATCTCCATAAACCTTGAGTTCCTTCATATGTTTTTTCATTAATAATGATATCATTATGCTCAAAATTAACGGGTAAATTTCCAATCATAAAACTTTTCTTTTTTTTTATCCCAATACAAACCAAATTTATCATCTTTTACTCTAGGAAGGAATTTTTTACCAATTTCACTAATTATTATATCCGTTGTTCCAGGACTTATTGGTTCAAACTATGGTAGAGTCTTCAATGATTCGAGGTCTAAATGGTGTTGAAGATGGTAATTTTGGCAATTCAAACTCTTCCACTTCAGATTCTGGAATTGAAATATCGGCAAATTGTCGTACAACTGGAACCAAATGCATCAAATTTTGATTATCGCTTAAAACGTTTTCAATTTTACCTTCAACATTTTTTAATTGCAGAAGTTACAGGTTGATTGATTTTTTGAATAAAATTCTTGTTCTTTTTCATCAATTCGAATCTGTTCTTTAAATTCTTTGATTAATTTCTTTTCGATTTGATCAAGTTTTTTTCGCTTCTTCAGAAGTTACGTTCACCATTTAATTAGAAAAATTTTGAAACGTGAACGTGGAACGTAAAACGTGAACACGAAACGTAAAACGTGAAACGTGGAACGTAAAAACGTGAACACGAAACGTAAAACGTGAACACGAAACGTAAAACGTGAACGTGGAACGTAAAAACGTGAACACGAAACGTATTAAAAACGTGAACACGAAACGTAAAACGTGAACGTGGAACGTAAAAAACGTGAACACGAAACGTAAAACGTGAACACGAAACGTAAAACGTGAACGTGGAACGTAAAACGTGGAACGTTAAAACGTGAACACGAAACGTAAAACGTGAACGTGGAACGTAAAAACGTGAACACGAAACGTAAAAACATGAACGTGAAACACGAACGTGAAAACGTAAACACGAACGTGAAACATGAACGTGAACGTGGAACGTGAAACAGATTTACCGTTTTTAGCTGTTTTCATAATGTAAATAAAAAGTAAAGATAATGTAAAAAATAATTATAACAAATATTTTATCAAGTAGACCACTGAGCAGCATTTATATTAGAAAATTTATTCAAATATTTACCATTTTTAGGCTTCAAAGTTAGATTAATAGTTAAAAAATCCGTAGTCTTCCTTCCAAATTTTATCACATAGCTCATTAAATTGGTTAAAAACTCATATCAGATCCCACATAATTGTTATAAATCTTTCTCGAATAGTGATCATCTTGCTTAAAAACACACATCATATTCAAATTATTTCTAATAACTTGTTTATCAACCTTTGAAAAGCATTGGGAAAGATAGATACATGATATGTTTTTTGTGACGAGACATTACGAAATATTCCTTAATAACGTCCTGATTTTCCAAAATACAATCATCAAAAAATGATTAACGAATTGGGTTTACATTCGCTTAACGGAACTATGTCCTCAGAAGCATTATAAAAATGTGATATTTTTTTGTTTAAGTTTTTCTCAATATTTTCAAATCTTTCTTGTAATTTTTTGTATGCGTCTTGTTCTAAAGATTTACTAAAAACATACAAATTGGAATAAGGAATCAACCTATTGTAGATAAAATTCAATAATAAAGTTGTTTTTCCACATCCACTTGAACCAACAATTAACAATCTGATTGGTTGATCTTTCTTATTTTCTTCAAACGTTTGAAGTTTTATCTGATCTTTTTGCTTTAAAAATTTCTCCATTTAAATAGCGAAAATGAAGCTGTTCAAGTTGACTTCAGAAAGCTCTCAATTATTTTTAAACTTGGAACATCCTATACACTTAGAGGAAGAATCAAATTATTTTATCGGTTTAAGCGGCTTTTATTCTGACAATTTTGTAATAAATATTAGTGAAAGTTCTCCTTATTGTATAGGATTTAGTGAAAAGAACATAACAAAATATTATGGTTTAAACAAAGGATATTATACCTTCGATCAAATAAAAAATTCCCTTAAAAATTATCTGAAAACATTCAAACAATCAGATAAATCTTTAAACTTTGACGAAAACAAGTTTGGAAATGCAAAAAAATTATCTCTCTAATAAAATTCAAATAAAATCACCAGTAAGAATAATGTTTTCAGCAATTATAGTAGATTTATTAGGGTTTGTTCAAGAAACTATTGAGCCAAATCAAGTATATTTAGGAAATAAAACGCCAAAATTTAGACCGTTTGATGTAATTGAAGTACATTGTAATCTCGTTGAACCTAGTTTTGAAAATCATACCGAACATCTTTACAAAGAATCGGAAATTTTGTACACTTTCTTTCCAAATGTTGCTTATGGATCAAAAATCAGTGAAAAGCCGAATGAAATCGATTATATTCCAATTAGAAAAAAATATTAAAAGAATTCAAAAAATCTCTCTAACTATACAAGACTCTGAGGGAAATTTATTAAATAATGAGAGTAAAAACAACAATATATTTAAGATTGTCGAAAGAATGATGAATCAAGGGGAACGAATCGTTCTTACCTTCAAACTTTCAAAAAAAAACACTGTGTTTATCAATGAATCTGGACTTAACACTCAAAATAAAAATTACTAGTTAAATTTCTTTTCTATCTAAATGGAGACAGTTGTAGATCTAATAAATAATCAACTCAAATTCAATAATACAGAAATTTTTACGATTGTTGACGAAAATAACGAAATTTGGTTCAAAGCAAAAGATGTTGCAGAAATTTTAGAATATGAAAACACGAGGCAAGCTATCATAAATAATGTCGATAATGACGATAAAACAACTTTTGAATGTATAAAGTACAGGAGTCTATCCCATAGACCCTGAGAAAATATTCAAAAACATACTATTTTCGTTAATGAATCTGGTTTATATTCTTTAATTTTTGAGATCTAATAAGCCAGAATCGAAATTGTTTAAAAAGTGGGTTACAAAAGAAGTTTTGCCAAGTATTCGTAAATTTGGTGAGTACAAACTTGAAAACAAGATTAAATATTTAGAGGACGAAGTTAAACACTTGCAAATTAAAGATGAAATAAAAACGGAAATAATCGCAAAACAAAGTGTAAAAATTGACTTAATGAAACCAGACCTTGTTTGTAAAGATTTTGCTAAGAAAAAAACACCATGTTTTTGTATTTATTAAGAAGAATCACATGTGGGAATATCCTTATTACGTTATCAGAGCTCAAAAGAGAGAAATACCCGAAAAGATTGAAAGAACTTGAAATTGATTACCCAGAAATGGAAATTTTATTAAGACAAGGAGATCCAAATAGTATAAATCTCTACAACCAAATGAAAGAATCTTTGAATATTTTATACAACGGAAATCATTTTACTACAAATATGGCAGAATCTCGACTGATTTATAGAATATCTAAATTACACGATGAAAATGTTTCTAAATTTTACTAAAAACTCTCGATTTATTATATTTTGTTTGTAAATGTTTAGCATAACTAGGTAACCATCGTAGAATTTTTTTTTCATATTCACAAGGCATTTCGTTTTTATAACTTTCGCTGAAACTTTTTTAGCACAATCTTTGCAAAAAGCATCTTTTCTATCTTTACTATACTGCCAGTTATTAAATTCAGAAATATTTTTAATTTCTTTACAAAAGTAACACTTTTTCTCTTCTAAAGTTAATTTGTTCATTTTATCATATAATTCCTTACAATAACAGTCTTTTCTATTCTTTTCCTTATAAAAATTCTTGACACTTTGTACATTTCTTTTGAGACTCCATTTATATAGAAAAAATTACAGCTTTGACTTTCTCAATTCATATTCATAGAAATTTCCGGTTATTTCTTCATTATTTAAATCTTTTATACTATAAGTTACAGGATCTGTGTTATTAATTTGATAAATTACAAAGATTTCTCTTGACCAATTGTTCTTATATTTGTTCGTAAATGTTTGTTTTTTTACTAACAATTCTTACATGATCATTGACTTTAAATTTAGTTTTCGTGTGAATTTCTGGTGGAACATACTTAAAAACCGACTCTAATAACTCTTTTTCTGCATCTTTATCTACGTCTTTAGGCTTCATTTTGATTGTGCTATGAACAGTATCGTTATATTTCTTTACGATTTCTTGAAGAATATCGATCCATTTAAAGTTTTTATTAATCTCAAAAAGAACCTTCATTCTTTCATTTTGAGTTCTGTTATATCTCTCTACAATACTTGATTTCTCTTCGTTTTCAGTATGATAAATCTTAATGTTGTATTTTCTCAAAACTTCGTTTAAATTCTTTATTTTTAAACTCTAAACCCTTATCTGTATGAAGTAGATTTGGTGGTTTGTGATTGATCTTTATCGCGTCTTTTACTATATCTTCGAAGGCTTTTGAAACATCTTTACCGTTTTTTCTTTTGATAGCTCTTGACCAAGCATATTTTGAGAAAGTATCAATAACATTTAACATATACTTGAATCCATCATTTTGATCTGAATAGTTAGACATTATAACTAAATCTGCTGCCCATAAATCGTCAATTCCTAATGTTATAATTTTCCTCTTTTTAAACTTTTTTCGTACTGGTGCATGAATTTCTCTAGCTTCAATCTCGATTTCTTCCTTATTCTTAGATTCTTTCTTTACTTGTTTTTCATAAGGATTCTTTATAAATTTACTCTTATTTGTCTTACATTTTGAACATTTTGCTGCAATTCTATACAATCCGTTTTGAGTTTGAACAATCTTAGCATCGATATTTTTCGTTTTTTTCTTACACTTGTGACAATGTATTAAATCATCTTCCATTTATATATCAAAGTTTCCAAGTTTATTTAATTCATCTAAAATATCTGTTTTATATCCATACGGTACTGTATCGATCTTATTTTCTAGGACAATTCTCTTATCATCTTTAGCGTTCAGTGCTAACTTGTTTATATAGTGACGGTGTACAACTCATGTTTGTAGCTTTTGATTACTGTCATCTTCCTAAATTCTTCTTTATCTTCGAACAAACATTTCTTCAAGTTTTCGATATTTATTGTTTTATTTACAACGCTTCTCTTAATCCCTTTGCATCTTACTGGATTTTTGTCTAGATATTTGTACGAGTACATTTTCGATCTCAATCCACAAAATTCTTCTAAGATTTCGCCATTTAGCTCGTCTTTAAATTTTCCAATAACTTTCTTGTTTTTAGTAGCGAAACAGTCGTGATCTTTTGGAAAATCGCTTGTATCAAAGTCATCTATATTTTCTTTCATAATTTTGTAAGGATCACGTTTCAATTCTAGAAAATAACTGTCTGTATCCATGTAACACAGATTCAAATCTGGATCAAAACTCTCTAATTTTTCATAATAAAATTTAAACATTAACAACTTTGACAAATCAAGTACTGAAAACCCTATGTAAATCGGCTTGTTAAATTTTACTTTCTGTTTGTACATGTGACTCGCTATACAGTTGTCGTCAAAGATAGTGAAGCTTTTGAAGTTCGTTTTCTTGGCCTGTTTCATTGAAAATTCTTCATTTCCTAGTCTAATATCGCATCTATTTCGCACATTTTCCATACTTTTTTCCAAAAACTGAGTTGTTCATCAGCTTATAAAAATCCTTCTCAAAGTCACTTGTAGCTTTGGTCCTCATATTAGTATTAAAATCAATGTACTCTTTCATAAAAGGCTTCTGATCGAATGCAATAACTCTATTCACATGTTTCAAAATCATACCTTGTTCCAAATAGAACTTCAAATTTCTCGAATGAACAACGTATTCAGTTTTATCCAGTAGAGTTGTGCAAAGTTTGTTTTTAAAATGTTCTGGAGCAAGAGGTAAATCCTTGTGATGTTCGTGTAAATTCGTTGGATATCCAAGATCAACTTCGAGAATATAGCCATAATCTTCGTCGCCAGTGAGTTCCAAAATTGTTTCTTTCCCTTCTGCAGTTGTGTAAGTTTTTGGATCCATCCACTTGATATCACTAAACGGCAGTTTTTGCATTAGGCCATACCCATAAAGGTTATTAGCATCAACGTATAACAAATAGTTTTCGGGCTTTGTCTTATCGAAATCTTTCAAATATTTGTTATTTGCTTTCACATATCGCTTAATACATTGAGAAATACCTCCACGAATACCTTTTTCAATCATTAAATACATATCGTAATCGTGTATCAGTTGAAGCTCAATTTTCGTTAATTTTAACATAGCATCCCATGCGAGACTTGGAGCTGTTAGATAATGTGCCGGATCAAGTTTATAGCAATTTAAGCAAATATTTCTGAAATTTTAGAATATATCAGCAAGCAATAAAACATCTTGAATGTTGTACAAATCAGAGTAATTCCCTAGATTTTTCTCTTTTAATTTGTTCCATACATTTAAGTAGTGTTGATAATCTTTCTCAGATATGCTCTCGTCTGTCAAAAGTGAATAGAAATCTTGAATTTTCAGCTCTTCTTTGTAATCAAGTTTTTCAATATTATCGATAAATTCATAGGGAAATATTCCTTTTCCAGACAATATTTTAAAAATCTCGTCGTCGTCATTTGGCTGTCTTTCTATAATTTCATTCAATCCATCCTGTATAAAATGATTTGTATGTTTGAAGTCTTCTTTCTTTAAATTTTTCGCTAATTTTTTCAATAGATGAGGCCATAAATCTGAATGTATCTACAAACGAAAACTTTACAAACTTTCTTGGCTTATAATTGTCGAACTCATAGCCATATCCAGAATTTACTGAATAATTTATATATTTTTCTTCTGAGTTTGCGATCAAATCAACGTTTCCATATTTCTTAGCTAATTCTTTTATGTACAAATGTGTGTCATAGTTACTCATATTGTGACAGAAAACTGGAATGTTTTGTGGAAATTTCAAATTCAGATTGCAACATGCATGAGCTGCGCCTCGAAACTTGCCGGTTAAATGACAATGATCTCTACTTTATTATAACTCTTATCTTTCCAACTATCAGGAGTAAAACCATACTGAACTGACCCAATATCATAAGCAGACCATTCACAGATATGACAAACGTTTGAATTTTGATATGAAATTTCTTCTTCTTCTGTCAATTTCATAGGCTTCGTATTCTTTGAATTATATTTTTTGGCTATGTACTTTGATAATTTATCGAGTTCTTCAAACAATTTTGTCGGGACGTTTTTCAAATCTTCTTCATTTTTGGCACGATAACATATCGGTTTGTACATGCGATTGGTCACATTCGACACTAAATATAGAGTAAAACCATTAGGAATATGCTTCTGAATCTTGGTTGTAGTTGATCTTTCTGGATTGTTCTTACATGTCGGAATCTTTTCCAATATGCTCTCAAAGTCCATATAAATTACGTACGGATGGTTAAATTTCTTTTGATAATTAGTAAATTTAGTTGTTTGACCTGGAAATGGCATAATTGGCTTACAAACTTCATGATTTTTACAAATTTCTAAGTGATCTGTTAAATCTCCAGATTTGTAAAAATGGCTTAAACATCTTCTACACAAAAATTTTCTTTCTTTATGTTTAGACAACTGCGAAGAAACAAGCTTATTTAAATCGGTTATCAAAACATAATGAGATTTATCATCTTGTTTAACATACAATAAATCAATGTTTGTTTCAGCGTCATATTTTTCAGAAATTTGTAACGGAACAATGTTAATATTTTCATCAAAACTGTAGACATTGATAGACATTGTTGGATACTTATACTTGGAATTGTAGCTTCGTTTTTCAAATATTTGTATATCTTTCAGAGACATTGGATACTCAAAACCTGAAAATATTTCGTCATTCACAAATTTTTCGTATTGCTTTACACGTTCACAGTCTCTTTCTGGTTTTTCAATAGCACATCTTATTGAGTAAATAAAGCAAAAATCATCTCTATTTTTTATATTTATACAAGCTTTTTTATCTTTGATATTCTTTGGTAAATCGATGTATGATCCTGCATTCATCATTTCGTGTTTGTTAAGGCTCAAAACTAGTTGTTTACAACTTTTAAATGTCCATCCGGAAACTTTATTTGGATTATTCGTTTGTTCTCGATGTGTTAATTTATTAAATTGCTTAGTAATAAAGTCGTTTACGTCAAAGATTTCGTCTGCTTTGATAGTAAAATACATTGGACATGTTTGCGGTTCACCATTCACTAAAGTTCGTTCGTATTCACATTCCAAAGAGAGATAGCCCTTCATATTTTTAACATTTTCTTGAAATTTTTCTATTAAATCTTTAATTTCTGGGCAAATAATTGAAAGATATTTGTAAATTGACATAAAATTATCGCTCAAATTCGTTTAAAATGTATTGCTTGAAAAGACCTTTCACAGAGGATAAAACTTCAACATCTATGATATTTTCAGGTTTTTCGTGAAGAGTTTTATCAATGTTTTCAATGATTTCAGACTTGGTTTTTATCGTTAGTACCGATAGCCAACTTTTCAGCTATTGAATGAAGTTTTTCATCATTAAATAGGTCGAGATTTTTCTTTTCAACTTTGAAATTTCTCTTTAATTCACGTAATTTCTCAATATTAAACATGTTTTCGTGATCGGCAATTTTATTTTCTCTAGCCCATTGTCTTAAATAATTTAGTTCATTATCGTAAATTTGCTTGTTTTTTTCGTGACTTTTAGAATTATAATGGCGATCATAGTTTTTTCTTAAAATTTCTCTTTTGCAGAACGGACATGATATTTTTTCGCGCTCCATTTATATAGAAAAATTTATTTAACTAAATGGTGCTTGTAAACCAACGATTGCGCCTCTCACGGCGTGATATCACTAACGGATACGACGCGGGCGAAGCGATTATCGGGCCTCGTGTCAATTTCCTAAATTTTTACTTCTCGATTGGAGGACTGAGAAATGGTTTTGCACTTTTTTTGACTTTGAAAAGCCAGCTTCAATAATTGATTAAATTCATGTTATTCTCTTTCATTCCTTCTAATACTTCAAAAATATACTCTTTCGCCACTGAAAAATCTCGATTTCTTCCGTAATAATCTTTGTAATCATAGACAAAATATCCTAAATAGTTGTACAATAGAATGAAATTATTTCTATTTATCTCTGTTGTAGAAATGTAAACATAAACATTTGTGCTGAAAAATTTATATCTCGGTAGACTTAGTTCCATAATCTCCATTTATAAAAAAATCTTTTTTTGTTTAAATGGAAGAGTACAATGCCAACTGTTACAAGTGTTATAATAGAGGAGAAATTATTGATAAAAAATATTTAGTTTGTAGAAATTGTAATTTAATTTTGTATGAAAGACCTAAACCTAAAAAATTTCGAAATAAACTAACACATTTGAATAATCTGCTTATGAAATTACAATACGGAGGTGAGAAACAAACAAAATTTGTTACAGAATTTAGAAAACAGAATAAAAATTTTTACTTATCTCTTGGAACCGTTGAAAAAAATATTTTCCTTTTCAAAGAATACATTAGGTTTGTAGGTATCGATACACACGTTTATTATGAAAAGATTTTACCTATAATCTTTCACTATTTGGATATTGAATTTGATTACGATTTTAAGCCTGAAATCTTTGATGATTTTATAGTACATTTGGAGAAATTAAACGAAGAACCTCGTGAAAAGAATGCGGTTTTTACTCACATTCTCCCCGACTTCTCGAGTGATTGTTAGCAAATTTCATTTTTTCCGTCTTTAAATTTATTCTATTTAAATGGAGTTCTTGAAAGAGTTAAATGATATTGGAGAATGTAAGTTTAAGAGTATAAGAAGTTAAATGAATTGGAAGAAAGGAAGAAACATAGAATCTTGAATTTGGAGAAAATGAAAGATAAATTCGGGTTTACAATAATTGCCGAGTTGGAAGATTGTAAAGTACACTTGCCGAACAGATTTTTGACTGTTTTGGATGAAAAAAAGATTAAAGAATTAAACAAAAATGAAAAATTACACTTGATTGTTACTGGAAAGAAGACTATAAAAGATAAAGAAATTATAACAATTAACTTTGTAGAATAAAGTCTTTTCAGTTGTGCTCTAAAACTTGCAGTCCCTCCCCACGTCATAGTACTGTTTTGATAACCATAGTTGGTGTCTTTCTTCATAGGAATCACATGGAATATTATCTACAGTAATACCTTTTGTTTCACACAAAATGTGGCTATATTCTATAAGAAAAATTCTATAATGCTCTTTAATGAATTGTGTTGATAAATCTTGATACTTACAAAAATTCCTAAGAAATTCATCAATTAAGTCTTGATTATCTTGAAAGGACGTATAATATGGGAAAAATTTCATAAAAAAAACGATGAAAAGTCTCTGTTTGTTTATTTTTTACTTTCTTTTCAATATCTTTCGTAATTATATTAAATATATAATCCCTTATTTTTTTCGTTTTTTGTGTGTACACGTGTGCAGTTTTCGTTCTTTCTGCAAAAGACTCTACAAGTTCTTTTAATTCTGTTTCATTTAGGGAAAGTATCGAAGACGGTATCAACTGTTGTTGAAAATAAACCGGCAATTCACTGAATTCATCTTTGTTGCACTGTTTTAATGCTAGAAATTGTAGAGACTTTGGTGAGTTCATGTTGTTTGGTGACTATTTAGTAGAAAAGTTTTTTATTAAAGTATGTTTTTAGTAAAAATGTTTTAAATTGATTAAATTTTATTAAGATTTCGATTTTTCCTTTATTCGTAGCAGATTTGACAACATTTTACAAAGCACAGCTTAAGAAAGTAGAAGCAAACAGCTATAGATTTGGTTAATTTTTCATTCCTCAGAGTAGATAGTAATGTGCCGATCCTGGATCGCTTTTGGAGACGAACGACTGTAGATTCGGTTAATTTTTCATTGAGATTTGCTGTGTTATTTCTCAGCTTCCTTTATGGTACATTGAACAGTATTTTACATTGCTTTTTCGGTCGGCTCCGAAAGTGCGCCAGGAACCCCATATTATTATCTACTTATATATATATATATATATATATATATATATATATATATATATATATATATATATATATTTGTGTGTGAGTTGATGGGTCATAGTTTTTTGTCTCGATAAAATTGGTAACTGCAAACCTTAGAAAACCCTAAAACGTGCAATACTGGTTCACTTTGTTTCTCATATGTCAAAAACCATGTAAATTTAAAAACATTTTCATAGTATAGTTGAAGACAACATTTTGCCACAACACTCAAACAAAAGCATTTACTGATAGACGACGGGTTCTCCCTCTAGTCACTCTGACAAAAAGGACAAATGTCTACTCTATCATTCTCGAGAACTCAGTAAATTACTTTCGATCTGTAATTTTTTTTTTAAATTCAGGTATGAAGCGAGCAGCTTTTAATACCATCCGAGGATATTGCGTGGGTGTTCAACTTCCATTATTTCATTCTTGGTAAGGGTTTTTGAGGGTTTAGATTACTTGATTACTCAATGTGTGGAACATTTCTTAGCTATTAGCACAATGCAGAATTAAATTAACAATCTTTAATTTCTTACCTTTTTCCATATTTCTTGTTTGTATAAATTCTCGTTTCTTATTGTCAATATAGAATGCCACCGTGTCTGTGCTTGATTACAGATTTCTTCCCGACGTAGGTGCGTAGTTTTTCTTTAGTGAGTAATTATTCAAAGATCGTAAACATAATTTCATATTGTGTTGTACTTGAGCAAAAGAAAGTAATGCACCCAACAACATTTCAAATAAGAACAAATGGTCAGCAATAACTTTAAACATACACATTACACGAAATAACCATACAATACTAAATTACCTATAACGTGCCTCCACACATCATCGTAATATACCAACTAATGGAAACATACAACTAATTACAGTCTACCGTTATTGTTGTGTTGAGGCTCTTACTGCAGTTAAACATTTAATAACTTTAGTAACAGAACTCAACTTAGAGTAAAGGAAGCCATAATATTAAAATATACAAAGTGATTTACGATTGAAATATAATGTTTGGAAAGCTTGTGCAATAATTGTGCCTTTTAGATAAATTTGGGCAATTTAAAATTCATACTTTACTATCAAAATTTAGCAAATATGCTACAAAATGGTAATTTTATAATGGAATTTTACAAATTAAAACGTTTTACTTCTAAAAATATTTAAAATGTCCATGTTCATTTAATAAATATCCCCAAAGTACATATTGCTATTTAGATTAACTTTACCACTTCTTAAAGAGTACACCTTAGTTCAATTTAATGGATTTTTTATTAAACTTTTATTATTAATCCCCACAAATAAGTCTTCATGAGTCTAATAAACATCTAGTAGCTTTTCACATTTTTTTATTATGTTAATAAATTGGTATATGGTACGACCTAAACTGTGACTCAGGTCTCATTCAGATAATATGATTATAGATATCAATTTAGACTATGTAACTAATTTAGTTGATGAACGGTTAATATTCCATTTTTTACATTTTACCTATTTTGTTTTTTCAACGAACTAACTTAATGAAAGTAGCAAAGGACGTAAATAGCCAAAAAAATAATATCAGCTGTGTTTATAAGAATTTGTAGCCGATTAAAGTTATTAAACGTTCATAAGGTACTATAACTTAGTAAATAATGAAAATGGTAGAATTGTGTTGGATTTTTATAACACAGAACGAAACCAGTTGAGGTTTCTACCACTCTAACTACACTAAGTGTGATATGTATCACGCTTATATCATTAAACAGAGTGGGTATGATAAGTGTAACCCCGGCAGGTTTTGTAAAACTGGCTGATGTATCGCGCTGACGCTACGGTACTCAATAGATATCTAATTAATTACATGCAGTTTCAAGTCTGCAAAATGAATGTTAAAATTGATTATAAAATCTAGGTTAATTAACAGAAGCTGATGATTTAAATTGGAAAATCAATCAAGTACATAAGCCGATTAAAATGAGAACACTAAGACGTATTGATGCAATCAAACTGTGCTTGTCTTGTATTGATTCCCTTGTTTATTGTTTCCTCCTAGGCAATCGAGAGATCAGCCGTTTTATCTGTGATCATTATCGGAATTCACAGTAACTACAGTTTAAGTAGAACTGATATGCATTTTCCTCCTAACGGCCAATTGTTTGTTTAGTTTTTTATGATCTATATCTAGACTAGTCACTACAGCAGGGATCAGGAAAGAGTGCTGTTGGCGGTAACTAATAGAATAGACTAGTCTGCGCGCGAAGTTGCCACACACACTACAACTGCCACCTGACATGGCGCGTTGTGGTTACAGCGGGCAAGAAGTTTAGCAACGTCGCTCAATCCTCGTTGGCTGTTTGAAGTTCACGCACCAAATATGCTCCTCACTTACAGTGCTGGCCAAATTATTAGACTAAAGCACATTTTTTCGTTTTTTCTTCTCAGTTTTTACTAAATAAATTTTTAATTTCATGTTGGTATATGTTAAAGTATATACCCTCATTCGTGTGTTACTTTAGAATAGTATGAGCAGAAAATTTGGTAATTTTATGTTGGCGGGTGGCAACACGGCCTGATTTGCTTATCATCTGTCTTTACAAATCTACCAGCTCCATAACCAAAATCAGGTTACAGTTAATTTTTCATGTGGTTAAAATGTTTTAGGTTCAGTAGATCTTTCTATTAGTGTGTTCTGTTATTATTAAAGTAAGTTTAAGGTCATTTGTGAGCGTATGAAACCACTTTTATACTTCCTTATTGGCTTTTTATAAAATTATCAGGAAATGGGTAAAAAGGCGGAACTTTCATCAAGGAAATGTGCTGTGGCCAAGGTTTCTTTTGGTAGAACAACATTACACACAAACTGAAATAGCACACAGACTAAATATTCCACAGAAGTCAGTTAGTAGGATCAAGAAAACACTTGATATCAGTGGTATTTATAAATCCAGCCGTATCGGAAAATGTGGCCGGAAGAAAGCGTTAAGTCCAAGGATGGCCAAAAAGTTGAAAAACATGACACTAGTCAATAGAAAAATGACCAGCAAGGTTCTTAGTGACCAGTTAAGAGATTATGGCACAAATGCTTCGCCCAGGACCATCAGAAGAACCTTGAATGAACAAGGTCTTCGCGCATGCAGGCCTACAAAAAAAAACAAAAATAAAACCAGCAGTGGCTAAGAAGAGATTGGAATGGGTCAAAGGGATTCAGTTCTCTACTGAATCCTGAGGGTACTGTACCTTGTTCCAATCATCAGTGAACTGAATGCCTTTGGCCCATTCCAATCTCTTCTTAGCCATTGCCGGTATTATTTTTTGTTTTTTTGTAGGCCTGCATGCTTGAAGACCTTGTTCATTCAAGGTTCTTCTGATGGTCCTGGGCGAAACATTTGTGCCATAATCTCTTAACTGGTCACTAAGAACCTTGCTGGACATTTTTCTTTTGACTAGTGTCATGTTTTTCAACTTTCTGGCCATCCTTGGACTTAACGCTTTCTTCCGGCCACATTTTCCGATACGGCTGGATTTATAAATACCATTGATATCAAGTGTTTTCTTGATCCTACTAACTGACTTCTGTGAAATATTTAGTCCTGTGCTATTTCAGTTTGTGTGTAATGTTGTTCTTCCAAAAGAAGCTTGACCACAGCACATTTCCTTGATGAAAGGTCCTCTTTTTACCCATTTCCTGATAATTTTATAAATAGCCAATAAGGAAGTAAAAACGTGGTTTCATACACTCACAAAATGACCTTAAACTTACTTTAATAATAACAGAACACACTAATAGAAAGATCTACTGAACCTAAAACATGTTAACCACAAGAAAAATTAACAGTAACCTGATTGTGCTTATGGAGCTGGTAGATTTGTAAAGGCAGATGATAAACAAAACAGGCAGTGTTGCCACCCGCTAACATAAAATTACCAAATTTTCTGCTAATTCTATTTTAAAGTAACACACTAATGAGGGTATATACTATAAAATATACCAACATGAAATTAAACATTTTTTTAGTAAAAATTGAGAAGAAAAAACACAAAAATGTGCTTTAGTCTAATAATTTGGCCAGCACTGTAATTGCAATGTCTGGTGGTTCCTACTGTAGATACCATAACAGTCCAAATTAGTATTACTGATAACAAACTTATTTTTCTCTCCTCTTTTCAATTTTTATTGTTGTTCGAAACCAAACACTCTCTTCATTTTTCGTGCTTTTTAATAATTCTATTCCTTGTAAATTAATAACTGCATGACGGTTACCTCATAATTTGTATTTCAACCTCATAAACTGACTTACAATTACTCTCGCTTATGATCTTAGGCAGATCTGAATATAACTTAGGTTAGGAACAAATATGTGTGTAGAGCCTATTTGTGAGGCTCAGAAATGTATATGTAATAATATTTTTGCAAAGTATTTTTAATTTTAAGTTGTTTTGATTTATGGTACGATTATGCGTAAGCTAATTATTTGTTTAAAATGTATAGACTTGGTATAAACATACTACAAATTCTATTTTATTATCTATATAAATTTATTCATTCCATCACTATTTCTCTCCTCAATTTTTACCTGGCTAAAGAGACCATTTGTTTTAAGATTAATTATTAGTTATTATCGGGCATATCTGTTATATGAACATTACTAAACATTTATTTGTCATTATTTTGTTTACATTACATTAGGTTTAAATGTATTGTTATTGAAGGTTAGTTGTAACCTCCTACTAAAAAGGGGTTATAATAACTAGCGTCCATATTACGAAGACAAATTATGCATGGACAATATTATACCCACTCTACTACCGTAAACAGATTTAGGAAGCAGTCCAATAAGAAATTACTTCTCATTTCGTGTTGGGGAGTATTTGTTTATAAGATAAGATACGGTGGTGTTTGTAAAAGACGGTGGCCTCATGTTCCCGTATTGTTGTCATAGATGGCAATAGTAGCAAGCCAAGACTCTACGCTACATGAGTATATGACCGGTCCTGGCTTGGGAGTCCGAGTTTGAGAGTTATTTGAAAACGGTAAGGTAAAAGAAACAAATATATGTGTCATCTAACGTTAGTTTGATTCCGTATAGGACATGTAATCGTACCCAAATTACGGAACTGGTGGGAATAGAGGGTTTGAGTTTATACTAGCTTATTTTGTCACATTAGAATAACATTTATCAAAATTAAGATACTGAACACAAAATCACATATTTTCCTCTCACTTCTCAGAGCAAAATACATGTTTTATAACAATTCTAGGCTTATGTTTGTGTTATTGTAGTGCTTTACTACTGACGTCATATATTGTGTTATTCCAATTTGTTTCATCATTTTAAATTTGTATGGGCCACGGTCAATGCGATTCATAAAACTTTGCACGCTTCTTTATTGTCAAGTTTGGGGATAAAGAGAGAAAGGGCGCCAATAATTTTATTTTGGCCCTCACTTAACATTTTGTAAAGAATATATTTCATTATGAATTTGGAAGCAAATCTGCAGGTAAATTTAACGTGGATTATCATAAAACACTGTAATATATATATATATATATATATATATATATATATATATATATAATTATATACAGGGTGTCAATTAAATCTGGAACATCTTTTTTAATTTTTAAACCACAATATAAAACAATACCAAAGTTTACACGTGCTTACTGGTGATATTAAAGCACATATCTGCCCAATTACCGACCAAATAATCCCTTTGGGGGACGGTCCACACGGAGTCGGACAAAATTCTTAAATAGCAGCATAGGTCGAGTTTGGTATCAAATTAAAGGTGCTACTTATTAGAGTACAATGCCGCAAACCGGATTTTAAAAGGTGGATTCATTCAGTAGTTACAGCTATTTGAATTTTAAAACAATTGAACAATGTAAATTATTAAGTATTACAAGTAAACACCAATTTTTAAGTACCTCTGATCAAAGTATGTGTTCAAAATGTTCCCCTACCATCGTCTGGCAATGTCCTAGGCGGTTGTAAAAGCCATCCACTGCATTTTGAAGGTAGTCACGAGGAATATCTTGAGCTTCTTGGACTATGCGATTTCTTAGGTGCGCCAAATCTCGAGGCTTAGTACGATAAACTTTATCTTTGAGGTATCCCCAAAGAAAAAATCTAGCGGAGATAAATCAGGGGAACGAGCAGGCCACTCTACTGCACCACGTCTTCCAATCCATCTGTGAAGGAATATTGTATCTAAGTATTCTCTAACAAGGAGAGCAAAGTGTGGTGGCGCGCCATCTTGTTGGAAATAAATTCTTTGAAATTGTCGACCAAGAGCAGCTTGTAGTGAAGGAATTATCTCATTTTGGAGCATTGCTAGATAAGAGTCACCATTTAAATTACCATTGATAAATAATGGGCCCATAATTTGATTTCCTATAATACCTGACCAAACGTTAAGTTTCTGTGGATGCTGTGTATGACTCAATCTGCCACTTTCACATTCTAACAGTAGTTGTGTTATTGGTAATAATTATTGATTCCTGGCTTCGATTACTACATTGTCAGATGATGAGAGGGGAACATTTTGAACACTTACTTTGATCAGAGGTACTTAAAAATTGGTGTTTACTTGTAATACTTAATAATTTACATTGTTCAATTGTTTTAAAATTCAAATAGCTATAACTACTGAATGAATCCACCTTTTGAAGTCCGGTTTGCGGCATTGTACTCTGGTAACTAAGACCTTTAATTTGATACCAAACTTGACCTATGCTGCTGTTTAAGAATTTTGTCTGACTCCTTGTGGACCGTCCCCCAAAGGGATTATCCGGTCGGTAATTGGGCAGATGTGTGCGTTACTATCACCAGTAAGCACATGTGAACTTTGGTATTTCTTTCTATTGTGGTTCAAAAATTAAAAAAGAGGTTCTAGACTTAATTGAAACCCTGTATATATAGTCAATATAGATTAATAGTAACTAAAATTAAATTAGTTTGTGAATAGCGGAAGTGTCATCAATATCCTCCTCAACGCTTACAGATTTAATGCTAGTATTTAGTCATTTCAGTGCGGAGTTAAGAGGTTTTTTAACCACTGCGAGGCTATAAAGTGAGGAATATTAAAAGACTTATCTTTACAGTTCTTACCCCATACTCGTAATTTTCTCCACATCAAGAGGTAATATATTTTTTAATGAAAACCTATAACTGATTATAATTTGTCACTAACTCTTATTTTCAGTAAATAGTTATTTAATAGCAGTTTTTAGTAGTAGCCTATGTTAGGATTCACTGTGAAATTACTGACTTGTCCGTGCTGAACTAAAGATGATTGCACCTTATCAGAAGAAGCAATAATTCTGTGCTTATCTTCACAAGTCATTACTTGAACATGTTACCCTAAATCAGACAGTGACAACAAAAACTTCTTTCAAATTGAGCACACAATTTTATAACTTGGAAGACCAGTAGCTTCTTTACAAATGGAGGAATAAGTCATAGTTTTACAGATACGCACTTAAGAATATTTGTTTGAGATAAGATTAGAGTAGATGTGCCATTACTTAAATCTTATGACACATTTTTTCCAGAGAAGAGGATGATGTAACGATCTGTGCATTATATGAGTTGTAGCTCAAGTAATGTTGATCGTTAATGTAAACTAAATTTGTATACAGAAGTTCGATTGCAATGGCTTTACAAATATTTTATCCATTTTGTATCAAGCTCCAAATATTTGGTAAGAGACACAACAATTCAATCCAAAGTATCGATGAAAGTAAATGAGTAACCAGCAGGAAGACTGCTAACGCTGCAGTCAGTACCTGTGAAGTTTATACTATCATAATTTAACATGAAAATTATAACCTAATAGGCAACAACTCGCAGTTTAAACGTCAGATCATCTTACCATATTATATATCAATACATATTATCATAATTTAATTTACCAGAAGACATAGTGAAACTTACAATTCATCACTCTGCCTAAGTCTCTTACTAACCATTCATTCCAGCTATGTTGCTTTTCTTTCTCCATGTACAATATTTATATCATACAGAAATTCATAATTCACTTTTTTATTGAACAGGGCATTATTTAAATAAGTAAGATATGTACTATAATTTATTTTTTATATATACTCATTGTATCCTCCTAACAGTTCTTATGTACAGTTTTGATTGCTTTTAACAGAAAAATCGCAAACCTACTAAGGTATAACAATGTTACATACAAAGTAAGTAGCTAATATTAATATTAATGAGCTCTTTTCACAGAGACACTACTCTTTCACGTTAGTTTATTCTGTTGGCTACCTGTTCTTTGAGGTTTTCCTTAAAATTAAGTCTGTCTCTATTTAGAAGCTTATAGAAGACCCATTATTTGAATTGTATTAACTATTTTTATCCACTTTAGGTAACTTGTAAGCCTTTGTATCATTGACTGTATGTGATGCTGGAAAAATGTAGTTTCTATTCGTTTGTTTTACACACACACACACACACACACACACACACACACACACACACACACACACACATACACACACACACACACACACACACACATACATACACGCACGCACACACATTTCAAAACCGAACTGACCTATAGATCTGAAATTTTGCAACTTTTAGATGGATGCTAGTGCATGTATAAGAAAATTTTGTTTATAATAAATTGAGTTCAATATTAAAAATTTTAACCTGTTACATATCAACACGTCTATTGCATACATTAAAATAATGGAGTGGAAATTCATGATTACAAAGATTTAATGTCATCGTACTCTAGTGTTGTGGTTCCTACCTTAGCTCGCCAAAAACTTGGTAGCCATACTTTCTTGCACCTTTCACGTGGAGCCAATTTCAAATGTATTAATTAGTAAGAAACCAGTAGTAATTATGTGTACTTTTGATTGTAAACATCTCACTCAAATAATTCAATTATTTTACATTGCAATATATTTTAAACATGCAACATTAAAAAGTGTTAATAAGTTGCGAAATATGGTAGTTTGTGAGTATCATATTCACACTTTAATAAAATACATTAAACATAAATATATATGGCAATTCTATAAGTTATTTAACAGTCGTTATTCCACAACAAGAACAGTAAAGGACGCAGTTATAAAAAAAACAAATTCACTTTTTTGACATTGGACATTTTTATATTAACAATTTAATACAAACTCTCAACCAATCAAGAATGAGGTACCATTATTAGCGCTCCTTCCGGTGCGGTACCAAAATCTAGCGCCCACCACTGAAGAATGAGATTTTTAGTACGGCCTCGGTCACCTTATTTGAGTTAGCCGCGCCTGTTTCTGCCTAAGTACCCCCAGCACACATAACTTTTTATGACTTGGTGAGTGTAATTTTATTATTTGAGCACTTCTTGGAATCTGCCTCTCTTATTTTATATAAAAAAAGTTTAGTTTTAAAATATAGTTTACTCTATGCAATGTCCAGCTAGATTTATGTAGAAAAGACTGAAGAGTAAGAGAGTGCCACTACACATATAGTGAGAAGATGTCACCACACATAGAGTGAGAGCATGTCACTACACATAGACAAAATGTTCATCAATCAGCTTAAGCCTAATAACTAACCTCAAACATAATTTATATTACGTTTATAATTAATTACAGTTCCAAATTTTAATTTTAAGTGTTACAGACTGACCGAACGCTTCACACAAAACCACTTCAAACCGCTCACCAGCCTCGCACTGGGGAGCAGCAGAGCTGAGTAGGAACAGTGTTACATGGGTTTTATAAAAAATAATTAATATTTTCCATGTAACTTTAACCTACATTATACACTTTACATACTTGATTGAACACTATTGAACGTCAGCAGCATATTATAAATCTGTCTCACTGTAATGAAAGTTTTGGAAACGTAGGTAGATTTAAAAAAGGAGGGTTTTCTATAAGATACTACATTTAGGGTTCTCAACTCAACTTTACTGCTCCCTCGGAGAAAAAATAAAGCAGGAAACTTCTATCTTGGCATTCATAATTGTTGTGTCATAAAAGTTTCAAATATTATGAAAGAGGTACAACTTTTACGTGAACTGTCAAATACACATTTCTGTCACAAACTTACAAAATCTAAACTGGAACTATCTATAAATCATATTTTTCAATTAAACTTTACGTATGTATGTAAAAAAGCTGTTCCTTTTAATGCTACATCATCGGTAAAACTCCTTAACTTAAATTGGGGTCTAGGAGACGGGCTGACCTTAGTTCGGGTGAATCCCAAATGAACTGGGAAAGTACCTCTCCAGAGGCGGCACCGCCAAGGTGTCGCTCAAGACCGAAGGGGGATCCGAATCCAACCATCTAACCAATGGTTGGGCTCGGATAAACGCTACTGAGCGTCCTGCATGAGGTGGCCCTGCTGTCAACAAAACCCCAGGATCTAGGGTAGTGTCTCGAGTGTGCACTCTGCGCGGTGACGGCCCTCGGCGCCGCGCAGTAGTGGTGCCAGTCCGGGTCCGCCTGGAATCGCACCACACACAAAAACTTGTTTTTGACTGAGGGCACCCCAATCCCACGGTGTGAAGCGACCCGTGCCTAA
The DNA here is from genome assembly GCF_021130785.1 of Homalodisca vitripennis. Classification (NCBI taxonomy): domain Eukaryota; kingdom Metazoa; phylum Arthropoda; class Insecta; order Hemiptera; family Cicadellidae; genus Homalodisca; species Homalodisca vitripennis. The sequence goes on from NC_060212.1 coordinate 53,631,824, forward strand.
GGGATGCATGGCGCAGGGGTTGTGCGTCGTAAACGGAGCCCTTGGGGGTTGGGCGCCCCCCAAGCGTAAATAGCCTTACCTGGTCATGCGGGGCTCTGGCTGGGTGGACCGTTATTTCCTCGGTACTCGTGGGACCTTTTATGGAGTCTTTTAACAAAAACAAAAAAACAACAACAGATTTAAATCTGGAAGAACTGCAACGGGCAGTTGCATCCGGCACCCAGGCCTTGGATGTATCTGCCTGTTCTTCTAGCGCTACCACCATCGACGATGATGTAGTACTCGATGATGCTAGCGGAAGGGTGGAGTCCATGGACACAGACATTGGAGCATGTGTAATGGACTACAACCTTAAGCTCCCCTTTAAACTGCGCAAGCGTTGGGCGATGGAGCAGAAGAAGGCCGACGGCACCTGGCTTCCGGACAGTCAATGGAGGAGGCAAACGGGCAAGATGTCGGCCAATGAAAGAAGAAAGATGAGAAAACAGAGGGAGGCAGCACCGGAGGCAACTGCAGGTGCGGTCTCTACTCCTATTGGGAAGAGAGGGCGCTCGGGCGGTTCTTCGGCGGAAAAACCCCTGCCGAAGAGGCGCCCGACCGCACCTCCTGAGCAAGCAGCGCATGCGACGAGTACCAATCCCTCAACGGAGGAGGGGTTGGGAGAGACATTAAGGGAGGTTCTGACGGGACATAAGCTAGTATTGGTCCCTGCGAACTTTCCTGAGAGGCGCCTCTCAGAGGAGGAGGCTATGGAACTTCGGGGGCGCATTCTCGACGAGGTACTCTCAGCAGAGGGTGTGTGCCTGCAGTTCAAAAGGTGTTTCCCGGAAAGGGGGGCTCTCGTCATGCTCTGTGGCAGTGACAAGACCAGGGATTGGCTGCGGGGTCTGGCTCCGGGGCTGGGGATCGGTGGCCCTGGGGGAATAGGGGTGATCTGTGGGGACTACAAAGACCTCATAAGATCTACCAAGGTCTTCCTAAGGGTTGATGGTCCCATGGCCGGGAAGGACTCTGCGACCATTCTCAAGGCCATCAACAAACAGAATGCTGGGATCTCTGTGTCGGACTGGAGGGTTGTTGGAGATGTCCACACGGGAGATTCCAGAACTCTTGTAATTTTAATGGATGAACAATCTTCAACCACTCTTAAGGGAAGGGGCTGGAGGGTGTTCATTGGTGTGGAGCAGGTCCAGCTGAGGGCGCGGGGTGTGGCGGTTGATCATGGGGATCAAGGTTCTTTAGATCAACCTGCAGCACAATAAGGCTGCCTTGGCTGTATTCTGCAGACGCTTCCTGTCGGAAGAGTTCCACGAGGCTCTGATACAGGAACCTTGGATCAGCAAGGGAAAAATATCAGGGCTTTCAATGACAGGGGTGAAAATAGTTAGTGCCCAGGTTGAAAATGCCAGGACATGTATTGTTGTAAGCAACAAGGTGGACAGCATTCCTGTTCTGGAATTTTGTTGCAGGGATCTCGCCACAGTCAGGCTGATGGTGGCTGGTACTGGACGAGCCCTGCTAGTTGCATCATCATATCTACCGTATGATGATGCGGAGTCCACGCCCTCCAGGGAACTGGCTGCCTTGGTGGACCATGTTGGGAGGAGTGGAGCGGAACTGGTGGTGGGATGCGACGCCAACTCGCACAACGAGGCGTGGGGCAGCACCAACACCAATAACAGAGGTAAGTTACTTCTAGAATACATAATGTCCCGTAGTCTAATGATTGCAAATGTGGGAAATGTGCCCACGTTTCGCACGAGGACAAGAAGGGAGGTGCTAGATGTGACCATGATGGCGTAGGGTATGGCTGGTCGGATGCATGGCTAGCATGTCTCTGACGAGCCTTCCCTCTCTGATCATGCTCACATCTGTTTTAAGATCGGTGAACAGATGTTGGAAAAAGTTCAGTATAGGAATACGAGGAACACAAACTGGGTATCATACAAGGAAAACCTCAGGGCACGGCTGGATTCTGATTCCACTAATGGGAAACGGATTCACAGCGCGGCGCAGCTTGACGAATCTGCTGACGCTCTAACTTCTGCGATTGTTGGCTCCTTCGATCTCAGCTGCCCGATTATTAACAAAAACAGATCTAAGGTAGCCTGGTGGAGCTCTGAATTGGCCTCTTTGAGGAAGAGGGTCAGGGCTATATTCAGGAGAGCCAAAACTTGGGGCACTTGGGACACCTACCATGAGGCTCTTGCACTGTACAACCGCAAGGTTCGTACGGCTAAGAGGTTAGCCTGGAAGAAGCTCTGCACCGATATTGACAGTGTGCAGGGCAGTGCAAGGCTGCAAAAGCTATTGGCAAAGAATCCCATCTCGCCGCTTGGTAGTCTCAAGGACGATCAAGGTGTTTACATTACTGAGCCGGAAGGAGTTCTGAATGTCATGATGGGAACACACTTCCCGGACTGTATTGTTCATGAGGGTGAACAACCACCCGAAAGTGAGGGGAGACATGCGGGTCCGCCACTCATTCGCAGTGGAGTCTGGCGCACCGTATTGTTACCTTCAGTAGGATTGAGTGGGCTATTAACTCATTCAGTCCTTACAAGGCTCCTGGGGGCGACGGGGTGAGACCGGTTTGCTTGCAGCGGGGATTGGACATTCTCCTTCCACAGCTGTGCAGACTGTTCAGAGCCTCCGTGGCTCTCAGGTACATCCCACTACCCTGGAGAGTGTCCAGAGTGGTGTTCATACCGAAGCAGGGGAGGGCGGGCATGGATCGGCCGAAGTCTTTCAGGCCGATATGCCTGTCCTCCTTCCTTCTCAAAACCATGGAGAAAATGGTTGCCAGGTTTTTTTGGGAGGGAGCTCTTCTGGAGCGACCTTTGCATCCTAACCAGCATGCCTACACTCCAGGAAAGTCATGCGACTCGGCCCTGCATCAATTGGTATGCAGGATTGAGAAGACGCTGGCGGCAAAAGAGGTAGCTATAGGAGTCTTTTTAGACATTGAAGGTGCCTTTGATAATACAGCCACTCAGGCGATTATCAATGCGGTCTCGGGACGTGGCGTTGATGGTCAGGTGTGTGACTGGATAGGGGCCTTGCTCACGGACAGGGTTGTTGTTTCAACCCTCATGGGAGCAAGTGTCAGTGCGAAGGCTACGAGGGGCTCTCCGCAGGGCGGCGTCCTCTCTCCTCTTCTTTGGAACCTGGTTGTGGATGACCTGCTGAATTCTTTGAATAGCAGCGGTGTCTTTGCACAAGGGTACGCAGATGATATTGTGATTCTTGTGAGTGGCAAGTTCAACACAACAATCACGGAACTGACCAATGCTGCTCTGAACATGGTGGGAAACTGGTGTGATAAGGTTGGCCTCACCGTCAACCCCACCAAGGCTGCCGTGGTTGCCTTTACCAGGAGGCGACAGATGGAGGGCATTGGTCCCTTTCTATTTAAAGGCTCACCCGTTGAGCTGAAGCCTGAGGTCAAGTACCTGGGCGTGATCCTAGATAGGGTTCTAAACTGGGGACCTCATCTAGAAAGGGTCATTGCCAGGGGTAAGTGGTCTCTAATGCAATGCAGACGTGTGATAGGTGGGCCCTGGGGACTGAAGCCGAGGCTCTTGTACTGGCTTTATGTTTCCGTGGTCAGACCTGCACTAATGTACGGAGCTGTCGTATGGTGGCCAAAAACGGAAGCCAAGACGGTGGTAGCACGTCTGGCAGGTATCCAAAGGATGGCCTGCCTCGCTATCACAGGGGCCTTTCCTAGTGCGCCAGGCGCGGCTCTGGACTGTTGTCTTAATCTCGCCCCCCTGGACATTGTCATTCGAGCTATGGCCAGGAAGAGTGCCTACTGTCTTCAGCAGACGGGATTCTGGTCGGGCTGCAGCGGTGGGCACTGCAGAATTGGCACTCTGATACAGGAGGATGTTTTGCACATGATCTCTGATCAGATGCCACAAAAGTTTTCCTTTGACAAACCATTTAGGATTATTTTGCCCTCAAGGGATGATTGGTCAGAGGGGAAGCAACCCCCCCCCCCACCAGCGGAGCTCGAATAGTACACAGACGGCTCTAAAACAAAAAGCGGCACAGGCGCTGGAATTCTGGGAGTGAGACCATGTAGGGAGCTGGTGATTCCTATGGGTCCGTATCCGACAGTCTTTCAAGCGGAGGTCGCAGCCATTATGGAATGTGCTCGTGAGAATCTTCGTCTGCGATATAGGGGCAAGACGATTAACATTTACACGGACAGTCAGGCAGCGCTGATGGCGCTGGATTCTTGCGCAATCAAATCCAAACTGGTTTGGGATTGCTATCAGACCGTTTTCCTTCCTTGCCAGAATCAACAATGTAACCGTTTGTTGCGTTCCTGGTCATGAGGGGATTCCTGGGAACGAAAGAGCTGATGCCCTGGCCAACCAGGGCTCAGCAACAATTATGACGGGCCCTCAACCATTCTGCGGTGTTCCAAGGTGTGAATCCTCTAGGGTTGTCTCGAAATGGATTCGCGCGGAGCATGGGAGAAGGTGGAGGTTGCATCCGGGTTTGAGAGTGAGTAGAGTGGTATTACAGTCACCTTCCTCCAAGGTGGCCTCGGACCTTCTCTCATTAAACAGATCAATGTCTTCCAAGGTCATTGGTCTCATTACGGGGCATGGTCACCTGAAGAAGCATCTACACAGAGTTGGTATCCTTCAGGAGGATCCGCTCTGTGGAAGGTGTAATGAGCAGGAGGAGACTGCTGAGCACCTGCTCTTTGATTGCCCAGCAATAGCAAGAGAGCGGTATGCCATCTTTGGTAGCTTGAACAGGGGTGGCGAGTTTTCCCAGGAGGACTTGATAGGTTGTTTTCGGCGGTTTGTTGAACTTCTGAAGTTGTAGACTGGTAGTCCTCATGGTGTTTCCGGGGTGCGCAATAGGCCCTTGAGGCTTAAGTGCATGGCAGTAGGCCGCCCCAGGGCAAAAAAAAAAAAAAAAAACTTAATAAAAATAAATTGATAAAGATTTATTTCTATTTTTGGGAACAAATAGCACGTATTTAGTGAGATGGTATAACATTTGATTTATTGAAACTATCAAACTTGTCTCATAACCATATTTCATTTGAATTTACACGATAAATTTAAAGTTAGTCAACTAACATTAAATTTTCGTGAAAATCATACAAAAAGTTTTTGTCGTCTGCAATGTGGAGATCAAAATGTGACTTACTGGTTGTTCGTTTTATTTTGTTAGAATTGTATATTACGGGAGAGGTTTCTCCATTTAAGGTTTTTGGAACAATCTCAATACTGGAAGTTTGTTTACAAACAACACTAACGTGTACAATGAATGATTCTAATCGTTACAATAATGCAAAGTAATTTTGATGTTTTTTATAACTTTTTGTGTTACTCGCCTCAAATGATAGGAGAGCAATAAGGTAATGAACATAACCTCGAAAAACTTGGAAGCAAAGGTTTAGCAAAGAATTACGTTCTGTACGGTCATGCCCGGCTGATAAAACAGGCCAGTCAACATCTGCAGACTTAATTATTAAGAAAACCGCTGTTAACTCTCATGGAATTTCGCTATTATAAATTATATATACTGTATATAACATTAGATTTACTGTAAAACTATTAGTGTTCTTTAATATTTTTGTACTGCAAAAAAAATGCACAAGTGTCGTGTTCAAAATCAACTGTTTAAATTAAATGTGGACGCAATCAGTATAGTACAGGACTATTTATTTTAGTTGATAGAATTGGAAATTAGAATTAGCAATTCCTTATTCAATCACAGGTAATGTATATCAGGCAGTAATATTGAGGAAGAATATTTGTAGGTTCACGATGACACTAGGCCTACCTTATAGGTAAGTACTGTACCGGTACTGTGTAATAATATGGGAAAAGGACAATCAGAAAATAAGTACACCAGTGAAACAGTTTTTAAACATTTTAAAAAAAAAACGTGAGTGATCCAAGTTTACCCTTTGAAACAAAAAATTTTAATAATACTTAGTGAGCTCAGATGGTTTGAATATTTCTATATTATAAACACAAAATGAAGAGAGGAAGAAAATTATCCTATATTGAAATTTCATGCTTACTGTTAAATGTTTACTGCACAAAGCCGTTTGTTTGATAAACTGTTACATTCAGATGAACTTGTAAGTGCAATCAAAATCAACGAGTTTATCTTAAATTCTTCCATCCATGTTCAATGGAAGAAATGAGATATGACTGTAAATATTCAACAAACGTTAAGGGTACGTATTAGTATGTACATATCTGAAGCCAAAGTATATTATGAAATTTTGTTCTACAAATATTCTGAACAAAAAAATTTCACACATTAACTAAACGGGATTTAATTCTAAACTCAGGTCAAAAATTGTGATAAGTCAAAGTCCTAAAATCTGTCGATACCTGGATGAGATGTGCGTAAGATATAATAATGTCCTGAACCACAATAGGGGTCCAGTGACTATAAGATACTGGAAGTAACAGGGGTGCGGCCAAATATATGTGTGTTTCAACATGGTATGAGCGTGAATATTATGTGTTTTTAATTCTAACCAATAATAAATTTGCGATTATTGAAAACTTTTTTATGTGAAATACTTGATTATTAGATCAAAACTGCTTTTTATTTACAGCTACAGTAATCAAATTTATAACATTTTGACAAGCAAATATGTAATCTTTTAATATATCGGGTTTTAAACTACAAAATTCCGATTTTACCACAACTGGTCTGTTGACGATTGTATTTTCCTATCTGTATGCAAAAGAGCTTCACAGGATTTCCGCTATTGATTGAAATGCACAGTTATTAAGGGCAAAATTACGTCCAAAATAAAATATAAATCTTATAATAGTAATAATAATAATAATAACGTATACAGATTGGCTATTAATTTCTAGTAATACTTATTTTGTATTCATCTGTGTTACGAAATTTGCAATAATTTTAGGTCAAGAGAAACACGCAACATTATTAATTGCCTTAATTAGATTCATTTGATCCAATAACACTGTTGCGGTTCTCTAAAAAAAAATCGTAACGAAGCCTTTATAATGTCAACGTATGACATATAAGACTAGTAAGTTATATTTGCAACTAATACTCTCCTTTGCTGGTAAACAGGAAAATCCTGCAAAGACTAATCTGGCTGTCAAAATCAAGCGGGTTACAATATCAGAGAGTTCCTCGAATAACATGTTTTGATCATTCGGCATGTTTATTTTTGAGCAGAGGATAAAATTGTGAATCTCCCAATTTAGACAGATTTGTGACTAAAGAGTTTTAAATTTGGTTTTCATGGCGGATAAAAAAATATTATTCTTATAATTGCTTGTTACTGTTACTATAAATAAATTCGCTGTTGTATATTAATAACTACCGTTCACAACTAAGTAAGTTACAGAACAACAAATATTTAATAAAAGTCCCGATGTATGCAAATTGATGGAGCCTTCATTGTCTGACCACCAAATGCTATTACTAGAATATCCCTTAATAAAAAAGAATCAAACACAAATTTAAAAAAATAAATTATTTAAAAGACAATTCAAAATTACATTATTACTAATTTTTTCATAACCTTGAATTACAACTGAATATTTTCGATTATTATATGACTGAATTTGATTATTTTTATTCAACATTTCTAAAACTGTTTCAACAATTTTTCCCACTGCAACTCTGAAATACTGTAAAAGACAAGAGGAATACAGCAGGTTTGGATGACCGGGGGAATTAAAACATCATGCAAGAGAAAACGAGAATTATATGAAGCTCAGAAATCACTGAACAGTCCAGAGCTCACTAAATACTATAAGAAGTATTGTAATATCTTAAGAAAAGTAATTCTTGCTTCAAAAAAATGGCAAATGATAGATTCATATTGGATGCGAGGAACAGGCCACAAGCGATGTGGGATGTGGTTAATAGAGAAACTGGTAAGTTAAAATTTAAAGCGGATAAGGATCTTGAAATATTAGTTTATAAGTCTCCCATAGTCAATAATTTCCAAATAGCCACTTTATTTAATGACTTTTTTATTATCGTAAGTAAATTAATAGGGTAATACCAAACGAAAAATTATCGATAAATTTTCTGAACAAAGATAACAAAATTTTTCCAACTTTGATTTGTACCCCACTAACCCTGAAGAAGTGTTTCACATCATTAACAGTTTTAAAAATTCCAACTCATGTGGATGGGATGAAGTTCCAACTCACATATTAAAAGTATCAGCCTCAATTATATCAAAGCCTTTAGCTCTTTTCATTAATAATTGTTTTTCAAATGGTATTTTTCCTGGAAAACTCAAATACTCACTAATTAAACCTATCCATGAGAAAAATCACAAAACTGACATGTCAAACTACCGTCCTATAGCCCTTCTTCCAGTGATTTCCAAAATTTTCGAAAAAGTAATCGCAGTCAGAATTCTTAAACATTTTACTAAATATAACATTTTGTGTAAAAATCAATTTGGTTTTAAACCCAACTCATCAACAGCCTCAGCAGCTTTTGGACTAATTGACACAATTTTATGTTCAATTGATAAAAAACATCATACTGCATTTCTTTTCTGCGACCTTTTAAAGGCGTTTGACTGTGTTAAACACAGTATATTGTTAAAGAAATTAGAATTTTATGGCTTAAGAAGCTCAGTTCACAGTTTATTATCTTCATATTTATTAAATAGGAAACAAAAAGTTACAATTAAAAATAGCTCTTCTGTCAAGTTTTCTTCCCACTGGCAACTCAATGATAGTGGCGTTCCCCAGGGCTCAGTGCTGAGTCCACTACTATTTCTCATTTATGTGAACGATTTCCCACATAACCTAACTACATCATCTGTAGTTATGTTTGCTGACTACACTACTCTTACTATAAAAACAAAATCTCTTGATGATTTAGAGAATAAAATTGGTCAAGCAACTGACGGAGCAGGACAGTGGTTCTCAGCAAATGGCCTACTGCTCAATGAAAATAAAAGCCAATTAATATTCTCAACACTCCCATCGGCAAGCACGTTATACTAACGTTAACCTAACTAATATTAAAGTAACATCGTCATGTAAATTTCTGGGTTCAGTTGTGGATAATTCAATATCCTGGAAAGAACATACAGTCTTTATAGAAAAGATGTTACATTCAACCTGTTTCGCATTGAGAACTATCTCTCATGTGGCTAGTCATCTGAGGTATGGGGTGGTATTTTGGAGAAATTCGGTGTTACCAAAACAAATTTTTTAAAACTCAGAAATATATCATTGGAATCATGTTCAAACTTAAAAAGAGACAATCCTGCAAACCACTTTTAAAAAACCATAACATTCTCACTTTACCATCTCTATATATTCTAGAAATCCTATTACTATTTAAAACTAATAACAACTCTTTTCAAAAAAACCAAGTATTGCACCATCATAAAATCAGAAATCAACCCTTACAATACCCCATACACCGATTAAAACTATTCGAGCAGGGTCCTTATTATTCAGCTCTTAAAATCTATAATAAATTACCTCCAAATCTAAAGAAGGAGAATTCCATAAATGAATTTAAAACTTCCCTAAAATCCTACTTCATTAACTGGGCATACTATTCAGTTAATGAATACTTAAATGAATAAAAGTTGTTTACTAGTCCCTATTATTGAATTTTTAGACCAAGTTTACTAAGCTTTGCATATATGTGTAACTGTTTCTTGATTAGTTTAGGTTAGTTTATTTTTAACATTGACAATTCATATGTTTATCTTTAGCCATGCTGAAAATATAAACCTATGTGAAGTTTATAATAAATAAAAAATAAATTTAAAATGTGTTTAATTGTAATAAACATTAACTACATGAGTGGTAAATATGAATTTATTTTTAGAAATATTACCACAGATACATAAACACAATTTACAAACTTGAATCTAGAAACAATGCCAAAATATTTATTTGCGTGATAAATTTTGTATTTTATTTTGTAAATATTATTATTAATGTAATAATATCTTATTTCTAAAAATATCCAATGTGTTAGTTCTCATGTTTCATAAATTAAAAATTAAAATTTGATAAAGAAATCACAGTTGTGTCGAATTATTACTAACAATTTACTTTATCTTTCCGAGCAACGCTGCATCCAAACAATACAATAACAAGAAATTTTAAAAGTTATTTTTACAAAATAATATATTGAAGTGGCTAAACTTAAAATAAATGGTATAAATAATTAGAAACCCTCAGTTTCAAAAGGACAATATAAGGTCCATGTTAAACGAAAAATATTTAACTACAGGAAAAATCTCGCTATTATATTAAGGAATGACAAGAGGAGTTGATAGGACCCTATCTCAGTGTACCCCAAGTCTCAATAACGTGTGTATACGATGACGAACTATATATGCTCATACTTACCTAGTTTTTGAAACTGCAATAGCCTTACAAGACAATTTCTCTTATATTAATTGTCCTACGGCAAACATATTTTTTAATTAATACAAGTTAATGAATCTGCAATGTATCTTTTGGCTCAATTTAGAACACAGTAATAAACATCTGGTCAAGTTAACCCTTGCTGTGCAAATGTCACTTTAGCTTAGTTTCTTGATTTACAATTCTTTTGGTAAGTTTTTCTACAGATCAACTTTATTTTCTTTATTCATAAAACTACAACAAACAGAGCAAAATCTTGTCCCTTTATTGCCTTAATCGGTGTTAACCCTTGAAACTAAGAGCCCGCACGATATCTCGAGAACTGACTGACCTGTGGAAATGAAATTTTTGCACGTTATTTATTCCCAAGATATCTATGACATAACCGTTAAAAAATAATTAAGGAAAAAAATGCCGACAAGATTATTATTTCTTTTAAAAAACACACCCAGATTCCTCACCGAATGCTCGGACTTAAAACTGTTCCTGAAATACGCTTATCCTCGAATTTGCTAACACCCCACTTAGGGGCCTGGGGGCGTAGCCCCCAGCGAGCCGAAGGCGAGTACTAATAATATATAGTCGTAATAGTTAACAGATTATTTTACATGTTGGGCATAATTAAACTTATAAATTATCATTAAAATATAAATTTACATTAAAATTCATTACAAAAAACGTATTTTTGGTACCTTTACTTACGAAAATTTTAAAAATTGCAATACAAACTGTGTCAGTGACTGAGTGATATTCTTTAATATCGCTTAGTCAAATTTCATGTTTGAACTTGCATCATCATAAAACTCATTCCTGTTTATGTAGAAGAAGAGTTTAAAGATATCTTTTCACCATGATACATTCTCATTTTCGTTCATTGAATTAGGTTTCATAACATTGTTTCAATAACAAACCTGTTGGTGAAGCAGGGAGGGTTGTATAACGTGATGAAATAGGGGGTTTCTACAACCAAAGAGTGAGACTCAGCGGCTTTAAATAATAATCATTCACTCCTTTATTTTTCTTTTAATTGTATTGAAAATGTAAATATGTTAATATGTAAAATGTTAAAAACTCATATGCTGAGTAATATACTTAGATTCTTGTCAGGTGTATTTATCAAATTTATTCATTATGTAATTTTTTCTTTGCCATCTTGGTTACCCATAAGATTAATGTAAATATAATAGCTAACGCTCAACCAAATCCCCTGGAGTTACATATACCAACGTCGAACTCATAGTTGTTCATATATAAATGAAGCTCATGCAAAGTTTCAAATCTATGGGTCAGTTTGGTTTTAATACATTTTTCTTAAAATTGGACAGCCAAACGGATAGAAGAAGAGATTGAATTTGTCTAGCCGCTCGAGAGCTTGGATTTGCTAATAGTTATTAATTGCCAGTAAATTTATAATTTATTGGCATTTAAATAATAAAAAACTTATACATAACCGTACAGCATTTGACACTGCTGATACGTAATGTTCTACAAAGACTAGGAACTCCCGACTATTATAAACTAAGAAACCTCTGGCCATAAAACAGCACTAAGATCCAAACCGTACATCATTTGGCACTCCGGCTACGTTGTTAACTTGATAGCTGAGAATAATTTGTTAGCCTTGCCGTGCATCTATATTCTTGAGATTTAAAAAAAAAAATACAAAGGCAGTTTTGACAATATATACGGGACTAGAGGCAGGGATAACTTTTGACCTAAACAAATATAAACAACATAATCTTAACATTTTATGTCTCAGGGTATAGTAAACATATCAATAACCTCGAAATAATTCACATGACACAACTACTGGGCTACTGCCGTTTAAAGTTTATTACTCCGTTGAAGAGATCATGTTGAGCTATTCGGAAGAACATTCTTGACATTTTGTAGGAACAAAGAATAAACGTCAGTTCTATTGACCACCCCTTATACTTACATTATTATATCATGTAAATGTATAAACTTATATGGCACTGACGCTTATAACGAAAATAGTAAGATTTTTCACGCGAAAAATAATATTATTATTATTACAATTACAATAAGGGAAACTGAAACGTCAAATGCAATTTATACACTAAACTCGACAACAGATCACGGTCCCAGATGAGTACCAAAGTTTAGATTTCCAACTACAGTGATACTACACAGTGATAATTAAACCACTTCACCTGTTGCACTGATTGAGCATCCTCTGTATGATTTATATGTAAACACATTTACCTAGAGATAACATGAATTTGATAACACTATTAAACGCTCCACTGTTAATTATGCATGATTTGTTATTGGATAATCTCATTAATTAAACAGCACATTTACCGTGATAGCAATCACGTTGTTATAATTACTTATAGATAACGAGTGTTTACAATGCTTCTACATGGACGTGGTAAACTGATAATGTGCTAAATCACAAATAATTTATTCCACCTGACGAAAATATTTAACAATTCATTTAATCGTAATAAGTTAATCCTTTCTAAATAAAACAATAATTTTATCTTGTGATATTTCACAATGTTATCCTTAAACTGACTCATAGTAATTAAATATTATGTAAAAACAAAACTATGTTCTCATATTATTTTAATTGCAGGAAACCTATTAAAATAGCTCTTAAAACTTTTTTTAAGAACACATTTTCCTCTGTACTCCAAAAGTAACAGCCCTCTAATGAAAGTCCGCTGCCCCAATGGTTGGCGGCGGTGAAGGTTCATTTACAGAGGATCTCATTTGTGAGTAAGCTCAATATTTAATAGGCTTTCCTTTGCTCAAAAAGCTTTACTTAAATAAGAAAATAAAAATGGCATTGGTTTTAAGAGCGTCTCGATGAAAAAGAAGATGTCAACAACTTTAAACAGTACAAGAAACACAGTTAAAACTGTATTAATAAGACAGCTTACGTGACAAAGGCCAGGGGCAAATACGTAAATCTCACAATTACTAAGCATAGACGAAATCAATATTGAATTTTTCATGTGTACCTGTTTTTCACCACATAAAAAGTGTTGTCGGCAATCCCGTTTAAATGTAATCTCAGTCTTTCGTCAAATGAAGAATTGCATCTAAAGAAAATTTGTATTTACAGAATTAATTTAAAACTAAAAAGTAAGTACTATTTTCAAAAACTAACAATAACGGTACAAGTGGAATATTAAAATCTGAGACCAAAATACTCATCAGCAAAGCAAATTCAAAGTAACATATATTACACCACAACATCTTATGATATTTGGCTGTGTAGGTTCTTAGATTTAGTAGTGTTGTCAAGCTTTTTTAAGTACAAGATTTATATTGATTACACTTTATAATTTTAAATAAATTTAAAGTTTTTCCTACAAGCTAACTCAGGATTTGGACTATAATCAATTATTTTGTTTTAGCAACGTTATTAGCGATTTCCGATTTCAAATTATAATATAATTTTGGGCATTTCATTTAAATCATGGTAAAAAAACTGTAAAATTACATTTTGAACGCTTTAATTCTCTTCTTCTTCATCGATAAGGAAGACACATTAACAAAATAACACATATATTACTAAGAAAACTCCAAACTCATACCTGAAAGAGAAAATTTTTACATAAAAAATATACATACAAATTCAGACTAATAAGGTAGACCGCACTAAGGGTAAGATAGCAAACAAAGCTGTAAATAGTAAAGGGTCACCGCATAGGTCTTGTATAACGAAACCCAACAGGAAACCGTAAACAAAACCAAATTATTTTGTTCTATAAATGTCTTTGTAATAGCAACGTAGACATTTATGGATTAAGAGATATTCTAATCAGCAGCACAATTGAATTCAATACGTTTTAGAAATCATCCCAAAGCACAGTGAAGCAACTTTTTTGATCTCCAGACTCCAGGTGTTATGTATGTAAATGAGTCACATTTCAGACGCCACTAGGCGGAAGGTGAACTGGAGGTAAACTCAAAATTCGTATACAGAGTACTAAAAATTCTGAGTTTCGACCGCTCGGTTATTTAATCATTAGTTTTATCTCTGACTAATTGCCGACTAAAGCGCTGTGCCAAGTTTTGTTTACAACTATATACCTGTAACTCTTGGTTTAAAGATTGAAGATAAAATGTAAGAAAGGATAATAGAATTTCGGGGATTTTCAAAAGATTATTATGTGTTAATAACCTCCTCCGACCTGACGAAGAGTATAGATTCCAATTCTCGAAACGTTGTGTTATTCCTTTTGTAACAATGGCAAATGTCTGAAATCCTATTACCTGTAACAATCTTAAGATTATACCTTTTGGGTTTAAGCAGGTGAATAAAAAGTAGTATACCTTGTCTGTGAACTTTTAAAAATTTTCCCTTAACACTTATTAAAACGAAAGTCTACAATTTATAATAATGAATTTACTTACTTTTGGATTAAAACGTGGGCAATACTCGTTATAAACAAGTAATTCCATTAATGTGAAATAGCCATCATGGTGAATGCTCTGTTTAATTAATCAGATTATCCAATAGCACAAATCATGCGGAATTAACACTTGGGGCGTTTAATAGAGTTATCGAGTTTGTGGTATTCCAATGTAAATACGTTTACATATAAATCATAGAGAGGGTGCTCAATCAGAGCGGCAGGAGAAGTGGTTTCATTATCACTACGTAGTTGGCAATCTGAACTTTGGTACCTGACTTGAACCGTAATCTGTTGTCAAGTTCGGATATGACATTTGAGTGAGCATCTGTTCAAGGCACTTTGAATAGTCACACTGATTTAATATTATACAGATTTTTGTGATTATTTCTATGAAACATTAAAACCTACTAAATATTTAACTTGTATTTTGAATTTCTTAAATTTCCTTACATAAAAAATACCTACCCAGTGTTTTAACAAATACATCTTCCTCCATACTAACAGCTCATCTAACACCTTCATGTCCAACTGCGTGTTGTCAGAGTCCAAACTGCGTGATGAAGTCAACGAGACATGTTGCAGCTGGCCGATCAGTAATTAATGGACCATATTAAATGATGAAGTCATAATTATAATGTTTTAGTACGATATGGTCAATACGGTTCTAGGAATGTGCATTAACTCGTGGTGGTTTCTTTGAACCGTGCATTAGCCCAGCTTTTTACATTGTGTTTAAATAAATGTCTTGCTTATAGTAATTTATTGTACTTCAGGGATACCATGTTTACGTCATCCGTAAAAATATGTAGGTAGGTACTATTTGCAATTTAAAAAAATTTCATAATCAAATAGCAATAACTGGCAGCCCATCGTTGGTAGATCTCACTTCTAGCGTCTACCATGTTAAAATTTACACCTATAAACCCAAAGAAGTCATTGTTATAGCTTGAGTAGTATTAACCTGGAAGTTTCCGGTATTGGAAAATGTTTTTCTTTGTGACGCGGGTGATTCCTTCTAAGCCAATTATTATATTTGGTCGTTCTTTGATGGATGCATACCGCTAGAAATTTAGTGATTTTATTCAAATAAACTTATAGGAAGTAACAAAAACCAAATGATGTTGAAATATATGCCGGAAGTATAGTTACATTGTATGTGTGTAAGTTAAATTTCATGATGTGAAACTGACTTTGAATTAAAACTTTAATATGTTTATTTTCTTACTGCAGTATTATGATAAATAAGATGCAGTAACGAAAAATGAACTGCACGTAAGCTGAAGCCAAAATTCTGATTTTTCATTATCGTTAAGCTACTTTTTACGCTGTGGAATGGACTTTCCTACATTGAACTAAAGTTCTATAATCAGCATAAGAAAACTAACTACAATCTAGCAGATACTAACAAGGAACTAATGATTAAAATACAGTAGATATTGCGAATTCTTTATTTAGTTTCGGTAATTTAAATACTTTTAATTCTGCAAACTTGGCTTAGACATTGAATTAAGCCTTTAAATATTCCCGTGGGGGACTGGCATCCTCATCGGCATCAGCCACTGTCCCAGATAGGATCGTGGGTGATGTACCATCCTCGTCTTGTGCTGCAACTTCTAAGGGAGTGGCAGGGCAAGGGGAGGATTCCACCTTCCCTTCTCACTATTCCAGTGACAAGGGTAGAAAACCTTTCCCCCATCTTGGTTTGGCCCTGAAATTGAGAGCAGTTACCTATCCCTTCCTTTCCTGATGTTCCCACCCCTACTTTACCAACAACCCCAGACTAAGGTATTATGCAACCCGTGTTGAGAGTCTCGTGGCATTGTGGGTATATTCAGTGTATTCAACGGAGCCTTCTGGGAACAAGGGGACACCCAGTCGTAATTACCCTTATCTTCCTATTCGGGTCACTAAGAAGATGGGCAGAAAACACCCGGTTCTCGTGGGAACAGAATGGAGAATGAAAAAGAAAATAAAAACAAATTGAAACTCAAGAGGTAAGCGAAACTCAAACCAGAAGATTGGGCAATTAAGAGTGTCTGAGATGACCCCAATGAAGGAAGACAGACTTCTCTTGTCAGAAGGCGAAGTTCGGCCGAAAGAGCCAAAAAAGAAGCGGCGCTCAAGAGGCGAACTACGAAAGCGGAGGATTGAAGAGGCTGTCGCTAGAGGTGAGCCGATAATCCCCCGGAATGAAAGTCAGAAGAGGTGGGAAGAGAAAAACCGAGCTCTGATATAACCACACAACGACGCCGGTTCTTTAAAAGGGAACTTGGTTGTTGTCGGGGCCCCAGAGCATGGGAAAACTCATTCCATACCAGCCCAAAAACAACAAACCCCAAACTATGCAGGTGTGAAGAGGCTGTGATCACAGCTGACACCTAAATACAAGCAAAGGGAGGGGATAAAAGAAGGAAGGGCCATGATGGAAGTGTCAATAAGAAGACACCCGAAACATATGCCGAAAAGATCTCTGTGAATAAGCTGGCTATTGTCCGGTTCGAACACCCAGAAGTAAAACTATCGATGGAAGAAGACAAGAACCTGAAGAAAGTTCTGGGCAAACGCGCCTTTAAGGGCAAAAACGTTAGGATGTCCAGCTGTCATGTAGAAGGTGAGGCGATAGTGGTCGGCTGTGTAAAGACAGAAACTAAGGAGTGGCTAGAGAAGCATGTCCAGGAGCCGAATCCTTTTGAAGGAGTTCAGCTGCAAATGGGCCCAGCTAAAAGCCTGGTAAATATTTTGTCAACTTTCATCCCTAAGGACATCGAGGTGCACAGCAAGCAAGACCTGTTCGAAGCCCTCAAAAACCAAAATGACCTTGACACGGACCAATGGACTGCTGTTGGAGGGAAATCTAGCACCAACGGCGAATTCCTGGTCCTTCATGTGGACGAAGACTCCCTGAAGAAGCTGAAGACTCTGGCGATGCGCCCATTTTTGGGCAGCGACAGGATCACCTTCAAGCTGCAGGGAGGTAACGACCAATAGAGGATGACAGCGGTGCTCCAGATAAACCTACACCACAGCAGAGCAGCTACGGCAAAACTCTGCCAGAAGATCCTGGCTGACGACTTAGGCGTGGTCCTGATCCAAGAACCATGGACCGCTGGCAGTCGTGTGATGCGGATGAGCACCGCCAAAGGTAATTTGATATATGATTCTGGCAGTAACAACCCTAGAGCATGTATATATGTCGGTAACAAAATAAAATCACTAAAAATGGAACATATGTGTTCTAGAGACACAGCCGTGACAGAGGTTGACTTCAAGACAGGTGATGGCAACATCATAATCCTTTTTTGCAGCGGTTTTACCTCCCATACGTTTCTCCAGGACTCCAGGAAAGTGGGGACTTTGGTGATACCTCTACTTCTACGACTGTTTAGAACTTGTCTAGCGACAGGAATCATACCCATATCCTGGAGGGCCTCTAGGGTTATATTTATCCCGAAGCCAGATAAAACCTCCTATGAGGTTGCAAAGGCTTATAGACCAATCAGACTAACATCCTTCTTCGTCAAGACCATGGAGAAGGTTCTGGATAGGCATTTAAGGGACACAGTCCTCATCAACAGTCCCTTACATCCAAATCAACATGCCTATCAGAAAGGTAAATCTTGTGAAACAGCCCTACACTGTCTGGTTGGCAAGATTGAACAAGCTATTGGACAAAAGGAAATAGCTTTAGCAGTATTCCTGGATATAGAAGGAGCTTTTGATAATACGGGTACTCAGTCTATAATTTCTAAGCTTACATCTAGGGGTACGGAGAAAACTGTTGTTAAATGGATAAATAACATGCTTAAGAGCAGAAGAGCACAACCATCTCTGTGCGGAGTCACAAGAGAGGTCAAAACGCAGCGAGGATGTCCACAAGGAGGTGTATTATCACCAAGCCTGTGGAACATAGTTGTGGATGACTTACTCTGGACTCTGAATGAACAGGGTATGTATGCTCAAGGCTATGCAGATGATCTTGTTATACTTATAAGAGGCAAGCATATGGTTATGTGTCTGGAAATGATGCAGAGAGCACTGGCCATTGTGGAGTGATGGTGTGACGAAGAAGGACTTGCAGTGAATCCTTCGAAGACCGTCATGATACCATTTACAAGTAGGAGGAAACTTGAAATCACACAGCCAGTCCTATGTGGGGGCCAGATACAGATAAGCAGGGAGTTCAAATATCTAGGAGCCAAACTAGATGATAAACTCACTTGGAATAGTCATCTGGTATACATAATCAGCCGATCTCAGACTACATTGATGATGGTGCGACGTGCGGTAGGATGCACATGGGGGCTTAGACCCGACATGTCACACTGGCTGTACACTAGAGTCATGAGACCAATGATGGTGTATGGCTCAGTAGTATGGTGGCCAAAAGTCCAACAGGTGACTGCCGCAAAAACCTGTCAAAGGTGCAGCGGTTGGCATCCTTGGGGACAATAGGCTCCATGAGAGGAACACCAACCGCTGCTATGGAAATAGTGCTAAACCTCCCACCCTTAGACATATTCGTCATTGGAGAGGCTAGGATGGCTGCCTACAGACTAAACTGCAATGGGAACTGGCATCATCACCATGCTAGTAAGCACTCCAAGATCGTTGACATTCTCAAACTGGATATTCTAGAAATGATTTCTGACAGAATAGCAAAGGTTACGGACTGGGAAAAAACATTTCAAGTCAACATTGTTGGAAGGAAGGAATGGTCAAGAGGTGAGCCTGACTACATGAAGAAGGCTCTAACCTGCTACACGGACGGGTCAAAGACTCTGAAGGGTACTGGAGCAGGGGTCTGGGGAGCCAGACCGAGGGTTAACTTAAGCTTTAGCCTAGGTAAACTGGCAACTGTCTTTCAGGCTGAAGTTACAGCCCTTGCAGAATGTGCAAGAGTTAATGTAGAAAGAGTCTACAAAGGCAAAACGATCTACATTAACTCGGACAGCAGGGCTGCTCTGCAGGCCTTGGCCAACCATGACTGTAATTCGAAGACAGTCTGGGAACGCCATAAGGTTGTGGCGTTTGCCACTTTATTTTGTTGGTCTTTGGACGGACCGGGAGCTGTTTCCTTACAGCTGGTCGAGCCATCTGTTTTTACCAGATGGTTGTTCTCTTTCTAGATGTTTCTGTGGCTTTCTGGCTTTTTGATTGGTTCTAGTATTTTCAGGTTTTCTAGATATCGGGAATTAGGTTTCTTGTCGTCTTCTCTTCTGACTTCCTTAGGGCAAGGACATCTTGGAGTTTTCTGTGGTCGGAGTTACAAAATCAAAGCTGGCTGCCTGCTCCCTCTACGAACCGGCACGGTGTTTTGGTGTTAATATCGTATGCCTACCTTCCAATCAACGTTTCACGACCTCGTTTATTATTTAGGACCCAGTCTTTCCAAATTCAGTTTTCGAAAATCGTCGCAAATTGGTAGCAGAGCGTGGTTTGAAATGGAAGGCTAGGCTTGCCGGTGGGAGCGGAGGAATTCTACACAGCTATGAGAGCTAAGTCCTAGTTTTTAAGTTTTTTTTAAAGGGGTAGACGTTTTTCTAAATTTTTTTTAGTTTTCTAAATTTTCCTTACACTGCCCTTTTTTACTCAAAATGTTAAACTTTTTCGAAGTAGCTTGTTTTTAATGTGCAAGTCTGAGCCAAGCAGTTCTTGCAACCAACTGCTACCTAAGCCTAGTTGTGTAATAATTGAACATGTGAGTGGCAGTATTTCTTAAACTTTAGTAACTTATTCTCACTAATTATTTAGGCATAGGTATTTGGTTGATTTTTTCTAGCTTAAAATTTTACTTTAAACCAATTTTAATAAATTTTTTTTTCTCTCACCAAGTTAACTCTTAACCTAACTTTTACTTTCACCTACAGTGTAGCCTGTTGCCTTAAACATACCTGGTACTTAATTACTTGTGCTTTCTAAACTTTAATTAGCACCTTTTAGTATTTTAATTTAAACTTTGGCTCAGATCTGTGCAAGTAAAGTCGAAGGATTTCATAGATGCTGTTGGTGACTGCGTATTGTACTGCCGCCTATGTATAGCCTACCTTTTGTTTTTAAAGTTCTTAGCTTTCTGGTTAATATTTGAAACCCCCATTCAGTTTCACCAGATTATTTACTTTGGGTTGGCTTATAATTAAAAGTGTTCTTTTTTATATAAATTGCTTTCCTTCTGATATTTCATCTCTACATCTGATTTAATTAAAATTATTAACCTTTCCACACCTACCCTTAGTTCCAAATGCAATTAATTGTTGTTATTCTAGGATTTAATTAATTATTTAGTTATTTATTTATTCTTCCAGCGGATTTACACCACTTGTACATGTTATAAGTTGATAAGAGTTTAAATTTTTAATAGCACTAATTTGATGATTTTGTCTACTGCGTTGAATTTATTCGAGTCTTACACAATTTTGTTAATTAATCTTAGTCTATACACAAGGTAAGTGAAGTGTTACTGTTAAATTTATCTGATAATTTTTCTACTTAGAAACATGTCAAACTTTTATGTAGGCCTATGCTATTTGATTGTTCGGGGCAGTTCAAGCTTAAGGGGTTGATTTAGTCTAACAGTTTGCAATTTTTTTTTCTAAAACCTTCTTCAAAACTTTAATGTTATTGTTAAAATAATAATTCTTTCATAGTCTATTATTAAAAGCCCTTTGATTCTTTTGACTAGTGCCTGTTTAAATTAAAACAGTTAAAGTTAATATGGAGTACACCTTTAGTTTCAACTAGTATTGAAAGTAACATAGGCCTAGGCCTGTTTTGTAATTTTTATGAAGTTGCAGCTTGGGGTTGGATTTGACGTGCTGACATACATATAAGTGATTTAATTACTTACAAACTAAACCTTCTTTCCAAAATGTTGAAACGTCCTTTCGTTTACAAACTTTTAAAACTATAGTTTGCCACCTTGAGGGTTCACTATTTTATAATATACCTAACCCTAGTGGACTCTTTGGATTGATTGATATGTCAGCTTGCTTGATTCAGCTTCGGGTGTTTAACTTACCTAAATTTCAGTTTAGCCTAATTTAAGCCTTAAGTGGTTAAATAATTTTTTTTCCCTTTGATCTTTAATTTCTTAATTTTTAATTTTTCACTGGGGTTTTTTTTTGGATTCTTGGCCTCAAAAGAGATTTTTTTTTGGGGGTGTTCTAAATTATTTACAGTTTAAAGGGAGAGTTTACTATTTGGGCTTGTGTCTTATTCACTTGGGACTTGTTGAACTTTATGTAGTAGTTACCGGTAGCGCTACTTTACGACTCGCTCCACATATATTTTTTTTTTGCTCTTCTACGGTACAGTTGCTCTTGCTTTTGATTAATTTTTGTTTACTTTGTTTCCCTCTCTTATTCTTTTAGGTTTTGAAAGGTGTTGTTAGGTTTTTTTTGAATACTTTGAACTTTCTCAACCTTTTGAGAGGAAACAAATTGAGTCTACCCCCGACTGATGGCAGCCGACATTTTTTGCTCTGAAAGCCAAACTTTTGACTTTTTTTTCTGCCTACACCTATTAGTGATACTGGAAGTTGGTTTCATGGTAATAATAAGGCAATGTACTTTATGCTTTTATTTATTTGTAATACTATGAATTGAAATAGTTTTTTTTTACAACTTGTACTTTTTCACACACCACAGTAAAATTGCCCTAATGTTTTTTCTGAATTTTTTTTTACTGCTCTCTAGTTTGTGTGGAATATCTGTCCACGCTCTCATGTGTCTTTGATTAATTTATTGTTTAACTTGTTTGTTGTGATTTGTGTTTATTTATTGTTGATTATTGAACCTTTTACGAGATGAAGTTCTTCGATTTAAATAATGTTCCAAAGACTGTGTCTTGGATTAAAAAGTTGACTATTGAGGAAGCCCGCGAACAATGCAAGCTATGGGGAATTAAACCCAAGGATAAGCTTGATGCCATGCGTGTGCAGCTAAGTGAATTTGTGGCTCGGTCCAGCGAAGGGGTCGTGAGTGACTTGGAGGAATCTGCGGATGAAACCAAGGGTACCCGTAACGGATGATTTAGTGGATAATCCCAGTTTAAAACAGGACGAAGTAGGAACTTGTACTGTGCTGCCCCCTGTAGTGCCGGTGGATCTTGGTGGTTTAGTGAAGAGTCTGCATACAATGACCTTAAATGCTATTGAAGCGACTGCTAAGACGGACGGTAGCCCAAGAAATTGCAACCCAAAATAGGCCATATAACAGGGACGATGTCTCATTCCCTAACATTTTGCGGGATATGCTTAGAGAGGTACCGATTTACTTCTGGTACAGATTTATTTCAGCTAACAGAATTTCTCGTAAAAATCCAAAAAATAGTAGAGTTAAATTTAGGTTCAGATAAAACTATTCTATTAAACGCTGTGGCACGCACTGAAGGCAGACTTCGTGACGTGTGGATGGGTCTCGTGAGTGCTGACTCTACCTGGCCGAATGCCCTGCAGACAATTAGGTTTACCTTTTTCTCATCTAGGGCCATTAGAGACATTCAGTCTAAACTCATGTATAGACAACAACGACTGTCAGAACCTTATGCTGATTATCTTACTGACATTGTTAGCATTTTCCAAATTCTTGGACCAGAAATAAGTGATGGCGAGATTTTTACAACTATTTTTACCGGTCTCAACCCTCATACTAGGGCAGCTTTTGCAGGTCTTCAACCCCCTACCACAGTACAACAACTGAAAAACATGGTTTCCATGATTGAGAGTTTGACGGTCAACACTGTTCAAGCTCCGTTAGGGTATGGCAATTCTGAATCTCAGGAAGCTGCAATAGATTCTAATAAAAATGTCACTTATGATAATACTAATTTACAATACGCTGGACATCTTTTCCAAAATAATCGTTATAATAACAGAACATTTTACCGTGGTTCGGGTACAAACTTCGACCGAGACGCCGCTAAGAGAACCCCCTATAGCACATTTTATCCAAACCATTCGTTTGGAGGTAACCAAAGGCAAGGAAGCGGGCCTTACAATAATAGTAGACCTTACCAGAACTTTCATTCTCAACCCAATAATTCTAGGCAGGGCCAAGTAAGGGCAAATGGCTATGATAATGCTTTCAATCAGCGGCTGAACCCCCAAGTTTGTAATTCTAATCAATTGCAAGATAATATGCTACCAGGGAACAATAGTAGGCCAAACCAGGAACGGAGGTTTTCCTATAATAGGAATAATCAAAACCATAATTATAGTTCCGCTAATCCTGCGGTTAATTTAAACTCCAAAAGGGGAATTCGCTGAAAGGGCCGGCATTCCCCAAGAAGACTAGGCCCATTAATCCTTTAGCTCCGGCTTTGCCCAAGGTCAAACCCCTAGAAATTCCTATTGCTTTTTCTAACATTAAGTCTTCTGCTGTGATTGATACTGGTTCTACCAGATCTATCGTAGCTAAAAGCGTATTTGATACTCTCTCTAAACTCAAGGGTGTCGTGAAGAAAGTTGAAGAAACTTCATTGACGGCTACAGCTGCAAATGGTTCAGATGTCTCCTTTCAATTTTTGGCCCATATTCATTTCAAATTAGCTTGTTTCTCTTGGACTTTCCCATTTCTTGTTACTAACAACTTACCGGTTCCTGTTTTGATTGGACTCGACTTCATTCAGGCCTCTGAAAATGAGCATTAATGCGGCTCAACGCCAGGTGTCTTTTCCCTTTGACACTTCACTAGTTATAGCCGAAAACCAAGAGGATGAACAGGCAGAGGATGTTAGTTTGGGACCTATCTTTGGAGAGAGGCTTGATAATTCCCAAGTTCAGACATTTAAAAATATTCTGCGGTGTTTTCCCGAAACTGTGACCAAACAGCTGGGTAAAACTAACCTTTTGACTTATTCTATCACTGTCAAGTCAGACAAGCCGTTCAGGTGCCGTCCGTATCATTATGCTCCCCCGAAAATGGCTTTAATTCGTGAGCATATCGAAGGCCTTCTGGAGAAAGGCGTTATTAGACCTTCAACTTCCCCTTACTCCAGTCTAGCATTTTTAGTACCTAAAAAGGGAGGTTCTTCACGCCTGGTGGTTGACTTCCGCGCCTTAAACAATGTCTTGGAGCTCGATTCAACTCCGATGCCTACGGTAGAGTCTTCTTTTCAATTTCTAGGCAAGGCTAAGATCTTTTCTATGTTAGACTTGGTGTCCGCTTACAACCAGATACCACTTGATGAGGCTTCCAAGAAGTACACTTCATTTGTCACAAGCACTGGCCAATGGGAATACAATTACCTCCCTTTTGGTCTAGCTAGTGGTAGCATGATACTGACTCAGTTGATAAATAAAATCTTTGGTGATGTGAAATTTGATTTCTTGTTCTGCTATTTCGACGACCTTGTTATTTTTTCTGAAAATCTGGAAGATCACCAAAGACATCTCGATTTAGTCCTTGACCGACTTAGTAGGGCAGGGTTAACAGTTAACCCAGAAAAGATGGTCATTGCCTCTCATAAAATAGAATTTCTAGGCCACGTCTTCGAAGATGGGAAAGTTACCATCAACCCGAATAGAACTCGCCCTATCGACAACTACCCTCAACCCAAAAATACTATGCAGGTTAGCAGGTTTCTTGGAATGTGTGCCTTTTATTCTAAATTTATTCCCAATTTCGCGTCAATCTGTGAGCCGTTGAATAGGTTAAAGAGAAAGGATGTAAATTTCATATGGGGTGAGGAGCAACAGAATGCTTTTCACAAACTTAAACGGTCTTTAGTCTCTGCTCCGGTCCTACGCTTACCAAATTTTGATGCCCCGTTTATTCTGTCAACTGATGCTTCAGGTACTGCTGTAGGTGCAGTGCTGTCTCAGGAAATCCAGGGCCAAATATACCCTATAGCTTTTGCGAGCCGTCCTTTAAATGTACACGAGAGGAACTATTCAACTTTCCATTTAGAAGCTTTGGCAGTAGTCTATGCCTTTACAAAATTTAGACAATATTTAGAGCATCGTTCCTTCACGCTTGAGACTGACAATTCCTCACTCTCATGGTTACTTAACAATCCTCGCCAGGTAGGAAAAATAGCACGTTGGACCACTCTCATCAATGCCTTTCAATTTACTGTCAAGCATGTTAGGGGCAAAGACAATGTTGTGGCCGACTGCCTCTCGCGTTTATTTGAGCCCCAAACCGAATCATCACAGAGTTCTACTATTCAAAATAAAACCGACCACACACAGGCTTTTATTCTTTTTTCTGTACCGGAAGCCTTCAAAGACATCAAAGGCCACCAAGAGCAAGATGCTCAAATTCGCAATATTGTGAAATCTTTGAAGGGTACTAATCCCAATCAAAATTATTCTGTAATTCAAGGCATTTTAGTTCACCAATTGCCTAATCAATCCAAACCTAGAGTAGTGGTACCTAGCAAACTCTACGACCTATTGTTTAAAGTTTACCATGAGTCACCTCTCGGAGCTCATCTGGGATTCAAGAAAACTTGGGATCGGATTAGTCAAATTTTCTTTTCTACCGACCTGAAGCAGGCTATCCAAGAGAGGGTAAAGGCTTGTCCTTTCTGTCAGAGATGCAAACAGGCTCAAAATACTAAGGTAGGCCCTTTGGCTTCTCAATTAGCAACCAGGCCTTTTCAACGGGTGTTTGTTGATTACGTGGGACCTCTTCCTAGAACAAAAAAAGGCCACAAATGGCTTCTTACAATCGTTGACGCCTTTTCAAAATATACAGTGATTTTGCCTGCTAAAAATGCTACCGCTCCTACTACGGTGAATCTTTTGCATAAGGGCTTGTTCGCGTATTTTGGCTTCCCCTCACAACTCGTCACCGACCGTGGTGGTTGTTTCAAATCCAGACAGTTCGATAACATGTGTCTGGAACTTGGTATCAAACACGTTATGACCTCGCCATATTACCCGAAGCCGTCAATTGCTGAAAGAGTTAATAAAAACCTCGGCGTTGCCTTGAGAATTTTCCATTCTCAAAATCATACTGACTGGGACACTAATCTCCATTTATTCCAAGTCGCTTTTAATTCGGCTAAGCATGAGTCAATTGGCACCTCTCCTGCTGAAATTTTCCTTGGCTACAAAATTACTTCTCCCCTGGAAAACAATTGGAATTTGGATGATCTCCTCCAAACACAAGATTCCAGAGACATGCAGAGGAGATGGTCTCAGGCCTTGGATCGGTTGGAGGTTGCACACCGAAAAGTTGCTCGGCAGTACAACCAAGGTCGTTTACCAGTTAATTTTCGTATCGGTGATTTGGCTATGTTTCGACGAGTAAATTTGAGTAATGCGGCTAATCAAATTTCAGCCAAACTGCAACCTCTGTGGTCACGCCCTCTGGTTATTCATGATTTTACCTCTCCAGTCACCGTGACATTGAGGTGTCCCAAGTCAGGGAAACTTATTAGGTCGGCCCATGTTTCCCACCTAAAGAAATATTTTGGGCCTATCTAAGACCAAAGCACCGCTGCCGGGACGTTTATAGGGATGGTTTAGGGCATAGTGATGTTAGTTTAGTTTTTTCTGTCTTCTTATTCTCTTCCTTACACCACATTAACACTCTGATACTTTTACTCCTCTTCTTTTACAATACATATACACGGGGGGATCAGGGTTAGCATTGGCTGTTTAGAGAATTTTTTTTTGCTTCGGCAATTTTTCTAGGCTGTACATTGGGAGTGAACTTTATGTTTATTTATTTTTAACATTCCCTAATGCAGTCGCGCAGCCTGCTATCCTTGGTTCGGGCAACCCATTACATTTTACAACACAAGCTTACATTTTCTTTCCCTTTTCCTTTTCTTTGTCTTTCTCTTGCTTAGTAGGGTCAGTCTTTTGGCAGTAGGTGGAATTCTTTGTTATTCAGCTAAGTTAGCAGCGATGGATAGGTTTAGTTTTTATTGTTGAAAATATTGTTGAAGATTGTAGTTTGTCTATATATTTTTTGTAGTTAGTTGTTGTTGTTATCTCTTTGTGTCTTTAAGACTTTATAATTTTGTCTCTGAAGCTGCTAAATGTTCCAGCAGCTATCTTATTTATTTGCTGTTTAGTGTTTATATTGGAAGTGTTTTTTTTTACTGTTGTTACTGTTATCCTTTGAAGGCTTTTTTATTGTTATTGTTTTAGAGGTTTATTGATTGTTAACCTAATTTTGTTGGGTTTTGGCCCAAGTAGTTTTTTTTTTGGGTCTCTTTTCCGTAGGTTTCAGGGTTTTTTTTTGCCTTTCCTGGCCAACACTTAGAAACTAGTTGTTTTTTTTTGTTTTTAAAGTTACTAATTAAACCACTTTACCACGACCAAATGATTTCCTTACTCCGTTAAGCTCTTCCCGTAGCTCTACAGTTTTTCTTTCACGCCTTTTTAAGAGCCTGAATTTATTTGCTCCAAGTCTCTAAATTTAAAAAACTAGTATGGAAAAATAAAACTTTATTTTGTCTTTTCCCACTGGCCACCAATTTTTTTTCTCAGCCGTCCCGTAGGGGGAGGAGAGTACTGGCCCACTTTTGCTAAATTTTGCCAGTACCAGGTTTTTACCTAATTAGCCTTTACAACACGAACTTGGGTCTGTTGATATTATGATGGGTGTAATTTTCTCATATTTTTAATTTTCGCTTTGGAATGGTCTCTTCATCCCTTCTGTTCCTCCCATCTTTGAAGAAAAAAAAATACAGACCTTATGTCTGGAGTAATACTCTCCCGGTGGTCCAAGGAGTTCCGCCAGCCGTTCGGGGTTTCCATTCGGGTGCTTAAGTGGCCCTTGGGTTCCGGGGTGGAGATACCCGGATGGTGGAGACTTTAGGAAGTGCTTTGGCTAATAAGCTTTGGCTAATAAGTGTACACTTATTTAATTTCCTTCCCAACCTTACTGGAACACCCTCTTGTAGCCTTTTGACCACCAAGCGTATTAGTGATGTAGAAACAAACGAAAAAACCCATCCTTGTGTCAACACTTCAGACCTTTATTTATTGGTAGCTACCACAGAAAGTAGTTAATTTTGTTCAAGTTTTTTTACTACTACTAGGCTTTTCCTCAAGCCTCTTTAAACTAAAAAGATTTAATCTTGAGTAGTGTGGTCAGTCGGAATGGATTCTAGCCGTTACGCTTTTGGAGCGCCTCGCGAGCGTGCAGGATATCCATACTAGAGCTATTTCTAGCTGTTTGCTAACGACAGCAGTACCAGTTGTAGTCTCTAATCTTTCCGTCCTTGTCTTCCTACCTTATCCTTTTGAGTTTTTTTCTTTTCTCTCCCGGGGTAGAGGGGGAGGATGTGGCGTTTGCCACTTTATTTTGTTGGTCTTTGGACGGACCGGGAGCTGTTTCCTTACAGCTGGTCGAGCCATCTGTTTTACCAGATGGTTGTTCTCTTTCTAGATGTTTCTGTGGCTTTCTGGCTTTTTGATTGGTTCTAGTATTTTCAGGTTTTCTAGATATCGGGAATTAGGTTTCTTGTCGTCTTCTCTTCTGACTTCCTTAGGGCAAGGACATCTTGGAGTTTTCTGTGGTCGGAGTTACAAAATCAAAGCTGGCTGCCTGCTCCCTCTACGAACCGGCACGGTGTTTTGGTGTTAATATCGTATGCCTACCTTCCAATCAACGTTTCACGACCTCGTTTATTATTTAGGACCCAGTCTTTCCAAATTCAGTTTTCGAAAATCGTCGCAAGGTCTTAAAATTGCTGGCGAAAACCAATAAAGTTATTCTAACTTGGCTGCCTGGACATAGAGGAATCACAGGTAATGCAGGGGCAGACAGTTGCGCTAACTTGGGAGCCAACTGTCCTCTTACCGGTCCTGAACCAACGTGTGGGGTCTCATATAATTTAGCACGTAGATCAGTTACCAATTGAATGGTTTACAAACACCTACAACATTGGAAAAATAGTGACGGGAATGTACAAGCAAAGCGGATGCTCAAGGGACCATCAAGGAACATTGCAGCAGAGGCCCTTAGAATGAGTAGAACGGAGATCCGAAAGGTGACTGGTTTTATTACAGGTCATTGGATATTCCGAAGTCACCTGAACAGAATAGGTAACCCATTTCAGGAAACACTGTGCAGGAAATATGGCGAGGCTGACGAAACAGCCAAGCACGTCATATTTGAATGCCCGGAATTACAGAGCAAACGCTCAAGATCCCTAGGTGTTCTTATACATACGGAAGAGGGGTTGGAACAGGAAAGCATTGTTCAGAAGATCTCATGGTTTTGTAAAGGCCTGGGAATTGATACAGCTTAAACCTGGGAGAGGGTGCACAATAAGCCGGATGGCTGAGAGGCAACTACCAGGTCTAGGAAACCTGGCCCTATGTTACAAAAAAGCCTTTTAATGGGTTAGTATTACTGATATTTTTTAAGGCAATATATATTTTGGGGAGGCAATATTTAATTGTAAGCTGTGAAATTTACATTTTCAAAATCAATAAAAAAATAGTAGGAAGGGCGGCGAATTCGATAGAAATTAATAGAAAATTGTAACTGATAATCAATACATTCCAAATGATAATACATTTTAAGAATTCTTATTGATTTTCTAAAGGGAGCCTGACGTCTGTTTCAAGGACATTATATTTATATTATTCAAGAAGAGTGTTCAAAATATATTATTAATTATATCATATCCATGAACGTTGAACGTGTTCATGTTTTTCAAGCGTTCTAAGACGAGGATAATTGAAGAGGACCGCAAGGAACACTTGTACAGTATTATGTGTGTTATGCAATCTCGACAAACCACTTCCATTTAATCCAAATCCTACGTAATAACCACATGCTGATCTTGGAACTGATGTCACTTGATCTTCGTGTTCCATTCATGTGAGCCCAACATAATATTCTGTTTGAATACTGGTTTTTATAATAATAACATTGAAATAACTATCAATAAAAGAGTCGCAGAAACTTAAAAGTTGGTACATAGATTCAATTCACTGTAATAAAACTGCAATAGTATACAGTTTAATTTTGCCAAAATATAGTTTAAAGTAATGTAAAAATGGTGTTATATTAGATATAATAGACATCGAAAAGTAAATTTGAATCGTACAATATTGTTACTTTGCCGTAGTTTTAGTAGAGTTACGAGGTTTAAGCCCAAGAAGTTTCGAAGGTAAGTACCAAGATTTTATAAACTAGGTTGAATAGTATCTAAAGTGACAAACAGGAAATATCAGGAAGAAAATTTCGTAATCTTTCTGTCATCTTTGTATTGGTGTGTGTAGGAATATTTACTCTTTTCTTTATTGAAAATAAATAATTATTCAGTATCCCAAACTTTTTCAAAATGTGTGTAAAGCAGGATTTTCGGTACTGTGGTATTATCCGGAGGCCACTATTTTTGGAATTTTTACGAAGGAGCTAAAAATAATAAATTTTTCAGACTTCATTTGGCTTGCTATACAGATTATATGTCATTTTTACGATCCGTTCTGGTTTGATACCTCCCAAAAAGAAACAATGTCGGTGAGAAGGAAACCACTCTATCCTATCTACTTCTTATTATTAATCGATATAAGTAGGTTTGGATTACTTTAATATAAGTGTATTACTAGTAGTACTAAAGTTCAAGATAACATTTGCGTACGCTCACGTGTTCTGAGCTTGAGTGTGGGTACTACCTGGTTGGATTTTTTTGCTTGTCAGAATTGCGGGGTGGCGACGAAGGCACCATTGCAGCCCGCCCTGATAGCCACGGGCATATTAGATTGGTATTTTTAAAACCTTAGACAACGTCCCAGTTAGTCCAATATTTCCTACACCAGATCACGTTGGATGATCCGGCACGTGATTTAAGGTCAATAAAGTACTGACCGAAAATGCTTTTGGCTATCAGTACGAGATTCTGGGGACTACGGTGCTACCTAACACTTCTGTTCAGAAAAGAAAAATGATCCCTCGAGATAGTACCTAATTTCCTATTATTTATAATACTTACGTATGTATTTACCTACTTATTAATCCTTATAACACATAGATGGTTAGGACAGAGTGGCCTCCTTCTTGTCGACATTGCATCTAATTGGGAGGAGAAAACAAAAATTGATCGTCATACGAATATGTGGTTATGAAGTATCTGGTAAGAAAATCGCGTCAAAAAATTTTAGCCTCCGGAACTAATGTACCGAATTTTCATTGTGAAAGTACTCTTGGTAAAGATGAGAAGTTTTGACAGTTGAGATCTCTACGAGCTTTAGTTAGTTCAGTGATAGCTGCCACATACTACTGTTGACTATTAAAGTCCCTATGAAAGAATTGGCAATACAGGAAGCACTTCCGGGGGTTAAACGGCAAATAGGTCAACAATCTTGCAATACCTATTGTAACTTTTGTGATTTTCATTTACATTAGAAACCATTTTCTCTCAACAGTATCAGAAATCACTAAAGGTGAAGTGCTATTATATATGTTGGAGACTGTTACACGTAGAGAGAATAGTATTCAGTTACCATTGACAACTACATGTACATTTTTGAATAAACTACGTTAGTCGAGTTTCTGCGATGAGTAGCGACAACGCTACAAGCATAGAACATAGATATGGTGGAAAGAGATGGTTCAATATGAATGTTGATTTTAGTTCCAGTTACCTCATGGGACAGTTATAATGCCTATTCATCTGGATTACATTATATTTAAATTTGCTATCAGACTAAGTGTGTTAAATACGTTAAGAAGGTGGACACAAAAATGTTACAAGAAATATTTGTATATTGGTATATCAGAAAAATATGTTTACACAATAAATACGTACACGTAATACATGTACACGTAGTACACGTAACATATATTTGTGCAAGCAATGTTTATAGTAAGGAAGGAATGGCTGAATCTGACTTTTTGTTAATCTTTATTAATGATACTGGAAGACCCGCAGTGGTAGAAGTATTCTTAAATGTTATTATAGTGTTCCTCTTATATTATCATTTTACTTGAATAAAACATTTCCGAGTTCTTCGTATTCAAACGAATTATTCTATATTCCTAAAATTGGCCGTGATTTTTAAGGGCAACTTCAATAATTCACATCTAGATTCCACCTTTCATATATCATAATGATGGCATAAATATTCACAACCTAGTTTTTTTTAACTAGATAAAATTGCATATTTACTTATCACTATTCTTTTTTCATATTTTAATTTTTCAGTTTAGAGTCGATAAAAGTTACAGAAGTTATTAATTCCTCTTTTGAAACACAAATGAAATTTTGTTTAATTTACTAATAATGACAGTAGAAAGCAGCCTAATGAAGTGTATATAAATATAATAACTACTAAAGATGTAAAATGCAAAGTTTTATTACTGACTCAGTACATTACACATATCAACCCTTACCTATAACTGGTTACGTAAACCTGTAATATGAAACATTTACAGCTACTCCTCACAGATCTACATCGTGTAGATATCATAACTTCCCCACATTCTCGGCAACCCCTGTAAAATAGGCCGTAAATAGAAGATATAACATTGGAAAGATCATAAATTGAGACATAAACATTTACAGCTTGATACTCCTCGTAGTTGTACTGCCTCGTAGACATCGCGTCGTATTTAATTTACATTGAACATGGCGACACTCTTGTAAGACGTGGAATGGTTTCATTTAGACTGTTATACCTACATGTTGTTCAAAATATTTTTGTCAATTACGTGATTATTTTACCTTTATAGTAAATTCTCTTCTATCGTTTGTTCACGAATCTTATCCCCTCAGCATTATTTTCTATAATCATGTTACTTTCATTTCCTGTTAATTTGTGACAGTTGGAGTATAATAATTTAATGTGATTAGACCAGTTCAAACAAAAGAAAATCCGATTTATCTCGCTGATTAAGAGGATTAAGGCAAGCCTGTAGAACACAATTGTATTTATATCTAAGGTGGAAGGCAAGTTGAATAAAACTGGAAAGAGGAGTTATACGAAATATTTAGTAATGTCAAAAGTGAGAGAAGTCTTGAGGAATTTTTTGAAAATTAAAACCTAAGGTAAACCACTGGGTTATTATTAAAAGTATACAAATAAAGTGACTTAACTTAACTCATTTAACTTAGCTTGTTGAAATAGTTTAGGTTTTTGCATACATAAATGTTAGGTAACGTCAGAACTATTGTTTTTCTCCACACTGAAGATATTACCAGGGACAAGGAAATGTCACCGTGAACTTCATCTACCTTGGTAATTATCAAAACTGTTGTTAAGATATTTTAATAATCTATGCTGATATATTAAGAATGACAGGGAAACTTCTCTGCGAACTTCACCTGTGAGTATCACAACTGACGTTAAGGTATTTTAGTGTCTATACCGACATATTAACAAGAACAAGGATATGTCACAGTGAACTACAAAGAATCCAGTTGGAGCAGGTCAGTTATATTATAAATGTGGCTTGAAATAATGCATTTGCAGAAGAAAAACTATACATTGCAATTCAGTGTTCCATCAAACCCCTGTATGTTGTAATAATGAGCTTAATGAACTATATTATTAAAAGAGTAGAGGAAAGGAGAGAAAATACGAATAAACAGAGAAGGTTGAGTAATGGATGATGGAATAGAATGCTTTTATTACAGAGGCAAATAATAATATAATTTGAAATATATTTGGTTGGGGTTCTATTTGACAGGCAACGCTAGTTTTGACCAAAACGTTATATTACAGAGTGATAATGACTAGTATGAAAATCTTAACTAATGTTTTTTACCAAAATAAATAAGTCAAAGATGGTTTTTACTGTATTTTATTATAACGTCAGTACAAGTTTTTACTGCTTATATTGGTAGTTTGAATTTTCAAAATGGGATTTGATCATGATATTTGGTTAAAATCAGTTTTGACCGGTCAATACCAGTTTTTGACTGAATTCTAGTTTTATCTTAAACATATATTAATATATAATAATTTATATTGGGGTGTAAGTAAATAAAAAAAAGTCAATGTGTTTTCTAGAGAAGTCTGTATCATTTGTATAATATTATGTTTACCTGAGAATTATATGGAACTGTATACGTCTGCATCGTTTACAAATTTAGCGCATCACATGAGAATGCTTTTAGGAAAATAAGATAAGGAAATATTTAGTTGCCTTACTAGCGCTCCCTTCCTCCCCCCACCAAACTAGATACTCTCTACAAAAAACTTATTTTAATAATACAGTTTTAATATGGAAGTATTCTGTTTACTTGTCTTTTAATCGATTATTTCAATATATTAGATTTTCTTTTTATATCGGTTTCATCAATTATAGTTGTAAATACAAGTAGATATAAGTGTTACATTAAATTAAAGCGAATTAAATAAGTTTTGTTTTATGCCTTCTATGCAAACAAGCTATTTTTTGGCAAATGGAAAGCTGTTTATTTTTTTTATTTGTTTAAATTAAATTAAACTAATGCATTTAAAACATATTGCAGGAAGTTTATGTTGTACATTCGAATAAACTATGTATGAATGGAATAAGTCTCACGTACTCGTATTCATGGAAAATATTGAAAACAAATTTATAGCATTTAAGGTAGCCATTTAACTGAATTTTTGGGAATAGTGTTGATTAATTGAGAATTTAATTATTTATTAAAAAAAAACTAGTAGCCTATGATTTGATTTTATGATTTTGGCAAAAATCTTGATTTAAAATTAATATCTTGAACTTTAAAATCCTTGTTTCTGACAATTATGCCACATAAGAGTCTAAATTTTGTTATCAATTAATATTAGGAACATTTCATTATTGGAAAACATAAAAAGCAGCGAGCCGTGGATGAACGTCTTACAAAGAGCACATAGGTGTCCCCTAGTCATCACTTAACGTCGTGTCAAACGTAAAATCATGCAAATGTCATGAGTGGTATAAATATCACCACTCCTTAGGTTCTATTACGCATAACACACTGTTCTGTGTAGAGTTAATTACCTTATTAAGTATATGGGTCTCAAGTTGCGCCCAGTATACATATGAAAAGTTAGTTTGAATCTAAAATATTAATTTGAAAAGTGTTGTTTTCTAGTCACAAAATTGAGATAATAACTTAAAAAATAATGAGATTGTTAAATTTTGATCATAACCAAAAAAGGTAGTAATAAGTTCTTAACCAAGCACTTCTGTGCTGTATGTGTTCAGTCCCAAGTTTTCTAATCTCAGTTTCCTAGAGTGACCCACAGAAGATATTTATGTTATGACCAAAGTTTCTCAAATATATGAGTTCATTCCCCGGTTACTCATTTCATCTACTTTTCATTGAAACCTTATTCCTTTTGTTGTATACATCTGGCTGTATATATTACCTTCATAATATAAAGTACATTTCTCCTATACACGATAATCTAATGTATGCATATTGTATTTGTTTATTCATTTACTAGCATTTAACTTTTATTTAGTTAAATATTTTATAAACCACTGTTTTATAAAAACTTTATAAGACAAAAACAGGTTTTAAATCATTGTATTTTTCCAACAGCATATTTTTTACAGCATATTACACTAGGGAAACCTATATGTTACTCACAATTTTGCTAATTGAAGATCGTTACGAGCTATTTGTTTTATTTTTAGATGTTTTTATCTTGGGATGTTTTACAAACTATATGTTAGATGTGTCCAAAATTAGGTGATAAACTGTTAAATTACAGCGTCAAAACCTGATTTCAGCAACTTATCGATAGAGCACCAGTTGAATTTCCATCTTTTTGTCTCCTCAAAAAGCTCCTATTTTAGCAGTGGTAATTGTTCACCCATAATTGTTCGGTAAAAATACCAAAAGAAACGGTATATATATCATTTCTATATATGGTCAATTTAACATATGACTTTGAGTTCAAAATAACGTAACGTTTTTTTATATATATATATATATATATATATATATATATATATACATGTATATTTAGATGTAATAAAATATTTTATTAATACTTAAATATTATACAAACAGTTGAATTACTTGAAAAGTTATTAATACTAATTTTATCTTTCAAAAATTAATAATCTTACTTTTATTTGCATTATTATCAATTTAATAAAAAATTGCCTTTCCGTTATTTTTTATGATCTTAATTTTTATTTCTATTTATACTGGTTCCGTTAAAAATAACGAAGAATCACTTTTGCACTCAATCAAGATACCAATGGGAGGTCAAGCCTTCCGTGTTTCTGCTCTAGTGCGTACTTTTCAATATATTCAAAATACTAAGGCAACGACATTACTTATATCAATGGCAATGTAGTTCTCTTTTGGAGCAAATCTTAACTTATTTATTAATAATTAAGGTTAGATGGTCATAATTACTCATATATAATTCGTAGTATAATTTAACAGTGTTTTAAGTTCACTGTACTCTCAGTTAGAAGCTGTACTCCCAGCCTGTCATGTGACAGTGGGACTAAATAATGCAAATGGAGTGGATGAATATTAAGGTGACTGAACTAAAATTTGGTGGCGGAGCGGAGAATACTAGATACTGATTAGTTACGAGACTCTTACACTTAAAAATAAAAACCGGATATTTCTGGAAATTTGCCATGGGTCAGTGATACAAAAATCATTTTCGAGATATGTAATCTGAACAAAACATGCCAAAGCATTGCGATGCTCAGTGGATCACAACAGCAATGTTTTGAGACAATTTTTCACGCACATTAACTTTGAAACATTCGGCCTATTTAAACAAACATCACTAGTAATAATTCGTTGTGTATTTTATTTTAAACTGTTATTATTCTTTTGAGTTTTGGCACAAGTTCCTTGTTTTCTTTTTAGTATTATGACATATAATTTTATAACATAAATATTATCTAAAACAATTTAATTAAAAATATACTACAAAAATAAACTTTCGTACACATTTAGAGGTAAATGTACTTTTATCAGTAAGAATCAACAAATTAATCCTAAACTGTTTTACATATTCATAATAAAGGCATATACAATAAAACATTATAAAAATGTGATGTCGGTTCGAATACCAACAGTTGTTGGTTAAGTTAGTACGATCAATCTCAATCTCTGAAAGTGATAACGGATATCTTCCCTCAGAATCAATAAATATAAAATGGTTTCAAGGAACGTCTCGACGTCACGAAAGTAAATTGTTATTTATCAACGCCGCGGAAGCAATTTTCGCCGATATTGGCAATCACCGCAATAACTGCAGAGCCGGCCGTGACATCTGATGGGCACACAAGTCCGTGCAACCGCCAATACACGATATAAATGTGCATACAAGACTTTCCATTTTGAATATCCATTAGCACGTATCAAGTCTGAGCGATGACTCTATTTTACCATCTTTTCTGAAATTAATGGAAATAATTTCAAAAGTTTCGAATAACAAACACGATTTTATCATCGATTAAATGAAATAAATAAATCCAATGCAGTTTCAATACATTATCTATTTTGCCCCCATAGTAATTCCGAACTTTAATATTAAAGGATTACATCAATTGAAATGATTCTAATATCTTTTAAATATCTTACAAATAAAGCCTTTATTACACAATGAGTTAATATTAATATTTACAATATATTCATGGTTTAGGAACTAATTACTATACGGAAAATAGTTACGGAAACAGCTCACGAATATATGGTCCGAGCTGAGACAGGCCAATTTGTACAACGGAAATAACCACTCTTATAACGGTAGTGGGTTTTAAACTCAGCAGCATAAAAAAGAAGCACTAATGACACTGGTTTGTCGTACTGTCAAATATGATTTTTTCCTAATGATACACTGTTAATATCACCATACATATTCAAAAATACGTTAACCTAATGTATGAAGAATATCGTCCGAAATGAGAATAGTTTAATGCTGTTATTAACACTAAGAAAAAGAAAACAAAACAACATATTTATTTCACGTTTATTTACTTATTACTTGGTCCGTTATTTAGTTCCATTACAATTACAGATAAGCATTATTAAGACAATGCTTGGATAAACAATGACGCAAGGGAGGTTGGATTTTGTGACGCTGCCGTTAATTAAACAAGAACTCGCCGTGAATGTTTATTACTCAGATATTATTTAGGATTTAAAATATTAGTTTCTGGAGAAAGGCTAATGTCATTGCAATTTTTCAACAAGTTACTTTTTCAAAATTTACAATAAGGGATTTTAATAATTTATCATATTTTGATTACTATTAAATAACGATATTTATTAACATTCCAGCGAGTGCCACTATAGAATTGAATTTGGCACGTAATCTATTAGTAGAACACGATATGCAGCAGCATCAACCTTCAGGTCATATCTTTAACAATGGGAGCCACCTACTATCTGGAATTCTACTGATATAGGAGGTCGCAACTTTGTTAGACATAATTACCTGTAGCCCATGCAAACTAGTGCAGTAGATTGTAAAAGTTCTATGTAGAAAAATAAAAATTTTCAAACACGATTGAGAACAATTTTCCAGAGGTGGCCCCGGACCTCACTTTTTTGATGGGTATGGTGCCATAAACCCTAAATCCCCCTATATTTCAGGCACCTACAAATCATTAACTCTGCGCACGCCTATGCACTTTATGTATGATCGAAAACAATGTTCTCTGTTCCTCTAAAGTACACTGAGTATAACTCTAAACCAATCGAGTCTACCTCAGCTACCACGACAACTAATGGTTCGAATACGATACGTAAACTAAACCACTTTAATAACGTATATGACTTACTTATTCACTAGATGTACCCTAAATTGAGAATTAGAAATCAATTGAGATACAGTGATTTAACATCCTTATTTGTTAAATATAAACAACTTAGAACTTTCCACACTAAGAAGAGAATATATGAAATATCAAAATATTATATTTTGTGAATATTTTTGGAAGAAGGAAGGGTTCACGTCGAGCTATGCTCAATCAGCAGAGTCAGTGAAGTGAAGGTTTTGGCAGCTGATGGAGAGCACTTGTGTGGGCAGAGAATATTGGCTCCAACTTTTTGACTAACTCAGAACGTGAAATCAGCCATTTTAACCATACGTGGTGAAGTTTTGTTCTGAATTGATAGAGTTATATAATCAACAATAATACTAACTGAAACCACCATTGTCTTACCACAAAATAATATTTTAGTGCTATATATACATTTGTGATATATTATTATAGATATTATAATTTTGTACGAAAATACTAATCATTGGCATTCTACGTACAATGCACATTTAGAATGACTAACAGTTCAATATCTATGCAATTATTACATAAATAATGAATAAATGTAATACTTAGCAAGTTAGCGTTGTTCTTTTATTACTCTGAAACACCAAATCTTTTTATAATTTGTATTATTTTTAATCAACGGATATCGTCTGTACAAATTTAAATTTAAATATTTTTAGTGACTTTAAACTATGAAAAAAATTAAATAATAAATCACACATTTTGTACTAATCAAGGGTCAATTTTATACAGAGCAAAATCTGAAATATAAGTAACAGTCTTTTTTGAACTGAACTTGTCGCATTACTTCTGTTTTAAAAAACAGCAGATTCCAACACTATGTTAGTGAAGTTTCATTCAGTTTTACGAACTGCAGTGGAATAAAAATTACCTTCACATAAATTTACAAAAACGGATATGTTATGTATTATTTCATGAAACCCACAAGGAAAGTATAACCTATATGGTATTGTAAAAGAGTAAAATATCTACTTTCTTTTGATTAAGTGAAAAGGGTTGTTGCAATAAAAAATGAACTCGAACCCTACGCCTCTAGCTTGCTGGCAATGTCAATTTTTTAATTATAATATTTAAAAACTAGGAATAAGGAAATTTCATATAAAAACGTTTCAGTACAGTTCCTAATAAGAGACAGTTAGAAAATATAGAAAACAAACTGAGCGCATCGAATTTTTTGACCGTACTCAGTGAAAGACAACAAGTAATTGATTTGACCTCATTAATTTTTTTGTATTATTATTATGCACAATTTTCTATTTACTCTTTGCTGCATCTATTATAACTTCCAACATCCCTTCAGTATGCATACATTTTGAAATAAATTGTATACCAGAGAAGTTAGTATGAAGTAAGGACACTGGCCGTGTGTAACTAAGGTCCATAATTCTGTTATCCTACTGAGTGTTACAAAATATTAGGTCACAAAATGCCGTTTGAAAAATATAAATCGTTATTATCTGTACAAGAAATGCTCTGTTCAATAAAAACAGTAATTTGTGGTTTTTGCTGAGTTAATATCGGTAAAGTACTGACACAAATAAAGTGGATTATGTATGATAAGGTCTCGAGGTTGACAAATGGCCGACATGAAATTGCTTTACGTTGAAATATCGTGTCACTTATAACATTTATTAGCTCGATTGTCGTTTACTTGATTCTTGTTAAGGTTTCTAACTATTATTTGGTTTGTTTAATTTAATACTCCACTTGTAAACGAATTTGTAAGAATATTTTAAAATGAGTTTAGTATTTCTGGAAAATAGTACCTCTAGTACTACAGAGTTTAAGATCAAATATGAGGTACTTCTCATAAAGATAGTAGAGAGACGCTCTGAAAAAATGAACATCTGGGCAGCGAAATTAAAGACCTGTTCTAGATAAATTAAAATATGATTGCTTAGATAACTATACGTGTAACGTAACTTAAATCGGCCTCAGCTATAATTTGACAAAAGGGTTGAATTTTAAAGAATAAGCAGATAATAGAAATAAAATTCTAAACATTTTCCTCGACTTAATAATTTCACCTTTTACAAAATTTATTTACAATATTAATATTGAATGGATAATCTTTAGTTAATTATATTATAAATTCATTGCTGTTTCATCTATTACATTATTGAATTATGGATTGTATTTAATACAAACAATAAAAAGAAAATCGTCACTTTAAGGTTTGCAAGATCTTTGAATTCATAATTTCTTTCTTTCCAAGTTGTACTAAGATAAACCTATGTGATCATTTAGGCCATATAAAAAGTCACTATTTAATTACTTTAGTTCACAAATATATTAATACTTTTGAGGTCACATAATTTGATTTGTGATTTTCCTTGTGCACAATATGAACACGCTCCTATTTTAAACTGTAGACCATACCAAAAGTCACTATATAATTACTTTAGTAAAATAAATTATTAATACTCGAGGTTATTAATTTAATTTTTCTCAAATTTCCCGAACCAAATCGCGCTGTACCTCTTGGGCGGACGCTACTTCGTGCATTCCTTAAAGATTCTACAGATGATTGATTGTTCTCCATCATTCAGCAACGCCTGGTAGACTCATCGGTCACGTCTACGTCACCACAAGTAATCTCATTGGTCGTTGATGTAACTCATCCATATTGTAGGTTGATAACAAAATATCTCCGAAAATATCTCTGTAAAGTGAAAAATTCTAATAATTAGTAATAATTTGTAAGTAGATAAATGTTTAGGAATGAATAATCTGTAAATCTTTGATAGTTCAGGGTAAAATATATTTAATGACGGAGGGAATTGCATGATCTGGTTACTCCGTGTTCTGGGAAGGGTAAATGGATAGCGCGTGTCTTTTTGTAGTATATGGGAAAGAGAGGCGCCATTCAGGAATATATTGTTATTATTACTAAGAGTGTTTTACTGTACAATATTATAGTGCTGTAATATGGAACTTTAACGTCAGCAAATTATAAGACATGCTTTTTTAATATTAGGCATTACGTTATTTAGGTAGTAGTTGTATTATGAAATAGAATATCACCATTGATTATACAACCTCTAACTTCCTCAATTCTTATGACAGTCATTCCTCAACGTGGTGATAAAACACTCAACTGTAAGCAATGATTGACATGCACACGATGGCCCGAGATCGAATGTTTATCCGTTAATTGAACTAATAATTGTAGACATTTGTTAGTATCGGTGCAAGACATATGATGGTAGCGTTTCTGAAGTACAATATCTGTCTGTGTATATGTACAAACATAAGTACGAGTGTGGACGATCTTCGACACCTTCACACCAATCTATAACCAGCAAGCATGTGACTGAATCATAGATATGTCTCATTTTATTAGATGAAACAGAGACACTGGATTGTCCTAAGCCTTAGACATTTAATTTATAAGGGTTTATAGTAAACTTAAATTGTAAAAACTGTACGTAAGTAATATAATTATTTAAAGTGGTATAATTGTTTTCTCTATCCACCGCTGATATAAATTATAATATAAGGACACATATTGGTTTTATGTTTT
The DNA here is from genome assembly GCF_021130785.1 of Homalodisca vitripennis. NCBI lineage: Eukaryota > Metazoa > Arthropoda > Insecta > Hemiptera > Cicadellidae > Homalodisca > Homalodisca vitripennis. The sequence continues at coordinate 53,674,806 of NC_060212.1, forward strand.
AATTTGATAATAAATTTCTTGTCCAAATTTGGGCAAAAATCACAACGTTTATCGATACAGAAAAAAAAACAAATAATGTTATTCATTGAAACTCGCCAGATTCTTATTCGGTATTTAATCTGAGGAAATTTATTATTTACGAAATAATAGTGGTGGTTAAGATGTAAGTATTTCAACAGCTTACCATTGACAATCCCAAGTATGGTAATTATTGTTAGCTTATTATTTTATAAGAAATAATTTTTGACATTATTTTATGTCATTTAAACCTAAGTAATAGACACAACTGTAGATGACAGCTTGAAACAGTGTTGTATTTCTGCTGCAATACTCTAAAAAATTTTATTTTTATTTATTTCACAAAATAATTACTTTAATAATAACGATTCTTGTCTAATCCTTTACAGAACCAGTCACTACTACCACCATGAGTCATCATCGACCACTCTGAATTACCATAATGGTCACCGCGACCAGCAAGAGTCACCACTACCACAACTCACCACGAGTTGCTACCATCGCCTTGATTTAGCATCACCACCACAAGTCACCACAACCATGAGTTACCACCAACTTATAAGTCACTTTCAACAGTACCATGAGGCAACTGCTATCCAAAATAGGAACTGGGATACAACAGGATTCCTACAGGAGGATTCCTTTGGATGAAGATCTAAAAAAACTTCATAATCGCCTTTTGTTTCTCTACTCGCTGTCTAAGCATCTTGACTCTTCTCATCCTTTGAGAGTTTCTTTTATTCAAACCAAGAAGGAGTTTAGGAATCGCATCCATTCCGCCAAAGCGAAAAAAGTATTGACCTACATCAGCGGGGCTCAGAATAAACAGCGAGCTGCTTGGAATGTGGTTAAGGATCTCATTCCTGATAAGAAAGCTAATGCCTTCACACATATTACGCTTAATGACGAGAATGGCGATCTGATGAACAATCCTAGGATGATTTCAGAGAAATTCAACATCCATTTTGCAGAAATAAGCCAGAGTTTGAGAGATTCTGAGGGTAATTCTTCATTTGTTCCTCCAAGATCATTGTCTTCATCAAGTATGAGTTCCTCTATATTTTTTGCTCCAACTGATAAGAATGAAATCATCTCAGTCGTAAAGTCCTTGAAAACAAGCAATTCAGCAGGATTTGATGGAGTTTCATCCAGGATTTTGTTGAGCTGTATAGATATATTGGCTGATCCTCTTGCACAGATTGCGAACTCGTCATTTGAATCTGGGAAGTTCCCATCACACTTGAAGCTCTCAATTGTAAAACCTATATTTAAGAAAAAAGGAAGTCCAAATGAACTTAGCAATTACCGCCCCATTTCGATCCTTTCTACATTTTCAAAAGTTCTTGAAAGGCTTGTGCTGACCAGACTTTCCAATTACCTGTCTGTCAATGGAATTTTACATGACCATCAATATGGCTTTCGTGAGGGGTTGTCTACAGTCAATGCAATTTTTAGTCTTCTAACTGAGGTATCAAACTCATTGGATAACAGGAATCACGTGTTTGGCCTATTTTTGGATCTTGCGAAGGCTTTCGACGTTGTGAATCACGGGTTGTTGCTCAGAAAACTTGAAAACTTGGGTATTAGAGGGAAAGCTTTTGATTGGATTGCTTCTTATCTCCTGAACCGAAGACAGATTGTTGAAATTCCTTTTATTGATGATACAGGGTGCTTAAGAAAACAACTTTCTGAGGAGCGAGAAGTACGCACTGGAGTTCCCCAAGGCTCCGTACTTGGTCCTTTATTATTTTTACTATTCATAAATGACATCCATCGAAGCGTGAAAGGTTCCAAGTTGTTTTTGTTTGCTGATGATACCTCTTTGGTCATCTCTGGTTGCAATCGAGCCGAGCTTGAAATCCAAACCTTTGTTCAGGCCAGTAATTTGCTGCAGTGGTTGGGTGAAAACTCTCTGTTTGTAAATACATCTAAAACCAATTTTCTTGATTTTGGAATTAGAAAGTCTGCTAAAACGTTGATTGAATCTCAAAACATTATGATTGGAGAGTCAGAAATGTGTCCTTCTTTGAATGTTAATTATCTTGGAATTGTTTTGGATGATCAGCTAAACTTTTTTAGTCACATTGATAAAGTCACGAAAAAACTAAGCAGCTGCATATTTTTGATGTATAGACTATCCTGTTTTGCTAGTGAGGAAATTCTTTTGCTTACTTACTATGGCTGTTTTTATCCTTACCTTTGCTATGGAGTCTCTATATGGGGATACGAGAGTAAGAAAACTCAATATGTTTTTCGTCTCCAGAAAAGAGCTATACGGATTATTTTCAAGTTGAGTCGTTCCCAGTCTTGTAGAGGTTTCTTTCGCAGTAATAATATCCTTACGTTCCCATCCATTTATATCCTTCAGTGTCTTTCTTTTTACAAAAAGTATCCCCACCTTTTTTCAGTTAACGTTAATCCAGCCCATAATTACTCCTTAAGAAAAAGAAACAACCTAATCCTACCCTGCCATAAAACATCTTTTTTTGAAAAACAAAGTCTTTACTCCTGCATCCGCCTTTTTAACTCTTTGCCATCCTGCTTGAAAATTGTTGTGGACGATAGGGAATTTCAAAATCGTCTGAAAAAATTTCTTATTTCGAGAGAATATTACAGTGTCCGGGAATACGTTGAGGATAATAAATTGTAGATCACTCCTGTTATATTGATTTGGTCTTGTTGTGTTTGATCTGTCAGTAGTCTATACTTTAAGTTAGGATATTATAATTTTCTTGACGAATGCCTATGCATGTTATGTTTTTTGGCAATAAATGAATTGATTGATTGACAAGTTTTATAAGCAAAGCGGATAAAAAGTGCGTTATGCTGCAGAACAGTAGCTAAAGTTATTTGAAAGTAATATTTCAAAGAGTAATTTCAAAAACAAGATAATGTACAACTACCTGTTTTAGTACGTAAATTATCAATAGAGAACCCCAATTAATTTTTAGATTAATACTGTTTATATTGTTATTTTTAATAATATAGCATTAAAAAAAACACTTATCTGTGGCAGTGCTATTGCTATTAACAAAATGTAATTATTTTTTCTTATTGTTACACTTTTCCAAGCATTAAAAATATTATTATATAGAACATTGGTGACTTTCTGTGATGTTTTAATCCCCTTGCACAATTACAGAAGATAAATTGAATACAACAGATCGCTTTGCTATAATCGAAAACAACAGAGAAAATCCTGCCTTTGTTTCGAAACATAAATAACTTATATATTGGAATCATACAGAGTAAAACACCCCCGTGTTGTAGGATTAAGTGAACAAAAAGCCTCCAATATTTATACTTGGGCTACATCTGTAAAACAAACACTTTTTATAAGTTCTCGTTTAGTTAGTTTTACTTATTTCTTAGGTTGTTTATTTTAATTCTGCAAAACAGATTGTAGAAATATATTTAAAAATATATGGTAGTCCACTCATTACATAATAATTTATAAAATATGCATTGTATTCACACCTGAAGTTTCATCCGAGCCTTGGAGGAGGAGTTGAAGTTTATTCTGAACCCTGTCTCTAGATCACCGTATACATGTTAACTTGGTTGTTGATATGCTGTAGATGGACACAAAAGTGATGTGTCTGAAGAAGATAGCCTCGCTATCGAAAGGCCTCACTAAACAATAAAAGTCTTAAATATTGGTTTTATGTTTTTTTCATGTAATTTTGGTTGTTGATGTCAAGATCAACATGTTTTCACATGCGCGCATAGATTATTTACAGGCACATTTGCATTGTAAATCAATGTTTGTTTTTAAACTCGGCATTTGTATTTCCTTTGGAATTATTTGAATGAGGTTTTCAACTATTTAACAGCAGTTTGGAAAGATATATATATATATATATATTTATACAAACCTAAGAGGATATGTATCGTTCGCCATTTACTATTAGCCTCTGCCATTGACTCTCAGTGGTTGGTTGGTCAGTGCAGATCTCTTGTGACCCCTAATAATTAGAGTTTCGGTTCATTAAGAGCATGTTTTACAGATACAGTGCATGGAGTTGACACACTACATCGTTGCTGTAATTCCTGACTTATGTGTGTAGCATCGTTCTGATATTATTTAATTACTTTAACCTAGATCGTTTTTATGAGTTAGGTATGTTATGCACCTAAGTAAGAGATCAGTTTGCAGATATTAAAGTCTAACCGATTTCTTGTATACCTGAGCAAGTATTTGGAGAATCCTGTTTCCTTTAAAACCTATCCATCGTTAAAAACTAATTTTAAACAAAGCATTTAATGTAACCTTTTTGCGAGAATGAAGTCCCTAAAGTATTTTATTAGTTCTGGAACCGCATGTGCAAGCAAACTTGTTTGGTCCAGTTAGTAGTTATACTTATAATATCTTTTGTGTTTGCCTGTTCAGTCAATAACTTATTAAATGTGCAATAATAAAACAAATTATTGTACTGAATTGTAGCATTGAATTTTAAATTGTAAATATCAATTTTTGTAGTTTTCCTATTTTTTCATAATGGCCAATAAATCATGAGATTTTATGAATGACAACTATTCGATGTAATAGCAATAGGCTATTGGTTTCAATTAATTAACCTTGGTTTTATTGAATGTTGAAATAATATAAAATTGTATGTATGTGTTTGTTGTTGATGCAATATAAGTGGTTTAACCGCCTGTAGTCTAGACATTTATTTGACAGTAGTTAAACTTTCTACATTACAGCTACATTATTAAGTATAGTAGTTTAATAGTTTGACAAGCTAGAAAGACGCGACTTACAACTTTATTGTTAGCTATGTCAACACCGACAAGAACTGTGGTTTCAGAAACTTGTTTATTACTGGGAGACTGGGTTGTTAGGAGGGGAGTGAGGAAGGGAGAGAAATGTGGGAGAGAGTATTATTCTGTACTTCATATGTTACAAAGTCGGTTCTGGATTTATGGATTTTCCCATGTAATTTTCAACTTTCGTATAAGGTATGTTTTGTTTAAAATATTGTAGGTATGTAGATTAAATATATCTACTTTATTATAAACTATACGTTTGATCTTTGTGTATAATATTAAAATTTGTTTAATCTACATATTAAACTATGCCTGGGTCGGAACAAGTTTTATTTTCATATTAACGGTTTTTCATAATTTTGTCAGACATGCTATTTTAGACAAAAATCTGTACTTTTATATACGAACCGGATGGTAACTGTTTGTGTATTTGTGAGCGCGCGCGCGCGTGTGTGTGTGTGTGTGTGTTTTACTCAATCACGTAAAGAATAATCGACCGAATGTACTGAAATTTTACATATAAATCCTTAGCGTCCCTGATTAATATAAGGCTACGCTTCGGTGGCCTTTAAAAATCTCTTAACGCTCCTTTATCTATTATATTTAAGGTTGTTTAAAATTTAAATAAGTAATATTAAATTTTTGTTGTTATTTGTCTGTCAAAGTCAGTTACACTTTATAAAAATCTTGTTAACTGTTGAAGCTATTCCTTGTTTCGGTTTGATTTTATTCGGATTTTAATAAACTATAGTAACATGTTATAACTTAATAAATAATATGCTTAGAACTTTTACTTTAGCCTACCTTTAGACTTCTTTAAATTTCTTAATATACTATAATAGCTGTTCTCATAAAATGTATTCGAGATAATTTCCCAAACTTTAGAGGCTACTTATAGAAAACAGTTTCAATCTCCGACATCAAGAAGGCATCTTTAAAATTAAATCTAAAATAGATCAAGAATTTGGAATTTCATTTTAAAAGAATTTGTGCATGATGTACCTGTTTAACAAAACACAATTGAGTGTGAAGTTGTGGGTAACTGCTAGTTACTTGCCTGTGACGCCAAAGATGTTTGCCTTAGTAGAGTTTATTTTTTATGGTTAAAGATTGAAAAAGGCAACAGGAATGCATGACAATTGTAAACGAGACAATAAATTACATAATCAATTAAATACGTATAACGATTGCCTATTTAGCACCATCTCACACAGTAGTGTGACCAAAAATATAGTTGTAAACTTATAGTTCGCATGAAAAACACAAATTTGAACCTAAAGATAGAGATAGAGTTTTTACAGATTTGTTGAGAACCTAAACAATTAACATCAAGCGAGAGAGCAATGATAATTACGAGAGGAGAGACACAAAGAGCACGACTCTATTCTTCGACATGCTCACTATTGAAGCTGGCGGTATGTTACTGTTCATTACATCGCTTTCTCTTCCATCTGCTTATTACAATTTTTACGAGGACTTGATAAATTCATTTTTGAAGTTATTGAATGTTTCATACAACTTTTCATGAATTTGTTACCAATATATGAAGGAATCTTAGTAGTGTACTATTATTAATAGCGTGGTTTAAGTAAAGTAGTATAGTTGAGTACGCTTGTTTTGTATACAGGACAATGTTACTTAGGGCTCAACTCAGCTAAGGTGCTTTAACTGTACTTGGGTTCAGTGCCTTGTAATCGTTATATTTCTAAGGAAACTGGATTTTCCGGACATTTTCCATCGTTCAGTGATACAAAATATCAGTAACCCAACGTTTCGAGATCTGAAATCTGATATCTTCTTGAGGTGAATAACTAACTAAACGCATAATTACAATCTAGGTTAAATTAAACAAATCATACCAGAGCGTTGTGACAGTCATATGATCTGATATGATTTGTTTATTTTAACCTATAATACCAAATTTTGATTTCACAGTTCTTATTTTACCTCTTATTTCTAAAAAAAAATTAACAAACAACCAGTAGGTGTCAGTAACTTAACTTCAAGGGCATATTCGCCAAAATTCTCATTGGATAACTATTGGGCTGTAAAATGTTTTCTACTAATGACTTAAAAGCTTCCAAAATAATGCTATATGTTTTAAGTTTGCATCGAGCATTTACACTTAAGCGAAGTCTGTTGCTCATAACTTTAACTAAGTTCATTACATCTGCGGAAGATCAAACTAATTTTCCTTTGCAGAGAAGCTCAGTGAACTTTGTAGCTCAGCTTTTTGTAGCTATTTCAATTGCATTTTTCATTGGTAAATAATTTAAAACGTTGTTCACTTTTAATTTTGTTAACTCAATTTCCACAATGAAACCACTTCTATAGTATTATATATTATATTTGTAGCACGATCGTATGTTACCATCTTTGTACATAATATATTTATTGTTATTTTCTTCAATATTAGCAACGGTTCATGACGGAGCTTTGTATGACACTGCCATATTTCACCAGTCTCCCTGGTTTTTTGACTGGACAATGTTTCCAAACATGAGTCCAAACTAGGCTGATTGAAATTGTTTGGCATATGTGTTATTGGTGTGTGCTCTCTCAGACCTTACTCAAGAAAAAGTCGTGGAAAAGCCTTACGTTAATTGCATTACTATTGAAGCCATCAAAAATATTCTTCAAAATTTCTTTTTAAAAACCTTAAATTGATACTCTCAGTTTTAATGTCAATAATATAACAATACTGGAAAGTATTCATGTGTTGTTTTATGTGTTGTAAAAGAAAAGTACATTTGATAAATGAAATCTAACAAGGATGAATTAAACTTACTTTATATCAAAAAACAACCAACTAGTTTTCTTTTTAGGAAAAACATTAGCAGGGAAATCGAATAATGTTCCACCATAATGTCTTTTTAGTTTTTTCCTTAATCCCCCAACGTCAAAATGCATCATAGGGTAAATGGTTGCAAAGCAAAAGAACAATGTTCGATTGGTTAAAATTTGGAATTTTCGTAACTATAATTCAAAGATTGCTTAAATACTCGTCTTTTATATACTTAAACAGATGAATAAATATTCATTCAAAACTTGAATTAGTTTAAATGAAAATCTTCAAGAGTGCTGAAATTTTAATAAAAACACTTCCAAGATAAACCGTTTCATATTGAACTAGTCTACAAATCGTTCATGAAAGTCATATTTTACTAGTCTATTTCATAATTTCTTTAATAAAATATTAAAAGCATAAGAAACCAAAATATCTGTATTAGTAAGTACTGCGTAATTGCTACTATTGAAAACCAACAAGTTTTCAAAACAAATTACAGATTTATACAACCAGGCCTCCGACATTAATTCTTTTTGCTAACATAAATGCATTGATTATATTGTTATACTATTCTTTCATTAGAAATATTGTACAAAGATAAATTCGTTTTCTAAGAGTCTTTTTTTATATTAGTCTGTATTTCTGAGTTCAAAGTATTTATTAATAGATACATAGAAATTAGTGTTTTAAAAAAAGTTTGACATTCAATAATTTGTAACTTTTACCAGATAAGGTTTAGTGTAGGATTGCCACAAATAAAGTAGATATGATCTGATAAGGTTTCGAGGTTGACAAATGGGCCGACATGAAATATTTTGCAACATATGCAGTAAAAAACGTCAGTTGCACGCTTGGGGGGCCCCCTGCCCTTGCACTGAATAAACACGCTCTTTAAACGGAGGGTGCTAATTCAGCATCTTGCCCGTGTGCATGCGCTGGATGAGCAGCCTACAGGTGTGACTTCAAAGCTCCGTTGGTGCTAAAGTAACTTCCGTTGTATGTGCAGAATGTCCTGATAGTTTATAATGATCAAGACGCGCACATTTTTAATCTATAATCTGGCAGTAGTTGCAAGTAGTAGAATAAATTGGACGTGAACTAGTCTGGACTGCTACAACGTTCATTACACGAGTATACGTTATCGATATTTAAGCATACACGGTCAATGCAATGTAAGTACATTATTGTTAGGCTACGAGGAATTGAGTATTTCAAATTTTTGGCTAATTCTTACACATGATCATAATTTACTTACATTAGGGTGCTACTCCGTTTAAAGAGCGTGTTTATTCAGTGCATGGGCAGGGGCTCCCCCAAGCATGCAACTGACGTTTTTTACTGCATATGTTGCAAAATATAATAGGATTTCGTCACATCACTGATGTAAAAAAATTGAACGTTATTTGATTGGAAGTTTTTTGAATAACTGTTCATCCACACAGCAAGGCAAAGAGACGGTCAATGTTATGTACTAAACGCTTTATTAATTCTAATAAATGTGGAAATTCCAGAATTAGATGCTTATACCATTATTAAATAAACCATAGTGTGCATTTACAAAAGAACGTTATCTACGCCTACTATTTCTCTAAATTTTGCATTCTTATTACAGTTTTTATTTATCTCTCATAATGTAATTGCACCGAATTATTTCTCTCTGTTTTTCTCCACCTCTTCGTCCCCATTCCAAATTTTAAGTATTAGTGTAGTACTTACTTGCAGAAATAATTTTCATCGTTTCACTAGTATATGAGGAATATGTATTATTATGTCACTTAGAGCCAAGGAGATTAATTAAGTTTAACGTATTAGATTCCATTCAATTTTCAGAGCTCATTCTGTTGTTCCGACGGTTTTAATTTATTTGAATTTAAAATGGGTTAAGTATAGGTTGTACGCTATTCTTTGATCATCATAAACATAGTTTCTTGTATGTGTATTCTTTGTTTGAAGTTTGTTTTCGACGATAGAATAATTGTGAATGAAAGAGCGTTTTTTGTTTTAAAAATCTGTATTACCAATGTATAACAACTTCGTTATTAAAAACAACATAATTGTGTTACAAATGCTATTTCTACACTCAAAATGCATGAAGGAAACAGGATTTTCCCAGACATTTGCCATCCATCAGTGATAGAAAATGAGTAATCCTACGTTTCGCGATCTATATGATCCTTTCTTCAGGTTAATAAATAACCTAACACATAACTGCTATCTAGGTTAAATAGGATATAAAACAATATATCATATGGGATCTGGCAGAATATATTATTCTCTTCTTTTCAACGCATTTTCTGAAGTAAGCACAAAGAAGCAGAAAGAATTCAAAACTACAGTTTTATACGAAATACTGATATGATTTACAAATTAATCATTATCTCCTCATAAACAGATACGGTGATAAGGCGAAACTGTGCTCAAATTCACGCTACATAGCCTACTAAACTGCATAGACACAAGATATTATTTAAATATAAGAAGAAAGCATTCAGTCCCTGCAAAATAAATCTTAAGTAATGCAGTCGAGCTAGGTATAAAAATACTATAATTAAGTATTTTAGTAATTTTCATTCCAAGGAATAATTAGTTTTCACGTGAATTTCGTATGATAGAGACATTTTCCCTTTATCAATGTTGTTTATTTAAAGTTTAATAGGCCAGGTATTGCAAGTCTGTTGGAAACTCATCATTTGAAACTGAGAGGAATGCAATGGACGATAATGATCCAACGCGTGTGTTATATCAAACAACAATGAGATTGACCAATGACTACAAATGCCTTACACCCTCGTAATTCCCAACTTTTTTAGAGACGACAGTTACTTCAATTCCCTGGTATATTTTATAATATCATTTTGTACAGCTCCTTATTTTGTTTAAGGTTTCAAAATCATCTCCAAAATCGTTTTTAAGTGGTATCTTCATTTATTTGGCATATGCCTTTTAGTATTTTCTTGTATATACATATATAGTGTATCACGAGAGGTTTCCACTTCAAAATCAAAGTGTTCACACAAACATGTGTCCTTCAATAGAGTCCGTCAGTCCATTATGTGTTTGTTTTTTAATAAATTGTCACAATATTGTAAATTCGAAAAATTGTTTATTTGGCATTTATTTTAAGCTAGTCGAAAGAACTGAACAATTTATTACTTTCTGTGTTAAAATGGAAAAACATAATAACAAAAAAATATATATCTAAAAAATTAGATAATTCTTCAAATATTTTGATTTGCATATGTAATGGCAAAACCAAAAGTATCCTATATGCTGAATTTGGTTTAAATATATAACTATTTACATTTATTTTAATTGTTGGGTGTATGTAAAATCAAAAATTTCCCTGCAGATTAATGTTAATAAACCAAAGATTGATAGAGAAAGTACGATAAAACAACACAATTGCGTGACAGGTTAATATGATTATTTAATTATGGGGTTTTTAAGTGATGCAAAGATTCAGCTCTTGTATGCACACAAAGAATATACAAAAGGATTAGTCGGGATTACTACATGGGTCAGTCAATCTTAAAAGATTTTTATCAGTGATTTAGAGTCTGTAGAAGGCGGAGAAAATTCTTGGTTCTCTTACAATACAAGTAAACGACAACCAAAAACAGTTTATTTTAGAAAGGGTATGCGAAATTGTTATAAAGACGAGGCCAGGAAGGTCTGAGTACCTTCAAGAATTCGCTGCCTTAGGTCAAGCTGAGGTTCATGTAAGATATGGTTCATTAAATTCTCTCCTCTAATTAAAACTGATGGAAAAATAAATAACTTATTGGGGATAAACGGGCTAAAAAACTTATAATATAAAAATTAATGGAGTTTTTTCACTAAACTATAGTAAATCCGACGGTTTAAAGGCTAAAAAATGTTCTCAATAAAAAAAAGAATTATCCTGTGTTTTTCATTATTATTATTCATTAGAGTGCAATAAGGGAACTCAAATTTATTTCAAAACTAAATGGAACCACAAGCCAAGTCATTGAAGAGGACGTCCTTTACCTTATGTTTTCCAGTCACCTGTAGAACAGGAACTAAACAATTTAGTGACACAGCGGGTTTTACAATCATCTCAGGTATCAGAGAGGTCGGTACCAGCTGTGGTTTCTTTAAAAAGCAACGGTAAAATAAGTAAAATGATTTGTAACCTATTGCACCATTTTTTGGATATTTGGTTAAGACACCGGACCTAGCTCCAACTTATCTATAGTTAAATCTAGACTAAAAGTTTACCCTTCCTCAGAAACTCATAAAACTTCTAAGAGTCACTTTAAAAACAAAAGACTGCAATTTGATATAAGTTCAGCTCCGGCTATATTCCAACGTTTCATTTAAGATTCTCTTTCAGGATTGGTCAATATATTTCCCTACACTAATTATATCATGATTAAGCTCCGGTTATAGGCCAAAAATTTATTCAGAACTTTCTTTCAGAATTTCGACAGTATATTTCCCAACTTCGATATCCTGGTTAAGCTTTAGCTATAATTTTCTGTAGTGCGTCCTCTAAAAACGGTCACAATCTTTTCCGTCTAAGGGTCTTGAACGATTAGTTCATTGTAAAATTTCTCAGTTTCTTTAATAAAACTAAATACTCGCCTTTTGTTCTGTCTAGATTTAGATAAGCTACTTGAAACACCTGATATCCAGGTTGCCATGGATCCGCAACAATGCAATGTTTGGTCTTTTGGACGTCTCCAGGGCTTTTGACTCTTTTAACTATACTTTATTGAGTTTAATTAAAGATAACAGATGTTTCTGATGAGTTCCTTCCGTGGATAGGATCATACGTGAGTGGAGACAGCAGTGCGTTATGGCTGATGATAACAAACCTGTCATATGTGGTGTCCCACAGGGATGTATTTTGGGTACTATAATAATATGAACACACCAGTGACAAAAAACAAAATATGAAGTATGACGATCTTGAAATATATGCTCAATGTAATGTTATGACATTTATCTATTATTAAAAACGATAACGTGGACTTCCATATGTAACACTACAGAATAACCTACAAGTGCATGATGCATATGTATTGCAAGCAAGGGCTAAAACTTATTACAGACAAAACTAAACACATACTACGCTTTAAAATGATAACCGACAATACTGGAATGAATTATTAATAGTGGAACAAGACTCAAAAGATAATAATTTGGAATATTATCAAGACATCAGTGAGGATGAGTTATATAACTCACCTTAACAACCCTATTGTGTGGTGATACCAGTTTCAATGGCTTAATCTTCAAAAGAACTTATATTACTTTTATATCCCTCTTTATAGGATCATTGTTTGATTTAAAATACACAATAGCATAGTCACATAAATTGATAATTAAAGATACACACGAAACAATAAAGGTAAATCAAGTCTTTGAAGCTGTTAATAAAATAATTTTATTAATATTTCTTTAACCCACAATGGTAGCAAATGCCCAAAACTATATTATCATTTTAATCCGTTAGTAAGTAAAACAAGAAGAATTGATTTGGCAACGAAAGACAACCTAGTTGTTATTTACGCTGCTTGGTTATTGCAAATACACATATTGCATATCAGTTCAGTCATTAAGTGCATGATTTATACACATTATACACACCATTAACACACATATTTGTTGTGAGTCATGATTTATGCGTTGTTTTATATTATCCTAGATTGTATTTATGTGTTAGGTAATTCAGTCAATTGAGAAAGAGATTAGATTGAAGATTTAGATATTTAATGTTTTGGATGTTTTGTATTACACACAAATGACAAGTGTTGGTAAAAACTCTGGACTCTCTAAACGTTTATTGTCAAAAACAAACTTTTAGCAAATGTTTTCGGGAAGCTTACGTCATGTATTTGCCTTGCCTCGAAGTATTAGTAGTTCATGTCCTGCTATTTGTAATATTAAATGATAAAAAGTAGCAGCGATCACTAATAAGAGGTAATATTTAAGAACAACTTTAAAAAATTGTCGGCTCCTTGTAACTTGGCGTCAAACTAATGAACAGGTTCCCTGAGGCAGTCCAACATTTAAACAGTTCAATTCCAGTGTGAAGCGCCACCTGGTACCTAACACGCTCTGTTGTGATAATGTGAGTTGGCGATGTGCCGTTGGCAAATTCTACACGGAGTGCAACAAAATAATCGGATATAACTTGTGTTTAGTGTCTTGTATCCGTCGATAATATTATATTCGGCAAGTGTGGCTGAATACTTAGGAATGAATAATGTTGTAATCATTATTTTCTAGACATTTTCCTTTGTTCTGTGATACAAGAAAACAGTAACACTTCGCTCCAAGATCTGGTATGATCTTGGTGGGCTTATTTTTGGTTCATCTAGATCAATTGGCTTCAAACAGATTGCACGCGGATATTTTGACATACAGACATGGTCAAAGTTGAAGATAAAGTTAGTTCCATGGTTTAAAAGTGTCAGTTGTGGGCAACAAGGGTTGATAAATGTTAAGTATTTTTAGAGTCTTCTTAACAAAGAAAATAAAAGAAAACATCATTGAACACCTTCAAGGATTAGCAACCACCTTTAGGCAACAATTTCCCGAGGCAGATCCTTAATCAAGGTTGGAATAGATATCCGTTTTGCTTCCCGGAAAAAGAAAATATACAAAATCTCTCAGATCAGGAACAAGGTCAACTTGTAGACCTGAAAAGCAGCGGTACAATGAAAAACGTTTCATTGGCGAGAACATCGTAGAATTCCGGCTACAACATACTCAGCGATAAGGCAATGAAAGCATTACTTCCTCTTTCAACCACCTACCGATGTGAACGATCATTCTCGACTACATGCTTCATGAAAAATAATACAGGAATCAGCTTAATGTGTAGTATGATTCAAGAGTGAGTTGAGTGAATTTAAGTATGGAGTATCAGAAATCATTACCTCCAAGGACAGGTTCAATGTATCTCACTGAAAATATTTAAAGGTGTGCGTTATCCCATTGCTTTTTTATACATAAAAAGTCTGATTTAATGATATTATTCATTGTCTCATAATTAGATATTTTTAATCAATACATTTTCTCTGTATATTTATCGAAACAGATACTTGTTTTTACTTCAACAATATCTTAAAAGAGTGTTTTAAACTACGCCTTGACCTTCAAATTATGACATAATATTGGTTACTTTTTGTTTCTTAAATAAATTTTTAATGTAACAGCTGTGGAATAAACTATAAAAAAGATTCTAGCATAAAAATTTTATTTGTATAAGAACAGTTTCTACCAGTAAATGGGTAGGAATCCATATGTTTCACTTCCACTTGCCCTAGATTTTAAACAATATTTTCAATGAATACTTAGAATGCAATTAACATTTTTTCAATAAAACCTCTTCTCTTTTCTTTGCATTTTATATAGAAAAAAATTAATCATATCAATTATATTATATTTCGAGATAACTTAAAAAGAAAAATGCATTGGATAATCTTAAAAAAATTAAAACTGGATAATCGCAATGGATACGTTGTATAATCTCGATAAAACTGAAAGATTATCAACTATTAAACTCTTCAGACTGCGGTTTCGCAGAAGAATCTGAGAATTGTGTTAAACCCCTCTCGCTTCTTGTGCTTACGCTAACTCTGTTAAACTTAAAAAAATAATCATTATCTGAGACTAACTTCATTTACAATGAAACAGTGTTTTGTTTTCCTAAGTTGTTTTCCAAGGACAGATTATTGTACATTAAAGATTAACTGAAAATAATAAAATTAATATACTTCAAACTAACTTCATAAGATACTTCAAACTAACTGCATACAATAAATCACGGTTATTTAATTTTGTAATATTAATAAGAATTTTTAATTTACTATGCCAGGTAATATTTAAATTTTTATGGAAGTTCTGATCTGACCATATATTTAAAAATAATTATTGAAAATAATACACTGTATTCATTTTTATTGCCTTAAAGTTTGTTGAAATTACTATGCTTAAAATTCCGTGATATTGGTTCTACAGAGTTATATATGTTGAGGTTCGAGATCGTACATTGTTTTTTGCATAACTTATGTAGGCATGTGTCCATGCCTAACAATAAATCAATTTATTTATTTGATACAAAAATGAACGGTACAGTTCGAAAAGGGAATTTATTGTACGCCACGATGTCTTATAAATGAAAGTCCATCATTGTGATATAACTTTGTCTTCAGTTAAAACTATAACAAAACATTTAATAAAGATACCAGTAATTTTATCACTAACCACCCAAATCTAAATAATTAAGGGTAAATTGAGAACAGAAGCGTGAAGTATAGCTTCTCTTTTCAGATAACTGTTTGACAACTATTATTAAACTATTTCACATAAAATATATATATAATATATATATATATATATATTTATATATATATATATATATATATATATATATATATATATATATATATATGTGTGTGTGTGTGTGTGTGTGTTTGTGTGTGTTTTAATAAAATTTTAGCAGTTACTTTTATTGAACAGATTATCTTCGTCGTGTCATTTTTGCCTGATTTAGATAGGAGATCTCACATCCCAAAGATTAATAAAAGGAGCAAAGACAATTTCACAGAAAAACCGCTGGTTTTTAGTACAATTTCCTTACACAAACTAGTTAGATAACCATCCGCACGAAAAATAAGAACGCTCTACTCTCATGTTATTAAAATAGTCATATTTTTACATGATATGTGAATTTTTTGATCAATATAAATAACTGCACAATTTACCTTTTAGATAATTATACTAAGTATACATTAATTTGTATTTCGTGCACACAGAGAGTAAAAATCCGCAAGTAAAAATAGTTTTTTGATTAAGCATTAGCCAACCCATCTTCCCTTCAAATATTATCGTTGAACGATGGGACACTATTCAGTGTATAGTGATAGTTGAGCTGGATGGTTAATGAGTAATTTGTTATAATAAAAATATTTAATTTTTTAATAACCTGGTATAGTACGACCTCATAACATTAATGATACTTCCATTACTGTTTTATTCCTTTAGTACTCACGGCTGGCCCACTGCTGCCATTAACGGCTGAAACATTCCCTGGCTTCCACATTAACATAAATATTCCAGCTCTTTTTCTATCAGAAACCCATCAATCATATTGGTTACTTAAACAAATCTTCCAACCCGCGAGTCAATCTAGAGAGAGGTTTCTCGCGCTCACTTTGCTACTAACAAATACAGAGGCGAGACGAGAAATGTTTTGTATATTTTTAAACAGTATTTTGGATCTTCTTAACTTTCCTTGATAAAAAAGAATTTTAACAATAGTATTTATTTATCAACGATACAACAATTTAGCAACAATATAACAAAAAAACAAACATATTAATTACAACAAGAACAATGTGAAACACAATAAGCTCCAATGGCTGACATGGCAACAATTCTAAAAATAAAAATAAAAATGAGGGAGTAGTCTTCATCACGTGTGATTCTAAAACTGGAGAACCCTTCTCTTAAAAGTGATGACACCCATTTCTTAAAATTTAGGGGAAAGTCCATTGCCAAGACATTGGAATCGAGGCATAGGAGGAAAGTACTAATGATTTCCATCAATTTGCGTTTGACCAAAGATATGTCTAGAGCGAGTTCCAGTAGGGATGCGGAAATCGATCCGACTGAGGTGAGATGAGAGAGTCAATAAAATGGTTAAGAATCTTAAACATAAATGTGGGGTCCTGAAGTCGTCTTCTATTGTATAATGACATGAGTCCAAGATGATTACCAGGGTCTTCAAATGGCACTTCAAGATACGGAAAAACCAGTTCTAAGTCCAACAAGACTGATTTTGCCTTGTTTTCCCCGACCAAGAAAATATATATACTAGCACACCCAAGGCGAAACACGCAATTTTCAAAATCGAGGGCCATAGCTTTTTTGTTGAAAGCATTTATATGATTGAGTCCTAGAATTGTTAAGCCGTAAATTTTACAAGGGCTAAAAGTGTCTAACTTTCTCTCTAAGATATTTCAAGTTCCAAAGTTGAGTAAGATCCCAACAATAAAATATATACCAACAAAATCTAACTTCTATTAAAAAGCTTCTACTTTCGGCTCTTTTAATTTACTTTGTCTAAGATGTTTCAAGTACCATAGTGATAATTTGCTTTTTTGTCCTAGTAAAAAAAAATATATAACTTACGTACGACTAAAAAGTTACGGTCTAAAAGAGTCGGATACAACCGTATAGTTCACTTCCACTCTAATTTATTTACGGTTCCACAGTTGAGGTTATGTTGTTACACTCACCAAGAATCTAAACACATATATGGGTTTTGGAATCCAAATTAGATTTTAAAGTTTTTTGCGGTCTGCGTCTACCTTCGTCTGCTTATGATATAGGAAGAAGAATATGCCATTTCTTTGCTTTTTCCTTACCTACAGTAAAAATCTTCTAATGTAGCCAACCAGTCTCAATAAAATTATTTGCAAATCATTCTCAGTTTTATTGAAGATGGGTTTATTAGTAATTTAAACATAAATTATAAGAAATATTAACCGTTATCGCAACGTAATTTGTAATAAATTTCTTCTAAATAATGAAAAAAACTCAAGTATATAATTTTAACCCCATGTAATATATAAATTTAAATTTTAAAAATAAATTCCAATATGCGAATAAACAGTTTGATAAAACTCTAACTGAGAACGAATTCAATTACGAGAGGAGTAACTTTGGTCATATTATAAATATTTCCTCTGGAACACTCTTGAGGAACTTGGATTAGAAAACTTGGTGGATTGTCCAAATATATTTACGACGAGTTAAGAAAGAAATTATGGTGTTCATATTTCAAGTACTAAGTGAGAAGGTAAATAAATATTGAAGGCCCCAAACTTAGGTAAATTAGTTTGGTTAAAACCTAAACATTTTGAAATTAAGAAACAATTTTATCAATCCATTAAGTTAAACTCTGTTATAGAAAGAAATATGAGAATAATACAGCCAAGGATTATTTATTCATCGTAACAAATAAACAGGATACACATTATGAATACATTATATATATTTGATTAAAATCATTATCTGCATTTTTATTAAATCGTATTAAATCGTTGAAAATGAGATACTTGGAATAAAAGTTTATAAATACTACTTTGCCCGCGATAATTTCTTGTCAAGTTCAGATCAGTTTAAAAGATAATCGCTTCGGCTGCAGATATGATTTAGAACCAATATTCAATGGAACAGTCCCAAATGGAGCGTTAATAATATATTAAATCTTACCGCTACAAGTGGTATAGACAGGGCCGCGCAGGCGCAGCTCATCCTTCTATTTTTTCTCTCCGTGTCACCTTACTCTGTAGGATTTCGTATACAAGCATCTATGCGTGTTTATGTTGACTAATCCATACATAGTGAACATACAGCTCAGTACTACTATATCAAGTATGAAGCAGTACCAATAAAGCCCTTAGTACCAATAAAAGCCCTTTAATATTAGGTTTTTTACTCAAGCATTTTAAGAAAACATTATAGTTCTTGATACCATATTAAAAGAGGTACATATTAAAGAGGTTCTTTTTATTAGACTAATAGTTAAAAGGAAAACACAGTGTAGTTTTGCGATATCAGAATATCATATTTTTGTTTCTAGGGATACTAATAAAAATTTCAAAGGTAGAACCAAGGACTTTTAAATTGTGTTACAAACATTTAATCTGCAATCTGACGTATTATCTTCGGAAACTTTGCATTCTATTCAGGCACCAACAATGCCATTAAGATAACCTTTTGGTTTTTGACATACAAAAGAAAATTAATAATTATTGTCTAATATAAATAATATTTATCAAACAATGTTTGTAATTTTCATGATACGTGAATTTTATAAGATACTAATACACTAATATTAATGAGTATATGTTATAGATTGAGCAAAAGGTTACTATTCGGGAATTGTAGGTGAATAATATGAAAATTGTAAATGTGTAGACGACCCTGCGTGGAAAGAATTGTTTTACTACATTATGTTTCATTTCCGTGATGCATTTCTTTTAAAAGTGTTTCATTTCCGATGTAAAGATATAGATTCTATGGCACAGTAGGATTTTTAACAGTTTTGGAAACAGCCGTAACATTAACTTACTTCTCATACCTTATGAATCCTAGGTTTACGTAGCTTCTTGCGTGGTTACTTACATAGTGCGACCAATAAGATCTAAAGTGGTGTGTACTTTACCTTACATATCTATGTAACGCCACTAGTGACCCTACAGGGTTAAATTCTTCTCCAGGTATAAAATAAGCCTCTCGGTTCACTATTGAATCCACTACTGTTTGCAAACTGGGTCTAAACCCCCCCCCCATTATGTTTCGACAGACAAGAGTTTGATACAAGGTTTCAGTCACACACAGATCGGTTACCGATATGGTATCCGTGACTCCGTGACGAACACAGAGCGTTTCGACGTGTGGTGTTGTATATCTTTTCTTCGAGCTACCGCTGTGGTAAAGTTGTAATAATAAGTTACTCCTCATAGTTTGGTGTGGATTTTCTCTGGCGGTAAATTTACTTCATCACTTAAAAAAATAATACGAAAACCTATTGGGAATTGAGTTAATTTTGATATTGAAAGAAAACCAGGCGTAAGTGTCACAAAATTACCTTTTTTATCATATATAATCATATTTGAAATAGATTACTTGTGTTTGCAAAAAAAATTTTCCACGTACGTTTGAACGTTTGCAGACACGACAAAATGTATATCGTTCCTGTAAAACTAGGTTAATATCATGCAATGTATTGGATAATGAACACGCTGTTGGAGTGTGATCACACAATTAGAAAGTAATGTCCTTTTGATGGGCCGGTTTGCAATGAACTCTCGAGCTCGGGTGTGAAATCAAGACAAAGGGTCCTTTGTGCGAAGTACATCTGATTAAGCAACATAGCATGCAATTAATAGCATACTGCCTCTTTTATTTTTTATTATTAAATCATCTTTTAAGCAATGACAGTACAAATAACAAAGTAGATAATTTTAAAGTAACTTTTGATTAAATATTTCTGGAAACTCCAAATAGATATAACTGCTATTAGCAGTATTAGGCTAATTACAATATTATTGGATGTAATAAAAAATGTATTATACTGACAATATCTAAACGTATTTGATTAAATTGATAAAATAACTTTTTTTCTCTTCTTCAGATGCAACATAATATGCCTAATAAAAAATTTATTAAAAATTTAACTAATTATGTCTACAGACAACATTTGTTTTGGCAAAGAAAAAGTATATAAATAAATTTAATGTTATAAAATATAATAAAAATATGTATATAATCCATCATGGTCATATTATCGGATGCACGTCAGGTTGAATAAACGCTATTTAGTCTATGAGTCTACGAGAGACTCCAATGTAGACTGAGTCACCACCATACGGGATTTCGTATACTCCCGAGATGCACACTGGAATACAAAACTAGTCTATTTTCCTTACATTTGAGTATAAAATAGGAAGGATAGTAAATAGAATATCAAAACCCAGTGTTAGACCAGTGAAAGACAACATTCCAAGGAAAACTTTAGGGATAATTTAGAAGGAAAATAACTTCAATGAAGGATATAGTGTGAAATTGTCTAAAATCTTGCAACCAATGATGTAGAGGCTATTTTGACCATTGCAGGAACACTACTTCTCAAACGGGTAATCATATCCAAAATGGCGATGATTTTACAATTGTTTAACATATCCGGAGGTATTTGCCAAGTTTCTTCATTGAACGATGAATTAGTTCTTGTGTGTTTAGACTGGTCAAAAATAATACACTAAGTCGGAAATCCCATTTTGATATCACTGTTGCCTACACACAAGAAATAATTCATCTTATCTATTGATATTCATATTTTATGTTCTTAATAACCGGCATTTTGCATAGGGTGAGCCTTTTGAGGTCCGGTGTGAAATATTTTATCCAAATAAAAATAAAATACCTTTAATTTGCATGTACTTTAACCTCGACATATATTCTAATGTAAAATTTTCTCCTGACTACTTGCGTGCCTTAAGGCATAAAAAGCTAGCGTCCATGCGTAACTTTATTTACACTAAACATCATTTCCATTATAAATCCTACCGCCAATCGAGTCGAACGCTAGTCTCGACAATTATTAGTAAGCCTTCATCCTATTGACAGGTGCAAAACTGTCTGTGTCCAAGTCGAAGATTAGATCTGAAAATGAATTATGTAGTGTACAATTACTTATATTAAACTTTGCTAATAAGTTATATGCTATTGAATAATCACAAAGTTAATATAAATTGTATAAACTTCTCGGCGTATATATTGTTTATGATATTCCCGCCAAATTTAAAATTCCAAGAGTGACTGTACACTGTAGATGTTTTAATTTTATATAGTTTAAAATATGAGTTGCTATACGAGGCCGGGACGCGGTGGGAAGATTGAGCAATAAATTCCAAATGTGTCCCAGCTTCCTTGGTCTGTTCCACCTGTGTCTGAATTTTGTGATTACATTTTAGGCATCCACTTAATATCCTACTATTTCATAGCCAAAAATTAAATTATTTCTATCTGTTTTTAATATCATCTGGTCGAAGAGGCGTTCACGCCATTACAACTAACTAAACTAGCTCGCACTTCCCTCTTAACTTTAGAGCATTATAATTCCTGTTAATAAATTATTTTACGTCACTCTGTACGGCCATGAGCTACTTTTTAATACAGCTGACATCTGCGAAATTCATCGTTTCCCTAGTAGCTAATTCAATTAAATGTCTCTCTCCCAAACATTACTTTCCGTATGTAGACAATTATTTTCCTATATAAATATTTCTTTCCTTATAAACAATTTCGTTATTTGTTTAACAGCCCTATGTTTAAATAGCTTATTTCCCCTGTACCACATATTATTGTGTCAAAAACAATTCTTTCCTTATGTAAATATCTCTTTCCCTGTATAGACTATGAGTATGATTCCGTTACTTGTTTTGATAGTCCCATATTCAAACAGCTGATTTCAACACCAAAATTAATTATAAAATAGTGTTACGTTTCCTTATGGAAGAATAATAACCAGAGAATGAAACTTCAGAATATATTTTAAAATACTTCGTGTGGTTTTTGCATCGTGATGAAAAGTATCGTTTAATATTTGTCACTAAATTTCTATTGCGGATCTTCGTAGCATTCAATAGGTCACTTTCGAGACCAGTAAGGGAATTTACTATTCTACAATTCCAAAATAAACAGTTAACAGTGATTAAAACAGCACCGGCTCTTAATATAGTTTGAAACCCTTCAAGCTGTTATTACTTACAACATATCGTATTGTTTGAAAATATTGTGAACAAAAAATACGATAGGAACGTTAAAGACGTTTTTGCATTATAACGTGAAACCGAAGTATGAGTAATAATAATAAAAAGAATTTTTAAAGCAATTAGCATTTATAAATTAATATTCTCTCTTTAGGTAACCGGGATAAAATTTAAGATCAAATACGCAAAAATATTAAAAATGTAAATGAAATCAAGCTGAACTCACATGAAATTAATTAAAAACAATTTAATAATATAATTTCGATGTTGATATTTTTTTAATTAAAATTGATTGCTGATTTTACAAAAACGACCCTTTTTTGTTTTTCGTGAACCTGTGGCGTGTACAGAATCACGTTTCTTCTATCATTAATCTTGTTCCATGTTTAATTTTACACTTGATGTAATAGTAGCTGAAGAAAACCCATATTCTAGTTATCGACACGGCTTTCGGAGTTTTATTTTAACGATGTCCAGTGCCCAGATGACACATTTGAGTGGCATCGACATATAACGATAACAAATAGTCTTAGTTAACGTCCGTCATAAATGTTTGGATGAGCATTAGCGAAACCTATTACTCGAGGGGTCACTCGAAACTGGCCAATAAACTTTAAAGTTCACATGCATCTTCATTTGTATATAGGTAACACCGAGTTCGATGATGGTGTTTGTCACTCTAGATTTTGGCTGAGCGTTAGCTAATATTTTTACAATAGCATTAAGGGTAACCATGATGACAACGAGAAAATAACAGAATTGGTAAATTTAAACCAACTTAGTAACATCATTTTCAGATTTTAACACGTTAAATTTATTTTTGCGACTTCAGCGCACTCTTGCGTGGTGGTACCCTCTCTTACTCACGGAAGCTTTTATTCTTTAAACACTAGCTGCAGTGAAATCAAACTTAATGAACAAAAATTTGAATATAATATGTTGAAATTCTTTAAGAAACTTTGCATAAAATTTTTCACTTCTACATTGACAAGAATAATGCAAGTCCACCCACGGAATTAGGCTGAACGTCATTGAAGCCTATCTTTCAATTGGCTGATAAAATTTCAATTTTGTCTGATGGAGGATATAAATTTTTCTTTTATGTATGATTGTCTGTCAGAGTATCTGCCTTCAGAACATCTCAAGTATCAAATGAGCTGTATATTTTTCAAGCAGCCTCAGCAAAGCCTTTTATGCGACACATAGTGTGGCGTAGCCTACCTTGTACCTAGCCAGTAATAAAATTTAAAACAGATTTAGTTTCAGGTTTACAAATTTATCTCAAAAATTCCAACATTCGATTTTACATAGAAATTGAGAAATTTTAATTTTTTATAATTAAAAATGGGATGGAATTTAATTTTTCAACGACGGATTTTGTTGAACACTGCAAAATAGTTGATACATTATAAATTGTGCATAAATATAATGGATTTTTTTATTTGATTTTTAAATTTTAAGCAGGCACCATGTTTTCCATTTTCAACTAGCAAATCACACTAATATATTTTTTTTAAAGTTACATCTTATTTATCAGCAAAGGTTACTTATGAACAAAGATTGGTGTCTGTAGATTTACTAGTTCTAGAGAGATTGTGTTTTATAAAAATAAAAAAGGTTACCAATGGCTAAACAAAAGATTTTAATTGGACATTTTTTTCAAGTAATGAGTATTGCCAGACACAGAAATTTGTGACGCCCTTTTGTGGAGAAGATTAAATTACAATGGCCATAAATAAACACTTGTTGGCAGATTTTCATTACCCTGGCAACAAGGGATACAACATTAGCGTTATAAATATAATTCACTCAAACCAGAAGAGCTCATACAGGTGCCAAACATACGAAATTAAGTGCGGAGCTGCGGGTAACTAGAATCACTAACCAGTACACCTGTCAATAAATGTAATTTTTAACGACATAAGACTGTCGAAAACTGCGTCCATTTTGCATTCCATTGTATTAGTCTACATTATAAATTCTTTCAATAAAAAGGCTAAAAATTTTGACTTATGGGTTTCTTCAGTGTTTCAAAATACTTCCAGTGTTACTGAAATCATTGGAAGTGTTCAATCAAGTTTATGGAATGTTAGATGCAATGCAAAGCAGAGGAATTGCAGGTGAATCCGTGGGTAAGTTTGTCATATATATGTATTTAAAATACTTCTAAGTAAATTTATAAACTTAATTTTGTTATAAGTCAATTTAATCACCAAAATAATCAAATCTTTAGAATAACTGCTTTACTACAGATTTAATTATTTGTAATAAGAAACTGTATGCATTAAACGTTTAACGTTATGTTTAAAAACTTTATAATTGAATCGTTATAAATTAATTTAAAGGTTAAACGAAATTAATAAACTAACTTTTCTCTCTATAACAGTGCTGCTTCCGTACTAGTTGTTACTTTTAACAATTTAACTCAATAAATACAGTAATGTATATTCTGCTGAAAATTGTTGTTCAGTAGCTGACGACATACCGGAAATTTTTGGTCGTTAATCTGAACCTTCAACACTTCAAATTGCATCTTTCAGAAATTCCGGCAATATTGCAAACCAATTTAAGTTTTGTAATTAAGCACTTCCTTCCTTAAAATTAGGTAAACTTTACGAAAATGTAGTTACTAAATTAATGGCTGGGTTTCCTTATGAGAAGTTTACGGGGCTGAAGTGTGGGCAGAGGCACTAAATATTGAACTTTATTAGATACAGATCGCATAGGTACAGCGTCAAGAGGCGCTCCGGGTGTGTTCCGCTTACCGTACAGTGTCTGAGCCTGCCGTCCTGGCTATTGCTGGAGTCATCTCCGTCAAGCTTTTGGCAGGGGAGAGGAAGATAATTTATCAGCGACAAAGCAAATTCGGCAAGGATACTGCAAGGACTGAGGAGCGCTCTTGTACGTACCAGCAAGGGAAAAATAGCTGTGCAACAAGACACCCGTGGACGTTGGACTGCCAGACTTATCAAATCCAATCGTGGGTAGAACGGCGGCATGACGAGGTGGATTACTACCTCACAATGTTTTTGAGTGGTCACGGCTACTTCCGGTCGTACCTACACCGATTGTACAAGGCCGTTTCACCGGATAGCATTTATTGCTCAGGCGTTCCCGACGACGCAGAACACACTTTCTTCCGCTGCCCGTGTTGGGTAAGGCCCCGCCTTGAAGTTACTCAAACTTTCAGTATGACTCGGTCTTTGACCGGTGACAAGATGTTGGAGGGCGAGGACTACTGTTGCTGTTGGACAACTTTGCACAGAGTATACTTCGCGCCAAAAAGACTGATCTGGACCGCAACGCGGGACCAAAATTAGGCTAGCCCGAAGTTTAAAGTGATAAGCAGTTTGTGCGACCAATAAGATCTACAGTGAGTGTACATTTCCCAACATATCTTTTAACGCCACTAGTGACCATACAGGGTGAAATTCTCCCCCGGGTATAAAGTAAGCCTCTCGGCTTGCTATTGGATCCGCTGTTTGCAAACTGGGTCTAAATTTCCTCCCTCCCCCCGCACTATGTTTCGACAAACAAGACATTGATAGAAGGTTTCAGTCACACACAGATCGGTTACCCATGTGGTTACTAACGTGACTCCGTGACGACCAAATCGCGTTTCGACGTGTGGTGGTGTACATTTTGTCTTCGAGCTACCACTGTGGTAAAGTTGCAATAATAAATTTTACTCCTCATAGTTTGGTGTGGATTTTCTCTGGCGGTATATTTACTTCATCACGAAAAAAATAATACAAAAAACCCATTGGGAATTGATTTAATTTGGAGATTGAAAGAATACCAGGTGTAAGTGTCACAAAATTACCTTGTTTATCATGTATCAACATATTTCAAATAAATTGCTTCTGTTTGCAACAACAACTTCCAGGTACATTTGATCGTTTGCAGACACGACAAAATGTATATCGTTCTTGTAAAACTAGGTTAATATCATGCAATGTATTGGATAATGAACACGCTGATGGAGTGTGATCTCACAATTAGAAAGTAATGTCCTGGTGATGGGCTGGTTGGCAATTAACTGTTGAACTCATGTGTGAAATAAGGAAAAAGTGTCCTTTGTGCTAAGTGCACCTTATTAAGCAACATATCATGCAATTAATGGGATATACTGCCTCTTTTATTTTTTTTTTCAAATTAAATCTACTGTTAATCAATGTCTGTTCAAAAAGCAAAGTAGGTAATTTTAAAGTCATTTTATATACATGGAAACTCAAAATTTATAAATACTGCAGATATAACTGCTATTAGCTGTACTAGGCTAATTCCAATATTATTGGATGTAATCAAAAATTCATTATACTGAAAATATCGAAACTAAACGTATTAAATAACTTGAGAACATTACTTTTTTCTCTTCTTCAGATCCAACATAAAATGCCCAGTTAAAAATTTATTAATAATAAAACTAATTATGTCTATAGACAACGTGTGTTTTGGCAAAGAAAAAGTATATAAATATAAGAGTTTACGAATGAAGTTTATGTTAAGTTAAAAAAGACTAGTCTCGAAAAATATGTATATAATCCATCTTGGTCCTATTATCGGATGCACGTCAGGTTGAGTAAACGCTATTTATTCTACGAGTCTACGAGAGACTCCAATGTAGACTGAGTATCCGCCATACGGGATTTCGTAGACTCCCGAGTTGCATACTGAAATACAAAACTAGCCTATCTTCCTTACATTTGAGTATATAATTGGAAGGATATTAAGGTGACTTAATATCAAAACCCAGTTTGAGACCATTTAAAGACAAGAGTCCAAGGAAAAATTTGGAGATAATTTAGAAGGAAAATATTTTCAATAAAGGATGCAGTGTAAAATTGTGTAAAATCTTGAAACCAATGATGCACAAGCTATATACACCATTGCAGGAACACTACTCAGACGGGTTATCCAATCCAAAATGTTGGTGATTTTAAAATTGTTTAACATATCCGGAGGTATTTGCCAATTTTCTTCACTGAACGTTGAATTAGTTCTTGTGTGTCAAAACTGGTCAAAGACTGGTCAAAAATAATACACTTAGTCGGAAATCCCATTTTTGTGATCACTGTTGCCAACGCACAAGAACTAATTCGTACCTATTGATATTCATATTTTGTGTTCTTAATATCCGCCATTTTGCATAGGGTAAGCCTTTTGAGGTCTGGTTTGAGGTATTGTATTCTACTAAAAAGGAAACACTTTAATTTGCGTGTACTTTAATCTCGACCTATACTCTAATGTAAAATTTTCTTTTGACTACCTAAGGCATAAAAATCTAGCGCCCGTGCATAACTTAATTTACACTACAGCATAATTTCCATTATAAATCCTACCGCCAATCGAGTCAAAAACTAGTCTCGAAAAATATTAGTAAGCTTTCGTCGTAGTGACAGGTGCATAACTCCCTGTGTCCAAGTCGAAGATTAGATCTGAAATTGAATGATATAGAGTTGAATTGCCAGTACGTTATACGTTATTGAATAATCACAAATATAATATACATTTTATTAATTTATCGGCGTGTATATTGTTTGTGATATTCACGCCACATTTAAAATTTCCGAGAGTGACTGTACGGGGGAAGATTGAGCAATAAATTCCAAATGTGACCCAGCTTCCTTGGTCTGTTCCACCTGTATCAGAATTTTTTGTTAATTTTTGGGCATTCACTGTAATAAACCCTATGGCATAACCCAAAATGAAATAATTATTTTATCTGTTTTGAATATTGACTGGCCGAAGAGGCGTCCATGTCATTACAAAAAACTAAACAAGCACGCTCTTATATTTTGAACATTACATTTCCTGTTAGTAAATTATTTTTAATCACTCTGTACAATAATGGACTACTTTTTAACACAGCTGAGTTCTGTGAAAGTCATCGTTTCCCTCGCAGATAAATACGTTGATTTTTCCTCTCCCAGACATTAAAACTATTTTTTCCATGTGTTAACATATCTTTCCCTGTGTAAACAATCAATATGATTCCGTTGATTGTTTTGGTAGTCCCATGTTCCAACAACTGATTTCAACACCAAATTTAATTATAAAATGAAGCTAGGCTACATTTTACTATGGAATAATAATCTGTCTATATGCATCATATCACAAAAACGAGCTGGTGAATAAACTTTGCATGCAGCTATATTTATATATAGGTAACACCTAGTTCAATGATGTGCGTGGCACTCATTACGATTTAGGTGAGCGTTATTAATATTTTTACATTAGCCACATGGATAAAAAAGGCGGCCAATGGCTAAATGAAACATTTATTGACTTGTCATAGGACAATTTTTGTTTAGAATGATGAGTACTATCAGAGACAGAAATTTGTGAACCCCAGTATGTATTCTTCATCGGGAAACAAAGCAAAATCAATTATGGAAAAAGTACTAAAACAAGATTAAATTACAATAGCGATAAATAAACAGTGTTGGCAGATAATCATTACCTTAGCAACATGGAAAATATTAGCGATCGAAATATAATTCACTCAAAATAGAAAAGCTCATACACGTGCAAAACATACAAATTAACTACGAGCCATGGGTAACTAGAATCACAATTCTTTGTTTGAAGTTTATTTTTGACCATGGAAGGATTGTGAAAGAAACAGGATTCTTCCTGTTTCTGTTCAGAAAATTCCTGTTTCCTTTAGAATCACAAAGCAGTACAACCGGCCACTAAATAAATTTTTTTATGACATAAGGTTGTCGAATATTGCGTCCAATTTTCACTCCATTGTATCAGTCTATATCATCAATTCTTTCACTAAGAAGGCTAAAATTTGGACTTTGGGGTTTCTTCTCATTCTTCTAATATAGTTCCAGTGTTACTGAAGACGTTGGAAGTATTCAATCACATTCATGGAATGTTTTATGCAATGCAAAACAGAGGAATTGAAGATGAAACCCGCGAGTAAGTAATACATAATAATTTAAGTAAATGGATAAAACTTAATTTCGTTGTAAGTTAATGTAAATCATAACAATAATCAAGTCTTCAGAATAGCTGCCTTACTACAGTTTTATTTATTTACTAGCATAAACTTTATACGTGTAATGTTGTTTATAAACTACGTTATAAATGAAATTAAAAAGTTACCAAAATTAATAAACTATAAAATTGCTGCTTCCTTACTACTTTGTTTAAACCGTTTTAGTAGTTAATTTTAACAATTTAACTTATTAAATACGGTAATATATTCTCTGTTGAAAATAGTTAATAATATATTGTTGAATAGTTAATAGACTTTAACTCAATTCAAGTGATACTCCAACTTTACTACTGAAGTTAACCATCTTGAAGCACAACATACTTCAGTAGCTGACAACTTACAGGAAATTTTTGGTCGTTAATCTGAACCTTAAACACTTCAAATCCGGAATTCCGGCAATATTACGTATCAATTTAAGTTTTGTAATTAAGCACTTCTTTCTTAAAGTTAGTTAAACTTGACGAAAAGTTAGTTACTACACTAATGGCTGGAATACTTTATGAGAAACAATAATTTTATGGAGTAAAGGTTACTGTCCTAAAGATCATGATTACTTTTTCAAGAAAGTTATAACAACTAACTGTATAGCTAATTACAAACTGCTCAACAGTTTTATTTTCGTCGCTTAGTTTCTGTAATAAACTTAAGCAAAGTAATATAAACTTTTTCAAAACAAGTCCTCTTTAGATTAGTCATTTTTCGATTAATATCAAAGAAAGAATTTTTCTTATTAAGACTATTACAGCTTTTGATATATTTGACTAAACTGAATAAGATGTTTCAAAGAAAAGGTATTTGATCTCTCTTTCCATAGGTTAATACCAACTCAGTTAAGAATGTTTTCATGTAAACAAACACAAAATATCTGCAGATTTAAAATTCCAGATGACTTATCGTTATTTAATTTTTAATCATAGAAAGTCTAAATATTCCACCCATTAAATTATATTTTTTCAATATTGAGTTTCAATTAGATTATGAATTGATGTTAACACTTATAATAATTAATAAAAATTTTTTTATTAAATTTTCTTCGTGTTCATAATTTCCTATGTAAAATAACTCTAAATTTGATAGACAGCTATAAACAAAAAATGGAAGTTTGAAAACGAAATTTTGGATAACTATCATGAATTTCTACTCTTTTTTCACCAAACCATACTCAAAAATACACGATAAATAAATAAATAAGGTCTTTATTTAACAAGCGTCCATCAGTACAACTGTTTTTCATGAAAATTCTTGTCAGACATATAGAATACATGGAGAGCAATAACGTAAACCATAAAATAAACGTAAAACACTAAACTATAAAAACTAAACTAACCTGATGCATATGCATGGGTCAGGCAAACACCACCTTCACACTCCCCTTAAATTTCTTACAGCTATAACTTTTTAAAGTGGGTGGCAAAGCATTGTATTTCTTTGGTCCAAAATAACTAAAACTCTTTTTCCCCGTTTCCAGCTTTGTCTTTAGTAGGTGCAATAGGCTGTTCTGTCGGGTACTACGCACATTAATTTCTTGCCTGAATACCAGCTTATTCCTGAGGTATTCAAGTTTTCCCGTCTGAAGAATTTTGTGAACCAGATTGACGGTTTGCAAGTCGGAGACACCCATGATAGACAACACCTTAGCATTTAATCTGTACTCGCTGATGTGGTCGAATTTTTTCAGATTGTAAACGAATCTCAGTGCTCTGTTCTGCAGACGAGTAAGTATCATAAAAGTTTCCTGAGTCAGACAACAAGCAAAAGCTGGAAGAGCATAATGTATAGCAGGAAATATTGTTGACCGAACAATTTCCAGCTTGGAAGATTCTGGCAAAATTGTGCTTAATCTGTAAAGGGCCTTTAATCTCATTGTCACTGTTTTACATATAGCTTTGACATGATTGGAAAAATCGAGTTGGGGGTCAATAGTAACACCAAGAATCTTTAGACTATTACTTGCCATCAAAAGCTTACCGTCCACAAATATACACCGTTCAGCGCAGCTATTCACAGACTGACTACTCGAAGATAACCGGTCTACAAGCATCACAGAACATTTATTAGAATTCAATAGCAAACCATGATCGTCTGACCATTTCTTTACACTCACTAAAACAGTATTGACATGACGGACAGCCTCAGCCGTTTCTGAGGGTTTAAAATAAATCAATAGCTGTGAATCATCCGCGTAGGAATGCAAAGAACAGTGACTTAAGTGATCTTTCAAATCTGCTGTGTATATAAGAAAGAGAATCGGTTTCTAAGCAACTGCCTTGAGGAACACCGACGAACATAGGAAGTGCTGTCGATAACTTCCCGTTTACCTTTGTACGTTGCTTACGCCCAGACAAATAAGATGAAAACCATCTAACTGAGATATCATCAAACTGGTAAAATCTTAGCTTTGCTAGCAACAAATCAACAAATTAACCGAGTCAAAGGCTTGGGAGAAGTCAAGGGAAGTAATCACACTCTCTAGGCCCTTATCTTTAGTTGAAATAATTTCATCAAAGACATTGAGAAGTGCTGAGCATGTGCTAAAACCCTGCCTAAATCCTGACTGTGTTTCAGGAAGTAATCCTTCAGATACTAAATATAAGACTAGTTGTTCTGCCACAACTTTTTCCAGTATTTTGGAGATGACAGGAAGGATTGAGATAGGTCGAAAGTCTGAAACTAAGGTAGGATTGAGATTCTTTGGCAGAGGAACCACCACGCTCTGCTTCCAACTAGAAGGGAAGTTGCCAGTTTTCAATGATACATTGACCAATTGAGAAATTGCTCCAATGCAAAAGGGACTCAGGCCTCTAACTATTTTTATGGATATTCCATCCACACCAAATGCAGTACTTGTGATACTGTTCATCAACTCCTTTACCTTACTTTCGGATACAGGAGAAAAAGTGAAAGTAGAATCTATCCTTGCACATTTGTTACTGTTAAAGAATTTCAGTTTTTCTGTGCTCACTGTCCCGTTACAACCCATAGTTGAGAAGTAATGATTTAAATCTTCTAGTTCGGATACCTTTAAAGTTCGGAGCTATATAGGAAATTTTGAATTTATAAATTTATATTTTTCATTATTGATAAATTTTGATGGTATTTTGAGATACGAATAATTGCACAGATGAAATGCACTTCCTCTGTAAATAAACGAGGAAAACATTTGTTTCACTGCTTGCCCTAATATTTATTTCAATTACCACGAAACACCTGATTTAGTCTTTGATGTTATTTATAAATACATATGAAGTAATTGTAGGACTGAGGAATAGTAAGAAACTGAAAAAAAATATTTCAGAACTGGAAGAACTCGTACCTTCGCATCAAATCCTTATAATATTACATAATTATTGAACCCTTTAGCTTACTGAGATTTCTAAATATTCTTTATTAATACTCTCCTGGGTGTTTCAGCATTAAACATTGTAAAATTAAAATTAAATAACCTTCAAGTTATCACTCCTACGGATTAAACACCAGCTACGTTTCAATAATACCCTTTTACAAATTAAACATTTGATAGAGTAGACCTTAAAGTACCTAAGCTGTGTGCATAGATACCACATTATTAATAATGACTGTTACGTAAAATTTTTTAGCCAATTGTTTTAATTCTGACACTTTGCAACAATTAATGCCAACTATATAAGGAAATGATTTTTGTACGAAATCATTTTATTGCACCTATTGACCTACGTGCTTGATTAGGACTGAGAAACGCACAGTTGCAAATAACTTCAACTTCCTACGTCAGAAAAAAATATACATTGCAGCGGTCTAGCAATCCAGCAGTAATAGAGTTAGTATTTGCGTAAATCATAATAATTATTTTGAGTACCTGTGATATCTGAAATATAAAGGCACATTGTCCCTTTAATTTTGTAATATCACTGAGATAACTGTGCTATATTGTTATACATGTGACAAGAGTATGATAACTTCGCCATATATTATGGTACCCTACCTTGCAAGAGATACTAACTTGAAAATTCGTTGGAAAGTTTTTAGAGTCTCTATAATATCCATTTATGACACTCCACCTTTGTATAATATGTTTAATGCATGATTTCATTGATGTGGGATTTGCTGAATATTTAGCTATTGCAACAACTATACAAATATGATTTAATCAAATACATTCATGGAATAAAAATTAATTTCAAGAGATTAGGAGGTTGTACAGGTAGTTAGGGACAACTAAACATTTTTAAATAGCACTTATAGTCAAGTAACATATAATTTTAAAGGTCTTGGTTATTGAATAAAAATACACTTAAGGAATTGCAATCAAACCATTCTAAAAGAAAACCCTAAGTGATGAATTAACTTTTGTTTCAAAACAAAGCCTCCTATCTATTTATTCATAAATTTAATACTCCTTTTAATTTAATTTAAATAAATTTTGAAAGACTGTTCTTATTTCCATTAAGATAGAAGTTGTTTAATAATGATATTTATATATATATAAAATATATATAAATTGTAATTTATAGATATGTATTTACGACGACAAAGATTACTCGTCTATTATGGTTATCAACCTCAAATTAATTCAACTGAAACTGTAGCATTCAATAACTACAAAGTCAATATTGGTCAGTGAATGTTGCCCTACATAACTGTATGGTGGCAACACAATGATACCCCACTAATGGAATGTTCCTTTGTAAATTACAGATGTGTGACTTATTTTACAAGTCAATTATGCTTATGAAACACATTTTATCACCTTAAGGCAACTGAAGCTCTAACACTATAAAGTTAAGCAATGTTCGCAGAGAGTCGACATAGATACCAAACACAAAGGTTACCATGAATCGAAATATATATCGCTAGGAATTGTACACCTAGTCTGTTAATTGCTGGAGGCGTTTCATTATGTAAGTTCCTGAACAAGCAAATGTTTATAGATTGATTTTGTAATATTAATTTTCATTATAGCTTACAATGATATACCCTTATCACATTCATGTTGGGTACACCTTTGTGACTTGGATTATGCGTCATTTGTGGTTTTAATTCATACATTAAACCACTTTAAGGCATTATAAAATAACACTCTGTTTTACACAGATACTTAATACAAAGATAACCAGCAATTAGAATATATCGCTAGTATTATACCTTGTACCTTGTGTGTTACTAGCTTGAGGCCTCCGATTATGTGAGTTACTGAACAAGCAAAGCTTTTCTACGAGTGATTTTACAATATAAATGTTCGCTCAAGATTAAAATGGTATTAGTTTTTTTAACGTATCCTTTACGTAATAATTGTAGATCGGGATACATGTAACTTTATATAGTTCATAGCAGATTGGTGTGAAGCAGATACACACCAATCTGTTTCAAGTGGATTTTCCTTAAACTTCCCTCGTATTTCATGTTGAATTACTATAAATATAACAACTTTACAGGGTGATTAAAAGGTAATTGGTACCCCCTCTAAAGTTTTTAACTATTTTATATATATATATATATTATATATATATATATATATATATATATATATATATATACAATCTCTTTGAGGCAATATTACTAGCTAGTAAGGGTTACACTAGTGATGATAGTTTCCAAATTTATGACCTTTAAGGGAAAAGGGTGGTGGTTGGGGTCAACTAAAAACTTTCAAATAGCACTTGTAGTCCTGTAACAAATAATCTTAAATGTCATGGTTATTCACTGAAAAATACACAACCTAGAATGGTAACGCGTAGTCTCTCAGACGACGCAAGCTATAAAAACCGGTCCAGGTGGCATGTGCATGACGTGACCGACCCCCCATCACCAATACCTTCCCCATGCCAGCCAAGGTTAATGCTGGATAGGGTTCCATTTTGTTTCATTCTCTCAGTTCATTTCAGTGAGCTTATAGTCGTCTTGCCGTTTATGTTCCTTTTTTCTTCCTGAGTAAATATATGAAAAGTTGTTTTGTGTGAATGTAGTGTTAGTTTTTCTGATAATTTTTACCGTGGATGGTCAAGTAACCATAGCTGATCCACTGAACACTAGTTTTGAAATAAGAGAAATACTATCTGAACTTGAACGAAGTGATTGTGATGAACAAGAAAGTGATCATGATGATGAAACGGGTTTATGATCAACTCATTTGTTATTTATGTCCATCAGGCATTGTCAACAAAAATTAAACCTATGACAAGAAGGGCATTTGCTAAAGAAATATGTGTTGAACTAACAACTCCGCACATTCAGGGAAGACAAAAACTGCCAAATTTATCAAGGAATCTCAAACAAAACATTGGCCCATCAACATCTGAGGCTCAAAATGTTATTGAAGAAGCAGGAACAAGGAAGATTTGTGCAGTTTGCCCAGCGATAAAAACGAGAATGACTCGATTCCAGTGCACAAAATGTTATAAGCATATTTGCTTGGAGCACCGAGGTATGCTGTGTGTAAAGTGTTCCAATAAAGACTGAAATCAACAAAAATCAGGAAACATGACCTCTAAGATGTAAATAACGTCATTTGTAAATAAATTTAATTTAAATTATATTTTTATACATTTTTATTCATTTTTCCCTAAAGTAGTCTGAGAGACTACGCGTTTACCATTTGTGTGTGGCAAATAGGCGCTACCATTCTAGGGTTAAATAATTAAAATCACACCACTTTACAAGAAATGGCAGCACCAAACTTATAATGTTTAAAAGTAAGTTGCTCTTGTAAGTAAGTACTTGTTTATTATTTTAGTTGTATGAAATCTGATTGCAGCACTCTTACCGGCTACTAATGGGTACACTAATAATGATAGTTTTCAAATTTTTGACTCTCAGGGGTAAGGGTGGTGGTGGAGTTCAACCAAATTTTTTAAAATAACACTTACATTCTTGTATCGCATAATTTTAAAGGTCATGGTTATTCAATAAAAAATCCACTTAAAGAATTGAAATTGGACCGCTTTAAAGGAAATGGTATCTTTCAGAATATGAAGTGAAAGTCTACAAGTCAAGAAGAGTTGTTTAATCACAGAGAGAACCTTCTAGTAGAAGATAAATTTTCAAGTAATTTACTTTTTTTGCCTTTTACATGTACAGTTATATTAAAACTAATATAAAACTGGTAAGAAAAATGAATATTTTTAGTAAATATTAAATTGTAAGAGGTGATCTCTTTCATACCTTAATTTAAGTGTCCCAATTGCTCTGCGAGGACCTCCCTGCAGTGATACATACACTCAGCTGTCCAACAATGCTTAGATGTTTATAATATCCATGTCGAATCTGTGAACATCGAGTTTTCTTTAGAGTGGTCCGATCTCAATTATTTAAGTGTATTTTTTATTGACTAAACAAGACCTTTAAAATTATATGCTACAAGACTATAAGTGATATTTAAAATTGTTGGGTAACCCCCCACTCCACCTCTGTTCCCTGAGAGTCAACAATTTTAAAACTATAATTATTAGTGAAACCCTTTGTAGCTAGGAAGATACCACAAACACAAACAGCCAAAACAATTTTTATATATTTATAATAACAAAAAAATTAAGAAAGTGTGCAACTACTTTTCAATCACTCTGTATAGGAAGTAACTAATCGCATACAACTAAAATTTTGCAACTTATTCCTAGCATTTACGATTACTCGGAAAAACGGATCTTCTTGCCAACTTTTGAACAACAATCACATCATTGGTTTGATTACCAATCTGCCCACACAGATGTGGAGATGGAGGGGTGTGTTGAGTCATAAAAACTACTTTATGTGTGGGGAATTTTGCTATAACGAAATTCTGATGATGTACGTCTTCTATATAATAATAGTTCGTAGTTTTCCAGAAGCATGCAAAATATTGTGCATCTATAGAGTGGTCAGTGGCATAAGAAACAGCATTCGCCATTAGTGATTACGTCTGGCCTCTTTTTACATCTTGCTTCGAGTGAGGCGTATGTCCCAAATTTGTCTTGGGAATTTAGTGTCAGTAAGTGAATTCCTTCCTTCTTTCAGACATTCACTGAATTTAATAGGGTCCTTTAGGGTTTTCAATAGTAGTAATATGTGCAAAGCTTGGAGAAATAATACAATTACATCAAAACACTCATTGTATTTAAGTAAAGGAGAATGGTAATCCTATCCTTATACTCAGTCAAATTCATGAGGATTGAAAGCCGAGTTCGTACAAACAAAATCACGTTCTCTCAATATAAATTATAATTATAAATTATGCATAAAACTGGAAAATATTTCATTAAGAAATAACAATCAGAGGTTTAAAAGCCTCAGAGACAAATAATTTGTTTAAATCGAGTTTTTTAGCTGGTTTAATGTCCATTGTTAAGGTTTTATGATCCGTTTGTGTGGTTAAGAAATGGAAATAAAAGTATTTTTTGGTAAGTTATCAGGGTTGCATAGATATACAGATATACAATCATTGGAATATTATTTTATTTGTTCGTTTTCTGTATTTGTTATACTTTTAACATTTTCCAATTATTTTATGAATAACTAACTGAAAGATCTAAACCACGGAAAAACAAAGAACAGAATACTAATATAAAGTATGAAATATAAATCAATAAATTTATATATAAATATTAATACCATCACGGCTTTATAACTAATAACCTTATGCTATATTCAAGTTTCTTTTCGTTGCTAGCATTCACCATTAAATAAAAAATTACGCATTCAAATACGCAATATTGTTTCCTAAATAGAAATGTTACTATGTCCTATTTATAGATTTAATCTTTTATAAGCGCTCAGAAAAACCCGTTCAAATTGAGACTGGCAGAAAGTATTATAATATATACCTGAAGTAAATGTTAATAACCGACGCCCAGCAATATAAAACTTTTCACTGTTAACACAAACCAATAGTAAAAGTAATTAAAAATGTTTTGTTTTTGAGTAAGATTTACAGTAAATGAGCTTTCTACAGGTTTTAGTAATTGAAAATTTCAGTGGAGCATATTGAATGTTTTTATCGTTATATATAAGTTACAATAGCAATGTTCTTGAGGGGGTACTTTACCATTATGTTTTATATGTTCAGTATAAAAATTTAAATAATATATCAATCTAAAGACATTACACTAATTTTTTTAAGCATATAATAAAAAACCTAGCATTATTATTCTTTTACATTTTATACCTTGTATATTTCTGTCAAAATTTTATATATCCAAACATTTAACTTTTTAATAAATGCTAATGAGGGCTCCTTTACAAAGCTAGTAAATGGTGCTCACAGGTATTCTTCATTTATACATTTTAATAAACTACATTTACAGAAGGAAAGTAATTTCTAAATGTCTTTAATACTCCTACATTAGTTTACAGCACTCGAGGAATGCTTACACGGAAATATTGCAGGTTGTAATTAAAATCTTATTTATATCATACAAAGTACATTACTTCCCAAGATAATAAACTGTGACAGTTTAATATAACTTGTTCCATCTTGTTACATCTACATCATCAATATAAATGCATCACTTATTAAATGCATCATACCTTTTCTCATAATATTTTCATATGTAGCTCCCGTAATACAAAAAGTTCACTCACGGGTTCACAATTGTTATGAGTATAGCTCGACCTCATCCACAAGGCAATCTGGCTGAGTGCGTTACTACGTTCACTTACCTGTCACGCTACTTCAATAGGATCTTGTTTCTACGTCCTTTGTAAATAATACTTCCCGTATATTTTTCTGTACTATTCTCTCCTGAGAATATTGTTGTATTTAAAACCTTGAAAATTTCTTGAGTCTTTCGCGTTTCACTCGTGTAATTACTGCAAAGCGCCTTCGGCTT
This sequence comes from Homalodisca vitripennis, assembly GCF_021130785.1. Classification (NCBI taxonomy): domain Eukaryota; kingdom Metazoa; phylum Arthropoda; class Insecta; order Hemiptera; family Cicadellidae; genus Homalodisca; species Homalodisca vitripennis. The sequence goes on from NC_060212.1 coordinate 53,714,484, forward strand.
CTACGACAGTGCGATATCAGGTACCGTAGTAAGTGACTCAAGTCGGACTGGCTGGCTGGCTCCAGATCTTTGTAATAAAGTAAGGCTTGTGGCAATAAGTAGTGAAATAATTTGGCGGATGTCTAGGACAGATAATCATGATGAGGTTGTCAAATTCCTTATCGACTATCTGGGTACTGGGATCGAGACCTATCTTGTTAGTAGATAGAGATCGTACAAAGGAAGGAAAATTTGTCAACCAAAAGGTATGGACTGGGTGTTGACAATCATTCCAAGATCAAACCATAGGCTGACGCCTGCAAAAAGTAAATCAGTAACTCCCCAAGGACTTCTTGCAAACACTCGATGGCGCGGTGCCAAATATTATCCCGACATATATGCGACAGTGTCATGTATAAGGACTCTTCTATCTTGTAATATACAGCTTGGCAACTTATAAATATAAATACGTTATAGTACAAATCATTTCAAATCAAAGTAATTTCTGTTCAGTTTATAAGGGGCCTTATATTAAATCTTTGTTTTTAAATAAAATTCGCGTAGTTTGAGAATTGTCTCATAAAATATGTATTTTTCTTTTACATTTCCAAAGGCCAGTTGTGTTAGCTTAATCATTTTTGAATAATATTTATAGCCGATTTTATTACTTTAAATTACCTATAAGCCTAACTTTCTTATTATTACATTTACAATATGGGAGAGCAAAGATCATGTAGTGAACGGCAACTAATATATCAATATTGTACTGAAGAAGATAATTTCACCGTTGTCTGGAATGAAAATCTTAATATTACAACGGCATACTATTTAATGTAAATGAAATTCATATAACGTGTTTTTGGATATTTCCTCAATTATTTGGAGACTTTATCTTCTTTTACATCCATATACTGTAGTATCTTTCCATTTCGAGAAGAGAATATAGGTCTTAGAATTCTAAGTAGACTTATAATGTGAGATATCAGTTTACTACTTCCTTTTTTGAATAGTAGTTCTTGGTATTTGACGGACCTTTTTTACTGTTTTACAGTAGCACAGAAATTTAGATTTTTTTAAAGAATGACTTCAGTAAATTTTAACAGAGTGTGAAATAATTTATGATGTGAATATGTTACTTATGTTTCCATTGTTTTTCTTGAAGTAAATTTGAGGGATCACAACATCGGTTACTGCCTACTTACTGAGAAGGAGAAAATTCTTAAACTTACAATTTTAGCTTAAATTACTAATAGCTTTGCTATCTATTGATTTTAGTAGCGTATATATAAAGCAGTAAACATACTTTGTATGCAGAATACTTAAAATTCAAACCCATACAAAAACTCGACTGATTTTTGTTATGTAAGTGAAACTATTTCAACCTTATTTTAAATAAATAAGACTAAATTCCTATTCTTATCTCATTCACACGTTCAAAAGAGAAATAATTGTATAGACAATTTAAGCAGTGCATTTGTTGTTAATGTTAAGATAAATATTATATTAAAAGATACTCTTAGCCTTTTTATTTTACAAAATAAAATGGTACATTGTAGACCTACAGTACTCCCCATAATATTCTAAAAAATGTGTAAAATGCATTCAGGTACTTAGTAAATGTAAACTAATAATATACTATAATTACTGATAAATTAATGCCTTCAACAACTTCTATTGTAAAATGAAAGGAATGATGAAGAATAATGCTTGGAAAGGAGAAGATAATAATGTGATTGATTGCCCAGGAAATTCGTCAGCTATTCACAACGTTTCTGAAAAACTGAAAGAACCCTTCACTTGATTGTTGTTATACCTGCTCTATGCTCTCCTCAAATAAAAATGGTCTGAAAACATAGAAGAAAGATTGGAGTATGCGTATGTCGTAACAGTTGTCTCCGTGTTTATGCAATGAATTTATAAAATATATTATATATTTTTCTGTTCATTCTGGTTTTTTACTGTAAACAAGTATATAAAATTTTATATTTCCCGTCAATCAATACGGATTTAACTCAGGATTACCGCGAATACTGGGGAATATAGTTTAGATTAATGGGCCTGCCATAGAAAGATACTATTGGTAAGTGAACAAAGAGACAAAACTACCGTGTGTGATTGAAGTGGACTGATGGAAGTGAGTTTAAGTAATATGAATAATAATCACTGTGTTAATTAGAATAATAATTCCTACACTCCATGTTATATTTAAATTCGTAATAAAATGTTCAAGTTCTACATTCACAGTCAATCCATCCTTCCCACCATAGCTAAGTTGTGTTTTGAAAACTCGGTTGATCCATTTTGCTTAGAGATCGTGTCTAAAACATTGCATTTTACTCAGTTGTGTACCTGATGAGACTAGGAGAATACCTAGTTACCTATATTACACTATGTTTTGTAGTCTAAATATCTCTGAACACGAAACGATGCATAGAGTTTGTTTTTTGATTCTTCGTTGCCGTCTTTTTTGGATTACTCCAGGCGAACATGACTCCAGATTCCATGGATTAAGTCTCTGACAGCGTTTGGTTTCAGACGCAGCACTATGAGGAAGGTGTACTGGAGAAACCCGAACTTTCAAAATCATATTCGTATATCATTATAAATTAAAGTTTTCGAAAACTGTATTAGTATTAGATTTATATTTTTGTTTCGTATTTGTTTCTTATCTTCTTGTATGATAACGTTTACAATGAAAACCTAATTCAGTACAATGAGTTTTATGAAGTTACAGTAAATAATAACGGGAAATATGATTCGGGGACAAGCAAAACTATTACGTCTCTATAGAAACCGTACAATTATTTGGCGTCTTTAAATGTTAATTGACATTTTGAATATAATTGAATGTAGTTCAATAATAACTTATTCATATTGCAAAAGTCTTTGCAAAAATATTTTAACATTATTACGTGTTTATTTTGATAAATAAAAAGAATTAGGCTTATATATAAATAGCCATATAATAATAACTAAATAATAAGTACAACTATTAAAATAATTAAATACCATATCCTAAAAATTGTGAATACAGCTTGAAAAAATAGAACAAGCTACCAACAGAGGTACCTGGAGCTTTAAGGTGTTCGAAAATCTATGAATGTATGAAATAACAAAAAAAAATCCATATACAAGACATTAATTCTTAGTACTTAAATATAAAACGCTGTAAGGTAATTAAAATTAAAAACTGCTCTGAATTTTACTGAATTTTCTGGAAATTCTACCGGTATTCTTGAGCAAATATTTAATTTCACACCTAAGAGATATTTACGATTTCGTTGTTTTTTTACCATTTGTTGAGGTCAGTTCCTAGTAGGTTTAGGGCAGAAGGCGACTCGTTATGGAAACCTAAGGGACGCGAGTCGTGAGCTGAACTTTGAGATTCTTCTCCAAAATATTTCTTCCCTTAATACTGTGTGCTTGTGTGTATCTTTCAAATTAAAAGAAGTATTTTACTCCTAGTAACTTTCGTTTTATTATACAGTGGCATAGAATCCTTTTCACACGATTCATATCGTATTGTTTTTACGTAGTAATTGATATCATATTCTACTCTAATCATATGAGTAGAATCAATAATGGAATTTAATTGCTTGCAATTTTAAAAGATAACGGTGAAATATATTGTGGAAATGTGTAAACTGTATTATATTAACTTTTACCAGCTCTGTCAATTAAAAATTAGTTTTTAAGCAATATTTACAAAATTTTTTTATTATTTAAAGAGTATTTATGCTACTAACTGATGTCTGAGAATAACATACACAAGAACCGTATGAACATTAAACAAAAATTGTATTTATACTAATTTTCATAATTGTTTATACTTATAAATATTTGGGAGGACATTTTTTAACGATTAAATAGCCCGAATGTAACTTAAGGGTTAGTGTTAAGTATTTTTAATCCACTTATAATATATGTCGCTTTTTGTAGTAATACAATAAACATCTAGATTTTTGGGCACTTAGAATTTGTGGTAAGGAGTAAGTTTCTTTTTATTGAAAGTGCTGCATATGCAAAGTTCCCTGTATAATAAACAATGTTATGACATGGTGTGATCCAAAATATATGTTAGTTGTGGCATCAACCACATAAGCCTAACAAGTAGACTAACAATGTAGGTGTTACCGTGTTTTCAAACCACAAGATTGCCGGTATTCATCTCACACCGACATTACACCACAAGAATGTTACAACTATATCCCACGGAAATTATCACCATGCGTCTGGTATTTATCTCTCAGGTCACTATCAAAATAAGAAAGCTGTTATTTATATTTTATGGATATTACACCACCAGAATGCTGACATTAACTTTCATTACCATATTCTAAACATTTATATATATATATTTATATATATATATATATATATATATATATATATATATATATTCACTTCGAGTGTATAAAAGCAGAATTGCTCTGTTATATCAATTATTAGACTTCTTGATATAAACTTCCTTTAATATTTCGGCTTTTATTTTTTATTTATTTATTTACTTTTGTAAATTTTGTTGCTGTGTTGTTATTTTGTATTATACCTTATTATACCTTTTTGAAAACGGCAAAAAGCCGAAATATTAAAGGAACTTTATATCAAGAAGTCTAATATTTTATATATATATATATATATATATATATATATATATATATATATATATATATATCCTATTACTGAAACCACCACAACACATATTAATAATGGCTAGTTTATACACATACAATGCACATGCATATAAACGATGACAAATTTAACGCGTGTTAAATTATATAAACCAGAACAGATGCGAGATTTTCCCATTTGCGGCAACGCTTCCCCCATGCCTCGCTATCCTGTAATGTAGAGCTCATGAATACTCCCACAAACAGTCGATTTCCCTTCATCTTTATAATTACGATAATTCCTTTCTTATAATCGTTATATGCAATAGTGTAAAACACTGCAACATTTACAATACATAAGTACCTCAGTCTCATGAATGTTAAGAACGGATTTAGTCTGTTGTATTTGGTTTTCTCTGCCCCGTGCTACGAAAAGACGGATCAAATATTCTTTCCTGAATTCAGACAATCACTTACTTTAATAAGGTCCTTTAGGGTTTTCTATAGTAGTAATATGTACAAAGCTTGAAAAATAACACAATTACATCGCAACACTCATTGTAATAAGTAAAGGAAAATGGTAAGCCTATTCTTATACTCATTCAAATTCATGAGGATTGAAAGCTGAGTTCGTGAAAAAAAATCACATTCTCTCAATATAAATTATTCATAAAACTGGAAAATATTTCATTAAGAAATAACAATTAAAGGTTCAAAATCCTCAGACACAAATAATTTGTTTCAATCGAGTTTTTAGCTGGTTTAATGTCCATTGTTAAGGTTTTATGATCCGTCTGTGTAATTAAGTAATGGAAATAAAAGTATTTTTTGGTGCGTTATCAGGATTGCATAGATATACAGTCAATCATTGGAATATTATTTTATTTGTTCGTTTTCTGTATTTGTTATACTTTTAACATTTTCCAATTTTATGACATGTGAGTGAACAGTGGAAAAATTACAGGCATTGTGGTCTAATTATTAACCAACTGAAGGTTCTAAACCACGGAAAAATAAAGAAAAGAATACTAATATAAAGTATGAAATATAAATCAATAAATTTATATATAAATATTGATACCATCACGGCTTTATAACTAATATCCTTATGCTATATTCAAGTTTCTTTTCGTTGCTCGCATTCACCATCAAATAAAAAATGACGCATTCAAATACGCAATACTGTTTCCTAAATAGAAATGTCACTATGTCCTATTTATAGATTTAATATATTATAAGCACTCAGTAAAACCCGTTCTAATTGACACTGGCAGAGAGTATCAAATACCTGAAGTATATGTTAATAACCGACGGACGCCGAGCAATAGAAAAACTTTTCACTGTTAACTCAAACCAATAGTAAAAGTAATTAAAAATGTTTTGTTGTTGAGTAAGATTTAAATGAGCTTTCTACAGGTTTTAGTAATTGAAGATTTCAGTGGAGCATATTGAATGCATTTATGGTTATATATTAGTTGCAATATTTTTCTAGTTATGTCCAGTTTGTAATAAATGTTTAGCGAAATTTGATTTTATTGTAGACATGTTATTTGTTTTCAAAGCTTGTATATATTCTTTAAGTCTTTTATTAAAATTTCTGCCAGTTTGTCCAATATAATAGCTTTCACATTCACTACAGTTAATTTTGTATACTCCACATTGTTTGTATAAATCTTATTTGTCATCTTTTTGGTTTACTTTTTTTTCAATTAGTTTAAACGTATTATTTCTTGTTGGGTAAACTGATGGAAAATTTTGAATTTTGAAAGGGTTTTCGAACACATTTTTTATTTTAGTATTGAAAGGTACACGTATATATTTCGGAATTTCATTATTATTAGGAATAAGCCGTATTGTGTTGGTTTTATAGATTTTTCATGTTTTCTTCTGAATAATTTTGTCTACAATATGGGGTTGATATCCATTTTTGACAGCTAAATATTTTATGATTTTCATTTCTTTAGTTTTATTTTCATCACTCATTGGTATATTTAACATTCTATTTATAATTGAGTGATATGCTGCTAATTTGTGTTTCCATGGATGGGTAGAGGATGGTGGTATTAGAAGATCTGTTTGGGTTGTTTTTCTATAAATTTCAAATGAGTGGTTTCCATTAATATTAGAAATGCTTATATCAAGAAAGTTAATTTTGACTTATTGGATTTCTTTTGAAAACTTAATTGTTGGTGATATAGAATTGCTGAATGTTAAAAACTGGTCTGCTTGCTTTTCATCTCCTTTGAAAAGACATAAGGTATCATCAACATATCTAAACCAGTAAATTATTTGATCTATAAATGAATTAGTACCACTCATTATTTTGTTGCTTTCTAAATGTTGCATATATATATTAGCAAGAAGGCCTGAATGGGTTGGTAATGGGATCTCCTCTTTCAGGCCTTTATATATCCAAACATTTAACGTTTTAATAAATGCTAATGAGGGCTCCTTTACAAAGCTAGTAAATGGTGCTCACAGGTATTCTTCATTTATAAATTTTAATAAACTACATTTACAGCAGGCAAGTAATTTCTCAATGTCTTTCATAGTCCTACATTAGTTTACAGCACTCGAGGAATGCTTACACGGAAATATTGCAGGTTATAATTAAAATCTTATTTATATCATAAAAAGTACATTACTTCCCAAGATAATAAACTGTGACAGTTTAATATAACTTGTTCCATCTTGTTACATCTACATCATCAATATAAATGCATCACTTATTAAATGCATCATACCTTTTCTCATAATATTTTCATATGTAGCTCCCGTAATACAAAAAGTTCACTCACGGGTTCACAATTGTTATGAGTATAGCTCGACCTCATCCACAAGGCAATCTGGCTGAGTGCGTTATTACCTTCACTTACCTGTCACGCTACTTCAATAGGATCTTGTTTCTACGTCCTTTGTAAATAATACTTCCCGTATATTTTTCTTTAATATAATTTCTCTTGATAATATTGTTGTATACAGAACCTTGAAAATTTGTTGAGTCTTTCGAGTTTCACTCGTACAATTACTGCAAAGCGTCTTCAGCTTCTACGACAGTGCGATATCCAGGTACCGTAGTAAGTGACTCAAGTCAGACTGGCTGGCTGACCCCAGATCTTGGTAATAAATTAAGGCTTCTGGTAATAGGTAGTGGAGTACTTTTGGGAATGTCAGAAACAGATAATCATGATGAGGTTGTCAAATTCCTCATCGACTATCTAGTTACTGGGAACGAGACCTATCTTGTAAGTTGATAGAGATCTGAAAAAGATAGGATAATGTGTCAACTAAGAGCCAGTGACTGGGTCATTGGCACAAGCATTCCAAGATCAAACCATAGGCTGACGCCTGCAAGAAGTATATCTGAGACTCCCCAAGGACTTCATGCAAATACTCGATGGCGCAGCGCCAAATATTATCCCGACATATATGGAACATTGTCAAATATAAAAACTCTTCTATCTTGTAATATAAAGCTTGGCAACTTAATATAAATACGATTTAGTACAAATAATTTCAAATCAAAGTAATTTCTTTTCAGGTTATAAGGGGCCTTATATTAAATCTGTTTTTATCTAAAATTCACGTAGTTTGATAATTGTTTAATAAAATATATATTTTTCTTTTAAATTTCATAAAGCCTATTTTGTTTAGTTAATACATTTTTTGAATATTATTTATAGCCCATTTTATTACTTCAAATTACCTATAAGCCTAACTTTCTTATTATTACATTAACAATAGGCCTACGTTTACAGTTACATTTACAACATGGGAGAACAAAGATTATGTAGTGAACGGTAACTAATATATCAATATTGTACTGAAGAAGATAATTTTACCGTTGTATGGAATGAAAATCTAAATTACAACGTCATATCATTTAATGCCAATGAAATTCAAATCACGAGTTTTTTGATACTTCATTAATTATTTGGATACTTTCTCTTCTTTTACCTCCATATACTGTAGTATCATTCCATTTCGAGGAGAGAATGTAGGTGTTCTCGAAGTACACTTTTACACTTTTAATACACACACACTTTTAATGTGAGAGATCAGTTTACTATATCTTTTTTAAAATAGTAGTTTTGGTATTTGACGGACCTGTTGTAATGTTTTACGGTAGCACAGAAATTTAGATTATTTTTAAGAATGACTTCAGTAAATTTTAACAGAATGTAATATAATTTGTGATGTGAATATGATACTTATGTTCCCATTTTTTTTATTTAAGTAAAGTTGAGGGGAACACAAAATCGGTTACTGCCTACTTACTGAGAAGGAGAAAATTCATGAACTTACAACTTTAGCATACATTACAAATATATTTTCTATACTTTGATTTTAGTAACGTATGTATAAAGCAGTAGACATATTTTCTATGCAGAAGATTAAAAAAATAAAAACCATAGGAAAAACTCGACTGCTTTTTGTTTTGTAAGTGAGACTATTAACTTCTCAACCTTATTTTAAATAAATAGCTCTAAAGTCCAATTCTTATCTCATCCCCTCATGCATAAGAGAAATAATAGTATTAACAATTTAAACAGACCATTCGTAGTAGATGTTAAGAAAAGTATTATGTTGTAAGATAATCTTAGCCCTTTTATTTTACAAAATAAAATGGTACATTGTAGACCTACAGTACTCCCCATAATATTCTAAAGTATGTGTAAAATGCATTCTGGTACTTAGTATATGTAAAATCAAAATATACTATAATTACTGATAAATCGATGCCTTGAACAGTTTCTATTGTAAACTGCACCGAATGATGAAGAATAAAGCTTGGGAAGGAGAATACAATAATGTGATTGATTGCCCAGGAAATTCGTCAACTATTTACAACGTTTCTGAAAAACTGAAAGAACCCTTCACGTGATTGTTGTTAGACCTGCTCTATGCTCTCCTCAAATAAAAATGGGCTGAAAACGTAGAAGAAAGATTGGATTAGGCATCTGCCATAACAGTTGTCTCCGTGTTTATGCAATGAATTTATATAATATATTATATATTTTTGTGTTCATTCTGGTTTTGTACTGTGAAAAAGTATATACAATTTTATATTCCCCGTCAATCAATACGGATTTAACTCAGGATTACCGCGAATACTGGGGAATATAGTTTAGATTAATGGGCCTGCCATAGAAAGATACTATTGGTAAGTAGTCAAAGAGACAAAACTAACGTGTGTGATTGAAGTGGACTGATGGAAGTGAGTTTAAGTAATATGACTAATAATCACTGTGTTAATTAGAATAACAATTCCTACACTAGATGTTATATTCAAATTCGTAATAACATGATCAAATTCTTCATTCACGGTCAGTCCATCTTGCCCACCATAGCTAAGTTGCCTGTTGAAAACTTGGTTGTTCCATTTTGCTTACAGATCGTGTCTAAAACATTGCATTGTACTCAGTTATGAACCTAAAGAGACTAGGAGAATACCTCGTTACCTAGATTGCACTACATTTTGTAGTTTAAGTATCTTTGAAGACGAAACGAGGCATAGATAATGTTTTTCGCTTCTTCGTCGCCGTCTTTTTTGGATTACTCCAGGCGAAAATAACTCCAGATTCAATGGGTTAAGTCTCTGACAGCGTCCGATTTCTGACGCAGCACTATGAGGAAGGTGTACTGGAGAAACCTGAACATTCAAAATCATACACTTATATCAATTATAACTTAAAGTTTTAGAAAACTTTGTTAGTGTTACATTTCTACTTGTGTTTCGTATTTGTTTCAACTTAACTTTTTACAATGAAAACCTAATACAATACAATGCGTTTTATGAAGTTACAGTGAATAATAACGGTAAATATGATTCGGGGACAAGTAAAACTATTACGTCTCTATAGAAACCGTACAATTATTTGGCGTCTTTAAATGTTAATTGACATGTTGAATATAATTAAATGTACTTCAATAATAACTTATTCATATTACAAAAGTTTTTGAAAAAATTGTTAAACATTATTAAGCGTTAATTTTGAATGCATTATAATAAATACAACTATTTAAATAATTAAATACCACATCCATTAAAAATTGTGAATACAGCTTGAAAAAATAGAACAAGCTACCAACAGAGGTACCTGGAGCTTTAAGATGTTTGAAAATCTATGAATGTATGAAATAAAAGAAAAATGCCATATAAAAGACATTAATTCTTAGTACTTAAATGTAAAACGCTGTAAGGCAATTAAAATTATAAACTTCTATGTATTTTACAGAATTTTCTGGAAATTCTACCGGTATTCTTGAGCAATTACTTAAGTTCACACCTAAGAGATATTTACGATTTCATTGTTTTTTACCATTTGTTGAGGGCAGTTCCCAGAAGGCTTAGGGCAGAAGGCGACTCGTTATGGAAACCCAAGGGACGCGAGTCATGAGCTGAACTTTAAGATTCTTATCCAAAATATTTCTTCCCTTAAAACTGTGTGCTTGTGTTTCTCTTTCAGATTACTAGAAATATTTTACTCCTAGTAACTTTCGTTTTATTATACAATGGCATACAATCTTTTTCACACGATTCATATCGTATTGTGTTTACGTAGTAATAGAATCATATGAATAGAATCAACAATGGAATTTAATTGCTTACAATTTTAAAAGATAACGGTGAAATATATTGTGGAAATGTGTAAACTGTATTTTATTAACTTTTACCAGCTCTGTCAATTAAAAATTAGTTTTCAACAATATTTACAAAAAGTCTTTATTAATTAAAGAGTATTGTATTTATGCTACTAAGTGATGTCTGAGCATAACATACACAGGACCCGTATAAACATTAAACAAAAATTTTATTTATACTGGTTTTCATAATATTTATACTTATAAATAATTGGGAGTACATTTTTAAACGATTAAATAGCCCGAATGTAACCTAAGGATTAGTGTTAAGTATTTTTAATCCACTTATAATATATGTCACTTTTTGTAGTAATACAATAAACATCTAGATTTTTGGGCACTTAGAATTTGTAGTAAGGAGTAATTTTCTTTTTATTGAAAGTTCTGTATATGCCAAGTTCCCTGCGTAATAAACAATGTAATGACATGGTGTGATCCAAAATATATGTTAGTTGTGGCATCAACCACATAAGCCTAAAAAGTAGACTAACAATGTAGGTGTTACTGTGTTTTCAAACCAAAAGATTGCCGGTATTCATCTCTCATCAACATTACACCACAAGAATGTTACAACTATATCCCACGGAAATTATTACCATGCGTCTGGTATTTATCTCTCAGGTCACTATCAATATAAGAATGCTGTTATTTATATTTTATGGATATTACACCACCAGAATGCTGACATTAACTTTCATTACCATATTCTTAAAACACACACACACACACACACACACACACACACACACACACACACACACACACACACACACACACACACACACACACACACACACACACACACACACACACACACACACACACACACGCACACACACACACATACACACACACACACACACACACACACACACACATATATATATATATATATATATATATATATATATATATATATATATATATATATATGTATATATATATATATGTTTAGAATATATTTATATCCTATTACTGAAACCACCACAACACATAGTAAAAATGGCTAGTTTATACCCATACAATACACATGCATATAAACGATGACACATTCTACGTGTGTTAAATTATATAAACCTGAACAGATGTGAGATTTTCTCATTCGCGGCAACTCTTGAACCTATAACGCTTCCCCATGCCTCGCTATCCTGTAATGTAGAGCTCATGAATACTCCCGCAAACGGTCGATTTCTCTTCATCTTTATAATTACGATAATGCCTTTCTTATAATCGTTATATGCAATAGTGTAAAACACTGCAACATTTACAATACATAAGTACCTCGGTCTCATGAATGTTATGAACGCATTTAGTCTGTTGTATTTGGTTTTCTCTGCCCCGTGCTACGAAAGGACGGATAAAATATTTTTAAAATGGGGATCGGCTTCTTGTTTAAATAATTTCCAGCAGTAAATTACAATGGTCGTAGGTAATACAACCCTTAATAATCCCTAGTGCCTATGCAGTCAGTATCCAATGACTGTGCCCATTAGAGTGCACATATAGTTATAAAAACTAAAATTCCTATTTATCTGTCTGACCACTTCAATATTATCTCTTACATTAGTGAACGATCTACTAGAAGGTGAGCCACTTTACTAACAATCCCCATTCATAGATCAAAAATTTTTATAGGTCGTTTACTCTTTAGGCTTTGGAACACTCTCCTTGATGATATTAGAAGTATTGACAGACGTGCGTATTTCGGGTCGAGGGTCGGGGATTTGCAACTTGGGGACTGTGGGTTGCTTGTGGTGTGTGTGAGGTCAGACAGTATGTTGGAACAGTTGAATGTGTAATTTTTTGTTTTATTTAATCTTTTAAATTTTTAATTATTCTGTTTATCTTTTTTGAGATTTATATTATTATTATTAGTTTCACTAGTACATTTATGGGAATTTATTATACTCCGCCTCTTTAATAAAAACAATGTTTCATTATATACATTTCATATACCTTTAGCAATAACTGAATAGTAATTAAAACTTAAAAGAATAAAAAATCAATAACAGAAATAATTAATAGCATAAACAAAGAATCATACAATATTACAACCCTACTATAACAATACCAAAATTACACATCCCATAATAGATTCAGGGAAACTAATTCATAAGTTATGGTAAAATATAAATGAACAATAACGCAAGTTCCAATAACAAATAACAATAAAGGTCAATCAAATCTTCAGACGATACTAGCAAAACCTTTTAAGCAACAGTGACACCAACATGAATAACAGAATTTCAGAAAACAGGTCAATATAAATATTTGTAACAATATTACAAACCATAGACAAGTAATATACTTTTCTCATTGTACTATTTTCTTTTACATGTATGACAAATGTAGTACTGAGGTAGCTCATCATTCTCAAATGATTGGCAGCAGCATGGTGAAACCAGGAATGGTGCCCACCATGTTAACCTTCCGGACCTAAGTATTTCTCACATTCGGTTTGCCTTCGTGAGCGTTCCTGCACTGACACGACACGAAGTCCTAATTAATTGTATTTTAAACAGTTCGTTTGACTCGAAATATAAAAAATATAAGCATAAGAATTGTGCTTGTATTCTTATAGTGTCCTCATAGTAACACTTCTGATGTGAAGAGGGGTGGAGTCTTCAATGTAACAATTATTTGTGTATTTAATTGCATTAAAGTCTCAGTTATCAATATCAATATTGTATTATGTTACAATAATAAAATATTAAAACAATGATCCTCAAAGGATGCAAAACAACCCATAATCAGTATAATTCTAAATATTCCTGACTCTATAGTACCTAAATGTTGCAAACTTTAACTGAGTCTGACTAATGATGGAAATTTGGTATATAAGGATATGTATAAGTTTCCTATCTAGCTACATAAGTGTTATTATAATAATAATTTCTGGTAGCCAAGTTGTGCATTTGAAAAGTTGCAGTTTGATTAAAATGCACCAAAATCCTGTACCGATTACTGGTTATCAACATAAAATGTAGAAGTTATGTTTTTTTTTAATATGCTTTATACCGAAAAATAGATGCTGTTATGTTTAGTGACATCGGTTACATTGCTGTTAACTTTCAAATGTTTTATTCGAAAGTAGTTCCGAATGGTAATGAACGTGGCACCTAAAGACAAAAGTTACAATTCCTTGAGAGTATTCCTTTTTATCTGTGACTTGTATAAATCTGTAATCGTTTAGACTGTTGACGGTAAACCGGTCTCCTCTGGCGATTAAAATAATATTCTTGCGAGAATCTTCTTTCACAGGGCTTAAATTCCCCTCAATTCTTTTTTAAAAGCTTTTAACTTAACTTTTACTTAGATGGCACATTTTTTCTATGGTGAGATTTATGTGAATTTTATGACGTCTTTTAATATTAATTAAAAATAATAAAAACTACTTAGGAACTAATGTACTAAATTGATATAATCACATTCCCTAATCATTACTGACTATGACATAAACAATAAATACGACAATATGTTAAATTTATCAATTATATCTAAGTTCGGAAGTTTGAAAAATGTATATAAAGGTAAAATCTTTGTTAGCCCATCGTTTGAAACGATCGTGATTTCTCATGTTGGATTTCAGCCTTTTTGCCATCTCACAAAAAATGTTTTAATTATTATAAAACTGCAAAATAACCGTTAGTTTAATTTTTGGTTCTTGGGTTTTTGGATTAAAGCGATGTCTTAAGGATACATTACAATATATTTTAATATTTAAAAACAAATAAAAAATCCTAACAAAGTAATACAATTAATTATTTAAAATTCTGCATTGGTATTTATATTATGTTAGGAGAGGTTTTCTCTTGAACTCCTTATATATATTTTTAATCTTATCATTTAACAAATTGTAGAATGTTTTAACCGCATATATATATATATATATATATATATATATATATATATATATATATATATATATATATATATATGTGTGTGTGTGTGTATGTGTGTGTGTGTGTGTGTGTGTCTTTTAATGGTCATGGCATATCAAGAAAGTTTTTAAGTATGTTTCTACTATTAGAAGTTATTTCGGATTTTCGTAAGCCGAATCACATTAGCAAACACATTTGCGAGCATAAATTATTCTTTTGCCCAATATTTGTAACCACCTGGTAAAGATCTAACAACACGTATACCACCTAACTTGTCATCTATTTCATTTCACTATTTATTAATATTAGAATGTATTACAAGCTATCAGTATCGAGAACTAGAAACTGGAATAGAAATATAGAAATTTACCAATCAAGCGAATATTTTTAAATAATAGAAAACGCTATGTTCTAATAACCCTCTGTTATTGGAAGTTTAAGAACCACGGATAACGAGATCTATGCCATTGGTTGGTTTGTATTTTGTGTTCTGTAGGTTTATAGATTCAAGGAATAAAACAAACTGTGGCACAATAAAGTTGAATAAATGCTGTTATTAGTTATAACGAACCCAAGGTGTATTGTTGAAAAATCCCGAATACCTGTTTGTATTATCGTGAACCAGAAATATTACTACGAGAAATATATTACGGTACCTGTACAGTGCCAGCTCCGTGTGTGTATTACTCTCATCAGCCTAATTGAGTAAACTAGATCTGTAACAGCTCAACTTAGGTACAGGTAAAGATGAATCCCTGTTTCGAAGTTGACAGAAACGTTTGTTAAATTAGGGACTTTCATAGTTAGTTACTAAAATAATTAATCTTAAAAATAATAAAATAAATTAATAACAGGTAACAGTTTGAGAAACGTTAAATTAAACCTTTATCAGAAACTGAATAGTTCTAGTTTTCAAATTTAAGCTGCAATGTCCTTAAGAAACAAAACTTAAAATGGTTTCATTTCATAGGGAACAGTAAGAGAACTCTTTAAAATAACAATAGGAATGTTGGAAATACGCGAAGTCTCAGGTTTTGTTGGAAACAGTCCATATTGCCTCTAGCTTTTCAAACTTTACGGGATAGCAGGTATTACATTGAAGTATTGCCGCCGGCTTAGGTTGTAAGAGATGCAACTAATATTGTTGTTCTTTCTTTAATAGATAAAACGTAATATTCAAGGATATAATCTAGTCTAATGTGTTTGCATGTTTGTAATATGTGTACATTGTTAAATTTTATAGAATGGTTCAACGTAAAAGTGTAATATAACTATATTTTCCAAAATAATTATCTTTTATCTATGTACACATAATAAATATAAAATTATATTATTAATTAAAATATTCCACAATTTTTATAAATAGAAATAACCGACTACAGGTATTCATCCTAAAACTAAGTTATAAAAAAGTAAAAAATTATTTTAATTTTGACAAGATAAAGGTTACTGAAAGCCAATACCCACGCAATTATTGAATATTATACCATATATAGTGGGATATAAGTAATATACAATACCTTAGACATATGGTACATTAAAACATTTCCGTATAATGTTTACATATAACGTTTAATGTTTTAGAGACAACGAAGGAATATTTTTGATTTGGAACGCATAGTAATTGTTATATTCCACATTTGAACACTGTAAACTGTAAAATAAGTACAGATATTTAATCTACCTTTTCCGCGAATTAATTAATGACGTCATTTAAATCATAAGCCAATGTTCTAAGAGCAACACCCTTTTAAACTTATTTAAATAATTGAGTTTTCTATTAAAACTGCATTTTACACATGACTTAATTATGTTTTAGTATGAAATAACTGTATTCAATAATTATTGTTTATTATATATATATATTACTTATACAATTGTGTGGTATTTAGCTTTGAGTACCTTTCAGTATGTAAAGTTAAATTAGATTTCTTTTTTATCTAAAATAATTTAGTTTTCTGTTCATTGGTTTTAGTAAAAGCATTGCATTTGGTTTATTTATAATTTAAAAAGTGTTTTTCTAAGTTGTATTCATAATTTTTTAGGTATTCTCTGCTTGTAATTGAGAATTCAAATGGATATGTTTCCTTACAGGAAGACGAGTTGTGTCGTAATGGAACCTTCATTTAACCAAAACTAAGAACCGGAATTTATTCCGTACTGTTATATAGAGCCACTCGTATTTCTTGGCATCCTTGAAAATGATAGTAATCTATAAAAGTACAACTAGGCAAAGTTCTCGCCGTTCTTTTCCTTGTTTGAAAAGGAACACTAATATCTAACCGTCTGTGAGGTAAGCTGTGTTATTTGAGAAGCGTTAATTTATGGAATCTCTCCTTAAAGACACAATTTTATAAGACTGATTTCAAAATTTTCTAATAAAAATGATACTCAGACATAAGTATGTATAAAACATAACGTAATCCCTAACATTTTCCAGGTAAGACTTCCTGGTAAATACAATATCTTGTTGCCCCCCATACCATGATTCAAAGTATTCCTAGGGGAACGTATTTTGAATCTCGATGTAACCCTAAGTTTCCTACCGTAACTCACAGGTATCAAATGGTGAATTTTAAATTTATAATCTCAGCACTCAACCCTCTTTCATTCGGAATGATTTATTTTGATTTATTCCCATTAAAACGTCTCATTGAAGAGTTACACGAATAAGACGAATATATTTTCAAATGATTTTATGTTGCCGTTACTACTAGAAAATGGCGCTCATATGAAGGAAGTTCCCTCCACGGTGAAAATCCTTGAATATGTCCTTAAGTACCATATCTCTTAAGAATATTCTTAGTTCCGTTTTGAATCTCCGTTTACGTATATCTCTGTATGCGCATGTACCTCATTTATGTAACATGAATTTATGGTTACGGAGGCATTATTAGGAGTAAACACCTTAAATTATCAAAGCGGTTACACTCAGATGTGTATTACTATTTATAAAGTCTTGAATCATAATGATAGACATTATAGAGAGCCTTAATTACTTATTATTTCCATGAAGAATAAGAGTTTGGCTTCCACGCTTGTTTGATAAACGAGAAAACAAATAAATTTGCCTTTCATTAAACAAGAATGACCTATTGTTGCCGTTTGTCAAGAATTAAGAATTGATATTGAAAAATGCAGGAGCACGCCAATTCATGTATCACGTGGCAGCCTTCACAGAAGTTTCATTGTACATTTCAAGTCTAAAGTCTCATTCATTATTGAGATCTTCTGCTTGGACGTGCAGTTCCCATGTTGCCCAATAATAACGTATCTATGCCAATGTCAATCTTGAGAGTTCATGCAGACAGATAGACAGACATATAAATAAAAATGTTTCCAACCCCCTGTTGTGAATTTGTTGTGCTCAGCCAATTTACTACAGCTAATTTTACATAAAAATTACATTTTAGGTGGGGTAAAAAAGATTTATTTTAATTCTTCCAAAACAAATATTTCATTAGAATATTTAATATATAATTGCAAACTACCTGTAGTGTTTAATTAGTTTTTTATTAGAAAAAAAACTGAAAAGTGGTAAAATCTTATAATACTACGTATTTATTACGACATTTAAGAGTCGTTATAAAACATTTTACACCTTACGTATTAAAATTCTATATTATACTCAGTTTGACTTATCTTACTATTTAAACCGTTGCAAAAGTATTCAGGTACACTAAAGAGAATCCCATGAATTGACAAGCACCATCAGTGATACCTGTATATAAATCAAGATTTACACAACATCTATAGTCTACTCGTTAGGTCATATCGTGCGGGTACATAGACAGACAGACAATGACATATTTCCAGCATCATTATAAATCAATAAATAAATAAATAAATATAAATATATATATATATGTTTATATAAATAATGACCAATAAACATGAAATAATGAAGTAATAAATAAATATAATAATTTAAATAATGACTCCCGTATATGTTACAAATAAATAAATATATTATTACAATCAAAAACATTTTTTAAGTATACATCATTTTTATTTCAAATTTTTACCTATAAATATAAAAGTCGGGTTACAAATACTTTAGGATAAACATGTTTGTGGGTTCGAAGCTATAAGAATCCAGATGGGGGTTGTGAGCCCAGAGAAGACTAAAGCTGCCAAATACCCACTCACTATCCCCAATATCATACATCCTTACTATCCGCTTTCGCAAGTTTTACACTGTTGAATGAATCGTACTCATATTAGCAATTTGTTGTTTAACACATGGAATGAAATTATTGGATGTAACTAAAATACATTAATGTTTCGATTAATTCGTAACATGAATAAACATTTAAATGGGATTTTCATAAGTTGATAAAGTGTCTAGACATATATGAGCAGTAATTTTGTGCGCTTGAGAGGGAATTATAATTAAATTCAAGTAGGTTGTACAATAACAACTTTTAAATTGTAGTAATTAAATAATTGTAATTAACTTTTTGCAAAATAAGATAGTTTGTTATTTCATATTACTTATTATTTCATACTTATATAATACTTTTATTATTTCATAATAAAATTGCTCTTTATTATTGCGAGTTCGTTGAACGTTTTTTGAAAATTAAACTAGGAAAGCGCTATTTATAAAAATTTTACTGATGTAAATAAAAGTTGTTTAAAGGTATTTTGTCTTCCGATCATAATATAGTTTGGTTATTTAACCACATATGTGACGGAAAGGTATAGTAGCAGTATAATCACCCAGCAAGTGAAGGATCCGGGTTCTAATCCGAGGGGAGCAAGTACATTTTTAGGTTCAAAGTTTAATAAAATTAAATTACACTATGGCCCTTTAAACGGTCTTCATTAAATTAAATTTTATATATGTACGATATTACCTTTTTATCTAAGTATAGAACAGTTTTTTTTTTTTTTCAAATTAAGTGCGAACAGACAAACAGATATGAATCAGATAACCTTTATCTTACATTCAAAATTGAATATTTGCGAAAGAGTTCTAATTTTAGTACCTAAATATTTTTACGTTATCAGTGGTCATCTCGTGTTCCTACAATCTGCGGGAATACCTTTTTGTATGATGGAATGTGCCAGAATTCATTATAATTTAATAGTGCTCTATCATAGAAAATACTTGGTAGACACATACAACACAAGTATCTCGGTAAACATAGACATTACACAAGATAATAAATGAAAATGCAGTACAACACTAAATATAAGAGCTTCTGGTGGCATATATTCTGTGTATTACTGACATTTTATACTAAGATGAGTAGCAGTTCTTTGTTTGGTTACATTTCATTTTTTTAGTAATCATGCAATGCAATTAGGTAATTATATAAAACGTAATTTAGTGGAATGATCAGTATGGGCTCAGTATATCCAATAACAGTAAAGTGCAATCCACAGTGTAATATCGGCATGCAGCAGGACACCAAGTGAGCCTACATTAATGAAAGTGGAATGATCAGTATGGGTTCAGTGTATCTAATAACAGTAAAGTACAATCTACAGTGTAATATCGGCATGCAGCAGGACACCAAGTGAGCCTACATTAATGAAAGTGGAATGATCAGTATGGGTTCAGTGTATCCAATAACAGTAAAGTACAATCCACATGTAATATCACCGATAATTGACGAGTGGCTTTCAGTACGTCGGTAGGGCATCAACGATGATGTAAAGGGGTTCTACAGCTCCATGGATTAGTGAATTGAAGACGAGTGGCTGACAGTACGTCGGTAAGGCATCAACGACGATGTGAAGGAGTTCTACACCTCCATGGATTAGTGACTTGAAGACGAGTGGCTGACAATACGTCGGTAGGGCATCAACGACGATGTGAAGGGGTTCTACAGCTCCATGGATTAGTGACTTGAAGACGAGTGGCTGACAGTACGTCGGTAGGGCATCAACGATGATGTAAAGTGGTTCTACAGCTCCATGGATTAGTGACTTGAAGACGAGTGGCTGACAGTACGTCGGTAGGGCATCAACGACGATGTAAAGGGGTTCTACAGCTCCATGAATTAGTGACTTGAAGACGAGTGGCTGACAGTACGTCGGTAGGGCATCAACGATGATGTAAAGGGTGTTCTACAGCTCCATGGATTAGTGACTGGATGACAACTGGGCATTAATGGTTAAAGTGGGTAAACAATATATACAATGTGTTAATTTCACACAAGGTAAAGCCTGCGTCATCAATATTAACTGCTATGATTTGGAAAACTTTATGATTTAAGACACAAAAATGTGTGGTGTGATTTTCTACCACAGTCACGAGAGAAAACTGGCTGTGCGTTGGTGAAGACTACCAATCAAGAGGCTGAAAAATTAAAATATCCTAGACCGTAGTCCTAGATCTTGAAAACGGGCTAACAAACAGAATTAAAAGTTTGCACGAAATTTGATTTCTGTATACACAATACTAGTTGTTCTATGGTGGTGCATGATGATGGTGAATATACTTTCATTGTACCTAGGGGTAACTTTGATAGCACACAAGGAAACAATATTTTGTAAACAAATTGAGTATCATGTGTGGACTTTAAAATATTTTTGAAATTTCATTTCTACCCAGACAACAATCAGCATTATGTTGGCGCATGTTAAACCATGAAATTTTCGTAATGAGATCCATTGCAGACTATCGGTCCTATAGAAATTCCTATAGGACATTCTGGATTATGGAATTTCATGTACCGTGTTCCTATGTTGTCACAGGTAACAGATTGCGATAATAGTGCACAGCGCATCATAAATAAACAATGGGCAGTATTATTAGAGTAAAGTTATCTCTCGTCGGTTATTTAGAAACCCGGTGGCACTGTATGAGTACACACACAAAGTGGCAGACTCACTAATCATGGTGGTTAAAAAGTATACAGCTCCTTTGTACATAAAGAATGCTCTGTCTTTTTAAGAATGCAATAAACCGCACAGCGCTACTGTACATCATTCTTCAACAAGTAATAGGAGAACTGCACACCATTGTAGTTCACAAGCAACGCTTTATTTCATTAAGAGCATAATACATCCTCTCTCAGAGGTAAATGGGAACTGGCAGCTATGAAAACAATTGGTAAACGGCTTGTTCTCAGTTGATAAACACTACTCGATGTTGTCGAACACAAACAAGCTTTGTTTTACTTAAATTCCCACTTACAGGTACGTAAACTCCGAAACCGCTAATCATGTGTAGCTAGTATACAGCCCGAGGTTGGCTGAGCGAACACTATACGGCATAATCTGTACCTTACCTTGTATATACTTTCCTTATACAACTGTGTATAAACTGACGTACTTAGAACACAATAGTAGTACAAAATGTATAAGAGATGGATAGACACTCAAGGATATAATGGTACAGTTTCTTGGATCTCTTCAATACAATTAATTACAATTTTACAATCACACAGGAACGTGGCGTTGTTTAGTACATTCTTCCAGTGTTCAATAATATGTGTTAGGTAAGTTCTACTCGAAGCGATGTTTCACCGGCTGTGTCTAACGTTTCACGACCGCATTTAGTCTTCGTGACATAACTTAGTGTTACTTGTCGTAGGCAGTCTTTAGCGTCGAGCAAAGATTATGATGATCTTTACATAAACCATTTCTTGCGTTGTATGACTACATTTTGTGTTCCTGACGTGGATCAGTCTTACTAGTGGTATACAGGCTTAAGCGGTCGGCCACACAATATGGTACCGTGTGCTCAAACCGTGTCTTGGGTTGTATGACCACACATTGGTTTCCTGATATGGCTCAGTCTTACTAGTGGTATACAGACTTAAGCAGTCAGCCACACAGTATAATACCATGTGCACAAACAATTTTTTGAGAGCTCAGTCTTACTAGTTGTATACAGGCTTTAGCCGCCGAGCAAACATTATAATGCCATTTACATCAACCAACTCTTGCGTTGTTTGACCAAATGTCGCCTTCCTGACGTAGATAATTCTTACTACTGATAAGCAGACTGGCAAACATTATGATTCGATGTGCAGAAACCATGTCTTGCATTGTATGACAGAAATTTGTCTTCCTGACATTGCTCAGTGTTACTAGCTGCACACGTATTTTAGACGTCGGTTAAACATTATGGTGCCGTGTACATAAACTATGTATTGATTTGTATGTCCACATTTTGTCTTACTGACATAGCTCAGTGCCACTAGTGGCAGACAGATATTAGCCGTTGGGTAAACTTTATGTTACCATGTACGCAAATCATATTTTAATACTCACAAGTGACATGATCAGTAACACAGGTGATCAGTAAAAAGTTTGTGTTAAAGACATAATATTCTTGTTAAATTTCATAAATAGTTTAAATTACAATTATAATTGTTCCAGATATTTCATTGAAATAACAAATAATTTGGTTTTTATTGAGTTGTCATTTACAGGTTTAAATGTTACGTCTTGTATGAAATATATTCTATTTTTAAACCTTGGATTAACTGTAAGAAGTATGAAGTAACACTTTACTAAACTTATTCTATAAAATATATTGTATCAGACGTTCACTGAAATAAGCCGTCGTAAAAGACTGTTGTATCAAGGTGGGGAATTATTATTTTGGTCCCAATGTGATATTAGTGTATAAATTTTAGGTTTAAATAAAGGAAGTGAGGAAATAATATTGTGTTGCAAAAATGACCGTATTATATTTTACTTTAATCACTGATGTTTCTATTTTGATTTCATCCACTACATGTAATGCCTACTATTCAACAAATACAATTTAAATTAATGCAAACATCTATTATCTATTTACCTAAAAACCTTAAGGGAAGCTAAGTGAATTTCAATAATTTGTAGAAATCTGTAACTAAACATAACATGAAGGAAATATGGGAAAATACAATAAAATAGTTTGGAATGTGTCTGTGAAGATTATACGGGCCAAATTCAATACCTTCCTCAGTTATGAAATGTAAACTGTAGGTTTATAATGAGCCAATTATCTGTTCTTTGTTCTTCGTTAAATTATATTAGGCAAGAAAAAAAGTACTAGCAAAAATTATAGAGGTATATTTAAGATAAAGAATAACCTGAGAAATTTAACTCAGGTTACTCATTTTTTAAATTTATTTCACTTTTGTGATATTTCCAAATACATTCAAACTAGCTTTTGTAGTAATCTCTATAAGTCGAATGATAGTATTAGTATTACTAATGTAATTAGTAATAATACTTAGGAATTCAATCTGTTTAATTTTATAATATTTCCAAAACTAATATTATGGGTAGGCTATAATACTAAGGGAAACTCGGTGCTTGAAAGAGCCAAATTTAATTTATTTTGAAATTGTTTCGGTCATATTATCAATTTACAAATAATCTCTGAACAAGTATAGTGTAAATAGGCTGTTTAAAATGATATATAGGCATGTAAGTTGTTATTTTTTAAAGTACTGTATGCTTTGATTTCATTAATTTCAGGCTTACTTATAGTACTCTCTAGAAGTCAATTATAATAAATAATTTTTAAAAATGAGACCTGGCAGGCTTTATAATAAATTATTTCAAAACATAAATGAACAATATTTTGTCCAATATATATATATATATATATATATATATATATATATATATATATATATAGAGAGAGAGAGAGAGAGTGGGTTTGATGGTAGTTACCTAACATAAAGATATTAATTTTAACTTAAACATCTTATTATAACAAGAAACGAAGATGAGAGTTCATAAATACCAGAAACATTATTAAAATAATCTAGTGCGTAACAACAATAGTTACACAGAAGAATAAGAACCTATACATATTATGTTACTTTTTACACTGAGTTACACGTGTATAACGCTTTATTTTAGCCAACTCTGCACTTGTGTTTGTGCTAAAAGGTTTCAATGAATAATTTTCCCATAAATGCTCTTAACGCCTTTCCAATAACACTTCAGTTAAGTAACGAGCAACAGTGTACATTACCAATGATTGTACTTGCGGTAAACGTGGATGAAATTGTATGCCCGTTGTGTTCTCGTAGTAATAATTTTCAATTGCGTTTTAAATTATAAATATTCAATAGGAACGGAGAGTGGTTATGGTCTGTAGCTATTTAAGTGCCCAGTTTCCAACGGTTATGTTACCCTGTACTGCTGGGTTACCAAACTGCCCCCAGAATCTTCTGATTCGTTCTCATTAGATAGTTATCAATATAATGAGTCCACCCCTATCGCCACCATTTTAGATAAGTTACAAACGGATTAACGCCCACTTCACAGCAACGCGTCTGGCCAAATCTAAAAATGGTAACATTTTTTATTATTAAAAATAACTCCTGCCATAAAGATAAATAAAAGCAATAAATAAACAATAAAGCAGCAACTTTAAAATCTTAATCGAAAGAACTAATAAATGGTAAAATTCTATATCTAACTTTCATTATGAGCCTTTGCCATAGTTCTGTAGTTGACTGTCAGAGTAGTAAGTAATAAACAGCAATATTGAGGATTCGTATTAGTTCAGGTATGTACTATTACAGTTCAATGTGTATCATCTTTTAGCTACCAGTCGCCGTGTATCGATGGAGCGTTTTGGCACGTGATAACACAGGCTTGGCAGTTAAGCAAATAGAAGTCATGTTCGGTGTAGTTATTTTACCGTAAGTAAGGCTAAAAGTTTCAGGAAAACATCAAGAAAAAAGCGTAAAAGTGTGGAAATGGCGGAAGTTTGTGATGGTATATTGTTTTTTCTCAAATATTTTTAGTTGGTTAAGCTACAGACAATATTAGGCTGCAACTCTTCTCTACAGGGGGCGTGTACTATTATTGTCAGTGTACAAAGTTGAATTGACATGGTCCTCCACAGCGAAGCTCATGTATTTCAAGAATACAAGAATTGTGTTAGCAATTTTTTCATGGAATGTGAACAGGAAAACTCAGGTAGTTATGACAGAGAGTAAGAACAGAATCTACACTATAATATTGTCAGTATTGCTAATCCGATTACAAAGTTGGGTTGAAGCAGGTTTATCGTGATTGGCTGATTTAACTGTCAGCGATTAGTACTACTTTGTGATAGTAGACTTCCAACTTTTTATCATTTGGCGCTGTTTTCTATCTAAGAGATATTGCTCATGTTGATTAGTTTTCTTTAACTCCAAATATATCTTTTGAACTGCCATTTAAATATAACAATGATCCGTCGTTTATCTTTACTTCGTATATTTTGAGATAACAAATAATCACAATGGAACAAAATTAATTTTAATTTGAAAAATATATTTATGTAAACTAATTTGCTCTGAAAAAAAAAACAGAAAAATTATTTACGATCAAATTATGATTTCAGAAGTTTTGTGGTCTATATATTAGCAAACCCGACATTATTTGTGACTTTATTGCTTTAAAATGTCTTGCCTAATCGTGGAGTTGAACCTGGGTATCTAAAGTTGAAGGGTGATAAGCTTATCACAAGACAAGAATTATGATAAGCTTAAATACGATGGTTAAATATTTAGAGTAATAATGTGCAATAGATAGTGAATGTAAGAACAAGCACTGCATTGTTGAACTATGGTAATTCAAATTAACACTCTCTTCAATTATCATTATACTTTGCTAAGATATTTACTATTTTACCTTATGTATATGACTCCGTTAAGAATTAGTAATACAAATATGTGAGATAAAATATTGACTATTTTAAAATGCACAAATAAACAATATGGATTTTTGTATTATATAATTCATTCTATTTTATAATCTGTATCTCTGATAAGACCAAGAAATGTATTGCTTGATAAGACTTGTAAAACCTATATCTTGAATTTAGAATAGATTTTACAATAGTTTAGTACAAATACAAAATGTATAGTTTCATTTTAAAACTTACTATTCCTTTATAACTACATCAAAGTCGTGACTATCTGTCAGTATCAACAGATCTCTAACTTGTAACACCGTACTTTACTAAGTTCCTTAAGAGTCAACCCAAAAATGCTTCCATATGTTATTAGTGTCTTAAGAGCCGGCTGCAATGACGTACAGTAAAATAAGTACCATGATGAAGCTGTAACCATGTTTTGAAATTAATCTCATTAAAAATATTATGAACACGTCATTCTAACTGAAATTAATTTAGGAAAATGTCTTAATAGCTACTTGAATATATTAAAAATGCATATAGTATAATTATCAATAACAAAGAAGTAACCTAAATTATAAAAGACAGGAAAATATTTTAAAAATATGTCCAGCACACCTGAAAAATTATTATTTATCTTAAACAATTTTTCGGCTTTATAGAAAAGTAATAAAGACAAATGTTTAATGATTTTAACCCAGCTTTTATTGTTAAATAAGTAATTATTAAGTATAAGATTTGTAATTACGACCGGTTGGCACACTACGACGTTAAACTATTAAGATGTGTGGGCGGAGGAGTTACTTACGTTACAATACTACTTTGCGTCGAATAATAAAGGCCCGGTTAATAAATACATTCACATTGTAATTTTTTAAAGCGCTGGAATTCCAAACGGAATTCTTCAAAGGCATATTGTGAACTCTTTCAACTCTACTATTGTTTATTATTAACTATATATGTAAATTAATGACAAAAGCTAATTATTAGCTAGTTCAATTTTTATCCTAATATAACTTGTATACTCATTTAACATTTCCTCATTTTTTAACATTAGGAATGCAATGTCAATAATACAAATACCACTGTTATCTTGCAAAATGTTTTTATTCTATGGGAGTTTCTAGATGTCTGCCTAGATGTAAAATCTAATCCTCATTAATAATAATATGCCAACAAAGAGATTACAGGAACCAACAAATATTCCACACATTGCTTGAATGTTTGGCAATTATGGCCATGTGTACTAGAATTGTACACATTAAGTTAACTATAGGTAATTAACTCTTATCGATCAGCATTTTAGACTCTTCTGAACAGACAACTAACGGTCATCGACAAAGACACAAGTTCGTCCCAGGACCAACCAGCAGCACATCAATACATACAGGGAGGGAGGAGGTATCTATTAGTACAAAGAAAACGTGTTCAAACTGTATATAAACGGAAAATGACTGATTTCAACCTTTTTTACGAAATATAAAGGTTAACTGTGTTTATACCATTATTCATACTCATTTTATGCTATAACAGCTGAGAGTTAGTGAAGGTTATATCTTGAGTGGCTGTAAAAAATAATTTATTTATGTTGGTCTGTCTGTTTGCAAGATAACTCAAGATCAAATTGACCAATAGACTTAATTCATAACACCTTATTTCTATGTACACAGCACCATATTCAATGATGGTTCATGGTATTTGGTTGAATGAATAACATTTTCAACCGAATGACTAGAACATTTCAATGAAGCCACCAGGTTGAAATGCTTTATTGTTTAATACTGACTAAAAAAACTCATCCAAGGTGTGAGCAAATACTCTGTGGTCTCTGGCTAAAACCCTTAAGAGGTAATCAAAAGATCAGTAATAAAATTATTTTAATATATTTTTAATAACTGTAAATGACTTCAAAACTGTAGAATTCTTTAACTCTAAGTTGCAAGATACATAATAACTCAGACCGTATGCTTTTGCATATTTTATTGGGGGAGTTTATTGTATCGTATTAGGTTGGTCGGATTACCGTAATATTTATAAAATGATTTGTAGTTTTTGAGTGTACATTTGTAAATAACTAAGTTACAACTTTTGCATGAATATAAATGGCTGCCATCTTGAAAAGTTATATTGGGTAATATTGGCTAACAACCCCGTCAAAAATTGCAAGCAAATACTGTCCGTGTGCCAAATTTGAGCTATATCTATAACATATAATGACAGTTATCGTATTCCCAACTGTACGCTACTGAAATCTTTGGTCAGTTCGTTTCAAAAATATTCAAACACGATTAAAGTAATTAATTATTATGCACCGCTGCAAGTGCAAATATTTTTGGGAATGTACAAGCATAAACAAACACAGTAACGTGCTTGCGGGTGCCTGAGCACGTGCTTACGCACATTGTTGCACAGCGCCGATACTGTTATTTTCCGTTGCTTATTTCAGTAATGTTTTGTAACAGATTACTAAATAATTTTTTCTTATATGAAAAAATCCTACTCTGTATATTTGTGAGAAAAAAGTTCATGCCAACTCTCGGGAGATATAGATCCTTACAAACTCCGGACTTTTTACATCATAAGTTCCGGATGTTTCCAAAAATGTCGGCATAAATAGCTTATTGGCTCTGCACTGGTATTACTGGCAAGGTTCAAAGAAATATTGATAGTAAGCTTTGAACTACCTAATTTGTGTTCCACTGAAATTAGTTTTTATTGAAAATGTCACTACATATATTAACATACATACATATATCTTCTTCTTTATTAAATTCCACTTCAATTTAGTATCCTGCAAGTTACTGGCATTTTCAAACAACTTCCAAGCATTTTATTCTAAATGCATAATATTATCATATATTTTCTATTACAGATTTAGAACTTGCCCTATAATGGAGAATCTGTACATTGCTATTTTTCATAATCAGTCCTAGTTTACGAATATTTCCTTTGTATAAACCAAAAACACAATATTTGATGTCAAAAAAATGCTTGAATATACTGCATACATTAATACTTTGTATGCAGTATATATTTACAAAATATTAAAATTCAAAATAGTATTAAAACCACATTTAAAATGAAACATGTTTGTTCTCTGTCAACTACAGATATAACACAGAGAGACCAGACACGAGGATCATATATTGGTTTGTTTACCAAGGGACGGATCGATCTGTGTGCTGCAGACATCTCAGCTCTCAATCTAATTGTATGTTCGGTTAAATCATATTTACATCCATGACTCATACAAGTTTATTGATATGTTTTAATTAAAATAGTACGAACATCAAATTTTAAAGTTAAATATGTTTGTGTTCTGCTAAGTAAAGATATAACACAGGAACCAGACACGAGTATCATATATTGGATTAGTTACCAAAGGACGGATGCGATCCCTGTGAGTAGTATACTTTGGCCGTTCCTGGGACAAAGCACCTGAGACCGGTTCTGGGACAAACCGTGTGAGACCGAATCTGGGACAGAATTTTTAGAGAGCGACTAAGAGTGTGAGTATGGGTAGTCAGAACCGCGCCGCGCGAATCACCAAGCATGTCATCGTTGTCCCGTCACCGCGCAGACACCACGCGTGTGTTTATTTACCACAATTTTGAGTATGTATGTGTTCGTGATTTACTGATCAGATCTAAATAGACGATATTGTTTACATGGTTGTTCTGGAGCAGTTGGTCGTTTTGGTCTACAAGTGTGATTGTGATCTGTTGAATCTTTCGTAAACCGCTCCGAAGAGGTATGTAGTGTTTTTCTTGAGGTGATTGAGATATTTTGTAGCCGTGTGGTACATTAGGGGAAAAGGAGTAGAGGATTGCTGTCTCCAAATGTTTGTGAGAGTGAACATCATGATTGACAAGACTGTTGTTGACAATATTGCAGTGTATCTCGATGACATCAACGGCTCTGAGATTCGGTGGATTCGATGCAATTACATTTTCATTTGAGTTGAAGTAAGACGATTCTTTTTGTAAGTTTGTTGCATCAGATTTTTCAAAACCTAAGAGATCACTAACGGTTCTAGCCAAGTAGAATTTAATTAGAGAATTAATTGATATTTTGTCACCATCTTTAAAGATCTTGAAATCGTCAGAATTTATACTAAGATTCAACGATTGTATGTAATCTCTGAAACTCTTTTCAAGTTGTTCAACGGTCCAGTAACCACATTGAAGTATCATTGATTTCGGAATGAAATGTATTTCCAAGTCCCAAAAATAGACTTTTGCATGTTGCAACAAGTTGTATATGTTGTTCTCAGAGTAAAATCCAACAAGAGCCATATAATACTCTGCGTTTGGATCCTAGTGGATGGGGTGTTCTAGATGGAGAGTCAGTACAGACTCAGTTCCAGTTAGTTTGAGTAATAGCATGGTTGTAGTTTTTTATATACTTATAATTCTATACAAGTTTTAGATGAAGTTACTACCATCATGGAAGTCTTCAAAACCTCTTTCCATATATTTTTTTATTTCGTTGTTGAATTTTTTCTGCATGATGTATATCTTGCCTTTTAATTCACTCAATTGAACTTTGACAACCACATCATATGGCTCCACTGCTTTGCTCACTTGACCAATTCTCTGGTGGTTTTTTAGTAGGAAGCTACCCCATATCTTTTCACCATTTACGGTACTAGTGGAGCAATGTTGATCGCATTTATTATTTTTTCCGATTTTACCAAATGCGATTCCAATAATTACTTAACTTCGGATAATTCTTGTGAGACTTTTGATACATCACTTGCAAGCTCAATGATCTCGTCAGGAGAAGGGTCTGAATTGGGTTGAGTTGGTATTGACCCAATTTCAATTTCTTCTCCAAATCTGTTGAAAATAAAACCATGGTTTCCATGCATTTTTATTGTTTCTTATATTACGAAGAATATGTTCCCAGTCCTCACCAGCTGAATCTCGTTGTAGAACCTCCAGGCACAGATGTCCACAGATAGGAGGATCATCAAACCCTTGAATACGCTCTGAGTTATAAACCAACCCTTTTGACCCCAAGTACTTGACTACTTCTATTGGAGGATTGACATCGCCATATGAATCAAAATATAAATTCTTTTCACCACGTTTCACATAACACGTCCAGTGAGTACCACCAGATGAAAGGTCACCAAGATTTACAATACCACGTTCAATATTTGTAGGTTTGTCTGGAAGTAACTGTCGCATGAAAACACCTCTAAACTCATTAATGTTTAATATACCTGCTAATTTTTCTATTTCACCAAGAGACAGCGGGAAGATCTCTTTTTTTTATTCACAGACAACAATGCATCAAGCTTCTGACCAATACGTCCTTTCAACCCTCTACCCGTAGGGTCTTTTTCAATAATGGTGTCCTAACTCCTCATCGACTAAACTCTTTAACCAAGGTATAAATTTTTCTGTCAGTAAAGGAGCCACCTTTCTTCTTATTAATGGAGAGATGAAGCGTTTACCTCCAGGAACTGACGAATCCACCATTTTCCATAATTTCCTTCAAAAACACTCCTTGTTTATTAGATACGAGTTGCTTGTAACTTAGAAGCAATTGCAAACCTTTTTTGTTCTTAACAGCTCTAGAAACGGCTTTGTGTTGCTCTCCAGAAAGAAGTATACGATCACTTCCGTGAGACAGCTGTTCATTAGATAATCTGATTACTGTAGGTTTCCGTCTTTTGTACGCTGCACGAAGCTTACGTTTTTGAGCTTCGGATAGCCGAACTGTATAATTATACTGACTTTCCATTCTATAACGCTTTCTTATATACAAAAATGAAAACAATAACTGCCCCTACTAATGAAAGAAATAAATCATTTTTATTTTACTTTTTTTGTTTGTTTTGTTTTTGTTTATTTTTTTATTTGTTTTTACAGGAATTTGATTATGTTTCGAGTAATGTCATATGAGAAATGTGCCTCAGATACAACGACAACATATGCTGTGGTGCCGCTGCTCCTCTGTGGAGATGCAATAGCTTTTAAAAAATCTAATTCAATCTGAATGTCACTTCGAGATCTGTCTGTTGTTGGTTGATGTAGATGTGTGACAATTACCACCAAAGGTGAGTTATCAATAAATTCATTCAGGTTTGCTAACAGGTTACTGTCTCCGAAGTTTATTTTTCGGAACCCTAGGTACTGATCGTACATGATCCTGTATATACCATTAGTAATATCAAAAATTCTGCAATTCCTGAGAGTACCTTTCTCCATTAATTTTCACAGACACATTTTTTATGTTGCAGCTGTCAAATCTATTAGGATCTTTTGCCTGGGTGTTTGTTCTGTTTGTGTGAAGTGCGATTATAACAAATCTAGGATTGTACACATTTCTGTAAACACTTGTAATATCGAAGCTGTTATATAACGGGTAATAGTACAGTTTAATTGTGCATATACATTTTCATGATTTAATGGTATTCACCAAAGATGACTCCTGATATGATGATGTAACGAGCCGTAGTAACGTATACGCGGAGTGCTGACTGATGTAAAATATTATCGTAACGAGGGAAGTAAACAAGTCCGGTGTTATAAACAGCTGATTTCCGGCTTGTTAGCTAGGGTTTATAGCTTCTTGTGCAGCCTATTTGGTAAATATATCATATTACTATTCAGGTTAAGGAAATTTACCTCCCCATTTTACGTGTTAATTTCCCGATTGTGTTGTATGTTTAACCACTATAAACAGTGTTCCATTCAGTTTGAGCCTGTATTCGAAGTTATTGCTAACTACTAATACGGTTCTTGTTTTAAGTGTATGTAATGTTTCTGAGTTGATATCAGGTAACAAAGATAAAAACATGAACCAACTATATAACTTATATTTCATGTACTAATAAAAATAAACCCTTAACAGTAAAGTAAAATCATCAGTAAGGTAGTTTATTCGATAACAATGATTCACCGTTATAAATTCTTTTTGTGTATTAATACACAGAGTTAACAAAACCTTTACTGCATCAAAGGCTTTCTGCTTTTAGCAAGACTTTACTTTCTCATGGATATATTTGGGGGCTGAGGCTCGCTCTTGCCAAAATCCAGTGATAATGCTCCTACTTTTTGTCCTTGCCAATCAAAGTAGTTAGAGTGTATCTGTATTGAATTGCATTTCTATTGTTTTTTAGAACAATTTGTTTTAATAGAATGATGCAGCTTCCAATGCTTCCTGGTAATTGAGGTAGCTTTACAAATCTTTGCACTAAAAAAGGTACTTAATTTAGAAGTAGTTGACTTATTTTCCGTACTTTAAAACTTAAAATGTAAAGGTAATCTATTCTAAAATATGCAAAAAGATCCCTCCAGTTAACCATAATATCTTCACGAATGCGAGCCAACATCATTAAATCTTATTTGCTGAAATTGTGCAGTAAACAGTGTGATGGATGGGATAAAACAAACGAGGGGGAAATTATTGTTTCCACAAAATTAAACTGGGATAATTATTCTTCTTCGTGATAAAAGGAATCATTTTCAAACGATCTTTTCTTTTAAATTCCACCGTAAAACTGAAACACCTTTTATCTACCTGTATCGTACATTTCTTTATAAAACCAAATAATTTGTAGATGACTGTTAGTTCTGATATAGTTTTTGATAATTATAAATATAAAATAATAGTGCTATAATGCTAGATGGGGTGAATATACATAAGATTTTACAGTTAAATTATACAGTGTTATGTATATTTACTCGTTGTTTCAACCGTTCCTTGAATGTAAAGTCAGCAACTAAGAACTTTACAATATATTAGGCATTCAATGCTATTACATTCTTACTCTGTTATAAATAATGTAGTAGAAATAGAGACGTCTAGGCTACAAAAGAGCTCCGTTGGTTTACCCAGCAATAATCCAGCGTAATATAGTTGGGATGTTTTCATTGTCTCGTTAGGTGACTGATTGTAAGATCTTGTATGTTTTACTCAAACGAACATGAATTGGACCCTAATATTCTTAGTATATAATTATAGTAATTTATCTATATGTGTTCAATACTTTTGCCGCTTAAGTTTAATAATAAATTAGTATTATTCGCCTCTGGAAACTATTTAAATATTCTCTTGCGCTGAGAAGTAAAAATAGAGGTGAATTTAAGATGTAAATCAACTAAAATATATTTCCACAATTAAATTAACCGTCCTTTGGTGTTATAAATACAAGAAGTACGCCTCGTCATGAGCCGCGTAACAGGCTTTGCTGAGATTTAGCCAATTTTAGCCTTAGATATTTTCCACAACAAATTAAAAAATGTATAATTGTATTTAGAAATAAAATGTTAACGGAATTGTTGGCTTTACAGAGTGCAATTTTCAGGAAGCCCAGAGGAGTAGTAGATGTCGTAGTTGTGAAATACGTAGTCATTAGTAGATAGTAATATGGGGTTCCTGGCGCACTTTCGGAGCCGACCGAAAAGCAATGTAAAATACTGTTCAATGTACCATAAAGGAAGCTGAGAAATAACACAGCAAATCTCAATGAAAAATTAACCGAATCTACAGTCGTTCGTCTCCAAAAGCGATCGGTACATTACTATCTACTCTGTGGAATGAAAAATTAACCAAATCTACAGCTGTTTGCTTCTACTTTCTTAAGCTGTGCTTTGTAAAATGTTGTCAAATCTGCTACGAATAAAGGATTTATCTTAATAAAATTTAATCAATTTAAAACATTTTTACTAAAAACATACTTTAATAAAAAACTTTTCTACTAAATAGTCACCAAACAACATGAACTCACCAAAGTCTCTACAATTTCTAGCATTAAAACAGTGCAACAAAGATGAATTCAGTGAATTGCCGGTTTATTCTCAACAACAGTTGATACCGTCTTTAAATGAAACAGAATTAAAAGAACTTGTAGAGTCTTTTGCAGAAAGAACGAAAACTGCACACGTGTAAACACAAAAAACGAAAAAAATAAGGGATTATATATTTAATATAATTACGAAAGATATTGAAAAGAAAGTAAAAAATAAACAAACAGAGAGTTTTCATCGTTTTTTTATGACATTTTTCCCATATTATACGTCCTTTCAAGATAATCAAGACTTAATTGATGAATTTCTTAGGAATTTTTTTGAGTATCAAGATTTATCAACACAATTCATTAAAGAGCATTATAGAATTTTTCTTATAGAATATAGCCACATTTTGTGTGAAACAAAAGGTATTACTGTAGATAATATTCCATGTGATTCCTATGAAGAAAGACACCAACTATGGTTATCAAAACAGTACTATGACGTGGGGAGGGACTGCAAGTTTTAGAGTTAAGACTTTATTCTACAAAGTTAATTGTTATAATTTCTTTATCTTTAATAGTCTTCTTTCCAGTAACAATTAAGTGTAATTTTTCATTTTTGTTTAATTCTTTAATCTTTTTTTCATCCAAAACAGTCAAAAATCTGTTCGGCAAGTGTACTTTACAATCTTCCAACTCGGCAATTATTGTAAACCCGAATTTATCTTTCATTTTCTCCAAATTCAAGATTCTATGTTTCTTCCTTTCTTCCAATTCATTTAACTTCTTATACTCTTTAAACTTACATTCTCCAATATCATTTAACTCTTTCGACATTTTAGTTCCGAAAGATTGCGCTGTGTGTATCAATGACAGTCGAGGTGTGCTACTACAGACCGACCATCACGATAATCGCTTCGCATGCGTCATATCCGTAGTGATATCACGCCGTGAGAGGCGCAATCGTTGGTTTACAAGCACCATTTAGTTAAATAAATTTTTCTATCTAAATGGAGCGCGATAAAATATCATGTCCGTTCTGCAAAATAGAAATTTTAAGAAAAAAACTATGATCGCCATTATAATTGTAAAAGTCATGAAAAAAACAAGCAAATTTACAATAATGAACTAAATTATTTAAGACAGTGGGCTAGAGAAAATAAAATTGCCGATCACGAAAACATGTTTAATATTGAGAAATTACGTGAATTAAAGAGAAATTTCAAAGTTGAAAAGAAAAAATCTCGACCTATTTAATGATGAAAAACTTCATTCAATAGCTGAAAAGTTGGCTATCGGTACTAACGATAAAACCAAGTCTGAAATGATCGAAGAAATTGATAAAACTCTTAAAGTAAAATCCGAAAATATCATTGATGTAGAAGTTTTATCCTCAATACACGGTCTTTTCAAGCAATACATTTTAACAAACTTGAACGACAATTCCATGTCAATTTACAAATATCTTTCAATTATGCGGTCAGAAATTAAAAGTTTAATCGAGAAATTTCAAGAAAATGTTAAAAATATGAAGGGCTATCTCTCTTTGGAATGTGAATACGAACGAACTTTAGTGAATGGTGAACCGCAAACATGTCTAATGTATTTTACTATCAAAGCAGACGAAATCTTTGACGTAAACGACTTTATTACTAAGCAATTTAATAAATTAACACATCGAGAACAAACGAATAATCCAAATAAAGGTTCCGGATGGACATTTAAAAGTTGTAAACAACTAGTTTTGAGCCTTAACAAACACGAAATGATGAATGCAGGATCATACATCGATTTACCAAAGAATATCAAAGATAAAAAAGCTTGTATAAATATAAAAAATAGAGATGATTTTTGCTTTATTTACTCAATAAGATGTGCTATTGAAAAACCAGAAAGAGACTGTGAACGTGTAAAGCAATACGAAAAATTTGTGAATGACGAAATATTTTCAGGTTTTGAGTATCCAATGTCTCTGAAAGATATACAAATATTTGAAAAACGAAGCTACAATTCCAAGTATAAGTATCCAACAATGTCTATCAATGTCTACAGTTTTGATGAAAATATTAACATTGTTCCGTTACAAATTTCTGAAAAATATGACGCTGAAACAAACATTGATTTATTGTATGTTAAACAAGATGATAAATCTCATTATGTTTTGATAACCGATTTAAATAAGCTTGTTTCTTCGCAGTTGTCTAAACATAAAGAAAGAAAATTTTTGTGTAGAAGATGTTTAAGCCATTTTTACAAATCTGGAGATTTAACAGATCACTTAGAAATTTGTAAAAATCATGAAGTTTGTAAGCCAATTATGCCATTTCCAGGTCAAACAACTAAATTTACTAATTATCAAAAGAAATTTAACCATCCGTACGTAATTTATATGGACTTTGAGAGCATATTAGAAAAAATTCCGACATGCAAGAACAATCCACAAAGATCGACTACAACCAAGATTCAGAGGCACATTCCTTATGGTTTTACTCTATATTTAGTGTCGAATGTGACCAATCGCATGTACAAACCGATATGTTATCGTGCCAAAAATGAAGAAGATTTGAAAAACGTCCCGACAAAATTGTTTGAAGAACTCAATAAATTATCGAAATACATAGCGAAAAAATATAATTCTAAGAACATGAAACCTATGAAATTGACAGAAGAAGAAGAAATTTCGTATCAAAATTCAAACGTTTGTCATATCTGTGAATGGTCTGCTTATGATGTTGGGTCAATTCAGTATGGTTTTACTCCTGATAGTTGGAAAGATAAGAGTTATAATAAAGTGAGAGATCATTGTCATTTAACCGGCAAGTTTCGAGGCGCAGCTCATGCATGTTGCAATCTAAATTTGAAATTTCCTCAGAATATTCCCGTTTTATGCCACAATATGTCAAATTACGATACTCATTTGTACATAAAAGAATTGGCTAAACAATATGGAAATGTTGATTTGATTGCAAACACCGATGAAAAATATATAAATTATTCTGTAAATTCTGGATATGGCTATGAATTCGAAGGTGATAAGCCAAGAAAATTCATCAAGTTTTCGTTTGTAGACACGTTCAGATTCATGGCCTCGTCTATAGAAAAGTTAGCTAAAAATCTAAAGAGAGAAGACTTCAAACATACAAATCATTTTATACAAGATGGACTGAATGAGATAATAGAAAGACAGCCAAATGACGACGACGAGATTTTTAAAATTCTATCTGGAAAAGGAATATTTCCCTATGAATTTATCGACAGTATTGAAAAACTTGATTACACAGAAGAATTGAGAATTCAAGATTTCTATTCACTTTTGACAGACGAGAGCATATCTGAGAAAGATTATCAACACTATTTGAGCGTTTGGAACAAATTAAAAGAGAAAAATCTTGGAAATTACTCTGATTTGTACAATATCCAAGATGTATTATTGCTCGCTGATATATTCGAAAACTTCAGAAACATTTGTCTAAATTGTTACAAACTTGATCCAGCACACTATCTAACAGCTCCCAGTCTTGCATGGGATGCTATGTTAAAATTAACGAAGATATAATTACAATTAATTAGTGATTATAATATGTATTTGATGATCGAAAAAGGTATTCGCGGAGGCATTTCTCAATGTATTAAACGATATGTTAAAGCAAATAACAAATATTTGAAAGATTTTTGATAAGACAAAACCTGAAAACTATCTGTTGTACGTCGATGCAAACAATCTTTATGGGTATGGACTTATGCAAAATTTACCATATAACGAAATCAAGTGGATGGATCCTAAAACGTATACAACAGCAGAATGGAAAGAAACAATTTTGGAACTCACTGGCGACGAAGATTATGGCTATATTCTCGAAGTCGATCTTGGATATCCAACGAATTTACACGAACATCACAAGGATTTACCTCTTGCTCCAGAACATTTTAAAAACAAACTTTGCACAACTCTACTGGATAAAACTGAATACGTTGTTCATTCGAGAAATTTGAAGTTCTATTTGGAACAAGGTATGATTTTGAAACATGTGAATAGAGTTATTGCATTCGATCAGAAGCCTTTTATGAAAGAATACATTGATTTTAACACAAACATGAGAACCAAAGCTACAAGCGACTTTGAAAAGGACTTTTATAAGCTGATGAACAACTCAGTTTTTGGAAAATCTATGGAAAATGTAAGAAACAGATGTGATATTAAGCTTGGAAATGAAGAATTTTCAATGAAACAAGCTAAGAAAACAAATTTCAAATGCTTTAACATCTTTGACGACAACTGTATAGCGAGTCACATGTACAAACAAAAGGTTAAATTTAACAAACCGATTTACATAGGATTTTCAGTTCTCGACCTCTCAAAATTGCTAATGTACGAGTTTTATTACAACAAATTAAAGAAGTTTGATCCAGATTTGAATCTGTGTTACATGGATACAGACAGTTATTTTCTAGAATTGAAACGAGATCCTTTTAAAATTATTAAAGAAAATATAGATGACTTTGAAAAATAAGAAGGTAATAGGGAAATTCAAAGATGAGTTAAATAGCGAAGTTTTAGAAGAATTTTGTGGTTTAAGGTCTAAGATGTACTCGTACAAATATCTAGACAAAAATCCAGTAAGATGCAAAGGGATTAAGAGAAGCGTTGTAAATAAAACAATAAATATCGAAAACTTGAAGAGATGTTTGTTCGAAGATAAAGAAGAATTTAGGGAGATGACAGTCATCAAAAGTTATAAACATGAGTTGTACACTGTTACCATAAACAAGCTGGCACTGAACACTAAAGATGATAAGAGAATTGTCCTAGAAAATAAGATCGATACAGTACCGTATGGATATAAAACAGATATTTTAGAAGAGTTAAACAAAGTTGGAAACTTTGATATATAAATGGGAGATGATTTAATTCACTGTCACAAGTGTAAAAAGAAAACAAAAAATATAGATTCAAAAATCGTTCAAACTCAAAATGGATTGTATAGAATTGCTGCAAAATGTTCAAAATGTAAGACAAACAAGAGTAAGTTTATAAAGAATCCAAATCCAAAACCTGTTAAGCAAGAATTGAAGACTAAAGATGAGATAGAGATTGAAGCTCGAGAAATTCATGCACCAGTACGAAAAAAGTTTAAAAAGAGAAAAATTATAACTTTAGGAATTGACGATTTATGGGCAGCAGATTTAGTAATAATGTCTAACTATTCGGATCAAAATTATGGATTCAAGTATATGTTAAATGTTATTGATACTTTCTCAAAATATGCTTGGTCAAGAGCTATCAAAAGAAAAAACGGCAAGGATATTTCAAAAGCTTTCGAAGATATAGTAAAAGATGCCATAAGGATCAATCACAAACCTCCTAACCTACTTCATACAGATAAGGGTTTAGAGTTTAAAAATAAAGAATTTAACGAAGTTTTGAGAAAATACAACATTAAGATTTATCATACTGAAAACGAAGAGAAATCAAGTATTGTAGAGAGATATAACAGAACTCAAAATGAGAGAATGAAAGTAATTTTTGAGATTAATAAAAACTTTAAATGGATCGATATTCTTCAAAAAATCGTAAACAATTATAACGATACAGTTCACAGCACAATCAAAATGAAACCGAAAGACGTAGATAAGGATGCAGAAAAGGAGTTATTAGAGACCGTTTTCAAGTATGTTCCACCTGAAATTCACACGAAAACTAAATTTAAAGTCAATGATCATGTAAGAATTGTTAGTAAAAAACAAACA
The DNA here is from genome assembly GCF_021130785.1 of Homalodisca vitripennis. Classification (NCBI taxonomy): domain Eukaryota; kingdom Metazoa; phylum Arthropoda; class Insecta; order Hemiptera; family Cicadellidae; genus Homalodisca; species Homalodisca vitripennis. The sequence goes on from NC_060212.1 coordinate 53,755,689, forward strand.
TTTTCGAACAAATATAAGAACAATTGGTCAAAAGAAATCTTTGTGATTTATCAAATTAATAACACAGATCCTGTAACTTATAGTATAAAAGATTTAAATAATGAAGAAATAACCGGAAAGTTTTATGAATATGAATTGAAGAAGTCAAAACTGTAATATAAATTTTCTATATATAAATGGCGCATCAAAAGAAATGTACAAAGTGCAAAGAATTAAAAGGTTTTGAAGAATTTTATAAAGATAAGAATAGGAAAGATGGAATGCATTATAATTGCAAAGATTGTGAAAGGGAATATCATAAAGAATTATATGATAAAATAGAAAAAATTAACTTTGGAAGATAAAGAATGTCTTAAATGTAAAGAAACTAAAAAAAATTTCAGAGTTTAATAGTGATCACTATAGTAGAGATAAGAAAGACTCATATTGTAAAGATTGTGTAAAGAAGAATCACCATAGATTATATTATGAAGATACTCAATGTGAATGTGGAAGAACTATAAAATGGTTAAATAATTATCAAAAACATTTACAAACCAAATATCATAAGTTAAGAGTTTAACATTTTCATCGTGTAATAATTTTTTCTATTTAAATGGAGTCTCAAAAGAAATGTAACAAAGTGTCAAGAAGAGAATAGAAAAGACTGTTTATTGTAAGGAATTATACGATAAAATGAACAAATTAACTTTAGAAGAGAAAAAGTGTTACTTTTGTAAAGAAATTAAAAATATTTCTGAATTTAATAACTGGCAGTATATTAAAGATAGAAAAGATGCTTTTTGCAAAGATTGTGCTAAAAAAATTTTCAGCGAAAGTTATAAAAACGAAATGCCTTGTGAATATGAAAAAAGAATTCTACAATGGTTACCTAGTTATGCTAAACATTTACAAACAAAATATAATAAATCGAGATTTTTTAGTAAAATTTAGAAACATTTTCAACGTGTAATTTAGATATTCTATAAATCAGTCGAGATTCTGCCATATTTGTAGTAAAATTATTTCCGTTGTATAAAATATTCAAAGATTCTTTCATTTGGTTGTAGAGATTTATACTATTTGGATCTCCTTGTCTTAATAAAATTTCCATTTCTGGGTAATCAATTTCAAGTTCTTTCAATCTTTTCGGTATTTCTCTCTTTTGAGCTCTGATAACGTAATAAGGATATTCCCACATGTGATTCTTCTTAATTAATACAAAAACATGGTGTTTTTTCTTAGCAAAATCTTTACAAACAAGGTCTGGTTTCATTAAGTCAATTTTTACACTTTGTTTTTGCGATTATTTCCGTTTTTATTTCATCTTTAATTTGCAAGTGTTTAACTTCGTCCTCTAAATATTTAATCTTGTTTTCAAGTTTGTACTCACCAAATTTACGAATACTTGGCAAAACTTCTTTTGTAACCCAATTTTTGAAGATTTTTTGCCTCTTTTTTATGTGATCTCAAAATTAAAGAATAAAGTCCAGATTCATTGATAAAAACAGTGTCAGGATGAAGATTGTTAAGGGGCCATTCGAATAGCCCCTTGTTTTTTAAGTAAAAATATTGAATTTTGTCATCATCATCAACATTTAATTTAATTGCGTTTTTTGTTTTTGCATAACCTAATATTTCACAAACATCTTTAGCCTTAAACCAGATTACATTGATTTCGTCTACAATCGTTACAATGTCTTTATTATTGAATATAAGTTGATTATTTATTGGATCTACAACTGTCTCCATTTAGATAGAAAAGAAATTTAACTAGTAATTTTTATTTTGAGAATAAAGCCCAGATTCATTAATGAAAACAGTGTTTTTTTGAAAGTTTGAAGGCGGGGGCGAATCACCCCTACCTTCAGAATGTATGTTTTCGAAGCTTTTTTTATATTTTGGGGTCCATTTTAATCCTTTTTCAATCTTAAATATATTGTTGTTTTACTCTCATTATTTAATAAATTTCCCTCAGAGTCTTGTATAGTTAGAACGATTTTTTGAATTCTTTTAATATTTTTTCTAATTGGAATATAATCGATTTCATTCGGTTTTTCACTGATTTTTGATCCATAAGCAACATTTGGGAAAAATGTGTACAAAATTTCAGATTCTTTGTGTAAGTGTTCGGTATGATTTTCAAAACTAGGTTCAACGAGATTACAATGTACTTCAATTACATCAAACGGTCTAAATTTTGGCGTTTTATTTCCTAAATATACCTGATTTGGCTCAATAGTTTCTTGAACAAACCCTAACAAATCTACAATAATTGCTGAAAACATTATTCTTACTGGTGATTTTATTTGAATTTTATTAGAGAGATAATTTTTTTGCATTTCAAACTTGTTTTCGTCAAAGTTTAAAGATTTATCTGATTGTTTGAATGTTTTCAGATAATTTTTAAGGGAATTTTTTATTTGATCGAAAGTATAATATCCTTTGTTTAAACCATAATATTTTGTTATGTTCTTCTCACTAAATCCTATACAATAAGGAGAACTTTCACTAATATTTATTACAAAATTGTCAGAATAAAAACCGCTTAAACCGATAAAATAATTTGATTCTTCCTCTAAGTGTATAGGATGTTCCAAGTTTAAAACTAATTTAGAGCTTTCTGAAGTCAACTTGAACGGCTTCATTTTCGCAAGCGTTGCTTCAAGATGAAAATCTTCTATTTAAATGGAGAAATTTTTAAAGCAAAAAGATCAGATAAAACTTCAAACGTTTGAAGAAAATAAGAAAGATCAACCAATCAGATTGTTAATTGTTGGTTCAAGTGGATGTGGAAAAAAACAACTTTATTATTGAATTTTATCTACAATAGGTTGATTCCTTATTCCAATTTGTATGTTTTTAGTAAATCTTTAGAACAAGACGCCTATAAAAAATTACAAGAAAGATTTGAAAATATTGAGAAAAACTTAAACAAAAAAATATCACATTTTTATAATGCTTCTGAGGACATAGTTCCGTTAAGCGAATGTAACCCCAATTCGTTAATCGTTTTTGATGATTGTATTTTAGAAAATCAAGACGTTATTAAGGAATATTTCGTAATGTCTCGTCACAAAAAATATCTCTTGTATCTATCTTTCCCAATGCTTTTCAAAGGTTGATAAACAAGTTATTAGAAATAATTTGAATATGTTGTGTGTTTTTAAGCAAGACGATCACTATTCGAGAAAGATTTACAACAATTATGTGGGATCTGATATGAGTTTTAAACCACTTTATTGAGTTATGTGATAAAATTTGGAAGGAAGACTACGGATTTTTAACTATTAATCTAACTTTGAAGCCTAAAAATGGTAAATATTTGAATAAATTTTCTAATATAAATGCTGCTCAGTGGTCTCGATAAAATATTTGTTACAATTATTTTTATATTATCTTTAATTTTTATTTACATTATGAAAATAACAGAAAAAAAACGGTAAATCTGTTCACGTTCCACGTTCACGTTCATGTTTCACGTTCATGTTTCACGTTCGTGTTTACGTTTCACGTTCATGTTTTACGTTCGTGTTTACGTTTCACGTTCATGTTTTACGTTCATGTTTCACGTTCATGTTTTCACGTTCATGTTTCACGTTCATGTTTCACGTTCATGTTTCACGTTCGTGTTTCACGTTCATGTTTCACGTTCGTGTTTCACGTTCGTGTTTCACGTTCCACGTTCACGTTTTACGTTCCACGTTCACGTTTTTGTTTCACGTTCCACGTTCACGTTTTACGTTCCACGTTCACGTTTTTTACGTTCCACGTTTCAAAATTTTCCTAAATAAATGGCGAACGTAACTTCAGAAGAAGCGAAAAAACTTGATCAAATCGAAAAGAAATTAATCAAAGAATTTAAAGAACAGATTCGAATGGATGAAGAAGAACAAGAACTTATTCAAAAAATTAATCAACCTGTAACTTCTGCAATAAAAAATGTTGAGGGCAAAATTGAAAATGTTTTAAGCGATAATCAAAATTTGATGAATTTGGTTCCAGTTGTACGACAATTTGCTGATATTTCGATACCAGAATCTGAGTTTGAATTGCCAAAATTACCATCTTCAACACCATTTAGACCTCGAATCATTGAAGACTCTACCATAGTTGAACCAATAAGTCCTGGAACAACGGATATAATAATTGGTGAAATTGGTAAAAAAATTTCTTCCTAGAGCAAAGGATGATAAATTTGGTTTGTATTGGGACAGAAAAAAGAAAAGTTTTTATGATTGGAAATTTGCCCGTGAATTTTGAGCATAATGATATCATTATTAATGAAAAAACATATGAAGGAACTCAAGGTTTATGGAGATTATTAACAGGCACTGATGTTCCAAAAGACGGTTTATATTCTGAAGAAGACTTGAAAAAGTATACTGAAATTTTATGGAAATCTGATTCAATTTACAAAAATAATGATCCATCAACTAAGAAACCAAAGTCAAGTAAAGGTAAAAAATATCTCAATTTGATTAAACCAATTTGGGAAAAAAGAATCGAAGGATCAGGTGTGAGAAAATACAGTGATAATAAGATTGAATACAGATATATCGACGATTTGACAAAACTCGATGGAATTATTAATTATATTTATGCTCAAGAAAAGGCTGGAAACAACAATTTTTTGAACGAAAAGAAAGCGATTAAAGATTTTATTTCGAACAAACTTGATGAAATGATTGAAAAACCTGATGGAATTAAATATTTAAAACGAGTTTTGCCGGCAATAAGTTCATCTATGATTGAGGGTAGTGGACTTTTGAATGATTTTATCAACAATTTACCTTTTGAATTACACGTACCAACTTATCAGTATCTGGGGCCTGGCACAAAACTCGAAAAAAAAGACTAAAAAGAGGAGATCCTGGTATAAATAAATTAGATCAAGCTGCTATGGAACACGATATTTTTTATGCAAAACATAGAGACACAAATTCCAGACATATCGCAGATAAAGTTTTGCAAGATAAGGCAATGGATAGATTTTTATCAAAAGATGCTAGTTTAGGTGAAAGATTTGTTGCGCTTCCAACAGCTGGAGCAATGTTTTTGAAGAGAAAACTAGGAATGGGAATCGAAGAGAACTTGAAATTTTTAACTATATAAATGGAGGTGAACGTAAACTTCAGCAAAAATCAGAAAAGAAAAAATAAAATCCGCTTTTAAGAAGAAAATACCCGTTAGTATTCAATTTAAAATAGATCAACTAAAAAATGGCGAAGATAAGATATTTTTAACAAATAGACAATACAATAAACTCGAAAAACATAAGAAAAACAATAAAGGAACCAGAATAGAATTTTCTTATAATCAGTTGAAAGAACTTAAAAATGGTGGACTTTTGAAAGATTTATTAGATTTTGGAGAAAATATTCCAGTTGTTAAAAATGTTGTTCCTTATGTTCGTAAAGCTGCTCCAATCGTTAAAAAAGATGTGATTCCTATTGTTCGAAACATTTTAAATTGGTTAGATAAAGAGTTGGAAGATGTTACAGGATCTGGATTAGATGAAAAAAACTTTGAATTACGTGAAATCAAACATTGAAAAAAAAAATTTAAACCTTTAACATTCGGGGAATTGGAAGAAATCTGCAAAAATATTAAACATTTTAGAGGAATCTTCATGAGAGATACATTACCTGAAAAAGTTAAGAAATTTGAATGTGGAATTGTGAATTTAGACTCGATTATGGGAAGTGGAACGCATTGGATTTGTTATTATAAAAATGATAAGAATGCATGTTATTTTGATTCGTATGGAAGAATTGAGGACAAACCACCTATAGAATTGATTAAATATTTGAAAAAATCAAGCGTCTACTACAATGATTCTCAGATTCAAGACTATAAAGATCCCCCAATTTGTGGTCATTTATGTGTTTTTGTTTTGAATGAACTGAGTACTGGTAAAGATTTTAAAGAAGTTGTTAACAAATTATTGCTTAATAAATATGGATTCACAAAATATTTTTGACGTATTTGGAACACAAATTATTCAAAATGTAGATAATAGTTTGAATTTTGATAGTTTGAGAAATGAGTTTGATAACAAGTTAGAAAATGTATTACAAAACCTTCCAGATTCAGATATGTTTGCTGTCGAGATTGAAGATTTTAAAGCAGAATATGATAACAAACTTGCAAATTTCATGAGTTCAAATGAAGTTGCTGATAAAATAAAAACATTGGAAAAAGAAGTTGATGATGGTGTAAAAAAATTATTTACCAATTTAATGTCTCACATCGAAAAAGCTGATGAAATTACTGAAGCGATCAAAGTTGAAAAGAATTATGTTAGTTTGGCTAATAAAAAAAGAATTGTCGGTGTTCGACCTGGTATTGACAAACATGATGTTGTTGTTAAAGAACAAATTTTAAAACCTCTAAAATTATCAGAAAACATCGATATTGTTGATTTACATGATCCGAATGTTAAAAATGCCTTAGATTTTAAAGGAAAAAGAATTAGCGGTGTTAGTAAACGAATTAATCCATTTGATGTTGTTGTAATGATTCAATTAGAAGATCCTATTAAAATGTTTAATGAACTAAAACAAAATTATGAGAATCATAAACAGCATGTTAAAGATTTTACAACAGAAGTCTATGAAAAACTTGAAGCGAGAAGTAAAAGATCTATAGAAAATTGTGATGAAAAATTTAAAAATTTTGAGGAAAATTTCAATCTATATAAAGGCGATCTTTATGGAAAAATAACAAACTTTTTGGAAGATTTCGCTAAATTTCAAGAGGGTTTTAATGAAACCGATAGAAAAAATGGTGAAGTTTTTAAAAGAGTAGTTACTAATCAATCTTTACTTCATGATAAATTAATTAAACTAGAAGAAAACTTTGGCGAAATTAATGAAAAAGTTATAAAAAATAAGCAGTCTTTTGATAAGTTTAGTTTAGATGCCACAAAAACTTTTGAGAATATTGATCATAAACTCGTTGAATACAACGATTTATATCTCAATAAAGTAAATAAACTAGAAGAAAACTTTAATAAATTTAAAGAAGATGTCGATAAAACTTTTGAAAACATCGACAACAGATTAATGGAGTAGGTGGTTCCGATGACTAATTTTCCTTATATAAATGGCGCTCATATACTGTGTGAGGTGCAAAGAGAAAACTGCCACAAACGATATAAAATACTATGCAAACATTAACGGAGTTAAGAGAATTTCTGGAAAATGTGCTGAATGTAACTCAAAAAAGAGCCAATTTATAAAAACTTGATTTTGAAATTTTTTCTTAATAAATAGAGATGGCGGGACATTACAGTGCTTTCGATCTTTTTATCATGCAACACGAAAGAGATTTGAAAAAAGAACATTGGGATGACATTTCTCAAAAATATGAATTATCCGAAGATATGATGAGATTATACGTAAACAAATTGAATTGGTATAACATTGCTAAATATCAAACTTTATCATCAGAGTTCATTCAATAAAATATACATTATCAATTAAAAGATCATATGTCTGTTCTTTGTCTCTATCAACACTTGAGTATAAAGTTTTTGGATGAAAATAAAGATACAGTTGATTGGAATAATATTATAGATAGCGGTTACTATCCTGTGCAGATTTTATTGAAATATGTGACCGAGATCGCAAAAATTTAAGGAAGAGAATCCTGAATATGACGAAGTAGATCATTAAAAATGACTCTAATCTTTTTAATTATTTTACTAAAATTTATATCTTTTCTTATAAAAACGTACATTAGATCGATGAAAAAATGATACACGATGTTTAAAATTTCTAAATTTTCTCTTATTAAATGGCGGACTACAGAAAATATGCTAGTGATATTGAAAGGGCGGAGTTTAAAAAATTTCTATCCAAGTAGTAAACAACATTTGAATGAACCGAATAAAAGAACTGAGTTTAATATTGATTTTGGAGATAACTTTTGCTCGTCTAACTTCCAGTTTTATATTTCTGGAACTTTAACAAAACAAGATGGTCAAGCATATCTTGGAACTGATAATGTTAGATTAATCGATAAATTTTATACCGTTTTTATTTTCTAAGATTGAAGTAAGAAAACACAATAAATTGATAGAAGAAGTCGAAAACTGTGGCCAATTAAGCACAATTAAAGGAACTATTTCGTATTCAAAAAGTGATGTTATTTCTCAAACTTCTAATGGCTTTGAATCAGATTTTAAATTTGGTGTTTTTGAAGCAGCTGGAAATTTATCTCATTTTGGATTAGGATTTTTTGAAAATGTTACTATTCCGATCTATAAAGGAGGATTTTATCTAAGTTTTATAAGAGCAGAAGACGATGATGTGATTCTGAAGACTGCAACTGGAAATGTTATGCCTGTTGATGGAAAAATAACAATTACAGATTTTTTTATTAGAGTTCCAATGATTGATTATAAAACCACGAGTAAAATTAGGTTGATTGATGAAATTACAAAAAGTCAAAACATTATGTTTAATTTTCTAGATTGGCAATGTATTGAACAAAAAGGTATTTCCGGAACAACTTATTCGTTCGATATTACAAATATTTATAGAAATATCTTCAATCCCAAGTTCGTTATCATTGGTTTTCAAACAGATAGACAGAATAATCAAGAAAAAAATCCTTCAAAGTTTGATAGTTTGGATGTAAAAAATATCAGAGTAAAATTGAACGGTTCTTATTATCCAGATGAATTACAAAATTTAAACATTTCCGGAGGTCTTTTCAGAATCATGTATCAGATGTATCAAGATTTTAAGAAAGTTTACTGTAATAATAAGGAAATGTATTACAATCCTAAAGAATTTTTAGCGAATAGACCTATTTATGTCATTGATACAACAAAGAGTTTGACAAATATTTCTGGTTCAAAGAACGATATAATTATCAATATGGATTTTCAAAAAGCTGTTACAAACGCGATTTGTTATGTGGTTGTGGTTTCTGAGAAATTTTTAGCCTATGATGTGATTAAGAACGATATTAGAGAAATTCAGTAAAAATCACGTTATTTTCACTATTATTCATCGGATAATTTTAAAACTTTACAGAATTGTTAAAGACATTGATATAAGTATTCATTTTTAATTTCAAAAGAATATCTTAAAAAATGGGGATGATATTAACAAAAAACTATTCCAAGGTCATCTTAAGGGTTGGACCGGAAGTTATGATTTTAAAAAATACTTTAATATTTACTGATCCTATATACCAAATTTCAGCAAAAAAGCTCCAATAGTTCTCGAGATATAAGAGTTTTAAGATAAGGGATGATTGGGGTAGTTTTTGAAAATTTTGTTATTTTCATGAAATTTTAAGTTGAACTCGCTTGTTTTTGAAGTTTCAGATTTTTCTGATAATTTTTTTTATTTTTTTATGAATATTAAGAAATAGGGGATGATTTCACCCTTATGGATAAGTTAAGTCGAAAGAGTTAAGTATTTACTATATGTGTACCAAATTTCATTAAAATCGGTTGAGTGGTTTTTGAAAATATAAAATTATTAATAAATTTGTAAACTAGCACTCCTAATTGAACAACTTATATAGTAGAGATATAGCTTATAACTTTCGAGACTCTCCGTAGCTCAGTTGGTAAGACGCTTGCCTTCAAAGCCTGAGGTTCTGGGTTCAAATCCCAGAGCTTCAGGCGCGCTTTTTATTGAGGAAGACATGGTTGTCGTTCAGTGGTTGGGGACAAGTCTTTACACGAGTGGCCATAGTGTAATGACTATAGAACAAGCCGAGTAATGACAACTGTGGTTGGCGCGCCATTTGCTTCCTCACCTTTCCACTTCATTCCTTAATTCCTTCTCTTCCTTAATTCGTTCATTACATTCATCATTCACATCATTCATTAATACAACATTACACTTACAAAACACCCGACACAAATTCCCTAATTGAATCTCTCCATCAACTTCTACACAGTAGTTACCAAAGAAAAAATGAGACTTGGGAACAAAAAAATTCCAGAGTCTAAGACCCGAATTACAGCTCCTAGCCATTAACTTGGTTGGACAGTAGCAGTGCAGGGCCAAGTCTCTAAACAATAGACACCGTAGAAGTTGAATGTGATGTGATCCCCCATAGCGCAAACACGCACACTAACAACACTACACCAAAGACACAATCATTCATTTTGTCTTTTACAATAATTGATGATGTTCATATTATTCTCTTTCATTCCTTCTAAAACTTCAAAAATATACTCTTTCGTTGCTGAAAAATCTCGATTTCTTCCGTAATAATCTTTATAATCGTACACATAATATCCTAAATAGTTGTACAATAGAATGAAATTATTTCTATTTATCTCTGTTGTAGAAATGTAAACACAAACATTTGCGCTGAAAAATTTATATCTCGGCAGACTTAGTTCCATAATCTCCATTTATAAAAAAAATCTTTTTGTTTAAATGGAAGAGTATAATGCCAACTGTTACAAGTGTTCTAATAGAGGAGAAATTATCGATAAAAGATATTTAGTTTGTAGAGGTTGTAATTTAATTTTGTTAGAAAGACCTAAACCTAAGAAATTTCGAAATAAATTAAACACATTTGAATAACCTGCTTACAAAATTGCAATATGGAGACAAGAAGCAAACAAAATTTGTTACAGAATTTAGAAAACAGAATAAAAATTTTTACTTATCTCTTGGAACCATTGACAAAATTATTTTCCTTTTCAAAGAATACATTAGGTTTGTAGGTATCGATACACACGTTTATTATGAAAAGATATTACCTGTATTTTTTCATTATCTGGATGTTGAATTTGTTTATGATTTTGAACCAGAAATCCTCGATGATTTTATAGTACATTTGGAGAAATTAAACGAAGAACCTCTTGAAAAGAATGCGGTTTTACTCACATTCTCCCCGACTTCTCGAGTGAAGGTTAGCGAATTTCATTTTTTCCGTCTTTAAATTTTTTCTATTTAAATGGAGTTCTTGAAGGAGTTAAATGATATTGGAGAATGTAAGTTTTAAAGAGTATAAGAAGTTAAATGAATTGGAAGAAAGGAAGAAACATAGAATCTTGAATTTGGAGAAAATGAAAGATAAATTCGGGTTTACAATAATTGCCGAGTTGGAAGATTGTAAAGTACACTTGCCGAACAGATTTTTGACTGTTTTGGATGAAAAAAAGATTAAAGAATTAAACAAAAATGAAAAATTACACTTGATTGTTACTGGAAAGAAGACTATTAAAGATAAAGAAATTATAACAATTAACTTTGTAGAATAAAGTCTTAACTCTAAAACTTGCAGTCCCTCCCCACGTCATAGTACTGTTTTGATAACCATAGTTGGTGTCTTTCTTCATAGGAATCACATGGAATATTATCTACAGTAATACCTTTTGTTTCACACAAAAATGTGGCTATATTCTATAAGAAAAATTCTATAATGCTCTTTAATGAATTGTGTTGATAAATCTTGATACTCAAAAAAATTCCTAAGAAATTCATCAATTAAGTCTTGATTATCTTGAAAGGACGTATAATATGGGAAAAATGTCATAAAAAAAACGATGAAAACTCTCTGTTTGTTTATTTTTTACTTTCTTTTCAATATCTTTCGTAATTATATTAAATATATAATCCCTTATTTTTTTTTCGTTTTTTGTGTTTACACGTGTGCAGTTTTCGTTCTTTCTGCAAAAAAAAGACTCTACAAGTTCTTTTAATTCTGTTTCATTTAAAGACGGTATCAACTGTTGTTGAGAATAAACCGGCAATTCACTGAATTCATCTTTGTTGCACTGTTTTAATGCTAGAAACTGAAGAGAGCTTGGTGAGTTCATGTTGTTTATTTAGTAGAAAAGTTTTTTATTAAAGTACAGTATGTTTTTAGTAAAAATGTTTTAAATTGATTAAATTTTATTAAGATAAATCCTTTATTCGTAGCAGATTTGACAACATTTTACAAAGCACAGCTTAAGAAAGTAGAAGCAAACAGCTGTAGATTTGGTTAATTTTTCATTCCACAGAGTAGATAGTAATGTACCGATCGCTTTTGGAGACGAACGACTGTAGATTCGGTTAATTTTTCATTGAGATTTGCTGTGTTATTTCTCAGCTTCCTTTATGGTACATTGAACAGTATTTTACATTGCTTTTCGGTCGGCTCCGAAAGTGCGCCAGGAACCCCATATTACTATCTACTGTCATCGATAACTGAAAGATTTACGAATACTTTATCGTGAAATTGGAAAATCGGTGTTTAAACCAAAGTAATCATTGCTTGTGGTTATCAATAAGTTCCCTCAATCATGTACGTTTATCGGAATCCTATCAAATGTTGAATGAATTTTTACAGTTTTCTTCTTTTAGTCGTTGGATTCCACGGCGAATTGATCTCAATTTTCTCTAAACTATGTTATACTTATCCCAGAATAGTTTAACGTATCCTATAAAATGAAAATACCTTTTTCACTACGAGCTTAATATTTTAAGTTTATAATATACGTCTTCATGAATTTGCTTTAATATAAGGACCATTCAAAATATCAATTTTTATAATTCACAACTATACACTATTAAGATGCTATGATGAAAATTAAAACAACAGCAACACTCAGTAGTGCCTAGTGCTTCCAGCCTATTCGAAATAAATTGTAAATGTTTTAACACAAAACATATCACTAATTTATTTAATATTGGACTTTGCCTGAAATTAAATGTTGAAAGCATTCGAAATACAAAACACGTTCAACTTTATTTCACAATCCCCTAGTAAACATAGAATTAAGACTTTTTTCAGAGTTAAAATTTCAACCATAATGAAATCAAATGACAAAGATTTCCCTAAGAGCTACAGCAAGGATAACTGTAATGGACTGAATTTGAGAAAAAGTCCATGAAAAACAAAACATGATTTTTATATTTATATAGATGAATATATACGAGTAGACTTATTTTGCAGCTATATCCCTTTTTTTCAGTTCAGAATACAACCCAAATATTCCCTTGTACTTATGTGTAAATTTGAATAAAACAAACTCTTGTTCTTAAAGGTCTTCTTTTAATCCAAATTAGTTTTTAAGTGGAAGTGAAGTCATTCCTATATTTGGCTAAAGTATGGCGATTATTACAGGCCTCTCTTTTTCCATATAGCTTTATTCAGTAATCCTGCTATGAAATGGCATACAATTTAGTTATCCTCAAATTCATTTATAACTCTGAGGCATTATTTTTCTATAAAGTTACCATTCATTAGTTTTAATAATGTATTTCTTGGCGTTTTTTTAGTTTTCGTAAGAGGAATATAGTACCCCCTACTCTCTCAGATTCATTGTTCTTTTTGTGTGGTTGTGTAGCCTTGGGACTATTAATATTATTAGTAATGTTTCTCCGAAAGCTTTTTTTAATGATAATTGCTATTATTGCACAAATAAATTATTTAGAAACATATATTACTTTTCCTTAAGTTTTGAGTTTTCTATGTGTCCTATAGCTTCTCTGTTAGGATAAATATTTTTCATGTATAAGAACAAAAAAAAAAAAAAAGAATAATTTGAAATATTAAAACGATTTATCTTTAATATCTATATTTTCCAACGTAGGATATTTATAAGAAATTATTTAACCTGGGTATCTTTTTTAAAAAAAATTAGGTTATGTACTCCCTATATACAAATGATTTATTTCAGGCCAGATTCTACATCCCGTAAGAAGTCCCGATCCTAAGTCGAGAGATTCGCTTGCACACTTAATGAATATGTACTTACATGTCTACATTCAATAATACTTACTAGGTCCTATAACATGGTCTAGAAAGTAATTTTTGCCCGAAATATACACTTTAAAACTTTTACTTCACTACTACCCATTCCATTGCGTATGTTCCAGAGTTACCTATTATTTGAGTAATTAAGAAAATGCGGAATATAAAAATATGATCGAAACTCATAACGAGCTAAGTCGCATTGAAAAAATCTAATTGATGCTCCCGACGTAACGAATAACTTTACCTCAAAGAATTGTTCGTATGGAAAAATCAACACACTTTACTAAGCTTTACATGTTTATTTGAATTATACGGTTCGTTTCACTGTGTATCAGAAATATATGACAGTGAGAGAGTGTCTGCCTCAGAGATTTATAGATTTCATACATTAATTTATATGATATTAAATTATTTGTTAACTACTGTCAACTGTTATTATTATTATATAGTAATATAATATATTACAATAATAGAATAGTACGGCTTATATTTTTTGTAAATCCTCACATACCGTATACTACAAAATATATTATAACAACTAATTTAATCTAACCTTTATTTTCAATATTAAAAGTTATATAAGTTGTGCAAAACTTTAAAATGCAGTAATTGAAGCAAAATGTACAATTTCTTTCGAATGGGCTGGAAGCACTACTGAGTGTTGCTTTTGTTTACCAATGAAGGGTTGGAATATATGTTTTTGGTAGGGTGGTAGCATTTTATGTCCCGTATGCTAATAAATGAAGGTTTTCTAGGGCTTCCAGTAGCGTTGAAGCTTATTAAGCCTAAACATCCACTTTGAAAGCAATAGGAGTATCGGATTTAATTAAAATTTGTTTGTTTCTGTCCTTGTTTATTTATTTCTTAAGATTATTATAAACTGATACTAATAAATTAATGATGTACATTGCATTATACGAAAACAATATCTTATATTAAATTACTAATAACTAACCACCTTAAGTTCACAGAGCCTGTGGTATTCTAAAGAGAGACATTTTCCTGAGGGAAGAATATTTCAGAAGCTTGGTTCTCAACTTCAGTAGTTGGAAAATCTAAGAGGGTAGGAACTTCTAGAGATCGAATATTTTCTTAGATTCAATTAAGCTTTAGAAAAGATAAATTTACAAATGCGTCTACTTCCTACGCCCAGATTCTCTTGGATGCCAAAATTTCGATAATCTGCGATGATTTTGGAATTCCCAGTGACAGAAACGTTCCAAAAGCCAGGAGTTTATAGAAGTCTGTATCCGGAGGCTAATATGAAAATACTATATACTATGCTAGTATTTTATTATACTATTTATTGTAGTATACACAAATACTTAAAGCTTCCATAAGCCGAGAAAAGCTATAATGCGGGAATTATTAGACAAAACTCCCAGAGATCATGTGACACCAGACATGGATCCTTGGCTGGATATTCCTTATGGTAAAATCAGGAATAAATATTCGTGAACTCTTAGTCTTATATCACTAACGATAACTTATAAAGTCCACGAGTTTTGGTTATTTAATAATTTGTGTATTTTATAATCTAAAGGCTTCTTTGAGACAAGATACGTGTCATGACCGTAAGTTTGAAATGAAACAAACATCTATCTATAGCTTATAGACGATGAACCAGAAGGTCTTAACAATTTTCAAGCAGGAACTTAATATTGTTAAACAGATGATAAATTTATGTTTAAGCTTATCGAAGTTTATTAAAAAAATTCTTTACGGAGTTCTCGATATTAAGGTTGTAAGTGGATAATGCAATTCAATACCATTCTCATTGATGGTGAGGTAGATCAGCTGCAGCACTAATACAATCTACAAAAATCTGATATTAAAAATATTAAATATCAATGTTATACTTTAATAACAAGCAAAGGGGAACATTTTAAATTTTTTATATTGAAATTTAATCCAAAAAACAGTCTCTACTACATTTAGGCACGAGTTTATTCGTATTTTTTTTACCCATTTCTGTACTTTAGCTTGCTCCTATTATTTGCAGATAGTAAGATTTGTGTAATTTTTATTCTTCAGAAAGTCTAAAGTATTTAGATAGGCTATAATATCTCTAGCTGGACGGTTCAGATAGATCTTAAACGTAGAGTAATAATTTAATTGGGCTGGAAATTGGCATCAATTCAAAGAAATCTTCTGCTCCTGTCAGAAAATAATCGCCATACACTTTAATGCTGCTACCTACCTGACTTTGCATGTACTCGGGTACTTTCACTTGAAACCCCTTGATTTGTAAAATGTCAAAAAACAGAAACTGTAACTAATTCTATGTTAATTATTAAATAATCTGCAGAGGTTAACAATACAAACAAATTCAATTTCAGCGTGACATATCACATAAGTAAAAACTAAATATTTACCATGTGTAGTTAGGTGTAGTTATTGTTTACTTATTCAGATTTTCACCTTTGAGTAAATAATAAAATCTGCATTTTAATGTCATTACAACATCATTTCTTAGAACATTACACAATTGCGCCAACGATACTATCTTAAACTAGACATTCACATTTTATAGGCTGAGCTTTAGCAATGACTATCCTTCGTAGGGCTTAATTTTTGTCCACACGGTGTCTTGATATCGAACTTACCTATAGACTTGAAATTTCGTTTGATGATTCATGTGTGTATGAGGACCATTGAGACTAATAATAATGAATTTTACTTCATGGAATTTGGCTGAGCGTTAGCGAACGTTTTTATTCATTGGTCCTAAGGATAAACACTTTGGCAACAAGAAAATCATAAGGTAATTTTTTTACGAATCAGTACATTTGACTGATATTTTAATGACTACTGTCAGGAACATGTAGTGTGGCAAAAAAAATCTGGTAAAAAAACTGAGCTCTTCAAGTTGGAAATAACATAAAAAAAACTAATTGCAATAAACGGGCAACTATTTCAAATTTGAATAAAATATATTTATAACTAATGATAATATATTAGAAAAAACGTTCCAAGAGATTTTAGTAGGATGCTTTACGAGTATGATAATATGCTAGAAGCCTAGACTCCACGTACTCTGTATAAGCAAAACAACATAGTTTTCTTGATATCGCGAGAGAAATTATTGCTATGAGAAGAATCGATCATCAGACACGCTAGAACGAATGGGATTACATCGAAGGAAATAAAAATGAAAAAAAAACTAATTTTATATTTTTTCTATTTGGATGCAACGAAAATAGAATTTATCAGTCGTATTTAGTTAGGTATTGGAACATAAAACTTAACCTTCACACCACGATGTATCAAATGATGTAAGGTGACAGCAGAAGTGTGACAAGAGTTGATGTGATGTGTCAAGGGAGTCTCATGGATATCTCGTAACTTATTGGAACATAACATACATACTATTCTCTTATGCGTAATAAATATATACAGCTTTAGCATCTACGCGTTTATGAAACTTCAGATTAGCCAACTGCCGTGCTTACTATGATAGTTGATGGCTTAGGTGAGGTAACTAAACTAATGTATTCTGCAATAAAAAAACAGATTTACTGCTTTAGAGTTGATTATATTACTCGTAAAAAATACAATTGTATATCAAAATAATGATAATCCAAACCATATTAAACCACACATGATTGGGGACACTATCAAATTCAGCCGAATTTTCATTTACCTTAAGTGTGTAAAAAATTTAAAATTCTAAAAATTCAGTTTAATCTGCACTGAATTCTTGTAGTATAAATTGGGAATACACATGCAACTAACCAAAAAGTGATCTTGATTTGGAATATGTTATTTGGGCCACCGAGAGATGCTAAGCTGTTTAAAGCTGATTAATTACTTAACAGGTTCCTTGCTTTCTGCATAATTTAGCAGCCCAAATCTCTGCGGAGCGTAAGCTGTACTTAGGTAAATAATTACTCGTGGAAGCTTAAATCAAATACACAGTTTAATAAGTTATACAAATATTAAGAATGGTGCCGTTGTAGTTAAATGTAAGCGTGAACAAAATTTTCCCGTTTATACCATCTAATATAAAATTAAAGTAGTTTGATGGTTTTCTTTTAGTTTCTGATTTAAGCGTAGCTAATGTAGGTTACTTTTAACATTGTTAATCCTGAAATTTGTCAAAAGGAACTTTTACCATCCAAGGATGTGCTCCCGAATTTATGTAATTTTGCACTATTTTCTACTAATTTTATTGTTGACCATTGTTTTGAAAAAAAGACATCTCGCTTGAAATAAGAAACATTTGCATTGTTAACGAACACATTAGGGGACGTTAATTGACTATCAGCCATGTCTGTACCAGAACACAACTACATAATCAAATCTAAACCTTTTTTTCAACAGTCACAAGATAATATTACCCTAGAGTACCGTTGTAGGGCATAAAACCGGTATATTGCAACTTCCGGGCACTAAAATAACTGTTTCTTGATACATTCTACATTTAAAAATACACTATATTTGAAATAACACTGAACCCTGGGAACACCGGGTCTTTGATAGCCGTGCTTTTTAAACTCCTAAATTCTATAAAAACCGATCTTCAGGCATCTCTCGTTCTCCTAAGCTTCTACAGTTTCGGAAATATGGTAGGGCCGAGCCCCTGACAGCACTAATGTTTTTGCATGTCTCTGTCTCTGGTAAGTTTTGGTCTTTGGCAGATCTCCTCCTCTTGTAGCTGCTGAATCATGGAAGCTATCGGCCTTTGAGAAGTGTAGCAAAAACCATGTCTTCTGGTAGCTCCTCGCCTTTTTGAAAACTCTGAATGTTTCTGGCCACTATCAGTTTGCCAGCCTTCTGGTAGGACCCTACTCTGAGAGCACCTGGGCGCTGGGTTATAATAACGGTTAGCATTTTATATTATCTATTGCGGAAGTTTTGCCTAATGAGATTTTTAAACTTATGTTAAAATGATGCCCCATGTTAAAATTAGAGAATCAATTAACTCGCGAGCCTTCTTAAACTGCAGTTCCAAGATTAACTACCAACAAATTGCTCAAATGTTATGACGATCATAACGGAGGGGGGGGGGGAATTGTACACTAAACTTTGTTATCAATTTATTTACAGAATTTTTTTAACAAGACTTCATAGTTCAGTTTATTATCTTAAATCAGTATTAAAAGTCAATAAAATGTCGTAGTTAACAACACCAGAAAGCTGAGGCTGACCTTGCTTACCAACAAGGTATACTGTGTATAATGTGGATTGAGGTGACCTAATCTCTTTGTTACAATTTGATTTACTTAGCTGAATACCAATCTAGGTATTTATACACAGTGAGGCCAATTGATTATTAATTGTTTTTGAAAAGCTTCAACGCAATTTGAACTCCAAAATTTGGTTTACATGAAGATGCCAGTGACATTAAAAATACTACGCTATTATCTAATTATAACTGTATAAAATAATAAATGTATAAATGTAATTTTTATTACCAGGATCCATTATAACAAAACAACGAGAACCCCAAAGCAAAACTCTGAATAAGTTAAATTATTGACTCCAAGAATCGTAAGGGAATCGCACCAAATCGGCGTCGCTGTCACTTGTCAACTTCTGACACAAGGAATGTCACAATACATTTGAGGAAACTCCGCTGACACTGTCACTTAAAATCTTAGTGAAAATATTGACACCACAGGTTGAAAATACTCTGGTTCTACAATAAGTGTAGAGAGAAAGTAATATGTAACGTTCAGTATTTTAGTTCCCAGCTACACTGTACAAGTCAGCCACTAATATCTATTACTCTTTTGTAACAAACCATCATGTATGCTACTTAGTAACGATTGCTGCAAAACCAAGTTTGCACACAGAGTTATAATATATTGATTGAACTTAAAAGATTCAAAAGATAAATATTCATAATAAAAAAATTTCTTTTATTTTACTAATATTATTGAATTTAAAAATATGTCTTTTCCTTCCTTCAGTGCGCTGTTTCAAACTAATTTTAAAAATAATAATTAATGTCTCTTAAAAACTCAGAACCAGGCATTAATATAAAACAGAACACACACTATATATGCAATACAAATTTTATTTAACAAATAGTAATAAATCACTTTTATATTATAATCACGTTTGTATTATTAGTCGATACTGCACATGCAGATTAAACGTGACTTAAATGAAATGATTCGTTTTCAAACCACAAGCTTAAGTCCGAAAACTCCAACAATAATAGTTAACTGATCATTTATAAATGAGAAACCTTATACAGTTTCAATAACCAGTAAACAAGCCACTAAGTATAGAACCTCTCTTAGTATAATCGTTTTATATATTAATTCAATAACAATTAATAGGCAATTTTAATATTGAACACTAAATATATAAAAACTAATGCAGTTAATTTCTCAGGCATACTAATCTGAATGTAGTCACGACATGTGAGCACTGTAACTCAGTGACTATCACTTATCACCTTATCACTGATGATGCATAGAATCACAGCTCATCAGTTTACGTCAGGTACACTCTACTGACACTAATACTAACATGTGAGCTGTGCAACTCAGTGACTATCACTTATCAC
Organism: Homalodisca vitripennis; assembly: GCF_021130785.1. Taxonomy (NCBI): domain Eukaryota; kingdom Metazoa; phylum Arthropoda; class Insecta; order Hemiptera; family Cicadellidae; genus Homalodisca; species Homalodisca vitripennis. The sequence continues at coordinate 53,775,919 of NC_060212.1, forward strand.
CTTATCACTGATGATGCATAGAATCTCATCTCATCACTTTACGTCAGGTACACACTATCGAAAATAATACTAACATGTGAGCAGTGTAACTCAGTGACTATCACTTATCACCTTATCACTGATGATGCCTAGAATCACAGCTCATCGGTTTACGTCAGGTACACTCTACTGACACAAATACTAACATGTGAGCTGTGTAACTCACTGACTATCACTTATCACCTTATCACTGATGATGCATAGAATCACAGCTCATCAGTTCACGCCAGGTACACTCTATTGACACCACTTAATTATATTATATAATTATATATTATATATATATATATATATATTTATATATGTATATATATATTTTTTTTTGCTAATTTAATTTTAAATATTGTGGACGTTTAAGCTATACTGTCTTTTTTTACAAGGAGTTAAAAAAAAACTTGTTCCTCTGAAACTGTACAGTAAAAATCATTATGACCCTTTAGAAAGAAAGTTTAGTATTTCAGGTGTCTCTGTAACGAGATAGAATTGTAATTTACCGCTCGTACTAAAATTAGTAATACCGTGAACTGATTTGAAAAGAAAACATACGTAACGAATATAGTATACTAATTTCCATATTTTCTCTCACAACTTCGAATTAAATCTCGCCTGTATCTGTAACGATCGACTGTGAACTTTATAAATGGTGGCCCAATAGCCAATAGTTAGGTAAATGTTACAAATACATGTAAGATGAGCATACATCATAAACACTTACATATTGTCATGTCATGTTAAATTCGTGGGTCCCAGGAAATTTGCTAGTGACACCTTGGTTGAAAAGATGTAGCTACTTAGCTACATATGGGATCTTAATAAAATGTGTTCTTATGAGGTGTTTGGTTTATCTTGCAATATCTCAAATATTTAAATGCACCGGTCAAAAAACAGTTCATGTACCTAAATTTCCCCATGAATTTCGCACTCCGTATTCCATGGTGTGAAGACTGTGATATCTATAATTGGAACGAACCGGTATCATTTTTAACTTGTCTACGCTATAATACATCATTCATGGGTTACTCTTAACTTTAAAGGACCGACAAAGACAGGTCTGTCAATACTCTTACACGACATATTCCGGAAACTGATGCTAGTCTACGTACTATCACTATGACCAGATGGTGAATATTTTCATATTTCCTGTGTCCCGTTAGATTTAACAATACAGGTTTAGTACTTGGAATTAATATTATCCTTTTGTATTTTGTCTCGTTGAATAAAACGCCGTACCGTGGCTTTAGCACAAACGTAGTAAGGCTTATTCAACGCCAAAAAATGCAATCAAAGCATAAAAACTTTCCTCCATAAACCAAAAGTTTAACCACAAAATTAAATATTTTTGACTGGCATGATTGGGTTAAAAAACTATCAATGTAAATTTTAATTGAAAGAACAAAAATGGTTTATATTAGTAATTTTCTAATATAAATCTATTCTAAAGACCCAAACTGTTCATTAGCCTAAATTGTTAGAAATTTGACGTTCTGCTGTTTCAATGACTAACCTTTGTCTGTTTGTTGTCTGTAACCTATGTACTTAATACCACGGAACTTTGTTGTTAATGAGTCATTAACTATGTTATTCGTTAAAAGTGGAGTGAAAAGTTTTTTGATATTTAAGAGTGAAACTGAATAGCCTGTCATGGAAATGTTCAACAAGATTTTATTTACTGAGGACAAATTACACTAGCCCTCAGATAATAAGCCAAAAGACTGCAAAGACTCTTGGAAATAATGAGACTAAAGGACCTCACATGTGTTCCTAGCAAAAACAGTCAAGGCAATTAAATCATAACAATACCGAAAACTATAAAATAAGTATCATTAATATGTTTATATATATATATATATATATATATATATATATATATATATATATAAGTTTGTGTGTTTGTTTAAATATCCTCCAAACAGGCAGAGCATTGTAGGAATATTATTTTCTAAAACTTATAATTAATGTCAGCCTTGGCATTTTCAATTAAAACTCATTTTATGAGAGTTTTTTACACTGTCAATGTCTGTGCATTTATTAGTAAGTGTCCTATACCTTCCACAAATATACATTCTGGTTTATATTATAATAACTCTTCCATACATTCCATAAATGTACAGTCTACTTTATGTGATAGTAAATCTTACATACTTTCCACTAACGTACAATCTCGCTTATATACTATCAAACACATTTCTCATAAATAGCAACAAAAATGTATTTACAAATACAAAAATTATCAAGCAAGAGTGATTTAAATAAAATATAATGTAATAATATTACAATTTTGAGTTTTTGTTCTTAAAATTAGTAAATTATTCATGTAGCACTAAGAAGTATTATATTATTTTTATAACTAATTTAAGTTTATAGCTAACCTACATTGAGCTATCGTGGAATGTATTTATATTTGTAATATTTTGTTATGCCACTATTTTAACTTAGGATTAATATATATTTGAAAAATATACAAGTCTAAAAGATTAGCATTAGAGGACTAAGTTTTATTGTTATATTGATTGTATAATAATAAAAAATGTAATTTTATTTGGACATTTAAAGTCAGTTACAATTATTTTTATAATACATTAAAAGTCAGAGAAATTTGTTCAAAGCTTTGACCAACGATTATCTGTTATAAAATCCAGAAACAAATTTCTCACATCAAAGTTACAAAATATTAACATTTATTAGCCAAATTATTGAAGGTAGTGCAAAAATCAACTGTACCTTTTTCCTTGAACTGATTATTTTTTATATAATACAATTTTTTTTCGTGATAAATTTAAATTTTCGTCTACAATGTAGCCTACAATCAAAAATTTAAAGTAATACTTTAAAAAGTAATGAATTTAAACACATTTTTCAAGAGAGCCATTGATGATTGGATAAAATGTTACTAGACCTTTTTTGTAGATCACGCAATTTGCTAATAACATTGCGAGTTTGTTTTGGACTACGACCAACGGTTCGGCCGCTGTAGAGCCCAGAACGTAAATGTTTAAATTAAAATTTGCGAAAGTTTTCCACACACTTGCGTTTTGGGGCTAAACCAATAGAGATAGAGCAGACGTCCACTTGACCTTTTTTTAAATATAATTATTTAATTAAAAAAAACTAATTTTTATTCCGTGCTAGAGGTCATATTTCGTCTGCAATGGAGTCCAAAATCACACGTTTCACGTATAACTTAAAAAATAAATGCATTTAAACGCATTTTTTTAGCTAAAACATTGTGAATAGGGCAAAAGTATACAGGTCATTGTTTGACGCAATTTAGATGATACAATATACTAAATCCCGTTGAAAATATGTTTTGAGCTACGACCAACGCTTCGGCCGCTAACGAGCGCAGAATGCAAATTTTTAAGTGAAAATTGCGAACACTTTTCTCTTAATTGCTTTTTTCGGTCAAACCGATAGAAATGGAGCCAAAATTATTCGCGACTCACGATTTTCTGCCTGATCCGAGCTAGCTATAACGGTTTGCTCGTTATCGGGCTTCAAATAAATATATGCAAGAGTGAAAAATGTGAAAGTTTGCGAATTTTTTTTGAGAGGTTCAAAAGTAAAAATTTCCGGTTTTCAGACTTTTCCCGGTGGTTTGATGGTAAAAGCTATGTGCTCGGCTGTATATGTATAGGGATTTCAAATTGTAAATGTTAATAGCTGGACAACTTATTATCAAAGACATAAAAGAGAATCCAGATTTTTATAATTTTTATTAGTGCTAGTATGTATGCTTTGATGGTGGCAAGAGTAAATAAAAACAATTAGTGGAGATAGTGGACAAAACTGGAAAAACAAAAAAATTAACTACCAGTAACCTACATAGGGATAAAAAATCTTATAGAACATCAATTTAAACCGTACATAAAATGTCCACAATAAATACATGTTATCTTATGTCTATAATTAAGTGAAAACATACAACACACACACACACACACACACACACACACACACACACACACACACACAAACTACACACACACATACTCGTGCGCACACACTTCTCTGGCGTATCAGCAGGATCTTGTCACTACTTTTTTTGACAAAGCCCAGCTGCTGCTGTGCCTGGCTCGCCACACTGTTAATGTGGCGATAGCGGTCTGGGCCAATGTTGACTCCTCCACGCCAGCGAGTAACCACCACCATCACGTTAGTGGCTCCCGTAGCCTGCAACAAACAACAAAATATAACGTAATATAAGAGTGGATTCTTGATTATTAGGCCTGCTTAGTAATATTCTTGTTCACTTCATGTCAAACATTCCTAACACAAACGCAATCTTATACTTTGGATATTTATTTGTGTTTATGTTTAACTGTACTCCTGATGAATGTTTTAAACATAGAAAATAACAATTCTCAACATTATTCTGTTTGTGTAACATTTAATGATGAAAACTTCCAGAAAAACTTGTTGTTTTTTTAACTCTAGCATCGTTAAAAACAAATCATAAACAAAAACTCTTCAACTCTTAGTATTTTAACAATGATCTAAATGTACTAAAAGGTATGGAATTTTGTTTCTGAATAACCAGTAAAAATATTATTTAAACTATATTAATATTTTTAGTTTACCATCGTTTGAATGATACGCGTATATATTGAGTTGCTTTGCCAATCTACTGTTTGATGTAAATGTTTAAGTCTGCCTTCCAGCAGTACATGAAGGAGCTGGCTCCCAGCAGCCTTCTCCCCGTCATCGTCGCATTGCTCATGCATGCAGCCCTTGTGGAGCACTCGGTAGGCATAAATGTTATGGGTTGCTTGACTAATCTTCTTGTTGGCCAGCAACGTTGAAAATACCTCCGTATACAGTCAGTAGTGGTTACTAGAGCAAATAACCATTATCATTTAGCTAAACAAGTGAATATATTAATGTTTAATAACTGAGAAGTGTATAAAAGATGCTAGGAATAATATGTAATACAGCAGTAGTTAGTGGAACTTTTAGTATATAAAACTATTTATTAAAATATAAAGATTAGCCTCAAAACTTTAAAGAAATGTACAGCAACTAATGTACATTAAATTTTTCAAAACCTAACCTTGAGCCTAGCCAAAAAGCTGTATTTATGAAAGATTGTCTAGCATTGTTTGCGCATTCAACAAATGAATAATACAGCATTATATGTTACTATCTTAATATAGTAGAGCATAATAAAAGATCCTCTTGTTTGAGTACTGATTTGTTATGTGTTAAGCGTCCTGTATGTTGTCAAAACTCTATAATGGATGGCAAGAAAGAATTCTGTTGAAAACAAAGCCTACAGTGACATGGACAAAAACAGCTATTAAACATAACCATTACTACACTTTGAAACTGCAATTTGCTGATAATGTCTAGACTTTACTGAGTTTGATCACACCTTGATCTTTTGAATGGTTGAGAATTATAAATAGCCTTTGTGCAATTATAATACTAACACATGAGTCTATATACCAGAGTCATTAGGCCAATGATGGTGTATGGCTCAGTGGTATGGTGGCCCAAAAGTCCAACAGGTGACTGCCGCAAAAAAAACCTGTCAAAGGTACAGCGGTTGGCATGCTTGGGGGCAACGGGTGCCATGAGAGGAACACCAACCGCTGCTATGGAAGTACTGCTAAACCTCCCACCCCTAGACATATTCGTCATACGAGAGGCTAGGATGGCTGCCTACAGACTGAAGTGTAATGGGAACTGGCATTATCACCATGCTAGTAAGCACTCCAAGATCGTTGACATTCTCAAACTGGATATTCTGGAAATGATGTCTGACAGAATGGCAAAGGTTACGGACTAGGAAAACCATTTCAAGTCAAAATTGTTGAAAGAAGGAATGGTCAAAAGGTGAGCCTGACTACGTGAAGAAGGCTCTAACCTGGTACACGGACGGGTCAAAGACTCTGAAGGGTACTGGGGCAGGGGTCTAGGGAGCCAGACCAAGGGTTAACTTAAGCTTTAGCCTAGGTAAACTGGCAACTGTCTTGTTACAGCCATTGCAGAATGTGCAAGACTTAATGTGGAAAGGGGCTACAAAGGCAAAAACATCTACATTAACTCGGACAGCAGGGCTGCTCTGCAGGCCTTGGCCAACCATGACTGTAATTCGAAGACAGTCTGGGAATGCCATAAGGTCTAAAATTGCTGGCGAAAACCAATAAAGTTATTCTAACATGGGTGCCTGGACATAGAGGAATCACAGGAAATGAAGGGGCAGACAGTTGTGCTAACTTGGGAGCCAACTGTCTTTTTACCGGTCCTGAACCAACGTGTGGGGTCTCATATAACTTAGCAAGTAGATCAGTTACCAAGTGGATGGCTAACAAACACCTACAACATTGGAGAAATACTGAGGGGAATGTACAAGCAAAGCGGATGCTCAAGGGACCATCAAGCAACATTGCAGCAGATGCCCTTAGAACGAGTAGAACGGAGATCAGAAAGGTGACTGGTTTTATTACAGGTCATTGGATATTCCGAAGTCACCTGAACAGAATAGGTATTCCAGTTCAGGAAACACTGTGCAGGAAATGTGGCGAGGCTGACTAAACAGCCAAGCACGTCATATTTGAATGTCCGGCATTACAGAGCAAACGCTCAAGATCCCTAGGTGTTCTTATGCATACGGAAGAGGGGTTGAAACAGGAAAGCATTGTTCAGAAGTTCTCATGGTTTTGTAAAGGCCTGGAATTTGATACAGCTTAAACCTTGGAGAGGGTGCACAACAAGCCGGATGGCTGAGAGGCAACTACCAGGCCTAGGAAACCTGGCCCTCTGTTACAAAAAAAAAAAAAAACACATGAGTGATTTTTATGGATAAAAAACTGTGGATATGGGCGGCTTAAATAAGTTTGATGAGCTGTAGAAAATTACACACTTTAAATATCATTGTGAGACAAATAAAACTAACCAAATAAATAAAAAAAAATCAAATTTTGCTACTCTAACCATAATGAGTATTATTAAACAAAGGTAAAACAGTAATTAAAATATTTTGTTTGAAGTCAACTCAGAGAACTCTTGATTTTACCGCTATTCTTGATTTGCCAAGATATTTAAATCTATAAACGGAAACTGTAAAAATTATTTTCAGCTGAATATCGTTCAAGCAGTGATAATCGACAATGACTCGATTTGGAGAAGAACTTTCTATCCGAGACTAAATTTATGTTATGAAATTTCGAATATTACTTTTTAAATGTTACCGTTTATTTTATTATTAATAAATTTAAACAAATATAATTAACATCACGAAAAAATTATCTTGATTTTTTGAACTCAATTTAGGATGAGTTCGTCAACGAATTTTGTTGCCATTAATATCTGTTAATCTTTTTCCTCCCCTCACCTATCCAGAAATATGAGATTTTAGATATAAGTATACTACTTTTAAAATAACAAGTCTCGCGTTTAGGACTTGTCAAACCTACAGAAACGTATTTGGGCGGATTGAATACAGAATAGAACAGTAGTCTTATATTCAAATATAGCCTTAATATCTATTATTCAAATACATAAAAATGAATTTCAGTACATGCGAAATGAATAAATTATCACGGAAGAAATTAAGTTAAACTCACAATATATATATATATATATATATATATCTGGACTATGAAAAGAATAATTCTCTTAATTCTTATTTTTGAATTATTAATTACAAACTGATTTAATCATACAATAGTTTTTTATTGATAAACTATTCAATGAATGATTATATTTGTAAACACTTGAAACAAAAAAACAATGTTTCTTTTACAAATTTTTGTAAAAATACCATTTTAAGATATTTTATCAATGATTTAAATCTATTTAAAAAATCATTGGGAAGAAGCCCTGTAGTTTAAATTTGAAACGAGTCTTTCAGATGGAATTGATGTAATAGGTACACAAAGATATTATTTATTAAGTTCGTAAATTATAGTTATGGCTTATTTATTGAAGGCAAAAAAAGGCAAAGGAGATTCCAACCTTTTTGGTATGGGCAATTCCAATGACAAAGAACACAGTTGCGGTAAGGAAGTAAGACAAGCCTAGAGTTGTCTGTTAGAAACACTCGGCACAGATAAAATATTGGAATATATATTCAAATTCATTATAAATAGATAAATCGTATTTTATTTTTTAAATCTTTAAATTTTCCTATCACTAAATATTAATTATATCATGTACCACTGAGGTAAAGTTCAAACTAATTCCTACTGTAACAATACTTGGAAGAGTATTATAACCCATAATTTTATACAATGTTATGCAAATATATCAAATATACTCAAATGACATAAAATCTATTTAAAATTATTACTAATAGTAGAAGAAACACAATGTAATGCAAAATTACTTAATTGGAAAGCAAGAAATGTGAAAGTAATAAAAATGTTAAATGTTTTGTAAACTTGTAAATTTAGAATAGCATTTCAATATTGTTTCACACGTCATGCTACTTAAATAACATGCAAATTCTGCTAACTAATTGACATTAGCTATGATTAGACTGTCTTGTAATCTGTAAAAATAGCAATAATCTATATATTTGTCTGTAAACTATATTATAAAAAATCAGTACAGTAAAGAAGTATGTTATTAAAATATGATTGATATTTAACACATTCAATAAATGTTTACTTACTTTACTTCCTCCACCGGAGTTATAAGGGCCGCATGAGCCTGAAAATGCTTTTCCGATCGATGACGGGTTCCCCATGGGTGATTTTCAGGCTATTGGTGGTGCTGAGTTTTTTGCTGCTGGAATCTTCAACGTCTTCAATTAATTTGAAGTTATTGCTGGATACATATTTATCTTGGAGAAACTCCCTTAGTGCCTCCACCCACTGGTAAATGACACTATCACCAACGTTCTGCCTATAACATATAATTTACATGTATTCCCTATACTACTAATAACCATTATGCCCACTATAATATCCAGACTCTCCAATCAACCTGTATTCACTATAATACTACTAATAACCATTATTCCCAGTATGATATACACATTATAAAACCAACGTTTATTCACTATACTACTTCTAAACATCACTTAAAGTATAATATCCAGACTCTCAAATCAACTTGTATTCACTATACTACTAATAACCATTATTCCCAGTATGATATACACATTATAAAACCAACGTTTATTCACTATACTACTTCTAAACATCACTTAAAGTATAATATCCAAACTCTCAAATCAACTTGTATTCACTATACTACTAATAACCATTATTCCCAGTATGATATAAACATTGTCAAACCAACGTTTATTCACTATACTACTTCTACAAATTACTCAAAGTATAATATCCAGACTCTCAAATCAACTTGTATTCACTATACTACTAATAACCATTATTCCCAGTATAATATCCAGACTCTCAAATCAACTTGTATTCACTATACTACTAATAACCATTATTCCCAGTATGATATCCAGATTATCAATACAACGTTTATTCATTATATTACTTCTAAGCATTACTCTTAGTATAATACTGAGACTCTCAAAGTAACATGTCTTCACTATAAAACTTCTAAACCATTACTTCCAGTATAATATCAAGAGTCAAATCAATGTGTATAATATGACTATAATACTTTTAATCATTACTCCTAGTACAACATTGAGATCCTCAAATCAATGTGTATTTACTATATAACTTCTAAAATATACTCTTACTGTTATAACCGGATTCTAAGATAAAATAAATTAAATTTTTTAGTGCAATAGATTTTAACAGCCTATCTAATATTTAAAACCATAATAAATTTCGGGTATTAAAGATTTCAATAAATTAGATATGAATATTAACTTGCATTGCCAATCATTAAATTCTTTTTATAGAAAACTTTAAGGTGATAGTACAATTTATCTATGAACGGAGTTCATATGTATGCAAATTTCAAGCAGTGGAATTAATTTATTCTACCACAACAACAAAACAAGTACCAATTAAATCAGTCTCACAAAAGTTTGTGACTTAACGTAACTTCTTCAAAAGCTTCAAATGGGTTTACTATTCAAACGCTAAGTTGGTGAAGATACGCATACAACACAAGCTCTGCCCATGGCAGACTATGAGCCATATGACTAAACATTGTGATAGAAACACAGTAAACTTACAGATAAATATTCTCCAGTCTAGCTGTGAGACTGTTTTTTCACTCCGAGTCAGAGTCGGAGCGGAGAGCTGGTACTGTGGAAGCGCACTGCATGGGTATTGAGAGGGTAGTTTGATGTGAAGCGCTGCTTCAGATCTCCCCTCCGTGACCTCAACACGGTACGCCCCCGCTAGCTCGTCTTCGTTCTGCCACTGGTCTCCATATATGGAGCGCAGAGCCTCGATTCCGTCAGCCTATAAAAAGAGTAAACATTTATATATAAAAAAAATATTATATAAACAAATATAATAGTAAATTTTATCTAGATCTCAATACATAATCACAATGAAAAGAACATGCAATATGGCAAACATATCTAAAAATATTCTTAACACAAAAAATATATATATAAAATAATATATATAAAATATATCTATATTATCGATTATTGTGTCTACCCTCCATTTATTGTTTACAACTACATATGTATAAAGAAAACTATAAATAAACATTTTTGTTCAAAAATATTAAAGAAAAGCCCACCTTTCAAATCAAAATGTATGTATACTACCTTCGCCTTTTAAGTGTTTAATTGTAAATGTGAGAAACAAAACTTTAGACATAGATCTCCACAATTAGTTAAAATTGGTTTTATAAAACCAATAGTAGGTGTGATCTACCTTTACCAGTTTCTTGCCAACTTTTATCTTTAGTAACTTATTATGTTTGTAGACAAGCTAATTTATATCAAAGTTATAAAATTTTTCAAAGTTGAAAACTAAGAAAAAAACCGTTTACATTTTTCCTTCAAAATATATACTACTTGTTTATCTAAATAGTTAATTATGATTTATAAATTGACATTTGTATTATATCACTTATTAAAATGTTATAGACCACTGTATGTAAAAAATAAAATTTATATTATAAATGTCAATTTTAAACAGATACAGTACTCTTCATCTGGACCACTTCATGTAGTCACAACTTACAGAAGAGAATATGGTTACATTTAATTTTTTATTTCAAATTTTCAGGTGTAAGACACATTCTCCTAAACCTACAAAATATTTTAGAATCTAAGTAAAAATATTGATAAATGTGTTGCTAAGCGATAACACGATAACATCTGGACCGATTCGGCTAATTATTTTAATAATACATGCATTAAAGTCCGAGGAAGGTTTGGTTAAAGAAAAAAATATGAAAGGTATTACGAAATACTTAAGAATTCTAGAAAATATTTATAATATTAACAATAAATTATCCAATGTTAGGTCAGATAACACGTTTTTGAAAGAAGTTCAAAGAGGCAAAAGCATTGGTTAAGATTTAAATTAAAAAATAATACAGTGCTTCACCAGTAGTATAGTGCAGATTGCAAAGTCAAAGATACTATCTAATTTTTACTTATGATTGAACCGTTGACAAATAAACCAGGTAATTCATTTAAAATATTTTTTAAACGTTGTTATAACACCACCTGTTATGATGGACAAAGCCGTGAATTTTTGCACTTAAGATAATTTAAACTGGTTGGCTCCTTTGATATTGTAACTGTAGTTAGAGGATAGGCATAGGCACACTCTGCATATTATCCCAGAACCAGGCAAAACAGCGGCAGAAATAGATGCTTAGTGTTTATAAGCTGTATGTACATATATTCTTAATCTCAATAAAAGAAATAAAAATCACTTATCAACAAAAAACATCGTTGGCCGAAAAAACACCCTTCTTAATATAAGATTTATTAAAAATCCCTTATATAATATTTGTTTACCTTCTTCGTCAGTGCAACAACATAAACTCAACTGTGGAACCGTAAAAGATTAGTGCTGTAGTGATCAGAAAAACCCGGAACTGACTCTTTTTGACAGCATTAACTTTTCCGCGTTATGGTCAGTAGTTTTATGTATGAGCAAGAGGTAAACACGACTGTTGTGTATCGTATTACTACCAATTGATTATCACAAGAGGATATTTAACCTGCTGATATTTAGTGTTGGTGCCAAAATGATATTAGTGTTTGTTAGAACAAGACGTATTTAAACAGGTGAAAGTGAAAATCACTCAAAGAACTGTGTGGTGAGAGGATCAACAGCTATGCGGATGGTTCTAGTTAGATTTGTCAAGGAAATGTGGAACGTGGGCACTGTGACATTAACTGGCGTAATGACCATGGGCGATGGATTCTCGAATTTCGAAAAACTTATAGAAGCAATAAATGTGAGATGCATGAGATAAAAGACATTCGACCGATATCACGGAATGGTATGATCGGGCTTGTAGGAGACAGCGCTAGAGCAGATGAAGCTGGAATCTGAAGATGAGATACCCTTTACTTGGGAGCGAGATGACGTACAGTATGACAAAATGAGAAAAAACTTTGCAAAAATTTGAAAGATTATTTATCTAGAAAGTCTAGCATAACTTCGCTTATCTAGAAAAACCTGTTTTAATTTTTATGACCTTTCAAGTAGTAACTTTCTATTTCCCTTCAGCACGCCTCCAAAACCCGCTCATTTGCACATCTTCCTGTGATTGCTACTTCACAAATAAATACTTTTCCCTCTGATTTACCTCGTGTGTATAATACTTAGAAAAATGGACTCCGAATCATTAGAAGAGCGTCTTAATTTAGTGCCATAATACTTTCGTGAAATATTAGTAGAGACAAATAATTAATATTAAATATTTATTAATATTTTTGAATAATATTTTATAACTCAGTTTTTGCTTGTGAAAATCTTTCTTATTTATTTATTTAATTGTATAGATCTGTAATGTTAAGATACCAAATTTTTCAAACTACCTATTTGTATTTTTAAACATTGATGAATGTAAATTAGACAGATTTTAACTATTTTATCAAATTGTAATCATTTGATTTAACACATATAAACAAAATATTAACTCCCGAAATAACTGACCACGTTTGCCATATTTTATTCCTGACCAGGTTGGCCAGTATGAAATTTATATAATAAAACTGGTCGACAGCAAAATATTTTAACCAACTAACATAGATTATAAATAAAGTAAATGAGTCTGTCGTGTATGTATAGAAAGATAAACCATCTTTGTTGTATTTGTATTACTTAAAAATAAGCAGATTAAAGTCTTAAATACGTGTTTGATATTTATCTTAGAATTCGAAATTTACGGCATACATGTCTGTACAGTATTTTCATAATAGAAATGAAAATTAAAAAATCGTCAAAAAAATAATCAGAAACTACCGTCATTAAGAGTACAGTAATTAAGGAAACATTCATAAAATGTATATATTGTTGAGTAAATATCAAATCTTTAATTTATAAGAAAACTTAATTAGGTTCTAAAATCTTTCTCGTTGTGTGGAAATTATTTAAAATGCTTAGTTCCAATGTACTGAAAGGAACGCTCATAACTCAACGTAATCAGCAAACATTTACAGTCAGCCAAGAAAAATCAGGTTTAATAAGTCATTTATATAAACAACAATATAATTCAGCGGGTTATAGAACATTACGGTAAACCGGCCTTAACAAAGTAAGGGCTAATAAACTTAGAAATCCTGACCTGTTGTAGTTTACTGTTCAAAAAGCTTTTAACCCAATTATGGGCGTTTTCTATTATTCATTCCATTTTTAATTTTGTTGATACAGTTTTTTGGTATACAATAACAAACACTTTTTAAAATAAATAATTAAACCTCTTGAGTTTTCACTATTATTTAAGCTGCAAACGATTTCATTATAGATTGCTAATATTGTCTGTTCGGTTAGTTTTCCTTTCCTAAAACCTAACTAAAAAGGACAAAAAATATGTGTTCTATCAAAAAGTTGACCAATTTCCCATATGTTTCGATGATTTTAGACAATATTTATAACAAACTTGTAGGTCTTGGATTGTTTAATTAGTATAACATTGTTTTCTTGAATATTTTAATACCCGTAATTAGTTTAAATGTATAATGAAAATTTACTCGTACCAACGGCATATTAAAATATTGAAAATAACTCCTACTAATGAAAAAATTGTTTTATAGCAATAATGTATTTTGATTTATTATTGTTATTGTATAAAGTTAATAACGGATATTGTACAGTATTACTATTTTAATCGTATTATAGTGCAGTATTATTGTGACTAATCTTTTGTATTTTGAAAATGTTTACATTATTATAGGTTTACTTGTTTATAAATTGAGACAATCTTGCTCTTCCAAAACATATACGGTTATTCAATAGTGTTTGAATACAGTTTGTCTTTTAAATTAAAAATCGCAATTTTATTTAAGTCTCGTGCTTTTATATCTCAATAAACATATATCATACTTTTTATTTATAATTGTTTTAGTATAGTAGTAGTTTAGTAACTTTTCCCGCTGAGAAAAGAAAACTATAAGCAAAAACGGAGAATTAGGGTAGATAGTATATGAATATAGGGTTTTAAAAGTAAGCTGTGAAGTGTTGAAAACTAACTGATGAAAATGAACATATTTTACTTTTGCACAGACTTTAGACTGGGGTTTAGACATTTCTTGTAACTAAAGTTATTTTGATTTCATTATTATTAGTTGTTCGCAGTTCTGATTTAAATTTTATTACTCGTACTACATGTCATATGACAGTTTAGAGTACATTATTATATTAAATTAAAAATTAAATATATTCCAGAAAATATGTAAGCATGAATCATCTTCTCCGCTTCTATTGTAATTACTTTACTCATATACTTTGTGTTAATGCATGTGTTATTGTAATGTTAAATTGTGTCTAACTGATAATAAATAAGTTATAACTATTTTACAATGAAAAATGTCTTAAAACAGTTGTGATCGGCTTTCAATAAGTATAAATCACAGAATAAAAACAGTACACTAGCAAACATAAAACAAATATTATAAACATATTTTTAAACATTTCTCATCCATATTAAACAGTTTGAGAACACATATGGTGACTTACTTGTCTTTGTTTACTTTCCATGACGAAGTAGAAAGAAGTTCTAAACTGTGTTGAAACAGACCGCGTATCTCTACACTAGAGCGCACAGCGAAATAGTAATGGCGCACGAGCACTACGTCTATAATTAATGGCGTCTTTGTGGAAGGGGGTGTAGTGTGGAGGGGAAAGTGAGACGGGCCGAATGTTGCCGAGTCTATCCGAGTACTACCGAGAGTGTTAGAATGGTGGTTATAGCAGCGAGTAACTACACAGAGGACAGGCATAGTTTGTTAAAAACTTGATATTCGGTTCAAAATTTGTAGACCTACTAATTAAAATTAAACTATATTAAGAAATATCACCCATAATAAAAAAAGTACTCGTAGGATTGTAGCAAGACTTGTACCCAAACCCTTGTGAAGGACGTTAATGATCCATAAAAGCAAAACAATGTTTATAAAGAATACAAAAAATAACTACTCACTGATTTATGAAGCTATGTCACAATGGTATCCACACGATCTAGTATTAATTTTACGGAAGGAGTCCGATTGGGAACAAATATGGGAAGGGAGAAAAAGGAAAGAGAGAAAGAGGGAGAATACTGATTTATTAATATTTTATAATTTAAGTTAGGTTTATATTCTAAACATTAGGTATAATGTTTTTACTTAAATTAGATGCTTAAACAATATTAGTTAACTATATAACAAATAACTAGTATAATTCTCTATTCAATTTCATAAAAAGAATAATAATTAAATTAAACTAATTTAATAAAGTTTATAATTAAAGAAAAATAAGACGATAACAACAAACGGAGTTTATTCCAATACTAACTAGAGTGTTAATTATTAATAACTGACATAATATTCTCCTGCTCCCATTTATGGGAGCCCAAAAATTAATTATTACACAAGGTATAAGCATTGTTATTATTAGGTATCAAAGTGTAATAATTTAAATCAAACGTGTAGGGTAACTAATATAAATTATGTATGCCTTCGTGCTCCAATTAAAATATATTGATCAAATTAAAATTCTATTTATAAAGGTTTAAAACATTTCTTTATAACTTAGTGCGTTTTATGTTATAAACAAATTTTTGAAATTCAAGGACAAAATAAATTCATGATACAAAAGTACTGCTAAGGAACCATTAACAATAATCAGATTTTACATGAAATATCTCAAAATAAACGTGAGAATAATGAATCAATGGTATGAAAATGTTAGTTGCACAAACAATTCCACGTTACTACATGCTGTGCAGCGCACCCTGTACAATCGCCCTACTATGTCTATAAACTGACTCCAGATTCTGTTGCTATTGGAATGCTGTAGACGTTAGATACCTATATTATATGCAGAACGGAAGAATGTAGGTGTATTTTTGCACTTGTAGATATGTTTTAAGAGGTGGTTAGATACAGTATTCATTGATTTCAATAACTAAATTTCCCTACATAAATATCAAAGCATACGCACTTTAATCTGGCCATGAAGTAGAGAGTCAAAGATGAAAACGAGGTCATATTGAACGAGAAACATGTAGTTTTACAAAACAGGAACTTATAATTTGACATAATATCTAGTTAAATACCTGTACAGAATAGAGTTACCGATGTATGGTAGGGATTCAGTTTTGTATTTATTTGATCATAAGAAATGTGTATACCACAACAGGAATTATTACTGTTTTATCAACACTAATAATTTTTTAATAAGTTCTCTTTAATGTAAGTATTCTTACCTCTTGGACTATTGGTATTTAATTTATACACATTCATAGTTTCAGTTCTATTATTTTATTACAATCAGCATATCTAGCCTATAGGTTTGGAGATCCAAAGTAGAATTTCAACCATGAAGTTGTTTTCGAGAAAGCTCTATAACGAACACTAGTGTTTGAGTGTTGTAAATTAATATCTTTAAGTCGTGTTTTTCACATTTTAACACCTAAGGACATGTTTGTCAGCAATAGGTAACTTTATTATAATGCTGTGAGTTTTGGCGTCAATTTAATTCCTCATATATATATATATATATATATATATATATATATATATATATTGAATTGAATTGAATTGAATTGCGTTTATTCAAGAAATTATACATTTCTGAGGCCCCGCTAAGTACAATACTTGTCAGCGGGAACCTATATAACTATATGTAACTACAGTTGAGATACATAATTACATTTAATTATCTTTCAGGTCCTTAACGTAGTATTTTTAATTTAATTGTGGTGAACATTGGTATATAATATACATACAACAGTGAAATTATTAATTTGGAGTGATTAAAAATATTGTCTGATTATTACTATAAGTTAATACAATACATCATTCCCATAACACTATTAAATATGTAGACATTCTGTTGATTAAGCTTTTAGATAAACTGAAAAGTTGAAGAAAAGTAAATAAATTGGGTGAATAGGTCGATGGCATTGACCGTGGCGAATAGTCAAAAGACTCGGTCAACTAAGTAACTCATTAGTCTTATCAGTTATTACCCATTCCTATCCATTTGTGTAATAACCATTAAAGATATTGGGTTATCGGAAGAGTTAGACAAATATTACGTACAATTCAAACATGTTTTCAAAAACGATTAATTTCCGTGCATTGGGCAAGAACCAACAGTCATGTCGTGTAGCCTACATACAGACGGATCGAGGTGAATTAATATGATATAAATGTGGTTGTTACAACTGTTACAGCTATTCCAATTTATTTATTTTATAGCAATTATGTATATCAAATTTATTCATTCTTACTTAATAAATTTTCTTCGCATACAAGTATTTGAACATATGCTGGCGTACTGTGTGTCGGTTATGTCTTTGTTAAATGTTGTGTAAAGTGTGATTGAAATTATTCAACTGTGTAAGTGGAAATTTGGATATTCAATTTTCCAGGTAAATAACATTATCTTGATAACTATGATATTGTCCCTAATAACTTACATTTAATACTAGATATAATATAAATTATTTTGTTATATATTAAAGCTACACTCTTAGTTATATTTACATTCAGTGCATAGAATAAATAAAAATTCAAGCAACTCTCAATCTGGCAGGTCTTAGCAAACTTTCTATATTAGTCGTTTATAACAACAGATAGTAACCGAGTACATAACTTCATTTCTAATATAAACTCAAATAATTAAACACAACCAGTAATTGTTATATCCTTTAGTAGACATAGTGTACCAGAAACACTACATACAGCACAATGGAGATTACCTCTAGAACCATTAAAATATGCATTCCTTATTAAATTGGTAAGCACCGGTTGAGTACTTTACCGGTTGATTTACTTTATGTATTATCAAAGTGCTATACTGTGCAGTATTAATGGAACACCAGTAGCAAATTGCAATCATCAGTTTTACGTAAAGTTCAGATTACCTTATACCTAGTCGATTATTCAATATGTTCATTAAAGTGTAAAATAAGCAAAAATATATTATTTAAGTTTTAAACAGAAAAAAAACAATAATAAAAATCCATCCCTGAGGATAACAGAAGTCTAGAGAGATATACTTGAATTAATTAGTAAACAAATAAAGATATCTTATTAAACTGTACACATAACAATAAAAGAAAGCAAAACATTTCTCTGATAGATATATAATCAAACACTTGTAGATAGGTCTTGTCTTTTATAGATATTATTTGTAATAAGTAAAATTATATATAAATAATACTTAGTAAACATGACAATAATAAATAACAACAGTGATCTAAACTAATGAACATAGAAAAACATCAATACAACTACAGGAATACATCTTTGGCATTAACAGTTCTTAAAAATATGAAATAAAACAATATTATAGTGAAACAAAACAACAACAAGGTCCATAAAGTATCAGGAAATGTTCAGCCTTACCATTAATATGTGTGAACTAACCAATTATATACAGATTTTTTAAATTTTGTAAAATTATTTTCATTGTAAATGTGGTCAGGCAAGTTATTGTAAAGAGTAGGCACAATAAATTCCACCAGTCTCTTCCCAAAATCCGTTTTTATGTAAGGAACAATTAGTTTTTTTGTGTTTCTTAAATTTGCAGATGTAGTATTAGAGTTTACCATCATGTATTCGTCATTACCAAAGTATCTCACGTATATCGTATATTTATAAAAATCTTGAGGGGTTAATGTATTCGCCCTACGTAGATTGCTAATATTTATATCATCTGGGCTGCGTGTAAACATCAGCTGTAGACTCCTGTTTTGAAGTTGGCAAATCTTATTCAAATGGCAATTCGCTGCTGACCCATACAGTTGTATTCCATATCTAATAATAGACTCAATTAATGCTTTATATATGGATATTTTACATTCTAAATTAATGGTGTTTTCAATCTATAAAACGCAGTCATACATGACAACATTTTCTTTTGAATTTTTTCAGTATGTTTTTTCCAAGTAAGACCACTGTCAATTATTATTCCTAAATAACTGCAATCTTCTACCAGTTCTATTTCTTTGCATATATAGTATTGTATATAGTATATAGTATTTTTATATATATATATAGTATTGCTTGTATGGCCACTTACATTGTACATACCATACGTCACTGTGACAGATTAAAAGTTATATAAAGACAAAGATTATGGAGGTACTTATCTACTTACAAATAATAGTGTTCCTGTTCATTGTAAAAAGAAGATTTATCTAGTTAAATTAGACAGGGAGGGAAGTTTCGAGATTAGTGCTATTTAAACTAAAATAAATCCTCTTAAATAAACGAGAAAACTTAAAGGGTATAAAGACTTCTAGTATTTGTAGATAAACGCCATAATAAGTATTAATCAGCGTGCTGTACGCATGGGAAAGTGCTGAATAAACAAAGGCTTTTAGTCTTGTAAATTACAAAACCCTTCCAAACAAACTAGACCTTAACCGAGTGCGGGGCCTACCCTATTCCATCATTGACCCCTACCTAGACAATAGACTCGAGCAGTAATATCCTTGCCTTCCGAGAAGATCAAAAATTCAGACTGTACCGACACACAATGGAGTACCCCAAGGATCTATTCATGGTTTTCTCTAACGCAGCGTATATCACCAGTTCCTGTCGGGCAAAATTTTCACTTTACTTTCTAATAGTACTATTAAAATTATTCTTTGGGTAAATCACTGGGTTTCACAGTAAGCTGAAATGGAAATGTATATGGCCTCACGCTAAAGTTCAGTTCATATATTTTTGCTATTATACAGTTTATGAAATAACATTACTACTCATTTACAAATATATTATTACTCCTATTTGAAATACGGTATAATATTTTGGGGAAATTCTGGTTCAGAAAAACGGGCATTTCGAATTGTGAGTCAATGTACAATGCTTCCGTTATGTAGACCTTTAATTTCAAACAGCATTTACATTTTACAATACATATTTTTGATCTTAACAAATATTTTAATATAAATTATCGTAGTGTTTAAAAAAGTTACCATTTTTATATTATAGTACAGTGGAAATAGTTAGTTCCATATGGAAATAGCTCTCGTCTTTCCGAATATGGAATGCTTCTTCAAGATTAATGCTTACTGATAACGGAGTTTTCTATATATATATATATATATATATATATATATATATATATATATATATATATATATATAACTCACTATCAGCCTAACCAAGAAAAGAAAGGTCGGACTTACGCATTAGTGCTAAGGCTTACAATTTTTTTTTATCAGCAGTAATATATAACACGAATTTAAACTATTGATTAAAGTTGAGTTTGTAGAGCTTCTCATAAAAAAATGACGTTCAAATTTTATGTTTGTTTGAAAGCTCGTATATTTAATATCTACAGTATCTTGTACCAATGACGATTATCTATAAATTTATGTACCAATAAAAATGGGTCAATATTTTATATTCTCTAAATACATACTTTTGGATTAAAAGTATAGATATCCGAGTTTGTTCATTAATCATGAACTAACTTGTGGAGTTAAAACATCGGTAGTTACATACAAATTTAGCTTTTTAATTTCTTCATGTAGGCATATAACGCAGACAATCTACAAATAATAACTACCAGATTGATGTCAGTAACAACGAAAAAGGAACAGACATTTTGTGCTTTGTAACTTTTATGATTCATAACCCTGAAATTTAAGAGTAAGCCTTAGTATTGAACAGTATAGTTAGAATTTTTCATAAATAAGTATTGTAGAATCACAAGAAGACATTTCCTACTAAATTAACGTATTAACTTTACTTGTTGACAGGGAAATTTAAATATTAGGCATTGGTCTCGTTATGGAGTTCTTACAGTTGTTTAAATATCTCTGGTGTGTAATTATTCGTACATGCTATAATAAAAACAAATATTAATACATAAATTTATTGTATATACATAATATGAAAATCGCTGGTAAACTTGCGAGAACGTTAATAGAGGTGAAATTGAATTAATAAACAAATATTAGATTGGAGAAATTACCAAATATTTTACAGAAGGTTTAACAGAGTGTGTAAACAAGTTGATAAAATCTCGTGTCCCTTAAAGAACAAAGAACTAAACTGGCTTCGTGTGGAGACTTGGCGCCGATATAACATTAATTTTCAGAAACGGAAAATAAACTTTCTTTTTAGAAGTCGTGTATTTAAATCTCGATACTTTATAGTTTGGATGTCTATAACTTTACTCTTTTGAATCTAACCTGTTTTTTCGGTTACAAAATTGGGTTGAGTATTTTTAAAGCTATCAATTCTATAAATTGCAAACGTTTTTAAAGTTGTTTCAAGTTGATCACTAATAATAAAAAATCTATTAGAGAGATTTACGTCAAATTTAGCGCGTAAATTGCTTATATATAAATATATTTGTCCACAATTACCGCCTATTAAAACTTGTGAAAGAATCGTAAAAAAATGTGTATTTACTATAAACATCGCCTGTCAATTTGCAATAGTTATGTAACTGATAAAGTCAACGTTCGCAGTGTCATAGTATTTTTTTGAACAAGTGCCAAGCTGTAGCATTGTACAGCTAATACCAACTACAGAAATATACCCAACTATGTCTACA
Organism: Homalodisca vitripennis; assembly: GCF_021130785.1. NCBI lineage: Eukaryota > Metazoa > Arthropoda > Insecta > Hemiptera > Cicadellidae > Homalodisca > Homalodisca vitripennis. The sequence continues at coordinate 53,798,046 of NC_060212.1, forward strand.
GATGGGGGCAGTGATGAATTTATACTATCTATTATATTCTGGATATTTCGGGATCTAAATAAACATTGTTTTGAAGCTATTATGGTATTAAATACTAGGTTTCCTGTAAATTGTGTGATGACATATTTACAGAAGCTGAACAAAAAAATAGAGAGAACGGTCATTAACGTAATTCAACAAAAACGTGATTCGAATTTTATAACCACGAACTACGCTGCGAGGCCGTGACCGTTGCAAATGTACCCAATTGTTGTATAGAAAATACAGAACATTGCGGAGAGGGCGGCTCTCTCTGACTCAAGTTATAGTAATGGAAAATATGATACTAATCAGATATAAAATTATGTAATATCAAGACTGAAATAAGGAAATAGGATGGTATTGAACTGGGAATAGTAAACATTTAAATACATGGTATTTGTACTGTATCAAGTTTATTCAAACTCATAGTTTTTTTTGGGGGGGGGAGGGGTTAAAACTAAGGCAAAAAGCCCATTGGACGCAAATTATACATATATGTCATTTGCAGAATTAAACTATTTGTCCGTATCTCGAGAGTCGTTTGACGTTCAGTGGACAAAATTAGCATCAATGGTGTTCTATTGAATGGTAAGGCAGGCAGAAAGTTAGGATCTGTTACTTTACTACTTATACCTGAAGCTAAAATACAGCAGCTAAAAATAGATGTTTTTCTACCTAAGTAGGCTTCTCAGACATTGTAACAATATACTAATACACATAGTTAGTACACATATTTTTGATCCATGCAACAATATAAAATCAACTAAAACACCGGCAATATATTATATCTGAAAGTATGGCCTTAAGAAGACGCTCTTAAATCGAAGTTGTCTTTTAGGTACTACCATGTATATATTTTGTCGACCATGGGAACATGGGAATTCGGATATACGAATAATTTTGTCAAACTCAAGTGCGACACATGCGCCAATTCTGATCAGCCATCCTAGAACTCCAATATATTACATCCTACATGTTATCACTAACATCGATTCTATAATGTAGAAGTTCAAGATCCGTTCACTGACCTAATTCTAGTGTTACTGAATCTAGGACCTATTCAGTAAAATATCGTGGAATGTTGAGAGAGATCACAAAGTGTTCCACTCTCTATATTTAGGGCTTCAAAAGCCCTGAAATTAGTCTTTAAACTTACGTATATTCTAAATAATATGAAATGGATCAGAATATGGGAGACTTACAGTAACAATAACTTGTCTCAGAAGTGCTCGTTAACAGCATTTTAAAAGTATAGTATATAATAATAATAATAATAATAATGTTGTCTTTATTTTCATCAAGCGTTTCTCAGTTACATACAGAACAACTGCTTTTCAGAACAACTATCGTCAAATACAACATATACATGAAAATTAAATGCAAATAAATAAAGAAAATCTATACATTAAGCAAATTCTGCCTCATATTATTCTTAAATGCAGCTATTGAACATTGTTTCACGTTTGGTGGGAGGTCGTTGTACAATTTCGGGCCGAAATAAGAGAAGCTCCTCCTTCCCAACTCCAGCCTAACTTTGGGAAAGTGAAGAAGATTCCCATGGCGGGTTCTGCGCTGAGAGACCTCATCCCGAAATGAGAGCTTCTCACTAAGGTACTGAGGCTCCTGATTAACAAGAGCCTTGTGGACCATGCAACACGTCATGACCCTGCAGACGGTCTCTACCGACATCATCCCAGCGGCATCTCTGTAAGGAGAGACATGCTCAAATCGTTTCAAATTAAAAATGAAACGGATAGCAGAGTTTTGCAACTTTTGAATGCGATGCATGTCTTCTCCAGAAATGCTATTCCCGTAGGCTGGGAAACAGTAGGCGAAAACGGACAGGACTAGTGACTGCATGATACGTAGTTTCGCAGACTCAGGTAAAAGATCTCTAAATCTGTAGAGTCCCCTCAGTCTACCGAGTGCTCGTTGACAGGCATGCGTGACATGGTCAGAGAACGTGAGGCCGCTGTCCAGCACAACGCCAAGAGTTCTCGCCCTATCAAATACAGCCAAACTCTGGCCATCGAGCCTCACCATCACTCCTCTTTCACTGAGGGACTGCACAATGTTGTGTGGCGCCGTATGCAACACAGTGCACTTGCCTATGTTTAGTTTCAGCCCATTCGCCATTGACCACCCCAATATTTTTTCAAGGTCGACATTGATCATATCAATGGCTGACACCATCTGCGATGGCTCATAAGACAAGTGCAGCTGCGAGTCGTCAGCATACAAATGAACTGTGCAATTTTGCACACAGCTTGGCATATCGGCTGTGTACATATTGAACAGAATAGGCCCTAGGAAACTACCTTGAGAAATGCCTCGATACTTCACAAGCGGGGTTGATGTTTCACTCCCTAAACGCGTCACCTGCAGCCTGGAGTCTAAGTATGACCTTATCCAATTGACTACGCTCAAGTCAAAGCCATAATAGCTCATCTTCGCTAAAAGCATCTCATGGTCCATTGAATCAAAGGCCTTAGAATAATCCAACATAACAATGGAGTTATATTTACCCCTGTCTTTGGCGTCAATCATATCACTGAAATTAACATGTCCCGAGCCTACGTTATTTGCTAGTGAAATATAAATTCTTTTATCTATGAGTAAGAGACTATGGTGTAAGATAATTATAGTTTCCATACTATGAAATATATCTCCATTTACAAAACTAATTGAAAAAACTGCGTCAATACCTAAAGATACAACTTTTATTACATTACCATTTTTAGGTTTTAGATAAAAGTTTATATCACTTAAAGGAAAAATAGCAATTCCAAATAACAAAATTCCGTAGCTTGAATTTTTAGATTACAATGATTTTATCCGAGGTAAACTTTTTTAAGTTTTGAGAAAGGGATTAATTGAATGAACTTATAAAATGATATAAAAAGGAAGGTTTCTTTTTTTGTTAAAATAATAATTCACTAAAATGAAACACGAAATTTCTTGTCTGTTTAATATTTAATTTTCATTCAGTATTATTCCAGAACTACTCTTTATAGAAAATTAAGACTCAAATATTTAATGTCCAGAAATACTTAGCACTGTTTTCCTTGATCAGCATATTGCACAACTTGGCACTCAGGCAGAGCTAAGTAGAGCTGTTCAATATGCTACAAGGTAATTGGGATCTGTTCCAAACCAGTCTGTCACTTTGCTGCAGTATTTACGTCCTATTCTTAGACTAACGGGAATATTGTGTGACAAATTCATTCATTCCAGAACTAGCTTTTACACAACCTCAAGACTCAATTTTGTAATGTCGACTAATACTTGGCAGTGTTTTTCTTGATCTCTTTACTGCACAGATTGGCTCTCGAAAAAAATAAGTAGTGCTGTTCAATATGCTTTCCTACTACAAAGTAATTGGGATCTGTGCCAAGTCATTCTGTCACATTCCTTTACGTTTTGAGTAATGACGCATTCCTCCGATACATTATATCTTGTCAATTAAGGAATGGTACAGGACTTTACTACAATTGCCTAATTTCAGTTGCGTTTTTTATTGAGAATAAAATTTGTTTTCTCCTAGTCAGGTCACGTAAAATTAATAATGTATATTTTTGAATTCTTATTGTTATACTGTATCAGCTCATGAGTTCCTGAATCTCAGATTGCAATTCTGTAAAATTTTCAGTAGTACGAGTACGAGTAGTTCAACATTTTCAGAATGAATTTATATGTTCAATTGCAAAATCGTAATGGCCGCTTCTGAAGCAGGTATTAGAAGGGAAACACAATAGTAAGGTCGTTAAATCTGCCTTTGTTACAATTTTACTTAATTTTTCTTGAAGGCAACATTTTCTTTGAGTACAAAATTCAGAGTAAATATCTCTTATATATAATTTACATCAAATTAAAAAAGGAAATTATCTTAGTTATATTCTTCTTATATAGATCCTTCTAAGGATCTATAATCACGGGTTTAATGAATTGCTAATTTTACACTTTGTTGTTAAAAAGTTACCACTCATTAACAATATAAATTACTTTAGAAACTGTAATCAATAGGAAAGAAAATTTAATTCGTTTTTTAATTGCTATTTGAAAAACTTTTCCTAAGGGAAAAGTTTAATCCAAACACAATTCTCTTATGATGAAAATAAAAGTAATTAATTTAAATCTTTGACAACACATCACCTAAACCTAATTAATAGGTTATTTTATAACATTTTTAGTTTGTAATCAGGTCTCAAATTGTATTGTAATTGCCGGCTCAAGTTTCAGTGCAAAATTGCAAATACTCAGAAGCTTCTCTATTGACAGAGACACAATGCCGCCAAGACTCTCTGAGAATAAGTTTATAAATTATGCTACTATGTCACTTTACCCAGAGTTAACATTAATTTGGATTTATAGCATACGAGAGTCAAGTATAACTTGATAACTCACGGATCAGAGGATACTATAGGGGTACTCGAATATAAACATTGGGGAATGCTAGGAGGCACCGACTCGTCTGCTGATTTCAGGATTCTAGGAATCTTCAACGGCCACAATGGGGAATAGTGTGGAATTTTAATGTGATGTCTACTTTAAATAACTAAGCAAGAAAAATAATTTTTCAGCATAGTGCCTTTCTTTTATCCATGAATAAAACAGTTAATTCATTCATAAATATTTACTATTTCTTGTAATTTCTATAGTAAAATGAGAAATTTACTCATCTCCATGATCATTACACTCCATAAATGTATTTATAGTCTTATTTTCTTTAATAAGTATCTTAATGCTATTTGCTACTTCCATAATACATAACAAATTAGTTCTTATTACCATAACAGCCGAAGAATTTCATGTTGCATTCTGGAAAACAAACCTGTTTCCTAAAATGTGGGATTTTAAATAGCACATTACTGTTTTCATTGAGTAATCTCGTACTTTACAAATTTTTCAGTGTATCGAACTAAATGGTTAAAAATTGTATTATTATGATCTATTTAGTAAATTCGTAGTTTATACCCTTGGAACTGTATAATGAGCTAAAATGGTATAAATATTCAAAACAATATCAAATGTTTGTTTATACACAAAATACAAGTTTTGGAACAAAATTTCACTCATCATTTGTTTAAAACGTAATATAAGTATAATGACAGATATAAATTCCTTGCTTCTATTAAAATACTTTACATCTGGACAATAAACATACTATATATAATGAACAATACTATATTGCTTTATTTAAAAATCCACCTTCGGGTTACTAGTTTCAGATTTAATAGCTCAAGCCAATGAATACTAAATGTAGTTTTCATGCTCAAACCTATCAAATTGTCGAATATTCAAAGCTAAAGAAAGAGCAGGTACGAGATTGGTCTATAGTTTGCAGTCAGACAGAACAGTTGAACTCAAGCCACTGAGTCTCGGGTCCAGGCACAGAACATGGCCGGTTGAAAGGCAATTGTCCTGGGCGACATTTGAACACTTTTAATAAAGGTCCTTTCATACAAAATCCTTTAAACTTGTCTTCCCCTCGACTAACCTGTTCGCACTACTGCTTCCGTTGTTGTGGTTAACAACTACAAAAACCTTTTAAACTTCAAATATATTACTTGCTAGTAGTTATTACTGCTTCACACTATTTTCGAAATCAAAGTCAATAGCTTTCCTAGTAAAAATTTAAGATCCTGGCTCTAATATAAGGTTGAGGGTGGCCATCTCTTTCATTTTCCTTTAACTGCAGCAAAATGGTTAAAGGAGACAAACAGTTTCGATAACCTTATTACAAAATTATCTCAGCTTTTTTTATCAAGGTGGGTCTTAGAACACCGTTTGAATACAATTTACAACTAAAAGATAGTAACTTTACCTTTGCAATCTGAATAATTGCCTACTACTGATCAAGGACAATATATATTTTCAGGCATAATTATTTAATATTTTCTAAAGTTTTTATGTGAAGAAAGTGTTATGCAAAGAGATCGGTTAACATTTTCGGATACTTTACCGAAGTGCTTATGTCACAAAGAGATATGTTATCCTTTTGGAATCCGTTCCTTGAGTGACTTTGACCACACCGCTCTTCGACTACCGTTTTTGTACGCAAAAGCATGAGCGTTTGCGTAAAAGTAGATTTCATTTGGAGCACTACCTGCATGTCTAACTTACAACACAATGGAGATGGCAGATAAAACCAATTCCAACGTAAGATTAATGTCCAGTATGGGAATTAGATAGCTTCTTGTCTATTACAAACTTTTTAGAATGATAATTAGTTTTACTTGTAAATTATAATATCTGAAGTTAGTATTGAATTAATTTATATTTCCAATCTTCTGTGTCACACTTAAAATTTTTTAAAGTAGTGTATCTGCATAACCTGACTCATTTTCATAATTACGTACTTTTATAAAGATTCAATGCAGTACATACTTTTCATGCACCTTTGGCAAATTTCTTTTTCCAAACAAGTAAAGAGCACGGAAGCGATTATTTGGGTGCTTAAAACCAAATTATCAACTGTAATTGCCTGAACATCGATATTGTTGGCAGTAAAAGTAATACCATTATTATATGCCATAGTTTCAACATTGCGTTTATCCATTTAAAATATGGGTAAATACAAATAATTCACGAGAACATTATAAATTAATAACACAGTTGCTATTGCAGGTTTTACTACTTTATTACATATATTTTAAATAATAAAACGATAAAACTAGTTTATAAAGTATTAAAAATACTGTTCCCATACTGATAAGGCATCAATAAATATTCCCAAAAAAATATTTTACTTCTCAAGTAGTAAAAATTATATCTATTGATATAATACTCTCAGTGTAATGGGTTTTCTATCATTTGATAAATATCCCACTGTCTTGTTGTATTACGTAAGTACAGAAGAAGAGCTTGAAATCAAAAATAAATTTTTGTTTGTTAGATAAATCTGGAAACATTCATAATTGACTAATTAACTGTTATTTTATGTAGAATATGTGTTACTTGAACATGATATAAATCTATAATGGGCTTTTGCCGATACTTTAATCAATAAACATTGTATCATGTACAAACTAATATACATTTTATGTTATGTATACAATTACACGGTTAAATATTGTATTAACCATCCTAATTAAACTTAATTTCCGTCCCGATATAAAGTAGATCAAAGATATTAGTGGATCAGTGTGTAACCACAGACAGAGCGCATCTCGTCTCATATGTAAATATACAAGTCCCAGCTGGGATTTCATCAATATTCTATATGTCCAAAGTTTACGATTGCCTCATAAATAAAATGTCCTGGGAATATAATTAAACACTGTAAATTTGCACTTAATCGATACCCCCTTTGCATCTAACCTAGTTACCATGAATATTAAAAATGTCAAAAGTTTAGGATTGCAACATAAGAAACAAGAAGGAAACAGGATTTTCCGGACATTTGCCATCGTTGAATAGTAACAAAATCAGTAACACTACGTTTCGAGATCTGCAATCTAATATCCTTTTCAAGTAAATAACTATCATAACACATAATTACAAACTAGTTTAAAATAAACAAATCATACCACTGCGTTGTGACACGCCTAAGTCAAAAACCACAACCTCCATGTTTTGTGTTACCTCACTAACTTTAAAAAAATGCACTTAATAGAAAACTAAACACAGCAATTATTATTAAAATTGAACTCCAGAATAAAAGCCACAATAGGTCTGCATTCGACGACCAAACACCTACGAGAAACGAAGTGGTAATGATTTATTGTTTCACTAAAAGGTGGCGAAAGTCCGGAGGAGTCCTGTTTCCTCTACAATCCTTCCATCGTCAAAAACAGACTTCAAACGAGGAATAAGTAAAATAACCTGAGAAAGTAATTAAACACTGTAAATTCGCATTTCATCGATACAACCTCAGCATATAACTTAGATACCATAAGTATTTAAGAATACATCCTGATGCTGCCATTGAAACAAAACCCAAAATTGGCTGTGAATATGAACAGAAACTGTAAAAACTATATTGCTAAAACTTTACATCCATACACCTAATACGTATTAGACCTAATATTCTATACGTTTTATTTCTATAGGTTTTATTATTGAAACATAACCTGAAAATTTAATCACACGATGAATAATTTCATCTCTTCAATAAAATATTATGTTCTGGAGACATCACCACGGTAGGGCATACGCTTTGAATTGCACGTTAGCAAGAATCCTGCTCCTGGCTATCGCTATCAGCTAGGATATGTACTTCATTTGCAGCAGCGTCAAAAAACCCAGAATAGATCCCCTAAGCTGTTTTACACCAGATTATCATCTACCTGCTATTTGTCTGTTATATAGCTTATATGTCATTAATTTTATGTCCCAAATGATTTGTCTTATTATGATTTTTGTTCTGTAGTTGTGTTGTCATCCTTTTTACCAACTTTTTGTTTATTAATAGTTTATTGTAATATATAGTTTATAGTATTTTCAAATACATTTAAGTAAGGTAATCATAATAGATTTTGTCATATTTTTATAGTTATGTTTTTGCTATTCATACTAATATATTGCTTTATCATACTAATTGTAATGTCTTGCCGTTAAAATCAGGATATAAAATAATAATATTTAATTGCACTTTTCTACACGTTGTATAATATAAATATAGAAGGTAATACTAACATACAACAATATGTTGGACCATAAGAGAAAATAATTGGTCTTATTACTCCTTCAGATCTATTTCTATCGGTTCTTTACTATATCCCAATTACAGTAAACCATGAACCAATGGGGATATAGACTACCTATAATACCTCTAATGTCCTTATTAATACTCTACATGTATTTATATTTATTTTAAAATAAAACCACTTGGAATTCAATCACACAGTATAAACCACTGCTACATCATATAATTTGTAATCTAACATCTAATGTAGTGATATCCTACACTTTGTATGTTATAAGTTTATGCTTGTCGCATAAGTAACATACTCTAAGTAACATCATCAATGATCCGTGTCGTAAAATGCTTATGACCACTTTGAATGTAAGAACACTTTGGGAGAAGCTGCCTAAGTCTCCAGTACTTAACGAAGGTTCACTTGAAGTCACCTGGAATATCACAGCTTAAAACCTTTATAATAGACTCCCTGTATAAACGATATAATTGTTTTCCGAATATAGAGAATCATTATTCAGGATGATTTGGTCTTGTGTGTACAAAAATTTGAATCACTCGATGTCAAGTCGTAATCAATCGATACATCTCTATCTCTATGCCGAAACATCATTAATATTCCATATGTCACTGAAAAACTAGCAAAATCATTATTGCGTGCTAACATACTGTTTGTCATCAAGTCGTAACCAATCGATACATCCCTATCTATAAGTTGGAACAATATCACTGGTGCGTGCAGACGTACCGTTTGCCGAGATGTTTTCAACATTGTACATCCCAATAGTTATCAGTGACTAATGAACGAAACTTTTGATAAATGAAAGTACACAATGTTAAAATTTAACTCCTTAACACACTGTTAGATTGACATAAAATAATTATTATTAACATTAGTGGAAATTAAATAATAATACATGCTTTTAGCATAGCACGTTGCTTTGTTCCATCTACAACGTATTGATCTTACAGTATGATATACTTGATGACTGCTAGTAATAGTTGAGCCTGTAGAAGAGAACAGTGTTTGAAGAAACAACGGTACTAGCATCCAATGTATTGTGTAGCATATAGCAGGGTTGCCTCTAACCTAGTGTGGGTGTCCTATTGTCGTAGAAATATTTTTGCCTTTTAGCTGGCACGCATTTTGCTTTTATGGTGGTCTTTGTAGTCGTAGAGCCTCCTCCGTTTCAGTATTTTTTGGCATACAAATGTGGTATCAGAGAATGGAAACAGAGGTAACAAAGAAAGGGTGCAGAAGTGGTTCCATAGAATTAAAACAAAAGTGGTAACAGAGAATAGATACAGAAATGGTACAAAGAAGATATTTCATGGCTGGATGTACATTTTTGTCTTAATATTTTAATTTACAAGACTAAGATAAGATTGAAATTTTTAATTTTATATCTTCAACATTTAATAATTAAAACTATTGGTAGAAACATTTTAGACGGATTGTTTTGTTTCCAAGACCAGAAAACTAGCAAAAGCATTCAGTACTTACGTCATGAAACCTGTAATTTTGAAATTGATCATATTCGTTCATTTCAAAAAGATCCATTTTAAATTATAAAAGTATCTATTCTAGTCAAAATTAAGGTTAATTGGACTAAGATATTTTACAGTTGATAAAGTTAATAAATATAATTTTATTAATAAACAGATTTTGGTATCGTTATGTAATTTGGGACGTAAACACACCTAAATACTAAAAATAATAATTTTGATATATAGGCTTGTATAATTCAGCTATTGCGAGTTTCTCTCGATTTAAGTACATTTAAAGTACCAAATAGTGCACTTAAAATGCAGTGTTCCGTATTTAAAAGACTTTGTCATTGACTTGAGATATCTTAAGCCGAATAATTCCAGTGAAATAAAAGGAATGTCAGTGTTGCTGATCAAACGATGCTTTAAACACATCATGTCGCCACTTACTAATTTTTCCTTCGGCAAAGACGCTTTCTCTTTAGCTTTGGAAACAGCAAGAGTTCTTCCGATCTTATTAAACATCTTGAAATGCAAGACATTTTCTTACCATTTCCCTTCTTCCGGTCTTGAGCGAAAGTTTCGAACATGTTATCATTAGATGTCTTGTGAAGGTTTTTTGAACGGTTTAGATTGAGGAAGAATAAAAAATTAATCCTGTCATAAATCTCATTGAATTTGCTCAACATGTGTGCCGACAATTCAAAGGCCTTTAACTGTGTACATCACTGGACATTGTAGCATCAGTTATGGACATGCAGCATTATGGTCACCCGCATAAATGGCTTCGTCATACTTCAGTGGCAGAGAGCAGTGTGTGCATTTACAATATGTCAATCCGTAACAGAAAAGTGGTTCAATATGATCTCGACGAGACTCTATGCATTAGATCAAAATGGAAGGACGATCTTTATGTCATTGAAATATGTCTTTATGTCTTTATGATATACTCATACAATGAGCATATCCCTACAATCAATTTGAAAACAATCAGTTAATAAGTATACACTTTGTGAAATATTTTATTGATATTGGCAGCATAGCAAACTCAACGATGGCGTAGAGAATGTAATTCTTTCAAATCAGAAATACTCACCTACACGCAGTGTAAAGAATAATAGCCATTATTTATTTTGCATATAAATTGAAGATGTTAACCATGGACACTATCCTAATACATAACAAAGTAGCTTACTTACACTCCTAAACTGCACAGAACCCTACAATGTATTATATCATTAATTGCTATTGTCTTTGACTTAAGGATTTCTCTACACATGCCTAAAATATTTCAATTGTTACTGAAATGGTTGTTGGTTGCAGCAATTCAACAACTATCATGAAATGTTAGAGAGAAATTCGAACCATACAAAAACCGTTTTAACTCAACGACTTCAGGCTCCCAAAACACTGTTCTTTGAACTTAAATCTAAAATGAAACAGGAGATGAGAATATCTTTGAGTGACTTTCAATTATCTCAGGATGTTTAGTAAGTTGTAGTGAATATAATATCCTGTTATTCAACAGACACTTACGTGAGGAAGTCGCGGGTAACTAGTAGTTAATAATTTATAACCGTTCATTTAATTAAAATTAATTTGAATATCCTATCAAAAGCATTTATCTGAAATATAACATAAGGATATTAATTATTAACAAGAGTCATTATCGTAAAAGATATTATATATGTGGAGTTAACAGGACATTTTGAGAACGCGTTACGCGAGAAAAACAGTAATACTTAGTCCAATTTTTTGCACGCAAAACAACACACAAAACCAACCAACTGGTGCAATAATCTCGGAGGATGCACACATTAAAAAGATCAAGAAATATACACATGTTCTCTCATTGTTATACAACGTGTATTGATGGATATTACATGTAACGTGTGTGAGATTTACATTATAGTAGATAATAACAAGAAATATGAACAATAATTTTAATATTAAAATAACTTTAAAGATGTTATTATAAATAATAGTAACACATGTTGCTACTAAATCATTATATAATCTACACTAAATTTCACATGATTAAATACCACTCAGGGATTAACAGCAAACACTATCGACACGATTTAATGTTTTTACTAAGAATTAAAAAGTCTTAATTTACACAAATTAATGATGCAAAGGCAACTATTAACACACAGTGCGTTGTTTATAGTTCACCGGAATTAGTTTACCATTCCTGCGGCTAATCTGGTGTTGTTTACTAAGTACAAACTGGTTTACAACGATGCGATGCCGTTTAATGAATAGTTGTGCTTGAGAATATGTGTAACTAATTAATGCGGTTAACACAAAGTGAGTTGTTTACAGTTCTCTGAATTTAGTTAACATTCCTGCGGCCAGTATGGTGTAAGTTTGTATGTACAAATTGAGATACAGTCTTTGACTGTATTATTGTGCTTGAGGTTACGTGTAAGTGATTAATGATGCGGGGGCAACTTTTAACACACGGTGAGTAGTTGTAATACATTTGTAATTTTCACGCTATAGATCAAATCATTTTTTTAGTATCGTGTGGACTCTCAGACAAAGAGAAATAAAATCTCGTAATTATAGGCTCTACTAACGCTCAGCCAGTTATGGCTATGGAAAACACAGTAAAATTCGGTTTTGCTATTAAATTTGCTCTGTATTTTACTTGCATCTGTTTGCAGTATCACTTGATTCTGTTTTTTTCCAAACTTAAGTATTTGCATATTTATATAAGCAAATTAATTTAAGTAAACCACTATGAAGTAAGTAAACTGGTTGAAGTAAAGTGCTGACAGAAAGAAACCAGAGACAAGCTGCACTGTCCTAAGCACTTAGAGCTGGAAGATTTAATGCTTTAATAACGCTCCGTTTGGGAATTGTTCCACTGAATATCGATTGTATAAATCATCAGTTTTGCGGTGCAGACACGGATATTTTATAAACGCTTTCAGGATTCTATTAACACATTACATTTAAATATAATATTTTAAATAAAACTACTACTTTTGTGCTGGCTCATATTAAAACTGATCAGTTTATTATTCGAGCAAGCTTGTAAGCCCAAGATTTAATAAGGTTATTAACATGAAGTAGGTAATTTATTATATTTAATATATTTTACTTCCATATTGTGAACTTAACTAAGTGTGCACTAAATATACACTAATTTTATACTATAACTATGCATAATTGTTACTTAGAATAGATTTGTATTTTAATAGCAAGTTTAATTGTTTTCGTACTTTATGGTAAGGTAAGGTATGTTGTGTTAGGTAAGCGCGGTATTTCCTGCTTTGGAAGTTTTGAGAAGTACTGAGAGTCTCCTCAAAAAGACATAATTTGTTGTTATCTGCTTGTTGTTTGCTAAAACTATGGATACCCCTTTCTTTATACTCGTAGTTTGGGCTTCACAGTTATAACACAGAGGTGCTCAGTAGTCCAATATAAACTGAACAGTATTGGTGGACAGATATAATGCGTGTGTTAAAGTAACACGTGACATGTACAATGTGTTATAAAATATTTCTATGTTTATTATTGCGGGTAGATATATTAATGTAGGTGGGTAAGGTAAAATATGGATTGGATAGCAGCAGTGCGGAAGACAAAAACAGATTTTTTCCAGGTACTTTTTGGAGTAAATTGAAATCCTATCTGAAATAATCTTAGAAGTATTTGAACAAAAAGGTAGAAGTATTTGAAGGCAAAAATGCAAGGCTTTTATCTAGTTCCATTTCTGAGACAGTACCGTGGTAACACAGACAGAAAGAAAAGAAATGTTTACATCCCCCTGGCAGATAAAAAAGAAAATATGGTAGCCTACTTAAGGAAAGTCACCAATGATGCTCGACCAAATTCCATCTATGTACATTAACAAGTCGATGGTTAAAATCTTTCCCACGATATCGTGCATATAGCATAGGATAAACGTGTTACTATATCACATGTTAAAACCGCATACTACATAATGTTGCATTGAACCATGAAGTTAAAAGAAACTTTACAAAATTCTTGCTCTTGGAGATCCCTGCGAATCATTAAAACCCCACGAAAGAGAATACACAGGTAGTGTCCTGAGAGTAACAGCATAACGTTATGTATTCTCTTCGACTGGCGTGATCTAATGATAACAAGAACTAACAATTTATTTATCTTGTTCAGCGCAGTAAATGTTCACGATATTTTCCAATTAACTTTTGCCATGTTTTGTGCATTTTCAATGTCACTTCTCTTCGTCTAGTGTGATTTAAGGATCTCAAGGCCTCACAATATATGTGGTATCGATCCCCGATATTTTAAATCAAAAATATACCATCTTCTTGGCTCTTTCAATGTCAATTAATTAGAAAAATAATTCTAATGTAGCGGCTCAGTCAGTTAGATCGATACCGGTTGTCCTTACCTTCCCTGGTAAACTCAAAATAAGTATCTAGGTGTTTCATTGTAGACTTAGGGTAGGCATAACTAAGGAATTAAAAATCTGTCGAGTTAAAATACTCTACCAGCATTTTCGTCATAAGGATAATATTATAAGTGATGTTGGTGATGAAGTCATTTTAGATTAAATATACAGGGTGATTCATGAAGTTCTCCCCCCACTTCTACAGCACATTGTACTAGTAAAAATAATGAAAAAATGTTATATAAACATAGGTCAGAAAACGCTTCTACTTATTTCTGTTTTATTTTAGACTTTGATTATATCAATTTTCTCAGAATTAAATTTTCTACAATTAATGTTTGTTGATTTTATGTATTTATTACCAATTTAACAAAGTTATTGTACATCAAACTTAAAAAAACATTGTTTCGTGCCGCAATTTTTTGCATTTAACCCTGAATCCCTCAAAAACTACTACAGGTACAGTTCTGAAACCTATTTTATTAGCTTTATCAGGTAAAAATACATAAGAATCCACGATATTTCTTACTTAATTAACCTTTCCAAAAGTTCAGTATGGCTTTATTTTACTCTTTGCCCAGGAATTCAGGCGAAATCTTTCGCTAGCTGTAACTCGCTATCGAAGCGTTTTCGGACCTATGTTTATATAACATTTTTTCATTATTTCTACTAGTAAAATGTGCTGTAGAAGTGGGGGGAGAACTTCATGAATCGCCCTGTATGTAAAACTGGTAGAGTTTTGCATTACGATAATAAGGCAGATTAACCATTATGATAATGTTGATAACACTTTCTGTTTAACAAATTTCGACTAAAGATGACTCAAATTTCATTGTGCAATCAATAGTTTTGCGCATTGAAAAGGGTCAATTAAATAATTTATTTATTCAAATTAAAACATTTTCTTGCAAATAATTCATAGTCCAGTGGACTTGTCGCAAAAACCATTAGTTTAATTTATTGATATTGCATTGTTTTTCTGCAAGTCATCAAGCGCTAATATCGGGAATTGCTGGAATTATTTAGATAATACTTATTAAATATCTACTTAATCCCGATGAATAGACAAAATTAATAAAAGTTTTATAGAATTTTTAAGAATTCAGGTGAAGTTATTAAAACGTAAACGAAAGTGAACCGATACATAACTTAATACTGTTAACACTTTCCGCTGAAGTACAATAAAGAAACAGAAGCATTTGTTTCCATTTAAATTTTTAAAAATGTTATAAGTACAGTTTGTTATAAATGCAAAGTCGCAGTAATTATCAAATTTTTGTTTTAGTTTGCATTAGTGATGAAATAAGAAGCTACTGTGTTGGCAGTACTATTTAGATGCTGTCATAAAATCTACCGTAATGGTCGAAGCAGTGAATGTTTGCACCTAAGGTACTGGTAACTAGTTGGCCCAGTTAACAATGTGTATATTATTCTTACTATATATTAAGGAGTACTAAAGAGATGGCACACTGTTCCTCTTAAACCGGAAGCAGAATACAAGCAAACGAAAGTATATGATATTTATCAAAGTAGTATTTTAAATTAAAGTTGAATCCTAAATACGAGTAACAAAATATGTTCATTTATTTTCTTGGTCAATACAACAAAACAAACTCAACTTTGAACCGGTAAATTTAAACGTCGGAAACTTTCAACATTTGACTGCATTAACTTTTTAGTTGTACAATATATTTTCTTCATTGGGACAATAACGCAAACTCTCAGTATGGCACTAAAAATATCTTAGACCGGAGGTAGATAACAAGTGCTGGCTGGTAGTAGACACTTTTAACCCAAGTAGATCTTGAAAACTATAATATATGTTCTGCATCGGGGCAACATCATCTTTGAAACCGTAAATAAATTAGACCGGAAGGTAATTTAAACGGATATATCCTCTAAAGAACGGTATATTTTCTTTTTGATCACAGTAATTTTTCAGTCATACTAACGTTATACAGACTGTCCCACAAGTAAACCAACAAAATTCTCAGGTGGTTTCCTTTCGTAAAAAAAATTCATGTAACTTTGTAGTGTCCGGACACGCTTTGTTAGCAAGCTACGGTTAACGAAAGATTTCGCCTGATTTTCTAGGAAAAGACGAATATTAAGAGAAACTGATGTGTTTATGGCATAAAGATATTTGTTAAATTTATTGAATGTTTTGTGAAATGAACTGAACATTTTTATAATACATGTCCGATACCTGTAAACCACCCATTTCTGAGATATAAGACAAAATATGCAGATTAGACCTCTAAAAAATGGTTTAGATTTGAAAAATATTGAATGCGTAATAAGCACGCAAAATTATTGAATATTTTATTTTATTTCGAAGAGAATAATATAAAATAAGCTAATAATAAAGAAAAACTAAATTTAAAAACTAATGTTCAAACAAATCAACACGTAAAATAATTAAGACAGATAATATAATATCATTTTAATTGCTGATTTTTGATACAGTTTTCTTCAAAATCCAATACCATATAAATGTCGTTCAGAATACTTGATACTTTACGCACAATGTAGTGGTAATACATTTTGCTTAATTATGCAAATATTTGCAACAATAAATTTTTTTACTTGGTGAGTAGACGTTTATTATTTAAACAGTCATGTGAAACACAATTAAGTGAATAAAAGTTTAAATGTAACACATGGCAAGATTTTCCAACAAATATTTATTTAATATTGTATAAAACTAATTTTTTAAGACTTCAACATATACAAAAATGAGTTCTGTTATGCTGTATGTCCAACCGTGGAATTTGGATGTATGTCGTTGAAAACTATCACTAAGTGGGTTGACACATTCTTTTTCTAAGGATGTAATGATTTATTTTTGTATGATTTTTGTCGTTCTATCTATCAATAATTAAATGATCAATATAAATGAAAGTTTCCATTGAACCTCAGCGAAGCCCGTTACGCGACCAAGGACGTGGCGTACTCCTACATTGTCAGCTGAGCATGAGCAAGCCTATCTATCACTCCAGAGTCCGGAAACGTTTCATTACTGTCTGTGCTTGTGTTTATTTGTTTGTCTGTACTACATCGTGAAAGCGAACTGTTCTATAGTCTTTAAAGTTTGCGCGAAGCTTCGTATATATGAGTAATATTGAGTTCAATAATGTTGCATGTCCCTCTCTGTGATTCGGTTTAGACTTACATTGGTTTCAAGGGTAACCACGATAGAAACGAGAAAATCATTTGAATTATCATAATGTGGCATTTTTATTAATAGAAGTAATAATAAAGTGGCTGGTGAAACATTTCATGTGTATCTTTAAATTCCATTATAATTCATCACAAAAATAAGTTGTATGATGATGTATGTGTAACCAAGAAGTTGGGCTAAGCGTTATGGCTATCCCTGAGGATGCTGACAAAATGTTTAATTTGTCTGCAGTTACTACAAATATATGTTTATATACAGGATAGCACAAAAAACAGGACTGCTCAAGAATGAAATGAGCTCAAGATCTGAAATTTTGCAAACAACCTCAGCGCATCAATAGTGTGACGTACTTCAACAATGTATATAAAGGGACTTTTGCCAGTAATTTTCAATATTGAGTTAGTTTTAAATAGTTTTTTTTCCAGTGATCATTATCGATAATGGATAAAACTCTATTAAAGATACACATCTTTGTAGATCACTTTGAAAGTCTGCAAACTACCTACGTAGACCACACAAGAAAAACAAGAGAGCCAATTTTGCTTGTGACATTACAACCGACTTGCATCATATACCTCGTATGCATATTCCATATAGAAAGTTTTAAGCGAAAAACAAATAAAAGGGGGAGATTAAAGTATCGATATAAACATGGGTCACTTTTATACCAATGAAAGGCCTTGCTTGTTTTCCACTGAGTAAAGTCTTTGATTAGTAAATGGAAAAATTTACTCCTGGTCTGATTCACTAACTGTTCAAAGCTTTGAAGTCCACTCAAATACACCAATACAGATTAATAGATAACAGTCTTTGTCGTATGTTTGTGTCATTCAACAGCTGGATTTACGTTGGTTGATAAAACCACAATTATTTAACTTAACACGTCCCTTTTACTTTGGAAAGAGCGGATACATTGAAGGGGTTTAATAGATGTTTTCATTCTTAGACTAACTTTGCCTCAAAAGTACACTAATATTAACATTTTAAATATATGCCTAATTTAAGGTTCTTAGTCTAACCTTAACTAGTCGCGCCTTTGGTAACTCCTATTTAATACTAGTTTAGAATTTACGATTAATAGTTGATTAACAATCAACCGATTTATTTTATTACAGACAAAATGTTGTGAGCTTTTCAAACTCGAAATTATAAAAGCATTTTTCATTTCCCCTCTGAACGCCTAAGAGAAAATAACCACCCAAGTGGGTAAGCTTAACGTAAACTCCAACGCTTAAGCTACTATTATCATATAATTGTTGGTCTCAACATTGTTCTCTAAATTTTAGCGGGACATTTTGGAACCTGGATGGCACAAATGATCATACATACCAGTCTATATAAAAATTACCCCAATTCAATGCAATATAAATGCAATCGAAGGACATAAGTAGAACTTTTTTCGACAGAAATATTTCGTATATTATACCCAACTTGTGTGTTAAATATTATAATACTTTAACTTTTGTAGCCTGTATTTACATATAATCGTTGTGTAGGCTATATAGTCACATGGCAGGTGAGATTCACTGTCTCACATAGGCAACCATGCTACAAACTTTGGGAGTGAATAGCTTAATACGATGATATTGGAACATATTTATTTGTTAAATAATAATAATTTTATTTTATTGTATTCATTGTTAAAATATATAACTATTTATTTAATATTGTTATTCATGATATATTTAAATAAATTGCTAAAAATAAAAATTAAATATGAAATAAGTAAGTAAGAAATAATTAAAGTTGTTATATGGTATATTAAAGCTTTTGGCACAATATACACTAGGATATCCAGGCAAAAAGATGAAATTACTGAAATATTGTGTAGCAGAAGTAAAGTCTATAACAAACACTTGTCCCAGGCCAGCACGAAACTACTAGCAATAACACGACCTTCCTCATCTTAGGACACACGCTATCAATTCACTCCTACACAACGAGCTGACATACTTATTAATAATGAGAATGCTGTGTAGCGATATTTGAGACCATAAAATACACTTGACATGGCCCAAGATCGAACTATTTGGCTATAACAGGAACCTCCCCAACTAGGACACGCGTTAGCAACTCACTTCTATACAACGAAATCACATACGTGCTAATAGTAGTAGTGATGTGTAGCAATAGTCGAGACCATAACATACACTTGACATGGCCCAACATGGGACTACTTGGCTATAACAGGAACCTCCCCAACTAGGACACGCGTTAGCAACTCACTTCTATACATCGAACTTACATACGTGCTGATAGTAGTAGTGATGTGTAGCAATAGTCGAGTCCATAACATACACTTGACATGGCCCAACATGGGACTACTTGGCTATAACAGGAACCTCCCCAACTAGGACACGCGTTAGCAACTCACTTCTATACAACGAAATCACATACGTGCTAATAGTAGTAGTGATGTGTAGCAATAGTCGAGACCATAACATACACTTGACATGGCCCAACATGGGACTACTTGGCTATAACAGGAACCTCCCCAACTAGGACACGCGTTAGCAACTCACTTCTATACAACGAAATCACATACGTGCTAATAGTAGTAGTGATGTGTAGCAATAGTCGAGTCCATAACATACACTTGACATGGCCCAACATGGGACTACTTGGCTATAACAGGAACCTCCCCAACTAGGACACGCGTTAGCAACTCACTTCTATACATCGAACTTACATACGTGCTGATAGTAGTAGTGATGTGTAGCAATAGTCGAGTCCATAACATACACTTGACATGGCCCAACATGGGACTACTTGGCTATAACAGGAACCTCCCCAACTAGGACACGCGTTAGCAACTCACTTCTATACAACGAAATCACATACGTGCTAATAGTAGTAGTGATGTGTAGCAATAGTCGAGACCATAACATACACTTGACATGGCCCAACATGGGACTACTTGGCTATAACAGGAACCTCCCCAACTAGGACACGCGTTAGCAACTCACTTCTATACAACGAAATCACATACGTGCTAATAGTAGTAGTGATGTGTAGCAATAGTCGAGACTATAACATACACTTGACATGGCCCAACATGGGACTACTTGGCTATAACAGGAACCTCCCCAACTAGGACACGCGTTAGCAACTCACTTCTATACATCGAACTTACATACGTGCTGATAGTAGTAGTGATGTGTAGCAATAGTCGAATCCATAACATACACTTGACATGGCCCAACATGGGACTACTTGGCTATAACAGGAACCTCCCCAACTAGGACACGCGTTAGCAACTCACTTCTATACAACGAAATCACATACGTGCTAATAGTAGTAGTGATGTGTAGCAATAGTCGAGTCCATAACATACACTTGACATGGCCCAACATGGGACTACTTGGCTATAACAGGAACCTCCCCAACTAGGACACGCGTTAGCAACTCACTTCTATACAACGAAATCACATACGTGCTAATAGTAGTAGTGATGTGTAGCAATAGTCGAGACCATAACATACACTTGACATGGCCCAACATGGGACTACTTGGCTATAACAGGAACCTCCCCAACTAGGACACGCGTTAGCAACTCACTTCTATACATCGAACTTACATACGTGCTGATAGCGGTAGTGATGTGTATCATTAGTTATGTCTATAAAACATACTTATTGACACACTTGTTATGGCCCTGCATTATAATATTTAGCAGTTACAGGACCCCTTAAATGTAATAGACACGTTTATAATTTCACTTTTACACTAAGTACCGTCGTAGGTGGTAATATTGATAATATTGTGTATGACACTTGTCTAGGCAATATTATATTGTCTGCTATGTATGTTTGTGTGTCTAAACTACTGTTACATTTATTGGTTTTAGAACGACACTTAGACAAGGTCTGATTTATATTTATTCCAACTTTAGGGTATGTTAATAGCCGTACTTTTTGTGAAATCATAGGTTTCTTATCATGTACTGGTAATTAAGAGAGTTAAGACCTATTGTATTAATCACCGAAAACACATATGTTACTTAAATACACACCAAAACACATATTGGTATAGCATGTTTTATAGTGGCTGGTTTTAAAATAACAGAGATGTTTTATATACACTAAAAGCAGTTACAAATCTTAAGTAATTTTGAATTTGATTACACATTACAATTTTATTCCTTTGTATAATTAAGCAGTATAGTATCTTTTTTTATTTTATAAGATTTATAGTATTTTCATTCCAATTTAGAAAACAAATAATGGCGTCTTTAGCAATAGACATTACAAAATTATCAGAATAAAAACCACATAATACAATACAAAAATTTACTTTTCTTCGAAATGAATTGGATTCTCTAAATTTAAAACTAATCTAGGACAATGAGAATAAATTTTGTATAGTTTAATTTTCAATGTTCAAATGGAGAAATTTACAAATAAAAAGATCAAATAAAACAAAAAAATATACTACTCTACTATACTACCTACTAAGATATTTACTGCTGTAAGTGGCCTCTTAAGTGTTGTAGGAAATAATT
Source organism: Homalodisca vitripennis (assembly GCF_021130785.1). Taxonomy (NCBI): domain Eukaryota; kingdom Metazoa; phylum Arthropoda; class Insecta; order Hemiptera; family Cicadellidae; genus Homalodisca; species Homalodisca vitripennis. The sequence goes on from NC_060212.1 coordinate 53,820,265, forward strand.
TATTTAAGCCTCAATAAAAATGTGTATATTAAAAGTGATCAATTATGGTGAAATTTCCAGTATTGGCATTTCATTAGGAAACTGTTTTGTACTCTACCCGCCATTAGCAATCTGTTAGAATTGTGAAAACAATTATATTGTGTTGTGTTTAATAATAACTAGTATTACCTTAATGTAATGTGATATTATTAATTTTAATTACCACCCGGATATTATTAATTTTAATAGGTACTGTATTTGCGTTGACATACAATAATGTACGTAGGTAATGGAAATGTTAAGTAAGGTACGGACACAGTTAGTTACATTTACAATTAATTGCACAAAGTGTCCCGCTGACGTTCTGCTGGTAAATGTCACATTTGTCCAGCAACACGTGCAGGTTTGGTCACTGCCCATATCAAACAAACAGTATTATAGATACACTCTTATATTTCATACGGACACAGTTAGTTACATTTAAAACTAATTGCACAAAGTTCCACGGTGACATACTTCAAACTATAAATGTAACATGTTTACAGTGAAATAAAGACGATTTTTTCCGGACGTATGCCATCTTTGAGTGATAAAATGCAATCGGTAACACTACGTTCCGATAGATGCAACGTATAAGAAAATGATCTGATACGTACATTATGTATAGGTTTGTACAGTATACACTATATCTGTAAGCTTTATCGGATTTTATTGCTTATTGAACGGTTTCACTCCATTAGAACGGCATATGTTCTTAAAATCTTTGTATTTTAGAACGGGCTGTTCTCAGAAGCAAACTTCGTGTTTTTTAAAACGTATGGGATAAAGTGTCTATGGCCAAGGTGGGAAGCGTTGATTCCGTGTGGATGTTGAGTAAGGTTCCATTTCACTATCGGTCACCAAGAGCTCAAAATGAACTCGTTACATCATTTAAACATCAAAGACATCTAGTTCACAAGATATAATGTCATATAGGTGAAGGGGTATTCTCATTTTCTCACCAAGTGATTGACTCATATATAAAAAAACATTATTATACAAGACCACAATCACATATATTTGAAGCATTGTATTTAAGCAAATATGTAAACTTCACTTTATTAAATAATATTCAATCAAACAATTAACAAGTGGTATTAATTAGACTAAGGTAATGTATCCAAGAAAGTACTTGAGGAAGTTCCTGCCATGTAGATACTCGTATTTCCACCAAAAATTCGATATGTAACATTAGAGCGATATTGCGACAGAGGGACTGCAGGGTCCATAGCGGGCCGCAACTAACTTCTCCAATATAGAAATTTGTATCTGAACCCACGACTTAATTCTTCAATGAATTATATCCATACTCCAGATTTAGTTGCCATTGACGTTTTTCTATATTCAAATTATTTCCTCATTCCAACATTCCATTGATTTCCTTCAGTAATATACTATTTATTAATATTTTTCCTACGTAAAAATACTACTATGTACAATGTGTAAATATACTATTTCAATGGTACCAATATTATTTATATTTATAAGAAATGTATTATAATATAAAGATTGATATACAGGAAAACTATTATAGTTGCCATAATGGATATTTCTTGCTAAAACTGTTTTTATTTTTAAATACAAAATATGAAATTTATAATTTTTTCCTACAAAATTAGAATCTTACTGACCTTTCCTTCAAAGCATAAATCCATCGCTTTTTGACGGAAAATAAACAAACTATGGGTTTAGTTCAAAATAAGTTCCTGTAGCATGTTGGAAAGTGAATTAATTAAAATGTAAAAATAAACCTCCTGCTAGAAACAACTTTTATAAAGCATTCGGGGGACTATTACAACTAGGTTTCGCTTTAACGCTCAACTAGTTTCCTCATACAGTAATACATACATGTTTTTAATATTTTGGTAAATACAGTTCATAATTATTTATATCCAACATTGCAAATTAAAATTTGTGCAACTAAAACAATTTTGTAACAGAGTTGTTTAAAATAATAACATAGTAAGACTTACAGTAAATTCAATATTCATATACAGGCTTAATAAAAAGTCTGGAGACCCCCCACTAATATTGTAACGGCTCACACGAGAAAAACTAAACTCGCCACACATTTATGTTATATTATGAGGTACGTTTTGGGCATAATTAGTGCTTCATTCACAAACCCAAAATGGGGGATTTTGGGGGCAGCTCAAAAATTTTAAATGTAAAGCCCCATCAAGTGACCTGTAATTTTCAAGCCCCTAATAAAAGAAAACAAACAACGCAAACTAGAGGTCTCTATCTTAACCCAGTAAAAAATTACTGCCAGTAGGAAAATCTAAAGTTTACCACGGATTGTATACAAATATTGAATCTCCCTTTTCTCTTATCCAGAATATCCCCCTGAAATGGACTAATGTGGCCCTAAAAAAAAGAAATAATACAAAAATATAGCACAATGTATTAATTACTGGCCTATAGAAAGTCAAAATGTAAGAATACCCTATACAAAGGCCATAAATTAAAGTAACTTGCAGTAAATAAAGGAATAAAATATATCTGCATTTATTATTTATATGCGTTTAATTCTGGAATAGTTGTAGGTACGCTATATGGTTCTACTTAACCTGCGTCCGTTACCGTACACTCTTTATAGCTATAGGGAGCTGGTATAAACCAATCGTAATTCAAAATGACAGCAACACAACATATTTGCCTACATAATTAATTACTTTGTTAACTAAAGTGAATCTATTAAGTATTGCCATATAATACTTGAAATTTGGGGCCTTTTTTCTAGTATTCGTACGCAATATGTATATAGTCATGCACATTGCACATATCTCCTTTACTTACTCTTGGAGTTATAGTTATAACTTTATAGTTATATTGAAAGAAGTAAACATAAAGTAGAATGTAATCTGTTCTCCGTATCTTGAACTGGGGCAGAGTCAACAGCTCAAGCAGTGATTGATCACCCAGCCTGGTGACAGCCTCTCACACGTCCTAAAAATTCGGGAAAATTATATTATTCATTTATTCCATTATAGTTATATTGAGACTAGCAAACATACAGTGGAATGTAATGAGTTCGCTATATCTGGAACGAGGATGCAGTCAACGCTCGAGCAGTGATTGATCACCCAGCCTGGAAATACTCTCACACTCGTTCTAAAACTTAGTTAAAATTATATTATTACTTTATTCCATTATATTTTTATTGAGACTAGCAAACATAAAGTGGAATGTAATGAGTTCTTCACATCCGGAACGTGGATGCAGTCTAAAGTTCGAGCAGTGATTGATCACCTAACCTGGAAATACTCTTACACTCGTTCTAAAACTTAGTTAAAATTATATTATTACTTTATTCCATTATATTTTTATTGAGACTAGCAAACATACAGTGGAACGTAATGAGCTCTTCATATCCGGAACGTGGATGCAGTCTAAAGTTCGAGCAGTGATTGATCACCTAACCTGGAAATACTCTCACACTCGTTCTAAAACTTAGTTAAATTCTATTATTAGTTTACTCCATTATAGTCATATTGAGAATAGTAAACATACAGTGGAACGTAATGAGCTCTTCATATCCGAAACGTGGATGCAGTCTACAGCTCAACTAGTGATTGATCACCCAGCCTGGTGATAGTCTTTCATACGTCCTATAACTGTGTTGTAAAATATAATATTTTCTTAAATTATAGTTATATTGAGACTAGCAAACACAAAGTGGAATGTAATGAGTTCGCTATATCTGGAACGTGGATGCAGTCAACAGCTTGAGCTTGATCATCCAGCCTGGTGATAGCCTCTCATTCGTTTTCTTAATCCCAACTTATAAACCTTACAAAATTCAGAATCCTTGCCTAGGGACGAGAAACATTGAAATATTGTGAAAATAACTGAATAACTTTTCTATCTCTTTGTCTGTCCAGTCTATCTAAGAATTAATATCTATCTAAATGCAGATTAATACGGCGGTCTTTCAAAGATTTAATTCAAGAAACACGGTGAAAATCAATATTAATGTTAACTATTGACAACAATAAATTATTGAATTTTAGTAATTAAAAATAAAGTTAAAATGTATAATCAAAATCAAATTTAAAAGCATAGCCTTTTCAGAATTGAAAGTTTTAGCTCAAAATTTCTCTATTTATTTCTGAACAAAAAGTGGGTACAATAGACCAAACATTTCTAGCGTGTTTTTAATCCTTATTCTTAAACCATCAAGGTTTTGTGGTCTGATCTCATACAATTTTTAAAAACCTTAAAAAGAAAAAAAAGGGGAGTAAGATGAAGTGTGGAAACTGTTTAGCCCACAGCACCATGTAGACCTATCCATGTCCGGTATAAGAATGATGGGTCGTGGAGCAATCACTTGAAAGTAATCATCTTGAGGTATTTTTTGTACTGCTGTGACAATGTATCGTTTCAACATTTCTTACTATTATGGTCCATCCTAACTCCATCAATATAAAATGATCTGGCAACATAATTTATAAATATTCCTGCTTAGATATTTAACTCCCGAGGGGACCGTGTATGGTTCCAGTCATCTAATGTGGGTTTCTCCAAGACGCATAGTAAATAATCATTCACTTAAAACATCAAAGTGAAGTAATCTGCAAATAAAATTTGTACATTATAACTGAATGGAATACTATCAGGTTAGAAGTCAGATTTAGAAAAAACGGAACAAAGTGATGTCACTGTACAAGAAAACTAGTAAATAGCACGAACAATACGTCATAAGTAAGCGCATTAGCGAAAGTAAAACAACGAGAGAATCACACAGAGATGTGTTCGATATAAAAGATTAATTGCGATTAGACAGTTAGTTTTGAGATTCTCAATAATTGTACGAATCTAAGAGCTTTTTTCATGTGAATATTATACTTTTTACACATATAAGCGATGAATTATAAAATATTGGAAATTTTTTCTAATCAAACGATGCAAACCTTGAATATTTAACACAGCTTTTAGATGAATATTAATAATTTATGTAAAGCCAGACAACTCTTATACGATAGAAAATAAAGCCTTAAGAGTGTTTAGAATTTTGAAGTTAAAAATAGTTCTAATATGCCTAACATCAAGACAGTGCAAGTATATTTGACTCTTAAAGAGTAAATTAAAGATACATCAACTCGAATAGGTAGCACTACTATGTGGAAGAGTTCATTACCTATTTCATAAATATTTATTTCATACAGTTACTTATTATGCTAACCATTAACATGGCCCATGGTGATTGAAAACCATATGAATTAACATGATAAATTAATGTCTCAATATACATTGTCAGCTAATATAATTTTATTTGAGTTTTTACTATTTTTTGTGTTGGTAACATAATATTTAAATGGTACAAGTTGAAGGTATTAAATAACAAGTGATTTTTATTTATGTATCTCTAAGAAACAATTTGGATACAGTGTTTGCGTGTAAATAGCAACATTAAAGCCCACAGTGTGAAATATTAATGCAGTTTCGGGACCACTCAAACGTATCCAGAGTCTATGGCCTGAACCCATTTCATCCCCGGGCTTGGAATGTATTGCGAGAGAGACCGTAATAATTCTCTTATTTGCTTCAAACTCTCTAATAAATTACATGACCTTACTTACAAAATGTAATATTGCCTTCATAGTCAAAGTCAGGCATCCATCTCATGCGCCCTTCTGTCTTCGCTCCGTTTCGATTTCTATCGCAGTGTTCTGTAACAAAATACCACTTAGTACTAGATGGAGTATACTAGTACAATCTACAACTCACATTTTATTAATGATAAGAAGCCAACAAAAGCAACTCAAGAAGACATCAGAGGATATCCAGTAGGTTTCTGATTAGGAATTTTACAGCTATATTTGGGAGAAGGAAACTGGATTTTTCCGGACATTAATTTGCCATCGTTCAGTGAAACAAGAAATCAGTAACACCGGTGGGTGCATTGTGCAAATTTATAATAATCTTATTCTATTAAGCTTGATGTATTCTATTTCTACTGGTCTAGCTTTATGTTTCAACTACATCTATACTGTTTGCATGCATTACTCCATGTTTGTTATATAGCTAGAATTGCAGTAGAGGTGAATATTTACATTGAAATATAGGTAGAAATATAAACTATGAGACTAGCACTAACTATATCTTGTCACGTTAGACTAACCCAGCTGTAGCTGTACACGGGGTATGTACGATGAGTATCAATCACAGATTATATACCAGATCTTGTGTTACACCTTCAGCTCTGGTAGTTACCATATGCACAAATTTACCATATAGCTGTATCCTAAATCTCTTTGTTGTACATAAAACCATGTTGTAAGAATAAAACTAACAAAAAACTTCGTTCTCTGAAGCACTAAACTTCCTGATAAGTTTTTTTGTCCCAATTCGTACCCCTGAGGATTTCAGAATTAGTCCAACTATCTTATCTAGCATACAATATATAGTGTTCTCACCTAGCACCGTAAAACTTGAAGAATACTTCTTTAAATGTAAACTGGGAAATTTAATAATTATCGCTGAAACAACTAGGTTGACTTTTAAACCAGTATTTTCCTCGAAGTATATTTATCTAAAACAATAAACAGAGTTTATTGGGTAATTTTAACTTTAAAATACTTGGCCATGTATAAGTTATAATTTTCCCTTTTGAACGTACGTTTTTTCTGCAGTGCATGGTGTGGTTATTGTATCACATGGTTTTGCACTGGCTCTCATTTTTTCGAGCGTCTTTCTCCCAGTCGCTATCGCTAGGTACCAATCTAAGGACAGTCTAATCCTAGAAGGTGAGTGATTATATGTCTGTCATATTCTACGTGATTGGAACATTTCACAATATTGCAATATATATATGAGAGGGTGAGAAGATGAGAGGGTTTGTGGTGGGAGGGCGGTGATATGCTGAAGGACATAGGAGGGAGTTTTGGGAGGGGTGGAAGGGGATTAGGGGGATAGTGTGAGAAGGAGGGAGGGAGAGTAAGAGTTGGAGGGAAGGCGGGAGAGGTAGTGAGGGATTGAGGGAGGGAGAGGTACTCGTGATAGAGATGGAGATATAGTTTAAACAATAGCCTAATTGATCTTAATAATAAATTAACAAGAAATTATAAATGGATAACTTAAATGTTAATAAATTTTAGTACACCACATGTTGCTTAGATGGTTGTAAGTTTGCTGTTATTAACTCGTGTTATTTCCGGTAGAGGAGATATAACGTAGTTACCTCTCAGTCCAATGTGTCTGACAAAACTTACACCTTGTGTTTTGTTTAGTTTTTAATTTACACATCTATTTTTAAACTGCAATATAAAAAAAAACATTAACACTACATGTACGAATTTTGAGAAATTGGTAGTTTTTGAGTAAACTAGATTTTATTTTTACTTAGTTTATCGTTGCTAATGGAACAGATTATATTTAGACACCTGTATTATTCCGTCACTTTTTCACTTCAAAGTCCGTAGGATTGACTCGGAATATACCTATCCTTCATAAACAATGAAACCATCTTTAGTAACCCTACCAGTTTATGATTACTATCCTCCTCGACAATAACCCTCATGCTGCTTAACAGCTCAGTAAAATATAACTTTACAATTTAATCACCTTTGCAGTATATAAATATGTTTGTTAGTTATGTATTAGGTTAGTTCTTTAACTGAAGAAGAGATCAGATTGCAGATCTCGAAACGTATTGTTACTGATTTTCTTGTTTCACTGAACGATGGCAAATGTCCGGAAAAATTCTGTCTCATTCACAATCCTTCCACCGTCAAAAATAACCTTCAAATTTATAGCACTAGTTAACTGTACAGCTTTGTAACAGAAAACAAAATAACTGAAAATATGACGTAATGGATATATATCGGATATTTAAAAACACCACTTCGTACCCTTGCGAAGCCACATTGTTACAATCGATATCTCCACAATAATTCGGTACCAAGGAATCCATTAAATTCGAATTGTGCAGTCGGTGATTTATAACAAGAGTCGCTGTGGAGGTGTTATACACATTCTGTTGCGCGTATGCAAATCCGCTTTATTGAACAGCTTCCATTAGTCATTACAGTGAAAAGTCACGTGGTACCGCTACAATTTGTCACGATGGCTGCAGATGTTTATTCCACTTGTAGCTCACGATTGGTTGATTAATGAGATGGTGTTACTGGATTGATCTTAGTTAAAAGTTTGTTGGAGTGAAGAGAATTAACTAATTAGCTGAGCGTTAGCAAAACCCGTTACTCAAGGAGCTGGCTTGATATCTCGAAAAGGAATAGTCCTGTAGAATGTATAAGAAACATCATGTAACACGATGGTACATGTGTCCCCATGAAGTTAGGCTGAGCGTTAGCGAATACTTTTCTATTACTCTCGGTGATGGCAAAGGGAAAATAACAGTATAGTAATATTTTTAAACACACTGATCTCATTTTTACTGCGTATGGAATGCCAAGGGTTTTAGTTTTTTTTTATATCGGGTCCTTCCTCACTAAATTATACTTGTTTATAATATAGAACAGGTAGCTTCCATGATGTTGCATGTTTATGGGACTGAGTGTTAGTAAAGCCTATAATTTAGGTTTATATCAATATTGTTTTTAGAAAAATACCTCTTCTGTCGAACTATCTGGTTGCGTGTCTGTTTCCGATGATATCTTAACATCGTATTGAGCTGTGAACTAAAAGTTTTTATGTAACGTACTTTCTACATAGGCAATGTGATGTTTGATGATTAGCCTTTACGGGGCTGGAATGTTGGCAGGATATTTCGGTAACGACTTAGAAATTTTGACACAGACAAGAATTAATTCGATTAAATTGCATGTCTATCCATGGGATTTAACTCAGCTTCATTGTATTCTATTAATCAGTAGGACGACTGACTTTCTTTTCTGTATGGCTAGAGACAGTTAATATTTATTTCCTCTCTCATTGTATATCCATTTTCCGGACAAATAAATAACTATTACATCTAAAGGATGAAATTACCCCTAGATTTATGCAATTCCTGATATGTCTTACGTGTTGCAGCCTAATCCTACATCATATCAATTGTAATATTATTACTTGATTAAACACTAAATAGCAGTAATAAAAATTAAACCAAAATAGATTATGTTTTGTTCTAATAAAATAGTAAGTTTACATTAAATACGGATTTGGGTATAGAATACATTTGTAAATATTTATATGAATTATGCATTGACTTCTAAATTTTATTTTAAGAAGAATTTTTTAAGTGTTTATAGTTTATATTATATAGGGTGATTTATGGTTGATGCTTTATATTTAAATTATGAAAGCGGCAAACACAACAAACTTTTATAATAGGCATGTTTTATATTGGCTAACACACTTCTTTTTCCAATATTAGTACATTGATTTAGTTGCATAGTAATATTTTATGACGTTGATTTGAAAAATAGATGTATACTTAGACAATTAATTTCTACTTTTTGTGCCATTATTTGAGAGGGTGTGAATAAAAAAATATGTGTGTACATTATTTATTCTAATATTAAAATGTTTTTATATACATGGGCGGCTGAAAGGCAAAGTGGTCTAAGTCACTTTTTTGTCATTTTGAGTTATGGTCATATTTGGATTGCCAGCAGCTGATTTCATTTTATGGCAAAGAGACCCAAGTCGTAGTTCGCCTAAAAATCCACTAGAGCGCAGAAGCTTACTGTGCCTGACTGATGTCAGCTGTATATTCGGCCGGCAGAGTGGTCTAAGTCAGACTTAGACCAGTTTGCCTGAAATCGATTTGTTCATTCACTTGTCATACCAGCTGAGGCTTGAAACAGTTGCTTTCTTTTGCCAATTATTGTTGTGTTTATAAAGTTCACGGTGATGGAAGACGATGATACACCTAGTGAGCCTAGCGTTCTTCAGTACTCAGGATCAGATGACTTCAAACCTTCTGATGAATTTAGTTCAGGTAAGAAAATAAATAATTATGAACCTAACCTCAAAACTTGTACCGGGCTGGGCCTAGATCTACACATTACTAGGTACATTTTTTAGAGCGTACAGCTATAGTTCAATCTGTATAAACGAATATGTGTTTTTTGTTACAGATGACTCTTGTACAAGATCGTACTCAAAGTAAAAACCAATTCGTTGATCAAAGAAACTACTTCAAACATTAACATAACAACTATAGCAAGTCTCAGTCCCACCGGCTAAAGAATATGATTCAGTAAAGCTATTAATGAACGACAAAGTTTGCTTACATCAATCATATAAACTCCAGCAATGTGCTTCAATAAAAAAGTTTTCCTAATGTCACCGAAGCTTTTAGAGTACAAAGGGGATGTTCTGTGAATACTGTTGTCCTTGGATATGGTAGATTTAAAAACTGTTTTAGTATTACATTGATAAAATGTATGCGTGTATTAGTATTTTACTACAATATGGACGTATGATTTGAAGTGAGCTCGTTATAGGTTAGGAATATTCAAAATATAGTTTTACTTTTACATTATTGAAAATATGGGATATTTTGTTTATGTTTCAATACGCCTTTAAGAAAGGGTAAATTATTTAATAAAAATATCACCACAATATTTTTATGATTGTTCACAACTTATATAATGTAGCAAATATTTATTTTTTGAAAATTCAGTAATAACCTATAGCAATAGAACTAACTATCTCTAAAAATTATAATATGTATTGCAGGTCCGCATTTATGTACAGTTACAGTCTATTGGTTCAATATAAAGATTCATTGCCCTTCAAATACTTTTATATTATGTAGCTTATGGTGCACCCATCAATTTAAAAACTTTAAAATAATCAACTAAAATTTATGAACAAAATGTATCTAGATAGGTTGGTAAAATTATATACATACCATTAATTGATATGCCATGTAAAAGAAATGTATAATGGTTAGGAATTTTTAAGTTTCAGTATCATTTTTGAAAATTAATAAAACATGTGAAACACCAGGAGAGGGGAAGCTATGAAATAATATATTGCAAGAATGTACGTGATTTAAGCTACATTATATTACAATTATAGATTATTGAGAACACTATGGTATATTTTCAGTGAGTACCTAACACAAGGTCAATCGTCTCATTGTATATGTATTTTGAATAGAAGTCTACATTGTTATTTTACAACACTTAATTTTATCTGAACTAAGTAATTTTTTTACTCAACCCTTAAGTTTTGTCACACTTAATTAACTCCAGTATGGAGACACTGTGTATCGTGTAAAACCATACATCCACACGACATCATAATATTTCTACAGAATTAAAGATTTTTAGGAGGATATTTTAAAGTAGAATACTAATACTTATTGAACATTGTGCTTAAGCTATCATAGTTTAAGGGAACACAGTGTAAGGGGAAAACGCGTGTATCTCGTAAACTATGGACTCAGGAAAATAAACATTGGGCTTACTCAAAAGTGAGACGATTTATTACTTCCACTTTATTCTCACAGCACAGCTTTCACCTTCCTTTGTTTAGCAAAGAAATGTATAATATATTATTATTATAGCTCTTCTGATTATCTACCGGTTATGTTGGCATTCAATAGGGTCCCCGTGAGTGCCGTCATCGGGACTGGTGCGGCGAGTTTATGTTTATGTTATATAATTATGTTTGCCACAAAGTAAATATAAAATATTTACATTTAACAATTAAAAATAACAATCTGTAACTAACAGTACCTTTTAAGTATTGAAAAACTGTTTCCCGAAAATAACTCAAGACACCAAGTATTATAAGATACACTACTTGGTGACAATATTAAATATTACAAAAAAAAAACAAATTTTCAAACTTTTAAACATTTAAACATTTACTTATAGGCTAGAACAGCCATACTAAATTATTCAGCTTGGTAACAATAATTCACTGTATTTTAATCATTCTATAATATTATTGTAAGGTAGGCCTAATAATAATTATGTAATTTATAAATAATAACAGTACATTATTTCCCAAATAACAATAATTAAATTATAATCCGTTCACGATACTATAAGGCAAATAATTAATTAAACAATAAAATGGAAATCATGAATGTTGCCACCCAATTTTGCACGCAGTACAAAACACGAGGTAACAAAATTTGCAAAGTCTGTACCGTCTCGCTTACACTAAATAAAGACAAAGTGATTACTAAATAAATAATTTCCGTTCGCCGAACGGATCAGTTAGAAAGCACTAGTGCAAAAATATAATAAACTTAACTGCCATAGTAAATAAATTAACATTTTAGAACGTACGAAATACAGGATATAACACTTAGCGACACGAAAACGTACACAAGGAACACATTTTACAAAATAATAAATAAGCTACTTTTAACTAAACTATGAAAATATGTGTCTGGGTGGGAGAGAAAAACCGGCAACAACATTAAGTTAAGAGAGTGAAGGAGAAAAACAATTACCTGCCGAAAGTAGTATAATTAGCAAGCCATGGGCATCAGGACGAGCAGTGAACAGCCAGAGAATCAAGTCGCTTCTGCCGAACGTGTCCGACCGCTCCGAACAGTAGCCGCTGCTGGTAAACAGCTGGTCAGTAAACAGTCAAGGTCAACCACCTGACCTCGACCAATCAGTCCATCCAGGCAGAAAATAATCAATACGGTCACTCCCCCACCGACTGACAAAAGTGGCCGAGGTGGGAAAAATAATAGACAAAAATGTCCAAACTGAGCCCCGGCTCAATTGCACGTTGTAGGTTTTGTACAAAGATTCTTTGCTATACGAACATTATACATGAAATTGCTTGTTTAATCTTTCTTTGCCAATATTATTGTCTGTTGTTAGTTAACTATATCATACAAAAGAGTAGTAATTCTTATAAACTATTAGATTATTAAGTCAAAGAGAAATTATTAATCTGTAAAGTTTGTTCAGTAATCTATATATATAAAAATGAATGTTTGTATGTTTGTCCTTTATGGAATCGTGAACTATTGGACCGATCATGATGAAAATTTGTACGTATATGTATTTTTCCACGGAGAAGGTTTATAAGCTATGCCCATCCCTTTCCCGCCCCACTGGTTACAGAAATACCCATAAGAAATGCATTGCAGCAAACATATGTTAACGTCTTTTCAAATTTTTAATCAGCTGTTCTTTGTAAACATATATTACACTTATAGTTTTAAAGCATAGAGTAAGCTTAAGAGAAACGACAAATTTTGTTTAAACTGTTTTTGCAATCACTGTTAAACATAGACTTTACTATCCAGATAATACAATTCAAATTTGACGTAAAAATTCACCTTTAACTGCAATATTTATTTAATATAAACCATGCTCATGCTTGATCAGAAGAGTAATGCAGATATCATAATTACTATCTTACGTTGGCTACAAATATAAAGAATGTTATAAAATCAACCTTAGTTGTTTTTTTTGACAGAAGTATGGTTCTCAAAACTCCGTGTGTACATATTCTCTCGATCGAGACAAAAAAGCAAGCTCAATCATGGCATCGGAGATATAACTAATTTAATCTAAAATTTATTATAGTAAAAAAAAAAATTTACTAAGTAATATAAGGACTTCGGTTCTTAAGATTTGCGTGCGAAGCCGTGGGTAACAGCTAGATAGAGGCAGGAATATGGTACATACCTTCATAATACGCCGAAGAGGCTCACGATGGAACGACTATCAATTATCTCAGCAATGTTTAGAATGTGATAGAAAAAGAATAAGTGAATATAGTGTACTGTTTTCAACGGGAAATTGCGTGCGAAGCCGCGGGCAACTTTTGCAAAAAATTATTGAAATGCGCAGCAAAGTGCGCCGGGCCCGCTAGTAATATATAAAATATTTGGTATTCCTCTATTTCAACGAGATATTTACGTTTGTATTGTCCAATATGTAGTGTATTAAATAATATGAGAATTAAAAGAATTATAATTAATTAGTTATTTTAGAAATAGTTTTTATCATCTATCGTAACTGGTAGTAAATCTATGATAGTAAAAATGTATAATAAGAGAATTTGCTATAAATTTATTCTATGAATAGAAGATCTAAGTATAAAGTAGAGGTAGAGTAACGATCAAGGTATATGTACAGCTCATGGAATATGCAGAGGGAGTTACAAATACATTACCCGTCAAACTCATGCTCAGACCTGTGAGTTCTGGAGTCTGTCTCAGTCAAATCTTATCACACTTTACATTGAATATACTTATCATCATACCATAAATAACAAATTCTTCCTGTATGGCCCACACAACGTATTTAACAGCTCATAATAAAACAAAGCTTAATCTAATATTACAGTTAAGACTTATGTATTAAGGTTGGTAAAAAGTAAAACTTAAAAAAAATGTATCGACATTCACCCAGTTAAATTGTCCAAAACACGTTAAGAAGATATATTTCACCACGCTTCATATAGAAAGCTTGAATAAATAGCCCTAATAAATAAAATCTTAAATTACCATTGGAAATATCTGCACAATCCTAAATTTATAAATCTAGGATTTTTATATTTCCTGGAGATAAGTGTCTGTGAACTTATCAAATTCTGTGGTATTCTCATATATATAATATAAACGATAGTATAGCCCTTAAAATGTATAAAACGAGCGAAAATGTTTGCAATTAAATCGTTACGATACGCTGAATTTTTGTTTCAATAGCCTCAAGTAGTTTTATGTACACGTGTATCTTATGCACGAGTAAGCAGGCCTAGGCAGGTAGACAGCATTGACCTTCAAGCATTAAGGACCATAGTCTCAAATGGTTTTATGTACACGTGTATCTTATGCACGAGTAAGCAGGCCTAGGCAGGTAGACAGCATTGACCTTCAAGCATTAAGGACCCTAGATCTGAATACCTTCTTAAACTTAGGAAATGACGAGTACTGATCTAACCTTGTAAAACACCCCATCTCTATAGCAAGATCGTCTGGGCATAAACCTGTTCTTATCGTTCAACTTGTCTCTTAAGAAGGCATTGGGTTCAATGAAACTTTTTCTTTGTCTAAAGTTATTTCCTAACGATAATAACATTTTCTTAAGAATTGCTCATTTAAATACACTACTTTCAAATAAAAATTAAAAATAGTTTTTCTACTTATAGACATAACAACAGTAATGAGTTTCAGATGAATAAATCGCTCTATTGTTTAAACTTTTTAGTCTGACCGAAAAAGTTACTTATATTAGGTTTCTTTTTTTAACATTCCTATTAAAGAAATGTTATTGCGACTTAAGATATTTGGACTATGATAACACCAATAAGAGTGAAACTTTGTACTGAGCAACTTAAGGAATTAAATATAAATACGATTATTTGTAAAGGGCTCTCAATAATACACTGCTTTACAGAAAAACTAAAAAATGGGTAGTATAACAAGAAACTAAGTAAATTATAAATGCAAAATTAAAAATAAAATACAGTGGTTTAAACACTTATTGATATACTAGCAGCTTACAACAAGCAATTTGAAACTTTAGGTACAATTCATAGATCTGTAAGTATGATCCACGTTATTGAATATTCAGAACAAGGGAAAGGTTGGGGTTTACTGTATGAAACAACTGTGCTATGCCATTCCTACATACATGTTGTTCCATAAAACAACCAAATCCCGTAAGCTTCCGTTCTGACCGGCGTCAGACCATGAAGCTAACTGACTCCTCATAGTTACATAGTGTGCTATAATGCGGTAAAAACTGGATACGACCGGAGTTCATGCAGTGGAAATGTAAACGACAATTTCTCGAGTGAATAACACCCATCGTACCAGAGAGAAGATTGTAATTACACATTTTAATTTTCCCAGCTGTTGTAATTTATAAATTAGTCTTATGACTGAATGTACATATTATATTTTCCACAAACATTATGCATCAGGTTTGTTTCCCATAGTACAGTAGAATACGTTGGATAATTTAACTACCATGATAATCTGTAAATTCTCTTTTACAGATTAAAATATCTTTAAAGTCAACTTTATCTGTTTTTATCTTACAATTATTAGGATAGTAATTACCGCAACTATAAGGGGATAAAGATGGCAAGCTTAGTTTCAGATTTTAAATCCAACCAAAATACTATCGAGATGGATTTCATATCAAAAAGATATATAGGGCATATAAAAGTTATTTATTTAATTCTTTCGTGTTAAAAAAATGTCTGAAAAAATTATACACAAAACGAGATGAATGTTTGCGACACATATGAAAGGATTAGTTACGAAATTATACTGATCATATACAACATAACAATATACATTAAATACACATCCTTACTTATAAAACTATATGTATTTATATAAAGCAATACATAGAGGAAACATGATTTTTCCGGATATTTGCCATCGTTTATTGAAACAAGATATCAGTAACACTACGTTTCGAGATCTGTAGTCTGATCTCTTCTTCAGGTAAAGAACTAACATAATACATAATTACAAACTAGTTTAAAATAAACAAATCTTACCAAAGCGTTGTGGCACGCCTAAGTCAGGATAGTGGATTCTGTTTATTTCAGCTCAATTAACGTAAGAGTAAAAGTAAAGTAAAGATGTTTTATTTTACAAGGCGAAGTTAAGGCTAAGAAGCCCCCTATAACACTTAAAGGTGACTTCCGAATCACCACCAACGGCCGGGCAGGCGGGCTATTAACGCCCGCGTTAGGTGTTTTTTTAACGTGTTGGTCTAGATAAAAATTACAGATTAAACTATCATCAAAAAGAGAAAGATATATCCTAATGCTTTCTTGGATTTAATTAACTTAAATTTATAACATTATATTTTCCTATGCATTAGTCACTAAGTAGTTAAGGGAAGGAATGAATACAAGTACTAAAACAATAGTCAGGGATATGATATAATTTATACAAATGTAACATATCAATTAATGTAAATTACAGGATTAAAAACTAATGATATGAGAAGTATAATAAGACGTTATAGAATTGGTATTTATATAGAAAGGAGTTAAAACTGTTAAATGTTTTATTTCTACACAATAATGATTACCTAGCAGATATTAAAACCTGTAGTAGGAATTGTTAAACTGGATACTCCAGCGTACAGAGTAGAAGATTGTGACAAGAAACGCGGCGTGTTGTGGTTTACTACCAGTTCCGAACGAGCTGACAAAAGCCACCCAGATTGCATCGTTCACTTTTTGTATGTAGAGGTTCCAAGTTTTATCTTTGTACTGAAATAATATACAATTAAACAGTTTTATTATGAATACATTATTAATGTGTCAGTAATAATGGAACCCACTTACAACAAACCAAATTAATTTTTTTATATAATTGCAGTCTAACCTTTGATTCCCATGCCTTATAACTTGTTCCGAGTACAAAATCACACATTCTCAACTTGAATTTGTAAGTAAATATGTAATAACGCAGTGATGAAGGCAAGATTCTCATTATGACTAGACAGGTACTACATAAATTCAATATATTCCAAATACTTTTTAATAAATTATTCTTCATTTCATATAATACGTACTGTGTTGAGCAAATAATACTTCGTTATACGCCTTTTCAGACACACAGAGTGTTTGAGGCTAACAGCGTACATGGATTTGGTTACTGATATGTGATGTGATCACGTGTGTTCGCTTGCACGTATCATTATAGTTTCTTTCAATTCATAATATTAACTTGTACACTCTCTATCTCTGTATATCGTGCAAAAATACACCATTGTTTCAATTGGCCACTTTCAAATTCTCTATGAAGCTGAAATGTTTTATACTTAATTAATTTCATTTTATCTCTTATATTTAGAACGATTACTCAATAAATGAAATGCATTAATAGTGTTTACATTGGTCGTATACGTGACCATTAAGGCAACAAGAAAGACGTAGGATAAAATATTTTTAAGCAAAGTTTAAACAATCGTATGGAATTTAACTTAGCTACACGTGGCAGCTTAACTACCACAGCATAATGTTTTTGTGACTTTGTATTTAGACTCTTACTATTCACTGCTAGGTAACCCAACCTAATGAACAAAAGTATATGAATATATAAAGTAGCAAGATATTTCAAGAAAGACTTAATTTTATTAAAATCAAGATTGAGTTTTATAATGGTTTATGACAAACCAGGTAATATGGTTCAGCTTCATTATTAAAGGCTATTATAACGATAAGCGGAATCAATTCCTCTTTTATGTACAGATGAGACGTAAATATGCTTTTCTATATGCCTGCCCGTTGTGGCATAGGCTACTCCTGCCTTGCTTAATTAGAGTGTCAAGAGCCCAGGATACAGTTTCATTCCATCCAAAACTATGAATAAAAAATTTTGTTTTAATCGAAGTTTGACTATATGTCATTAAACTTAGTAGGCTATACAGTTTATATAAAAGAACATTAAAAATATAAGGAATAGAATTACTTTCTAATTTTTTACTTGTATATTTGAATAATAATCATACAATAATTTACAAAATTACAAAATTATATATATATATATATATATATAATATATTGAATTGGATATATTAGAGAAAGAATAAATAGTAGTTTATTAAAATAAATTATATGACTTGGTTTGGCATAAGGATAAATGTGCGAGGTTTAGTTCAGAATTCTTAAAATCTCATTTGGTTTTATGATTTCAGCAGTGATTTCTAATATCATCATTTCCTTAGCAGTCTTCAGAGTAGAAAACTAACTGAAAATTACTTTTTAACTGACAAATATTTTAAGATGACTTAATTGAAATATATAAGAGTATAAGTTTTCAATATTTCTAGCGATAAAAATATTTATGTGTTTGTGAGTAAGCAACATGCGTCGACACAGGGGTAATGCTTGAATACGTCTGATAGTATAAGTAGAGACAATAATGTACTAAGCCGCAATATTGTATTGAATATATCCCCACTTGAGACGGTAATATTCTAGGCTGAGGTAAATACAATTTTTCCTCGTAAGTTTTATTACCTGAAACAAGAAATACATAAAATACCCGGTTTGTGTTGGAGGAAGGCCAAATTGTCTACAGAGGTGCCAATCGAGTGTTATTGTGGTAACTAGTCTTATAACTGCTGCTGTTGGCATCACTGCTCTAAATGGTAGTTATGTTGAATTATTTTCACGCGTTCCAGGTAGGAGGAAGAGAATGTAATAACAACGTTTACTGTTTATATTCTACCTTGTATTTAAATATTTTAGAAAATATATAATATTTAAATTCATACTTTAAATAAAATTAGTGGAGGTAATAAAATAAATCTAATTTCCAGACATTTGATGTCTATTAAGTAAAAATAACTCAACGTTTAAATACAAAGACTAGCGATATTACGATCTTAGACGAAGATGTTGTGTGTCAAATGCATGTACACTATCTTTAAACCGCTTGCTTCACTACATTGTATCTATTAAACATAAGATATAGTTACAAATATATCTTCAATAAACTTTTTAATATTTATAAGTCTTTATCGCTACCTACCTAATTCACACATTATCAGCAATACTATTTTGGTTATACATAATCAACTAAGTTAATAAAATTAGCTAAACTTATTACAACAGCTATAGTTGTCTGCAATTTGATAATTGTTACAAAATTCAATTTAACCCTTTAAGATCGTTCATATGTAAACAAGTGAATGATGTGGGCTATAGGTACAAAATTGAAGACGTCTTTATTTTGGTTTACCATGGCTAAATGCTGTTTTAAATTACTTGCAGTTAAAATTTATTTAAAATTGTCCATATTGGCTGGCAAAGAAGATTTATCGTAACAACTGAGAGCAAATAATAAATGTTTCGTGCCTGTTGTCTGTGGGTGTAAGAGTATTCGACTAATTGAAGCAAACAAATTATTGTTGCAATTATGCGATTTCAAAGTTCAATATTGTGAACAAATAGTGTTAAATGAATGTTGCCTCACGCAATTAATAACGATAACATGTTTCCACAAACCATCGAATAATGAATTATTATATGCATTTCTCTTAACAGCCCCCGGTAGCGGTGCATTTCTCCTATGGCATGGCTCTAGTTTATTGAAGGCCACCATTATTAGCGAGATTAATATTAAAATTAAAATAGTTTATGTCAACTTTGTGATTATTTATAAAATTACTAGAGTTGGAATTATCAAAAATATTATCTAATTTCATCAAACGGCCTATTTTTATCCAGTTATTTATCAATATTTTATTGTAAAAGTAAGAGTTGAATATATTTATTGTTGTAAACGTACGTATTTATTACAGCCAATAAGTTTCTGGTACAGTTCATTCATGTATTTTTGAGGTTATGTTAACTTTTATTAACTGTTATTGAATGTTTATATGATTCGCCATATACGAAAATGTTACCATCGAGATCCAAATCTTGGCGAATATTCAGGAGAGATCCATCTTGTAGAGGCAGTAGAAAGTTTTGATGTTGGCCGAAGTGTAATATTGTTAGATTACATTTTTTATTTGATTCTTTAAAGTTTGTATATTATACCATATGAGAGTTTATTTTATTACGACACAACTTTTACAGGTATTTTAGTGATTATCAAGTGAGTCAGTATATATAATCGACAGTGATGAAAATGTTTGGTAATTGAACTTGAATTTATTTCTTAGAGTTCATTTTTTAATGTTTTACGTTTTGTTTCACTGAAACTCTCAAATTAGTGGTGTGAAGGCATACATGGTCCTGATCCTGTAAACATGTACAGGATTAGGACGTTTATAATACCCATAGCCAATATTAAACAACTAGTTTTTGGAATTTATCATCGTACATTTTCTAACAATCAGTAGGCTTCAAAATTAAAAAACGAAGTGGTGTAATAGTAGGAATATGTTTTAATCGTCATTAATAATATCAGCCTGATGATGGTTTGCCTTCTTAGAAACCTTTTCAATGGTACTCATTTCGGATATTACCACCTTTCTACTTGTGGCTGTTTCTGTTTGGCAGTTTGATCTAGGAAAGGGGTCCTTTGGGAAATACAACTAATTTAATATAGTGTTCGAAAAGGACGATCCTAGTCTCATTTGCTACCAACGCAGAATTTCAATTCAATGTTTACAAAATTTCTTTAAAATATTTTTCTTTTAACGTAAAAGCTTTTTTTAGGTAATATCATTTTAAATCCAGAGTAATTACGATAATAAAGGAAGATCTACAGATTGCAATATTACTAAAATGAAGTATAATGTCGATGGATAGGACGAAAAGAACATGTACAATAATTTAAGAAGCATTTGACTGTACACATTATGATAAATTGCCTGATAATTTATGAAAATATGGCGTGCAGGATTTCTTGCATTTATTGGATCCCAGAAGTAATATGCCCTTCCACTCACCTTTAAGAAATTGACTTATAAGATATTGTTTTATCGTGTAAATGATGTGTTTGCATTCAAGGTTTTTATATTTCATTGATTAATAAAATTTTATATTTACGTGATTTTAAACCCCGCCCCCCGTGATTGTTTTTCCCCTGGGATAGCCTTGAATGTTTAACGGTTGTATTTTTTACTCACGAAAATTAATTTGATGACCAGTGAAACTATTGTTTAATGAGGTATAAAATAATATAAGTTGTTTAGTAATTTTGTTATGACTGTACGTACGGTGTACGTTATCAGTTAATATTTTTGTAATATTGTTTTATGTACCAGATGTAGAAAATAATTTTACTAAAGTTGTGTATTTTATAAAATGTTTGGGCTTCTGATTTACTTTGTAGGTATTGCATCACTAATTCTGCTGATTATATGATTTATTAAAAACTTTTTATCATCAGATAGAACAGGTTTGTGTAAATGACAATGCTTCTGGAAATACTTTGTAATACTTTGGGTACACAAGAGTAAGTAGTTAATAATCTTATCTTATTATTGAAAATATGCTGTCAATAGTTAAATTAAAACTAATAGTCTTAATTCCTGTTTTAATTTCACAGCTTGACAATGATTTGTTTCGTAATTAGTAATGGCAACAAAAGTGTTTATCAAATAATTAATTAAATTATGTAATGTTTGTTATTGGTTATTCATGGGATTCCGTTTTATAAAAATGTGTTTTTAATTTATAATGCAGGATCTGAATAAATACTTTTGGATGGAATAACTTCCTTTTTACCTCATGGGTTTTTTCATTCGTAACGTGGTATGGTGATATCTCTTACTTTAGGCGGTGGCCTAGACAGTATGCAGTTCTTTCACCTCCGTCGTTAGGAGATAATCATTGTATTCACTACAATTACAGTGAATCACAGTCTGTCCTGTTGTGTAGAAAACGAGAATCTCTTTAGTGCGTACACAGCCAGTTTGTCTACAGCTAGAGTTTAGAGCATTTCGGTTATTGCCTGAGGTATGTGGTCACACTCATTGAGATGAACTATGTATCAGATGAGTTTATGTTATCGCTCTACGCTATTGTTAGTTTTCTGTTACTAGCGTTGTTTGGGAACAATTCAATTATAAAATCTCATGACTTAATTGGTGCGCGCTATACAGCTTAGTTATTAGAAAATTTCTCGTGTAAACGTATAAAATTATTCAAAAATGGTGGTCTGAACATCATTATATGAAATGGCATGAAGCAAACCTACCGAGGGTAAAATTTTTCAAATGTGCAATTATTGAGGCTTCATAAATTATATTAACAGAGCTATCACCAAAATTCCGTTGAAGTAAGGTCATTTTGGTTATGAATATTTAAAAATGAGAATTAGGTACAAAACCAAATATGATTTTACAATTAATCAAACCTTAATAATATATTCGTACACACGACATTACATTGGGATCAAAGACTAAATCATAAGGCCAGAGGCAGCTGCGCTTTACTCCCAGTCCAGACCATCGCCTTCCTGTTCACTTTGTTTCAGATGACGCGCCGCGATATTACAGGAAATGCCGAGACTGTGTACCAAGGTCGTTAGTTGTCTGAGTTGTGCTCTAGGCTCCTGTGCAGTGACAGCGATTGGGTTCATTTTCTGTAATCTGGGCTTTATATTCTTTAGATATAGTTTAATAATTATTATAACTTTTAGTACGAGTCATTTGCCATATTTTTAACTTTTTAATGACAGCAGTATTTTGTGCATCTAAAGAAGAGTGTATATTTAAATTCACTGAATATTGTGTTCTAATTTTTTTAAGAAAGAACGATGGCTAACTTCCGGGATATTTAGTTAAATTAAACATAAACGCCCCTAAATTGTACGCCAAAGAATTATACTCCGCTAGTTGCTATATACTCTGAGCCACCACGATATTTTGCGTAATTTGATACTTGCAGTTATAAGCGTGACGTAAAAACTGTGGTTGTTTTTTATCGTCTTCTTAAGAAATCTATTTGTAAAGTTATTAATTTACTTTGAAAGTACGCACATTTTTATAGAATGTCATTTACTGTTGTATTTCTTGGTGCTAAAACACTTGATGTAGATATATATATATATATACTTCGATATCTTCTGTTATAAAACATCTTGTTTATGGCTGTTTACGATCTCTGGTTCGGAGACTCAAGTACTAATAGACGGGTTGACGAGCAGCCTTAGAATGAATAAGAGCGCTCGCGTTCTCTAAGATCCGCCCGTCAGTCATGGGTCTCTTAACCCCTGCCCAAAAGTTTATTGTTATAAAGCAAAACAGTTTTATAGTTCATTTACACTAAAATTAAAATTCACAGTAGATATATGAGAAAGCAAGATGCTTTAGTATTTCGATCTAACTTTAGAGAAGAATAAGAAATTATTTGATAAAAGTATTTATAGGACACCAACAAAATCAAGCCAAACAAGCTATTCAAACTCATACTAACTAATATCCAAAATAATAACTTGCTTGCAACTCAATGATACACAGATTACTAAAACTAAGTCTATAAAACTATACCAAAAAACTAAATACAATAAAATATGTACTTGTATTGCGAAGTCCAACGGTGATCGTCAAACAATTTTCTAAAAAGTAACCAAAATATTTCAGAAACATAAGAAAATTGATGTTAAGCATAAAACGAGAAATAATATGTGTGTAATTACTTGTAAAATTATTCTGTATAAAATACTATTAGAAATAAATTGAAGAAACACTACATAAATATGGCCTTAAAACTTCTCGCAATATTATTTTTAAACATTAGTCATTTTAGCTATTTTTAGTAATTATTATGTTATAACATTTGTGTTATTTATTGTACCAGAAATTTTTCCCAGGTATCCTTACAGTCTCTGTAACCTTCCCTTTATAGGAGTTTTAATAGCTAGTGTTGTTTAAGCTTTTATTAGTATATGGTCTAGAATTTTTGCAGTGAACACACAACATTTTGGTTTTTTCCTGACTTGTGCGCGTTACAACACAATGGTATGATTTGTTTATGGCCAGATAGTTGTTATTTGTTAGGTGAGTTATTCACCTGAGGAAATGGTCAGATAGCAGATCTTAAAACGTAGATTTGTAGTATATTTTAACAATGGAAAATGTACAAATGTACGGAACATGTTAATTTCTACATGTTAACTGAGAATTATTAGTATACTAATTATAGTATGTGATAAAGTATATGATTTAAATTAAATTATTGCAATAAAAGTTACAACTTTAACTCACGTACTGCATGTTGTATCATGTTTATCTCGTATGAATATAACGAACACGAACACGACAGCGCGCTGTGGTAGTGGAGTATTCGCGTGTGTGCGAGCCTCGGGCTATCTGAATGTTACAGCTTTCTCAGTTTGTTTCTACTTAGGTTTATGTTATACCGGATGTATGAGTACAGGAAAACACAACATTAGCGTCGGAAATATAATTCACTTAAACATTTCTTTGTACTACTGTTGTACTTAATATGATACAAAATAAAAATGTTTACAAACATGTTATCCTCTTTGACGAACTTGAACTGAAACATCAAAGAAGGTTTAAAAGTGCCAACACTTGTTTAATGTCAGTTAAAGTTTTATTGTAAAATAAAAATATTATCATAATTATTTCTAACTCTAAAGTGTTCAAGGAGATTTTCAGAGTTTTTATTAACCCTTTCCATCCCAGCGTCCGGTTTTCCGGACGTTCGAAAAACATCGCAAAAAATCCCCGCGTCGGTTTTCCGGACGTTCGAAAAACATCGCAAAAATCCCGGCGTCCGGTTTTTCCGGACGTTAAGAAAATAAAAATTTTTTAATGTTTATTAACTCGGAATATTTATATAAATCATATATAAATGTTCGCAATAACATATACCGTTATAAAAACATCGATTTATTACGCTATAATGTTTTATTATTGACAACTTATTTACTTCTTTCTCTTAGTGTTGTGTCATCAACTGTGTTGAATTTTATCAGCTGTATTTGTTGGGTTTCATTCCATCTTGTTGTTGAGAGGGGTAATAACATAAGTATTACAAGTAAACCAAAAATGATAAGGGAGTACAATGACTTTATGGGAGGGATTGATGGAAATGATCAGATGCTATATCATTATTTCAATGAAAGAAAAACCATCAAATTTTGGAAGAAACTTACATTTAATAATTTCTAGAATGCTCTTAAATTTATATACATTGTACAAAAACAACACAGATAATCCTGTAAGTAGGCTTCAAAACATATCAAACTTGGTTGGTGAATTGACAGTTAAATAGGCACATGGGAGAGGAGTAGGCCTAGGTACTCATCAAAATGAAGCCAGTAATGCAAACAACGGTGGTACAAAATCATTTTTTTGAAAAAAAATACCAGAAAATAAAGAAAAAAAACTGCTGTGTGTGCAGTGCAAAAAGTACAAGAACTGGAAGGAAAAGAAACAAGTTTACTTTTATTTGTGTTAACTGCAAAAAGGGCCTGCACACTAAATGTTATCCTTTCCATAGATGTTTGTAAACAAAAACAAAATTTTATTGACTCGGATGGTAATTTTTAGTTTTTATTTTGTTAGGATTAGGAGTTTTTTTTTTAGTTAAAAATATGAAATAATTCATTGTTTGCCTATTGACATTCAATATATTTGGTTAGAACTATATGTTATGTAGAAGTGGAACATGATATGCCATATTGTTGTTATAACTGGGAAAACTCCGAACTACAGTGATTTAAAAAAAATCCAGAACTTTTTTATTTCTCAACATATCAGTGTGAAGTATGGATTTTTTTGAAGACTGTTAAATGTGGTTTTGTAAAGTGTTATCAATCTTGGTTAAATAATTTTTTTATGCCCATCCACAACGCAACAAAGTAAAAAAAATCCTCAAAATATTTTTTAGTAAGTACATATTATTAAAAAAAAGTTATTGTAAATATTTGCATGTCGTTTTATATTTTATTTTATAGTATATATAACATATTTAGGAAGCTAATAACACTTAAACTACTAAAATTGCTTCATAAATAAATTTTTTATGGGTTTTCTAGTAAAATACGACAAAATGAACTAAAAGAGCCTGGGATTTTTGGGTATGTCATTAGTAAAAATACTTAGGATTTTTGGAACAAATTAAAAAAAAGTGTCTGGGATGGAAAGGGTTAAATTCGTAACTAAGATGTAATGTGAGTTTTTCAAACAGGGGTTGACATATAAAGTACCTATTATCTGATTATCCAAGATTAAGATCGTACACTGCAATGAGACATGTTGGTAGTAACAATATTTATTAGTGATTCCTAATCGGAGTGAGAACTTCTGAACACTCTTGCTTAGTACAATAGTGTCAGTGACATTATAAAATAAAGATAGTTGTGTTATAAAAACACAAATAAACGCTTCAAATAACGCAAAGGCTTTAGCAGTTCATCTAAACTATGTACGTAATTTTTTGTTAGATAGTACACAATGAACTAGATATTTGTCGCTTAATTAAACGAAACTTAAAGCCACTATTATTCGTATTTCACTGATGCCATCTGCAGAAATCGTCTAAGTGAATTGATAGACTGGAAATCAGTTTTTTAAATAATTCTGCCGTACTGTAGTAATAAATTTCGTGTAATGTACACAAGATTAATACAGTGACGGTGAATTTTAAAAGTGATACTTTAATATGCTTACTTTAAATTTTATAAAAAGAACGTATTTCCTAATACTCACAGTTGTGGATGCTTGTCTCTAATATGGAATATGCCACATCAACCACTCATAATACAGTACAAACTGTGTCTCACTTTACAGTGAAGTGGGTTTCGACATTAACTCTTGTTACATTTATGATTGTTATACAAAGTATGTTAATAACAAGATAGAAGTACGACACATCTCGTTTTACTTACTAGACTTCGCTGCAGTAGCATAGACATTTAGTTATACATTTCATTGTCGATATGTCCTGTGGCCAGATATACCCACAGAATACCGTACCAAAATAAATTGATATAAATTACATGTTTAGATATGCATCATCATAGAACGCATTCTGGTGTATGTAGAAATATAGTTTCAAGTCAAATGATTCATTTACATTCTTGCTCATTCAGTTACGTTTAATAGCAGTGTAAAAATAATTAAAGTTTCTATGAGCTAGACAGGGTATTACAATACATATATACGCTGAAATAAAATCTTGTCACTGAATTTTATAATTGACTCCAAACAAATATATTTTCGTTTTTCTCTATGAAAAAAATTCCACTTGTTTAAATCTTGTATTTTACTCCTCATCTTCCTTAAAATGTTGTTTATTCTCTTATTTTTCATTCTCATCATGGTTACCCATACGGCAGTGTAAATATATTAATAATGCTCAGCCAAATCCTATGAAGTCAAATGCACCCTTATTTTAATTTAAACTTGCTAGAGAAATGAAGGACCTTTAAAATCAAACTTAAATTCACAATTTAAAATCCATAGGATAGTTTAATTTCTTGATGCCGTGCGGACATACATACATACATAAAGAAATGAGGTTTTTAGAGTCTCTCAAGTAATAAGCTTCTTTGTTAGAAGGTTATTTTTGAAGATGGAAGGATTATGAAGGAAACAGGATTTTTCCAGACATTTGTCATCGTTCAGTGAAATCATAAATCTTCGCTAAAGCTGAGCTAATGGTAAAACAGTCTAATGCCTACCGATATATATATTTCAGTTTATCCATTGAAATCTTTTTGATTATAATACAACTTACATTTATAGAAAAGCCGTTACAAAAATTTGTACCGTAATAGAAAACCATGTATCCTTCAACTTTATAGTTACACTTTAGGATTGTGAATGTTGTTATGGCAAGAGAAACTTCCGTCCACACAGTACCTCAGTACATCACACATTACTTCCATATCGGGGTTAAATCGAATACATATTATAGAATGTATGTTGAAAAATCATTCTAAATATGTCCTCTGCATTTTATATTATATCCACGTTCTTTTCAGTATGGTATTCGTACTAATATGGGAGAACAGTTTTACTATTGAATATTTTATTAAATTATCCGCACGGTCTAGTTATTCCAGAGTTATAGTAATTCAAAGGTTATTTGACCTTCACTGGTTATGCAGTTAAAAAGCACTGGCCGCAATAGATTAACTAACTATTTATTTAAAACTGCAAAATGTTTTCTTGGAATAAACTAGGCGTTGTGTTTTGGGAATTGGCACAGTTTTACTTTTAATGGTAGATTGCAATTATTTGTTGTTAAACAAGCAGGTACGGTATATTTGTATTTGCTAACTCATGCGGGTTAAATATAGTGGAAGTATACCCTTGTGTATTTTGTATTTAATCCACACAATATTAGTTTTACTCGAAACCCATGTCATAAGTTCAAGTAAATATTTACAAAGTGAAATAACAGGTAATTATAATAATTATAATCATTTTTCTAGTAACGGTTCTTCAAGGTACCTGTTTTGATATAAAAAAAGAATTATTCTTCAACTAACTGCGAGTATTTCAAGAATTTTAATCGTACCCAATGAAAACTACCTTAATATATATATTCTTTTATTTCTATCACCGATTTTGATGAAATTAATTTTTTGTGTTTTCAATGGAATTAGAGAATTGCTCAGATTTAGTAAAGATCCAATTTAAATTGTTCATTTAATCAGTATTTTATTTCTAAATTGTTTTTGATTTTGTAATGTTTTACTTTCGATTCGGCAGACTGCGCTGCGACACGTAATACAAAGTGAACTTATACTTAACAGCTGTTAATACGTTTAGCTGAGGTTCATCAAAGAGGCAGAAACATTTGTTTACATTTAAAATATAGAAAATTATTGTTGAAAAGTGCTTGATTAGTAGTGTAATGCAGATTGCATAGAATAAGTTATTGCCTAATTTTAAATTTAGATTGCACCCATGATCTATAAACTATCTAATGCAATGAAAATACTAAACGCTGTTATAAAAAGCAGCTCATTGTACAAAGTCGTGAATGTTTGCACATGAGGTAATCGAATTTGTTTCGATTGAAAGTAAATGAAAAGAGTCGAAAGAAGAAACTTAATGATCGACATTGGTTTTCGTTGATACATTTTCTTGATCGGACCACAAGACAAAGTCCACAAAAATACTGGAAATACCTAAGACAGAAAATTAATTTTAACAGACTGAATGTCGTTCTTTATAACCTAATTAGTTTATCAAAATACTTCTATATGAATTAATTGTACTGAATAACCTATCAACGCTTAGCAATAACCGCGAAATATAGAGACATGACATATGGTACACCTCTTCATAATATGCCCAAGAGGCTCACGAAGGAACGACTATTATTTATCTCAGGAATTTTAAAAACATGTCAAAGAAAAAGAATATATAAATATAGTGTACTGTCTTTCAACAGGAAATTGCCTGGGAAGCCGCAGGCAACTGCTAGTATGTTTATATATAAATACCTTTTCCTCAATTTCCTCAAGAAAAATTTAGTTGACTCAATTTACATTTCATTAAAAATTTCGCAGTACAACGGCATGAACTATAGTGACAAACATTAACTTAATGACATAAAGTAATGATCGAGATCATGTTTGATTAAACTCAGCAATAACAACATTATGATGTTCACGATCCTATTAACAATAATTTGCATTGGTTGGGTCATACTTCGTTCTCTATATTTCTTAAAGAAATAAGTTACAAGTTTAAGCTAACAAAAAGCTAGTGTTTTATTTTCTATACATATTACAATTAACTTTAATTATTTGTATGCACATCCCCACAAAGATAATAATTGAATAGGTATATCACATCAAATAAGCAACAGAAAGTTTATGATACACCTTCAATTTATCTATTCATTCGCCATACAATATTTATAAAGGAAGTATTGTACTGCATTTATATGATTTGTTAACTTTTACCGTATAAATTGTAAGTTAGTGTCTGATATTAAAATAATTGTCATTTTAGATAATTAATGTTAAACTGTATGAAGTTTTTATGCAAGATAATAATATTTGTAGTTCTAAAACGGTTTTAACTTTCTTCGGGAATTCTTTTAATTGATGCAATGTAATAAGTTATAAAAAAAGTAATTTTTTCGGCTTTGTCTAATTAAAGGATTTATTAGTTTTTATTATTCACACAACAACTTTTTTAGATACATGACTGCGATAAAAGTTCCAGGTTCCATTTCATAAGAAAAGTAAGCTATTCACTTGTTTTTCGATAACGGTATGATATAGTTAGTAGACTGTAAAATCTGTATGGTTTAAAATCATCGTTTAAAACATTAATCGTTCAAAACATTTTATTCAGACATTATTATAAAATAGTGTTTGCGATAAATGGAGTGTAATAGTAAATTTAACCAAAAACCTATAGCATAAAGTAGACGAAGAACAAACAAATAAGTAACTCGGGAAGAGTGTTCAAAGAACTTGTAAGTTGAGGTAATTCATCGTAAACTTCCACCACTTGATCTTACAGATCAGAATCGTGTCAGGTACATAAGTTTTGAACTCTGACAAATTAACAAGACATTTGACACACTGGCTGAACACATTATTTCACAGTGTCTGGGGTGTTTCACATGTTAACTCCTGACGTACACGTATTTCGTTACGCCAGTCTTTTTCTGCAGTGATGAATACACACATATTTGCAGATACTTATAGTTTATACGCATGTGTTATTACCAACCATGTTTAATTACTCAGAGTTTGAATCTCAAAAAGAATTAAGACTTTACTAAGGAATATCCTGATAAATTTAGTAAATTTTGTAAGGTTTAAAATTTTTATTATTTTTAGTTATATATACAAACGTACTTATAATTTTCAAAACTGTTTTAAAAAGGCTTTCTATATAAAATTATGTACAATACAATATAAATTTGTGTTGCAAATTATGTTACTTAGGCTTTTATTTTTTTCAGATTTTAACACTTAAAAAATTCAAATTATATCGAAATGATTTTCTACCATATGTTACATAAACTAATAATGTCTTATTAAATAGTTTTCTGAAAGATTAGGCATTCTTCAACATCAGTGTATTATAATGTTAGTTAAAAAATTTTCAGTAGATCCTGTACAAACTTTCGAATATAATTAAATGTTATTTATCCATGCTTTTTAGTGCATTGAAAATTTTAAAATAATGTATTACACAACTCGTGTTTATATAAATAAATTACACGATTACATGTTAACAACACCTGTGTAAACATTACTTGAAGAAAGTTGTTATTTTATTAATGCGCATAATTAATTAATTCTAAACATGTGTTATTCCGTTTGTTTTGTTTAAAATAGTATTTGCAAATCATGTGTTGAAATTGGAAAGTCACAGATTAAAATATTATTTTTAAATACAATAAAATGTGTGACATAGTATTACAAATCTGTAGACTACTCTAATAATATTCTGATCTATAAAAATAAAATATTTGATTGTGGTGGAGAAGCTTTTGTGAAAATCATACTTATATATTACAACGGTGATATATGACATTAAAACTTTAATATTGATATGTTACTCACATGGATATTACTGTTTGCAAAATATATTATACAAATGTTGTAGATAAGAGCGTGAAATGTGAGGGGCTTGTAAATGTAGGTAGCACCGGGGTTTTATGAACAAGAATCAAGAATCAAGAATCTTTATTTTGTCGTTGACATAATACATATGTATTGACAAAGTCATATTACAGCTTGAATTAGCTACAGTCAATTCTTCAATAATTTATGACATAAAAAATTATAAATATTTGAATATATCATTAGCTAACAGACATGGGTTTTAAGTTTTACTAGGCTATAATAAATAAATAAATAAATAAATATTGCACATAAAAATAGATATTGCACATAAAAGTAACATACATAAGAATAAATTATCACAGACAAAATAATTATTATGAAAGACAAAAATAGCATAAAAACATTGAAGTCAAATAACAAATAAAACTGCACATAAAAGTTTAAATATAACATATACAACAATATTGCATCAGCTCATAAATTTAAATGTATCACAAGTTTCAGTTATAGGCATATAGTTATCTAAAAAATATCTATTTGTTCCAAAAGCAAAAATTCTTGAACTGAATAGACTGGATTATTCAACAGCCATTCATAAAATTTTGTTAATAAGAACTTTTGATTGTTAAAGTAATTGCTAATTTTAATATATTTATTAATTTTATTATAGATTTTAAAAGACATTTCTACGTGACTATTGAGTGTTTTCTCTAGCCTGGAATGCGTCCTTGAAATATTACTACTATTTCTGGTGTGATAAGAATGCACATCATTTTGAAAAGTTAAAAGTGGGCATTGTTTCAGTGCATAAGATAAAAGTTCATAAATATACAAATTAATTATTGTTGGAATTTTTAATAATTGAAACAGCGGCCTGCAGTGGGCATCATCTACTGCATTTGCGAGAATACGAATAACCTTTTTTTGAATAATTAAAATCTCTTTTGTTCTACTGCAACCACCCCAGAAAATTAAGCCATATCTATAGATACTCTGAAAGAATGCAAAATAAACCATTTTTAAATAGCTCATATCAACAAGGGCTTTAAGACGTCTAATCAGATAGACAACTCTAGACAGCCTAATTGACACATGATCTACATGGGAATTCCATTGAAGTTTGCTATCTAAATGCATCCCAAGAAACTTGACACACTCATCCTTGGGTTGTAAATTTTGGTCAAAAGGCCTCAAACTAAAGACTAAATGTTGGGTTTTATCAGAATTCAACTTGAAATGATTGCTTTTAAACCAGATTTCCCCCTCATTTACCGCACTGTTTATTAGATGGGAAAGTTCGCCCATCATGCCAGCGGCTGCAAAAAAGGTGGTGTCATCCGCATATAAAATTGATTTAACTGGATATGAAATATTTGATGGTAAGTCATTTATTGAAATCAAAAAAAGTAAGTAAGGTCCAAGCACAGAACCTTGAGGTACTCCATGCTCCACCCTCACCCTGTTTGACCAATTTCCATTAATACAAACAAGCTGTTCTCTATTGGTTAAATATGATTCAAAAAATTGTAGGGCAGATCCTTTAATACCGTAAAATTCTAATTTTAACAACAATTCCTGGTGATCGACACAGTCAAAAGCCCTGCTCAGGTCGCAAAAGGCGGCCCGAGCAAAAGCCTTATTTTCAAAAGCCTCAATCACATTTCGCACCAAGTCATCTATGGCATTTAGGGTTGACTTGCCACTACGGAAACCATACTGTGATGTGCAAAGCAGATTATTATGTTCTAAGAATTTATTAACTTGATCAAAGACAAGAAGTTCAAGCAACTTAGATATAGCAGGTACAATTGAGACTGGCCTATAGCTTTCCGGCTGGTTTTTTGGACCCTTTTTGTAGATTGGGCAGACCCGAGAAATTTTCAGTTCAGCAGGGAAAACACCATTGGCCAAACATATGTTGAATACAAAAGTCAATTGAAGTACTATGGATGGAACTATTTGTTTTAATAAATTGTTTGACATATTGTAAAAATCACAACTATTTGAATTTTTTAATCTTTTAACTGCTTTTAAAACATCTTCTTGAGTAATTAATTTCCAAGAGAACTGAGCAGGAGTAACATTTAATTTTGACATATAACACTGGGGTGTTATATTAGGATTAGTGGCACTTTGCCTTAGTTTTTTAACTGAGTTTATGCAGAAGTCATTAAATTCTTGGGGTGAGATTCCAACTCTACTATTGCTAGTATGACCTTGAGTGTCTTTTTTTATTAAATCCCAAGCTGCCTTGCACTTATTTCTACTACATTCTATTTTTTCTCTGTAATAAGCCTGCTTGGCTTCACAAATAGATTTTCTGTACTTTAGTTTAGAATTGGCAAGCTGTTGTTTCAAATTGGACGAAGGTGTCTCTTTCAGAATTTGACTCAAAGCAATCAAATTATTTTTCATACATGTTAATTCTTTTGTATACCAGGGCTGTTTTTGAAAACCAACTGTTTTTGATTTTACTGGGCCAGAATCTAATTTAATAAGATTGCAATAAAAATGTATAGCTGAAGTAATTTTGAGGAAAATTTTTGAAAATAAATCAGTGGTGTTGAAATTATTGCTGAATACTAGGTCCCAATCAGTACAGAGAAGCATCACTGCCACACAACCAAATTTCCTCACAGGTAATACCATTTTAAAGAAGCCAATAGACCTGTCCTGTATGTTGTTTCTTTCAGATACAATAAACTTAATAGGCAAATTAAATAGTAGGGCATCATGATCAGAAAAAGGGAAGGAGATAACTTCACAGATCGCCCTTTCAGTAGCTGGAAGTCTATTACAAAAAATATTATCCAGACAATTTTGATTTCTGGTTGGTAAATAATTCATACAGTGATAATTATGTTGTCTTAATAAATTCAAAAATGTTTTAACACTATTTTTTGTACATTTGGTAATCAACATGGACGTCAACATGTCGACGTCAGACTATGAAAAGACCAATGGTTGGACGAAAAGCTGGAGTTTTAGTACAGTGAACTGCACCGTTCCATTGTTTGTCAAAAATGTATATAGTAAGAATTGGTTTCTTATCCTACGATTGTATTTGAAAAGGCTCCTTACTTACTTCAAATTCAATGAAACTATAATATACATAGTTTCTATTGTATATTAACTCGTATTGGTAGAATTAATACAGTTAAATGGACATAGATGTCTACATTAGATACTGGAATAGTGGCAATGCTATTGTTAAAATCGCTGGAAGGGGCAAAGCAACAGCTCACTCAAAATGTTCATTAACTAGAACGATACAGTTTGCTAATTGTGTATTGTTTTGTTTATATCAGCCCTCTAATTGCAACTTCACTCTACCACAGCTTGTATTCTCTAAATTGTTTAGGATAGTACATATTACTTAGTCAATTACTTAGTACAGATATTGTTAAACCACTTCCTCATGAATTTGAATGTGTTATCAATTACACATTTATCATCAATTTATTAATTAATTTTAGATTTTAAAAACATATATTTTAACTACTCCACCTGTGATAGCCTACATTAAGTTATATACAAATTTTGCGTGTTTATCCTAACTAATACAAAACTACCTAGTAATATTCACTTTCGTATATTCAGCAATTTCATATTACAAATTATAATATAATTCAGTTTCAAAGTTAATAAACTAATTAGGAAGTCCCTTTTTTCCAAATGTTCTACAATAATTTTTCAAAAATGAAATAGCTATTGTTAGGACTAATATGCTCACTGCATTTACAAATGCAAGGTTAGAAAAAATACTTTATTAACAGTTATCTTGAAATCGCAGTGTTTAGCTCTTTACGAAAAGACTTAAGGTATATACTACAATTTCTTATACCATTAACCTGTAAATAAATCCTAAACATGAACTTTAAACTTTTAAATAATTATCAGATTTGTAAAACATAGTGAGTAAAAGATAACGATTTATTATAAAATGTATTTGTAAACAAATCTTATTATAAAAAAAAGTGTAATGCACTACTGCGCATTAAAAATAAAATGTTTGTCCAAACCAGCATAACCCCATCCAAACTGTTAAATGAACCCTCGACTTTTATTTTATAGCTGTTTATGGTATAACATTTATTAAGATTTTTACAAAAGTTCTCTTTATGTGAAGGTTTAACCAAGACTTAAAAATTACAAGTAAAGTACAAATATGGGTAAGATTATAATTATCCGGATGGATTAAAAAAATTATATATTCTATTCCACGAATAATCATATAATTGATAATACCTTAACACTACATTATTTTCTTTGGTGAAAAAACACAAAACATAGGATATTTACTACCAAAAACAGTATTTTTATTTTACAATACGGTAGCAGTAGCTGATTAGTTGTATCTCCTGATTGTCCTTACAGAACAATTTAGTTCTGCCACTCACTTGTGGTTAATGAGAATCTCACAGAGTAGTACTTCAAATAAGGAAAACTTCAAAATATATTTTGTAAGTCTCTAAAGACATTAAATTATAATAACCCATTGAAACCATTAGTTAATCAGATTATTTGAATGATAACATAACATTTCCTTAATATAACTTTTTTAATAATATATATAAAAATATTCATTGTGGTTGATGTTTAAGATTGAGAACATCACTGAGTCAAGCTCCGTTTCTGTTCAGCGTCAAGTCAATTTGGCAACGCAGCCTATCTCTGGTTTGATGAGGATAAGGACCAGGGTGTACAGGCCACGCCCTCGACAACCTTCTTTGCGGCACTCTGGTGTAGGTCTGGCTTGGTGTATGTAGGTCGATTGACCTCAAATTAGTCTTTTTGTTTTAGCTAATCTGTTGCCAAAAGTGTTAAACATGCTTTAGCTGCATTTTTGCCACAAAATATTTTGTTGCTGAAAAGCCAACTCATGCATAGTATGTTCTTATTGCACATAAAAACTAAATAAATAAAATAATATTACCTACAAACAAGAACAAAGTGTTTGCAGCTTTGAAGGTTATTATATTACATTTCAAAATTTAAATATTCATATTTATGGTTAATAAGTGATAAACATTAATACCTCTGTACTGCAAGTATAATTTTAGAAATACTAATAAAAAACACCCATATTGGATTAACAACAATTCGGGAGGACATCTCAATTATGTTACTAGAGCACTTGATTTATAGTTCTGAGAACTGTACTTGCCGTACTTACTAGTGAAAAGTATCTACTATAAAACATTCACTGAAAAAAATTAAAAAACTTTTAAATGATTAATAAAATGCAACAAAACATGAAAAACTGCAAAATACCAGTCTAGTTAAAAAACTACTACTGATACAAGTGTAATCAGTTTAGAGTTTAACTATGTTTTCGTAGAATATAAAAGCTACACTAACAGATATTTTCTTCTATAAGCCGCATTGTCCCCGAAGTCAATATACCGAATACTTTATGGCATTAAACAAAGATATAATCTTCAATTGGTTCCTTCACAATTAAAAGTAATAGAACGGGCAGTTGCATCCGGCACCCAGGCCTTGGATGTATCTGCCTGTTCTTCTAGCGCTACCACCATCGACGATGATGTAGTACTCGATGATGCTAGCGGAAGGGTTGAGTCCATGGACACAGACACTGGAGCATGTGTAATGGACTACAACCTTAAGCTCCCCTTTAAACTGCGCAAGCGTTGGGCGATGGAGCAGAAAAAGGCCGACGGCACCTGGCTTCCGGACTGTCAATGGAGGAGGCAAACGGGCAAGATGTCGGCCAATGAAAGGAAAAAGTTGAGGAAACAGAGGGAGGCAGCACCGGAGGCAACTGCAGGTGCGGTCTCTACTCCTATTGGGAAGAGAGGGCGCTCGGGCGGTTCTTCGGCGGAAAAACCCCTGCGAAGAGGCGCCCGGTCGCACCTCCTGGGCAAGCAGCGCAAGCGACGAGTACCAATCCCTCAACGGAGGAGGGGTTGGGAGAAACATTCAGGGAGGTTCTTACGGGACATAAGCTAGTCTTGGTCCCTGCAAATTTTCCTGAGAGGCGCCTCTCAGAGGAGGAGGCTATGGAACTTCGGAGGCGCATTCTCGACGAGGTACTCTCAGCAGAGGGTGTGTGTCTGCAATTCAAAAAGTGTTTCCCGGAAAGGGGGGCTCTAGTCATGCTCTGTGGCAGTGACGAGACCAGGGACTGGCTGCGTGGTCTGGCTCCGGGGCTGGGGATCGGTGGCCCTGGGGGAATAGGGGTGATCTGTGGGGACTACAAAGACCTCATAAGATCTACCAAGGTCTTCCTAAGGGTTGATGGTCCCATGGCCGAGAAGGACTCTGCGACCATTCTCAAAGCCATTGACAAACAGAATGCTGGGATCTCTGTGTCGGACTGGAGGGTTGTTGGAGATTTCCACACGGGAGATTCCAGAACTCTCGTAATTTTAATGGATGAGCAGTCTTCAACCACTCTTAAGGGGAGGGGCTGGAGGGTGTTCATTGGTGTGGAGCAGGTCCAGCTGAGGGCGCGGGGTGGGGCGGTTGATCATGGGGATAAAGGTTCTTCAGATCAACCTGCAGCACAATAAGGCTGCCTCGGCTGTATTCTGCAGACGCTTCCTGTCGGAAGATTTCCACGTGGCTCTGATACAGGAACCTTGGATCAGTAAGGGAAAAATATCAGGGCTTTCAATGACAGGGGTGAAAATAGTTAGTGCCCAAGTTGAAAATGCCAGGACATGTATTGTTGTAAGCAACAAGGTGGACAGCATTCCTGTTCTGGAATTTTGTTGCAGGGATCTCGCCACAGTCAGGCTGATGGTGGCTGGCAATGGACGAGCCCTGCTAGTTGCATCATCATATCTACCGTATGATGATGCGGAGTCCACGCCCTCCAGGGAACTGGCTGCCTTGGTGGACCATGTTGGGAGGAGTGGAGCGGAACTGGTGGTGGGATGCGACGCCAACTCGCACAACGAGGCGTGGGGCAGCACCAACACCAATAACAGAGGTAAGTTACTTCTAGAATACATAATGTCCCGTAGTCTAATGATTGCAAATGTTGGAAATGTGCCCACGTTTCGCACGAGGACAAGAAGGGAGGTGCTAGATGTGACCATGATGTCGGAGGGTATGGCTGGTCGGATGCATGGCTGGCATGTGTCTGACGAGCCTTCCATCTCTGATCGTGCTCACATCTGTTTCAAGATCGGTGAACAGATGCTGGAAAAAGATCAGTATAGGAATCCGAGGAACACAAACTGGGTATCATACAAGGAAAACCTCAGGGCACGGCTGGATTCTGATTCCACTAATGGGAAACGGATTCACAGCGCGGCGCAGCTTGACGAATCTGCTGACGGTCTAATTTCTGCGATTGTTGGCTCCTTCGATCTCAGCTGCCCGATTATTAATAAAAACAGATCAAAGGTAGCCTGGTGGAGCTCTGAACTGGCCTCTTTGAGGAAGAGGGTCAGGGCTCTATTCAGGAGAGCCAAAACTTGGGGCACTTGGGACACCTACCATGAGGCTCTTGCACTGTACAACCGCAAGGTTCGTACGGCTAAGAGGTTAGCCTGGAAGAAGCTCTGCAACGATATTGACAGTGTGCAGGGCAGTGCAAGGCTGCAAAAGCTGTTGGCAAAGAATCCCATCTCGCCGCTTGGTAGTCTCAAGGACGATCAAGGTGTTTACATTACTGAGCCGGAAGGAGTTCTGAAAGTTATGATGGGAACACACTTCCCGGACTGTATTGTTCATGAGGGTGAACAACCACCCGAAAGTGAGGGGAGACATGCGGGTCGCGCCACCCATTCGCAGTGGAGTCTGGCGCACCGTATTGTTACCTTCAGTAGGATTGAGTGGGCTATTAACTCATTCAGTCCTTATAAGGCTCCTGGGGGCGACGGGGTGAGACCGGTTTGCTTGCAGCGGGGACTGGAAATTCTCCTTCCACAGCTGTGCAGACTGTTCAGACGCTGGAATTCTGGGAGTGAGACCATGTAGGGAGCTGGTGGTTCCTATGGGTCCGTATCCGACAGTCTTTCAAGCGGAGGTCGCAGCCATTATGGAATGTGCTCGTGAGAATCTTCGTCTGCGATATAGGGGCAAGACGATTAACATTTTCACAGACAGTCAGGCAGCACTGAAGGCGCTGGATTCCTGTGCAATCAAATCCAAACTGGTTTGGGATTGCTATCAGACCGTTTCCTCCCTTGCCAGAATCAACAATGTAACCGTCTGTTGGGTTCCTGGTCATGAGGGGATTCTTGGGAACGAAAGAGCTGATGCCCTGGCCAACCAGGGCTCAGCAACAATTATGACGGGCCCTCAACCATTCTGCGGTGTTCCAAGGTGTGAATCCTCTAGGGTTGTCTCGAAATGGATTCGCGCGGAGCATGGTAGAAGGTGGAGGTTGCATCCGGGTTTGAGAGTGAGTAGAATGGTATTACAGTCACCTTCCTCCAAGGTGGCCTCGGACCTTCTCTCATTAAACAGATCAATGTCTTCTAAGGTCATTGGTCTCATTACGGGGCATGGTCACCTGAAGAAGCATCTACACAGAGTTGGCATCCTTCAGGAGGATCCGCTCTGTGGAAGGTGTAATGAGCAGGAGGAGACTGCTGAGCACGTGCTCTTTGATTGCCCAGCAATAGCAAGAGAGCGGTATGCCATCTTTGGTAGCTTGAACAGGGGTGGCGAGTTTTCCCAGGAGGACTTGATATGTTGTTTTCGGCGGTTTGTTGAACTGCTGAAGTTGTAGACTGGAAGTCCTCATGGTGTTTCCGGGGTGCGCAAAAGGCCCTTGAGGCTTAAGTGCATGGCAGTAGGCCGCCCCAGGGGGGAAAAAAAAAGAATATGAAGTTGTTCCACTTAAAGTACTGACCGTGGATATTAGACAAAACGACACAACATGACGGTCTATGTCCTGACGACTGCTAGAGGTCTTACCCTCTGCCTCAACCAATATTCTTTCACAGACTTGGCGACCGTAGCGCTGCATCACAGAAGTGGGAGAAATATTGGTAGCAATATTGTTTCCTACCATATTAAACAATTTTGTACTGTTAAACACACGAGTTTAGTGGTCCATGTGCTAATTACAAATGTTTATTCAGTGTAATTTACAATACTGTTTATAAACAGTCCATCTCTAAAGCTGAATTACTGTAATTTAAGGCTAAAAAACTGTATAAAATACTGCCAAAAAGAAACTGTAAAGTGATTTCTTATCATTTTCAAACGGATTTCACTTCAGGATAATTATATACGTTACGTTTCTCTAAACAACTCTATTTACTGTTCTACATATGGCCTTCCAGAATAAAACGTTTTAGAATATATAAATATGCCAGTTATATGAATTTTTGTATAGGACAGTCTGGTCGATAAACCCTGGTACAGTAATCAAATCAATGTCTAATCAATCTAAGCAATGACAATGTTAAACAAATGATTTCTTAGTGTTAAAACATTAGTATATTAAGAAATAATGGTTGGATTTCCCAAACCACGACAAAACTAAGAAAAACATTCCTTAAGAATTATGATTTTACAAATGCCTTATCTGAGAAAAAAGTGCTTTCAGAGTTGTCAACGCATGTTACGTGATTGATCGACAAATGATCCCAACCGCTTGAGGAACAAGCTCCTGAATGTAGAAGGGCTAGGGTTAGAGTAAGTTCTTGTTTTGGTAGTCGGTGTGTACGTAATTAAAAAAAGTAAAAATTTCAATAATTTCTATTACTTTGTTATTTGATAAACTAGGTTAATTTTTTAATACTCTGTATATTATTAATATACGATGAACATTGAAATTTCCTAGAATTTATTTATTTAGCAGAAAGCAATATTGAAATAATATTCCTATGAAATTTAATATTTTTACTTTTTGGCTTAAGACCGTTCCAATAAGGCAACAAGAAATTTACTTTCAATAATAACAAGTTCGAGCAAATGTTTTAATTGTGTTCAGTATATTTGAACATACCATTATATAGAATACAATGTATATATAAAATAAGTACTTATTATTCCGGTAACATTCAATGGTATAATATTTCTTGTAACTCAAAAGTTTAAATCCAATTCCTGCAACAGTGTTGACTGTCTGTCATTTCTGTGGAGATTCATCGCATTCGTGTCCACAAACAATTCGCAGTTCATCTGAGGGATTTACCTAGTCGTAACAACACAATTGTTTATCCTGTCAAGCTTTTGAGTTACTGTGTCAGCCTGAATTTACTTTGTATGTGTGTGGTTTTGACATGGGCAAAAATATCCAACCCTCGTCTGAGAGGAATCTACATCTATCCACGTTTCACTCAATATATCACTTTAGTATACAGGCCATTTTTTAAAACACAGTTACCTTAACCTACATCTCTGAGTGAAATATAAAAGTGTCTGTAGAGCTATTTATGTGCATATAGTGTCAATTATATCTTATCTAAACCTAACGTAGAAAACTGGTGAAAATATCAACATTCAAATTGAATGTACTCTTCCCACCTTAACCGTGTTAACGTCAGAACCGAGATAGGAATTTATGTATGTACAAAAGCTTATGAATTATTTGTGTTATTCCGTTTTTCTAGACAATTTATGATTTAAATTATTTTTATTATATCAAAAAACAATGTTTTTGAATTTTAATTTTAATAAATACAAATAATATTTGGAGTGTAACTTCTTTGACATCTCACCAATCTAGACTCTATCATCCTACGGGATTCACACATTAGGTATCATTACTTTTTGCTTACTCTGGTACTCTGGAAATGATCGTAATTGTAAGGAAATATGTATTTTTCTTCCTTCTAACATACACTAGTGTGACATACTACTCCAGTATTGTAATACAGAATACTAACAAAGACTAGTGATGTCTGCATTGATTAATTATATTATTAATTTATCCTTTGTAAGTGTATGTTCCAATTTCTATATAAATGATATATTATTAGTTATATAAAATGTAATAAACTCATGTTTGATTAGCTTTATCACGAATGAAGTTACATGAAAATTTAAATTTTAAGGGTCAGTTAATTTTCGTAATATATTACGGATATATAACTAGACATAAATTAATTCTCTCTAGCATCCATGCAATGGGGCTTGGATTCAGCCAAGAATAGTAAAAACTTGATGGATAAATTATCTAAAAATTAATTACTGAACATATTTATAGAAATAATAGCGATTAATTTAGACATGACAAGAGCGTAAGAGTCTCGTCTGTTAAAAGATTCAACAAATTAATTGCTGAAACCATTATATTGCTACCATGAATGAAGCATTTGTGATGATTTTTACTGACTCTAGTTACATGATTGCATTACTACATAAACAAAATACGATATGTATCATATAAGAAGGATTATTGCGTCATATTTTAATAAAAAGAAAGGGACTAGTATGAAAGGGCGTCTATTAATCTTAAAGATACAGTCAGCAACACAAGAGTTAAGGGAACAATTTGGACGAGAATCTCAAAGTTCAGCTCACGGCTCGTGTCCCTTGGGTTTCCATAACAAGTCGCCTTCTGTCCTGAACCCAAGGAGAACTGATCTCAACAATTTGTACAAAAGAATGACATTTTAAATTTCTCTTTGGGGTAAACTTGCCTATTTAATCATACAGGTGGAATTTTATGTATGAACATTCCAGTACTAATTTTAGCCATGTATAAACTTATTTTGTTTTATAGCCATTTATACTTAATTACTAAGAATTAAATACTCATATAAGCTATTATTATTTTATAATACTTTAGTATTCAGTATTATTATTTCCTCATTCTAAAACTACATATATTTTAGAAGAGCCTGCATGTTTTAAAATTATATTAGACATGATACATTTTGTGTATTTGATGCAAGGACCAGTTTATTTACCAATATTTTTACAGATTAATTTGTACGAATTCAGTTTTACATGATGGTTGTCAAATAAAATATAATTAGAGTAATAACGTGCACATGTATCAAGTGTATATAAATACGCAATATATTTCCAGCCGTAAACAGAGCAAATATAAAG
The DNA here is from genome assembly GCF_021130785.1 of Homalodisca vitripennis. Classification (NCBI taxonomy): domain Eukaryota; kingdom Metazoa; phylum Arthropoda; class Insecta; order Hemiptera; family Cicadellidae; genus Homalodisca; species Homalodisca vitripennis. Next base: position 53,864,132 of record NC_060212.1, read on the forward strand.
CACGGTTTAAAATCACAGAGAACTAATACGAACAGATAAACCTGGTCAACATTGTGGCAGAGTATAACAAGATTAATGTTCCACAAAATGTCCTCTCGTAGGTAATAATAGCACAGTAAATCATCTGTAATGTCAGCTGCTTGTGGATTACATATTGTAAAAATGTTAAATTTCGTTTGTGTAGAATTGGATGTTGGTTATTCTACGGACGTTCGTTAGTGGCCTAATACGTTTTACGCCTATCGAACATACTAACCGAAAATGTAGTCAAGCAAGAAATAATTTTAGCGAAACATCCGTACACAATAATACAAACAATGCCACATTGGCACTCGTTATATAGGTTATGTGAGTGATAAAGAACGTAATTCGCTTTTGTGTGTCAGGACAAACAAACAAGAAGAAACCGATTTCTGACTTATAAGATAAGAAACTCGCCCAACTACTTGAATTTGAATATATAGGATATGTTCGTGTCGAGGCATTGAAGTGGCTCAGTCTCCACTACAGGATTTATATCTAATTGTACAAATTACTGGCCCTCCTGAAATTTTGGCTAGCTCAATTCTGAATGAGTAAGGAAATATTTGAAAAAATATATAGTTTAATAATGCTTCTTGTAACATATTATTTTTCTATGAATAATGTTATTGCAATAAAGTTAGCAGAATATTTGGAAAATGTATTAGAAAATGAGATATAAGATTACTAGTTTACTACCATTTATGAATCAATTTAAGACTTTTAAAAACATCGCCAACACATACATCACCCTCTAAGAGACAGTCACAGAATTTGTGGCCCTCTAAACGCACCAACTTAGCAAGGCACAGTATTAATACTATCCTTAACAGTATACTAAGAACATGATTGGCTGAACGAAAGAAGTCTGCGTCTCTTATTTATCTCTTATGTATATTGTAACAGAGTATATTGTATAACAGAGTATCTCTTATGTATAATGCCGAAACTGTCCATTATTAGCACAACCTAAACATACTTATCTAAATTAAAAAAATACAATAACTAGCAGTAAAAGTATGGACAGTTCATAGGCATAAAATATACATGAACATAAACAATCACAAACTAAAAACGTGTTAAATGACAGGAAGTACAACAGATACGAGATTTAGCCATCCGCGTCAGCAGTGTAACGTAATAGGCTTCTCCCACACTTCACCAATCCTGTAATGAAGGCCTCATAAATATGTATAACACCCGCAAAGAGCCATTTCCGCTGCTATCATTTCAATTCCTCTTCATCTATATAAACGAAAATACAATAAAAGCTCTCTTACATTGTCCACATACAAACACGTAAAACACTGCAAAATTCGCAATACATGATTTACTTCAGTCTCGTGAATATTTATATCACCCACACACAGTGATGTCCGCTGCCATAGTTTCAATCTCTCTTATTCTTTGAGAGCATTATTATAATGCCCTCCTTACGACCAACGATAATAATATATCGATTTTGTAAATTGCTTGGATCTATTTTGTATATTTATACCAACACTTCTAATGTGAAAAGGGATGGTGTCTTCAGTGTGACTATTATTGTCATTTCTTCAAAAAAGTCTCAATCATCAATAGCAATCATGTATTATGTCACATTAATAAATATTGTAACAGCGAACCGCCACGAATGCTGAAGACCTCTATAATACCTGATGGTTTATTTCCTGATGGTCACAGAAGCAATGTATTATACTTATTTGTAAAATGCAGTACTACCGTGCTAATGTTATATATTAACATTCTTAATTATAAAAAAAGGAATTATTGCGTAATGTAGCATTTTGCCCACTGTAAAAACAATTTAAATTTTATCTAAGCCTACGATATTATGGTGACTTAGTGTTAACAAACAATTATAACACTGCTGTATCGGTATTGTTCTGTAATGTTGCTGTTCTAATATAAGCATCTGTTCTTTAGCCTTCTGACAAGCTAAACTCCCATATACAATTACGACTTTTTTTGCCAGCACAGAGACATCTGCAGATCTTCATTTTAAAGATTCGTCATGAGACTTAAAATTTCCACACGCATCTCGGACACATCTCGGAAATATACGATACCAACATACAAATAAAAAAAACAATAATAAACCTATATTACCATTGTTACTCTTCATCCATCTAGGATGATAATGACACTCTTAACGATATTTGCACAACGTGTGTTAAAGTTTGTGACCAACTTGAAGTATTAAATTTTACGCATGAGTCTCCTTGCTGGTAATCTAGTGCTCATGAATATTAATAACACTCAAACAGCCTTATCCGCTCCCCCACGGATTACAATGCTTTCTGTTTCCCTACTGCAATATACAACTTAACCTAATAGAGAGTAACTTAATTAAGAGTAACTATGAAAATTACATCCAGGCGTTTCAAATTAACAAAATAATAGTTTTATAGTTTTCGAACTTGCTTAAAACTTAAGGCTTTGATTTCTATTACAGTGTTTGTTTTCTCAGATAGTTATATTATTTATAAATACACATAACAGGATAAGGTTAAAAATGTTTCTTTTAATATGACGCATAAGTGCAAGACTGTTACAATAATTTGATCCCCAGTAAACAGGATCATAATATCACAAGAATTTCTATTCTGATTTCAAGAGTACTGATTATCATATTGTACAATAAGCAGCATTATAAAGTCACATGACATCGTGTAAAGTACCAATCTTTACATTGTACAATCAAAATGTATAATACATAACCTCAGCATAAGGAACTGAACGAGCAGTTTCAGTTGGTCTCAGTTTTGTAGGCACAAGAAGTGTCACAAAGTCAGAGCGTGGTTTATAGTAGAAATACTCATGTGAATCAAATTTGTTATAGCAGTAAGTAATAATTAAGGGCTGTAAATTTTATGAGCAACAACTTATATCTGAGCGTGAAGAACTGAACAGCAGTTTCTGCTGCTAACAGTTTCTGCCAAGTGTGAGTAGCAGCTGTCAAATGACAGAATCAAAAGTTATTACGATCTAGACTGAGTGCGCTACAGTTTATGAATAATCCCTTCTGTGTCAGCGTGGTTAACCGAACTCGTGGTTTCCGCTGCATCTAGTTATTTGACTTCAATAAATACCACAATGTCAGGATCTATGTGAGCTTGGATATTGACAAAAGTAATGTGACAGAAATTCCGAGTGGTAATGAACTTGGCACCCAAAAACAAAAACAGAGTTAATTTATCCTTGGCTATTTATATTATTGTTATAGTACTCCTAAGTTACCTGTGAATTCTGAAATTGCTTGTAAGCTCATTGATTGTAAGCTGGACCGCCTTTGCTAATTAATCTGGTACAGATCTAACAATGCGTCTACTATGTAGGCTGTCATCTCTATTATTTAAATATTTATTTTATAATATTTATTGTTGAATGTATTACCATGTGCCAGCACCGAGAATTATAAACTTGAATACAAATACAGAAATGTACCAACCAGGCAAACACTAAATTCCAAGTAAATAAATATTGTTGTTCTAGAAAGTTTTAAGAACACGTGTGACGAGAAACATATTATTGGTTGGTTTGTATTTTTTTGTTATGTTGATTGCTATATTAATGGAACAAAATAATCTGAGGCACAAAAATGTTGAAGAATTCCTGCTAGTAGTTATAACAAACCAGCGTTGTGTATTGTTGAGAAATCCTGAATTTTTATATTCTCGTTGAACCGTAACTCTCTACAGTACTGTAGAGTTCCAGCTTTTTATGTTTACTACTTTCACCAGTTCGGTAAACTAATTCCGTTACAGCTCGAATTGGGTACAACAGAAGATGTAACCCTAGAAAATGTTTTCCGAAGTTGACAGAAACGTTTGTTGTTTGCGAAAGACGTTCTAGTGTACGCAATCTTAAACATACTAAAATAAATAATTATACATTCAAATATACATCCAAATTAAATGAGAGCTCTACGTGAACTTGAATATATTTTTTTAATATTTTTTTTGTTTAAGTAAAATATGTGATCTTTTTTGAAAAATTATAAAATGAAGTGGTTTTGTTTTACAGGGGACAGCAAGATAAAGTGTGTAGGAAATACGTGAAACTTCTGGTTGTGTTGGAAACAGTCCAACCTGTTTCAAGATTTTCGAACTTTACGGAACAGCGTGGAGCTCTAGGTATTACATTGAGGTATGGTCCTGGGTTAAGGTGGTAAAACGGATAACGAAAATTATTGTTCCTTCTTTAATGTATAACACGTATATTGTAGGATAAATCATATCCATTATATTAGCATGTACTAAATATACGTTATTATTTTTTGTATACTGGTTCAAAGTTTAAGTATGCTTTAATTATATTTTCTAAATGAATTATTTTTTTCATGGACAGACGTTAAAATTTTTTTTTGCACTATACTTAAAATATGCTGTGCTGGATGTTAATTGATAATATAATTTTAATAATAAAAATAAGCAGATTTCAATAAATGTACTACAATTTAGAAACTGAAAAGTAAATATAATTTTAATTTGACGTGATAAAAATAAATGAAAAGCAATAACACAATTTTTTAAGCTGGCTTTTGATGGAACACGTGTATTAGACCAATAATTCTATAGTTATACACTAGAAATATTTTCATATTATTGCAAGTCTTGTAAATACGATGTGTAATGTTTCTAAGCAAAGAAAATAAAACTTTCATATTTAGAACTTTACATCATCAGTGGCATTATTTAATTCATAGAACAATGATTTAAGAAAACTATGTCTTTCTAAATAACCGTATTCTATCTTCAAGTTGTATTTTTTAGTATCACTTAATTACTTTTAGTGTACTGCACACCTCATGCGCCTTAAAAATTTGTATGGTATTTGCTTTTAGTGCCTTTTAAGTTTTCAAATTACATTTATTTTTTTAGTTCCTTTATTTTAGTATAAGTATTAAAGTCATTTTTCATTATAAAATTGTATTATTTCTAATTCTGGGAACGAATGTTGTGTATTCTTTCCTGTAATAATTCGCTTCCATGCTTGCTCTTCGTTGTTCTACGTTATTACAACCAACACAACTAAGCTCTAAACCAGTTTAATATATGATTCCCTTCAATAGAGCCCGCACACTTACTTGAATATTATTCGCTCACAAAAATGGTTTTGTTCATTCCCATTAACACGACTCATTGTAGAGCCACCCAAGTAGGAAGAAAAAATATGCCAATCACATTTTTACTGGTCCCATTACTTCAACAAACTTTAACAATTTTGGTTATATAAACAAAGTTTCTTCTTCTTACGAAAATCCCTCAAAATTTCCATAAATAGCACTATTCTCTTCAAAATATATTTGCTTTATTCTTAGTTGTAAATTGAAACTCTGCTTACAAAATTATCTGCATGCGAAAATACCATCAATTATGTAAAACCCATTATATTCTGTAGATTATGAGGAGTAAAAGTATTAAATGATCAAAGTGACTCAGTCAATACCGTATGAGCAACAAGAGTTTTCTGATAAACGCTAACTTGCAATTATTGCTTGTTGCGAATCTCTGTGACAGTTAACAAGACCGACAGTGTCAAAGAGATTCGCACATCAAAGAGACTCAAGAGTTATATGGTTCGATTATGTAACTCTCACACGTAATTCGACAATTAATGTCTGTATTATAGCGAGGTTACATTTGCTCAGTGGTAGACAAATTCATTTAAGAAACTTAGAGATCGTGAAACATATACTTCGTAGATTGAAGTGGTGACACACTTACCTATATTAGTGTGTAAGTTACATAACATTTATGTTTGGTTCAAGTCCTGAATCATCATAGAGTCATTATAGAGAGCTTAAAGTAATTAATACTTCCATGAGGAATGTGAGTATGTTATCCACACCTACAAAAAGAAAAAAACGACAAATTTCAATCGTTGAACAAGTATTTACAATAATTGCCATTTCCAAGGATTAAATATTGATATTGAACAAGGCAGGAGCACACCAATTCACGTATCACATGACAGCATTCACTAAAGTTTCATTCAACATTTTAATTCTAAGGCCCAATTGATTCCTTAGATACGCTAAAGGGACTTTCGAATTAAGGAACCAGAATAGAATTTTCTTATAATCAGTTGAAAGAACTTAAAAATGGTGGACTTTTGAAAGATTTATTAGATTTTGGAGAGAATACTCCAGTTGTTAAAAATGTTGTTCCTTATGTTCGTAAAGCTGCTCCAATCGTTAAAAAAGATGTGATTCCTATTGTTCGAAACATTTTAAATTGGTTAGATAAAGAGTTGGAAGATGTTACAGGATCTGGATTAGATGAAAAAACTTTGAATTACGTGAAATCAAACATTAAAAAAAAATTGAAATCAAACCATTAACATTCGGGGAATTGGAAGAAATCTGCAAAAATATTAAAAATTTTAGAGGAATCTTCATGAGAGATACATTACCTGAAAAAGTTAAGAAATTTGAATGTGGAATTGTGAATTTAGACTCGATAATGGGAAGTGGAATGCATTGGGTTTTTTATTATAAAAATGATAAGAATGAATGTTATTTTGATTCATATGGAAGAATTGAGGACAAACCACCTATAGAATTGATCCAATATTTGAAAAAAATTAAGCGTCTACTACAATGATTCTCAGATTCAAGATTATAGAGATTCACCAATTTGTGGTCATTTATGTGTTTTTGTTTTGAATGAACTGAGTGATGGTAAAGATTTTAAAGAAGTTGTTAACAAATTATTACTTAATAAATATGGATTCACAAAATATTTTTAATGTATTTGGAACACAAATTAAAACAGAAAGTATTCAAAATGTAGATAATAGTTTGAATTTTGATAGTTTGAGAAATGAGTTTGATAACAAGTTAGAAAATTTATTACAATACCTTCCAGATTCAGACATGTTTGCTGTCGAGATTGAAGATTTCAAAGCAGAAAATCCCGAATATGACGAAGTAGATCATTAATGACTAAAATTTATATCTTTTCTTATCGACTTATACATGATTAAAATTTTCTTAAAAATTTTTTGAAATTTTCTCTTATTAAATGGCGGACTACAAAAATTATTCAGGCGATATCGAAAGGGCGGAGTTTAAAAGTTTCTATCCAATTAGTAAACAACATTTTAATGAACCGAATAAAAGAACTGAGTTTAATATTGATGCAGTTCAAATTTCAAACTCAATCTTGTTGCCCAAAATTTTTCAAATGATATTATAATATAAATAAACAGATATATACATATTATAGAAGTATATGTCAAAGAAGAAGGATAGCTGCGTCTTACTGACAGCAATATATAAATATTTCAAGTTTTAGTAAAATTCCTACTCGAAACATCTTGTGTCGAAACTTCGCTAACGCTCAGCTAAATACGTAAACGGACATCCACCTTTATTGAACTCTCTGTTGCTATATAAAATGAAGCTTCATTACAAATGTAAAATCTACAGATCAAGTCCCTCTCTACAAGTAGTGCAAACACATAGACAGATAGACAAATGTTAATTTTTTCCAACCCTAACAACTAGTTTTAAAAACAAAACATATTTTATCATGGAGTCTAAAATAGTAGAGATGCCTTAACTATAACTATAAATATGTAATATGCCAAAACAAAACTTCGATTTGAATATTTACTATGAAATAGCAAACTTGTTTTTCACGCTGAGGTTAATAAAAACAGAAAGTTTAGACAATTGTAAAATACTACACATTAATTAAGAATGTACCACAGGTTATAAAAATGCCAATATAATGGCTTTGATAAAATGTTCTTTTTGTCCTTCAAGCACATTAGTATCTCTCCAGTCTAGATAAAGAATCATTTCATGTATATTTTCTTATCAGTCCTGCAAATGGCAGTAAGGAACCTATCGTCTTCGGATAAATACTAATTGAACGCTTCAGAGAACCAAATAGACTTCGGCCGCAAGACTGTTTATTACCATATCGCTATATAAATCATCGTGTATTGTGTAAAAAGAGCAGTATTCAATTAACTATCCAATACATTGCATTACATTTATATTTAAAATCTTACTGTATATTAAAAATATTGTTCAAACCTAAACTTCTTACAGGATTTTATGGCAAATAAATAACTAACAGTATTGTGTAATATATAAACCCATATCAATGAAATAGATTTTCAAACAATCAATAAATGTTCTATAATTCGTGTAGCAAATGGGTCATACAGTTTTTATAGTATATACTGAAAATCATAGGAGGTGTATAAATGTTCTTCCCGTTATTGCAGTAGAAATAAAAAAGTAAGAATTCTTTCCACAAAATTGCGCCAAAAGCACCATATTATTATTTACGTACTTTATACCACAGTGGCGTAAAAGGCTTTGCTTTTATATGTTACAATACGAATCTCATATGACAGTCAGTTCGTTTTAAAATTTAATTATTTTAATATATAGTCGTTTATTAAATAAGATCAAAGTAAATATATTAACGTACATCAAGCCGAGTGACATATATAACTCAAGGTTTATGCAATTCCAGCCCCCAAGGTCTGGATCCATTAAAAATGAACACTCATATTTTACCAATTAATACAAAAAATATTAATAGATTTTAAATTTAAAAAAACGCGTTTATTTCAAACATTTCTTGCATAAGGGCAACGGTTTGTAGTCGGATTTCAGATAGGTAGAGATATGGTTAAGGATAAGGATTTGTGTGGGGTGGAAGATATAAGAAACTAGATGGGGGATGTGTGTTCAGATGAGGCTAAAGCAGCCATATGATATACCTCACTATTGCCCCATATCATACATTCTTACTATCTGCCTTTGTAAATATAGATTTTCTCTTTCAAAAGAAGAACTATATATTACTTGGGGGGAGGGGTTAGTTTGGATGTATATTGTTGAATAAGTTGCACTCATTTGAGTAATTTGCAGTTACATTCATAGTACGAAATTATTGAATTTAGACAAAATACACTAATTAATGTTTGAATTAAGTCTGAATAAACATTTAAATAGGTTGTCTCATAGATTAAATATAAACTTATAGTATGATACTAGTTATATTATACTACCCTTATATTAATTTTGTATGAAATAATAATATATTGTATTTTACCTAATATTATCTACTTATATAAAAAATTTATTCCTGTAAGTTGCAATTTACCTATGTATTAATTGTAATTTTAGCCAGGAAATTCCTGTTTATCTTTAGATAATGGAGTAAGCTTTGTTACATAATATCGCGTTTGTAGTAGCCCTTAGGCACAGTAACGTTAATTGGTATAATGCCTCTTCTGAGTAGACTTCCACATTGTAGAATAGTAAAACCAACCCAACTCTATTGTATTCCTCACTAGAATTAAAGTACATGGGTTGATAATTTGTGTCAGCAATTTGAACCCAAGACATGTATTAATTTTAAAAATTATTATTTATACATACACGAATGTCCGGTCAAACATTCAATATAAAGATGGTATGGTGATAATAAATAATAATTAATTATACTGAGAATGAATTCTTATAAACTATATAACTTTCCTGTTGCAATTTTAATAGTTATATGATATATATGTATACAAATATTTTTACACTGTTAAGAAAACAGGATGGTCTCTTACTGTCTATTGTGATATTGTATAGCAATGAAACGGTTAGGTATCTTCATAGAAATGTATTGAGTTTAACATATCATTAATTTGTTTTAAGGCATATTTTGTCAGCACTGTAAAGAAAGACTCGCGGTACAATATTACCTTGCATGAAAACACCAAGTCAGCACACAGTAATGGGAGACCCAGTGGAATTATCAGTATGGGCTCAGTGTATACAATAAACGGTAACCTACTACTCACCCTGGAATATTAGCATTCATCATAACACCAAGTCAGCACACAGTTATGGAGACACAAGTGCAATGATCAGTATGGGCTTATTTCTCCAATAAAGTTAACGTATGACTAATTCTAATTGAGTTGTTAATTAACTTTGTAAGTTAAGGCGTTGCCTATCTCAATGAATTAATATGTTTGTACCGGTTGATGAGTTGTTTAAAATCATTCAGCATCCCTAGGTCCACGGAATAAACATTTTAACCAAATTTTGATACTTTTTACACGACTTTTACCCAATATGTGCTCAGGGTTCGTACAATGTTTTACAAATACTAATAATTCTAAAATCACTATTCTAAAAGTAAAATTTATAGATTTGAACATAAGGAAATGTGCGTTATGTGGAATGAACTTTATCACGGGTTTTTCCGCCTTCTGTAGATTCTGGCCGATCAGAACCTGTTGTTGTGAGACCGTATACTAGGTAGGTATGTTGACAGCCTGTAAATGTGCATTACTGTCTGAGTTGGTTTACATTCATCACATTAGTCGATATGTACAGACAGACTGTAGCCAATAACATTAAGTCTTAGAGCTTACTCATATATCCTGAGCTTATCCTAGGCTGCACTCTAGTATAACGAGGCTGTTGTATCAGATTATAGGCGATCAGTAGCTGGGATTTGTACACATTTAATGAACGATTTGTTTAGCATTGTGATTAAACAGACAATCTATTATAATTATCTGAATGTTTATAAGGTTAAGTAAATGGAGCCTTATGCATCCAAGCAATATTTGTATTTGCAATACAACGATTAGTATTTTTAGAGGAGACAATGTTTGATCATATTTACATGCGGACATATGCAGGATAGAATGTAAAGTAAAGTTGTGGGCCTTTAAACAACGTTATAATTAATATTTAGCACTAGCAGTTACCCGCCCTTTCACACGCAATTTCTAATTGAAAAACAGTTATATTGTGTGCATATTCCTTTTAAATTACTTTCTTATCAGTCATGAGTTAAGTGATAATCTTTCAAAAATATTCGAATCTTTTGATCAGATTTAAGTTTTAAAAGCAATGTTTTATATCTCTCAAGTCAAAGAGTACACAGTTTGTATAAGTGCATGGAATAAATGAATTATTTCTCTAATATTTCATAACTAACAATGTATCAATAAAGTATCAATTACACTATTTTAGGCCAGCGTGGAAGAATATTAAATGCAAAATTTGTGGTTTTTAGTTAACAAACTCATTAGTGATGAATAATTAGTCTCTATTTAATTTTGAAACGGAAGCTGATTTAGCAATGTTGTCCGTCCATCAAGAATATATACATGTACGCAGCTCTGAGTAAAAAGAGTGTAACTATTGCCATTGCAGTTTATTATAAAAAAAGAAGAAACTGTTAAGAGCACAAATATTTCTTGTGATTACTCATGAAAGTATGAAAAAGGTATTCTGAAGGAATATGTCAAGTAGTACAAAAAGTATCTGGGAGAAGTCTCGATGTTTGATTTGATTTTGATTTTTGTCGGTAGTACCCTTACCTTCAGAAGGAGGACACTATTTCTACATTTGACTTTACTATCTTTTTCAAGTTTTACAAGATATGAAAGAAGTAGGTTCATAATTTTCTTTTAAACAAATCTTTTTTCCTGGTGGAAACGTTCACATTGTTTACCTAAATGGTTTTGCCTTCTTCATAATCTAGTTCACTTTTTCTTGAACGACAGTCGTAATAAAACTTCTCTTTGCGCTGATATTGTAACAATTTGCTGTAAACATGTTTGTTAACATAGGTTTCAAAGAATTAGGTTGTACTGAAAGCTTAGTTCCAATATTCCTGTACATTATAAGCTGTGCTGGTCACATATTTATATGTCCATTTCAGTAAACCTGAAGTTTGTTGTAGAAGGTTACGGAAATTTACGTATGTTGTAGAAAATATAACCAACCTCATTTTGTAAAGGCTTGTTTGTGAAGTCTGTGGAAAATTTCAAAAATCCACTCTAACGATAAAAAACGCAATTTTATGGTAAAATGTGATACGTTTGTTAGGTTGCTATTTTTGTTTTAGGTAAATTCAACAACAATAAAAAACAAAACAACAAAAAATATGTACAATCTGTTTATATTTATAGTCAGTCAAGTATATAAATAAATAAAGAAAGGAATATACCTTTAGAAATGGTCTTGTATTATAAAACACGAGTATAATTGAGCAGAGGCTCTTGATTGTATTGAATTTGATTGAATATTGACCGCCAGCAGTGAGATTAATAACTAAGTTAATACATCAAACTGTCTCGACTATCCTGAGCTCCTGTGAGTGTGGAAAGGATACATACAATGTCCTTTGCTTGCTGAAGCCGAGAGCCGTTTTGAAATTTAAGTTAGATATATAGATAAATTTACATTTTATAACAATCATTGGAAATAAGAATTATCAAGGTTATCAACATTAAATTGTTTTTAAATTTAACACTAACTAAATTGGTTCACGGTCAGAGATTACTGTATTACAACGGTTCTATGCTATCGATTACTTTTACTGTACCTTTCAACGTTCTTTGAACAGGCTGTTGTTAAGTTCATATGCATTTTTACTAGTTCAATAATTCTTTACGGGGATTCTGTCGTCATGTTCAACCTAATATTTTAATTGTTATTTTCGTTATAATTAATTTAAAAACTGTTATATCGAGGTAAACTAACCTATTGACAAGCTGTTCTGACTCTTTAATAAACTATTACGACTAAAATACGTTTATATCCCTTCATAATGTCAAAAAAATGTTAAAAGCTCTAAAACAATTAAAAAGTTTTTTGAAATTTTATAAATTGATTATTATACAATAAATGAATATATACTGTATAAATTAGGTTGTGGGAAATATGTGGTGAAAACTTCTAGGAAATAAAAAAGTGAAAGTGAATTTTAAATGTTGAATTTTTTATTAAATAAAACCAAAAGAAAAAATATCATTTTTATTCAGAGAAGAGCTCAAATTCAAGGCCATAGAGCTTTTTCCTCAATAACATCCATCTTCCTCTTTTTAGTTCTTGCTGCTACTCAGACCGTTATACAAACAGTTCCCCAGGTCGGTCCACTTCCAGCTGGTTTGTACCTGCAAGTAAAGTTACTGTGTACTGGATACATCCAAAACCGATGTGTGATTTAAATCTATGCACTCCTAATGAAGGACCAAGGGCGACACATGACTGATGGTAAAATATTATTGTTAAGACGAAATCTTCCTCTCATAAGTACAGATAAACTGACATAGCTCAGTACACAGTAGTGAAAGACGAGTTTTAGCCGTTAGATAAACATTGCGATGCCATGTGCGCAAAGAATGTCCCGTATTACCCATAAGTGACAAGATACATGGTGATCTGTAACAAGCGTGTATTTGTAGGCATACTATTCCTATTTAATTATTCAATTTTCTACGCATATTTTTTATACTTATCCTTGTTACTGTTATTTACATTCAGATAACAACTAATTTTATGTTTTGGAGTTATCGTTTACAGGTTTTAATGTTACATTTTGTGTGAAACCTGATGTACTTTATAGCCCTGGAGTAACTCTCATTAGTAAAAAAATTAAAACACGATACATAATTGAAGCAATACAAATTATTGTATCGGAAGTTTGATACAACTGGCCGCTGTAAAAGGCTGAGGTAAGAATGTATAAATGTGAGTAAATCCTATGTTGGTCTTGATGTGATATGAAGGTTTAAATTTCAGATTTAATAAAGAAAGATTTGTATGTAAATAATATTGTCTTAAAAACAAATTATTCAATTTCATTTATTCAAATAATTCACTATTACTAATCCCCATTTTCAACAAGTAGAAAAATTTGCATGAAAACGTCTATTATATGTTATCTTTAAAACCTTTACCTACGTTCAAATATTTCCCTCAGTGTGCATCCTATACACATACCTTGTGTTGGCTGCATGTGAATATCTTTCCACCTATCGTTAAATTTGTTTCCGGCCTGCAATAAAAGTTATGACTTATTCGAAGTTTATAATATGCATGAAATGCCATTAAAATCCTATTGCGACGAATCTTGTAAAGGAATTCTAGTACTATAATCTGATTAGCAATAAGATACACTTACTAATTACCGTAAAAATTGTGTAATGGGAAGGGTTAATAGTTCGTCACATCAGATTACTAGGCTATTCAGTACTCCAGATCTCATGTCGCAAACCTAACATTCAAATGTAGTAAGCTGATTACGAAACATGTATGCTTACTTGAAGAAAGCAATAGCAATTTATGATTCAATTTAACTGATTTGTGTTTCGTTTAATTGAACTGAGGGCTACAAGATTAATATAAACTATCGGTAAAATGTGACTGAAAATGGCAATGACCTCAAGTAGACTTCAAAAATTACTATCCATCCCAAAACACAACCAGGAAATTTTAAAAATTTAATTGTTTTGAATTGTTCTTTTTAATCTGCTCTGTATATTAATAAAGTAATATGTGATAACTAACATAGGAAGCAGGAATTACATAATAATAAACTTCAGCTAACGTTATACTTTAAATGTGGAATCGGTAACAAGTTCTTTGATTGCCTTCAAGCGGTATACAAATATAGAATGAATTATTGATATCATAAGTGTACTTGTCAGTATTAAGCTGTTATTATCGCTTTTATGTTAAAATTTATTTATCATAGTCCTTTTTTGATATATTCCAAAGAACAGAAAACGTATAAACAATGTTTTATCACTTGAACAGGAATTACAGGCGTTGAAAAGAGGATATTACATCAAAAGATTTTAATACTTACATGAGTTACAGCTTTAAGGAGTGACTTAAGGAAGGAATTTTTATTCATTTATGATAATTAATTATATGTTTTTATTACTTACGTTAAACATACTTTTATAGCTAATTCTTAAGCAAATTAAATTTGTTAAATAAAAGTGTAATTATAGTCAGTCGTATTAAATAAGTATTTTTATTGACTTTTTGGGAGGTCATTGGTGAAAAAACAGTTAAAGTATTGCACAGATATGAAACTGCGCCATCTTTAAACTCGATAACAACTCTATTAAAGCTGAGCGCAAATACTGCACCAAACTTAATCTACATCAACAAAAGATTACGACAGTAATAGTATTCACAAATGTATACTATTAAAAAATTTGTACGGCTTTATCATTTCAAAAAGTATACAAACATGATCATGTTAGTTAATTATGTCCCACTGAGCGTGCAAAATTTGCTTGGGAATGTACAAGCATAAACAAACACAGAAACGTGCTTGCGGGTGCATGAGCACGTGCTTACGCACATATTTGCGTCATGCGAGTAGTTAGTTTTATCTAAGCCTATATTAGTGAGCTTAATCATGTATAATAGATTTTAATATTTAGTATTTTCTGTATGTCAATACATTATTCTATTATGAATATTTGAGAGAAACAATTTTTTAGTTGATGACAACTTTCAAGGAGATTTACATCCTTACACTCCTAATCAACTCCATACTCAATACACTAGGGTCACTTATGTTTCGGATGTTACCGTAATCTTCGAAATAAATAGTTTATTCACTCTGCACTTGTATTACTAATAAGGTTTCAAGAACTATTGAGAATACACTTTTGATTACCTTATTTATACGAGTATTAAATAATGTTCTTTGATAAAGTGACAAATTGGAGTAATACCTCATCCATAATATAAACTTGTGATCGTTTTCTCCTGCAAAATAGTCTCACAAAATTACAATTCAGTGATGTAATTTCACTTTTACGTTTGCTTAATTTGAATTACGTCTCTATGGACAATTGCAGCGTTGGCATTTTCAATATTCTCTATAGATAATACGAGTACTATCATATATTTTCTACAGCATATTTAGACCTGGCCATTATTTAAAGATCTTTATTTTGCTATGTTTCATACTCAGTCCCCCTAACTTATATTTTACGTACAGCATTGGGTGTGCTGTAAAATTGCATTTATTAATAATTTGTATGCGGTGTATTTACAAACTATTAGCACTGAAATAGTATTGACATCATACATCAAAGTTAAATATGTTTGTCTTCTGTCAACTACAGATATAACACAGAGAGACCAGACACAGAGGATCATATATTGGTTTGTTTACCAAGGGACGGATCGATCTGTGTGCTGCAGACATCTCAGCTCTCAATCTAATTGTGTTGTCTTTTACGTTATATTTACGCCAATTACTCACTTCCTTAACGTTTTTTAATTTGTTTAATTTATTAAAATTTTAATTTCACCCAATCGTGAGTTGGAGCATTCGTTTTTTGACATTTTCTGAAATTGACGTTTTTATATGAAACACCTAATATTAGCTATTATTCAAATTACAAAAAAACTTTATAGTTTAATCTAAGCTACACATAAAGCGTTGTGGAAATTACAAGTTTAAATACATAAACAGTTATTTATAGTTTCGGTGCACTGATAAGATTTATAATATCTTAATGAACTGTAATATTTTTAAAGGAATTTCCGGTGTTCTACTACATGCAACGTACATACATTACTTTATTATTTACATGCCAACTGAGAGGGACATTAATACAGTGATTAATATAAATACAATTTTCTTTCAAACTAAATTTCACAATTATATATATTTAAACAAAATCAAACCATCATAATAGAAATAGGTTTATGGATAAATATATGAAATAAATTTCAAGGTGAAATTTATTTATCTTGATCAAAACTAATTAAAGAATTACAGTTTGGCAAATATATACGTTTTATTAACTTATGAAATAAAAATGGTACATTTATTAAGTAAGAGAAGTATGTATGAGTAAAAAGATATCAATTGTACAATCTAAATATGAATTTTTAACATACGGTTGTTTACACTCTTCTCGCAAATTTAAACAGCATTTCACTACTTGCACATTGAAGTTTAGTTATATAGTTCTTATTCTCAATAACAACTATATTCACTGTAACAAAAAGAAGGAAAAATTGAAATGTTTTTTTCTATGGTCACTTGTTTGTAAAGTCAATATGTAGTTCATTAATGTTTTGTAACGTAATTCTGCATTTGAAAATTACTACATCTGATTTCTAATTTACAATTTTCATTCACAACTAGCAGAATACTTTTGTGTCAAGTAAATAATAATCAACCACAATAAACTTGTACACTTATTTGATAACCCGAAAACGTTTATTATAGTAGGTGTAAAATGCAGTGTATTAATTACGGATGGTGTGGTATATGACGTTTGATATAAAAATAGATGAACCCTTAGTGGCAGAGAAGTGCCCTGTAGCAAGTGCCTCGCACTTCACTAAACCCCACTCGTGTACGGGAGTGGTATACATGTTAACAATTAGTATTGCCACATCGTTTACCAAACTACGATTCTTAAATTAATAGTTAAGATCAAGCTAAATGTATGATACATGAATGAAAATTTTCAGAAATGTTCTTAGTACTGAATTGTTTAACAAATTAACTCGCGTCCATAACTTCAATATCTAAATGTAGGTTTTTTATCTGAATTGAAGTGAACACGTTACTTCAAGAAAGCAGTATATAAAGTTTAACATATATTTTTATCCGATGAAGTAAAACCCTGGTGGATGTAGGTGCACTGCAATCCTGGGCTCCAAAGTAAGGAAAGCTTTCTTTGTTGTCTCCAGCCTTACACACGGCAATTGTACCATATGATCCTGTAGTATGTATCGTTATCCAATCGTCTCCGCAGTTTGAACTTGAGGTAAGAAGGTTCATCAGTTTCCTATATCATATGTCTCAATAACACTGTTTGGAGAGTACAAAACCTCATGTCGAGAGCAAACTGCCTTCTCTTCTCTAGTGAGAAATGTGATGACATTTTTCAAATTATAAACAATCCTTAGTGGAAACTTGTAACTCTGTGAATGGACTGTATGTCGCTCTTAATTCAAGCAATTCCAAAGAAGGGATAGCGGTTATGATTGAAAATACCAAAGAATCGATCATGTGCAGCTTAACTTACACATAAATAAAAAATTATAGAACTATTAATAAGTTTTAAATTATTTATTGTTCGTTGATCAATATTTTTAATAAGCTTAAGAAATCTTAACTACTATCCCGTGCTATTTTTCTTAGGGGGTATTCAAAACTTTGAAGGGGCCGTTACTCGTTTTTAGATGATTAACTTTCAGATAGGCTGAATTCCGTTGTCACTCAAAAACATCTGATGTGCGCTACGATCTAAAAGGATAAACACTGCACTTATGTTATTATTGAAGCTTCACTACTGATTTAGTACTCAATAGTGTGAGTAATACTGCATAGCGTTTTAAGAGCCTGAAAACCCTTTTGTCAAAAGGTACTTCAGGATTTTTGCTCAATAATGGTGGTTATCGGTTTATTTCCAAAGTTGTCACTAGTTATGAGACATAAATACCATTTTATACAGTTCTAACTCGAGGAGAGAGAGTGTGTGTGTGTTTCTAAGACGAGCCATCACCTAAAAAGGTGAAGAAACTACGATCAGTGAAGAAAATAGTCCACGCTGTTTTCTTCAGGACTACCGGAATGATGAAGTCTATTACGCTGGAGGGATAAAGGACTATCAGAGCATTTATCTTTTGAGCTCTGCTATTACCTACATAATACCTAGTGCCTGATCAGGAAATGAGAGAGGAAGAAAGAGGTCAAACTAAATTAGACGGTACAACTATTTATTAACTTTTTATAATACCTGAAAAATCCATATTTTCGAATTACTCTGAGGGAAATAGCTGTGAGAGTAAAGATGTATAATTTAATTTACACTGAAATTAAAATAATGAAAGAATGTATACAAATTGCATTAATGCCAACGTTTTAATCTTCAGAAAAGATATTTTTACTGCTCATTTGGTACTTATTTCAGTTTTCGAAAGGCAAATTACAGAAATTATTAAACACCAGTAAACCATTAAAATTATTAATTTTAAACCCTGAGTTACAAACACTTTTAAAACAGAAAGTAAAAGAGAAACAAGCTTGATTATATACAAGGTAATATTCTGGTGTACACGAAGAAATTAGAATAAATCAGGGTAATTTTCTCTGACTTTCAGAGTGGTAAAAGTGATAAATTCCACTTGCTTTATGTTGAACAGAAGAGGGAAGTAGACCGCAACGAATTCTGAGTCTAACTGAAAAATATATAGCAACGGAAATGGCCGGAACTTCCTTTGCTGAGCACTTTATCTATTGTATTTCTCGTTTATAAAGTATAATCAAGATAGTAATTAGAAACTATATCATTTTATAAATTTTAATTTTTTATTAATATTTTGTTATTTATCACCATTCAGGTTTCTAAATGTT